>NC_045786.1:39312847-40512847 GCF_009873245.2 Balaenoptera musculus
GCTACTAAATTTGGTTTGTTATGCAGTGATAGATAATCAGAACACTCCCCTTGTCTACTGCAGTGCCCTCCCGACTTCTTCCCCTGCTTCCACTAACATCCATTTCTCCGCAAAGCAACCACAGGAATCTTTTGGGAATATAAATCAGATAATGTCACTCTGCCATATAAAACCTTTCCAAACTTCCTATCTTGGCCTACTGGGCCCCACATGACCTAGCCTCTGCTCTTAGGTGCTTGCTGGAGGTGGGACACTGTCACCTTCTACATGGAAATCAGAGGCTGGCCAAAGCCATATGACATGGGACACAAAAAGCACGTCTTGCAGCTCAGTCCCAGCTTTCTCACTTCAAGAGCCAAAGCAGGATTTTCTGTACCTATGTGGGTGTTGGAACCCTGGTCCATGACCCCAAACACTCTGTGGGTGATCATGACCTTTCCTATACCTTTTTAGCTCTGAATGCTCTCTTGATTGCTGGCACTATTATATCCTTCCCTTCCTCCATCTCCATTTCTCCCCCTTTCTTCCTTTTTCTCTCTCTTTCTTTCTTTCCTTTTCTTTCTTTCTTTCTTTCTTTCTTTCTTTCTTTCTTTCTTTCTTTCTTTCATTCTTTCTTTCCTTCCTTCCTTCTTTCTTCCTTCCTTCCTTCCTTCTTTCTTTCTTCCTTCCTTCCTTTCTTTTCTTCCTTCCTTCCTTTCTTTTCTTTCTTCTTTCCTTCCTTCTTTCTTTCTTTCTTTCTTTCTCTCTCTCTCTTTCTCTTTCTTTCAGTGCAGCCATATTTTTCAAATAATATCATGCATTTCCGTGTGTTTGTGACTGGAGGGGAGAACTCCATCAACTCAACAGCCCATGTTGCAAGAAGCCTTAAAACTCTCATTATTTGTATACAATGCCATCACCTACTTAACTTAAGAAATGAACTGAGAAGTAGTTAGAAGTTAGAGCATTTGGTAAGGTGGCTAGATATAAGGTCTACATACCCAATTGACTTTTTGGTGAAAATGGTATTAATAGATTAAGCACAGTCATTTAAATTCACTCTGTTCTGAAATGCCACTAAAACTACCAGTAAAGTTTTTTTCCCATAAATCCACAAAGATGGGGAGAATGAGAGTGGAGACAACATCATTTGGGGAGTTAGAAAGCAGATGGACAAATGGTAATTTATGTAGCTAACATAAGAAAGAAGAATCCTAAACCAGAAGAATCCTAAACCAGAAGAATCCTAAGAACCAATCAGATTTACACTGCAGAATGTAAAGGCTCAGAGATTGGTTGCACCAGAAACTTTTGGAGCTGGAGGTAGGGGGTGAAAAAGAGGATTGGTAGAAAACTGTTTAAAAAGCAGTTAGGAATGGGAGTTATTGCTTAATGGGTACAGAGTTTCTGTTTGGGGTGATGAAAAATTTTGGAAGTAGGTAGTGGTTATGGTTGCAACAATATTGTGAATGTACTTTATTGCCCTCTCACAACATGGCAGTGTACTTCTTCAAAGCCTACAGGAAAACCTCTCACTCCAGTCAAGACAGAGTCTTATATAATGTAATCACACGAGAGACTATCCCATCACCTTTGCTATATATAGACTGTAACCTAATCAAGGGAGTGACTCGTCCTTCACCTTTGCCATATTCTTTTGGCTAGAAGCAAATTACAGATTCTGTCCACACTCAGAATATACAAGGGTGTAACTCATTGGGGGTCATCTTAGAATTCTGCGTACCATAACTGTAGACCAAAAGAAGCTCTAATAAGCTTTCAGAGAGAAATAAATAGGTTCAGTCAAATAATCAGGAAGTAGAATAATTCAGCTTTCTAATAGCAGTGTTGGAAGCTATGGAGTAGTGCTATCAAAATTCTAAAGTGAAAGGATTTCCTACCTATCATTTTATACCTAACCAAGCTATCCATTGAGTGTGAAAGTAGAATACAGACATTATTGGAAATAAAAAGTCTCAAATATTTACCTCCCACACACTTTCTTAGGGAGCTATGACCTATAAATCAGAGGAGTAACCAACAAAAAGGAAGACTACTGATCCAAAAGACAGGAAATAAGGTCAGAAGGCTTGGGAGGGGGGAATTCATCAAGATGAAATTAATAGAACAGCTTATATGGAAATATGTATGGAAATATGTTAATATAAATGTTTCAGACATTACATGAAATTTCTAAAAATCTTATATGTTCTGGTATAATGTTATAAGTAATAATCCTAGTTATTACTTTAAAATGTATATCTCAGAAATAACTAATTTTCTTGTCAACTGCATTATTATGAACTTTCATCAAATCTTTAACCGTGGTCATTCTTAAGTCTTTTGTCATTTACAGACAGTTCTGGGTGTACTCTGATGATTTTGCAAATATGTTCCTATAAAAGGGTTTCATCTTCAAGAAATTCATGGAAAAGACTGACAAGTACAGGTTTCTGGTAACTGACTGTACTGCTGAACTGAATGAATAAGCATTTTCAGAACTCTAATGAAAAACTGATGAACTCATAAAAGTGCTAACAAAAGATCAAGATGAAAAAAAAATTAATTACATGGGACTGAGTGAACTGATGAGGATGAGTATAATTTTTGTGACTCTCTGTCTGAATTAAAAAAAAAAAAAATCCCACAAGGACTCAGAGGCAAAGAATATACAAATCAATTTTCACTGCAAAGTAAAGGAGCTGTTACAGTGGAGGATTACTGGACTGAATGTCAATATTATGACATAGTATGAGTGTGTTTCATGTTTGGTAATTGCAATCAGTGTTGCTTTTGTTGTGGTCATCCATGTACAATGCTTGGTGTCAGTCTATTTATGTCTTGTAAAAATAAAATACAGTGTGTGTGTGTGTGAATAAAAAAAAAAAAATAGAACAGCTGAGATGAGTGAATGTGATGAAAAAAGATTTAGACAACTGGCAGTGAGTTTTGAGTTGAATTAGTGAAAAGAACATAAAAAACTAATCAAACAATAACAAATAATTATTAACTCCAGGGATATAAAAAATTATTCAGGAAAGGAAATGGAACTACATGGCTCAGCTCTGAAGAATTGAGTGATAGGTTCATTACAATGTAAATAGTGCACATTAATCTAACCAGAGTGATGATGTAATTATACAGTTCTGAAAGGATGGTGTTATGGGTTGAGGTCCTAACCCCCAGAACTTGTGAATTTGGAAATAAGGTCTTTGTAGATGATCAAGTTAAGGTGAGGTCACCTTAGGGTGGGCTCTGCTCCAATATGACTGGTGTCTTTATCAAAGGGAGAAATCTGGACATAGAGACAGAGACACAGTGAGAACATATGAAGCCTGGAGTTAAGCTGCCACAAGCCAAAAAAGGCCAAAGATTGTTGAAAATCCACCAGAAAAAGGAGAGAGGCTTGGAAGAGATTCTTCCTCACGACCCTCAGAAGGAACCAACCCTGCCGACACTTTGATTTTGGATTTCTAACCTCCAGGACTGTGAGACGATAAATTCTTGTTGTTTAAGATATCCAGTTCGTGGTACTTTGTTACAACAGCCCTAGTAAACTAATGCAGATGGAAAGTATGTGTGTATCGGTGGGGGGGCGGGGCGGGCAGGGGAAGGAAGAGGAAAGAGCTAGCCCTTCATCTTCAGTGGGACGTTAACAGATCATTCCTGCAAATAATGAATCAAGAAATAGCAGTATAAGCATAGTATTTAGAAATAGCAAGGTAAATACCAAAATAATCATCTAAAAGAATTAAAATTTGTTTCCTGTGGGGATGTGTTAAGGAAGAAGGGTGGAAGAGGGCTGGAACTTGATGTTTATCTTTGAACCAGCTGACTCTTTACCTTAAGTGCGTAGAAGGATAAAAATAAAAACACAAAAAGTCCACTATATCAGCAATTATTAACTAGAAAATATAATAGAGAAAAAATTCCATTCACAAGGGCAGTAAAACCTAAATAATGGCACCCAAGAATAATTCCGAACAGGACACATGCCAGATCCTTCTGGAGAAAAGTCTCAAATGTTACTGAAGGACAAAAGTAAATAGAAACTGGACCCTGCCTCAAGCAGTGCCTGTGATGAAGGAAATGGCAGATGAACATTACAGCATGACATGCAAGGAGCTACTTGATTAGGCGGGAAAAAGCGTCCAACTCTGCCTGGGAAGTCAGAGAAGGTTCTGCAGAGGATGTGGCTCTAAGTGAAAACTTGAAAGACAGAGAAGGCAGGGAGACATTCCAGGCAGAGAGCACAGCCTGAACCAACCCACTGTGTGTTTGGGGAATCGTAAAGTGCTTGACCTGAGGGAGAAAAGTGGACATGATGGAGAGTGTTGGCAGATGAAGCTGGCTATCGAGGCAGAAATTGGATCACTAAGAAGCCATGTACACAGTGGGAGTGTTTGCTCTATTTTATAGGAATGGCAGTTTTCAAGTAGCAGAATGAAAAGAAGGTGATATGTGTCTTGGAATAAGCATGTGGGTGACTTCTCAATATAAGATGTCACTGTGGAGAGGGAGCCTGTGTTACTGGCTTGAATTCTTTGGGCAGGCTCCCTACGGATACTTCTTGACAGCAGCCCCAGACCTCAGTGAGCCATTGATCCAGGGGGTTACTAGGTGCTGTTATTCATCCGCCTGAGGTGGGGAGCTCCGTGTCCATTGCAGACACCTCCCAGGAAAGAGGCCCCGCCAAGCACAGTGTGTGTGGCAGACCACTTGACCTCAGGGAGCTCATGCCTTCCACTGCTCCTCCTTCTCATGGTCAGGAGGGTGCAGAAACCCCCCGCTGAGACACTGCAGTACAAACACAGGGACAGGAGGTGTGGGCTCTTCCTCCAAGGAGCCCCAAAAGCACCTGTGATCAGCCACCATATAAAAGAGAGAGATTATAAAAGCAAAAATGGTACCTCGACTTCAGGAACAATAAAGGCTTTTGTATCAATGTTGGCAGATGGTCCCGGGTGTTTTGTGGCTGAGTGTGGCTCCTCAGTGTCACACTGAGAGGGGCTGAGTGGTGGGGAAGAAGGTGGCACATTAACCTGCTTCTGTGACTGGAAGTTTCTTACCTGGGTTGGCTTTCCCAGCCCCGGGGTCAGCAGACTTCAGTCTGTTTCTCTCACATTCTCTGCCGAACTGGTCACCTCCAGTCTTCAGCTGTGCTGACCTTCCCGTGGTTCTCCAAACATCCCAGCTTGGTCCAGCCGCAGCGCCTTTATCCTTGCTAATCCCATTTTCTGGAATGTTCTTTCCCCAGGTCTTCACGTGGCTGGCTCATACTCATTCTCTCAGAAGGATCTTCTCATGTAACATTAATAGCAAGTACTCTGGAGCTAGCCTGACTGGGTTCAAATCCCAGCTCTGCCACCTTGAACAAGGTAAGTATCCGGTGTGCCTGAGTGGATGAATTGTTGTGGGGATTAAATGAGTTGGTGTAAATGTAAAGTCTTAGGATAATGCCTATCCCATAGTAAATTTATGTAAGAATTAGCTATTATTATTGGTCAATAATGTATGTCACCTTTTATTAGAACGCTCCTCCACCCACCCTAGTCATTCTTTCCTCTTACCCACTATCTGTGAATATATTATTGATTTCTTTGCTTGTTTATTGCTTCCCTCTCCACCGCTAGAATACAAGAACCATGAGGACAGGGACCCTGTCTGTCTTGTTTACTGCTGTATGCCCAGTACCTAAGTAGTGTCAGACACATAGCAGATGCTCAAGAAATAGGTGTTGAGTGAAGTAATATAGTCAATGAACTTCTCTGAACCAATAATTATTTCTTGGGGATTCTAAGTGGGTAAAGTGCTTCCAAATTCATGTGAGGCATAACGTGGCTTTTCCTTAAAAATTAATTCCCTACTTTGCTCCCTTGCCCAGACCCCTTAATAATATTACCACTTCAATCCATAGGACAGTGGACATTAAGATGGTAAATGATAAATTTATAAGCTACTGCAATCTAGACACATGTTTTTCTAATAATTCGTGGGATATATCCTAGTGTCTGAGCTTTTGCCCAGTGGGCCATTTTCAGCTCTGGCAAAATCACAATGTGTCTTTTCCTCCCAAAGAAGAAGGAGATATGACCTCTCATAGACAACAGAACCCAGAGGGAGCTGAGGTAGGGATACAGATGAAGAACAGCACAGCAGAGCCATGCAAACTGGGAGACAAAACTGGTAACATAACTTGCGGAGCTTGTTGGATGAGGCAGCCCTTTCTTCTTCTATTTTTGATAGAGAGTAAATTTACCGACTCCCTTGCAGCTAGGTATGGCTAGTCCTAGCCAGTGGGATATAAGTGGAAGAGGTGAGTGCAGCTACTAGGAAGGTTCCTTGAAAGGACTTTTCTTTTTCCTGCTCTCTGAGGGATAGATGGCTGGAGCTGGAGCAACCATGTTGGCTCATGAGGTAAACAGAGGCCGTGCTTGGGGGAGCTACAAGAGAGAAGGAGCATGGCTTCATGAGGATTTGGTGGAGCAGAGCTGCCATTATCCCTGGACTATTCATCTCTCAATTTTTATTTGAGAGAGAAACAAACTTTCATCTTTTAAAGCCTTTGTTATTTTGGATTTGCTGCTACTCATAGGCAAGCCTAATCTTAGCAAACACAGCATCATAAATGGACAATGGATAAATGCTGAACTAAATTTTGACGTGTTAAATAAAAACTAGGGATTGTCTGCAAACAGAAGACCATGACGCAGGAAGTGCACACCAGTCTGGGTCCAGATCAGTGTAGGAAGAACAGCAGAGGCTCAGCAGACTCCTAGGTGCACAGGAAGAAAAAACCCAGATCAGGTTAATAGACAGTTCTCTCAGCTAAATCCAATTAAACACTTCCTTGGTTCTTTAGTGGTAAGAAATTAAAAATTAGCACCACAGCCTTGCTAGATAGCACACAGTACCTCCTCTACTTAATAACAGGTTACATTCTTCCTAAGTCTATTTGTTTGAGTCCAGAGGGACTGAGGCCCTGGGAACATAACTTAATCAGAGTACGAATCCTTGGAAACATTAAAACCAGCAGACTCTTCTTCTTCATGCTGATAAGTATTTCATGGGCAATCTTTTCTCCAAGTAGTTGGGGGCACTAAGGGAGTCTATGGAGCTGATAACTCCTTCCTGCCTCCGCCCACATCTCCTGGAGCACCTCAGCCACCGTGATCACTGCACTTTCCACCTCCCTACTCACTCTGACGCTGTGCAGATTCGAAGGGCCTGGAACCTATGATCCTCCCCTGGTTATCAACTCTACACCGCCTCCCACCCCACTTCCCCTTCCCTGGCTTTCCATCACTGCCTCCTATTTTGTTTCTTTCATAGCACTTACAACATTTACACTTTAATGTTTTTTAGTTTATTACCTGTATCTATCCCCATCTCCCACTGACTGTAAGTTTTTCAAGGGTAAGGACTGCGTTTGTTTTAGTCACCAACATGTTCCCAGTCGCCAGCAAGTATGTTTGGCTCATATTAGGTGTTCAATAAAATAGGTGGTGAATGAATGAATACACACTTCAACAGCAGCACTTTCACTCTGCCATTAGGTCCTTGAGCAAAGTCCCAGCTTTGTCCTGCATTAATACCTGGCTCATGGGCAGCCCACGGGAGTGCTCATCTGATAGCCTCCTACTCTCAAGTTCTTGCCTTGTTCTTTTCCCTCCCCTCTTGCTGATTATCAGTGATGGTGTAAGCATAGCAGGTTGCGTGCTAAGCACTTTGTCCTTCCAAACTGTGCATCCTTTTGCAATGCATCAAGGCACACGAGCACAGCAGTCATTATTTTTTTCTCAGCACTTTCAATCTTTTATGATTTCTTCTTTTAGTTCCATCACAATCACACACCTTTTATTTCAGTCACTTTAAAACTTTTGCTGCTCTTGTACTTGCTGGATACAGTGGGATTAACCATGCTTGCGAACTACCTCAAAACTAAGAGGTAAGATTGCCACTTATTAACAAAGGATTCTATGGTCCAGACTGGAAGGAACTTGCACTACATCTATTGCCATCTGTTGGCAGGAGGCCGAATTAATGTGATCTTGTTTTGTAGCTTTTGTTTGTATCTATGAAAGTTTATAACTTGGAAGTTCATAAGTAGAGTAGTTTTTTTTTTTTTTTAATCTGTAGTTTGTTGGAGTCAATTACATTTAAGTTAAACCCAGAGTATAATCTCTTTTAATCCCTTTAGATAGTGCATGAGGTCAAATATTCTCATTTATTCCTTTGTGTTGAATCCCCAAGTCTGGCATAAAGAATTCTAGTGAATATTGTTATAGCTCAATTTGTCACAAATTGTGCCGCATGGGGTATATATAGGTATTCCCACCTAAAAATTTTGATAAAATAAATTTGGGACTCCTGGCATACCTCATTCACAATGTGCATTATCATTTAAAAGGCTCTCCTTAACCAATGTGTATTATCACCTAAAAGTCTCTTTTAAAAAAAGCCTAGTGTTTTTCAAACTTGCTTAATTATAGAACCCTTTCCTCATATAACATCCCGTGTTCCAACATTACTAGGGACACATAGAGACCTATCATCTATCTATCTATCTATCTATCTATCTATCTATCTATCTATCTATCTATCTATCTATCTATCTATCTATCTAATCTGGTAGATCATAAATGTTTCTTGGAGTCAAGATTCTGGTGCAAAAAGGGCCCAAAACCATAATCATAGCACTCCTGAAAGAATACTGCCTTTGCAAAGTTTATTTCAGCCCTTGTGTGCATCACTTTAAACTAGCCCAGCAGCAGAAGACGATACCTGTTTGACATTCTGGAAAGGGTCCTCATGCTGTCTAGTTCAGTAATACTGAAACACCTTTTCCCAGCAGGTAATACAGTATCTCAGCAATCATTACATTTTGTGGAAGAGAAACATGAGAAAATTCCAGCAGCTACAGGAAAGCTTGAAGCACTTGCTTTGTTTTTTTGAGTAGGCTCATCTTGGCTTGCACACGTCTTAGTCTGAGTAAGGCGAATATTATTCACAGTGTGGGTGTGGCAGCCCAGGAGGACAATGATAGAAGTTCCAATTTCACATTTTTCTTTATTTGGTCTTACATCCTATGCATCAAAATGATAAAGACTGTTCCAGTGGCCTTCTAAAAGTTCAAAGTGGGAAGACTCCATGGTTGAGGCATCCCTTAAATAATAGTCCTCATACCAGAATCTGTGTGTTTGTCTGTGGTGTGTGTGTGTGTGTGTGTGTGTGTGGTGTGGGTGAGTTATAAAACATTTCAAAATTTTCTTGGTGTTAGGAATTTAAAATTGAAGGACCCAAGTTCAGAAAACTGTGGGAGTGATGATATTATTGTGCATTTGCACTCTCACCCTTGATGTCTGGTTGCAAATGACCTTGGGCAAGGTCAAAGTGTGTGACTATCAGCTTCTAACTACTTTGTAAGAACAGTAGGAAATCAACCAACTGTGGGTACTGGCTGTTTAATTGCATTTCATTATACCTAATGCTCTTGGAGTCTCCCTTAAATCCATATAAGTGATAGGTGTTTTTCTGGCAATGTTGCTATTACCAAGTGGCCACAGATGACCAATTTGATGATTTGTTTGACTTGATGATCAATGTCTTCAACTTTCTAAACACATTTTTAAGGTTAAATTTCTGACTTTCAAGTGAACTGTTGCCTTGGATGAATCCAGAGGAATAATCCTTTTATGCATTTAACTCCACAGAGAATACTTTTGGAAATCTATTGATATTCTGGTCCTTGGGCTGTTCCATTGGCATAAATATCTTAGACATGAATTCCCAGAGTTGTGATCCAGTTCCTTTGCAAGAGGCTTTTGTGCTGCTATTATAATAATCATCATCAGTATCATTACCAATCCCTGCATTTGTAAAATAGCACTCATCAAGACTCTTGGTGGCAACTGATAGCAAACCAATTCAAGGTGGCTAAGCACAATGAGGCTTTATTGGCTCACGAAGCTTGAAAGTCCCGAGGTAGAGCTGGATTCTGTCACTGTACTTAAATAACACCTACCCTTCAGTCTTCATCTCTTACCCTGCTTTAATTTTTCTTCATAGCACTTATCATGAGCTGGCATGGTATTCCGTGTCTACTTGGTATTTATTGCCTGGGGTTCCCACTGGAATGCAAGCTCCAGGAGCGTAGGGTCTTCCTTTTGTTCATCACCTAATGCCAAGCATCCAGAAATGGACATGGAATATAGGAGGAATGTGATAACCAGTTGAATTAAAGAATGAAAGAATGAATTCATGCAGGTGCTCAAATGGCTTCATTGGAAATTTGTCTTTAAACATCGTTTGTTCTGCTTCTTTCTGTGTTGCTTTCATTCTTTGGACTGCCTCTTCCCTGTGGGGACAAGATGGCTCCCAGCAGAAAGAGAACTTCTTTTTCTCAATAGAACCAGCAAAAGGCTCACTGACCAGCTTAGGTCATATGGCCATCCCTCAGCCAGTGAGCACGGCCAGGGGGGTGCAGTTGGCCCAAGTGAACCACAGTGTCTGAGGGTGGGAGGATATAAGCTGGGCAGACCTCACAAGAACTTGGCTAAAATAATAAGAGCTTAATAATTGCTCTCAGGTGCACTTTATCAACTGATCCTCACAAAACCTTGTGAGGAAAGAACAGATATTATTCTCCCCATTTTACAGATGAGGAAATTGAGGCTTGGGTAGGGTATGCTTCTTTAAGCAGTTAGGAAGCGGTGGAGCTCTGTCTTGACCTCAGGTCTTCTTGGGCTTTACCCAGAATTCTTTCTACTGCAACAGACCTGGTGGGATAGCTTTTCAGTGTGGAAGAAAATGGCATGTGGCTTGTCTTTGCAGAAGGGGCTGAAAAGTGGGAAAGGTAAGAGATTTGATAAAATCCTTGAAGGGTTTTTACTTCTCTGGCTGAGTGACTTTATTTCTCTCAGTGGAGCCAGCTGGTTGGAAATGGCTGGGAATCACCAAAAGGTTTTGCCTTAGTACATGGAAAGCAAGGACTCAAGATGGTATGAGGAGAGAGTGGCAATAACAGCAAATTTTCTGAGCCCAATGACCTGAATCTGGAAAAAAGAAATGGCGTCATATTTAGGCAATGAACAATCACCTCTGAACCATGTGGAAGCACAGAGGTTTCTTTTTCTGCCAGTTTTGCACGCATGTATAGAACACCCATTTTAAGAGATGAGAGGAATCTCAGGGAGCATCTAGACCTATAATTCTCACCCACTGTTTTATGGCCCCGTGAGCCAAATTTTTAGCACTTCATGCTTGTTCCTCTCCCTCCACTCTTTGTTGGTAACATTGGCTGTGTTGCTTTTACTCTCTCATTCTGGGGTCAGTGGTAGAACATTTATAGGATTTTCCAGTTCACGTTGTAATTTTGTCTAGAAAACGTTGAACTGGTGGTTTCACAGTTAAGAACTGGGCTGGAAAAAAGGAAAGTCACTTGTTAAGATTGTCTGGCAATAAACGGAGGGACTGAACCTTAAACCCAGACTTAAAACAAACAAACAAAACCCCCCTTCCAGTTGTTTCCAGTAAACCAGTGCTTCTCAAGAGTTTAACCTGGCTGGGTCATACTCTAGGGGTTCTGATTTAATTGCTCTGAGGTGTCTGGACTTTCACAATTTCCCTGAGGGATTCTGATGGACAGACGGGTTGAGAACCTGAGCACTATCCACTGCCACTCCATACGCTGAAGTGCAAGGCTGTTGCTTGTTGCAGGATAGGATAGAGGGTTTCGGGGTAGAAACAAGTTGGAGAGCATTTGAGAAGATTATAGGAAAAAAGAAGAGAGCTAAGATGTTATTTTTTTTTAATAGCATGTATCAGTACTTCATTCCTTTTTTTTTGAATTTTATTTTATTCGTTTTTTTATACAGCAGGTTCTTATTAGTTATCCATTTTATACATATTAGTGTAAACATGTCAATCCCAATCTCCCAATTCATCCCACCACCACCACCACCACCCCCTCCACTTTCCCCCCTTGGTGTCCATACATTTGTTCTCTACATCTGTGTCTCAATTTCTGCCCTGCAAACCGGTTCATCTGTACCATTTTTCTAGGGTCCACATATATGCGTTAATATACGATATTTGTTTTTCTCTTTCTGACTTACTTCACTCTGTATGACAGTTTCTAGATTCATCCACGTCTCTACAAATGACCCTATTTTGTTCCTTTTTATGGCTGAGTAATATTCCATTGTATATATGTACGACATCTTCTTTATCCATTCGTCTGTTGATGGGCATTTAGGTTGCTTCCATGACCTGGCTATTGTAAATAGTGCTGCAATGAACATTGGGGTGCATGTGTCTTTTTGAATTATGGTTTTCTCTGGGTATATGCCCAGTAGTGGGATTCCTGGGTCATATGGTAATTCTATTTTTAGTTTTTTAAGGAACCTCCATGCTGTTCTCTGTAGTGGCTGTATCAATTTACATTCCCACCAACAGTGCAAGAGGGTTCCCTTTTCTCCACACCCTCTCCAGCATTTGCTGTTTGTAGATTTTCTGATGATGCCCATTCTAACTGGTGTGAGGTGATACCTCATTGTAGTTTTGATTTGCATTTCTCTAATAATTAGTGATGTTGAGCAGATTTTCATGTGCTTCTTGGCCGTCTGTATGTCTTCTTTGGAGAAATGTCTATTTAGGTCTTCTGCCCATTTTTGGATTGAGTTGTTTGTTTGTTTTTAATATTGAGCTGCATGAGCTGTTTATATATTTTGGAGATTAATCCTTTGTCCATTGATTTGTTTGCAAATATTTTCTCCCATTTTGAGGGCTGTCTTTTCATCTTGTTTATGGTTTCCTTTGCTGTGCAAAAGCTTTTAAGTTTCATTAGGTCCCATTTGTTTATTTTTGTTTTTATTTCCATTACTCTAGGAGGTGGATCAAAAAAGATCTTGCTGTGATTTATGTCAAAGAGTGTTCTTCCTATGTTTCCCTCTAAGAGTTTTATAGTGTCCGGTCTTACATTTAGGTCTCTAATCCATTTTGAGTTTATTTTTGTGTATGGTGTTAGGGAGTGTTCTAATTTCATTCTTTTACATGTAGCTGTCCAGTTTTCCCAGCACCACTTATTGAAGAGACTGTCTTTTCTCCATTGTATATCCTTGCCTCCTTTGTCATAGATTAGTTGACCATAGGTGCGTGGGTTTATCTCTGGGCTTTCTATCCTGTTCCATTGATCTATATTTCTGTTTTTGTGCCAGTACCATATTGTCTTGATTACTGTAGCTTTGTAGTATAGTCTGAAGTCAGGGAGTCTGATTCCTGCAGCTCTGTTTTTTTCCCTCAAGAGTGCTTTGGCTATTCGGGGTCTTCTGTGTCTCTATACAAATTTTAAGATTTTTTGTTCTAGTTCTGTAAAAAATGCCATGGGTAATTTGAAAGGGATTGCATTGAATCTGTAGATTGCTTTGGGTAGTATAGTCATTTTCACAATATTGATTCTTCCAATCCAAGATCATGGTATTTCTCTCCATCTGTTTGTATCATCTTTAATTTCTTGCATCAGTGTCTTATAGTTTTCTGCATACAGGTCTTTTGTCTCCCTAGACAGGTTTATTCCTAGGTATTTTATTCTTTTTGTTGCAGTGGTAAATGGGAGTGTTTCCTTAATTTCTCTTTCAGATTTTTCATCATTAGTGTATAGGAATGCAAGAGATTTCTGTGCATTAATTTTGTATCCTGCAAATTTACCAAATTCATTGATTAGCTCTAGTAGTTTTCTGGTGGAATCTTTAGGATTCTCTATGTATAGTATCATGTCATCTGCAAACAGTGACAGTTTTCCTTCTTCTTTTCCAATTTGTATTCCTTTTATTTCTGTTTCTTCTCTGATTGCCATTGCTAGGACTTCCAAAACTATGTTGAATAATAGTGGTGAGAGTGGACATCCTTGTCTTGTTCCTGATCTTAGAGGAAATGCTTTCAGTGTTTCACCATTGAGAATGATGTTTGCTGTTGGTTTGTCGTATATGGCCTTTATTATGTTGAGGTAGGTTCCCTCTATGACTACTTTCTGGAGAGTTTTTGTCATAAATGGGAGAATTGAATTGAATTTTGTCAAAAGCTTTTTCTGCATCTATTGAAATGATCATATGGTTTTTATTCTTCAATTTGTTAATATGATGTATCACATTGATTGATTTGCATATATTGAAGAATCCTTGCATCCCTGGGATAAATCCCACTTGATCATGGTGTATGATCCTTTTAATGTGTTGTTGGATTCCGTTTGCTAGTATTTTGTTGAGGATTTTTGCATCTATATTCATCAGTGATATTGGTCTGTAATTTTCTTTTTTTGTAGTATCTTTGTCTCGTTTTGGTATCAGGGTGATGGTGGCCTCATAGAATGAGTTTGGGAGTGTTCCTTCCTCTGCAATTTTTGGGAAGAGTTTGGGTGTTAGCTGTTCTCTAAATGTTTGATAGAATTCACCTATGAAGCCATCTGGTCCTGGACTTTTGTTTGTTGGAAGATTTTTAAGCACAGTTTCAATTTCATTACTTGTGATTGGTCTGTTCATATTTTCTATTTCTTCCTGGTTCAGTCTTGGAAAGTTTTACCTTTCTAAGAATTTGTCCATTTCTTCCAGGTTGTCCACTTTATTGGCATAGAATTGCTTGTAGTAGTCTCTTAGGATGCTTTGTATTTCTGTGGTGTCTGTTGTAACTTCTCCTTTTTCATTTCTAATTTTATTGATTTGAGTCCTCTCCCTCTTTTTCTTGATGAGTCTGGCTAATGATTTATCAATTTTGTTTATCTTCTCAAAGAACCAGCTTTTAGTTTTATTCATCTTTGCTATTTTTTTTGGTTTCTATTTCATTTATTTCTGCTCTGATCTTTATGATTCCTTTCCTTCTGCTAACTTTGGGTTTTGTTTGTTCTTCTTTCTCTAGTTCCTTTAGGTGTAAGGTTAGATTGTTTATTTGAGATTTTTCTTGTTTCTTGAGGTAGGCTTGTATTGCTATAAACTTCCCTCTTAGAACTGCCTTTGCTGCATCCCATAGGTTTTGGATCGTCGTGTTTTCATTGTCATTTGTCTCTAGGTATTTTTTGATTTCCTCTTTGATTTCTTCAGTGATCTCTTGGTTATTTAGTAACATATTGTTTCGCCTCCATGTGTTTGTGTTTTTTACGTTTTTTTCCCTGTAATTGATTTCTAATCTCATAGCATTGTGGTCAGAAAAGATGCTTGATATGATTTCAATTTTCTTAAATTTACTGAGGCTTGATTTGTGACCCAAGATATGATCTATCCTGGAGAGTGTTCCGTGCGCACTTGAGAAGAAAGTGTAATCTGCTGTTTTTGGATGGAATGTCCTATAAATATCAATTAAATCTATCTGGTCTGTTGTGTCATTTAAAGCTTGTGTTTCCTTATTAATTTTCTGTTTGGATTATCTGTCCATTGGTGTAAGTGAGATGTTAAAGTCCCTGTCTATTATTGTGTTACTGTCGATTTCCTCTTTTATAGCTGTTAGCAGTTGCCATAGGTATTGAGGTGCTCCTATGTTGGGTGCATATATATTTATAATTGTTATATCTTCTTCTTGGATTGATCCCTTGATCATTATGTAGTGTCCTGTCTTGTGTCTTGTAACATTCTTTATTTTAAAGTCTATTTTATCTGATATGAGTATTGCTACTCCAGCATTCTTTTGATATCCATTTGCATGGAATATCTTTTTCCATCCCCTCACTTTCAGTCTGTATGTGTCCCTAGGTCTGAAGTGGGTCTCTTGTAGACAACATATATATGGTTCTTGTTTTTTTATCCATTCAGCCAGCTTGTGTCTTTTGGTTGGAGCATTTAATCCATTCACGTTTAAGGTAACTATCGATATGTATGTTCGTATTACCATTTTCTTAATTGTTTTGGGTTTGTTTTTGTAGGTCCTTTTCTTCTCTTGTGTTTCCCACTTAGAGAAGTTCCTTTAGCATTTGTTGTAGAGCTGGTTTGGTGGTGCTGAATTCTCTTAGCTTTTGCTTGTCTGTAAAGCTTTTGATTTCTCCATCGAATCTGAATGAGATCTGTGCTGTGTAGAGTAATCTTGGTCGTAGGTTCTTCCCTTTCATCATTTTAAATATGTCATGCCACTCCCTTCTGGCTTGTAGAGTTCTGCTGAGAAATCAGCTGTTAACCTTATGGGAGTTCCCTTGTATTTTATTTGTGGTTTTTCCCTTGCTGCTTTCAATAATTTATCTTTGTCTTTAATTTTTGCCAGTTTGGTTACTATGTGTCTTGGCGTGTTTCTCCTTGGGTTTATCCTGTATGGGACTCTCTGTGCTTCCTGGACTTGGGTGGCTATTTCCTTTCCCATGTTAGGGAAGTTTTCGACTATAATCTCTTCAAATATTTTCTCAGGCCCTTTCTCTCTCTTCTCCTTCTGCGACCCCTATAATGTGAATGTTGTTGCATTTAATGTTGTCCAAGAGGTCTCTTAGGCTGTCTTCATTTCTTTTCATTCTTTTTTCTTTATTCTGTTCTGCAGCAATGAATTCCACCATTCTGTTTTCTGGGTCACTTATCCGTTCTTCTGCCTCAATTATTCTGCTATTGATTCCTTCTAGTGTATTTTTCATTTCAGTTATTGTATTGTTCATCTCTGTTTGTTTGTTCTTTAATTCTTCTAGGTCTTTGTTAAGTATTTCTTGTGTCTTCTCAATCTTTGCCTCCATTCTTTTTCTGAGGTCCTTGATCATCTTCACTATCAATATTCCGAATTCTTTTTCTGGAAGGTGGCCTGTCTCCACTTCATTTAGTTGTTTTTCTGGGGTTTTATCTTGTTCCTTCATCTGGTACATAGCCCTCTGCCTTTTCATCTTGTCTATCTTTCTGTGAATGTCAAGAGCTAAGATCTTTATGGAAGCTGCCTGCGCTGATGGAGGAAGCTGATACTGGCTTCTCGATGCAGACTATCTTCGGGACTGGCGACAGTGTTACTGCGAGTCCATGGGTATTTCTGTGCAAATTAGAAAATCATGCAGAGGCCTCAGTCCTGCAGACACCCACCCAGGCTCACGAGAGGATGGTTGCCTTGGAAATTTTCAAAGGAAACCTTCTGCGTTAAGGATCCAGCTGTGCACCAGGCACAAGCCCCAGTTAGCAAAACAAGGACTGAGTCTTGCCCCCACTTGCCGCCTTGGATGCGTGCCTTGTGCAGTGAACAACCTGCCCAAGAACTGAGGCAGCCCGGGATGGGGAAGTCCAACTAGAAATTCCATTCAACTACAAGCTGATATCTAACGCTTTTTTGACTTGCCTTACTGTCAAATTCATCTGTTGTGGACAGGGAGAAACACATGGGGTCCTGCTATTCTAGTTCTTGAACTGATAAGGAGAAATTGTCTGGTAAAGAAGAAATGACTAGAGTCTTTGGCAGGCTCCTATGGTAACTCAGGGTGGATGAAGCTGGGCATAATCAGACGTATTCCCTAAATCTTAAGGTGGACCTGAGTAGAACTAAGGAAAAGATGGCCAATCCATAGCATGAGACTTAGAAAAGAAGATGGCTGAAGAGAATTGAAAGATTGTCAAAAGTATAACTCTTTTAAATATTCCTTTCATCTTACAAAAGCAATCCAAACTAATTGCAGAAATTGTAGAAAATAGAAATGAGCCGAAAGAAGACAAGCCATTTGAAAGCTTACTACTCAGAAATAACCACCAACAGTTTTTTGTTTATCCTATCAGTCTCTTTTCTATGCTTATAGATACATTCATATATACTGCAAAACAGGATCATTATGTATAGAATGTCTTGTAAGCTGCTTTTTAACTTAACAGTATTCCACATTTTCCATGTCATTCACTGTTCCCCTACCTTGTTATTTTATGGTTGCATGGTAACTCATTTAATGAATGTGTCATAATATATTTAATTAATTTCTATTTTGAAATGTACATTGTTTCCAATTTTTTACATTATAAATAGTATTTGATGAACATTCTTTGAGTTATACCTATTGCCGTATTCCTGAATAAATGCTTAATGGGGAAATCAGGGTCAAATACATCTTGCCAAACAGCTCAACAGAAAGATTGTACCATTTTCCACTCCCACCCATGATGGATGAGAAGGTGGGTTTCCTAGAAACCCCTCCAATGTGAGTCAGAGCAATATGTCTGACTTAGCAGTTTGTTGGCTCTAAATGAGATGGAGTGGGATGTCCTTCCAGGGATAGAAGGGCAAAAATTGAGACTTTGAAAATGGGCAGTCCCAAAGAGCTGGTTCCAGGAGCGTGTTCTCACACTGCAAGCTTTCAGAATGATGTTCGTCTCTTCTGCACTGAACTTACTGGTCAGAGGAAGTGACTAAGCCCACATTGCATTTCCTCGCATGGTCACAAGACCAGGGGCAGAGTTCATTCTAGGCAATGTCTTCATAGGTGTCCTCACCGCTTGGGCCTGGGTGCCCAGCACCGCCTGCGAGCGCAGTGGGAGGGACAGAGTGTGGGTGCAGACATGCTTCTCTAACGGAATAAGAAGACCCGAGAAGGACACGACAAGCTCCCTTTCTGAGAGTACTGGGAGGCATTCAACACATTTTCAATTGAGGAGGACGCAGGCTTCTTTTCTTAGACACTTCTTTTCTTATTTTTTGGTAATAAAGTTTAATTTTTCATCATAAAAGTAATGCACATTCTCTAAAGAAAATGTGGAAAATATGGGATATAAAGTGAAGGAGAAATCATGCACAGGCACATTACCGAAGTATGAATGTCAGTACATGTCTCTCCAGTCTTTCGCTGTGTGAATGTGCATGTGTGTGTGATTGTTCTTTTGGTATAGTTGTAATTGCACTGTCTCAATTATTTTTCCATCCTGCTTTTTTCACTTTAACATCATATGCATTTTCCATGTTATTACATGGTCTTGATAAACATTTTTTGATTATGTAATTCTCAGTTGTGTGAATGGGCCACCATTCATTGTTCAGTGTTAATAGTTAGACTATTATTTCTGTTTTACAGATGAGAAAGGTAAGACCCCTAGGAGATACAAGATTTACCCAACATCACAGGACCAGTAAGTGGTACCACCAACATTTCATCTGTTCATCTATTATTTAATTATTCATTCATTAAGCAAACATTTATAGAATACCTGCTGTCATATCATGTACTATAAAGCCTTTGGGAGGCAAAAACAATATTCCTGCTCATGTGATATTTATAAGTTAGTGGGCAGTACAACCTCATTGGAGCTTTGACAGAAGAGTTCCTTGGCTCTGTTAGAGCTCAGAGAGGGATACCTATCCAGCCTGGGGTCCAGGAATGCTTCCTTGGAGGAGGTAATGTTGAAGCTCACTCTTACAGGAAGGCTGAGAGTTCGGGAGCAGGGTAAGGGGGTGGCCACATAAACATCCCAACGTGAGAGGGAGCAGGATGTGCTCTGGGAACTGCAAATCATGGACCACGGGGTTTGTTGGGAGTGATGGGGTTGGTAGGTGGGAATCAGCTCATGATGAGCTTCTGTGGCCCGCCAAGAACTTTGGACCTTTTCCTGCAAGCAGTGGGGACCCTGGGTACAATGTAGGCAGGAGATTTGTACATCCTATTTGGATTTTAGAAGGAACCACTGATGTCACGGGGGAGAATGGACTGGGGAGACTGGAGTGAAGGAAAGCAGCTGGAAGACTATTCAGATAAGAGATGTTGGGGCCCTCAATGAGGCAGGATAGCTGGGGTGGAGGGGAAGATATGGATTCAAGAAATAACTGGAAAGCAAGACAGAAAGCAGACCCAACTTTGTGAAGTCTGTGCAGAGGACAGGGCAATATGATGAGGTCATCGGGTTTGGGAATCCGTGAGGAGAGGAGACAACTGGCTCTGCCTTATCTGCCATGGATTTGTTTTGAGGTGCCTGTGGGACTGAGTGGGTAGTTGTGTGGAGAGAGGTGAGAGGTTTGGGTGGAATAAAGATTAGGAGCCATCAGGGCATATGTGATGGTCAAAACCTGAAGGAGGATGAGAATCAAGCAGGAAGAGTACAGAGCAGTGGTTGGAGCCTATTGGCAATCCTGAACCCTTCTGTGGATCTTATGAAACCTGGAAACCCTCAATTCAGAAATCTACAAGCAGAGAAAAGTTCAAAGAGTTTAAATAACTTTCTTGGAGTTTGTAGGTATTCTGAAGCTCATCTGTGGTGTGGAGTGAGAAGTGAAGTCTAAGGCAGCATCCTGAAGGGCACCAGTATTTCAGGGGCAGGTGGTGGAAGAAAAACCTCCAAAAGAAACTGAGAAGGGCCTGCTTGGGTTAGGGGTTGGGGGGCCGAATGAAAAGAGTAAGAGAATGATGCTCTGGAAAGAGGGAAAGCAGTTTCATGAAGGAAAAGGTCACCTACAGTGTCAGAGTTTAAAGTTAGGGTCAGCTCAGTGTCAAATGGAGCTGAAGCTCAGTAGATTGAACGCTAAGAGCAATGAAAAGACCCAAGGCTTCCAGCCCATAGGCCAGTGTTCTCCGTACACCCTACTTCTCTCCTGTGACTCCTGTTCCGTATTTCAGGGGAGAGAGCATTCATCCATCACAAGGGGCACCTCTTAGCTTACAACATGGCCCTTTTTGAGCACAGTTGGTATATGAGACAAGGAAATTGCAAATCGCTTTGGGCTGAGGCTGCATGGCTGATTATTGCCCTCAGTCCTCTACCCCTGCATATATCTAGGTCCCTTGCTATGAAGCTTGGTAATTCCCCCCACAAAAGGGCAAGTATATTTCCCTGCTCCTTGACTTTCGGCTCAGCCACATGACTTGCTTCGGCTGGTTGGATATTAGCAGACCTGGTGTAAGATGGAGCTAGGAATGCCTTGTGTGGCTCATCTTGTCCTCATGAGCATCTGCCGTTGCCCTGAGAAAAACCCGGCCGGCCATCTCACTGCTCCTGGGAGGCAGGTGAGAGACAGGTGGAGCAGAGCTACCCCTAGGCCACCCCCTGACTCATGAGTGACAAAGACATGCTTGCTATTGTAGGCCTCTGAGATCTTGGGGGCCATCAATGAGCCCTACAGCACTCCTTCATAAAGGCCCCCATGCCTCACAGAAGCTTTCACCTGTCTGCCTTTCCTGGGTCCTCTCCCCAGTGTCCCTCTGCCTGACTCCCTGCTGGGACATTGTTCCTCTGTCACAGACTCAGCTCCCCTAGCTCCTGGTCATGATCTGGAGCAGGAGGGATTGAAGCAGCCGTAGCCCCACTTCCCGTCACCTGAGTCTACTCATTTCAGAGACAAGCCCAGTATGATTCAGCTCGCAGGTTCATATCTGAGGTTTCTTGTTTATTCCCAAGGCCCAGTCCCAGTCAGGCGCCCTTCTGTTCTACTTGGGATAAATTTAATAATTCATTCAACACATTTTTATTGAACTGCTACTATATGCCAGTCCATTAAAAGCAAAGTCTCCTCTTTTTTTCAAAGAAAATACTTGTTTGTTTTCATGTAAAACACCCAGTGCAATGCCTGATGTGTAGCTGGTGTTCCACTGATGGCAAGCACATTGCTATTCATTCACAAATGAATATATTTGTGCATAAATCTTGGTTTCCATTTTTAAAAAACTCCTTGTATTTTTAATTGCCAAAGTAATGCATGCCTGTCTTAACAAATTAAAATATCAAATTACATTTAAATTTTAAATTAATTGACAGGAGCTTGGGTTTTGTACCTCCCAGAAAAGTGTCTGGTGGGTAAAATGAGGCTCAGCTATGGCTCAGTCTTGTGTTATATGTTTAGCACCAGGCCTGGCACAGGGTAAACTCCCAATAAACGGTAATTGCTATTTTTTTTTAAAATTTATTTTTATTTATTTATGGCTGTGTTGGGTCTTCGTTTCTGTGCGAGGGCTTTCTCTAGTTGTGGCAAGTGGGGGCCACTCTTCATCGCGGTGCGCGGGCCTTTCACTATCATGGCCTCTCTTTTTGCGGAGCAGAGGCTCCAGACGCGCAGGCTCAGTAATTGCGGCTCACGGGCCCAGTTGCTCCGCGGCATGTGGGATCTTCCCAGACCAGGGCTCGAACCCGTGTCCCCTGCATTGGCAGGTGGATTCTCAACCACTGCGCCACCAGGGAAGCCCGTAATTGCTATTTTTTTAAATTAATTTTTATTGGAGTATAGTTGATTTACAACATTGTGTTCGTTTCTGCTGTACAGTGAAGTGAATCAGTTATACATATACATATATCCATTCTTTTTTAGATTCTTTTCCCATATAGGTCATTACAGAGTATTGAGTAGAGTTCCCTGTGCTATACAGTAGGTTCTTATTAGTTATCTATTTTATATAGTTTAGTAGTGTGGTTATGTCAGGTAACTGCTATTATTATTACCGTCACCATCAACATCATCAACAAGCAGAGCCAGATGCTCAGTCTTTGCTTTCCTCTGCCAAGGCGATGCTGTTCAGGCCCTTCCAAGCCGGCCTTCCTGCTCCATCTTCCTGGCTCCACCCTCTGTACCACGTCTGTGACTGCAGATGTGGGTGTTGCCCACTTGCCAGCTTTCTCCCAGCAGCACCGGGTCATGGTCAGTGGGAGGCATCCCTCCAGGCTCCCTCAGCTCCCTTCACTTTGTGGCCTGCATTGCTCACTGCTCCCCAGAGATGGGGATTCCTCCCTCAACCCTCCTCTCCTCCTCCTTCTCCATCCTCTCATAACTGCAGTCAGGGTCCAGGTCCTTGCAATTCCCAATCCTCCTCTCCCTTGAGGAGTCTCAGGGGCCTGTTCTCTCCTTCTCACTGTGGCTGCCGCTCTCTGAGGTCAGGTTGGCAGAAGCTCCTGCCAGGAACAGGGAAACAGCCCCCTCACTGGTCTCCCTTCCTCTAGCCTCTACCCGCATTGCCTTATTAATTAATTAGAGCCTGAGAAATTAAAGTGTATCTCCGATCCTGTCTCTTGGTGCTCAAAGCCCTTCCATGGCTCCCTAGTGCATTACTGAATCACTCTCAGTGCCTTAGGGCTCATGAAGATCTAACCCTAAACTAATTATCCAGCCCCTTTCTCTTGCCTGCTCCTCACCAGGTGCATGGCCAACTGGACAGTTCCTTGAATACACCCTTCACTTTCCACCTTCTAGGTCCCGCTCATGCTCTCTCCTTTGCTGGAGATGTCTTTCCCTCCATCCCCACATGTCCACCCTACCGATTTTTGAGAGCTGCTCAAATGCCCCTTCTCCATGAACTCTTTTCTAATTTCTTCAACTAGAATTGATTTTGCTTTGCTCTGAGTGCCATGGCACCATCACTCCTCTGGACCAGGATTTCTCCACCTTGGCTCTGTTGAGATTTGGGGGCTGAATAACTCCTTGCTATGGGGGTTTCCTGCATATCGTACAATGTTTAACAGCATCCCTGGCTTTTATCAACTAGATGCCATTTCCACCTCCTAATCCAGTTGTGACAACCAAAAATGTCTCCAGACATTGGTCCGAATGTCTCCAGTCAAAGTCCACTGGGGGGGGTGGGGGGTGATGGAGCAAATCGCCACCCCTCCCCCCTCCCCCCCCCCGCCCCCCAGTTGAGAACCACTGCTTTAGAACAATATTTATGCAACAAATCACCTGCCACACTCACTCGTGTCTTGCCTGGGACTATGCTACTTAATTATGTCAGGCCCTTTCAAGCCCCTGAGCATTGGCACATGCTGTTCCCTCTCCCAGGAATGCCTTTCCCCTCTCTCCTTCATCTGATGAGTTCCTCCTTAGCCTGCCAAGCCTGGATGACAGGCTGCCTCCTCTTGTGGCCCCTCCCATCCTGCCTCCTCGCTCGCCGGGCAGAACGGATGGCTCTGGTTCCTGAGTTCCACAGCACTTTGCACAGACTTTGATCATAGTCCTCACCAGACCACGTGCTGCGTTATAGAAAACTAGTTTAAGTATTTGTCTCCTGAAGTAGAACATGAGCTGTGACATGGCAGGGACCTCAGCTTGCCGAGGCCTCTGCAGCTGTGCCAGGGCAGGAGCTCACCAAGGACAAGGCTGGGGCACTGGAGTGGTTATGTGTGTCTAGGAAGAGCAGTGTCTGAGTTCAAGCCCCAAGTTAGGCATTTATAGTTGTGTGATTTGGGGTGATTTATTAAGCTTCTCTGGAGGCTTAATTTCACTCCCCGTAAAACCACCTTCAGGATAGCATCTATCTTACAGGGTTTTTCCAAGGATTTAACAAATTAATACATATAAAATGCTCTCCTGGTACCTGGCAGATAGTAAGTGCTCAGTAAATCGGCGTAATGAGTGAAGAATGAATGAATGAGGGTTGCACTGGGCAGTGCGAGAATGTGGATCCCATGGGCTGGTACACCCTCAGTAGCGCAGTAGCCTGTGTGCTGCTCCCGGACCCGAGCCTCTGTCCCGCCCCACCCCCGGCCCCTTCCAGCAGTCCTCACCCTGTCCTCCCAGCCTGGGCAGCTTGGGCTCTGAGCACAGCCTGCTGGGGGAGAGAGGGCTGTGGGCTCACTTCACGGTGAGGTAGCCAGCCTGGGCGGAACAAGGACAGACATTAAAAAATCTATTTTCTCACTGGGCATAAGTAATTGGCAAAAAAGCTCTAAATCCATAGCTGTCAGGTGAAGTCATTTCCGAGAGAAAAAGGAGCAAAGGAGTGAGGCAGCCAGAGGGAGGGAGTGAAACGCAGAACAAGGGTCTGGAGAGGCCGGGACAGAAAACCTTCTCCTTCCCTCTCCCAGACCAGACCCTTCTCCTGCTATCAAACTTCCCTCATTTTTTTTTTTTTTTTCTTTTCTGGAAAAAGAGATTTCTAAGGTGGTAAAAGCAACAAAAGCCAGCCCTGGAATTATTTAATGAGCCAGAATGAATTGCATTTGAAATAATTTAAATGGGATCTGGGAGCATTTAACTGCAGCTTGGGATCTTAACTAGAGTGGGAAAGGATCTTTGTGCTAATTGCTGGCAGTGATATTCCTACAGAGAGGGAGAGATAGCAACAAGCAATTAACAGACAAGGGGTAATTTCAGAGTCTGGGCTGCTCAGGCCGGGAGAGTGAGCACCTTGGTGTTGCTGCCTGGGGAGCCCAAGTCCCCCAGCAGGGGGCAGACACGGCCTGGGGCCCTGGGTGGGGAGGGAAGGGGGAGGGGGGATGTGGGGGGATAGGTAAGGGATCAGGACGGGCCTTCCAGCAGTGGAAGCGGGTCCATCATCTTTCTGAGGGATGGATCTCCAGAAGGGGGATAAAGTGAAGCTTCCCTGCAGTCCCCTGCCCCACCTTCTGGAACACCAGCTTTGGGAAGGCAGTGGACTTTGCCAGCTTCCGGGTGAGGGAACAGAGACAGCCACATTTGGGTTCTTTCTGTTTCATCCCACATAACCTTCCCTAGAGGTCTCTCTGCTGGTTGCACCTTTAATCGCCAGTTTTGTTGTGGAGTGTACGATTCTGTTCATTAGCTTTGGGATTGACAAATGACCCTGGGAAGGTATTCTTAGTCCCATTCTACAGATAAGAAACTGAGGCTTTCGACTGTGACTTAGTTGAGGACACATAGTTGATGAGTGTCAAAGGGTGTGTCCTGAACCTTCATCAACTAGTAGTCATGGTTACAGTGTGCAGGCAGATGTGAATGTCATCGTCCCTGTCCTCCGGGATGAGTCTACAAGGCTCGCACTCTAGAATCACTAATAATTACGACAGATTGAAGATGCTAACTTCCATAGGAAAGATACAAACGAAAGCCAGAGGAGAGGGGGCTCACTTCTGAGTGGGTGACCAGCACAGGCATCACCTTGGAGTGTGGGTAGAATCTGGATATGTGGAGATGTAGAGGAGAGAGGCTGCCGTAGAGGGCATTACTTGAGCAAAGACAGGAAGGGGGGAAAGTATGGGGCATGTACAGGAGACATCAGACATTTCTATACGTCTGGAGAGGAGGGTAGAGCTAGGGGAAGAGTCGGGGTCAGGTAATGGAGAGTTTTGCATGCTGGGCTGATAAGTTGGAAACTCACTTTGCATGCAGTGGGGATTTCTGGGTGGTTTTTGAGCTGGGGAGCAGCTGTGCGGGATTATTCTGGCAGTAGTGCGGGGGAAGGGCTCGGCGTGGAACCAGGTAGGGATCATCATAGTTGCCTACAGAAGAGGCAGTGAGAGTCTGAATTGGGACAGTGGTGTGGGATGGAGAGAAGAGGACCCCCTGCCCCATCCACTGCTCTGCCCTCAGCACCACGCTGGCTGTCCTGGGTGTGCTCCGCGGTCCTCAGCAGCAGTTGGACCACAGCCTGGGTTGGAAATACAGATCACGGATGACATGTGTGTAACACGTGGGGCACAAGGCTGGTGTAGCCGAGAGGTCATCTGGGCATCTGGACCGGTCCTTGCTTTTGACAGGTGACGACCAAAGCCACCCCAAACCATGGTCACTTACCCTGTTTGTAACTCCATAATCTCTCTTCCCCTCAGAAGTCTGCATTTAATCATTTTGACAGTCCAGAAAGCCTACGCTAGAGCTTCCTCCACTTTGAGCACAAGAATTTTCTAATTCCGAGTTGTTGGCAGAGGGAAAGCGCTGCCTCCCAGGTGTGGTTTCGACTCATCCCTGGAACTGGGCAAACAAGACAGACCTGTGTGGAGCGGGTTTCCATTTAAGTGTGGGAACAGGGGGTTGGACTCATGATCTTTACGTCCCTTCCCGCCCCTGATTCTTAAATTCCCCTCATTGTGCTTCCTGTTCATTTTATTCTGTCCTCTGTGCCATCTCCTCCAGGAAGCCTTCCCTCACCACGGCCACCTCGTGCCTCTCTAAAGACCTGCTTCCTTGGAAAGTTGCCTATGATAGATTTGTGCCTGCTTTGAGGGCAGGGCCCATGTCTTGCACATATTCCCTGTAAGACCACCTGAGGCATAACGGAGAGAAATTTGTCATTAATACTTTGTTGTTATTTTGCTATTTTTAATAATGCTAATAATAATAACAGTTAAAGCTACCACTGCTCTGACCACGTGGTGAGCATCTCAATACATTATTTCTAATTCTCAAACAAACCTGCAAGGGAGGGATCATTACTGCCATTTTCCAATGAAGGAAGTGAGACTCAGAGAGGCCAAGTCACTTGACCTCTGTCCTACAGTTAGGACAGGGAGGCATCGGGATTTGCTCCCAGGCTGGCCAGCTCCAAAACGCTTTCTCTCTCTGTTTGGTGGAATGTAATGATCATAATCATGCTTCCAAATATCATCTCATGGTTCCATAGCATAATAATAGCAAACCATATTGAGAGAGCTGAACTTGGGCTATTGTCCATCTGAAGGTCCACCCAAGGGTTTAGCCCACGAGGAGAGGTTTGCTTGTTGTTCTAAATCCTCTGACCATACAGCTTTCCACAGCTCTAGGTCACGAGGCAGAATGTTGGGGCTGGAAGCCCTACACTAGACTTTCCAACTCTGGGCAAAGAAGTCGCTGAGGAAATGTTATTGCTCTGCGGTCTTCCAGCCCATAGGTGGAGCTGTTGGACCCCGGGAAGTCCCAGGTTGTGAGGGATGGAGGGAGCGATGCAGGCCAGTCCCAGCTCAGCTCTGGAAAAGGGAAGGCACACACTGATTTTAAGAACGGACCCTGGAAACATCCTAAATGACCATCAAGATGAGCCGAGTTAAATACATTATAATACACCCACACAATGGAATGCCATGTAGCCATTAAAAATTATGACGTGGATTTATGTTGATTGTTATAGAAAGATACCTCACAATATATTTTGCTGAGGAAAAAAGCCTCGGGACATTTGATATATATAGAATGATCCCCAAGATACAAAATTGTGAGAGACAGAGATGGATAGTAAGCATAGATATTCACCAAAATCATTAACAGTATAGATCTTTTTAGATGGTGAGATTTCAAATGATTTTTACTGTAGTCTTTTTATCTGTAATATGTGCATTTTTAAAATAACAAGCATATATTATCTTTGCAAGTGGGAAAAATAAAGCCTTTTTCCATTTGAAAATGCATAGATCAAACCAAACTGAAGGTGTTACCCACTCTTCCCAAAGCTAGTCCTGTTCAGAGTGTAGCACCTCTGATGTCTCATCCGTGTGTTAGTGACTAGTTACTCCCTCGCAGAGGAGTGGAGACATTTGTCACCAGTGTTAGAGACAGAAAAAAGCCGAGGAGGACTTTCCTGGGCCAGTTCCAGCACCTATGTGGGAGCTGAGGGCCAGAAGGCGGTCCCCAGGACTCCCCACCCCTCCGTTCCGTCTCGGCCCCACCCCTCCCTCTCCCGTTTCCACCCCCAGCCTCATCTCCCCGGTCCTCACCCTCCTCCCGGTGTCTCCAGCAACTTTCATCTCCACAAATTCTATTCAGCAGCGAGTCCCTGAACTTTCTAATTGAGATCAGAGATAAATATAGTGGGGAAGAAGGGAGGGAGAAGGAGGAGGCCTAGTTTTAATTTGCAGCATCTCCCATTAATAACAACTTCTAATTAAAAAGTCTCTATCTCCCAGCCGGAGTCCAAGAGAAAAGTCTCCCCAGATCTGTCTGGCTGGAACCTTTGTGCCAGTAAGTTCGGAGTGCGGATTTCTGCACCAGCTGAGCCCTCTCTGTCAGAAGCCATAATTAAGCTGGAAAAGAAAAAAAAAGGAAAAAAAAAAAGGATGTCATCTAAGACCATAGGGATCGTCCCTTGATGCAGTCCTAGAAGGAGGCCGTACACCTTCCTCGGAGAGCGGTGCCTGCTGGGCCAGTCCTGTTAGAGGTGGCCAGGCCAGATGGACGAGGAGGAAGTTGAGGGGGTGGGGGACGTTTTCTGGAGCTGGAGGAGCTAAGTGTCACAGGAGGTTGGAACCAGTGAGCTCAGAGAGAGAGCGCTCTGCCTCAATCCAGGGTGCGTCTGCCCTATCTTTTTTTTTTTTTAATTTTTATTTATTTATTTATTTCTTGGGCTGTGTTGGGTCTTCGTTTCTGTGCGAGGGCTTTCTCTAGTTGCGGCAAGCGGGGGCCACTCTTCATCGCGGTGCGTGGGCTTCTCACTATCGCGGCCTCTCTTGTTGCAGAGCACAGGCTCCAGACGTGCAGGCTCAGCAATTGTGGCTCACGGGCCCAGCCACTCCGCGGCATGTGGGATCTTCCCAGACCAGGGCTCGAACCCGTGTCCCCTGCACTGGCAGGCAGACTCTCAACCACTTGCGCCACCAGGGAAGCCCTGCCCTATCTTTTCCCTTTCTCTTCTCCCCCCATTTTCTCTACAGAGGCTCCATCCTTCTGTGGTTTGTGAGCCTGTGTGTGTCTGTGTGTGAAACGGGTGTGCTGGTGCTGCGGATGGAGAAGCGATGGCTGTTAGCAGTCTAAGATAGTAGGATGTGCCATTTAGTATTGATCTAAACACAAGTACCAGTTTATATTTTTTCCCCAGAAACATTTTTATGCCTTTGCAACTTGCTGAACTGAAGTGGGCACTCAGTAAACAGCTGTGGATGAATGAAGGGTGGAATGAACATAAAGATCCTCTCTGAGCTTCAGTCTCATAGCCCACTGGTTACTCAGTGCCCCCACTTGGATCTTTAATAGGCATCTCAGACTTCATGTGTCTCAACTAAACTCATGATCGTCCTTTCCAGACCTGCCCCTCACACAGTCTTCTCCCATCTCAGTTGAAGGGAGCTCCATCTTTCTAGTTGCTCAGGCCGGAAATCTTGGTGGCATCCTTGACCCTCCCCTTTCTCTCACATACCACATCCTTTATCCACGAGGAATTCTTGTTGGCTCTGCCTTCAAAATGTACCCAGCCACTTCCCCCCATGTCTCCTACGGTGACCTTGGTCCAAACCACCATCATCTGTCAAAACCACCATCATCTGTCTATCGTCTCAATAGCGTCCTGACTGCTGTGCCTGCTTCCTCTCTTGTCCCCTAAAGTCCATTCTAACCCCAGCAGCTGGAGGAAGCCATTTAAAGCACAAGTCAGATGATGCCCCTGCTTTGCTCAGATTCCCTCCAGTGCCTTCCCTTCGTCATCCCCAAAGCCTTACTGAAGCCTCAAGCCCCGTAGGGTCTGATCCCTTGTTACCCCTCTCACTGTCTTAGTTCATTCATGCTGCTATAACAAAATACCATAGACTGTGTGGCTTATAAGTAACAGAAATGTCTCTCTCACACTTCTGGAGGCTGGGAAGTCCAAGATCAAGGTGCTGGCAGATTTGGCATCTGGTGAGGGCCTGCTTCCCGATTCATAGACAGCCGTCTTCTCAGTATGTCCTCATGTGGTGGAAGGGGCAAGGGAGCTCTCTGGGGTCCCTTTTATAAGGGCACTAATCCTGTTCATGAAGGCAGCAGAAATCCCTCAGATGAGAGAGCACTGAGACTGAAGATCCATTTGCAAGAGCTCCTAGTCACATCCCAAGTGCCCCACCTCCAAATACCATTAGGAGTTAACATACGAATTTTGGGGGTGAGGGGGGACACAAACATTCAGTCTGTTGCACTTACCTCACCTCCTGCTTCTATCCCCTTGGTCCTTCTGCTCCAGCCAGCTGGTCTCTTGGCCACTTTTTGACCCTGCTGGTCATGCTTCTGCCTTAGGGTCCTCACTCTTGTTCTTCCTCTGCTTGGAAGGCTCTTCCTCCAGGGGCCCATGTGGCTCAATCCTTCACCTCCTGCAGGTTACCTTCCCAGCAAGGCTGTTCTGACCACCGTATTTTGTGACCCTGCCCCACTCCAGCAAGCTATTACTTCCTTGTTTATTTTTTATAGCATTTGCCACCTTCTGATTTCTTTCTTATCTTATTTATTCCTCTTCCCCTCTCTCCTACCCCACTGGAAGGTGAGCTCCACCAAAGCAGTGATTTTTGCCTATTTTGTTCACTGCTGTTATCCCAGCACCTAGATTAAGGTCTGGCACATGTCATTGCTCGATGGATCTTTTGTTGTATAAATAATGATTAAATGAATGAGTGCAAATGAGCTAAAGTGTCAAGTGCAAGTCAAAGTTTACTTTACTGGGGACCATAGCTAAATTAATAACCCAACCAAGTCCTAGCACCTGGGAAGAGGAAAGCTGTTGTCATATAAGGAGTTTGGGAGTCAGTGGAACCTGAGTTTGAAATCTAGTCTTGTCCTTTGTGAATGTTTGACCTCAGGTATTTACTTTTCTGGGCCCCCATTTCCTCATTTATTAAAATGGGGGTAATGATAGGATATTCCTTGCAGGGTAGTTGGATGGAAACAAAACCGTGATCTAAAATAAATGCTTATCACTGGCCAGGCTTATAGCAAGTGCTCAGTACATGTTAGCTAGTAATGGTGGTGTGATTTTGTTGTCAACAGGGAGCATCTTGAAATCAGCAGTGACAGTTGACCATGAGGAGGCCAGTGCAATCCTCCCCTGTAGAAAGAGGGGCTCACTATTAAGAAAAAGCAAGGAGACAAGTCTTGTCCAGCCCCCACAGGAGCACAGTTCTGGGATCACCTTTCAAAAAATGAACATAAATTAATGGGAGCTGTTAAGAGGAGAGTGATCAGGGCAGCGAAGGTGAAAAGACTCAAAACCATGCCTTGTGGTGGTCACTGGCAAGAGCTGGTTGGTTCAGCACAGCGCTGAAGAAGGTGTGGTCTACAGCAGGGGTTGGCAAATTTTTCTGTAAAGAGCCAGATAGTAAATATTTTAGGCTTCTCAAGCCATATGGTTTCTGTCACAACTACTCAGCTTTGCTGTTGAAGTGTGAAAGCATCCATAGATGATACATAAATGAATAAGAGTGACTGTGTTTCAATAAAGCTTTATTTATAAAAACAGGTGGAGGGCCAGATTTGGCCCTGGGCTTGTAGATTGCTGATCCCTGGTCTACAGGATTCTATCATAAGATGGTTGAAGGAATGTCCGAAAGAGGACTGGACTGTTCTGAGGATCCTCAAGCAGGAGAAGTGGGGCTGAAGGATGGAAAATATATGTCTATAGATTTTGTTCCCTTTAAGGAAGTTGTTTAAACAGCCAGGGCTTCTGGCTCTGCACTGGACAGAAGTCTATAAGTCCTCATCTGTGGATCTGTTCAGACAAAAGTTAGGGCAACTTGGCAGAAATGTTGGAGAGTGTATTCAAACATTGGGTAAGTGGTTGATTCAATCTTTCGAAAGGGGACTTTCAAGATCCCTGATTATTGGGATATTCTAAGGTATGTGCATATTGACATTCAGGGAAACAAAGTCATCACAGATTTGGCACCTCTGCAATGAATGGGTCATTGAAATTTTCAGATTGAAGACAATTTTACTTTTCAATTATATCGCCAAACAGAATTTGTACACGGATCCATGGGTGAAAAACCACAAGAATGCACTGTCAACTTCATTTAGGATCTAATCCATCTCAGTACTCATTTGGGTCTCTCATGAAGGCCCAGGCACTAATCATAAACTCTAGTCACTGTCCTACTGATAAAATAGCATGAGGAATATATGAGAATTTCCTTTTTAGATGCAAGAATAGAAAACATCTGGCACAGGGTCCTCTACTCCCCTCAACTCTATGTATTTGAAAATATTGCTCATTGATCTTGACTCCCTTTCTTCCTGAACCTTGGCCTCAAAGAGTTAACGTTCCAGAATTTTTGTAATAAGAGAGATTTAGGGCCAGCTGCCTACTTGGAATAAGGGTTAGGCTGTAGAATCAAAGCTGAATTATGTAAAGGAATGGAGGCAGAAATGATTGAAAACCCCAAATACCCCCTCCCCAAAGACCCTTCTTGGTCCGCCCTGCTCCACTTCCCCAGAATTCTTCACAACACATTGCTCCAGGCAGCTAGCACCAATTTATTGGAGGCAGCTGTTTGTCATCTCTGGCTTAGAAAGTTCAAGTGCAACAATTGACATTTTCTATAACCTCCTAGAAGTTGGATAGTGGACAGTAAGTTGATAACTTAAGTTTCTCTACTGAGCACCCTGTACAGAAGGAATCAGGAGGATGGGATCTCTCAGCATCTTTGACATCATGACACCTTAATAAGATACTGGAAATGACTCCAAACTTTTGGGTGCAGGCATATCCTTGGGTCAATACCCTGAGCCAGGTGCTGGCAAATGTGGGGTGACACCCATTCACCCAACCTTTTTCAGTGTGCTAGGACCACCTGTGTTTGTGCCCAAGTGAGGTGTAGGGCTGAAGGATGAGACCTTTGGGAGGGCAGGATTCTGGTGAAAGACTTGGAGAGTGGTGGTGTTAATGATGTGTCCACACTTCTAGCTGAATATAGGGTGGAGGCAGGAGACCAAGGGTGGGAGCAGAGGTAGTCGGGATGCATATTTGTGGAAATGGGATGAGCCCAGTGGGAACATGTTTCAGGAGGGCAGCCCCAAGTTTAGAGGATTTGGGGGTTGAACTGGAAATAGCCAGGGCCCTGTCATAGAAAATGGTACCCAACATCAAGCCCCAAAGGCCAAGGTGACAACGTAAATGGTAGAATAGGCAGCAAGATTATCCTTTGGAAGGGTTGGTCGCACGTTGGAATTAGATATGATGGATGGATGAAGGAAGGTGGTTCTGAATTAAGGCAGAAATGGTGAAGGTGCTTGTGTTTGCATCTCACTCAGAATAAAATATGAAGGCATCACCATTGTCCAGGGTTCCTTAACCTTGACGTTGTTGACATGTTGGACCAGATAATTATTTGTTGTGGGCGCTGTCCTGTGCATTATAGGATGTTTAGCAGCATCCCTGGCTTCTACCCGCTAGATGCCAGTGGTCCTCTCCCCATTACCCACCTCCCACATTGTGACAACCACAAATGCTCCAGACACTGCCAAATGTCCTTGGGGGGCAAATTGCCCCTGGATGAGAACCACTGCATAGCCTGCCAGGCTATGGTACACAGTGCATATTCTAGGGTGTAGAGGAGACCTGCCAGTCCAGACTGGGATGGGGGATCTGGAAGAAATGCCAAGAGGCTTGTGGGCCTGGAAATTTACTAATTTAAAAGCTTAGGACAGGTTCCCTTAGATCAAATTGGGTTCCATCTTCCTGACTTAGAGGTTTCGTCTTCGTCTCCTGTGCTCCCACTGTACATCACACATATTCCCAATAAAGCTCCTAATTTCTTGTATTGTCAATGTTTGCATGCTTTTACCCCCATAAGACTTTAAATCCGTCTAGGACAAGATTACACTCTTTTATCTTTGTGTTGCCAGAACCTAGCATGGTTTCTGGCATATAGAAGTTGCTTATTACATGTTTTCCAAATGCATGAATGAATGAATGAATTAGTGATTCGGGGATTGCTCCCTGGCCCTCCAGCACCACACATGGACAAGAGATGCAGATCCTGAATTACCGACACAGAGCAGATATCAGAACTGGAAAATGATGAGTCTTTCCCCTCTTCTGGAAAAACATAAGTCAGCCTAGGAATGAGGTTCCTGAGTCACTGAGGGGAAATGAACCCAGGGTGGGGACAAGCGGCCTAGCTCGGGTTTGGGAACAGGCCAGGGAGGTCAAGTCAGGAGGTCTGACATCCTGAGAGCAACCAAGCCCCAAGTCCCACTCCCCTCCGCGCGGTCCACAGCAGCTGTGCTGACCACTGCAGCCTCGGCTCCCCCACTGCCACCGCTGCTCCCCTAGCCCAGCGCTGGGAGCACATCCACCAGTTAATGGACCTCTCGAAGGGGGGCCGAGCCAGGAGCCATCAGCACAGCTCCCTACCCAACAGTCTACTGAAGCAGTGATTTCAATTATAGGACCATTACCATGAAATCCTATCCAGCCCCAGATCCCATCGGCCAGCGGGAGGCCTTTCTTCTCCCTGTCCCAGGCCCTGCGCTGTGGTTACCAAGCGGCCCTCTCACTGGGGCCCACCGCCTTCACTAAAACACAGCAGCTGCTGCTAATAAACAAACATATTGATCATACAGATATGGGATGTCAGGGACTTAATTCACGAATGAAGTGAGCTTTAAGAGTGCCCAGTGGGAGCTGGCTCCGTTTAAAGGGCCAGCAGCTACCTGAGTAGCCTTGAGGTGGATTCCCAGACAGGCCAGAGAGGGAGCGTCTCCCTGACCTGTGTCCTGTGGTGCCCAGTTGGTGTGAAATGGAATCTTCTGCCTGATGGATACCACCTTACCTAGCCCTCTGCCCTTCTCCTCTGGGGCCCTCTTTGCAACCTGGAGATAGTCAGGTGAGGCTGCAGTGCTCTGAGAGTACAAGCACTGGGGCCAAGGCGGAGGAGGAGAAGAGGGCTTGCCCAGGCTCCCCTGGCTTGGGTTCTTGGGGTCCTGCCCTGATGATGGTGACAATGGCCTCAGTCCTGATGACCAGTCTCCACCAGGACCTGCTGTCTCACCGGAACGTACAGTATGAGAGCCCTGGGAACCCTGATGAAGGGTCCACTTTGGGATACTGGAGTTCCTAGACATTCCTTAATGCAATCATTAAGTGAGGGGCTGGGGACCCAGGTTAAAGAAAATGTTGTCTTTGGCCCACAGGAAATTGATGGAGAAGCAAGCAAACAGGCGATTTGAATGCAATGTGGTAAGAGAAAGGGAGGAGCAATGTCTGGGTGGCTGTGGGAGCCGAGAGGCTCTTTGCCAGGGAAGCTTCCTGAAGCCAGTGGCTCTGAAGTCCAGATGAAATGGTTGCACAGCAGCGGTTGGCAGGGGAGGTGTGGTGGGCACAGCGGGTGCAGGGATGTGCCCTGCAGAGCAAAGGAGTGATGTTCTAAAGCAAGCCAGGAACACTGGGAAGCACACGTGGTGTGGTTCTGCTGGAGGATGAAGGATTAGGGTGGCTGGAGTGGAGGAGGGAGGGTGGTCGAGGCTGGAGAGGGGCAGGGGTCCAGACGTGGGGTCGTGTCTGCCGTGCTGAAAACTAGGCTGCAGTGAGAAAGCTCCTGAGCGGTTTGAGGCAGAGGGACAATGAGACGGCATTTGTGGATTAGAAGGATCACGGAAGCCCTGTGGTACAGAAGGACCTGGAAGGCAGGGAGGTCATTAGTGGTGAGTGCACAAGCTCAAGGAGAGAGGGTGCAGGCCTGTACCCTGGTGGCCTGGTGGGGGGGAGAGGAAGAAGAGCTTTGAGGATAACAACAGTCAAGCGTTACCCCGCCAGCGATGGGTCTCATTAATTTCAAACTTGAGATCACTTTTTTAAAGACCTGAGCTGAACTTTACTTGTGTTCAGAAATCTTTCTGCGGAGAGGGCCTAGGTCCCCATATCTATCAAACACGGCAAAAGCTGTTTGCAGAGGAAAACTTATAGCTTTAAATGCCTTCATTATTAATGAAGAAAGCCCCCTTCCCCCCAAAAGGGGTGGCATTAGGTAATCATCTCAAGAAATTAGAAAAGGAACAACTGAATAAACCCAAAGAAAATGAGAATAAAGATAAAAGCAGAGATTAATGAAATAAAAACGGAAGTATATTAGAAAGGATAAATAAAACCAAAAGTTTATTCCTTGAAAAGTCTAGCAAAATAGATGAATCTGTTTTAAGAGGCTGCTTAAGGGGAGGGAGAGATATTGAGAGAAAACAGAGATGACATAAATTTAATTGCCTCAGCAAGAATGTGGAGAGGAAATTAGAAATACAGAAACTGAGATCCAAGAGCCTCCCGCCCTGTTCCTGCACCAGTAATGGATACGGCAGCCCCAATCCACACTTAACCCTCCCTTCCCAGAAGCCCGAGGAGACCAGCAATGTTTTATTAATGTGAGTCTCCTTACCATCATATAAAATAATAGTGACTCACATTTATCGAGCTTTTTTTCTTCCTTTATGCCAGACACTATGTTAACTACTTTGTATGGATTTTATTTTAATCCTTCCAATAGCTGAACCAGGTGAATCTGTGCCTCGTTTGACACCCATCTTACAGATGAGAAAATCAGATTTAACATGACAGAATAATTTACCCCAAGCTCCTACATCTCTTGAGAGGTGGAGGCAGTCAGTTTCGGGCAGCCTGACTCTTGGGCTGGTGCCCCAACCCTGTTTAACTCACACCTCTCCCGTGCACGACACCGCCCCTGGGTGGGCATGTTTGGAGGTATTAAGGTTGTAGGAGCAGTATATGGGTGCCCAGGCAGAGATGCTCTGGGCCCTGGGTTCCAGTCATGGTTTTGTCACTTAGATGCTCAACTTTGGGGAGTTATTCAGACTTTCTGGAGCTCAATTTACTTTTCTTTAAGGGAGTTGGACTGGGCCCCTATGATTTAGAAGTTATTTTATGTCTTTAAAAATGCTTCATATTCAGACCTCATCACTCATTCAGACAAGCCTCGGCATTCAGTGTCAGTAGGAAGGTATGAATGTTCCAGAACTATGCATCTTACTCACCTTCCATCAGGGACGCCCTGGCTGCCCTCTGAATAAACAGACCAGGACAAAAACTGCCACAGTAGGTAGTGCCAGGGGTGGCATATGGCAGTACTGCCCGTAGAACTGGCAGCCCGGGCTCCTGTCCCAGCCCCCAACCCACTCTGGCCCTTCTCTGGCTGCACCCTTCCCCAGGAGCCCAGAGGGACACACCTACCAGAACCCATACTCTCTTCTTCACCTCGCTACCTGGATGCCCAGAGCCCACTTCCAGGGCCTGTGTAGGCCTCTGGCCCTGGGCTGCTTCTCCAGAATGAACCTACTGGTATGTGCACCCGCCATTCCAGGGGGTGTCCAGGGGCACACGGGGCTGTGAACAGAGCCTGGCTTCGCTGGTCTTAGACTCCACAGGCAGGAGGGGACCAGGCCCCTTGTGCTGTGAGAATGAATGGGAGTGGAAAGAAAAGGGGAGCCAGGGCAGGGAACCTCCATGTGAAGTCTTATCCTGACGTATGGTGCCCCAGATTTTGTTAATAGAGGAAAATTTAGTTGCGTGGTAAGCGTTAAGGCCCCACAAAAGACATATATAGATGTGAATTGTAGGCAAAATGACAGGTCACATTGAGTTGAGTCAAGTCAACTTGACGATTAGGGGGCCAGGTAAGTTAACACTCTTACAAAAAGAGAATCCCTCAGAAGGGAGACAGACTGCCTACAAGACGGGAAACCAGAGCTCAGGAGGCAAACGTAGGGAAACCAAAACAACAGAAATCTGTCTTAGCTTTCTGATCTCAAAACCAGCTCATGCCTCTGGGCCCTGACTTGAAGCTGACCAGAGCAGTTCTCTGATGAGAATCTGGCCCTCCAAAGAGATGTGCCAGGGTGCATTCACATCTCCATACGGTCATCAGCAAATATTTATGGAGCCCGCGCCAGGTGTGAAGCGCAGTGCCAGACCCAGTCCCTCCCAGAGTGGAAGTACAGCCTCATGGTGGAGGCAGGTGCTGGTAGAAGAATCGTGCAGATGATGTAGAACCGTGCTTGTGAGACACCCAGCGATGGAAAGGGCCAGGGTGCCCCGAGGCAGCACAGCACAGGCCCTGACCCAGCCTGGGAATCGGGGCTTTCCCAAGGAAGTGGCATTTGGAGGTGGGACAGTATGTGTGCAGCCTCTGGGGTGGGCAGCGGCCGGTCCGGCTAAAGGCAAGCTATGAAGGGGGAGAGAAGTACCTGGAAGGTAGGCAGGGGTCACAGGGGAAGAGGCAGCATCAGGAGAGCCTTCCAGATTCGAGTTCACTTAACCGATTGCAGGTGAGGCCATTTCCTGAGACAGAAGGACACTGGAAGCAGTGAAGCTCAGGGCTGGGGGTTTGGGAGAGATTGTGAGTTTGGTTTTGGACCTGTTGATTCTGAAGTACTAAAAAAAAATTATTTTGAAATAATTTCAAACTTAAAGAAGAGCTGCAAGAACACAAGGAACTCCTGTCTCCCCTCCTCCCAGACTCTCCTAAATGTAGTTAGCATTTAATTGCATCTGTTCCATCACCTTTACTCCCTCAACAAAGACACTCTTCATTCCCATCATACAAGCTCCCTGGTCAGGAAATAAACCACAATCTGCATTCAAATGTCACCAACCCTCTCAACTAGGTCTTTTCCTTTCTGGCCCAAGATCCCATCCAGGGATACATGTAGCACTTGGCTGCCATGTCGTTTCTGTCCCCTTCAGTCTGGAGCATTCTCTCAGTACTTCCCTGACTTTCATGGGCAGTTGGAAGCGTACAGGCCTTTCCTTCTGTAGGATGAACCTCAACCTGCCTTAGCGAGGCTTCCTCGTGACAAGACTCAGTTTTTTGTGTCAGGTTTATTGAGGTTTAATTTACATACAGTAACATTCATCCTTTTTAGTGCATGATTCTATGGGTTTTGACAAGCACATAACCCTGTGTAACCACCACCACAATAAATAAATAGAACATTTCCATCCACGGCTGCTTCATGGGCACATGACCTGTGTAGTTACATAAGGCTCTGTGCTTTGAAGGGCCTGTGCTTGGCTTAATGCTGTCCTGTCACCATCTTGAAATACTTAATAATTTTTTAGCAAGGGGCCCTGCATTTTCATTTTGCACTGGGCCTTGCCAATTATGTAGCTGGTCCTGTTTCCCATCACCCCCAAAAGTTTCCTCCTGCCCCTTTCCAAGATCTTTGGCAACAATTGATCTGTGTTCTGTTCCTAGAGTTTTGTCTTTTCCAGGTGTCATTTAAACAGGATCATGCAATGTGTTGTTGCCTTTTGAGTCTGGCTTTTTTCACTTAGCACAATGCATCTGAAATTCAGATCTGTTGTTTCATGGATCCGTGGTTGGTTCCTTTTTATTCCTAAGTACTATTCTGTGATATGGCTATATTGCAGTTTATTTATTCATTCACCAGTTGAAGGACACTTGATTTGCTTCCAGCATTTAGTAATTATGATTAAAGCCACAATTAATGTTCACACACAGGTTTTTGTGTAAGCATACGTGTTCATTTTTCTTGAATAAATAGTGATAATCAATAGAGTGAGATTGTGGGTTGAATGGTAAGTGTATGTTTAACTTTATGAGCAACTGCGAAACTGTTTTCCCAAGGGGCTGCACCACTTTGCATTCCCACTAGCAATAGATGAGAGGTCCAGCTGCTCCACATTCTCACCAGCACTGGGTATTAGCCACATTTTTATTTTAGCCATTTCAGTAGCTGTATAGTGATTTTATTTTGCATTTCCCTCATGACTAACGTTGTTGGACATCTTTTCATGTGCTTGTTTGCCATCTGTATATCTTCTTAAAGTGTCTGTTCAAATCTTTTGTCCATTTAAAAATTGGGTTTGGGGGGCTTCCCTGGTGGCGCAGTGGTTAAGAATCCGCCTGCCAATGCAGGGGACATGGGTTCGAGCCCTGGTCCGGGAAGATTCCACACACCGTGGAGCAACTAAGCCCCTGAGCCACAACTACTGAGCCCGTGTGCCACAACTACTGAAGCCCACGTGCCTAGAGCACATGCTCTGCAACAAGAGAAGCCAATGCAATGAGAAGCTCACGCACCACAATGAAGAGTAGTCCCCACTCGCTGCAACTAGAGAAAGCCTGTGCAGCTATGAAGACCCAGTGCAGCCAAAAATAAATAAATAAAAATAAATAAATTTAAAGAAAAAAAAATTGGGTTTGGGGACTTCCCTGGTGGTGCAGTGGTTAAGAACCTGCCTGCCAATGCAGGGGACACGGGTTTGAGCCCTGGTCGGGGAAGATCCAACATGCCACAGAGCAACTAAGCCTGTGTGCCATAACTACCGAGCCCATGTGCCACAACTACCGAAGCCCGTGCGCCTAGAGCCCATGCTCCACAACAAGAAAAGCCACTGCAATGAGAAGCCCACCCACCCCAACAAAGAGTAGCCCCCGCTCGCCGCAAATAGAGAAAGCCTGCGCGCAGCAATGAAGATCCAATGCAGCCAAAAATAAACAAACAAACAAGATAAAAATTGGGTTTGGGGGCTTCCCTGGTGGCACAGTGGTTGAGAGTCTGCCTGCCAATGCAGGGGACAGGGGTTCGAGTCCTGGTCTGGGAAGATCCCACATGCCGCGGAGCAACTGGGCCCGTGAGCCACAATTACTGAGCCTGCGCGTCTGGAGCCCGTGCTCCGCAACAAGAGAGGCCGCGATAGTGAGAGGCCCGCGCACCGCGATGAAGAGTGGCCCCCGCTTGCCACAGCTAGAGAAAGCCCTCGCGCAGAAACGAAGACCCAACACAGCCATAAATAAAATAAATAAATACAATTTAAAAAAAAGAAAAAATTGGTTTTTTTTTAATTATTAACCTTTGAGAGTTTCTGAATGTATATTCTGGATACTTGTCCTTTATCAGATACGTGTAACAAATACTCTTTGTCCTGATGCACTTTTGAGTCACTCAAGTGGTTAGAGCTAATGAACAGAGGAAGGTTCTGGGCTGGTGATATGAAAATGTGACTTAACTGGTGTGTAAATTGAAATTGAAGACATGGGCCTGGGTCTGATTGCCAAGGAAGAAAGCAGAGAACTGAAAGAAGAGATAGCTTAAGACTGAGTGTTTAGGAATAACAAAATTAAACAGCCAATGGAATGGTATGAGCTAGAACAGGAGATTGAAAAAGAGGTGTCACAACTGTAGGAGAAACCCAGGAAAGAATGAAGCCACGGAAGAAGAGAAAGGAGTGTTTCAAGAAGAAAGGAATGTTCAAGAGTGCTGGACGCAGTTGAAAGATCGAATAAGATGAGGCCTGAAAATTAGCCTTAACAGATTTAGAACATGGTGGTCACTAATGCCCTTAGCAAAGCTATTTATGTGGAGTCACAGAGCAAGGCCGGTATTCACACCACACCTAATGACAGCCATGACACTTAATATTGGAATGATTAAGTATTGATTGCTGAATGGCTACCACCCCAGCCCACTGGCTGTTTCCCTGGCTCACCCTTGGACCTCCCCATGATCCAGTAGCAAAGTCAACCTCCCAGCCAGCAGGGGATCTCTAGGATTCTGCTAGAATCTCTAGGACTCTGCTAGAATTCTGGGAGCCCAGAGCAGTGCTCTGCTAGGGAAGATGATTCCTGTCTGCAATGTAACTGGGTGTCCTTCTCCCCAACCCCGAGTCTCATCCCCCTGGGACTTCATGAACCATTATTCATGTTTCATACCCAAGAAAGTTGTATCTGGGGTGGCATCCCCGACCTTGTCCTTCCATCTGCCCAGCTGCACTGGGTCAGGATTGGGTCAGACAGCCATGTGCTACTTCCGGGACTTAGGACCTCACATCCTTACCTATTATTGTAGGGGCAATGAAAGTGGCAAATAGATTTTCGTTCATTTTGTTTCTCAAGGGGTAGACTGTTTTTGTACTTTGGTATGTATTGATTCTGGGTTCGAGTAGTAAGTGTACTTTGAAATTTTTAGTTGAAATATAGTAAACAATGCTAGAAATATAGATAAAATGGTAATGAATCAAGTTAATGTGTCTAATTGCGGCATACCATTAAGGAGAGTCTTAGCCCTCAGTCTTTAACTTAAAAGTCTTTAACGCTACCTAGCTTCTTAATGAACTTACAGCATTGATGCGGATCATTTTTCAAAGTATTTTAGGGGTACTAGTTCAAGGACAATAGGCATGAAGCTATGATTTGACCCACAATCTCTGAACACCATCCGTAATACAAACCTGGTTGTGTTGATATTAGGGTTGTTTGATTTAGGCGTCCTGGGATTGCGTCTGTTTTTAGGCCTAAGGAAGGTACGGCTCGTTAGTGTAATACGTCTTTGGAGGAGCTTAGTATTTGGATTGTTATCTCTATGGGTAATACTACTCAGTTGTCTACTTCTAGTAGTCGTAATTCCCCTGGTTTTAAGTCTGATGTTGGGATTATATAGGAGTTGAAACTTAAATCTTCGTAGTCAGTGTACTCATAGCTTCAATACCACTGGTGACCTACAGTTTTTACAGTAAGAGATGGGTTATTAATCTCATCCATCACATAGAGGATTCATAGTTATGGCAGGGCAATTAAAATCAAAATAATAGCTGGTAAAACCATCCAGATGGTCTCTACTTCATGTTCGTCTATTGTACTGGCATGTGTTAGCTTAGTTGTTAACATTAGTGAGATAATATAAGGACCAGGGAACTAATTAAAAAGACAATTATTAGTGTGTGATCATGAAAATGTAGTAATTCTTCCATGATGGGCAATGTTGCGTCTTGAAATCCTAGTTGGAAAGGATGTACCATAGAGATATACAGGATTTTCACCTGTGACTTAACTTTGACAAAGTTATATAATTTTTTACTAATATCTCATTTATAGAGAAAGACATAATGGTTATGGTGTTGGCCTGAAACCAGTAGAAGAGGGTTCGATTCCTTCCTTTCTTAGTCATTTTAGGTTAACGTAAGGAGGTTCTTCAGATGTGATATGGTGGAAGACATCCATTTAATCACTCTAAATTTCTGGTAGTTAATTCTGTTAGGACTTCTCGTTTGGATGCGAATGCCTCTCAGATAACGAAAATTATTAACATGACTGCTGTTAGTGAAATGAATGAGCCTATTGATGCAATAGTATTTCATGTTGTATAGGCATCTGGGTAGTCAGAGTATCGTCGAGGTATACTGGATAGACTTAAGAAATGTTCTGGGAAGAAGGTCGTGTTGACGCTTACAAATATGATTACGAAGTGGATTTTTGCTCATGTTGAGTTGAGTGTATACCCTGAGAATAGTGGGAATCAGTGCACAAACCCTCCTATTACAGCGAAAACAGCCCCTATTGAGAGTACATAGTGAAAATGTGCAACTATGTAGTAGGTATCATGAAGAATGATGTCTAATGATGAGTTAGCTAGGACAATACCTAGCTAACCTAGGTATCTCACATCCCTTCCTTCAGACTCTCTTCAGACCCTCCAAACACGGCAGTCCACCTTTGCCCACCCCTCACAAGTGATTTTTCTCCGCCTTATGAAGTACTGCCCCCACTTTAATGACTGACGGTTAGTAACTCTTCCAGGGTTGACTTGCCAAATCCTCCCAGGAAGTTTTTCCGCCACCTCTTTCACTAGAAAGAGAGGGAAATGCAAGCTTAATTCTCAGTGGAGCCTCTTTTTGCAGAAAATATTTGCTTTATCCCAAGGGGAAGGCCAAGTTCCCTTTTCTTTTTTTTTTTTTTTTTTTAAAGCACTTTTCTTTTTTATAGCTACTTTATTTATTTATTTTATTTTATTTTTGGCTGTGTTGGGTCTTCGGTTCATGCGAGGGCTTTCTCTAGTTGCGGCAAGCGGGGGCCACTCTTCATCGCGGTGCGGGGACCGCTCTTCATCGCGGTGCGCGGGCCTTTCACTATCGCGGCCCCTCCCGTTGCGGGGCACAGGCTCCAGACGCGCAGGCTCAGTAGTTGTGGCTCACGGGCCCAGCCGCTCCGTGGCATGTGGGATCTTCCCAGACCAGGGCTCGAACCCGTGTCCCCTGCATTAGCAGGCAGATTCTCAACCACTGCGCCACCAGGGAAGCCCCAAGTTCCCTTTTCTGAATGAATTTTCTGTCGACTTCCATGTAGCTCTTTGCTCACACTGACTTACAAATTCCCAAGGTTTCCTTCCCTCTCTGCTCGCTTTCCCCATCAAGCAAAGGAAGGAGCTGTACCAGATAGTACAGAAGGGCTCCTCCGGCTCTGACTTACAGAGACTTTGTCCTTTGTGGTTTGCATCCACCCTGAGCCAAGGACACCCAGGCACTGCCATCGTCATCGTCCACCTGCAAAAGCCGCCTACACGGGATACCATCAAGGGAGGCCACCGTGGTCTTGTGGTGCTTCAGTTGCAAGGTTACAAAGTACGGATGGTGGCAAATAATGCCTCCTCATCGTTTTTAACCTTTCTGAAGAATGCCTCTGTGCATTAGCCAGAGGTTTTTATTTTAAAATCAATTGTGCCTATTGTGCTCTTTGGAAAAGTAAATGAGAAGCTGGGAAGAAAGAAGTGGGATCCAGGGCTTATTAACACAAAGAGGTTGGAGTGGAGTGTGGTTACACGGGCCTGCCTAGCCCAGACTGCTATTGTCCTGGAGGACAGGGTTAGCAGCTGAAAACCCCAAGTGGTTGCTATGGGAGAAGAGAGCTTCTCACGCCACAAAAATGTACCAGACATATGTGGGCAAAGCAGCTGTCTTCTATTAGCCTCAGGCGCCCTGAGAACCTCCATCCCTATCCTAGGGAGAATGGGGCCCTCGTCTCACGGAAGGACTTTTAAGTCACAAAGATCAGATATCCAATCCAAGTTCAGCCATTTACCACCTCTGTGGCCTTGAGGGGGCCACTTGACGTCTCTTCTGTACAATGGCGGGAGCAACACCCAGTGCGTGGAGTTCAGAAGATCATGGGAAACTCGGGAACACTGAGCCAATGGCTTGTAGGGGCCCGTGGCTGTGAAAACCCCACATAGGCTCATTCCCAGGGTAACATGTGTATTGCAGGGGCTGGTAACCTGAGAGAACCAAGGCAAAATCTGTGGGTACAAGAGGGGTTGTAATTTTAGTTCAGACCCTAATCAGTTCTGCAGCTGCCTTGGGCAACTATGGCATTCCAGTGACAGCACTTGGCATAGTGGAAATGCCACCATGCCTGGCTCCGAGGTATCTGTGCTCGGTTCTCTGTAGAGCCACAACACACACACACACACGCCACACCATCTGCCCACGTCCCCAACTCACCACTCAGGACCTCCTACTGCTTTTCCAAACCCACTTCCACATCTTAAAGGAGAAAGGAAGGGAACTCTTTCTATCACTTTTGCAGGGGGAAACCATGAAGAGAATGGTTGGTATTAGACTCTGTACTGGGACTTGTTCATTTTTACTAGTTACATCACTATACATAAGATAACACCTTTCTAATGCATGGCACAGAGCAGGCTCTCCAAGAGGCCAGCTAGCTTTTCCTTCTTTTTATTTTTTTGGCCCCTACAGATCTTGATATGAGTAGGGCTGGTCATTTGCCAACCTAGGCCTCAATGATGGCAAAGAGATCTTACTAGAGAGCCCACATCCTCAGTTTTGTCCTAATGACTTGCATTTATCTGTTCTGCTCTTTTCTAGGGCTCTCATTGTAACCTAAGTCCTAATGGGACCAAAGGCAGAAGGGGGGAGTGAGGGAGAAGGATGCAAGAAGGATAACTGTTTTTTCTTGCTCATCAGAGATTATTCATGAGGTTTGATCCATTGGGCTTAGGGGTCATTTTCATCCCCTGCCTGGTAAGAGGGGTGCGAGTGAGGGCAGAGTTGGGATGGGGAGCAGATGCTCGGGGGATGAGACTCTGGCAGGGAGACCTCAGACCAGGGGCAGTGTCGAAGGTTCTAATTGTTCTGGGGACCAAGGCCTTCTTCTGAGTCTCTCTTCACTAACATGGACACCTTCTCAGTGCTCTGTCATTGCACCCTGTGTGGATAATACCCCCTGGAGTTGTGCAGCACGGAAGCCCTGATGCTCATCATTCCTCAAACTCTAGCTGCAATAGACATCACTCTGTAAGTCTGCCATTTCTGCCTGCCGTGTGGTTAAGCTTTATGCCTGGAATCGCCTTTCAAAACTCATATCAGCACTTGCTACCTAATATTTATACCATTCTGGACCCCAAATTCATTCAAGAAGCAATTTCACATACCTAAAAGACATTCATGCTCAACTTTACCCAGATAAAGACTGGTTGGGGCAGACACTGATGGTTGCCTAACTATCAGAACTCTCTGCATCCCAAATCCTTCTTTGTTGGTAGAGCTAGACTTCTACTATAAGTGTTAATGTCACATACTCACATTCCCAGACTCCTCTGCATCATGAATATCGACAGTGGGATCTAATCGTTGCCAATGGAAACTAAGAGGAAAAGTGCCAGGAGGTTTCTGAGAAATGTTTTCCTCCCTGATGAAAAGAGGAAGGAGGAAACGTGTGTTTTTCTTTCTATGAACATGGTTGTGTAAGGGTGTGATGCCTGGAACCACAGCAGTCATTTTGAGACCATGAGGAGATAAGCCTGAAGAAAATTGACGATAATGGAAGAGTAGAAGGAAAGAAAGAACCTTGCTCTTTGATGACATTGTTAAACCAGTAGTTAGACCTTTGAACTTCCATACTTCTGTAATTTGTTAGGTTAGGTAATTAAGTGCCTTTCTTGGTTAATCTTTGTTGAGTGTTCTGCCACATGCATCCAAATCATCGTAACTGCTATATATTCATCTTCCCATCTATCACTATGAGTGTGTGGAGCTGTGTGGTGGGGGGAAAGGAGTACTGGGTCAGGAATCTAGGTATTAGTTCCAGATCTTCTACTACCTTCTTGTGGCAAGTCAGGGATTGGTAGGAAATAGCTTAGAGGGTCAGGCTAGACCCCTATTTTTGATAGAACTGGAGTGAATTCAAGAACCAGACATCAGGGCACAAGGTCATTCCCAGTGTGCTGAGCAAAGAGGGTACAGCATTACCCTCTTGAAGCATTCGGGGAACTACTCTGACCCCATGCCCACCTAGAAGATGACATTCAAATTCTAGACACCTCTAAAAGTCCTTCTTATAGTGGAGTGGAGCTCTGAATAGGCTATGTGGCTGGCTCTTCTTGGCTCAGCGACTGGCCAGGATGAGCCTGCAGTTGGCAGGGTTTAGAACCCACACAGGACATAGAGGAAGTCTGAAAAGGCTTAGCTGGGGTGTGGTCTGAGACCATTGGCTAAATTCTGATCTTTGCTTTTTAAATTTTTCATGCTGTCCCTGCCCTCCATCCAGCTGGCCATGAAAAAGTTGTCTATGTTATACTTTGTCGGCTTGAGCTCAAATTACCCTTTGAGAAAACATCCTCGCCTAGAGCAGGAGCTCTCCCTGCAAAGCCAGGACCCTTAAAATTACATCTGCCAAATGGAGAACACCTTTTGGGATCACAGAGCATTAGAGCTGGGGATGCTGAGGCCCAAATAGGAATAGATGATTCTCTAAGGCTACCATCTGGTTAGTGGAAAAACCTGCCTCGGGTCAACATCCTGGACTCCAAGTTTAGTGTAACCTCCATGACACTAAATAATACATGGATCCATTTCTTGGGTGCTGAGAACAGCTGAAAAAATGGACATGAGGAAGTGTGCTCATGAAAGCTGGGACTGAGGGCAGACATTTATCTAAGTATCTTACCGCCTTGGGATTTTTATTATCTTCCAAGACTTGGGCTCAAGTCACTGGGAGAAAGATGATATCAGAGCTTGAGAGTTCTCAGATATCCACATAAGAGGCCCTCAGATTTTGCTGGGTGCATCTCTTTTAGGATTAATTTTTATAAGATGACAGTGGATCCAATTTGCTGTGGCATGGATGAATAATTGACCTCTGGTATTTTCTGAAAATCAGACACCACTCATTGGTGTTCCATCAAAAGCAGTGCCGGTCTTGCCATTAATTCTGGTGATGATTCTCATTTTCAGGAACCATGCGATAGGTAGCTGATGGGATCTTTTCCCCTGTTGAAGTGGTTTACAGACAAAAATAATTCAAGAAATGCTGTCATTCTTTGTGCTTTGTAGGTCACTCAAATGAAAATTTAAGGACCAATGAAGCAATCCATATTTGTCAGGGAAAGAGCAGCCCCTGATGTTAAGAAGTCCTCGGGAGGATAGGTTGAACTCAGAGTGACTGGAATAACTTACTCCAGTATGCTTTGAATACCGATGGCTCGCGTCTGCTGTGTGGAATGTAGATACACCTCCACACAGTCATGTGCTTATGACTGTAGCACCACCCACAGATTCACACCTATACCTGCAAAGACTTCCAGAACTGGGACATGGTGTGGTGAAGAGAAAAGCGCGTGGACCTTAGAGTTAAGCAAACCTGGCTCCAATTCCAGCCCACCAGCTGATTGTCTAGAGCTAATCTCTTTCCTTCTCTGGGTCTCAGTTTCTCCATCTGAAAAGTGGGGATATTATATCAACCTTTCCCAGTTTCAGTCAAGATTAAATGAGATCCCTTAACAAAAAAAGTGCATAGCATACAGCAGGGCTTCAATAAAGGCCAATTTCTTTTCTTTTTTCCTTTGCCCTCACAATCTACCAGCTGCTTGGGGAAATTTGGTCTCCACCCACCCACCCAAAGTCCCTGGAAGTTCTGCGTGTCAGAAACTTCACAGTCATGTGGTAAAGACCCAATGCAGCGACTAGAGAAGATACAGGGAGCAAGGGGCCTTCCTTGGCTCTTCCCATCCCCTTAAGCAGACACATCTGCTTCTCGGCAAAAAGCAATCACATCCCTCTTATCCCCAAAGGGAACCTGACTTCTGAGACCTTTTTAGGTATTGGGTATCAGGGTAATAATAATAATAGCTTCCATCTCTTGTGTTTTTACTATGTGCCAAGCATCACATTAAGTGCTTTATGCGCTTTCTTTCCACAGGCCTATCTGTGGTGCAGGAACGGGCAGCCTCAGTACAAGGAGACCCCGGCCTGGAGAAGTGAAGATCCTTATTCAGAGCTATGCAGCTAAGAAGAACTGGGGTCAGGATGTGAGCCCCAAACAAAACCTTCACTCTTAATCAAGGGTCCCAGTAAAACGTAAGTCCATCCACTTTTTCATTGGTGTAGCATGTATTGTCTTACATTTATTGTCAATATTTCACTGGCATCGATAATGTGCATTTTAAAATTTCAGACTCTAGCATAAATCACACAGGTATTAGATAATGTTTGTCTCCCTCTCTCCCACTTGTTAAAATACATGTTTATAAATTATAGATAAGCGCTACTCAAAGTGTGGTCTCAGCTTCACTGGGGATCCTGTTAGAAATGCATATTCTCAGGCTCCACCCCAGCCCTGCTGAATCAGACCGGGATGCACCCAGAGATCTGTGTTTTAACAAGTCTCCAGGTGATTTGGAAGTGCGAGACGTACTGGTATGGATATTTCTTAGAGCCGCTAGGTATACAGGCATGCAGGAAAGAGGAGAATTTAAACCCATCTTCCTCTGATTGGCCCAATCAGCTCTGGGAGTTTCCTGCATTGTGTTGAAGACCTTGCGATGCTCCTGTTTTGTGAGGACCCAGGACAGGCCTGTTGTTTTGCTGAGAGCTGATAAATGGAGAGTGAACCATCCGTTTCTTCTTTGACCAGGATGCTCGTCGTACCCCTTTCATCCAGCAACAATGGCAGCAAGCGTGGCCACACTCTGAAAGATTTAAATACTCAATTAATCAATGGAATATTCCATTAGTGGGATAATCAGTTGCCATTGCCCTGATCTATAGTTACATCTCAGCTGGGCCTCACAAATTGATTCCTGATGAAGTTCTAATTGACTGGACCATCTGATAAAGGGCCGGTTGGAGTTTATTGAAATACCGGTGAGCAGTCCCTGGGGCTGGGGCCTTCCTTAGGGGAAGGCCGGGGGAGGGAAGAGGGGCAGAGGAACATAATTTATGCCCAGTTCTCACTACATCTTCTCTCCAATACAATGTTTATGAGTCCCAGGTGAGGGATGTGCACTCACAGCTGGAGTACAGGGATGAGACAGCCTCTCTGAGCCCATCCCCTGATCTGGGCGGCAGGTGGCCAGAAAGGGATTTGCCCAGCAACCCTTGGGGCAATGGTTTTCAAACTCGCGTGTGCTTGAGAATGACTCAAAGAAGTTCTTAGAATGTAGAGTCCAGGTCCCAGTCTCAGGCATTCAGACTCTCTGGGTCTGGGGCGAGGACCTAGGAATCTGCATTTGATCAGTTTCCCATTGATTCTGATATAGTGGTCTCCAGGCCTCCCTTTGAGAAATTCTGCCTTAGGAGCTGGTAGCTCAGAAACAGACTGTGTCTCCAGGGCTCTGCTTCCCCGGGGGGATTCGGGTTTCTTAGGCTTTTTGTGTGGGAACAAATGTGTATGTGTACTGTCAAAGGCTCTCAACCTTTTCATTGCCTAGCACCCCTTTCATTACTTTTTTCACTTATTTTGAGTGATTTTTCCTTTCAAATAATCTGCTACCCTACTGCTAATGGATTTGCCTTCACATTTTTATTACTCAGAGACACAAAGTACGTAAAACAGTATAGCATCACCTTTATTTGTTTCATTCACTAATTCACTGGCTTATTCTCAGACGTCTTTTAAGGATTATGTGGCAGGCATTGAGGATATCTTTTTTAAAAACATGAAGTCAGGCAAATATATGGTTCCCAACTGCAAGGAGCTCATACTCCTTTGGGGAGACAGGCAGGAAAATGAAATGCAGCATTAGAGGTAAGTATAGGACCCCGCTATGGGACTGCAGGTCATTTAGTAGGTTTTGTTGCAGGAAAAAAATATATGATACCCATTAGGTTTTCTGGAAATTTGAAAACAATTCCCAGATATCTGTATCTATCTTTGAGAATTCCCTCAGCCCAGAAAGTCCTGGTGATGTGAAAGCCTTGTCAGCTAAAGATGCCCCTGGGTGGTCTGTGAGTGTGCATGGAGATGCCTTTTCTTGGTTCTTCCTGGGGGGACCTGAAGGCACTGGGTGGTCTTAGGAGGCTATATTTTGACATAAGTGGTCCAAAGTTCAATGTGTCTAAAAAGGAGCTTGGATTTGTCCCTATTAAGAAGGGAAGATCACTGTAGAATTTCATGCTGGGGAGAGCCATGATTAGATTTCAGATTTCCTCCATTTTCGATTTCTTCTTTGCCTTCTCTCCTCCTGCTCCTCTTTCTCTCCCCCTCTCTTCCTTCTCTCTAAATACACTGTTCTGTATATATGCAGCTTGAATTTGTGTTTAGATAGAAATGTTCAATGTTCTCTCTGTGAAAATACATTCTGTTGTTTTGGATGATGTGGGACAGAGTTTGGAGACGCAGAATGTCTTAATCTGGCCTGGGGCTATTGAATGTTTTAATTCCTTTAGACACAGCCCTGCCCCAAAGTGCCACAGGAGGTTTTTGGTAGACAGAACCTTTAGCGTGGTTTAACATTCTGGTTCCATTTCCTTTGTCATGATGTTCTGCTCCTGACAGAAACCGCCAACTAGGTCAGAGAATGTTCCCGGCCACGCCGTCACTCATCTACCATTTATTAAGTGGCTCCGATGTATGAGGGTGATGTGACTGTCCTTAGGATGTGGTCTTGGCCTTCAGAGGTCCATAGTCTAAGATAGAGGCCCCCGGCTGGGTGTGGATTCCGCTGGTGGGCACTGGGGATAACTTAAGGTAGGATATGAACTGGTGTTGAAGAGCTGAATCACACAGTGGGAAAGAGTGTTCTCTTTTGGACTCTTTTACAATCCTTATGATTATTTTAAGGTGAAAGTCTCAGTGTGGCATCGGTGTACTTTTAACACTTCCCCAATACTTGCTAATCTCCCTTTTAAACAGAGAAAAAAAAAGCAAGTCTCAGGCTCAGAGCCTAAGACAGGCTGCAGATTCCAGCTGGACTTAAATAAAATTGTTAGGTCCTAATTGTATTTATCTTCTGTTTGTGGCAAGTGTGATGGCTACTTTCATGTGTCAACTTGACTGGGCCACAGGGTGCCCAGACATTTGGTCAAACATTATTCTGAGTGTGTCCAGATGAGACTAACATGTGAATCAGTAGACTCAGGAAAGCAGATTGCCCTCCCTTCCATGGGTGGGCCCCATCCAATCAGTTGAAGGCATGAATAGAACAAAAAGGCTGACCCTCCCTCATATAAGAGGGAATTCCCACCTGCCTGACTGCCTTGAGCTAGGACATTAGTTTTTTTCTGCCTTTGGACTTGAACTGAAACATCTGTTCTTCTGGGGTCTCGAGGCTGCTGGCCTTTGGACTGGAACTTACACCATTGTCTCTCCTTGTTTTCCAGCTTATCAACTATAGATCCTGGGACTTGTCAGCTTCTATAATTGTGTGAGCCAATTTCTTACACTCAAGCGCTCTCTCTCTCTCTCTCTCTCTCTCTATATATACACATACATATATATATATATATACACATGTGTGTGTATATATATATATATATATATATATATATATATATATATATATATAATTGGTTCTGCTTCTCTTGAGAACCCTGACTAATACAGAAAGTAATACTAGTATTCCATTTAAGAAGCTACATAAAGTGTCCTTATTCAATACATTTATTTAAATAAAAAAGGAGTCCATTTAAGGAAAGATATGACATAAATGACAATGGAGGCCACATATGGATTTGGCAAAAATGGTGAAAAGAGTTTGGGAAATGCAGAAGTTAGGACAGAGATGCAAGAGCCACAGACCTAAGTAGGAATGAGGAACGTTCAAGAAGAGAGGCTGAAGTCCTGGCCACTTATCCCCCCGCCATCTGGGAATAGGGAGGGAGGTACAGATGACAGGCAGCGGTGCTGGGCTCTGTGTCTAGAGCAATGGACAAGTGAGTTGTGTGGGGGGTGTTAGGGTCTTCTAACTGCTGTTCCAATCAATCTCAAATCTCAGCAGCTTACCCAGTCAAAGGTCATTTCTTGCTCACTCACATTAGCTCTTGTAAAGGGCACTTGAGGAGGAGGAGATGATTCTGTTCTGAGCCCTTATTCAAGGGCCAGACTTTGCTCAACAGGGGTTCCATGGAGCGGCACCGTCCTAGAGCTTTCTGTGATGACGAACATGTTCTGTAGCCGCACTTTGATGTTGGAGGACTTGACATGTGGTCAGTGCAACTGAAGAACTGAATTTTTAATTTTCTTTCGTTTTAAGTAATTTAAATTTAAATAACTACATGTGGCTAGCTGCTACCATATTGGACAGTGCAGTCTGGAGCCTCATCCTTATTTGCAATCATCCAGGGGGAGAGAGAGAGAGGGAGAGATTGCAGAAGAAGTTTTATGGGCTGGGCTTGGAGGCCAAGTACAGAAGTTCATCACTTTCTCCCACATTCCTCTGGCCAGAATGCAGTCATTTGGCTGCCCTTTATTCCTCAGAAGGAAGTCTAGGTGTGTGCCAGGAGGAAGGGGGAGTGGGTTTGGTGAGAATCTAGCCAGTCTGCCGCTACGGATTTGACAGAAGAGAGTGCTGTACCTGGAAACACGCAGTCTTGAGGCAGGCACTGGGCAGTGACATAGTCGGGGGCATCAGACAGGTTGGGTCCCTGGTGGCAGAGTTCTCATCCTGTGACTGCGGTTCAGGGTTGGGACTGTAGTCTCTGGGTAGAAGGAAGCCAAACCGTGGAGGACGTGGAGAACTGGGCCTACAGGTACGTTTGAGACTTGAAAAAGGATAGGTTTCAGGGTCAAGGCAGAAGCTGACCAGAACAGAGGCAAAGATCGGAATGGGCCCTTGGCAAGCTGACCCACCCCTGAGTCACTGCCTATAGGAGGGCTGCCGTAGGCTCCTTATATTTCCTTCCCTTCTGTTGTCGCTTAGAGGTGGGGAAGGGCGGGGAGGGCAGGAGGGGCCCAGGGGTTCTAGCAGTGGCGAGGGGCACGGTGGGAGGTGCTGTGAGGGGTCAGGCTGCTTACCTCAGAGTGAGCCAAGGAGGGGAGAATACACCACTTATTCAGCAAACATGTGGAAGACATATCACGGGGCAGGCAGAGGATAGGAGATCTTGATGCACTAGTTTCAATGGTGAAACGTTTTGATGCACCGCAAAACCAAACTTCTATACTCCCAGCTATTTTCCAACTAAGAAATGTACACATCAGATATCTGCACCTCATCTCCCAACCTCACCCCCTGGTCAACCCTCACCCCTAGGGGGAGTATCAGGGATGGGATGGGAATTAAGATAAGCTGGGACTCTGGGGTTCTAAGCACAGACATGGCTGAGCCAGATCAGTTGCATTGCAAAGCCTGCGTCAGATTGGCCATGTGAAAATGTCTTGCTTTTCCCAGGTGCTAAGTGTGGGCAGTTTTGTGGAGGAGGTGACACCTGAGCTGGGCTTTGAAGACCAAGTGGGATTTGACAGGTAGAGATGGAGGGGAGGACACTCTAAGCTGAGGATTTGAATGAGCAAACTCACAGGAAGGAGGAGTGTGGGTGTGTGAGCAAGAGATGGGGAGTAGACCAGTTGGCCAGAGGGTGTGTGGGTTCTGAGAAAGATCCAGCTGGAAAGATTTGCCGGGACCAGATTCAGAAAGGTCTTGAATGCCTGGCTAAAGGCACCACCTTTATTCTGGGGGCCATGGAGGGCCACTGAAGGGTTTTGAACAAGGCACTGGTGTAACCAACCTGGGCTGGACCAGCGGGGAGAGATGAATGGTGTGAGATGTGATAGGAGGCTGTTGCAGTGGTCTGGAGAGAGGGCTGGACACCAGTGTGCTGGCCTAGGCAATGGAGAAGTGTGTGTGTGTGTGTGTGTGTGTGTGTGTGTGTGTGTGTGTGTGTGTATAGGGGAAACGGGGAGAGGGGTTAGTCATTCAAGGCCCTAATGCAGGATGTGCTTTGACATCTCAACAAATATGCATTTATGCCCATTCTGTGCTTGCTTGGCCGTCCCTGGCTCTTGGGTATGTGGACGGGTCAAGAGAGTGAAGATTGTCACATAGTGCTATCCTTCTTCTATAAGAAAAACTCAAGGAATGTGCTGCTTGCTTAGGGAGAAAAAGGTGGGTCCCGGTGATTTCTTGTAAAAGAGCCACCTCAACCTGAGAGAGAGAGGCTGCTACTGGGATGAAAGTCCGATGATTCTGTGTCTTGGGGGATTAAGAAAGGGCAAAGATGGAAAGTACTTTCTCAGTGTGGGTCCCCATGGAGATGAGAAGCAGTTGGATGGAGAGGCTGGGAGGGAAACGGAGCAGCAGCCCTGAGCCAGGTGAAAGCACCGTGGTGAGCAGGTGAAATCCTCCCGGCTGCCTTGATGCCTGAAATGGCAGCAGAAACATGGTAGAACTGGGTGTTTTGCATCACATTACTGGACTGCCTGTGCAGGAAGCTGTGCTTTGGAAAGGAGAAATTTGGTGGTTAAATTTGCATCTATGACAGCCACCTGATTCTTTTTACCAAGGCCAGCTGGGGACTCGGGGAGAGTGACTTTCTTTGCCACCAAAGACTTTCAGTGTGGAAACCCAATTTCACTCCAGCAGGAATAACAGCCGTTCCGTACAGGATCAAGAAGGAAACAATTTCCTCATTGTGTGTGTTTCTGTAACGGCTGGGAGAAGCCCACATTCCCGCCTTAGATAATTGCCCAATTAGAGAGATTTCAAAGAGGGGAAAGTCTTCAAGGTGCTTGGTTTTCGGGGCCTTTTTGATTCCGTTTTTCTCTTCTTTTTTTTTTTTCACCGTGGTTTTAATCCCAAATGGAACTGGCACGAAGAGGCAGTGTGTTATCCAGGCAAAGTTTATCTCCTGCTCATTACAGCACAGGGAGAAGCGGTTCCTCTCCTTCTCCAGCGTGAGTGGGTTATAAATGCACCGGTTGGGCTGGAGCCACCCAAGCACCTACTCCCAGATTTGCAGAGAAATCCTGGACCAGTGATCAGCAATGCAAATAATTTTACCTCCAGCTTCTGCAGCACTCTCCCCGCCTCTAGACCCACAGTGATGAGCCCAGACCTCAGGGCAAGTTCCCATAAGCATCCCAGTGCCTCTTGCTAGGCCTTCTTCAGCCTTCTGCTGCCACCTCTCAAGGACTGACCAGTCAGAAATCTGTGACTCGTCATCATCCACAGACAGGTCCCTGGAACCCGAGCTCTGCTCTGTGACTTTGAGAAATCTGCTTAGCTTTTCTAAACGTCAATTTCCTCACCTGTAAAATGGGGGTCTTTAACAAAAATCCAGTTCCTGGGGCTGCTGTGAAAACCAAATTGGTCCTGGGGTGGGGTGGGGTGGGGGGCGGGCAATGACCTTGAAAGTTGGGCTTTGGCGAGGCTGGAACCTCCTGCAGAGTGACCTTGATGGAACGGGGCAGAGACAGCCTGGGATGGCTCTTGTCTGTAGTGCCTATGAGCTGTGGAACTTGGAACAAGTGATCTCAGCTGCAGGAACTTACTTTTCTTCCTCTAAATAATGGAAGTAATAATGGTACCTAAGGCATAGGGAGGTGGGAAGATTGAATGAAGCAGGTAATGAGCAAGAGCAAGGGGAGCGAACACAGGGAGCTTAGCAGGTGCGAGGCGCGTTTCCATCACTTCCCATACGTGGCCAGTTGACCAGGCAGACATCCAACCTGTATTATGCACCTGTGGCACACCTGGCGCCATGCCAGGCGATCGGGACCGACTGGGAACATGGTGATGTGGTCTCTGCCCTCCCATGTTACAGTCCAGGCGGGGAAACAGGGTGATGGGACGCATCCATGAGGAGTGCTGTAGTGGGGAGCATGGGCGCCGCGAGGATGCAGAAAGGGGACTCACTGTATCCGAGACACACTCAGCCCAGAAGAGAGGTTAGAAGGATGGAGTCTTTCTGGGAGCAGCTGCCATCTGCCTATAGGGTCTGGGGTCCTGCGCAAGGGGAGCTGGCCAGTGAGGGTGAAATGGGGCTGCCTTTTGAGTGCGATCTGAACTGAGAGACAGGAGCACCTGAAATGCCAGAATCTGACGCCAGGAGTGCATCTTGGAGGCCTCAGTTTTCTTGGCTCAGGGGGTCTTGTAAGGAGCTGCTAGTTGCCCAAGCCTTGCCAGTCCCAGGGAAGAGTGGGTACAAGAGCACCCCCCAACCCCCCTGGCTGGTGGGCTGCATCTCTCCTGTTAGCCTTGGGCAGGCGTTTTGTAGCGGACATCTCTTCCCATTAAGTTTTCCCTCCCAGACCTGCATTCCTGAGCAGCTCAGCATATGGGCGGAATCCGCAGGAGGCGGAGGGAGTGGGGAGGGGTGTCCAGCCCCAAGCATGTCGCAGATGCCCACGGAGAGCTGGGGAGGATTAGAGCGAATCATTAATTGCCATTAATATGCTGGGGCTTGACAGCCCGGGTTTATTTTTACACCGAAGCCCAGACGTGCCTTGCACATGTCCCTGGGTTCTGGGCTCTGGGAGAGAAGGGAAAACTGGTTGTACTTATCATCTGCCAGGCTCTCCGGGATTGGACAGCCTGCTTTCAGCTTGGCTCCCTGGTCTGGAAGAAACCATGGCTTCCTAAGGTCCCCTGCCTTCCTTCCCTCCTTGGCTTTCTCCCCTCCCCAGAGAGACTTCCTGCCAAAGAGGACCTAGATCTCCAGAGCTCATGGACTTGTCTGCCAAGACCTTAGGGAGGGGGAGGGAGCCGTTCAGAGAGAAGATGAATGACCTCACAGGGAATAGCATTCAAAAGGTTAAACTGCCACCAAGAAATGCATTGTTTCAGAAAGAAAATGCTGTACAGCAAGACTTCTAGAGATGCTAACGTCTCTATGGGCAAATGGAACTCTACGTTGCCTTTCCTTGCAAATAGTTATTGAGAATCCATGTTTGACTCCAAGTTTGATCTGGTAGCCCTTAGGAAAAGCGGATAGTTCTAGTGCAAGGAGCTGGTGGTGTCACTGCAGAGACACTCTGTGAGCCCACACTGTCCTGCAGGGCTAGAGGCCCCACAGGGGGTCACCGTGGGGTCCAGGAAGCAGTGAGAAGCAGTGTTGAGCCTTTACTCTGCGCCAGCCCTGAGCTGGGCCCGAGAGCTAGTCACTCTCCGCAAAGTGAGATGTGAAATGTTCCATCAACAGAGAGCAGTGGGGGCTACTCTCCCAAGTGGTAGGGTACCTGCCGTCTCTGCCCTTTCAATCCTTCTGCCAGCTTTCCTTCCAGCGCTGTTGTCCTTTCCCCTTTGTCAGCGTTTGGGAGAACTTCATCAGTTTCTTGTATTAGTTTCCTGTGGCTGCTGTAACACATCACCACAAGTATTATCCTGCAGCTCTGTGGGCTAGAAGTCCAACTCAGATCTCACTGGGCTGAAATCCAGGTGCCAGCAGGGCTGCATTCCTTTCTGGAAGCCCTAAGCGTTGAGTCTGTTTCCTTACCTTCTCCAGTTCCTAAAGACTGCTGCTTTCCTTGGCTTGTGGCTCCTTCCTGCTTCTCCAGAGCCAGCAATACTGCCTCTCCGTGCCTTTCTTCCATAGTCACAGCTCCCTCTGACTCTACTCTCCTGCCTCCCTCCTCCGCATTTAAGGACCTGTGTGATTATACCGGGCCCACCCAGATAATCCAGCATTGTCTCCCTATTTTAGGGTTAGCTGATTAGCAACCTTAATTCTATTTGCAATCTTAATTCCCATTGCCATGTGACTTAGTATACTCACAGGTTCTGGGTTTAGGGCGTGGCTATCTTTGGGAGGCCGTTATTCGCCTACTACAGTGGTGCATCGATAACCATCACTTGGCAGCATTGCTAGCCCCTCCTCTGTGCACACGTGTGTGTGGATGCAGAGGTCCTGGCACCGTTAGGGCAGAGCTGGAAGAGCACAGTCATGACCTGGAGAGGGAGTCCTGCACTGGGCAGGGTTGAGAGCTGGTGCCCTCTGAGACCCCTCCAGCTCTAAAGGCTATGATTTGATGACCCTTTGCTGTGGACTGAATTGTGTCTCCCCCAGATTCCTTTGTTGAAGCCCTACCTCTCAGTGTGATGGTATTTGGAGATGGGGGCTTTCAGGAGATAGTTAAGGCTAAATGAGGTCATAAGGGTGGGACCCTAATCCAATAGGACTGGTGTTCTCATAAGAAGAGGAAGAGACCCCAGGGATGTTCATGCACTGAAAGAAAGGTTATGTGAGGACACAGCAAGAAGGTGGCCATCTGCAAGCCAAGGAGAGAGGGCTCAGGAGAAACCAAACCTGCTGACACCTCAATCTCAGACTTCCAGCCTCAAGAACTGTGAGAAATACATTTTTGTTACTGCAGCCACCCAGTCTGTGGTACTTTGTTATGGTAGCCCTAGGAACCAAGACACCCTGACTGGAACAATGTTCATCTTAGTCGACATCGCCATCTCGCCTGTCTCAGTGCCCAAGGAAAAGGTTTCTCACTGGCGTGCAACCTAATGGCTCCCTGCCCCCTCCCTTCAATCTGTGTTCTTGCAACTTCCTTCCTCCAAAGGTGATTCTTTGGAACAAACATCACTTTCTCAGCCTGCATTCCTGTGGGTTACTTTTCTGGGTTCTGGAAGGGTTATTGTGACCCGTTTGAGGCTAGCCTTGGTGAAATCAAGAACTACACATATCTGGGAGTATCCTGGACATGGTTTATAGTGGGAAGAGTCAAGAGACCATCGTGAAGGTCACTTAAAACACTTACGACACAAATTTACTTTGGATCTCACTTTTCTTACCTTGAAGCAGAGGCAAGATTAGATCAGGGATGGCAAAGATCAGGGATGACCAGTTCTAATGAATGCTGAGTGACTGTGTGGGACTAGTAGGAAAGAATCCTGTAACCAATTAGCCATGTCTGCCGAGGGGTGCTGGAGGAGAGAAAGGTAGTCGGTACGTCAGGGCTGCCATCCCAGAATCAGATGAGTTTTAAGGTCTCCTCTAGCCCCAAGTTTCTAAGACCCTTGTTAATCAGAGGTTCATGCAGACCTAGGATACAAATGTTCCCTGATATTGTGGCTGCAGTCATGTCCCCATCCTGCTGCCTTGGACCACCCAGGCCCTTACACTACTGCCGCTGTTGCCCTTTCATTGGCTCTCTTTCCCTGCTGGCACCCTCACCAGGTCCCAGGGATGCCCACTGCAAATGTCCCTCTCACTGCTAATTAAGGAATTTCTACTGAGCCCTGTTGTTTAGCAACTCACATTGCTCTTCATCCCACAGTCCCAGGTTCCCACTGGAATCCAACTCTGATTTCATTAAGATTTGCTCTGTTGCCGATGGCCATCAGCTGAAGATCAACCTTTGGGCTGGAACACTGCAGAACCCCTTTGAAGTTTATCTTCACCACAAATCCAGTCGGGGAATGCGGGGGTTGGATTTTTTTTCTCTTTTTTTAAAGGAAAGAGTGATGTGTGTATACGTGTGTTTTTTTTCCAAAGAAAGCATTTCAGATGCTCATTAGGCAAAAATATCTATTTTACATACACTGTAATTGTTCTACCTAGGATGAAATATGTTATTTTTCTTAACTAAAGCTACAGGCAGTTTATTAGCAGAGCTAATTAACCCACAATCAGCAGTTGGCTCACCTCTAATCACAACCTGCTTGCATTCTTTGCAGGCAACGTGGTGGTGCTACGGCGCTTATATTTATAAATATGTGCAATGCAATATGAACTATATTCATGCAGATGGCATCCATTTTTTTAGCCACAAAATCTGACCTACCTAAAACAGATGGCAAGAGGACTGGACTGCAGGTCTGAGGCTGGAGGCTGAGGCCCCTCATCTCGTTAGCCAGAGTCCTTCTTTTTTTTAACCTTTCAGCCTGTTAGGTTCCTTTTCCTCCTAACAAGTATTCCTGGGTGAAGGGTTGTCTTGTTCATAGCCTGTTGCGAGCTGGCTGTCTCCTTGTGGGTGGGTGTCAGCCTCTTCCACGCCTCCCTCATTTTCTACTGCAGGGGATGAATGGAGGCATCCTGGCCAGGGGAGTTTGTTGGAGGAATGTGCACAGGTCAGCCGGGGCTTGACCAAAGGTCAAGCCTGAAGGAATTCCTCCAAGCATCCAAGGAACACGGCAGGCCAGGCAGAAGTGTCCCGTTGGTGGCACATATGAGATTAGAGTTTGATGGTATATCTGCCAGAGACCCCGGAATACTCATGTCATGACTTGACAACTATCCTTTTACAGGATTTCAAGGTAATGGATGGGAGTGAAGAGCTAAAAGGAGAGAAGAACCACTTTACTGATGCTGGGCTGATGCCGGGCTCTATGGTAAAGAACGCCTTAAAGCCCAAATGCCCATCTTAGGTGTTTACTACCTGTGGCCAGCTGAACAGAGACAGGCAGTGGAGAGAGGGACAGCCAGGGCCCAAGAGAGGCCGCTGCATAGACCGGAGGGAAGAGAGACCTGAGTGTGGACTCACAACCTCTAAAAACAGTGACCCAATGCATGTGGCCCAGTTGATGCTCTACGCCTGGACCAAGCAGATGCAGATCTCTTTCTGGGGGTGGGGTGGTTGAGAGGCAAGCAGGAAGGAAAATGCCGCGGGAGTCTAATCCCTCCATAAATTATGACTCATTTGAAGAGAAAAGGGAATGAAGGAAGGAAGGAAAGAAGGAAGGAGAGGGGAGGGAGAGAGAGAGAGGAAAGCAAGAAGAAAGTGATATTCAGAACCTACAGCATGTCAGGCAATATGTCAAACACTTCTACACTCACTATGTCACTTACTTCCTCAACCCTTTGAGTAGAGCATACTACCTACATTTTATGGAAGTGGAATTAAGATAGAAGAATCTTAAAAAAGAAAAATCAACCTTTGGACTTGGGTTCATCCAGACCTCTTTCTACTTCTCATTTTTCATGTGTCCACTTAGGTGGGACATGTCCGTTTTATTATCATGTTGGATAATAAAACCACAAGGTTCTCAGTACACTTCTAATCCAGACTCTCATTTTTCACATCAGTGGGGCAAAACTTACCCATCAATTCAATCTGGGGAGTGTCAAGGTCTCACAGAATTTTTAGTTATATCACACCTGGCTCTTGGATGACCAGGCGATTTCACCTAAGTTAAAAGGGAATGTCAAGTATTGCATTGATTTTCTAATAGACAAGTATGGACATACTCGGTCAGTTTGGTTTTAACTTCCTGGCTAAGCCAAGGGGTGTCCTGTAGGGACAGGAGATAGGGCATGGGGGTTTTGCTAGCCTTGCGTAGTGGAGAGAGACTTTGGTAGAATGGAATGGGAACATTCCGTAGAATGTTTGTGCCAGGGTTTCCTGTTGTTCCCCTGTGGGCCAGGGTCGGGCAGGTGGGAGAACTGACTCTCTGGCATAGTGTCCATCCCCCTTCCCTGGCCTTTTATTCTGAGAACTGAGACTGGAAGCAGCTGGGCTCCAAGGGTGAATGCGGGCAGTGCATGGGGCCAGAGCAGGAGTCTCAGAAAACTGTCTGAGGGGATGCCGTGTTAGGGCTGCTGAAGCATCTACAAAGTGCTAGGGGCCTGAGACAAGGAGTGGTTCCAAGCTGCAGTAATAACTCACATAGAATCCAGAACAACTGGAGCAAGAAGCAGTGACTCAGAATGGATGATCTGGAAAAGTTTCACAAGTGAGATCCAGCATCCTCTGATGGAGTTTCTGTATGAGTGTGTCCGTGGGTACACCTGGTTTGCTTTTTCTTGTGGGAGTCTTAGGAACAAAAGCTCAATTCTTTTTAAGGCCACATGAATTCACTCAGATAAGGTTTATTTTCTGAGACTGGGGCAAGGCATCACAGTCACCCTGATGATACCTTCTTTAAATCAGCATCCTCCAAACTTATGAGGTTGGTTGGAAATGGGAGGAGAGAGAAGCAAATCAATAGGTAGCTAAATTGTTCTTTGGGTCCTGGGACTACCTTCCTCTATTTGGGGAGGGAGGGTGGTTTTCTGGGTGGAGTCAGCATCTGATTCCTTGTTGTTTATCAGAAAAGGATTTTCAGAGGGGGGCTTACAGCTGTGTGAGGAAACAGCAGCTCAGTTCCAGGAGTATTAATTCAGGTCTGCTGGAATTTTAGGGTGCTGGACCTATATTTAGAAATAGATATTCTCTTCTCTGAAGTTCACCTTCCCCAGATGTGAAATAAAGCAGGTGAGTTTGGCCATCCTAGTAAGAACTGAAGCCTCACAGTTAGTAGGTATGTCCACAGAAGATCTCAAAAGCTGTGTTGCATGGTTGAACCTTAAAAACATGCTCAGTGAAATAAACCAGCCACAAAAGGACAGCTATCACATGATTCCACTCATATGAGGTACCTGAAATCGTCAAATTCATAGAGACAGAAAGTAGAATGGTGGTTGCCAGGGACTGGGGAGTAATTGTTTAATGGGCAAAGATGTTCAGTTTGGGAAGATGAAGAAAGTTCCAGAGATGAATGGTGGTGATGGTTGCACAGCAATGTGAATGTACTTCATGCCACCGAACTGTAAACTTAAAAATGGATAAAATGGTAAATTTTATATTGTATATGTTTTACCACACACACAAAAAGATGAGCTGCCTACAGTGGGGCCACAAGGTCAAGAGACCCAATTTGCAGAACTGAGACACGTTTGTGATTAGGTGCATAGGTCAACCCCTGTCCTAGACAAGGCTAATCATGGCCTAAAAGTCACTTAAATTTCAAAAATAGTGGTAAAATCTTTTTCTCTAAAAAACCAAAACTTTCTTATAGTCCCATTACATTAAACAAGGAACAGAGTGGTCACAGCTTAGTAGGGTGAGGCGCCATGCACAAAAGTCACAGTTGCACAGAGCAGGATGGGATCAGCATTTTGTGCTCTAGGGGAGTGTACCAAAGGGGAGAGGCCACCGCTGCCATGCGAGGCTGGACCCCAAACACTCAGAGAGTCCCATGTTGGAAGGGGACATACAAGAGGCTTGCGTCTGTAACCCTTGGCGTGCAGCCTGGGCTTCCATCAAGTGCGTCTCTCCGGCGACAGGGAGGCAAGACCAGGCGACAAAGATGCAGTGAAACCCCCCTCATGGCCCAGTCTGCTGGCCCCTTTGGCCTCCCATAGGATGCCCTGTGGAATCAGCTCCAGAAATACTCTGGGAAACATTTCATCTGGCTAATGGCCTTTCTGCTTCCCTAGTGTAAGGTACCTGGTTGGCATCAGCTAGAGATGACACCCTGTTTTGTCCTCTTTATTGGAGTATCTGGGTGAATCAAGACCCTTTGGGTTGCAAGTGACAGAAACTAAACCCAAAGTGGCTTAAACCCACAAAAGAGGTATCGGCTTGCATAACTGAAATGTCAGGTACAGCTGGCTCCAGGGGTTCAAACAATGCCATGAACTCACTCTCTCTCTCTCTCTCTCTCTCTCTTTTTCTCTCTCACTCTATGATTTCTTTTCCATTTGTCTACTTATCTCTCATTCAGGCCCTCTCCACATGGTGGACCTTTGGTAGCAATAGGCTTATGTCATGCTTTTGGCAAGTTTGTTTTTCTCAACAGGATTTACTCTCAGGCCCATCCATGGAGCTATTGGCATGGGCAGGGGGATGGAATACTCTGATTGGCCAGGCCTGGGCCACTTGCTCACCTCTGGAGCTAGAGGTTGGGGCCGGCATCTACCCCCCTCCCACCCCCCACCCCAATCATGGGCTGAGTGTAGGGGAGGACTTGTCACTGAAGGAGAAGGGAGCGCCATTACCAGAGCAGGGGGTGGAATCGGACCAGGCAGTGACAACAGACGCACCTTTCAAAGCCTATTCATGATGTGTGTGAGGTGGGCAAGAGAGCTACCCTAGGCGTAGGATTTCTCCCGCACGGCCCTACCACAGGCAGTGTCTCTCCCGGTTTCTGCGCCTCATTTTAGCTTTTCTCCTTGACTCCTGCTCTCTCTCTGGCCCTGCGGTTGGTGACCCCATTTCAGATCGTCTGGTTTGGTCTGGTCTGTAGCCAACCTCCCTCCAGACAGGCCCCCAGTGCCTGCCCTCTGCATCCAGGGTTGTGCCCCAGACCAGGCCACCTGACCCAGGAGGGCAGTCCAGCACAGGGCCACAGGGATGGCGCCCTAGTTTGGGGGAATTCACCCTTTGGAGACTTCAGGCTCACCTCAATTGCCCTGCCAAGACTCAGAGCCTTAAAGTTTCTTTCCCCCTTCCAAGTTATTTTCTTCACTTGTCAAGTCCCTGTTGTGATGTATGGCGTTTGTTGTTGGGGGGTGTTGGTTTGTTATTTTCACTCTGCTCTGTGCACTGACACTTCTCAGAGGTGCGGGCACATTCTAAAATAATGATCTCTCTGTGGTCAGGGGGGTTGTAGCAGCTCTGGTCTGGGGGAGGGGCCAGGGGTTTCACTTGGGCCCCAATATGGGAGGGGCTGGGATAGAAGAGCTTGTAAAGTGCGGGTGCAGAGAGCCTGGGCTGGAAGGTGGAGGGGAGGGGGAAAGGAGTGTAACAGGTCTCGGTGCTGGGTCTTAGAGATGCTGGTCTGTGGGGACAGTACCCGGTCCTCCTCAGGTGAGCTCAGGGTCATCGAGGGCACCAGGTCCTGAGGAAACCTGATGTCTCAGCTCACCAGCTGGTCCCGAATAGCAAGGCTGATTGACCAAGGAGGGTCTGGGTGGGGAGAATGGGGTGGGGGGCCAGGAGCTGGAGTCCCAGGTCATGAGTGCTCACAGGTGAGCCCCCATCTTGCCAGTCTCAGGGTTCAGGGGATCATTCTACGATTCAAAGGTGGCCCAATGTCTGTGCTGGTGGCATCTGCTCTCCCAGGTCCAGTTCTTGTTGTGAGCAGTTTCCTGACACCAAGGGGTCCCGTGTCCTCGTGTCCTTATCTCAGGCATTTCCACGGCTACCGGCGAAGGGCCTTTCTCCATTCTGGGCCATGTGCATGCCATTCTGGACAGAGGAGGCCCTGGGACTCTTTAAAGACACCCCCCGTTCTTCCTCCCTCCTGCCAGCTCCCCACAAGGCCTCCCTCCCCTGGCTGGTTCTGGCCATGGCAATTCACTCTGTTTATAACTCAGTGGTATCTTGTTTAACATGCTACAAATCCCAAGTTTAAGATGAGGCTTCTTGGATTATGAAGAAAGATAGCAGAGTGTCAGGATGAGGATGGACGTGAGCTCTGGAGTGAGATGGACATGGATGAAAGTCCTGGCTCCACTCCAAGCTGAGTGGCCTGGTCTAAGTTGTTCAGCTTCTGCAAGCCTTAGTTTCTTCATCAGCACATTGTGATGACAGAACTGTCTTCCTTTGAGGGCTGTTGGGAGGATTAAATAAAGCAAACATTTATTCCCTCAATAAGTATTCACTAAGTGCCTAGTACGTGTCAGACACTGTTTTAGCTCTTTGAGACACTGAAAAAATAACAGTTTTAGTGGCTGTAATGCATGTAATGGACATGAACAAACTTGCAGACCAGCAGAGCCTCGATGAAAGAAAGAGGGGCACCATGATCCCACCACACAGCAGGCCATTGCTTTTGGAAGGGTTTCCATTGTTGTGAAAGCTGTTGGAGACCCTGATGCATTCCTGCCCAGAGGCTTAATGGGACAGGCTTGCCCCTAGGCGTGGGACAGAGTCTGCAGCCCTCCCACTCCAGTGTGCAGACAGCCCTGGCTCCCCAGGACTCCCTGAGCCCATGTCCCACAAGCCTTTGGGGTCTTGTTCTTCAAACCAAAGCCAGGTGAAGATGACAGTGAGTAATCCATCAGCTCATGGCTGGGCAGCCTGCTTCTCTCCCAAGGAACGGGCTACAGTTGACTCCTGCAGCTTGACGCTTTGGTGCAGCACACACACACACACACACACACATACACACACACCCTATTTCCCACACTCAGGCCTACGCTTCTGTAGTATGGTCATCTCTGTGGATGTAGCACTGACCATGACCTCACAGCTCAGCCAAGGATGGCCAGCTCAGGTACTCCTTGGGGGAAGCCGGGAGGCAGGGAGGGGGACGCTGAGAGGGAAGTGGGTGGGAGGGGCCTCCAAATTCAGAGAGAAGGAGAACCAGTTGACTAGCGACTGAAGATTCCTTTTGGGTTCAAAGCAATGGAGCAGGGCCTGGGGGGTTGCCTCCACCTTGGGGCTCCTACAGGCGGCAGGCTTACACCTACTCCTTACCCAGATCGTCCCCACCTCTAAGGCCTTACTTTAGAGGCAGAGTCTCAGGACCTGCCCTCCCCCGCTTCCCACCAGGAAGGGAGCAGAGGTGCTAAGGGGTGAAGAAGAAATGGAGGATGTGTGTTTCCAGCGGGGCAGCTTGGCAGGGAGGGCACTGCCCCCCTGGGACGGGATTTTCCTGTTCTTTTTACGTGCCTCCCTAGGAGGCAAAGGGCAGCCCTCTGACCCAGGAGCACTGAGCTCCTCCCACAGAGATCAGGCCTCTCCCCTGCCCTGGCTTGTTTCCCTGCCATGGTCAGAAATTCAATTTGCAAAGATTTTCTCTGGTCTGGGCTATGACTCCTTTGCCTTGTCTCTCTGGCTACTGCTGAAACCGGCCCCTCCCTTCCCCGTCTCCTTTCAGATTTCTTGGATGAAATTGATTCTCTTTAAGCTTTTCACCCCAATGCAGCTCAGAGCGGTGGGGCCAGTGAGCATTTTCTTCAGCAAACTGTCTTCCTCATCTGATGAGCAGTGTCTATTAAACCCTCAGATCTGGTGTGTGTGTGGGTGTGCCCGTGTGCGCCTGTGTGATGATGTATATGAAGGGTAGGAATGAGTTGAAGGAAGGAGCACAGCTCTCTTAACAGAGGTGAATGTGATGTCCCCAAAGACAGCTGCTTCCCCTCCAGGACTGGCCAGGGCAGGATAGAGCAGCAGGTTCTGCTGTGGTCATCTGCGTGGGCTGCCCTTTTCCCCAGAGATTGATGGAGGCAGGCAGAGGAAGTTTCCATCCTCGGAAGACCAGGAACAGATATTTCTAGGCAAAACTCAGGCTTGAAATGTAAAATCCCTCTCCACTTCTCTCCTTCTCTCTCTTTATCCCTCAGAGGTTGTTGATGGGGTATTTCTAATGTCTGTGCCATTGGTGTCTTTTTGGGTCCCATGGCCATCAGCATCTTACGTGCAGGACTCCACATGCAGTTTGTTGCATTAGGCTCCCAATAGGACTCTTCTCCTCTTCTCTTTCATCTTCCAATCCTCCAACCACCCAGGATTTCTACAACCTGCCACCTTCTTGCTCACCTGTGTCTTTACTCACTCTACCCTCCCGCCTCCCCTGTCCTTCCTGCATATCTGAGTCCTCTCCTCATTCAAGATGCTGGTAAAGTTGTGCCCTCTCCATGAAGCCTCTGTGGACCATCTCCATCAAGGTCTCTACTAGTAATTTGCATCAAGTCTGCAAACTTGAGTTGTCAGATGGGACAGCATGGACTTTGGTGCATTACCACTTACTTACCATGTGATGTAGAGCCAGTTTTGTTTTTTATTGTTAAGTTGTCTGAGCCTCAGCTTTCTCATCTGGAAAAGGGAAATAAAAGTACTTACCTCATAGAAGTATTGTAGGAAATCCATGAAATAATATACATGACGATCCTAGAACAGAGACTGGCACATAGTAGGGGCTCAGTTACTAGAGGTTCCTTTCCCCTCATGGATATGTATCATTTCTCCAATGAGATTGTAAAGTTCTAGAGAGAAGCCACTGGATCCTATTTTATCTTCGGGTTTCCAGTGCCTAGCACAAAACTTACTACAGAGTAAGTGCTATGGACTGAATGTTTGTGTCCACCCCAAATTGTATGTTGAAATCCCCAACGTGATGGAATTAGGAGGTGAGGCCTTTGGAGGAGATTAGGTTATAAGGATAGAGCCCTCATGAATGGCATTAGTGCCCTTTTAAAAGAGACCCCAGAGAGCTCCCTTGCCCCTTCTGCCATGTGAGGACACAGTGAGGAAATAGCCATCTGTGAACCAGGAAGTGGGTCCTCACCAGCCACTGGATTTTGGAGTTCCCAGTCTCCAGAATGATGAGAAATAAATGTTTGTTGTCTAAGCCACCCAGTCTATGGCAATTTGTTATAGCAGCCTGAACTAAGATGGTAAGTGTTCAATAAATGTGATTTGCAGTCTTTGATCTAGCTCCTGCCTACCTTTCTGGGATTGTCTCTCACTGGTTCCTCTTCTCTTCACACCAACCATCCTGAACTATCTACTGTCCTTCTAGACCAGATTTCTCAGTTTCTCAACCTTGGCAGTATTGACATTTGGGCTGGATAATTCTTCTTTTGGGGATGACAGGGAACCCAAAATTCCAATGTTACATATATAAGCAGTTTTTCCATATAGAATCTCCTTTTGAGTTTCCCCTCTTTATAATCCCTTGTACATTGGGTTAAGACAGACCTCATTGAAAGACGAAAGATGCATTGAAAGATGTTTAGCAGCATCCCTGGCCTCTACCCACCGGATGACAGTGACATCTCAAAGTTATGACAATCAAAAATGTCTCCAGACATTTCCAGATGTCCCCGCAAGGGCAAAATCACCCCAGTTGAGAATCACTGCTCTAGAGCTTTGTATTCTCTCATGTTTTTATGCAACACATGCAGTTGCCTCTGCTTAGCACTGATTTCCCTTGTTCACCTACTAAACTCCTAATCACCTTTTGAAACCCAGGCCAGATGTGAGTTCCTAGGAGAAGATCTGTGATCCTCGCTCTGATCCCCACAGAAGCCCTTCTGTCCTCCTAAATCCCACATCTCTCCCACTATGCCATCCCTCATTATCCCCTATTGCAGTTGCCTATTTTTGCATCACTCTCTTATCCATTGTAATTTGACCTCTTCAAAGCAGAGTCTGTGATTTTTTTCCACCTTGTTATCTTCAGCACATAATATAGGGTCTGGTGGTCAAAATGTGTTGAGTGAATGAATGGAGGAGTTGATGAATGACTGGGTGAGTTGATGGATGGGTGGATGGGTGAGTTGATAGGTAAACTTGTAGGTAGGTGGGTGCGAGAGTAGTTGCATGGAAAAGTGAATTGGTGAATAGAAGAATGGATAGGATTTATGAATAAATTAATAAATAGATGACTGAATAGGTGTGTGATTTGATGAATGGATAGGAGGATAGCTAGATGAATCGGTGCATGGAGAGATAACCAGGTGTATAAATGGATGGGTGATTAGATAGATGGGTAAGTAGATGAATAGATGGATGAATGAATAGGTGGAGGTTGGGCTGATGGGTATATGGGTGAATGGCTGTCCATGTGGGTGGATGGATGGAAGGATGGATAAAATTTATGACTGAGTCAATGAATGGATAAATGGAGTGCGTGGTTTGTTGAATGGATGGGAGGATAGATAGATGAATGAGTGAATAGATAGGGGAGTAAATACTTTAGTGGGTAGATGGATGGGTGTGTGGGTGAATGGATGTATAGGTGGGTGGATAGGTAAATGTTTGAATGAATTAACCTAGTTAAAGGATAAAAGGAGTGTATAAATGGGTGGATGAATGGGTGGAATGAATGGAATGGGAGAATATGTGAATGAATCAATGTGAAGAAGAGAGCACGTCCTCTGGTACTTGTCTCCTCATTCAGACAGCCTGGAGGGAGAAATTGAATCAGTAGGACGGGGTGGGGAGGGCATCCTGAGGATCTGGAATCATGAGGGAACCCAAAATTCCAATGTTACATATATAAGCAGGTTTTCCATATAGAATCTCCTTTTGAGTTTCCTCTGTTTATAATCCCTTGTACATTGGGTTAAGACAGGCTCTTTTAAGAAGGGTTCTTTTGTCCCATTTTAGAGATGGAAATTGAACCATAGAGCAGGTCAAAGCCATTGGGTATGGATTCCAGATTTCTAACTCCTAGGTTGCTACTCCCTGGAAAAGGTTGCCCTGCCCTCTGCCTTTGGGGCTCAAGACAGCCTGGCCAGGGACTGGCAAAGTCTTCTATGTATAATAAAGAAGAGCCTGGAATAATGGCCAAGAGTACACTTTCTGAAGTCAGAGAGCCTGGGTGTGATTCCTGGCTCCGGTAATATCTTGCTGTGTGATCTTGCATAAGATGCAGAGCACCTCTGAACCCCAGTTTCCTCATCTGTAAAACAGGAACAGTATTAGTTCTCACTGATGTAAGGGTGAAATAATATAATCCATGTGAAACACAGCACAATGCCTGGCATGTAACACACTCTCAATAAATGTTAGTCTTCTTTTTTGACATATTTTTATTAATATCATTAGCATCTTGGTCATGGTCATGTTCATTATCACCTCCTTGTATAAAGGATCCATGTCCCAGTGTTGAATGATGGAACTGAATGGGGATATGAGAGGTCATCTGGTCCAGCCTTCCCCATAATGCAGACCCCAAGGCTTAGAGGTGAAATGACCCATCTAGACCCATGCAGCTCGTGAGTGACAGAGCTGGGGTGCTTAAGACTCTGCAGTCTCTTTCCACTGCCCCCCACCCCACTACTGCCTCCCCTGAGAGCCCAAGCTGTGCTGTCCTGGGGAGGAGTAGTTACTTCTGTTAGGGTGAGTGCTTGCCCAGGAGTTAAGAGTCCTGAACTACAGTTCTCCCTTCCTTCCCATGGGGTTTCCATGGCGCTGCAGGCTGAGGTCTCATCCTGCTCACCTCCAGAACGCCCCTTTGGTCTCCTGAGTCATTCAGGACTCAGTTGCTCCTTTTTCCTGAGCTAAATGAGGTCTAGCAAATGAATAGGGGCACAGGTGACCTACTGAACCCACCAGAGTTTCAATTTCCTTATCTGTGAAATGGTCACAAGGATATTTCCCAGGGTTGCCTCGAGGATAGAGACCTTAGCACAGCACCTGGCACATGGAAGCCGCTCAGCGAATGTTAGTTCCCTTTGCTTTTCTGAGAGGCTGGGGCCTGGGAGCCATGAGATGTCTGGCCGACCATCTCATTCTGGATTCAAACGGGAGGAAAGCTTCAGGACTCAAGGCTGAGTACCAAGAGGTGGAGAAGTGAAGAGACAGATTCTGGAAAAGTCAATGGCAAAGAAGACTGCCCAGCGCCAGGGAGCCAGAGCCAGAACCTCGTGCTGGACCCTCTGATGACGGTCTGCCCACCCAGCCAGGCTCCGGTTTGGGAGTGAAGGTGTTAATCTGCCAGAATCAGCCATGCAGGACTCAGATCCATTTGCCAGGCTCAAGGCTCCCAGGAACCAGTTGAGGAGGAGGCTTCCTAAATTAGAATCAGAGTGCAAAGCTGGGGTCACACCTCAGAGCAAAGGTCAAGCGGGGGAGCTGCTTCAGTCTGCAGGCCGGTGGCTCAGACAGGCTGCTCGGGCGCAGCCACCTTTGCCTCTGTTTACAGAAAGCAGGCTGGAGACCTGTGACCCGGAGGCCACACGTGACTCAGCCTAGGGACCTCACCCACGCCTGCCCCCCCCACCCCGCCCCCGCATCCCCCTCCGCAGGCCCCTGGGGCGTGGAGCCCAGCCCATTTAGCTTCTTGTAGAGCCAGAGAAGAGGGAGTGAAGGAGGGAGCCAGGGAGGGGCTGAGCTGGGGGGACAGGCAATTAGGCTGCCTAAGCTGCCAGCAGCTGGGATGCACATCCTCCCCTCCAGGCAGAGAGGGCCCTTCATTAGCTGCTGGGCTGTTGCCCCTCTCCAGCTCCTTTGAGCGGCCTCGGGAGCTGGGGACGGAAGAGCAGCCTCAGGTGGCATGGTTGCTGATGAATAAAAACACATGGATGCGTCTGCTTCCCACTAGCTATCTATTTTACGTTTGGTAGTGTATATATGTCCATGCCACTCTCTCACTTCGTCATAGCACAGGGAGATCAGCTCGGTGCTTTGTGACCACCTAGAGGGGTGGGATAGGGAGGGTGGGAGGGAGGGAGACGCAAGAGGGAAGAGATATGGGGACATATGTATATGTATAACTGATTCACTTTGTTATAAAGCAGAAACTAACACACCATTGTAAAGCAATTATACTGCAATGAAGATGTTAAAAAAAAAAAAAGTAGTTAAAAAAAAAAGAAAAAGGAAAGTTGGGGAATACAGATGAGGGATAACTACTATTGTGACCTGGTGAATATCAGCTCCATTTTATACCCAGCTGGAGAGTTTTGTTTTTTCCTGTGCCATTAAATATTATTTGACATCAAAAAAACAAAACAAAACAAAACAAAATACATGGATGCCGCGCAGCCGACGACTCCAGACACCCAAGCCTCCTCCAGCGCCGTGCCCTGAACGCTCGGTGCCCGCCCAGGGCACGGAACAGGCTGTGGCTGGAAACCAGTCCCCTGCCCAAGTCGGTTCCCTTCCCCAGCCCTTTGGCCAGAGCCTGAGGCACCTGGGCAGGCTTGGGACCCTGGGGAGTAGGGCTAGAGTTTGAAAGAGGAAAGGGAGCGCTGGAGGTTCTGGTTCTAATCCCACAACAAAAGACGTCTGATTGGTAGGATCTGTTTCAGAACTGAAGACGATTTTGATTTATAGTCTATATTTTTGAGGGATATTCAGGTTCGTCCCTTTTGTGCCCATGTGCCTTTATTACTATTCTTTGGCAATCAAGTTTAAAGGATATTAACAGAGCCCTCTGCTTGATGTACCAGTGCTGTGATAGGTCTCCCACGTTCCCTTTTATCAGATACCCTGAACCCGACACAGGGACTGGTCACTTGAAGGGGTAAAAAGAAACCTGGCATGATCCAAGGGAGCCTGGGATGTTCCAGAATGGCGGGCTGTTGGCTCTGGTCCCCGGGGAAATTTGGCTGGAGTTTAAACTGCAACTTCACATCTGTTGGCAGATAGGCGACACCCTCTGTGGACAGAGTCTGAAGATGGACTTGTGTCCTCCCAGCCCCCGAGGGAGGGGATGTGGGAGCCTGAGGGCCCAACGCCTCCCTCAGAGGCAGCAGCCCATCTGAGGGTCCTGTCTCTCCAGGCTGGGCAGGGGCATAAAGAAGTGAGCCCTGGGGGCCCTGTTTGAGGTGCAGAGAATCTCAGAGCAGGGTGGGGGGAGCTTCGAGACCTCTAGCTGTTCCTCTCCATTTTATAAACTGGGAACATGGACACCTGATGCGGTAAAGAATTTAGTGATAATCTAGCAGAGCCCAGTGCAGAGAAGAGTCTTATGGTGAGGCCGAGGCCTTTAGGGGACCTGGGAACCCCTGAACATGGAGTACAAAATTAGAATGGGTGTATGCGTTTCCCCGGGGAATGGTTCTGGGGAGCTTTCTACGTTTGCAAGAAGCCTGCATCCAGGCTGATCTCACAGTGGACCCCGATCTAACGGGGGGCAGGGAACAGGGATTGGAGGTGTCCACTAGCACAAGGCTGGGTGGGAGGGCACCTGCTGCCTGCCAGGGGAGGGATGGGGGCTCGGGAGGCAGCCCCACGTGGTGAGAGCCCCCTCCGCACTCTGAACAGCGCCCCACCCCCTCCCACCCTCTGAAGAAACGCAAGGCCCCAACTGATGAAATGTGTTTGTGGCCAGACCAGAGCCCTTTTGTTAAGCAAGCACAGTAGTCCTCCATTTAGCAGAAATAGCTCTGGAGCAAAGAGAGAGTGAGTGTGTCCACAAACCCATTTGCCGTTTAGGTGTCAGAAATAAATTTTACCACTGGAGTCTGTAGCATCTGATTAGTGAATTATTCAGTTGGGATATTGCGTTCCCTCTGACCTCATTAGTAACCCTGAGGTGAGAGGGATGCATTAGAGTAACCACCAGGCTGTCGCGGAGGAGCAGAGTGGGGGCATTAAAGTGGATTAAAGTGCTTTACCAAGAACTACAGCACAACTCATAAAAACAGCGCATTGTTAAACCAGGGCTCAGCAAATAAACAGGCGGACGCCACTGGGAGGGGGGCGGTGGACAGCAGGGCCGGGAGGGGGAGGGTGACAGCTTTGTAGCCGTGTTGGCAGTTCTGCCTGTCTGGCTGATGGCACTGGGGACGCGAGTCGGGGACAGCGTCCTCTCCCAGCCCAGTTGATTTCTGTCTTTGTGTTAAGCCCTTTCTCAAAGCACCTGACTTCTTCCATGGTCATTCTTTTTGCCCTCTTTTGCCAATGGGTCTGAAAGTGCTGGAGAGTTGACAAACTCAGCGAGACTTTATTGCACATCTACTGTGTTCTGGCCTCTAACTAGGAGTTTTCCATTTCAGCAAAACCTCCTGTTCCCTCCAGTTGATACACAGTCAGCCGGCAGAGCTAGGAGGCTGGGCTGGTCCTCCCAGAACTCCAGCTTTCCTATTTACCTGCAAAGTGGAGAGATCCTAGCCGCCAGGTTCTGGAAGGTGTGCTAGAAAGATCTGGCTGGTCCATGGATCAAAGGGAGGCATTGGGTGGGGATGGATGAGCCTAATCTTTTGCTCCTGCTGAGGAATTCAGGTTCCCTCTAGGAGTTCCTTGAGGCTTTATGTATTCCACACCCTACTCTTGGCCTGCAAACCCAGCCTAGTTGAGCAGACCTTTGGGTCCAGCACCTTCCAGAGTGACTGGAGGATGGAAGGAAACATTGGAGGACCAGCCCCACTTCTGCTTATCCAAATCAAGGGCTCTCCAGACCTCCTGGCCTTTGTTTCAGGGGGTGGAGCCTGTTGCCTTATCCTTAACACACAGAAACTGTGCCTCCCTCCAGCAAGGGAAACCTAAGCCATGGATGGATTAGGTAAACAGGATCTGATTCTGAAAGCTGATATCTAAACAGTGGCTACTGAGACAGCAGAGCCCAGGAACTCATCTCTATTCATGGCGAAGCATTGCTTATGGAGCAAAAGGTGTCGGGGGTTCCTTGGCAATGGACAGGGAAGGCAAGGAGATGGAGGGCTGCAGAGTTCCAGGTCTGGATCTAGCTACAGAACCCAAGACAGGGCTGCTGAGGGCACATCCTCTCTCCTTTGTTTGGGGATGGGGCTCCGGGCTGGAGTTCAAGGCTGTCTCAGGAGACCCAAGCCCCAGTTCGTAACCGGTGTGTTTGCAATTGTTTGTTCAGCAGCAGTCGCAAATGGATGCTAAAAGGCTTTGTGGTTCACTGATGGTCATGCTCCTCTCCAGCTCATTCTTCATCCATTTCTTAGGTGAGCCACAAGCCCTCCACTGGCAGCCCTCACTGCCTCTTGCTTGGCGCTGGGTCCTAAACCCTGACTGCTCCCGGCCCTCTGTGCCAGCAATCCTAAGAACTGGATTCCTCCATGCCTGTGTTTTGGAGACCCTCGGCAAGGCTAGGGTCTTGCTGGCTTTGCCCTGAGCTCCTGGCCTCCTCTCTGAGCTCGTGGTAACTGGTGGGACAGGTTCATGTGGGAGAAGGTATGGTCCAGTGTAGTAAGTAGTTCATTGAAGACACCCACGAGGCACTTAATCACACAGGGAGGGATGCCAGAGAGGGGGCTGTTGGGAGCTCCATTTCTCATTTCACTTTGGAGTGTGGCCCCCAAATTTGGGATCCCATTGCTGATCCCGCTGCAAAAATCATAGGTGGAATGACTGTGTGGGTGAAGGCAGGACCCCCTTTTCACACGCCAAGAGCATATTCCCCACAATTTGGAACAGAGGTGAGGGAAGCTGGAAGGATGTTTTTGGCTTAGTGTTATCTGCGCATCTACTGCAACACGGATGAACCTTGAAACCCCTATGCGAAGTGAAAGGAGCCAGTCATAAAGGACCACATATTGTATGATTCCACTTGTGTGAGATGTCCTGAATAGGGAAATCGATAGAGACAGGAAGATTGCTGGTCGCCAGGCATTGGGAGGTATGGGGGACTAAGCAATGATGGCTAAGGGGTATTGGGTTTCTGTTTCTGAGTGATGAAGTGTTCTTGAATTGACTGTAGTGACGATTGCACAACTCTGCAACTGTATATACTAAAAATCACTGAATTGTATACTTTAAGTGGATGAATTGTATGCTATGTGAATTACATCTCAATAAAGCTATTCAAAATAATCGATGCACCTTTTTCCCCTCCTGGTGGGTATTGCCCCTTTCCCTTCTCCCACTGAAGTACGTCCCTGGCTCTGTGCTCCTTTCCCTAGGGGAGAGATGGTGGGAAATGTGAAAGGCCTGAAAGTCTCACAGGCTTTTGTGCTTCAAAAGCCTAAACCCTCAGCAAAGTTAGATGAGTTATGGAGATGATCTCAGGCAGCCTCGGCCTGCAGCCTCTTGAAGCAGGGTTTTGGTTCCCAGCCTGAGATTGAGGTTGGGCCACGGCAGTGAGAGCGCTGAATCCGAGCCACTAGACCACCAGGGACCAGTGGCCAGTAACAAGGCCCTGGCTCTTCGGCTTTGCAGAAAAGAATTCCCACAATGACGGAAAGTAGTGAAACAAGTAAAGTGTTTATTAGGAGGAAAAAGAATACAGTACATGTGGAAAGATACACGAGCGGACTCGGAGAGAGAGTCGCGCCCTCGTGATAGTTTGAATCACTTATGTGGGGCATTTCTTCCAGGTTTCCTTTGGCTAATCATCTTGCTTTGCCTGGTTCTGAGTCCATACTTAGTTTATCTCAGGGTCCTCCCCTGTGTGCGAGTGCATCTCGTAGCCAGGATGGATTCCAGCGAAGAGCCCTGTGGGTAGGTTAACATCACCTACTATGGGGTGGCACTCCCTCCCGTTTTGACTTTCAAGGACCTGTATAGTTGGGAAGGTCTCCTTGACCTCAAGAATGAGAAATATGTGGTCTCTATCTTTTATCTGGGCAGGGCTCAGCCTCTCCTATCTTCATCTTGGAGTACAAACTCCAGCTGCTCAGCCTGGGGCCCATCTATCTCCTGCCTCACAGACATGAAAGGAAGAAGGAAGAGATGCTTGGGTACAAACCAAGTGTCTTGGAGGAGCAAAAAGGAAAGCTAGGCTTTTCACCCTGGACTGCAAAGAGATCCCCAGGCAGGAGCAAGGAGGAGAGAGGTGTGCAAGTTCCAGAGCAGTGAGGACTCCTGCCCTGTTTTCGGGAGAACCCCCAGCAAGGAGGCAGGACCCCATCTGCATGGTGATGTTCTGGTGGGTGTTCCACCTACTATTGATACATAACAAACCACTCTGAGTTTTGTAAAACAATCACTTTGTTATGCTCATGAGTCAGGAATGCAGAAAGAGGGCATCAGAAATGGCTGATCTCTGTTCCATGAAGTCTGGGGGGAGAGTCGAAGGCTGGGGATGACTTGCCAGTGGGAGACTGGAATCATCTGAAGGCTGTTGACTCCCACGTCTAGCAGTTGCTCCTGGCAGTCAGCTGGGGTCTCAGCTGCAACTGTCGGCTGGAACACCCACGGGTGTCTTCTTTATGTGGCTGCTTGGCCTTCCTCAGAGCATGGTGGCTTAGGATCCAAGAACAAGCATCCCAAGAGAACCAGTGGCCATAGCCACAGGATGTCCACCTCTCGATGGGAGGAGTTTCAAAGTCACGCTGTAAGAAGAACGTATGGGACAAGATGGACTAAGATGACATTTCTCCCAGCCAGGAGGAAAGGGGCTCAGGACTGGAACTTAGGCAGAGTGTTAGAATTAACGTTTGCAAAGAGCTTGCACACTTGGAGTTTGTAGCATGAGCTTGGTTCTTGCTCTGCATTCATTCATCTCTACAAAGGGCTAACCAAGGGGACAAGGGAAGACACCCAACATGGAGGTAGGGTTAAGGGCTAAATCAGCCTTTCAGCCTCCCCAAGTTTCAGTCCCTCCCCTCCCCTCAGCATGGCGAGATTCCATGATGTGTGATATGTAACCCATGAGATGCTGTCTCTAGCTCCGTGCCCAGAACAGGATGAAGCTCAGTGTACAGGAGCTGTCGTCACGTGACTTTCCTACAACCCAAAGGAGCCCAAGGGAGTCATATTCCTTCCCCTAGAGCCTCAGAAGTTGTCCAGAGCCACCAATCTCTCCCCTGTCACTTGATATCAACCTGCCCATTGTCAAGTCAGTGGTCCTCAATGAGAGGCGATTTTGCCCCCCCCAGCGGATGCTTGGCAACGTCTGGGGACATTTTTCATTGTCACAACTGAGAGGGTTGCTATTGGCATCGAGTGGGTGGAGCTCAGGGACACTGCTGAACATCCCTCAGTGCCCAGCCAACCCCTCAACAAAGAATGATCCAGCCCAAAATGTAGATCGTGCTGAGACTGAAACCCTGGTCCAGGGTTCCCAATAAGAAATAGATCTTTCAAGGAAATTTGGGAAACATTTGTCCGCTTTTACTCTTCCTATCAGAATGGCATCCCTGCCCTCACCCCAAGGTGGTGACAATTTTTTTACCATATTCCAGAAGGAAGCCCAGCCAGGCAAAGTTCCTTGGAAGTATGAAATTTGAGTCAGTGGGTGATTTCTTTTTGCCTTTTGCAATCCTTCTTATGCTAAATATAATTCTATTTTTAAGGCATCATGAAATCTGCCTTCCTTATAGACCAAAACGTTATCCAAGGTAACAGTGAGTTTTATAAATGGGAAAGATACGGTGGCTGGACAGGAAAAAGATGGCAGGACCAGGGTCCAAGCCACTGTACCCTGAGGTCAGGGATAACGAGTTTGGAGAAACTGAAAGGGAGTGAGTCGTTGATTCTGGTTGCAGGGATTTCCAGGAAGGACTAGTCAGAAGAGGTTGACCGATGGACAGTGCAGGGAGACAGAGGCTTCAGGAAGGGAGAAGGGCCAGCTGGAGGGGCAGGCAGTGCTGTTCTTGGGCCAAGTGCCAAGGAGGAGACTGGTCCTGGGAACTGCAGGGACCAGAGGTGGAGAGGCAGGTGAGGGGTGGCTTTGCGAAGCTCAGAGTAGACAGAACTGGAAGGTGGATGGGCTTCCTTGGGGATCAGAGCAGGACTGGAGATGGAGAAAGAAAGGCAGAGAAAGATGGAGAAAAGAAGAGAAAGAAAGAAAGAAAGAAAGGAGAGGGAAGGATGTGAGGGGAGAGAGGCAGAAGAGCCAGAAAATAGAGAGCGTTGTCTGGAAATGGAGATGGAGCAAAGGGGTAAAGTGGGTGAGCCTGTGAATGACCCAGCTTCCCGTTTTGTTCCAGGTCTCTGTACACCTAGCCAAGGAGCTTTGTGTCCCAGACTGGCTGCCAAGGGGTGGTCTTCTTGCAGGGACCCCTACAGAAGGGGCAGAAAAGGAAGCAAAGACCTGAGGTCAAGGTCAGGACCTTTGGAAGAGAGCTCCAAGCCCCTAGAAGTCTGGGCGCACTCAAGGGTGCAGCCTACGAGCCTCCTGCCCCCAAAGCCGATTCCTTTGTGTTCAAGGATGGAGCCGTTTTTCTAAGAGACGCACAGAGACATGGCAGAACCCACCAGAGTGCCCTCCCTTCCCCAGGGTATTGGTTGTCAGAGCCTGTCCCTCCCTGGGAGGAGGGGGAGGGAGGTGCCTGTGCAGAGGGAGGAGGTCTGGGGGCAGGGAAAGGCGGCGCCCCTCCCCAGCGTTTGCTATTTTGGACCCACCAAAAGTCAGTTCCTCCTGGGTCTCTGCTCAAACGCACGTGACAAGACTCCTCACAGCGATCTCTTTCCTTAACCCCTTTTGCTGGGCCATCTGTTCAGAACACTGATGTGTGTCTCTCCTCGGAGCCGGCATCCCATTATTCAGGCTCCTGGCCTGGCACAGACTCTGTCCTTCACAGCTGCCCCTGCCCCACACAATAAAACCCAGACACTTGCTCACGTCCCGAGTGACAGGGTTGCTCGCGGGTCCGTGGGCGAGCAGATCACAGTTGGACAGAAATCCCGGAGGCCCGTTCCCTGCTCAGCCTTCCTTCAGATCTTAGCTTGTGCCTCACCTCCATCCACTCCCCAAGCTGGCTTTAAGGAATGTCCGTCCTCTGCGTTGCCGTGGAGACTTGCGTTCCTCCATCACGGTCAGCGGGGAGCTGGGCCATTTCACATCACACCCTGATCCTGCTGAAGAGCCTTTGAGGGACCTGCCTTCCCCCATGGGTTCTTCAAGCTTCCATAGAGTCTCAGTCTCCTGGGTCTTTAGACACACACTCTTTTTTCTCCTAACCCTTGTCTCCCTTGGTAATCCCATCATCAGGACGGGCTTCCTAGAGCAGCATTGTCCAACAGAACTTTCTCCTGTGATGGGAATGTCCTGTATCTGCCCGGTCCAATATGGGAGCCACTGGCCGCATGTGGCAATGGAACCCTGAAATGTGGCCAGTGGGACTGAGCAACTGGACTTTTAAATTGTACTAAATTAAATTTTAATTGACTGAAATTTCAACTGACGTAGTCCCAGAGCAGCTGCAAACCTAGGAACTTGCTAGAAATGCAGAATCTCGGGCCTCACCCCAGATCTCCTGGATCAGAATCTCTAGGGCTGGGGCCCAGCAACCTGGGGCCAATTTTAACCTGCCCTCCAGGTGGTGTTTACGCACAGAGGTTTGAAAAGCACTAATCCAGAGCCAACTCACCCACGTGACCTGGGCCTTGGGAAAGCCAGGGGTCTGGAAGTTGGCTCCGACCCAACTTTGGGGCTATGCACCGGGTTTGCTGTCCACACCTCAGGCAGAGAAGGCAAAACTGGCCTCGGCTGGTGCTTCTTACCCACCCTCATAGCAGGCGCCGGGCTGTGGGAAGGTCTGAATAATGAATGCAGCAGAGAGGGGCGCTGGCTTTTTCCGTTCGCTTGCTGCGCGCCTTTCCCCGTGGGTGAGGTGTGCAGTCAGCACCCACCCAGGAGCAACCTTCCCCCTGAGAACAGGCCTGGCCCCCGCCTTTCCCTCCTCGCCCACAGGAGGCTGGGAGCTGGCTGGGGGAGGCTTCAAGCCCTGCCTGGGAACTCCCAACAAGGGGCCCCAAGGTGCTCGGAGACAAAGTGGCCTGGGTCCTCTCTTTCCTTTTTTTCTAGCCAATGTTTATTGAGCTCATCATCTAGGTCCTGTGCTAAGTGGTTGGTAGTGTTTACCCTTTACATCAGTCCTATGAGTTGGCATTATTGTTCCTATTTCTTTATTTTTTGACCATGCTTTGTGGCCTGTGGGATCTTAGTTCCCCGACCAGGGATAGAACCTGTGCCCCTTGCATTGGGAATGCGGAGTCTTAACCACTGGACAGCCAGGGAAGTCCCAATGTCCCTATTTCTTAGAGGAGAAGCCTAAGGCTCAGAGAGGTGAAATGATTTGCCCAAGGTCAACAGCTGCTCTGTCTGATTCCCAAGCCTGAGCTTTTACCTACAGCCCCATATGCTCCTCCACAGGAAGCAGGTCAGGTGTGGGCCCCTCTTTGGAGCCCCAGGAAGAGGAGGGTGCAGCTTCTGTTAGTGCCCAGGAAGCTCTCTTCTCAGCAGAAATTCCTGAGCCAGTGATTCATACCTGAAGGATGCTTACTTGCAACTTCCTCTTCCATAGGGAACTTTATATGTGATTCACTTAATATCAGATTGTGTTCAAACCTCCACCCCTGTTCCTTCTTCCTTTCTGTCTCTTCCCAATCTTTTTGAATTTATTTATTTTTGGCGGCATTGGGTCTTCGTCGCTGCTCATGGGCTTTCTCTAGTTGCGGCGAGCGGGGGCTACTCTTCGTTGCGGTGCGCGGGCTTCTCATTGCAGTGGCTTCTCTTGTTGCAGAGCATGGGCTCTAGGCGCGCAGGCTTCAGTAGTTGTGGCACGTGGGCTTAGTAGTTGTGGCACGTGGGCTCAGTAGTTGTGGCGCACGGGCTTAGTTGCTCCGCGGCATGTGGGATCTTCCCTGACCAGGTCTCGAACCTGTGTCCCCTGCATTGGCAGGCAAATTCCCAACCACTGTGCCGCCAGGGAAGTCCCTCTTCCCAATCTTTGTTGCTTTCTTCCAACTCATAAGAGTGGGAGCTGGGCATCAAGAAGGGTGCTTCCTGACTCCAGAGGTGGGCCCGGGAGCAGCGTGGGCTAGTGCAGGCCTGCTTGAAGTTAAAGGCTGGGAGGAGCTGCCCAGAACGTCTGGGGCAAGAGGAGTGACATTGTCTGGCATGAGGGCACCTTTTGGCACCTGGCCTGCAGTGGCCGGAATGTGACCCCTTCCCGGGACATCAGAATGCCCATGAGAGCTTAGTCCTTCCTTCCCCAGGAAGACTCCATGTAACCTTCCAGCACCTTCCCTGTCTGGTTGTAACCCTTGTTCCCTTTCCTGCTCTCCCTTTTGTCCCCTTTCCCAGCTCCTATCCGGCTCTGCCCTCTTTGTCTCATTTCCCTCATGTTTCTGGACACAGACTGTCCCGGGGATTGACAGCTCCAGCTGTCCCCGTGACCTCCTGTTTCCTTCAGAGTGTCCATGTCACCTTTCAAGGTTGCATTCTGCCTTTGGGATGGAGGATAGGGGTCGGGAAGTGATCAGGGTGAGAAGGGGTGTGACAGCCAGGCCAGGAGTGACTTCAAGGAGCTTTTCCCTGTGTGGCCAGTAGGTGGTGCTAGATGCCAGCCGAGGCCTTTCTGGAGCGTTGGAGCCAACCGCAGCCCTGGCTTACAGGAAAGGGCCCTGCCTGCCCAGCAGCCCTTCTGGATGGGATGCCAGGCATCGCGGGCTGGAGGGCTGATTCGGGACCCCGGAGGGGCTAGGAGAATGTAATTGTGCCCCTTGTAGGCTGGTCTCCCCTCTAGGAATCAGAAATGAGTTGAAAAGAACCTGCCTCACCTTTTCCTCCCCAGAGAGGTTAGAACAGCTGGGATACAGGGACTTGCCTGTACACTTGCTCAAATATCACCCCCTCTAAGTGCGAGCAGGCTCTCTTTCCTCCGGGAGCTCAGAGCAAGCTTTACTTCACCCTACTGGGGCACCTCACACATGGCAAAAATGAGTTGTTTCCACGGCTCCCTTCTCCGGGAGACTGTCAGCTCCTGGAAGTCATTTCTAATCACCCCTCTATCTGCAGCACCTATCCAGGGCCTGGCGCACAGCACATGCTCAGAATGCGGTGCATGACTGAGGGAGTGAGTCAGTGACAGCACGGAGGCGGTACTGCCCCTCCCCCTTGGAGGTCTTTAGAACATGGTAGTTCCTCTGCCTCGGGGTTTTAGCAATGATGGCCCAATGGAGAAACAGTGGGAAGGATGCTTTGATGGCCTTGAAGGCCATTGGAAGCCAATGCGTAGCTCCGAACTTCACACACCTGTTGAATATGCTTTATTTCCCTTCATCTGATGGACATCTCTCCAAGCAAAGAAGCCTCCTCGTATCTACAAAGAAACCTCCCCACATCCTCAAGAAGAGGAATGACAGGTAACCTGGGCACTGGGGCTCTGAGACTTTGGTCTTAGCTCCCCAGGTGCACAGACCTTGGAGAAATGCTGGACTTTGGGGGCTGGGCAATCAGAAAATGGAAAGAGAGGCCATCCTTGGGAGCTCTGCTGGATAGGAACTGGGCTGGTGGGTGCGTGTGCACATCAGCACCCAGAGGGAGGGGGATACTGTGTAGGCAGGGACATGAACAAGGATTGAAGTGATCCGGGTGGGCACTGGCTCCTCAGACAAAGTTCTTTTTCTCTGGCTGAGACTCCAAGTCGGCAGAATGTGCAATTTGATTGAAGACTTGGATAAAGTAAGCCAAACAGACTTGTAACTGACCTGAAGTGGGAAAGGGGTAGGTGATTTTCTGGATCTGCAAAGATCTGGACGGACAAGAACAGAAGGATGAATCAACGAGGTGTGAACTAACAAAGATAAAAGTCAAGTTCTGCCCTAAAGACCAACTGGATGCGAGAAGCGAGGCTTCAGCGTTGCTCCCAAGAAGGCTTCGGTGCTTCTAATTGATCCGAGTCAGCCGTGGGATGGGAATGCAGAAGAAATGAATTCGTGCTGGGAGAAGGTTCAGAGTGAAGTTCCGAGCTCTGGTCTGCTCTGGTCAAGCACTCGTGGTTGTTCTGTTCAGTTCTAGGGAACATTCTATGTGATCCATTTTATACCAGCTCACGTTGAAACCCTCACCTCTGTTCCTTCTCCCTTGGTCACTTTCCAATCTTCATTGCTATGACCCAATGAAGAAGAGCCAGAGCTGTCTTTTAAAAGACACGATGCACTGAAACAGACACCAAGGGGAACAAGCAGGACAAAGAGACTCAAAACTCGAGAAACCACTGAAGGAACCCGAGCTCTTCATTGTGGGGAGAACCAGGCCGGGGCGGGGGTGGGTGGTGGCAGGCACGAAGCCGTGAATGAGCCAGTCTCCTTGGCTTGTGATGACCGCGGAGCAGATGTGACAACAGGAGGGGTTGAGTTCCCTGGAGGTTTGCCAGCCCAGGATGGGGTTGAGTTTGAAGCCCCTGAATTTCCCTCTGGGCCACAGAGACTAAACAAGTCTCTCTCCATCCCTCTGCACCCGGGGCTGCCTTGGGGCCACTTAGCCACAACCTGAAGCAGCTGTAAAGGTCAGTGGCCTCACAGCTCTGTCTCTCCCACTGGCCCTGTGGCTGCACCCAGCTCTTTGTTGAGCCTGGGATTGCTAATTGTGATGAATTCCCTTGGGTCTCAGGATGAGGACAAGGGCCATCAACAGAGCTTATGTGCTCCTAGGTCCCAGAGGCGGGACAGCTCAGATATGAAGGTTTCTGCTGCTCCCCTCTTGCCCCCTTCCCAGCAAGGAGCTGGGGTTCAAATTCTAGCTCAGTGATCTGGGTCAAGGTGACCTCTCTGAGCCTCAGCATGGGCACTGGCTGGGTGGTGGCAGGTACCCCCTACATTGGCCATCCTTAGGAGCCACCCTCTCTACCTCCCAGACTGTAGTACGAGGCCCCTACCCAGAGTCTGTTGTGTCCTGGCCCAATAATATCTGCTTGGCTAGAGTCAGGGTGACCAACCTCCCTGGTTTGCCCTGGAAGGAGGGCTCCTGGGATGCAGGACTTTCAGTGCTAAGACCTGGGAAGTCCTGGGCAGAGCAGGACCAGTTGGTTCGCTTAGCTGGAGCCAGTGATTCTCTGAAGGACAGCTTGGGGCCGACGTTGAGGACTGGTGCTCTGTGCCTGCACTCAGCGCTGCCTGAAGTTCCTCCACAGCTCAGGGACCGAGGGCAACACCTCTCGCGCTATGGGTTTGCCCTCCCTTTCTTGTTTGCCAGCTCTCCATTTTCCCCTGGAATGTCTAATGCATCTGGAAATGAACCTGGTTTTCCCCCTCTGGTCACCCCATACTGGGAAACAGTGCCTTGGGGTGTCCGATGCTGGGGATAGGGGGAGGGGCGGGAGGAGCTACACGCTCAGGCCGACCTTGCAGAGGGGCAACAGCCTCCGCTTTCTGTAGCCCTGTAAACACTGGTGGCCATGTGTCCTCTAGGTGCTGGGGTCTGCTTCTGGCAAACACCCCTTCTTCCGGGATGGGCAAAGTTGACGTTGGACTCAGTACCTGACTTTCCTTGGAGCCACGAAATCATTGTGGTCACTGGCTCTGTTCTCAGATACGCTGACTTCCTTTCAGGTTGTCCTGAGGTCCTGTAGGAACGTGAGGCCAGTCTCCCACTGCCCAAGAGACCCACATCTCTGAGGCCCCATCTGTAGAAGCACAGACTCTAACCTCACACAGAGTTGGGAAGGGCACTCAGCCCCACCTGCCTTCAACTTAAAACTCTGTCAAAAGACCACACTGACCAGTGTGCAAGTTTTGTCCCTGGGACCCCAAGAAAGATTCTGCTGGGGTAGAAGATGGGAGAAGGGAAAGAAGAGGACACATTCTTTTCTGGTTTAATTTTCTAGTTTAGTTCAATGCATATTAGATCAACACAGGCTCTGTGCAAATGCAATAGGCCTGGTTTCAAGGCACCTATAGTTCCGGAGGGAGGCAGAAATATGCATGGCTGCCTCGGAGCAGGGAAGGCTCTGATCGATGCTGTAACAGATGCTGAGCCGGCACTCTCTGAACATACGGGGGCAGAGAGGTTAGTAGGAGAACTTGGGGAGGCTTGTTAAGGATGTCCAAGGCTTTGAAATCGAGGCAGGCTCTTGACAGGCCGAGGCCGCTGGGCCCCAGGAGCAAAAGGGCAGAGGTGAGTGCGAGTGAGGAAGGTGAGGCAGGAAGTGAGCGGGAGCTGGGCATGGGGACTGGGCAGTCTGGGGACCCGAAGGCAGAGAAGAGAGGAAGCCCAGATCCGGGAAAGCGCTGGGTGCTGGGTGCTGGAGCCTGGAGTCCTGTAGGCAGTGGGGATCCACAAAAGGTTTTAAAGCAGGAGAGAGCTGGAGATCCAGCCATCTCTCAACAAAAGGTCAGCCGCCCTGCCACTTCCACCCCCTGCTGGCTTTGCCTTTTTATTCTTTAATGAGGAGCTGGACCAGCCTTCCCCCAGACCCCAACCCCACCCCCAGCCCTAGGGAGGGTCTGGCCAAGGGCTCTGCTCCACTCCCAGGCCGGGAGCATGAAGAGGGCCCGGGGCTGGAGTTGCCTGTTCTCTCCTTGCATCTGACCCATATGGAATGGAATCCACGCCTAGAGAGACGCGGAGCAGGAAGTCCGACCTGGAGTGGGCAGGGGTCCTGAGCCCTCACCACCCTCCCTCACCGCCTCTGCTCCTGCCTTTCTTCCTCCAGCTTCACCCCGCCTGCATCCCCTCCCTCTTCTAAATCCTCGGCCTTACCTTCCTTCCCCTTATCATGACAGCAGGGACCCTCCTCCCTGCTCCCATCCCTCTGTCCACTAGATCCCACTGTCCCTAGCCACGTAGGAGGCAGGGCCTTGAGGTCAGACCGACTCAAGCTCGTGCCTGTCCTCACAGCGCGACTTCAGTCTCAACCTCTCCAAGCGGTTCTTCACCTGTGGAGGTCGGATCAGGAGAGCGAGCTCCCTGTGTGGTTGGAACTCCGCTGCCGCCTGCGCTGTGGGCGTTGGTCACCTGCCCTCCCCCCGCTTCTCTCCCTGTTCAGGCCGGCTCTTGGCCCTTCGGGGGGCAGGTTCCTCTGGCCGGGGAGCAGTGGGCAGCTCCAGGTGGTGTGGGACTCCTTACTGGGCTTCCTGGGATGATGCTGGCCTTTTCAGTTGCCTCCCTGTCTCTCTTACAAGATAACAAGGCCATAAATCAGGATCTGTCAGTGTTCATTTCCATCCTGGGCGTCCTCTCCTAGCGAGGCTCCAGGCCTGTCTGCGGAGGACCAGCCAGGGAGGACCACGGGCCAGGGCTTCGGGAGTCAGTTCAGGCCAGAGCCAGACCCCAGGGGGTCCACAGAGCTGCGTGAGGACGAGCCGGCATGTGCCGTGACTCCCACGTGTGTCCTCCTGTCGGGCCCACCCGTCTGGCCCACATCAGTCCTGGGTCAGAAACCATGAGCTACACACAGGTGGAGACTAGAACCTTCTCCCCAGAATGCCAGGCTGCCGGGATGAGACCCCTAGGCTTGCCAGGGACTGTCTCTGCCAGAAGTGGAAGAGGGAGTGTCTTCTACCAGGAGCCTCGGGGAGAGAGAGCCCAACAAGGGAAGCTGCCCCTGCTGCGTCTCCTTCTAGGGGCTGGGAGGGGGCCGGAAGCAAGGCCAGCTCTGAGAGACTCAGCGAAGATAAAGAGGGATAACACAGAACTTCAGGACTTGGCAGGAGTGCCCTGAACTTCAGCCAGGACCCAGCTGGCTGGCTGTCACAGCTGGGAGGAGTTTGTGAAATCCCCCCGTTTCAACCGGCCCATTTTACAGATAAGGAAAATGAGAGCGGGCAGTACCAGACAAGGTGACCAGCATCTTATTCCCAAAGCAGCTGCAAAGGATCTCAGTACACAGAACTGTGTACAGCGAACAGATGAATGAATGAATAAAAACAAAGGAAAGGACGGCTCTCCCCACTCAGAATTAACCTCTTCTTCATACCCCCTGCTGTTTGCTTCCCACCACAGGTGACAATCTGCTGTCCTCCTTGGCTGGGCTGGCAGACCCTGAGTTGCATGAGAACAGAGACCAAGTCTGACTTTCCCATGATCTTGCCTGGCCTGCGGCTTGCTCTCTGTCAAGTCTCGGGATGGTCCAGGGTTCTTCTTTTATCATTCTCACTGGATCCATCTGAGGTGAGGGATCCTGGGAGTGAGAGGATATTCCCATCCTGCCCCACTTCAGCCCAAGAGTCAGCTGGAGAGAAACAGGCGGCCTTTCTGCTCACTGGCCCCCAGCATGGAGTCAGCAAATTGGCTATCCTTAGGAAAGGTCAGCTGAATCAGCCACCACCCCCCTATCCCCCACCCCCCAGCCCCACCCCCCGCAAGAAACGTGCTTGGTATTTTTAGAAGCTTTTGCTCCTGAGCTCAGCAGGAGGCACTCAGAGCCTTTGTCCAACCAACCCCAGCCCCTGCCCAGCCCCTGCCTCAGCCCGCTATCTCACAGCTCAGGCTAGTGAAGGTAGCTGCCTCTGTGCAGAAGCCGATACAGTCATTCAGCGAGGGCTGGTGAGTAAATCCTGACCTCCTTTAAACTGTATAATACGTGCCTGCGATCCCGTCCACGTCACTGCCCCAAATCTATCTTGTGACCTTGAGAAAGTCACGGTCCCACATTATTCCCACCTGTACGATGGAGAGGTCATCATATTTACCTGCAAATCCATTTTGCAGAGGAGGTGAGATAAATAGGAACCCAATAAACACCAAAAATTGCTGTATCCTGCTGAACTCTGGGAGATTGTTGTAAGGCCCGGGTGTGGTGGTATTGGAGAATTTTGCGTTCCTTGGAGAAGGATGCTTAGAGAGATGATGTCATAAAAATCTGTCATAAAATGCTGTTGTGCTAAAAAGGTAGCTATCTGGTTGGGAAGAGAGGTATGTGGTCCAGGAGGGGCCAGCTGCATTTGGGACATGAGGTTCTGAGAGCTCTAGCCTAGAATCTGTTTTTTGTTGTTGTTTGTTTGTTTGTTTGCTTGTTTGAATGGCAAAATGGATGCCTTTAATAGAAGCCTTTGGCTCTGGTCCTAACTGGCTCTGTGGCCTTGGGGACATAACTTAGTCATCTTGGGCCTAATTATTCTACCTATAAAATGACAGGGATGGGGGAGGAGGGGCTTGGACTAAATATGTGCTTCCGAAAGTGGTAAGTTTCCACAGAGGGTTTTGGGTCAAAACCCTGGGGGTCTCTGAGGGCCCAGGAGTAATACACATGACATGTACCTTCCAGGGTCACTCATTTTATTCCATGGAGAGATTTTAAAACATTAGTTCACAGCAAAACACACACAGACATACTAGGCTGTAGAATAACACACTCGCTCAAATTTTGAAAGTAACTTGAGACTTCAAAGAAGTTTCATGCCTGCTGCAGCCCTTCCCCCAACTCCTCCTTTCCCTCCGCCACCCGTGGTGAGGGGTTCATTTTCCTCTGGGCTCGGGGGTTCCTGTTGGAGAAACACCAGGCTGGTTGATCTAAGGTTTCCTTTTTTCAGATGTCAGCGTTCTCGAATTATAATGTCTGCTTTATTATTATGGTTATTATTTGGGGTATGTGTGCCGGAGGAGGTGGGGTTCATGATAAACCGACCTGACAGAAGATGACTGAATGTTTTCTTTCTTCTTCCCATAGTCCCAGGACTAGAAACTTCCAGTGAACTTAGAAGTTGAAGGGAAAGTGAACTGGCTTCCTCACGCAGCAGGGATTGATGGGAGAAAAAAGTGGGAGTCAGGAAGGAGGGTTGCTATTTAAGATGTTCTATTCCGCAATCTTCCTATCTGAGAGCTAACAGATTAAAAGCACGGCTTCTAACCCAGTCTGGCACAAGGCAATGAGGATTCCCCCCAGCACCCCTTAGTAAGCAGCCTCATCTGCCCGGGGCCCAGCAGCTGCCTTTACCACCCACCGACCCAGCCACGCCCCTCGGCCCCTGCCTTCCTCCCCCCCTGCACATATATGTGCGCGCCCAGCACAGTCTAAACGTTCGCCCACCCGCCACCCGGCTCCCCCGCGCTCAGCCTGGCCCTCACAGATGCCCCCATGGGCTGGAGGCTCCTGCGCGCCCTCTCCCGCCCACCCCTCTGTCCACCCCTCCTGGCCCCTTCTCTCCCTTGCTGCCTACAGCCTCCCCGCAGCCTTCAAGCACACACTCGTTCACCTCGTGGAAGATCAAAAATAAACTCTCTCTGGAACCTGTTCAAAGGCTAATGTGCATCCTCTCTTAATTATTGATTTGTTTATTACAGACGCTCGGGTAGGACATTCAATGCGGCCTCTGTGTCAAAGGGTCCACCTCTAGAATCCCTACCCTTTGCCAGGAGAAAGCTGGGGCAGCGATCTCCTCCTGGGAAGGGGTTAGTTGGGCATTAGGTGAACCCACCCATGAGGCAGGTGTCAGACTGATCATCCCCCGCTCCCCCCCGACAAAGGCCGCCTGAGCCCCGGCCCAGCCCAGTGATCACAACTGGAGTCTTCCTTCCCTCTGTCTCTTCTCTGTTACTAGGGGAAGACAAGGACTAGGAGAGGGCTGTCAGGATGCAAAAGGGCAGGGTGGGCCCTCTCCCCTGCAGAGGGGCAGCCTCCCCTTTCCTCCCCGCCTCACCAGGGGCCAGTCTAATGTAAGCGGTGGTTCGGTGCAGTGGGTGTGTGGTTAGAGTTTAAAACCGGGCTCATGCCACATACCAGCTGAGTGACCTTGGACGAGGGATGTAACCTCTCCAGTTTGGTCTTCTCATCTGTAAAATGGGGTTTGTGAGGATTCAATGAAACCGTGCCTATAAAGAGCGTAGAAAAATGTTACATGCAGAAGCCAACGCGTTGCGGTTGCAGCCGTCACCATCTTCACGGCCAGCATCATTCTGCTCACCTTCATCCCTGGAACCCCAGGATCATAGGAGGTGGCCGGCTACGGTCCAGGGTGAAGCTCCCCTTTTAGTATGGGGGTGCAGCCTCTGGGTGGCCCCTGCTACGTGTCAACACAGTGGGGCATGGAGCCTGGCAAAACCATTAACTCTGCAGGAAGAAGCTGGATCCTTCAGACCAGCGTGCTGGGGAAGGTTGTCCAGCCCTGGACGAGTGGAGGGCAGAGCTGTCACTGTGTGCAGAGGAAGCACAGCCTCAGGCACACTGGGAAAGGGTCACGGCCATCCATCCACAGTGTTGGGCTCCTGGGCTCTCTTTCTTGGAGTCCTGAGGATGGCTCTAGATCTTGACACCAGGAAGAGGGCATCCAAGGGGAAGACCAAGTGTCCCCGCCTTTAGAGGGGCATCTGGCTTCTACCCGTTGGATGAACTCATGGTGTCTCCCAGGTCTGCCTCCAGGCTGGGTCTCTGGGACCCCCTCCCCAACACCGCACCCTCACCCCATAGCTCTGGGGGTCCGATTCCGGCGCACCAAGGCTGGTTGCACCTTCCCCACACTGTCACCTTCATTCCGTGTCCCACCCCCATCCCGGAACTCCCTGGGCTGGGCTTTTGTTTCCTCGGTTCCCAGGCAGTGCAGCTGGTGCTGTGGGCTGGGGAGGGGGTGGAGGACATGGCAGAAAGCCCGTGGGAGGGAGCTGTCTCTTAGTTTCAAAGGCGAGCCTGGCTCCTCAGGCCCCACCCCCCATCATAACGCTTCCCCCAAATTCCCACACTGGTGTCTCAGCAAATAAGACTAATTTTTTTTTTTTTTTTTTTTTTTTGGTTTTCCACGTGCTCTTGATACCTACTTAAGTGTGTGTGCGTGCGCTATTCCCAGTCATCAGCAGCACCAGAGGAAATTGGAGCCAATTTGCTGATTTTTTGCTTTGAGTCCCCGGTATGCTGGCAATCTCTTCCTCTCTGGTCCTGAGGACTTTGAGGGGTCACCTCTTCAACCCTCTGAGCTGCTGGAGATCTGTGCAGCTTATTTAAAGAAATAGAAGCCAGGGTGGCTTCTAGCCAACAGGCAGGGCAGAATTTGTGAGTACCCTAATATGGGGTCTGAACCACCTGGTAAAGGTTGGACACCCCCCCCCGCCCCCCCCGCCAAGGGAGAACAGAAAGAAAAAGAAAGGAAAGGATAGCTACTATATGCCAACCCCTGGGTTAGGTGCTTCACGTACATTTTATGATTGCATTCCCGAAACTACATCACAGGGGATATATCCATGAACAATACCCAAAAGTACATTTTTTTTTAGGTGAGGAAGATGAGGCTCAGCAAGGTGACATAATATGCCCAGGTCTCCAGCTAGCAGGTGCCGGAGCTGAGGTCTGAATCAGATTTGCCTGGGGCCGACACCCAGGCTTTAGCTGCGCCTTTGAAGAGGGAATGTAATGTGTGGTGTGGATGGAAGCTGTTACCTTGTGTTTCCCTCTCTCTGAGATCATCTGTTTGATAATTGCAGGCGGGTCAGGTATGAAATGCTGATGGAGTGTGCAAAGGTCCTGGGGTCCTCTGTCTGGTTAGCAGGAACCTGTGTCTGTCATCTGTGCAGTGTTCAATGTTCATGAGCTGTTTTCATGTGTAACATTTTATTTGATCCTTGGGATCCTTGGGCCCCCAAGTTGCGGAGGAGGAAGTGGAGGATCAGAGAAGTTAAGTAACATGCCCAAGGTGACACAGCCCAATAGGCTTTTGATACTAAATGAGCGAATTAGTGCAGAGCTGGGTTTGAAAGACAACGTTCTGTGAGTCTGAGCCAGGCCAGGGGAGGGTGTGACATAGGCTGCTTTGGTGAGAAGCAGGTGGAGAAAAGGGCACCATGGGAGGTGTTGAAGGCATAGCAGCAGCCTGGGTGCTGAACAGGAGTGGGCTGGATTGGTTAAGAAGGACAATGGGATATAGTGGGGCCCTGGAGCTGGGGAGAAGGGTTTGGCTTTCTGCAGGACGGAAGCCACAGTAATGGGGCTGCTGGGCCTGGGTGAGGGGGGTCTGGTGAGGGCCCAGGAAGTCTGGAATTGCCCTATAAGCTGCTATTGCCAACTTTTTCCTGACTTAGGAGCTGAGAACAGGAGCTACTCATATTTCTGTTCCCAGAAGCCTGTTGCTATTTGCCCAACCAGGGACAAGTCTGTAGCCGCAAGTGTAACTCTGGGGTGTAGAGGAGGTGGTGAGCTCAGAACACCCACTTCAGTCCCAAACTTCTCTTGGGGATACACATGGGGTTTGGGGCAGCAAAAGTGTACATTAAATCACCCCCAAAATGTGTGGTGTCTACTCCTGAGCTGGCATTGAGGTAGGTCCTGGCTCTCTCTTGGTGCTTACAATTCTGGGGAAACAGACACCGAACCTTCATTTACAATGTGGTGAGTGGTTCAAAAGTGCAGGGCGTTGTTTAATAAATATGTACAGAGCATCTATTATGTTTTCAGTGTCGTTTCAGGGGCTGGCAAATCAGTAAATAAAACAGGCAAGGTTCTTGTCTTCAACGAATTTACATTGTAAAAGCTGATAACAGGAAGAACATTCCCTTGGGAATCAGAAAGGCACCAGATGTCTTTGCCTCCCACCTTGTCAATTTCAGCTCACCCCTCTGCCAAGTGAAGGTCATGGCCCCTGGCTGCCCTCTGGTCAGTAAATAGGTAAATGGCTGGGTATTGTGCAGAGTGGGGTGTGATGTAAGTTACTGTGGAGAGCTTATCCGGGAAAGCACGTGAGGGCTGTGTCTATGGTGAAGGTTGGGCGTGAGGGTGCGTCCTGGGGTTGCGGGAGTGCGGTCCTCCCTGCCAGTGATGCTGCCTGAAGCCTCTTCCGAGCACCTTTTAGGTGCTCGCTTCTCTGGCTCCCTAGATGCCTGCTGACTCCTGGCACCTTGATTTTATTCTTGAATACCTCTGACTGCTCTGGACCCTGCTCTATGCAGGTTGTGCAGCGGCCCTGCCCTGGGAACTCCCATGTGCCAGAAGGGTATCACACTGAATTCCCAGCCCAGCCCAACTGCTCCCAGCCAATGGCGACTCAGTAGGGGTTACCCCAGTAAGGGCAGACCAAAGCCAGCACCACCCCCTCCCACCTCGCCCCACTCCTGAGGGAGCAACAGGCTGGCAAGGGAACCAGGGAGGGCCGAAGGGTTCTTTCTCAATGGAGACAAACCCCAGCTTGGACCAGCGCCTTCTTCTGCAGGGACCTGGGACTTGGACCCTCGCCATTCATGACTCTGGGGTCTAGGCGTCTGGCTGAGAGCATCCATGGGCAAAGGCTGAGCTCCTCAGCCCAGCACGATGCAGGAACTTGCCAGGGGACACTGCTCTGCACACATGCAGGACGAGCTTTACGGGGGCAGTGTTTTTGGCTGTGAGTGGACAACCAGTGCTGGGGCTTCCTGGCCGGGGGCAGCAAAACCCTCTGGGAACCTCAAAAATGGAAAAATGAAGTTAATACCCACCAAGTACTTACGGTGTGTCAGGCACTGCTCAAAGTGCTTTACTGCATGATCTTACAATAACCTTGTGAGTTAGATGCTGTTAAACCCCTATTTTGCAGATGGGGAAACCAAGGCACAAAGACTTAAGTGCCTTGCCCAGGCTCAAACGCTAGTGGGTGGTAAATTCAGTTCATGACACCCTATTTAGTCCCATTAGAGCTGCTGACTCTCTTGTCCCCAAGGTCAGAGCACCAATAGCCTGCATGATTTGGAGCCATACTCTAAAGGGGCTATTGACAAACCTGAATGCATCAGGAATGACCAGAGTGGGGAAGGACCAGAAAGCTGTGCTTTTGAGGTACAGGGCAGGAACTGAGGATATTTTGCTCAGAGAAGAGGTGGATGTGGGCAGCCTCCTGATTGGCTTGCAGAAAAGAGACAAGATTTTCCCCTGGGCTTCTAGGTGCAGCACTAGTACCAAGGGTGGAAGCTTCAGGGAGCCTGACTTCATTCTTTCAAACTGAAGGCTATTCAAGGAATAAAGTTATTTGAGGACAGAATGGGAGGCCTTGGGTGGTATGAGCGTCCTGTCCCTGAAGGTGTTCAAGAGGGAACAGGCTGGATACTTGGGGATGTTGTTGAGGGGATTTCTGCCTCCAGTGGTGTTGCCGGTCGTTGGCGGGAGTCCTTTCCAGCCCAGAGACTCTATGAATCCATCATTCTGGGTGAGTAGAATAAGTGGAGAATCACCTGGGTAGCATCACTGGTCCCCCAAATGCCTCCAGACACTCCAACCAGGGCAGGAGAGGAGAAGCTAGGTATCCTTCAGGGAATCTTTTCTAATGGACCAGAGTGAGCAGTAAGGGGCTCTGACCCCTGGCAGGTAGTTCCAACCCCTGGCAGGTGTGTGCCCAAAATCTTGGGACTTAAATCTGGGTCCTGAGCTGGGACCTCCTGTGGTTGGATTTTCCTGCTTCCTTGGACCACCTTGGTGCTTGACTGTCTCTCTTCATGGGTGGGATTACATTCTCCATGTACAGTTGAAATTCCCTCCTTGGCTCCGGGCCTTCTGGATACCATTACATCTCCTCAGCCTCCAAATATGCCTTTTCCCCTTGCATCTCGAGTGAAGGCCACCCAGGAAACAGGACTTTCTTTGACCCAAGTCCAAGCCTGCCAGCACAGCAAATTCTTCAGGGCTCAGTTTTCCCTTTGTCTTCTCCTGTGCTCCCCCCTCCCCACCCAGTCACCACCCAGAACCGCAGTTCCCCTCCCAGCTCAGAGTTAAGGTGTTGGGTCCTATTTCTGTTCAAACTAGAAAGTTCTGCAGCATGGTTCTTGGATTTAGGCTGACATCTTAGGAGTACGGCATGGCAGGTAAATCTGAAATGTCTGGGGTCCGGCCTGCATCCCAATAACGTGGCCACTGACACGGAGGTGTGGGTTCATTGGAAAAGGGGAGGTGGCTGGGCTAGAAAGGCAGACGTGTGAGCAGCAGGCCAGCAGGGGTGGCACTGGGAGGTGATGATTCCCCGGGCAGCATCTCGTTTGTTATGCCTCCTGAGTCTCCGCTCCCTTCTGCTTTTCGAGGTGGCAGAAAATTTGGCTTTGGGGATATCTTATAAACAAATAGTCAAGGAGAAATCTCAGGTGCTCACGCAGCTGGTATATGCCCTTTGGAATAAGATGTGTTCAGTTTCTCTAGATGTCAGGAAGGTTGGATCACTGTGCTCTGGAAGGCAGCCCCCATTCTGGCCTGACTGGTGGGCGACCACATCCAAATCTTAGTAATGTTCCTGTCTTCTCCATACCTCTGGTATCAGATGGCGACTGCTCAGCTGTAAAAGGTTTCTAAAGCTTTACTTACTGTTCAAAAAACTCTGCCCATTCCTGCTTCTTATTGATCAGCATGGGATCCACTGGGAAGTTTCCTCCTTTCTAAGATGCTAGCTGTAAGAGATGGGAGGGATTATCCCCTGATTGGCAGGATGCTGAGCTGGGTCACGATCTCTCTAGGACCCAGTGACGGCTGGAGACTGGGAATCACGATGATGTGACAGCCATTCTTCCTTGTCAACCAGGACATTCTTGCCAAGCAGACAAGATACCTCAAATGTTCTGTACCCCTACTGACCAAGAGGAGGGCGTCTATGCTGGACACTTTCTCCTGCCCCCTCATCCAGATCTGGCTGTTCTCAGAGGTTAAGAATTAATGAAGCATCAGGATATTTCCCTTGTGCTTGAAGTGAAACTTCACAGGTCTGTTTTTTGACAAGGTCCTTGCATCTGAAACACCCACTTTTTGTCACCCTGAATAATATTCTGAGAATCTACATCCCTGAAACCTCTTTTTTTCTCAACGATCCCTCCCACCCAGGTCCATGTAGAATCAGAGACTATTCAAGCTGGAAGCAACTATGGGAGTCATCTCAGTACTTCTCAAACTGTAGTGTGCTTATGAATCACCTGGGGAGCTTGTTAAAATGGATATTCTGGTTTAGTAGGTCTGGGGTGGGGCCTCGGATGCTGCATTTCTAACAAGCTTCTAGGTGATGTGGATGCTGCTGGTCAGAGGGTCAGGCTTTGGGCAGCGTGGACCAACCTAGTCATTTTACAGACGTGAAAGCTAAGGCCCAGAGGCTGAAGTGATTTGCCCGTGGTCGCAAACAGAACTCTGCTCTTGCCACCCCCGGCCCATCATCTGCTTTAAAAAAGGCCTTACTCCTTGTAAGTTGCCACTTCCTGCTCAGGCCCAGAGCTCTAGCATAAACATAACATAATGTCCCATCTTAATTCCCATCTTATTGTCAGGATGGAAGACTGCTTGTCCCATCAGGGCCCCTTGCTTCACAGCTGCATTTGTACCATCTCCAAAGGGGTTTTACAAGTTTTAAAATTTGTTCTGATTTATAGACGCCTCCCCTTCTCTCCTGGAAGTGTTAAAAATCATTTCTTTCTCAAAACAAGTGTGTTGGGCACCTTTAAGACACAACCATCTTAGTTCCAGGCTGGAGAACTGATGCTGGGCTAAATCCACATGGTGTATTGGAGTCTTTACTTGGGCACACACCTGCCAGGGGTTGGAACTACCTGCCAGGGGTCAGAGCCCCTTAATGCTCACTCCTGTGCATTAAAAAAGATTCACCCTGCTTATTGGAGTCTCCCCTGACATGGTCTGAGAAAGGTTCTCTGTGTTTCTCTGCCACCACCTGCCACCTCCTGAAAAAGGCCAAGTGACAGCTTTGACTACACCTCAGTTTCCCTGATTCTCAAACATATTGCAGAGCCAATCATGGATTGGCACTTGCGGTGGACTAAGGCTATCAGAGATGGCCTTGGGCCAGTAGGAACTGGTATGAGAGTCTAAGGAGGTCTCCACTCTCTGTCCCCTCCTGCTGGTGGGAGGGCAAAATGCCAGTCTGGCAACAAGGCCACACTGGCAACAGGGGGTAAAAGTCTCACTGAGGCCAAGGGAAGGTAGAATGTAAGGGGGAATCGGGAAAACTGCCTTTTACAGACACGTTCTTTTCTTCCTTCCTTCCTCCCTCCCTCCCTCCCTTCCTTCCTTCTTTTCTTTTGTTTTTTTTGCTTCCAAGTTTACTCACAGCGACAGTGCCACTCGCAGGCGCCCAGCCAGTCTGTGATTGCGCCCGGGGCGGGCCAGTGTCCCCCCGCATACCCCTTCCCCCATCTTGCCCGCAAGTTGCATGACCTGCATCGGAATCCACAGGGGGGCGGGGGAGAATCCTTTCAGATACTGGATGCAGTTGAATTCAGTGTGTTCGCTTCCTCGCCTGCCCTCCTCCAAGTCGGCGAGGAGAGCTGTGCTTTCTTCTGCGTGTGAATGCTGTAGTGTGTCTGCCTTCTCGAACTTCCCTAACCCTTTCTTTTCCTTTCCGGCAGCGAATGCTTCCGTGTTCTCAGCAAACATCTCACATTTGGCATTCTGACGTTTTATTAAAAAGAAATATCTCTACCAAGGCAAAAAGCGGGGACTCTCCTCCTCTCCCGACGGAAACTGAGCTCGCGTAGAAGGCTGCACCTGCTTTGCGCCCCTACCAGGAAGGGGTGCTAGTGTGGGAGGAAAGGAGGGAGGTCCTGCGCCCCCGAATCCGGAGAAAGCAGCCCGCCCACCCCCTCGCCCGGCAGCCAGCTCAGCGCACCCGAGAGAGCCGAGCCCGAGAAGCCGGCCTCTGACGGTACTGGCCTGGTGCTTGCCAAAAAATGCCCCTTGCATCTCAATTTCCCCGGCGGTTTCTCTCGCACGCGCAGCTCGCCTGGGGCCACCTCGGATCTGCAGCGCAGCCCTTTCGGCGCTAGTTCCTTCCTTCCCCGCTCCCTGTCTGCCCAAGGACGCAAAACCCACCGCCAAGAAGGCGCAAGGGGCGCGGGGGCACCAACCCAGCCATGCCCCGCAGTCCCCTCCCAGCCGATCCTATCTCCCGGACTCTGGATTACGGGAATGAGTGTCATTTAGACCGAGGACCGCGCGTCCGCGGCCCCGGTCCCCGGCTCTGGGTGCCTCTCTGGGGGTCCTGTGTGCTCCCGTACCCCCGATCGCCGTCTTCAAGCCAGTAACCCCCCACCCAGGTTCGGGAACGCTCCCCGATCACCTCGGCCGCGTTCATTTCACTTCCTCTCGCGGTCCGGATTGCAGCAAAACCGGGCAGCGCGAGGGCCAAAAAGTGGAAAGGAGAGCGCCTTTCCGCGTCGCGCCGCCAGCTCTCCAAGTCCCCCTCCCCAGTCCAGACCCTCGCAATCCCAACTGCAACTTTTTCCCTTCCGTCTTGCTTTCCTCTTGGCTGCGGCGAGCGGGCGCCGGGCCGCTAGGCTTGGAGCAGGCGGGCGGACGGCCGCGCGGCTGCGGGTGGCTGTGCGGGCGAGAGCCGCGAGCCGGCGAGTGGGTGGGTGGGTGGGGAAGGAGGAGGGGAGAGGGCGGGCGGGGAGAGAGAGAGGGGTGTGGGGAGGGGAGTGGGAGAGGGAGGGAGGGGGGAGATTCCGCTCTCTTGCCGCTCCCAGCCGGGGCGGGGGGCGGGGGGAGGAGGCCGCGAGGAGGGAGGGGAGGGAGGGAGGGGGAGAGGGAGGGAACCGAGGAAGACGCTCGGATAACCCGTGCGTTTCGTAAGGCTCGGAGCACTTGTACATTTCTGCAGGCGCGCAGCGAGCCATTCGCGGCGGCTGCTGCAGCTCAGACCGCTTCTTCCTCCTCCTCCTCCTCCGGGCGCCGGGTGTGTGGATGTGTGAGTGTGTGTGAGTGTGTGTATTTTGCAGGTGTGTCCATTTTAATTCTGCCCAGTAGGTGGGACTTGGTGACTTTAGCACCATATTTTCCTTTTCCATTTTTTTTTTCCTTTTTCTTTTTTTGCCTCCCCACCGTCTGTTGCAACCCTGCGAAGTCTCGGAGTCGGAGAGCGCGGCTCGCTTCCCGAGCCCCCGGACCCGGCGAGCCGGCGAGCGCAGAGCCGGCCACCATGCCAGGCAGACCGCGCCACTAGGCGCTCCCCGCGGCTCCCACCCAGCGGCGGCGGCGGCGGCGGCCGCGATGGTTTCAGACGCTGAAGGATTTTGCATCTGATCGCACGGCGTTTCAAAGGCAGAGGCCCCCCTCCCCCTTCCCCCCTCCCTCGCCGTCTTTGTTTCCTTCCCCCCCAGCTCTCCCCACTCCCCCCACCCCACCCCCCTCTCCTCTCCTCCTCCTCTTTTTTAGAAGCAGCGATCGGAGATGGATGTCTCTCTTTGCCCAGCCAAGTGTAGTTTCTGGCGGATTTTCTTGCTGGGAAGCGTCTGGCTGGACTATGTGGGTTCCGTGCTGGCTTGCCCTGCAAATTGTGTCTGCAGCAAGACTGAGATCAATTGCCGGCGGCCGGACGATGGGAATCTCTTCCCCCTCCTGGAAGGGCAGGATTCAGGGAACAGCAATGGGAATGCCAGCATCAACATCACGGACATCTCAAGGAATATCACTTCCATGTAAGTCAGGCGGCCGCTCCCCAACCCGCCTCTCCCCTCGCTCCGCGTCTCCCTCTCGCCCGCCCGCCGACCCGCAGGGCGCGCGTCGGGCTCGCTGGCCCTCCGCCCGCCCCAGCTCGCCGCTGCCCGCTGCCCGCTACCCGCCGCCCGCCGCCCGCCGGGCGCGCGTCAGGCTCGCTCTGGCTCGGGAGATGCTCTCGGGCTGCGTATTCCAGGTGACTCCGGCCTTGGCGAGGCGTGATCTGGCGATGCGTGTGTGTGCCTCTCCCCCGAGAGGACCCCAGCCGGCTGGGGCACGCGGGGCCCGGCTCCCGCCCCCGCTCCCAGGCGCTGCGGCTCGTTTCGAGGGTGCGAATCGGGTTCTTTGCCCCCCACTAAATAGCAACAGTTTGGCCACGCTCAAGTGGAATTAAAGTAGACGAGGTTCGATTCCCTGGCAGCGGCGCCGGCAGCGACAGCGGTGGCGGCGGCAGCGCTTAACCGGGAGGGAAGGTGACAGTTAAGGGGCTGCTCGCGATCCAGCCCAGAGGTTTAACTGTTTCCTTTTGGAAACAGCAAAACACGCTGTCAAGTAAACAAGTTGGGAGTTGGCTGCTCGCAGGGAGACTTTGGACATGTCGAGGCCGTCATGGACGCCTACCTCTTCCCTTTCCTTCTCGCCCGCCCTCTCCAACCCCATTTTGGGCATTTCCGAGACACCCCCCCCCCGCCCTTTCCCACCCTCATCTGCATCTGGGCGCCTACAGATCCTGTTCCTGTTTGAGCTTTGATAACTGTTCCAGTAATTCCGAGTCAGGATGGTGAAGGGAGGAGGGAAGGCTTGCGTGTTTCGGGGATGGGTCTTCTTATACGATCGTGCAGATCCGTTTATTTGGAAAATTGAACTCTGACTAGCATTTGCTTGGTTCTGCCCTGTCTGAGTGAGACCTGTGGTGGCCTGCTCTTCCCCCTACCCGCCCCGGTTATTTTTCTTCGGCAGGGATGGGGGTTAGAAGCATGGGCGGAGAGAGAGAGCTTGTCCAGATTTTCTTCCACTGACCTCAGCCAGGTGACCCCCATCCCATTCTGCTATCCAGAGAAGGGTTTGGATGGCATTGGGAGTGTTCAGGGGGTAGCTCTCACCTGTCTCCCCCCAAGGTCCCCACCCCTTGGAGACCCCTGAAGTGGGTGGGATGCTGAAAAGGGCTGGCACTGAAGTCCTGGCTGGGGTCTGAGGCAGGCATTTGGGCAGAGACTCAAGAGGGGCTGGATTCTGCCGTGGGTGCTGCTCTCCCAGGCATCGGCTCTCCCTTCACCTCGGCCCCAGGGCGATGGGGCTGTAAAGCCTGGAGGAATTGCGGTCCTGCTCCCTCCAAAGCCCACCAGCCCTCTTGGCTTAATGGAGACTCTGCTCGCGTTCTTGCAGTGAACAGTTTGAGGGGAGTGTGCAGCTCAGGAGGTGTCCCTGACTCCTGGCCCAGGAGACAATCTTGACCCATATCTTGGCTCGACCGTTCACCCCCTTACCACCTTCAGCCCGGCTGGCCTGGGGTGACAAGATAAACAGCCAAGGGTGGGGTGGAGGGGAGGGCAGGAGAAACAGGATGGACCCAATGCAGCCTCTCCCACCTGCAGGCCACAGCATTCCAGCATCCCCAAGGATGCAGCCAGGAGGGTGGGAGTGAGATTGTCAGGGAACCTCTGCCTTGGACGTGCACGGAGGGGTGGGGGTAGGGGTGTGTGTGGGACAGGAGGGGGGAGCCTAGCAGTGGGTCCAGGAGCTCAGGAGCTGGACCTAGGGATTTTCAGGGGATCGGGTGGGCCGGGGTTGGAGGGATGGTGCCCCAGGTGCCCAGTGCGGGTCTCTGGGAGCTGGTGAGCCTCAGCCAGCTTGTTCTCTGTTCTAAGGATGTGTGTCCCTGTAGGAAGCCGGTGGGAGGCGGGGAGGGTCACAATCCGTAGGCTTTTTATGGCTACGCAGAGGTGTCCCCCCTCTGAAAAGAAACCTAGGGGAAGCAGTCTGATAAGGAAGAGTTGGGTTGAGCTTTCCAGGCAAAGGGTCCAAGGTGGGGCTGCTGGGACGGTAATGATGGGAGGGGATGGGGTGGCTTCTTGTCTCCTTTGCCATTGAAGGACCCCAGAAGGGCAGCTGGGGAGAGGTAATCCGGGAGTAGATTGGGAGTCCCTCTGTGTGTGTCTCCATCCTTGTTTCAGGACTCAGACGCTTTGCCAGGAAGTCAGGACTCCTTTCCTTGAATCCACCCCAACACCCAAGAGCCAGGGAACTGGATTCCCTCCGGAGCTGTGCCGAGTGGCAGGTGGGGGAGGGTCAGAGGTCATGGGTGGGATGACCCTTCCTCATCCCATCTTGTCCCCAGTGCCCTGTTATATCTATGGCTGGTATTGACTGAACTAGGGAAGGGCCCAGCCTTCTGGCCTGGAGGCAGAGCAGAGAAGGAGGGGAGTCCTGCTCGCCCCGGGAAGCAGGTGTCACCATCCCTGTCTTACCTCATGATGGAGGCTTAGGCTGCAAAGTAACTTTCCTGGGGGCACATAGCCCCAGCAGTGAGCCAGGCTTAGACCTTTGTCTGTTGGACCCCAAAACCCAGGTCCCCCACTCTGCAGGGCTACCCATGGAGGCGGGCTGGAAGGAGGGGCTTGAGGACAGAGAAGAGCCCTCCAGGCAGAGGAGGGGGCCTTCCTTTGGTGGGACCGGGAGGTGGGGCTTCAGTCCAAGCCTGGGCTTTGCTGAAAAGGAATGTGTTCTTTAGATTTCTGATGCTATCAGAGATTTGGAGATCAAGGGGTCCCCCAGCCTTCCATCCGCCTGAAGCTCTTGATGCTGGTGTGTGTCTGGGGGTGCAGCTTGGGCAGACTCTGGGGGCCGAGGAAGAGGCTGGGGCAGAAGCTGGAGTTCCAGCGGGCCTAGCTAAGGGAAACTGGGGTGACCGCCACCCAGCCACCTTCCTGCTCTCGGGGCTGTGGAGTCCTGAGGTCTCTCCCTCAGGTGCTGAACTGATCACCTCTGAGTTTTCAGAGGGACCAGAGATTCGCTATGGTCCTTCCTCTCAGGGGTGGCGTGTTGGGTGGCTCCTGTGTCCCCATCGGAGGGCGCCTCTGATGGGGTAGGTGGGTGCCCCATCAGTATCAGGAGGAAATCGGCTGCAAGGCCTCAGGGCAGAAGTGTGGGTCTCACCTCCGCCCCTCCCAAAGTGCCCTCCCTTTTGGAGTCTTTCTGTTCAGGAGGCCAATCCCTCTGCCATTGGAGCTCTTGATACACAGTAACCTTACCTAGAAGGGTCCATGTGCGGCCGCACCCAGCCAGGCTCTGACGTCACAAAGGCAGAAGGGTGGTGGCTGGGAGGGGGGCCGTCTGGCGTCTCTAGGCCAGGCCTGCCTGGGGTTGGGTTGGAATAGTGCATCCTTGGACTGCTAGAAAGAAAATCCAGGGGGAAAGATGGCATCGCTGGGCTGGGTGTTCCTGGGCTTGTGAAGACCGTGGGCTCTTGGCTGGGACCCTGAGCTGCCAGCTGGGTCTCCACACAAGCCACCACAGGGTCCCTGGTGTTTACGGCACTCTGGTCCCTTGATTTCCCCTGTCTTCCCTGCAGGCCCTCCCCTGGCTGGGTGAGGGATCATCTGGGGCTTTGGCTGCTGTACTGACTTCTTGATTCTTGGCCTTTCTAAGGGTCAAGGGGAGAGCCAGCCTTGACAATTACCAGTGAGAGCTGGGTTGCAGGCAGGGGTGTGATCCAGGCCCCAAGAACATCATGGGGTTCAATCAGGAGCCCCCCACATTGGGGCTAGGCCTGAGGGAGGGAGGTAGAGTTGTGAGGGGCCTTTGAGGTGAGATTTAGAAGGGGAAGTGGTTATAGCCCTGGGGAAAGAGGTACTTCCAGGATAAAAGCTGGGGACCCTGGACCGAAGAGGCCCTGAGATTTTGTATGGAGGCCAGGCTGTTGGTGGGTGGATTCCAGGCCTTCCCTGGAGGACCCTCCCTGGAGCCAGAATCCTCAGCCCAGGTCAGTCTTCCAAGGCACACCCCGAAGCCCAGGGCATCAGCTCTGCAGCTCCAGGGGACCTGAGCACGTGATGGGTTTGGGTAAAACCAGCCCAGCCCGACCCTAGCTCTGAGAGTTCTTGGCCTGGCTACCGAGGGCTGAGCGTGGAGCCTGGGAGTCAGCCCAGCATCCTGCAAGAGGCTGACCACTCTCCTGCGAAGCGGAAGTGGAAAGAATGGCTGTGAAGAGGGAGGGGCCTGACACCCGCTCCCCTGGGCAGCTCTCCATCCTTGCCTTACCTGTCCCTGGCGGCTGACTCCTCCCTGACTGTAGGGGTGGACAAAACCCTCCCTTGGGCTGGCCTTTGCCAGTATCGTGGCATCTCTGCTGCTGCCTGGGCTGGGGTCCCCATGTCGAGGGCTGCGTTCAGTGGATGGTACTGGGATCACAGACACCCTCTCCAGCCTCCCTTTGGGGCCTCCAGTTGGCCACTGGCAGGGTAGGATTAGAGAAAGGGATGAGACACATGAGTCCCACCCCTGGATTCACCCCTTATCCTCTGTGAGCCATGGTAGAAGACCGTAGTCTTTCTGAGCCTGGAAATTCAACTGTGAATTGAGGCCATGGAGCAGTGTCCTTTCCAGCTCGGACATATGCCATCCCGGGGCCCAGGGAACATCCCCAAGGAGGCTCGGCTAGGCCACTTCTGAGGGCACCATCCCGGGGCCTGGTGCTGAGCCTGTGGCGCCACGCAGAGGAAGACAGCAGGCGCTCCCTCGCTGGCCATTGGCCACTGGCCACTTTTCCTTCGTTTCTTCCCCTCCCACCTCTAGAGGACTCTGGGCCACCCAGTTTGGAGTCCACTACCCAGACCAAGTGCCACCCCTAGCAAGAATGCGCCGAGGCCTGCAGCCTCTCATTAGAGGCTGGACACCCAGCTTTGTGGCCCGCGCCCTTGCCCCCCCCTGTACTGTGAGCTCAAGGCAGGGAGACGTCCTTCTGCAGAGCTTCAGCTCATCGCCAGAGCAGGGCCTCTGCTGGGTGTGAGAAGAAAACCTTAGAGCTTCTATTTCAAGTTATTCTTGTTGAGAAGAGGGAATATTTAATGTTTAATATATGAATCGAAGAAGTATAAGCATGTAATTTAATAAATAGGAGTGTTTGGGGGTTACGAGATGAATTTTTATTGCTAAAGCATGCATAATCAAAAAAGCTTGGTGCCCAATGTTGTCGTGGCTGGAAGGGCCTGGGCTTGAGAGGGAGCCGGGTTGATGGTAGGAGGGGTGGTCCTGAAGCCCCTGGCTCCCCTTCTTGGCTCTGTTCCCAGGAGGGGTTGATGAATTGGGAGTGGGGGCAGGGGCATGTGAGGAGGGAGCAGGCTGGGTGGCAGAGGGGATCAGGATTCCTAAGTCCCAGGGCCAGGCCAGTTCTCAAAAGACGGTCCCTAGTAGCCCTCTGGGTCCTGCCCTTTGTCCCTTGTAGCACATCCTTCACCTCCATGAATCCCTCCCCCCCAATTCATTTCTTCCTTCTCTCCAGTTTACAGTTGTTGTGTTTATTATTTTTTAAAATTAATTAATTAATTAATTAATTTTTGGCTGCGTTGGGTTTTCATTGCTGTGCGCAGGCTTTCTCTAGTTGCAGCGAGCAGGGGCTACTCTTTGTTGAGGTGCGAGGGCTTCTCATTGCAGTGGCTTCTCTTTGTTGTGGAGCACGAGCTCTAGGCACGCGGGCTCAGTAGTTGTGGCTCGCGGGCTCTAGAGCGCAGGCTCAGTAGTTGTGTCACACAGGCTTAGTTGCTCCGCGGCATGTGGGATCTTCCCGGACCAGGGCTCGATCCTGTGTCCCCTGCGTTGGCAGGCGGATTCTTAACCACTGCGCCACCAGGGAAGTCCCTGTTGTGTTTATTTTTGCCACAGCTACTTGAAGTACCTAAGCAGGGATTATTAGCCCCAGTGTCCCGATTAACAAAACAAACAAAATAAAGAACAGAACTTGAATCCCAGTGGTTGAGTGTCTCACGAAAGGAAAGATCTGGAAGGGTCTTGAGGCTCCTCCTCTGATGCTCCCTTCATGGCCTCTCTGGTTTCCTGGACTCCATTCTCTCCCCGGCTTTAACCCTGTAGCTGGACACCCTCTGGCTGCTGGGAACGGAGAAGCAGACTATTTTCATCCAGCAAGTTCCTTCTCTCCCAAGGGGCAGCGCTATGGGAGCGGCCCATCCACGAGGGCCTTGTGGAGGGCAGCTGAGGGGCCTGGTGGTTGGGTCTAAGCGTGGCCTGAGTGGAGGCTGGACTCGGTCCCCCAGATCTATCGATGACCAACTGAGCTCTCAGCTCAAGGCGTCTGTCATCCCCTGAGCCTTGCTGGCCTCCACTTTGGGAAACACAAACACTCCTGGGGGCCGGGCATGCTGGCAGCTCCTCTTTGAGGGATTGGACATCAGACCATCAGGAATGAAGACTCCAGAAGCTCAGTGCCCAGTGGAACCCCCATGAGGATCCTCAAATTTCTGCCTACTACCCCCGAGGGCAGGGCTCCCTGCAATTCAGAGCTGGGAGGGACCCCTGCAGTCAGCTCCTCCCTCACCTTACCTGCGAGGGCCCCAGGAGAGGCGCAGAGAGAGGCAGGGACTTGGGGGTCCTCGGGCTGCTGGAGGACGTCCCTGCCCAGGTGCCAGCACCGCCTTCTCCTACTTGGCTCTGGCGCCCTTTCTGGGCACTCTGTCAAAGCCAGAGCCTCGCCCACGACTGTGTCTCCCTCTGGGGCAATGATTCCAAATCTGGGGTCCCTAGAGGCAGCAACTATGCAAGGCTGGCAGCCCCAGGGCTCTTTGCAGCCTGCAGCCCATGCCAATTAAAACTGCTCTTGGCGAGGGCTCTGCTGAGCTCTGTTTACACACAGGGCTCAGGGATCTGTAGGCGCAGCCAGTTTGCAGCCTGTCCTTTCTAACTTCACTTCTGCCCCTGTCCCCCCATCTGGCTTGTCCCATCGTAAGTGTCCCCCATCTGGGTGGTGGAAGATTCAGGATTCTGTCCCCAGACAGAATCATCCAGCAGGGAGAGGAACCTGTCCCCAGCAGGTCCTCCAGACCTGGCCTTTTCCTAGCTTTGGGCAAACCCCTTCCCTCCTCTGGGCCTCAGTTGCCTTCTCTGTGAGATGATAATAATAACAACTATCTTTTAGCAGCACTCTGAGGGTCAGTGGCCTGTGTCATGCCGGGTAAAGAGAAAGCTGTCGATACATGATAACTCATGGCAGCTGGCGTTTACTGAGCACTTACTATGTTCCAGACACTGTTCCAAGCACTTTGGAGGTAATATAACCCATTATGGCCTCACACCAACCCTAGGAGATAAGTACTATTATTCATCCCATTTTACGGGATGGGGAAAATGAGTCCAGAGATGGAATGTGACTTGCTTCATTTCACAAAGCCAATCAGAAGAGTCTGACATTTAACGTTAAGCTCCATTGCCTATACTCTTTCGCTATATTCTTATGCATGTGAATATATACTGCTATACACACACATTCACGAATCTATGACCATCAAGATAAATTAATAATAAAATAAAAGGGTAGACATGAAGGTCTAGGAGGATCCTTTATTTTATAACATTCCAGTTCCCTAGCTGAGAATTCCCCTGGCTGGGTTTGGCGAGGAAGGCAAATGAGACAGTGGTGGGTCTGGTGTTGGCCAAGCAGCCCTGGCCAGCACTGTCAAAGCCAGGCTCTAATGATGGGGAGGCTTGGGGTCTTCCTGACCTGCTCCTAACAGCAGCCTCGCGTGAGGCTCGTCCCAACCAAGCCCTCTTCCCAGGCCTCCTTGACCACCCCGTGACGTCCTGGTTTCTGAGGTCAGGTCAGCTCCCCCAGGAGACCAGGTGCCAGCTGAGGCTGGCGAGTATTCAGGAAGCTGGTGGCTGGGCCCCAGCCAGCTCCACTCTGGGCTGAGACACGGTCAGCAGGACTGTGTCCCCAATTGCCCATGGCCAGGGAGAGCCTGGATGGGAGAATAGAGGGCAGGTTGGCTTCTCCCAGCTTGAGTTTTGGAGTTCCAAGCCTGCCACTGGATGTAGAGTAGAAGGGGGATGTCTGATGTGTCCACCTAGAGCTGAAAGCAGATATTTAGAGTGTCTTTCCTGGAGGGTGAATTCTAGTTCTTCCTGGCCCTTCTCTTGCCTCCTCCTCAAATGAGCAGCCGTTACTCCTCTCTACCCTTCCTCTTGCTCCATCTCTCTTCCCCCCTTGCTCAGGGAAGCTCCATCTGTCTCTCCATAGGGATGAGCATGGGGGATGGCTACAGCTGTCCCTGCAGAGAGAGCTGGGGTACCCAGCAAAGTGCTACGATTGCAGGGCAGGAATTTGTGGAAACACCCCATTTTGCTGCTGCTTGGCTGGAAGAGTTCACCACATCCTAGAGCCTCTCTGGCCTTGGTTTCCCCTTCTGGGATTTGGCATCACCTCTGGGAATTGGAGTTTATCTCCCTCTCAGGGTCACTGTCAGATCAGGGTGATCACATACTCGATGGGCTCCCCAAGCGGTAGGGCACCATGTTGCTTATTTACATTTCTAGACATCTGAGAGTGTTTTTGAGTTAGGAAAAAGATCAAGACTTTGAACCATAAATCATCTGACCTGGAAAGGGGCTCAGAAATAATTGGGGCCAAACCCGGTTTTACAGAGAAGGAACCCAAGGCTCCAGAGAGGTGAATGGACTTGACTCAATCACCCAGTGAGTTCGTGGCACAGTGAGACCAGAACGCCTCCGAGGCCGCCTCCCCAGCTGGTGTGGCTCTCATCCTCCCGCCCTCTGCAAGCGTCTGCTCTGGGGCTGAGGGATCTGGGCTCTTACAGAAGCAGGGAAAGGAGCCCTTAGCCTCCTGCAAAGAGAGAAGGAGCAAACTTAGATGCGCAGTCCTAATCTGGGCTGCTTCCCGCGGTAAAGTGGGCTGTGTGCGTGCATCTGGAGGCGTCTTTGCGCACCCACAACTGCCATCTCTTCTGTGTTCCATGCACATCACGACTGAGGTCTCCCGTAAACAAGCCCTGAAGCCTTTGGCTTCCTGCCTACAAAGATTGTCTGCGTCTAGACTGCTGGTGACCACAAGAGGGCAGTGCTGCGCACGAGACTGACCGAGGCTGATGGTGGCTGCCTTCCCTGGGAGCTGGGGATGCGGCTCCAGTGTGGTGAGATGTGCACCGGCTGACCTGGCTTTCAGAGCCTTTCTTGAGCCAGGGCTGAGCAGGGAGATCAGCTCTCCCCTAGGGGGGGCCTCTCGCAGCCCTCATCATGGGGTCCTGCCTCCATCATGTCTGCAGCCCAGACATGTGAGTGTCCTGCACCTGAGCTTCCCAGGAGGCGGCTGGGAGAGTGCCCTGGGTGACCAGAAGTGGGCTGGAGTGCTCTCCTTCCCACCAAGTTTGTCTCAGCAGCAGCAGGAGGGGTCAGTGCATCTGCACGAGGGTCATGGAGATGAATGAACGGGACATCATTCCTGCCCAGGAAGATAAGTCTTGATGGGGACACAGAGAAGTTGACAGACGGCTACACTGCAGAGTTAGTGTCATGGGAGAAGGGAGCTTTATGAACTCCCTCAGGCCATTTGATATGCCGGTCCAAGTGTGGAGGCATCTCTCCCCTCTCTCTCCCCGCTGCTCCCAACCCCAGCCATGCCAAGCTTGGTAATTACTTAGACATCAAGTAGCTGCTCAGGAAGCACGGAGTCCTGATATTTACCAGACGTGAGAGCTTGGTGCTGTCTCTCAATCTCTCTAGACCATCTCTGTTCTCAGAGACACCCATCTAAATTGATGGGTATCAAAGTGGCTTGCAAACCAGGGTCCTGGACCCTGCCTGGACTGGCTAGTTTTGACTGTTTCCTTTCTGTGCGTGCTTTGAGCTTTTCTCTGGCTGTTCCAAGCAGTCTCGTAGTTGAGCAGGTGCTCTCTTGTTCTTTGCACTAGTTGGTTCATGAAAGAGCCTTGTCCCACTAACACAGCTGTTAGTTTTGGAGACGGGATCTCCCTCTTTTGTAGTGGGTCCTGAGCTCTCAGATCTGGGGCCTGCAGCTCTGCCCTGAGGGCCATCCCAGGGCTGCTGGACCCAGGGCTGCAGGTGGGACCCTCTCTGTTGTGGTCAGTCTTTTCCCACCTACTTATTTCTGATACTTTTTTGAGGCTGATCCCTGAAGAACAGGGATGAACATAACATTTATGGCTGTCCTACTGGGCTGGAGATCATTTGCGTAGACAACCTTGCTTATGGATGGCACCTACTAAATGAAGCTTGAGTTCACAACTCTGCCTCTTCCCAGCTGTGTGACCCTGGGCTGGATACTTTTTTGATTTCCATTTCCTCATCAGAAATAGTACTGATAGTACTGGGTTATTTTAAGATTTTGATGAGAACGTGCACTCCTGTCTGTGTGTGTAAAAGTCTTAATGCTTGTCTCTCCCTCTCGTTTTCTTCCTCTTCTCATTACCACTCTCCAGAACATCATTCCCACAGGTGTGGTGACTTTTTATGACCCTCATCTGTTCTTCCTGAGTCCAGCCTCTCCTACTTCTAGCTCATCCTCCACATCTTGACAGATTAATCTTTTAAACCAAGGTCTTCCATTAGAACTATTCCTGGGCCCCAAGACTTTCAATGGTTCTTTTGCCTCAAAGGCAACTCAGTGTCATAGGAAGCATAGTGGCTTCATTGGCCAGGCAACCTTCAGTTTAAATCCTGGCTCTGCCCCTGTGTGAGCTTAGGCAAGTTACTTAACCCCTCTGAGCTTCTGTCTCTTCATCTGAAAAACTGAGCTAACTAGATATGTCTTCCTAGAGTAGTTGTGAGGATTAAATGAGATTATAGTAAGTGCCTGGCATATGACGGGTGCACAGAGGCCAAACTGGCAAATGGTACAATAGGAGTCTCTCAGAGGTGAAGGGCAGGGGCGTTTCTGGGTCCTTGAAGAGTGGGATGAGAGGGGAGCTAGGACCTCCCCTAGGGCCAGAGCTCAGGGAGGCAACAGAAGGACTAACATGGTGTGTATTTGGAAAAGGTGACAAAGTGGCTGAGGCACATGTCTGCCCAAGAACAGGGAGATTGTAATGGTTGCTACTGATAGCCTTAGTTGGGAAACCAAGTGGCAGTGTCCAGGCAGAGCCTTCCTGCTGCCCGCCTCCCCCCTCCCCAGCCTTGGGAGTTGGGATGCCAGGAACCTGCATGCAGGGTGACTCAGGAGCACCCAGCCCCTTGCAGGTGTTGTTCCATGTGGTTTTACTGCTCTTCTTGCTCTATGTAGCTTCCCACTCACTGGATGATTCTCTTCCAGCTATTGTAATTGACTAGGCCTGTCAGCTACAGATGGGGCTCCAGGACCAGCCCTGGGAGAAAGAATGGACGAGTCCAGTGGGAAGGGGGTGACCACTCAGTCCCTCCAATCCACCCTTAAGAGCCTCCCATGCGCATTCATTCCAGTTCTATGATCAGCCACAAGAGGGCAATAGACCATGATTTCTGCAGGAAGGGAGGTGCTATTTATCCTCTTTAGCCCTATTATGATTGTGCCTTTGAACAAAGCTGCACGTGGTTTTCTCCCAGCACCTCCGAGGGTCATGGCAAACCAATTTGATTTAACCAGAACCCATAGCACAGAGTCTGATGACTCAAGGGAGACTAAAGTATGTTGTGAAAAGGTCATGGAATTTGACGTCTAACTCGAGTTCCAATTCTTGCCCTCCTCCTTGCTTGTTTTGTTTGAACTTTGAGTAAATTGCTTAATTTCTCAGGGTCTCATTTTCTTCACCTGCAAAGTCAGGTGTTGTTGGGAGGTGTTGCTGTGAGGATTAGTTTATATGATGTGTGGAAAGTGTCTGGAACATGATGGATGGATACTCCATGATTGACCATCTGTCTCTTTCTGGAGGAAGGATGGAATTAGGACACAGTGCAGGGGATATGTACGGGATCCTGTTGGCCTGGTAGGATCATTTTACTTCCCAAGGAGCCCGCTACGGTTCTAGTTCGTTGGGGGCAGCAGTGACACCAAGTGGCCAGAGTGGAGAACAGCAGTGTATTCTGATCTGGTGGGGTGGCCATGGTGGGCATTGCTGAGGCAGATGAGACTGACTCGGCGTCAGGCTTCAGAGGATCCATCAGCTGAATTTCTCTCCCCTTCAAATGTGAGCAGCTAGAGATGATTCTCTGAGGACACGAGTGTGATGATGGCCGTTGGGAGTGTTTGTTGCTGGGCCAATGGCATGAGGCCACAGCTGCAGAACACACGTGTGCACCTGACTGACTTCATTGTAGCCAACCAATCCCGGCATCTAACAGCCAGACCCTTTCTGGTATTTTCCTTGGGTATTACTCTTCTTGAGATGCTTTAATCCCCAGCCTATCTGGTTGGCCTCAGCCATGAGACTCTGGATCTCTGAGGCTCAGTGTGTTTATCTGGAAAACAGCGAGGGGAGGGTTGGGCTGGTCGACGGGGAGGGCTCTTCCAGCTTAGATTTGAGTGTCAGACATCATTTCATATCCTTTACTCAGTGTGTGCATGTGTGTGTGTGTGTGTGTGTGTGTGTGTGTGTGTGTTTGGGGGTGTGGGATCACATAGGAAGGAATTACTTTAGGCTCTACTGGTGCAGAAACTCCAGCCCAGAGAAGGGAGGGGCCTTCCCCCAGCAGAGGCGTGGCTCTGGGGCTGGAATTGGGGTGCCTCTGGCTCCTTATCTTCTGTAGCTTCTTTAGGATCCACCTGAGATCCAGGAGGGGGCCTTGGCAGACGTGCCAGGCTCAGGAAGTTAGTTAATATCAGCTTTGCTCCAGATTATGTTTCTGTCTCCTTGCCACCTCTTAAGTGGCAGTCATTTTAACAAGTGTAGCTATAAGACACCAAGTGGGAAATAGCATGATAGATGCGGAGGGGGGAGGGGCGTGGGGGAGGGGTGTAGTTCTATACCCTTGGAAGAAACCTTGTCTTTGAGGCCCTTGGAGGGAGCTAGGGCCCTTCGAAGCCCCTGGCAGTGAAGGGGAGGGCGTGGAAAGAAGTGCCTGGCTCCTAGGGCGTGTGGCCTATGGCTGAAGTGTTCCCTCCTTCGTGGGAGGGCCCTGTGTCTTCTGCGGGCCCCCGGCTTCTGTCCCTGGGGCAGGAGTTGAAGGGGAGGCCTTGTATTCCATTTGTTTTCAAAGGAGTGTCTTCCAAGTGTGTAACAGACTGCTAACGGGGGCCTGAAGCTGGCGGTGTGTTCCCCCCACCGTGGATGCTGAGCTGCATCTGGCCGCCCGCCTCACTGCCTGTCCAGGCCTGTCCCAGCATCTGGACTATTGGGGAAGGATGGCCAGAGGCGCTAGCTGGGCTGGCCGGGTCCTTCTCTCTGCAGGACAGGGAGAGGAGGGGGTCAGCCCTCTTCTGTCCCAGCTCTTGGCTCCAGCCGTGTGCTAGGGATGGTGCTAAGCCTTGGGACACGACGCTGCAAAAATAAAAGGCCATGGTCCCTCCCTCCTTCTTGGAGTTTAGAGTCGAGTCGGGGTGGCCAGTATTATTAGCCGAGACATCTACAGCTGGAAGGGCCGTCTCAAGAGAAGCAGGGACAGAATTTTAGAAAATGTATCTAATGGGAAATTGAAAGAAAAATGTAAAGATATGAAAATAGGGCTTCTCTGAGGAGGAGAGGGTGCAGTTTTTTCTAAACGGAGATTTAAAAATTCTAGATTTACCTGCTTTCGAGTTCGTCTGATTGGAAACAGTGGAGCTGGTTGTCAGGGTGTGGTCCTGGCCGGCCGTGACCTTGACTCACCGTCCTGCTGCTGGTCCACAGAGGCCCCGTGGTACCTTAGCAGATGCAGCATATCGAAGGCGAGAGAGGACAATTGTGTTTCTTCTCCTGTTACTTTCCAATTGTAAGAGACAAAGATTTGGGGGCTGGTGGCTTATGGGGAAGGTGACCCCGGGCAGCCCGGAGGAGGGGGCCGTGAGACGGGGAGGGAGAAACCCAAGAAACAGCAGGTTCCAGGTTCCAGGTTCAAGAAGATGTCACCAAGTCTCTTCAAGGCCCTCGCTCATTTCCCTATTTCTGCATTTATTCAGCATGTATATTTGAGAGCCTCTGTTGGGCCGGCCCCTTTGGTGAGAGCTGGGAAAACATCAACCAGCCAGACAGATAGATCTGTGTTCTCCGCATAGTTACAGGACGTGTAAGGTCAAGCCCCTTTCTTTTGCCACCTGGAATCTACCTCCAGGCTGTGCGGGAGGCGGGCTGGGGTGCCGAAGGCGCAGCCAGATTCCCTGGGTCCCCCAGGCCAAGCTCCTGGGAGAAAGTTCCATCAGAGGGTGACTTGGGGGGGGGGTCAGCCTTCCTCTGCCATGTGATGGGGGGGTGAGCGCCCGGGCGGGCAAGCGAAGACTGGCTGCACGTGCTGGTCCAGGGCTGGGCCCGGCTTCCCTCTCCCAGCACCCAGCAGACCCTCTGTCTAGCCCGCTGGGGGCCTGCCCCTGCCCTGGCTGCGACCGAGACAGGCCTACCCTCCCTCTTTTCAGTTCAGAGCAGCGCCCTGGGACCTGGGGCAGCCATGGTGGAGGAGGAGCAACCTTATCCGTCCCTGACCCTCATGCAGGTGTCATTGTCCAGGGTCACGTCCTGTCTCCATGGAAATGACTGGTCACTCTTCCCTGCTTCCCATCCCACCTCCCCCAGTCCTGGGCCGCAAGCTGTGTCCCCACCCAGGCGACTTGCCTGTTACCTGGGCTCTGATCAGGCACCTGGCCTTGAGGCTCCACCCTGCTACCTTCCCAGGTACCTGTCCTCACCTGCCCGGGTGGGTCGCTGGCCAGAGAGGGTAGCTCCGCCAGCATCTTAGTCCAGGGGAGACTCCCTGGGGCTGCAGCCACATGCCCCGGGTGGCGTCAGGCTCCTGGATGTTTTTGTTTTCTCTCTGTGCGGTGTGTCAGAGGCAGGGACTGTGTTTTATCCGGTAGCCAGCACTTCACAGGGACTCCATAGAGACCTGCCGAATAGGAGGGGCTGATTTCAACCAGCATATCTCGCAGACCCACCGTAGAACCCAGCTTGGGGACAGTGCATGCACCTGCCCGGACTGCCGGGCACCTTGTTCTCGTAGCTCCCACGCCTCTGTGCGCCTTGGCTTTGCCTTCAGTGGAGCAGCTGCTGAAGGAATCTTCTAGGGACCCTTAACCCATCATGGGGACGACAGACGCTGTGCTGTGACCGGGTCCCACGTGCTGTTCTCAGAACAGTCTTATTTTTTTAAATTTATTTTTTATTGCAGTAGAGTTGATTTACAGTGTTGTGTTAATTTCTGCTGTACAGCAGAGTGACTCAGTTATACACACATATACATCCTCTTTTATATAGGACGGTCTGATTTTAACCATCTTGCATTCTCAGCACAACCCGATGAGGCAGGGACCATTAGCATCCTCATGTTAATGGTGGGGAAACCGAGCACAGAGAGGCTACGGCACTTGTCCTGGGTCACACAACCAGGAAGTGGCAGACATGGGGTTTGAATCAGCAGGTCTGCTCCAGAGCCCCTGCTCATGCCCCCGCCCCGTGTCATAGATGCTCTCAGTTCCTGGCCCCCGCCCTGCAACCTCTCGTCTCTGCTTTTAGTCCTGGGTCCAGTGCCCTCCCACAGCTCCCACAGGGCACAACGGGTTCTGTGCTATTCTGTTTTTGACACTGTTAGTGAGAAGGAGGGAGGGGCAGAAGGGGTCCTGGGACCCAGTGGGGTTTGACATCCCTGAATTTCGTGGGCACAGGTATTTTTGGCCAGATCCTGAGAATGTCCTCTAAGTGAGGACACCGGGGCAGGATGGAATGACCTGTGGGGTCTGTCCTGTCACTGCCACCGACCTACTGGGTGATTCTGGGCAAGGCACTGGCCATCTCTGACCCTCCGTTTTCTTACATTTTATTTTTTTAAATTTTTATTTATTTATTTATTTATTTATGGCTGTGTTGGGTCTTCGTTTCTGTGTGAGGGCTTTCTCTAGTTGCGGCAAGCGGGGGCCACTCTTCATCGCGGTGAGCGGGCCTCTCACTATCGCGGCCTCTCTTGTTGCGGAGCACAGGCTCCAGACGCGCAGGCTCAGTAGTTGTGGCTCACGGGCCCAGTTGCTCCGTGGCATGTGGGATCTTCCCAGACCAGGGCTCGAACCCGTGTCCCCTGCACTGGCAGGCAGATTCTCAACCACTGTGCCATCAGGGAAGCCCCGTTTTCTTACATTTTAAATCAGGGGCCTGACCAGGTGATCTTTGAGGCCTCTTCTGGCTCTGACCTCTCATACGTCTAACGTGGTGGTTGGGGACGGGGTGGAAGGTTGGGGGGTGCTGAGGCTGCAGGAGGATGTCTCTGGGGGTGGAGCCTGTGTGGGGGGAGGGGTGTGGGATCAGACCCTGGTGGTCCTCCTACTTGCGTGCATCCCCTTCATCGGGGGGCCTGGCTAAAGCACAGATTGCTGGACCCCAGCCCAGAGTTTCTGACAACGATTTGTAGATTTGTGGTGGGGCCTGAGGATGCCATTTCTAGTGAGTACCCAGGTGAGGCAGGTGCTGCTACTCCAGGGGCCGCACTTCGAGCACGACGGTCGCGTGGGCAGCTTTCCAGCTGTACTCCCTGAAGTGAGGTCACAGCTGGTGTGGTATCCTGTGTAAGACGTTTATGAAGTTTCCCAGGCTACAAAACGTTTGAACACCCCCATTCCTGAAGAACACTACCTGCTCCCCAGCACGTTCTGACAGCGCTCGCCCAGGTGCTGAGTTCTCTCTCCATTTCCCTTTTATCTCTTCTCTCTGCACCCCCCAAAAAGATGCCTGGCTCCGTCCTGACCTTGGCCCCCGCTAACCTTTCCCCACAAGGCTGCACTTGACCGAATGTGCTCTGACCTATGTCATCTGATATGCAGTTGAGAAATGAAAGCACAGCTGTTTTTTAGAATGCCCTCCAAGACTCAAAGTTGATTTTAAAAAACTATTTGGGTGGCAGGGTTATAATTCGGTAACTGCAGCTCAAGAAACTTGGTTGGGTCCTAACTGGTCCCGGGGTAAAATTCAGCCTTCGGTGATCGTGTTGTGGCTGCAACATCTCTCTGGAGGCTTGCCTCCCATGATCCCCGCCACGGGAACCCTCTGCCCCAGCCAAACTCATCTAGTGGGCATTCCTGAAACATTCCCAAGCATTTCCCACTCTTAGTCTTCTGGTCAGGCCACTTCCCTTGCCTGGAAGCCGTCTGGATTTCATTCTGTCCACCTGAGTCCTACCTGTCACTGGTCCCATTTCTGAGATGGTGTTTGGTGTCCAGACTTGTGTTTATTGACTGTTCTATCTTCCCAGTCTCTGGAGCGCACAGTAGTAGCAGCGGCTGGTTTTGAGCACTTGCTCTGGGCCAGGCAGTTTATGTGGCATCTCATTTAATCCACACAGTCGTATGAGCGGAGAACTGCTCTCATTTCACAGATGAGGAAATTAGGCCCAAAAGATGCAAGAACTCGTCTAAGACCATAGCTGTCAATGGCAGGGTTAGGATTCAAACCCAGGCTGACTCCAGAGCCCGCTGTTCCACATTCATCGCAAAATGATTGGGAACCAGCTCACATGTCTTCAGGAGGGCAAGGGGTGAGGAGCCATGTATGCTGATAGGCTGGAATCCTGCATAGCAGTTGCTTTGAAAACCTCGTTCTCTGTGCAGTAACATGGCTGTACTTTGAAAAAAACAGGTTGCAGAATGTCATACCACGTATGTAAGGTAAAAAACACCATGATCTATATTCAGCATCCTGGGATAAACTATAATGGAAAAGAATATAAAAAAAAGAATGTATATATATGTATAACTGAATCACTTTGCTGCACGGCAGTAATTAACACAACATTGTAAATCAACTATACATCAACTAAAAAAAACCTCAATGACCAATATAATGCAGTTTATGCACATAGATATATAGTAAAAATATAAAACCATTGGACTGGATACAAATCAATTTCATGAGAGGCTCCGCTCTAGGAAGAGGGGAGAGGAAATGAAGGTAAACATAAGGCTCTTAACTTCACCTGTGATGTTTTCCTTCCTTTTTTGGAGATCTTAGCATCTGACAAAATGGTAATAGGTATCAATTCCAGGTGCTGGATAAATAAGGTGTTCAATATATAATCCTTTGTTTTTTTCTCTATTAGAATAACACTTTAAAAGCTTTAAGCAACAAAGAGATGACCACACTCACCAGATTTGTAATTTAAAATAAAAACAATGTTAAGCCTTTCTTCTTGGTTTGCAAATGGCCAATTCCTCCCTGTGTCTTCACGTGGTCTTTTCTGTGTTTGTTTTATGACCTCAGTCATAATGGATTAGAGCCCGATGACCCCATTTTAACTTAATTACCTCTTTAAAGACCTTATCTCCAAATAGAGTCACATTCATTCAGAGGTACTGGGGCTTAGGACTTCAACTTACGAATTTTGGGGGGGGGGGATACATTTCAGCTCAGAACAACGGTAAGACAAAAAATTTGCATGTCTGCTGAAATGAAAATAGAGTCTCTCTGAGTGCAGAAACCTGCAGAAGTTCATCAAAGCTGAATTGTCCTCGTTTTTTGGTGCCTCTGGCTGCTGGTGCCTTAAACATATCTATCTGCTTGTTTGGCCCTTGGGGGAGGAGCCAAGGAACCCTATCGGGGAGGTTGCACATTCGCAGGAGAAACCGAGGGGTAGAGGGAGGGACACACACAAACCAGTGCAGAGTCTGAGAAGGGCCCCCGAGGACAGCTGTCTGATGGTCTGATGTTTAGGAGATTGCAGGTGGAAATCAGAAGACAACTCATATCAAATGCACTATGCACTGTCTCTCTTATTAATTAACTAATTAATTATTTCATCAATTACCGGTGAGCATCTGATTTGTGTCACCACCAAGTTAGACACCCCACTCGCCCCACTGAAAATGTCAGTGGTCTGTGACCACAGCCTATGGGGATCTGGTTAGCAGTGAGGAAGAACTTCCCCAAAGAATGGGTCACAAAATAGGGCTATGAAATTGCTTTCCTTGGGACATGTAAATAAGGAGGATTCTCCCAATTCTGCCATTTCATCATGGAAATTTTCAAGCATACAGAAAAGCTGAAAAATTTACAGTGGACATCCATATACCCACTCCCTGGAATCTGCAATTAATATTTCACTTTCTTGCTCTGTCATAGGGTCTGTCCTTCTCTTTGTCCCTCTAGCCACTTATACCCACCTTGTTTTTCTGATGCATCTCAGAGGAAATTGTAGGTGTTGGTACACTCCCCCTAGACACTTTAGTATGTATATCATTAAACTAGCATTCAGTATTTGTTTTCATTGGAGGTAGTGTTTCCAGTCAATGAAATGTGTAAATTGCAAGTGTATATCCTCTGAGTTTTGACAAATGTATGCACCTGTGGAACCCAAACCCAGAAAGATCGGGAGTATTCCCATCTGCTCAGAAAGTTCCCCTGTGCCCCTCCCCAGTCTCTGCCCCTGCCCCCCACCTCCCCAGAGGTAGCCACTGTTCTGATATTTTCCCACAATAAATTACTTTTGCCTGATCTACAGCTTCATATAAATGGAAACATACAATGTGTATTTGGCAAAATGTTTTCGAGGTTCATCCGCGTCATAGATAACAGCAGTTTGTTCTTGTCTACTGCTGAGTAGTACTCCACGTTATGAACTACCCGAGTTTGTTTAGTCTCCTAGCTGTTGGAACCCTGACTGTTCCCAATTTTGGACTATTATGGGTAAATCCACTCTGCACCTTCGTGCACAGGGCTTTTTGTGAACAAACACTTTCATTTCTCTTGGGTCTGTCCCCAGGAGTAGAATTCCTGGACTGTATGATATTTAACTTTACAAGACACTGACAGATCTGTTTCCAAAGCGGTTGCACCAGTTTACACAATAGGGCTGCTTTTGATGAATCTGGATCAGGATAGACACATGTACATGACTCATCGAAACAGGTGCTATTGTATCCTTGTCTTGCAGATGAAGAAATTGAGGGGGACAGGGGTGGCAAGGTCACCCAGCTGGTAGGTGGCGGAGCTGGGCTCCTGTCTGACTCAGAGCCTGTGGGGTTTCTGTTGTGACACGCTGCTGCTTGCAGGAGCGGGGCTGAAGCAGGCAGAAAGATCAGGGTGCTGTTCTTGGGGGCACCTTCTGGTGTCTGCAGCCCAAGGATGTTCCTGGTGCTCTCAGAGCGCCCTTTTTCTCTCTGACACTGTGAAGCCAGGGCCGGGGCGGGGGCGGGGGGCGGATTTGGTGCTCTCTGGCCTGGGGTTGGCCTCTTTTCTTTGTGTTCTCCATCACCCTAGTCATGTGGCCCCTCTCAGGGCCCTGGGCTGGGTCCTGTGTACAATGGACAGATAAAGGCCAGACAACAGCCCTGGTTCCGCGTCTCCGTCCCGAAATGATGTAACCGAGAGGCCTGCTTGCTGAGTGCTCAGACGTGGCGTATGGGGGAGCCCCAGCCCAGCGCGTGTCCACTAACTCCTTCTCAGTCTGAGGTGGGTGCTGAGTGCAGGGCTGTGGCATCAGCCTGCCTGGTCCTGCCCTCAGAGCCCGAAGTGAGCGGCGGGTGGGGACGCAAACAAGCTTCATTCCTTCGCGTTGGTGATGCCGTGATGCACAAGACGGATGAAGTTTCTGGCCTGGAAATTCAGTGGGCACGGGCCATCAGTGTTGATATCTGGCACTCAGATAATGTCAGAGAGCCATAAGTCCTAGGAAGGAACCAAGCAGAGAGGTGTGATGGGAAGCCTGCCGGGGAGGTGGGAGGTGGGGACTTCTCCTGGCAGGGGGCGGGCTTCAGGAGGAGATCGCAGCCCAGCTCTTATCTGAAGCATGAGCAAGAGGCAGAGCTTCGGGAATATCCCCGAAGGTAGAATTTTCTGGCAAGCACCGCCCTTTTGAGTTGGGAATGGACTAGATATTGTTGGCATGGAAAGGAGGCTGGAGGAGCGTAGGGGGCGATGGAGTGGAGTAAGCGAGGGGGAGGGATGAGGCCGGTGAGGTTGGAGAGGTCTGCAGGCCATGCAAGGGGATTCAATTTTAATCTGAGTGAAATAGGAGGCTCTGGAAGGCTTTTCCTTTTAAACAGGAGATGATTCAATTTGTATCTTAAATGGGTGCAATAAATGTGTTGGAGAAATCTCACTGGCTTATAGGATCCTATAGCTGGGGCACGCGGAGGAGGTCCCTAGAGGAAGGGACTGCTAAGCTGAAACCTGAAGGGTGAATTAGCCTCATGGTGGGGAGCACAGCCGTGGATGTTACTCCAGGGGGAGGGAACAACATGAAGAAGGCCCTGGAAGCAAGGGAACCTTTAAAGAGCTTGAGGACGTTCATTCTGGCTGGAGAGGTAGGGAGGGGCCAGGCCAGGCCAGGATGAGGGAGGTGGGCTTCTCCTAGGGACAGTTGTGAGCTTGTTGAAGATTGGGGTCCCGTCTTGATTATCTTTTTCTTTTGTTTTTTTTTGAAAAAATTTTTTTTATTAAAAAGTTTTTTTTTGTTTGTCTTTTTTTGATGTGGACCATTTTTAAAGTCTTTATTGAATTTGTTACAATATTGCTTCTGTTTTATGGTTTTTTTGGTTTTTTTGGCCCCGAGGCATGAGGGATCTTAGCTTCCCAACCAGGGATCGATCCCACACCCCCTGCACTGGAAGGGGAAGTCTTAACCACTGGACCTCCAGGGAAGTCCCTTGATTATCTTTTTCTTTCCAGTGCTCAGCATCTGCCTGGCTAAATCAATGCTGGGCAACACGTGAATGAATGAATGAATGAGGGGACCTGGAGGGGGTGGCACTTTTTGAAGGTCAGGGGAGCTGAGAGGGAGCCTTGGGTTTTGAGAGGGGCAGATGTGGGTTGGACAGGGGTGGAGCCCATCACCCGTTGATGGTAAGTCCGGGTTGCCTGACCTGACTGCCTAGGGAAGGGGCAGTGATCCTGGACCTCATCCACCAACACGTCGGTGGCCCACGAGGAAGGCCCGGTCCCGCCTGGAAGGCCCTGAGGTGTGCGGTGGCGGGAAGGAGCTCCGACTCAGGAATGCCACTTGCTAAAATGTATTTGTTTATTCAGAGATTTAATTAACATGTTTAAATATTAAAGAGTAAACAACGTGTGTCTAGTGGGACTCAACACTTACCAACAGGAGTGCTGACTTATTTAATTATTTGTGCATTCTAGGCCCTAAGGGTCATGTTTCCAGCTTTGTTCAAGGGAGGCCTTGTTTCTCCCAGGAGGAGGCAGGGAAGTGGGCTGAGCAGGGCTTGAGGGCTGGAGTCGGGGAGGAGGAGCAGGGGGTGGGGAAGGAAGAGGGGGGAGGAGAGAGAGGAGAAGAAGGAGGAGGGAGGGGGAGGAGGAAGAGGAGGGGGAGAAGGAGGAGGGGGAGGAGGGGGGAGAAAGGGGGGAGAAAGGGGGGAGGAGAGAAGGATGGAAGAAGTGGGGGAGAGGGAGGAGAAGGAGAGGGAGGAGGGGGAGGAGGAGGGGAGTTTTGTGAAAAGATGGAGTTGTCCAGGCCAAGGAAACCAAGACGCTGGATTCGGTGGTTTGTGCAGAGGGATGAGAGAGAGTTCTGAGTTTCAGGACAGTGAATTAGAGAGTCTTTGAGGGAATCTCTATGTCTGGGGGATTGGAGGGTCTTGGGGTTTCCTCTGTTTTTGTGTGCTGACGTTTGCTGGGGGGCAGCTTCTCACAGCGATGCCTAAAGGGCCTCGCAGCCCAGATGGGAGCAGCCCTTAGTTGGTTGCCTTCGCTGGGAGGGACGGAACCGGGAAGGTGATAAGACCCCAGCTGCCACAGCAGGTGGAACTCTGGAACCAGAGGTGTTTTACAAGTGATCTGCATTATAGTATCTCTGCAAATGAAGTCCTGGATGCTGAGAGATTGCACTGGGGGTTATTTATTGGCAATGCGCTCTACGGTTTTAATTTTTTCTTTTTACTTATTCAGGCTTTAGCTGCAGAGGAAAATAGCCTGAGGTGGCTCCGAGATAGATTCTCTCTGCCCCATTAACTTATTCAGTGAGTTTAATGGTCCTTTTTCCCTTCAGCCTTGAGCCATCATTAAAAGGCAGAGATTTATAAAAGCAAAGACACTGAGCTTTAGTCAAACTTCCACTCTGGGCCGGGGGAAGGGTAGGGGTTGGGGGGAAGGGCAGGGGTGGGGGCAGCCGAGCGCCTCCTGGGCCCCTTCGCTGTGGGTGCTGCCCATGAGTGAGGAGTGGGCAGAATCCTCAGACAGAATCTCGAGGCTGGATGGATGGTTTCTGGGGGCTTGGGGTAGTGGCATCGCTGCATAGCAACTCTTTAAGGTGAGTGTCCCCCGGCTTTCCCAGCTCTCCCAGGGCTGGGGTGTCTGGGAGTGCTTCTGAAGAGTCACTGAAGGGTTGGGGTTGAGCTTCCCTGGTCCTCAGGGGCCTCTGGGGCTTTTGCGAGATCCGTCCCCCTGCCGCTTGCCGTCTGCTCTGGTCAGTTCAACAGAAAATCAGGTCACTGCATGGAGGGATCAACTTGTCAGAAGCCAGTCCCCCGAAAGCCAAGTGACAGAGGGCCAGTTGCCCAAATGACCGAGGAGCAAATGGCTAATTTGCCTAGAGGCAACTCATTGAAAGCCTTACTGAATGCACAGATTGCCAAATTTACCAAAACCTTGTATTAAGGAATAGAGCTATTGAATCAAGTCAAGCCAGAGCTGTCCAATTCAGTTCAATCCAATTCGATCCGCTTCACTTGCTCCATTATTTGAGCATGTGTGGTGTGCAAAGCTAGGTATCGCAGAGGCTACAACAGAGGGATAAACTCTTCTGGGGGGAGGTCTGACTAGTGCACCAGCTCTTCCAGACAAATTGGATATGGGGAGTGGGGTTACCACAGAACGCGATGTAGTGGCGGTGGAGTGGGGTTTAGGAAAACTTTGGTGAAGCAGCTGATATGGGGGTGTCCCTTGACGCACAGGTCGCATCTGGATTGGGAGGGAAGGGTGGGGAGGACATTTCGGGCTGAAGGTACAACAAAAGTGCCCAGTGCATTAGAGAAAATGCAAGGTTCCCATTCACGAGTATGGAGGGGTGTGAGGGACACAGACAGATGTGCCTTGAGACCCACTTGGGCAGGGCTTTGAATGCTGGGCTGAGGCATCTGGACTGTATTGGGTTAGTGATTGGAGTCGTTGAAGGTTTAGCAAGACAATCTTAAATAAAAAAAGTTCAAATGGCTTTAAAAGATGATAAGTATGTTTGCTAATGGAAAATTAGAAATAACCCAAACTAGAAAATAGACAAAGAAATCACTCAGAGTCGCAGCAACCTGGAAAAAAACCCATACTTAGGGGTGGGTTTCCTTGAAGTCTTAAGTAGGGTTGATTCTAGAGTCTGCATAAGGCAGAAAGTGACCTCTGAAACTCTTTGTGTCCACTGTGAGGGGCACACAGGAGCTGGGGCCAGCCATTGGTACAGTGGTGGATTCAGAGCTTCGTCTGACAGAGGCCTTTATTGAGTGATATGGGGGCAGAAGCACCAGCATCTTAAAAATAGTTATTATTTTCCTTCTCACTCTTTCTGGGTGTGTAAACTAAATTTGCATAAGTTCAGTGTATGGAAGAAAGCAGGTCATTTTGATGTGTGTTTTAAGAAGAATAATCGGAATGCCACGTGTACCACGGCTTGAGGAAGAGGAGAAGCAGATAGTAGAGAAAAAAGGCAGGAGGCGAGTGCAGTAACTCAGGGATGGGTGATGGAGGCAGGAGGCAAAGGGGATGGAGAGGGAAGGGATTTCGAAGACTCTACAAACATTTCAAAGAACAGATTACACCTGTTGAGTGAGTGATGGAGCTGTTAAGAGGCACTGAGGTTTCCAGAACTTGGGTGAGGGGAGTGAAACAGGAGGGAAAGGGGCAGGGCACAACCTTTAAAAGAATGACATAGCCATAGGACATGACAAAAACTGGTTAGAACCAACTAAGTCCAAGATGGCGGAAGGTTGGACTTCCAGTAGGCCTTGAGCCTCATTATACGCTCATTGTAATACATTAGCATATGCTAAATGACACACCCACCAGCACCATGACAGTCCCAAGGCTGACCATAAAAGGCCAAAAAGAGGGCGGTGGCCCAATTCCTGGAAATCCCCCGCTCCTTCCCTGAAATAATTAGAATAATCCTCCCACTCATTAGCTTATGAAATTACCCAGCCCATAAAAACTAACCACGTCATATTTCAAGGCTCTCTCGCCTTCTGAGATGGCCCACACTCTGTCTGTGGAGTGTTTCTCTCTAGATAAATCCACTTCTTACCTATCACTTCATCTCTGAATTTTTTCGCAACAAGGCAAGAACCTTAAATTCACCAGGAACAGGAGGACATTGCTGCCTTGAGCAGGTAGAGGTGAGGGTCTGAGATGGTGACTTCTGTTTGGGACACCTGAGTCTGTGGGACTTGGGAGAGATGATTAGCATAGGTCGGGAACCAGAGCAGGACTTGGTGTCTCTGATCGGGACCCTTCTTTGTGAAGTCTCACCAACTGACAAAGCAGCCAGGATGCTTGTTAAAGAAGGGGCCATGGCCACCAGGCAGCCTTCTTGATGGGTGTCCAACCAACTGGCATTTCTTCAGGAGAGGGGCTTTCACCTGGGAGAGCTTTGTTAAAAACGGTGACTCCAGAAACATCTTACCTTTTTGTCTTTATTTACGAGGTCCTTTTGGCTTCTCTGCCCCTCTCCCCCTTCCACCCCTCGCCTCACCGCTTCTGCAGGTAGGATCCTGCTTCTTATCCCAAACAGGTATAGCAAGGTAATAGGAGGAGTCAAGATGTTGGCATTTAGGTAGAAAAACAAGGAGCTTGGTTGCTAGATGGGTATTAATAATCATGGGAAAAGTTCAAATGATAATTATTGACCTACACTCAAATGACTTTTCACAATCACTTTTTACTACTCTATGAGGAAGGCTGGCCAGACCGTATCATTCCATTTTCCAGAGAAGGCAAATGATTTATCCAAAATCCTTTGTCTGTTAAGAGGGAAAAGAATCCTTTCCACAATTTCCAGTCTTACCATGATCATATTCTCTGACTCCCAAATGGGAACATGTGAGCGTACTTACGGGAACAAAAGGATCCCATATGTGAACTTTGAAAATCTGGACATTCTCTTATCCCCTCTGATCAGAAGAAGTCCTTATAAATAATGATGTTGATGTTGATAATGATGATGACAATGACAGTCATAATAATACAATCACCCAACCTTGGGTGCTTACTATGTGCTAGGCTCTATGCTGAGCACTTTTCATTTGATAGCCTTAATCTTCACATGACTGAATGAGATAGGTATTATTGGTCCCATTTTCTAGATGAGGAAACTGAGGCAATGAGAACTTAGTATATATGCCCAAGATCACCCACCTAGCAAACAACTAAGTGGGTTGGAGCTCAGGCTCCCATGCCCACCTTTCTGGATGACAGCCTTGGCTGGCTCTGGACTCCCCATCCAGGCTACACCCAGGGGTGCTGGGACCACCCTTCACACCCCAGCCCCGTACCTCACCAGCTGCCTTATAACTTGGTTAGATTTTCCAAACAAACATCAGTTCAATGAGAAGTTCTGCTCCATGCTCCCTGGGCTACATTGATCCATTTGCCTCAAATAAAATAACTGTGTGGGGAATGAGATAAAATATTTGTACCATTGATTGCTTCATTTCATGTGGTTGGGAGGTGGCGGGGAGCAAGTGCCCATGAACAGGTGAGGGAGGCTGCACCTGCCTTTGTGCAGAGAGCAGCTGGGACAGAGCCTCAGGACTGCTGAGGTCCCCTGGGCATTGCCTGGTGTACCCAGATCGACTCTGATGAGGGACAGCACTGGTTAGAGACCACATTAGCTGCTGACCAGGGCACCTTCTTTTGGATGGGGAGGGATGAGGGCACCCAGCTGGAGGAAGTTATAGCCCTTTCCCACATCTCTGAGGGGGGTCCTAAGGAGGAGGATTTGCTAAGTGCATAATCTTTTTGCTCCTTGAGTCACTCAACAAACATTGAAACATAGCATGGCGAAGCAGGTCAGAAAGAGACTGGGTTTAAGAATCAGGCAGATTTGATCCTGATTCACTCACTCATGGGCTCTGGGATGTTGGGCAAGTCACATAACCTCTCTGAGCTTCAGTTTCTCGTGTGAAAAATAAACAACCACCCTGCACGGTGGCTGTTAGAGTTGAATGAGATCACACGTATGATCTTGCATTTGGCTGCAAGTAACTGAAAACCGACTTGGGTGATACCCAGATTTCTATGTGCTCCAAAGGTGGCCAGGGTGGCTGAGCGAGTGAACATGTGGCTCTCAGGCCTCTAGTGAGAAAAGGCAAGGGAGACGGTAGTTGAGAGATGTTTCTGGGAACTGGAGGACGGTGTGTGCCACCATATCTAGAGGGCTTGTGAGCGTGCAGATGCTTTAGTTCTCTCTGTTACCGTGCTGAGGCACCACCCAAGGCGTCGTGGAAGTAATTTTGAGCATCACAGTGATGCCCTGTAGGCAGCTGTCATTCAAGGGAGGAGGGGAAGAGAGCTGGGGTCGGGTGCTGTGGGACTCCTGGGGAGGCTGTGGTCCTGCCCAGGGGAATCAGGAAGGACATGAATGGTGAGTCACACTGAACAAGAGGAAGCAGGAGGACCAGGGCCAGCAATCGCCAAAGCTCTCAGGGCATTGGGTGCAGGCCGGGGTGGGGGGGGGTGGTGGTTTCTCTATGGACCGGAGGCCAGGGCCGGGGCAGGCACATTGATCTGATAGCAGTCAGAGACGGATGCGGAGCAGCGGACACCTGGGGTGGGCAGACTCATTGGAAGACGGAGAATCTTCTCCAGATGGAGGGATGAAAATCAGACTTAGGAGGAGGGCATTTAGGGTGAAATCGAGGAGGGCATGGGAGAGAAAATGGCGTGGAGGTCGGACTGGCAGGATATGGGCCGAGGGGGCATGGAAGGAGTCAGAGAGCTGGGCTTTCCAGTGAAGAGCCTGGGAGGGAGAGGTGTGATTGCCAAGAGACAGAGGCAGATCAGCCTGAGAGTGGGTCGGGAAGGAGAGGGATGCCTCTGGGTTCACACGTGGGATTTGGGTTTGGCTTGGAAAATCCAGAGGCATACATCTGGCTGGTGGTTGGAATTTCAGGGCCGGCCTTGGACTTAGCTGGAGATCTGCAAATTCTGTGCCTAGAGGTGAGAGCTGAAGCCAAGGGTGTGAGTGAACAGTAAGAAGGGACAAGGGCCAGGGAGAGAAACTGGGCTGTCTCAATTTGGAGCTAGGAGTAAGGAGAGAGGCCAGGGAGGGAGCGCGCTCGCAGGGAAAAGTGCATAGCAGCCTCCAGGGCGAGAGAAGTCCTCAGCCAAGTCCATGGCCAAGTGAGGGTGGGCTGTAGGGAAGGGAAAGGAACAGGCACGTGAATCAGTGATGCGGATCCTTCCTTAGAGGGCTTTGGTTGCCCAGGGACGGCCAGGGGTAGGTTGGGAGGAAACACATTTTCTGTTTTTTCAAAGTATGGGGAGACCTGAACGTGCCTGTGGCCAGAATGGAAGAGCCAGTGGAAAGGAGAGGTTGATGGAGCAGGAGACACTGGTCAGGGAGGAGACAGGGCTTGCGGAGTTGAATTTAGAGAGTGAGGGACACAGACCGAAGCTGTGGTTCCTGGAAGGCTGGACACTGGCTTGTGTAGCTGAGTCTGCCGGGCCTCACACAAGGCTGGGTCTTGAATGAATAAAAGGAAAGGGACCTTGTTTCTCCGGTAAAGGAGGGCAAGTGGAAAAGGTAAATATCCAGATTCATTAGTAAAGTGAAAATAGATGAGAAAGCTCAAATCAGATGTCCTAGACCCTCTCAGTGAGTTACGTAACCTCTCCGAGCCTCAGGTTCCTTATCTGTAAAATGGGGATAATCGTAGCACCTTCTTAATGGGTCCTTGGGACGATTAAGTTAGGTAATGCCTGTAAAACGCTTGGCACAAGCTGAGGGCTCTTTAAAAGTTCTGTATTATTATTATTGTTACTAATTTTATTAAAAAATTTTTTTTCACATCTTTATTGGAGTATAAATGCTTTACAATGTTGTGTTAGTTTCTGCTGTACAAAAAAGTGAATCAGCTATATGTATACATATATCCCCATATCCCCTCCCTCTTGAGCCTCCCTCCCACCCTCCCTATCCCATCCCTCTAGGTCGTCACAAAGTACCCAGCTGATCTCCCTGTGCTATGCAGCAGCCTCCCACTACATTTGGTAGTGTATATACATCAGTGGTACTCTCTCACTTCATCCCACCTTCCCCTTCCCCCTCATGCCCTCAAGTTTGTTCTCTACCTCTGTGTCTTTATTCCTGCCCTGCACCTAAGTTCATCAGTACCGCTTTTTAAAATCCCATATATATGCGTTGGCATATGGTATTTGTTTTTCTATTTCTGACTTACTTCACTCTGTATGACAGATTTTAGGTCCATCCACCTCACTACAAATAAATCAATTTCGTTCCTTTTTATGGCTGAGTAATATTCCATTGTATATATGTGCTACATCTTCTTTATCCAATTATCTGTTGATGGACATTTAGGTTGCTTCCATGTCCTGGCTATTGTAAATAGTGCTGCAATGAACATTGTGGTACATGTCTCTTTTTGGATTATGGTTTCCTCAGGGTATATGCCCAGTAGTGGGATTGCTGGGTCGTATGGTAGTTCTCTTTTTAGTTTTTTAAGGAACCTCCATACTGTTCTCCATAGTGGCTGTATCAGTTTACATTCCCACCAGCAGTACAGGAGGGTTCCCTTTTCTCCACAACCTCTCCAGCATTTATTGTTTGTAGATTTTTTGATGATGGCCATTCTGACCAGTATGAGGTGATACCTCATTGTGGTTTTGATTTGGATTTCTCTAATAATTAGCGATGTTGAGCATCTTTTCATGCATTTATTGACCATCTGTATGTCTTCTTTGGAGAAATGTCTATTTAGGTCTTCCACTCATTTTTGGATTGGGTTGTTTGTTTTTTTGATATTGGGCTGCATGAGCTGCTTGTATATTTTAGAGATTAATCCTTTGTCAGTTGCTTCGTTTGCAAATATTTTCTCCCATTCTGAGGGTTGTCTTTTCGTCTCGTTTATGGTTTCCTTTGCTGTGCAAAAGCTTTTACGTTTCATTAGGTCCCATTTGTTTATTTTTGTTTTTATTTCCATGTCTCTAGGAGGTGGGTCAAAAAGGATCTTGCTGTGATTTACGTCATAGAGTATTCTGCCTATGTTTTCCTCTAAGAGTTTTATAGTGTCTGGCCTTACATTTAAGTCTTTAATCCATTTTGAGTTTATTTTTGAGTATGGTTTTAGGGTGTGTTCTAATTTCATTCTTTTACATGTAACTGTCCATTTTTCCCAGCACCACTTATTGAAGAGGCTCTCTTTTCTCCATTATATATTCTTGCCTCCTTTATCAAAGATAAAGTGACCATACGTGCGTGGGTTTATCTCTGGGCTTTCTATCTTGTTCCATTGATCTATATGTCTGTTCTTGTGCCTGTACCATACTGTCTTGATTACTGTAGCTTTGTAGTGTAGTCTGAAGTCAGGGAGCCTGATTCCTACAGCTCTGTTTTTCTTTCTCAAGGTTGCTTTGGCTATTCGGGGTCTTTTGTGTTTCCATACAAATTGTAAAATTTCTTGTTCTAGTTCTGTGAAAAATGCCATTGGTAATTTGATAGGGATTGCATTGAACCTGTAGATTGCTTTGGGTAGTATAGTCATTTTCACAATATTGATTCTTCCATTCCAGGAGCATGGTATATTTCTCCATCTGTTTATGTTATCTTTGATTACTTTCATCAGTGTTTTATAGTTTTCTAAGTACAGGTCTTTTGCCTCCTTAGGTAGGTTTATTCTTAGGTATTTTATTCTTTTTGTTGTGATGGTAAATGGGATTGTTTCCTTAATTTCTCCTTCTGATCTTTCTTTGTTGGTGTATAGGAAAGCAAGAGATTTCTGTGCATTAATTTTGTATCCTGCAACCTTACCAAATTCACATATTTGTTCTGGTAGTTTTCTAGTGGCATCTTTAGAATTTTCTATATATAGTATCATGTCATCAGCAAACAGTTTTTTCTTCTTTTCCAATTTGTGTTCCTTTTATTTCTTTTTCTTCTCTGATTGCTGTGGCTAGGACTTCCAATACTATGTTGAATAATAGTGGTGAGAGTGGACATCCTTGTCTTGTTCCTGATCTTAGAGGAAATGCTTTCAGTTTGTCACCATTGAGAATGATGTTTGCTGTGGGTTTGTCATATATGGCCTTTTTTATGTTGAGGTAGGTTCCCTCTATGCCCACTTTCTGGAGAGTTTTTATCATAAATGGGTGTTGAGTTTTGTCAAAAGCTTTTTCTGAATCTATTGAGATGATCATATGGTTTTTATTCTTTAATTTGTTAATATGGTGTATCACATTGATTGATTTAGGTATATTGAAGAATCCTTGCATCCCTGGGATAAATCCCACTTGATTCTGGTATATGATCCTTTTAATGTGTTGTTGGATTCTGTTTGCTAGTATTTTGTTGAGGATTTTTGCGTCTATGTTCATCAGTGATATTGGTCTATAATTTTCTTTTGTGATATCTTTGTCTGGTTTTGGTATCAGGGTGATGGTGGCCTCGTAGAATGAGTTTGGGAGTGTTCCTCCCTCTGCAATTTTTTGGAAGATTTTGAGAAGGGTAGGTTTTAACTCTTCTGTAAATGTTTGATAGAATTCTCCTGTGAAGCCATCTGGTCCTGAACTTTTGTTTGTTGGAAGATTTTTTTTTTTTTTAATTTTACACTTTGTTTATTTATTTATTTATTTTTGGCTGTGTTGGGTCTTCATTTCTGTGCGTGGGCTTTCTCTAGTTGTGGCGAGTGGGGGCCACTCTTCATCGCGGTACGCGGGCCTCTCACTATCGTGGCCTCTCTTGTTGCGGAGCACAGGCTCCAGACACGCAGGCTCAGTAGTTGTGGCTCATGGGCCTAGTTGCTCCGTGGCATGTGGGATCTTCCCAGACCAGGGCTCAAACCCATGTCCCCTGCATTGGCAGGCAGATTCTCAACCACTGCGCCACCAGGGAAGCCCTGTTGGAAGATTTTTAATTACAGTTTCAATTTCATTACCTGTGATTGTTCTGTTTATATTTTCTAATTCTTCCTGGTTCAGTCTTGGAAGGTTGTACTTTTCCAAGAATTTGTCCATTTCTTTCAAGTTGTCCATTTTATTGGCATGTAGTTGCTTGCGGTAGTCTCTTATGATCTTTTGTATTTCTGTGGTGTCAGTTGTAATCTCTCCTTTTTCATTTCTAATTTTATTGATTTGCGTCTTCTCCCTTTTTTTCTTGATGCATCTAGCTGAAGTTTTATCAATTTTGTTTATCTTCTCAAAGAACCAGCTTTTAGTTTTGTTGATCTTTGGTATTGTTTTCTTTGTTTCTGTTTCATTTATTTCTTCTTTGATCTTTATGATTTCTTTCCTTCTACTAATTTTGGGTTTTCTTTGTTCTTTCTCTAGTTGCTTTAGGTGTAAGATTAGATTGTTTATTTGAGATTTTTCTTGTTTCCTGAGGTAAGCTTGAATTGCTATGAACTTCTGTCTTACAACTGCTTTTGCTGTGTCCCATAGATTTTGGATTGTCGTGTTTTTGTTGTCATTTTTTTCTAGGTATTTTTTGATTTCCTCTTTGATTTCTTCAGTGATCTCTTGGTTATTTAGCAGTGCACTGTTTAGCCTCCATGCATATGTGTTTTTTACTGTTTTTTTTTTCCTGTAATTGATTTCTAATCTCATAGCGTTGTGGTCGGAAAAGATGCTTGATACGATTTCAATTTTCTTAAATTTTCCAAAGTTTGATTTGTGACCCAAAATGTGGTCTATTCTGGAGAACTTTCTGTGTGCACTTGAGAAGAAACTGTATTCTTCAACTTTCGGGTGGAATGTCCTATAAATACCAGCTAAATCTATCTGGTCTATTGTGTCATTTAAAGCTTGTGTTTCCTTAGTTATTTTTTGTCTGGATGATCTGTCTATTGGTGTAAGTGGGGTGTTAAAGTCCCCCACTATTATTGTGCTACTGTTGATTTCTCCTTTTGTGGCTGTTAGCATTTGCCTTATGTATTGAGGTGCTCCTATGTTGGGTGCGTAAGTATTTATAATTGTTATGTTTTCTTCTTGGATCGATCCCTTGATCATTATGTAGTGTCCTTCCTTATTTCTTGTAACAGCCTTTATTTTAAAGTCTATTTTATCTGACATGAGTATTGCTACTCCAGCTTTCTTGTGATTTCCATTTGCGTGGAGTATCTTTTTCCATCCCCTCACTTTCAATCTGTATGTGTCTCTAGGTCTGAAGTGGGTCTCTTGTAGACAGCATATATATGGGTCTTGTTTTTGTATCCATTCAGCCAGTCTGTGTCTTTTGGTTGGAGCATTTAATCCATTTACCTTCTAGGTGATTATTGATATGTATGTTCCTATTACCATTTTCTTAATTGATTTGGGTTTGTTTTTGTGAGTCTTTTTCTTCTCTTGTGTTTCCCGCTTAGAGAAGTTCCTTTAGCATTTGTTGTAAAGCTGGTTTGGTGGTGCTGAATTCTCTTAGCTTTTGCTTGTCTGTAAAGCTTTTGATTTCTCCATCGAATCTGAATGAGATCCTTGCTGGGTAGAGTAATCTTGGTTTTAAGTTTTTCCCTTTCATCACTTTAAATATGTCCTGCCATTCCCTTCTGGCTTGCAGAGTTTCTCCTGAAAGATCAGCTGTTAACCTTATGGGGATTCCCTTGTATGTTATCTGTTGCTTTTCCCTTGCTGCTTTTAATATTTTTTCTTTGTATTTAATTTCTGATAGTTTGATTAATATGTGTCTTGGTGTGTTTCTATTTGGGTTTATCCTGTATGGGATTCTCTGCACTTCCTGGACTTGACTGACTATTTCCTTTCCCATGTTGGGAAGTTTTCGACTATAATCTCTTCAGATATTTTCTCAGATCCTGTCTTTTTCTCATCTTCTTCTGGGACCCCTATAATTTGAATGTTGGTGCGTTTAATGTTGTCCCAGAGGTCTCTGAGACTGTCCTCAATTCTTTTCATTCTTTTTTCTTTATTCTGCTCCCTGGCAGTTATTTCCACATTTTATCTTCAGCTCACTCATCCGTTCTTCTGCCTCAGTTATTCTCCTATTGATTCCTTCTAGAGTATTTTTAATTTCAGTTATTGTGTTGTTCATCACTGTTTGTTTGCTCTTTAGTTCTTCTAAATCCTTGTTGAATGTTTCTTGTATTTTCTCCATTCTGTTTCCGAGATTTTGGATCATCTTTACTATCATTACTCTGAATTCTTTTTCAGGTAGGTTGCCTCTTTCGTCTTCATTTATTTGGTCTTGTAGGTTGTTTTACCTTGCTCCTTCATCTGTAACATATTTTTTTGTCGTTTAATTTTTTTTTTTTTGATGGGTGGAGCTGTATTCCTGTCTTACTGGTTGTTTGGCCTGAGGTGTCCAGTGCTGGATTTTGCAGGCAGTTGGAAGTTGGATAGAGCCAGGTCTTGGTGCTGAGATGAGGACCTCCAGGAGACCTCACTCTAATGATTATTCCCTGGGGTCTGAGGTTCTCTGTTAGTCCAGCGGTTTGGACTCGGAGCTCCCACCACAGGAGCTTGGGCCCGACCTCCGGCCTGGTCGCTGGGAGTTCCTCCCGTCCCTTTAGGTGTCCATGGTCCCCCACCGGTGCCTGGTAGGTGCCCTAGTTGTGCCTATTGTTATTAATTTTATTGGTAGTGGAATGGGAAAGAAGGTCCTTTGCTGATGTGAGTGTGGGAACAAGGGCAAGGATGGGGGTTTGCTGGAGATTTGCATCAGCCACAGGTGGTACACAGAGATGGCTCAGTGCTGCCCTGGGTGCTGAGGGTGGGCCTGAGAGCAGGGAGGAGGGCCTTCTGAGGCTGAACATCCCAGACCCCAAGATCTCCCATGGTCAGAAGGACCCTGGGCAGCCGACATCCTCTAGGAACTTCTGTCCACCCACTAGGGGCCACATCTGGAACAACTGTGTATGGAACTGATGGAGCCAGATAGTATATTCTGGGATGAGAATATGGTGAAACTTGCAGTCCTCTTACCATACGCCAATCCCATGCCTCCCTGGACACCTTAAGGCTAATCACATCCACTCACACCGTCTACCTGGGACTTCCCAAGATCTACCCTGAGGGATCCTCTGGTGGCTGCGGCCTCTGCAGAGGGGAAGAGAGCAACCTTAGTGATATGCTCAGGGGCCAGGGGTGGGGGAGAGGGAGGGAAGGACACGGGAGGGGTGCTGTGCTGCCCTGGGGCAACCCGTGTGCTGCTTGGGTGTTAGGCCTCTCAGCCTCAGAGCTGGGGACCTCGAGATGGTCTGGTTCTCTTCCTTCAGTCCACAGATGAGGAAAACTGGGGACCAGAGAAGGGAGGTCTTGCCTGGAGCTACAGTGCGGACACGACAGGGTGAGCACTCACACCCATGCCTCTGACTCCATATGCAGTGCTCTCTCGACTTCTAGGTTGCTTCCTGGAATCACCCTTGGCTTGTCACATCTGCCCTTTTCAAGGGCCATCTGTCTGGGGTAGAGGGGCTCAAGGCTGAGGCAGAAGCAGCCGTGTACGTCAGGGCAGCAAGTGACCACTGACTGCAGCCCATCAGGCCTCCGGGGCGGCATCTGGGCCTTGTTGTTCTGGCCCTTACATCAGCCTCCCAGGGCTCCACCCCTCCCTTGCCTTCCACGGGGTGTTGCGTGCCAGGCCGTCAGGGGCCCTTGCCTTTCTGGAGAGGCCTGAGGATCTGGTCTGCGTGGATCTGTGTGGGAAACACTGGCATTGTCAGGAGAGGGGAAGTGAGCTGCCCCTGGCTGGTTCTGATCTCTGTGATCCTGCTTTATGAGCTGGGACTGTGGGATGACTTACAGCAGAGACGTCGAGAGAGAGGCCTTAGCACACGCTGCAGTCCTGCCCCAGCCCCTCCTGCTTCTTCTCCCTTTTCCTCTCCCTCCATTCGCTTCACACTTCATTCATCTGAAGCTCACTTCGGGGGCCTTCTCTGAATAGCATCCAGGGGTTCCTCCTGCGGAGACCGGAGCATTCTTGGGATTTACAGAGAGGAGGCGGGGGGCGTGGCCTCTGTAGGTTTCAGATCAGGCAGAGATGCAGCCTCTGGCCTCCCCAGCCCAGTGGAGAACCCACATCTGCGTCAGCCCCATATTTGATGTTTTCTGTGCCGAAATGGCTTCTCTTACTCAAGTGAAACCCTGACCCATATTGGAAAGAAACCCCGTTGGTGGAGGGGGTAGAGATCCACTGCGGTTTCTTGGGTACCCCTCAGTTTCATCTTGAGGTTCCGTCCCTCTGATTCCCAGGAGCATGGCCCCCTACACAGCCCCTATGAGAAACCCCATCTTTCTTGAGTCCTCTTGGTGGTACTGGCTGACATTTAAAAGAAAAAAATAAATGACTAAATACTAAGGGAGGATAAAGTGGGATAATTATAGGGAATAAAAAGAGCAAACATTATCAAAATAGTCAGCGTTTCAAAGAAAAGGGCTGCAGTTGTGCACTTGCTAACCTGCTCCCCGGGGCTCGGTGTCTTTCTGTAGAGCCCGCCCCCAGCGGCTCCCCCTGGAGCACGGGGGCTCCTGCAAACCTCTGCCTGACTCCGTGGTGCAGGACTGTTTGCGTAGAAGCCTCCCCAGCGAGGCGGGGACTCCTCAAGGTCAGGGCCAGGCCGGTCTCAGCAGCACTTGCCTTTTCAGCATCATAGCTCTCCTTCCTCGTGGGCGCCTGGGCCTGCATTCCTATTCAAGAAGGGGCGTCACTGGCCAAAAAACCTAACGAGAATAATAGTGATGATTGTGAGAGCTACTGTTTATTGAAGTCTTTATATGATCCAGGCCCTGCTACGCACTTTACAGAGATGATCTCAGGAATTATTACCACGTTGGTCTGAAGTGGGAATTAATAACGTCATTAGCTCCATTTGACAGATGAGGAAACTGAGGCTCAGAGAGGTTTGTGGGTAACGTGCCCCAGCCAGCTGGGAGGTTGGGGAGAGAGTCCCTGGACCTGGTTTGTTCGGGCCCCAAAGTGCAGCCTGTGAGGGCTTGTCTACAGTACTGGCAGACAGGGGCTTGCAGATTCCTAACTACTTGCTACTGGGGCCTCAGACTCTGACCTCCCAGCCTGCCCTGACCCTCCCCTTCAGTTCTAGGTCCTGAGCTCTGGTGCCCGGCGCAGGGGCAGCCCCCCAACCTTGCAGGTAGAACCCTAATGTGAACTTGGGGCCTCAATCCTCTGAGGCCGGATGCCCACACAGGGGCTTGACACTACCGCTGCGCGGTCTGTGGCGGGGTTGCTCTGGGGCTGTTGTCCTGCAGTCTCTGCACCTGCTCGGAGAGGCGGAGTCTGAGACCCGAGCTAGGTGGGCACGTGGATATGTGGGTGTTGCCGGTGTCCCGTTAACCCTGCAGCTCCGCGGAGTACAAGGAAGGAATGCGCCTGACCGCTCCGTCCTGCCTGCAACTCCACTCCCCCTGCCTCTTGTCCCTCGGCCCTTCTGTCCTCTGCCCATGGGGCATCGCCTCTGTCTCCAGTCTCTAGGCCGTAACTTTCCACGCCTTCCCCTCCCACCCCGCTGATCACAATAACGACCACCTGTAGCAAGCACTAGTTCATGCCCAGAGCTCTTGGTGCGCAACGTCTCATTTAACCCTCCCATGGCCCAAGGAGGCAGATGCTCCCATGATGGCCATTTTACATGGAGGGAAATAACGGAGACGCGGGGGTCTGGCTACCTTGAGAGCACACGGCGGGGCAGTGGGGATGCTGCCTCCGTACACAGGGCCTCCCCAGCCCTGCTGCTGGGCACCAGGCCACCCCACTGCCCCGGCCGCCCTCTTCGTCCCTGGTGCAACCCTCCGCCTGCCAGCTGCTCTTCTGCCTCCCAGGTGTGTGTGGCAGGGGCTCTGGGGAGAAAGGGAACAGGGCAGCAGCAGGGGCACAGCTGTGACACCCCCCCGGGCACTCACGCCTGGTGACACAGGCCAGTGAACCCTCCTGGGTGGCCTTGCTGTGACACTGTGCCCTGGCCAGCTGGTCAAGGACAGTCCTCTGGGCTGATTCTGGGGAAGGTCACTGTGTGCCATGGGGCCCGTGTTCTGGGGGCGTTCCAGCTGGAGCTGCTGACATCTGCCTTCCGCTGACCGAGCCCCGGCCCCCTCGCCGCATGAGGGCCTTCTCCCCCCCCCCCCACACTGCTTGCTCTGAGCTCAGGGGGCACTGAGTGCAGGGGGTGAGGCAGTCCAAGCATCCCAAAAGGATCCCGGTGGTCCCACAGTGACCCTTTAGTCTCACTCGGCCGCTGCCTGGCCATGGGATGTTCATCAGGTCATACCCCCTCCCTGGGCCTCGGGTTTCCTTGTCTGCTCTTAATCACAGCACTGACCTCCCAGAGTGGCGGTGAGAATGCTAGGTGCCTGGCACCCAGCCCTCTAGAAGTGTGTGCTCCAGCTGTAGATTATGACTCTTTCCTCCAGGAAGCAGTCAGTCAGCATCAAAGTGCTGATAACCACTTTTGGTCCCCATAACGGCAGATTTATACAGTTCCAGCCTAATAACTGGACAACCTGAACATTACAAGCAAGTCTTTGTGTACCAAGCGTCTGCCTCCGTTTCCCCACCTATCAAATGGGGTCACAGGACATTTCATGAGACGGCAACAGCCAGCTCTGTGTGAAACGGCATGTGAATGTGCTCTGTATACTGAAAGAGATGAGTCCAAGGAAGGGGGTGTATCATTATTATTTTTTAAATTATTCTTTTATTATTGAAAGGCCATTTCAGAGGCAAGAGCACAGGCTGACACCTGCCTTAATTTGAATCCTAAGACTGCTCCTGGCCAGCTGTGTGAACTTGGCCATCATGGAACCTTTCTGCCTCAGTTTCCTGGTCTGTAAAATGGGGATAACAGTGGTATCTGCCTCATAGGCTTGTAGTGAGGTTTGAGCGCCGGTTGTGTGCCAGACTCAGGGCCAGGACATGTTGGGAGAATGTGTAGATTCGTGTGTGGTGTGTGTGTGTGTGTGTGTGTGTGTGTGTGTGTGTGTGTGTGAATTGGGCTCTAGGATTCGTACCAGTACCTGTGTGACAGAGGATGTCTGGGTCCCAGCTGGCTACCACGCAGCCCCGCCCTACGGCCCCACCCTACCTGGGCTCAGAAGTTTGCTTTCTGGTTCCTGCTCTGAGGACTGACTGGCCAAGAGATTCCGGCTGCATTTAAGGTCTGCAAGAAACCCTCGCTCAGGTTGCTATCTCTCCAGTGTCACATAAACTGTATTGATAAATTAACCTTATATTGTTGGGACCAAACAGCCCTGTAATTTTTCTATTGTGCAGCCTAATTGGTCTCCAGGACTGTGTCATTAGCTTGTTTGTTTGTAATCTGACTCCCTGAGCTGGCCCTGTGAGACAGCCAATAAGAGGACCCCAGCCTTGCTCGCCCCCTTCAACCGTCCCTGGGGGGCTGATCTCGGTGCCTCTTCATCCTGGCCTGGACTCCTTGATAAAGTGTGACAGTTGGGGGTTGGCAAACTCCTTGGGTGAAGGGGTGAGCACAGAAGTAGGATCATGGTACCTGGGTCCCCGCCCTGCCCTTGGCATTCATTAGCTGCTTACCTTGTTTATTTACCATGTTTAAAATCTCTCCGTTTTTTCATCTTTATTGATTTTTCCTATGAATTTGTAATGACATTATAAAACACTTAACATAAAATCTAAGTGAAGGAAAGCTAGGATTCAAGTTGTATATCCATAAGTATCTCATCTGCTCAAGAATGAAGATGAGAGAAAATGCCCCCAACGCCAAGGGTGGTTATCTCCAGGTGACGTGATTATGAGTGACTTTAATTTTCTTGGTATCTTTTCATTTCCCCCCCAAACTTTCTGCAATGAGTCTCTATTCCTTTACAACCAGGAAAAGAATAATTGAAATTCATCAGTGTTAGGTTTAGCAACGATAGAGTTTCATTTATAAAATGAAAGTGTTGGACTATGTTCCCAGCCCTGGCTGGCTGGGTACCAGAATCCCCAGAAGAGCTTGCTAAAAATTCGAGGACCGAGCCCGACCCCAGGGACTGTGGCCCCAGGAGTTTCAGCTGTGCATCTAAGGTTTAGAGCCCCGGATGTGTTACTCTCCTGGGCCCTTTCTGCCGTGATCACTCCCTATGAATGCGTTGTCTTAGACCTTGGGCTGGTAACGGAGTCTTGTGGCCAGCCTCAGTCCTCTGGCTTGAGGGCGGTGCCTTTTGAGTGTTCCTGCTCCAGCTGGGAAGGAGCTGGCTCTGGCGTGTGTGACCACCGGCTAGAGATGGGTGGTCCAAAAGCTGCGTGAGCTCCCGGCACTGCCCGGAAGGGGGGCCTTCGCTTAGCCAACATCTCCTAAGAGCCTTGCAGGGCTGAGCCATTTCCCATCTCTGGTCATATTTCATCCTCAGTGACTCACACACTGGGGGTTTTCTCCCCATTTCCCAGGTGTGAGGCACAGGAAAGCTAAGTGACTTGCCCAACATCACACAGCTACTCAGTGGCAGAGCCTGGATTTGAACTGCCATCTGTACCTGCACATTTTTTTCTTCCCGCAGGTGCCACTGAGGGCTAGCCCACGGGTCTCTAGCTTGGGGGTCTTTGAGGTCCTATTCACCCCTCTGGGTAGCAGAAGCTGGGGTTTTATTTGTGGGCTGTCTCCCTTCTCCTTGCCTCTAGCTGGACCCCTGCCTCAGAGATCCACCCCCAGCCCAAATGCTTAAGCTGTTGGCTTGCTTGGGGAGATTTTGCAGTGTCTCTGTGTGTGGCCCAGTGCCACTGTCATTCTCATTGTCATCCCTGCTGCTGGCATTCTTCTTCTTACTTCATTTATTTTATTTTCTCTTATTGTATTTTGGTCTTCTGATGACATCTTCTCTTAAACCCAAGCCTGCTAAATTGTAGCCAGATTTACTTGGGGATTTTCTGCAGGCATTTGAAGCTCTTCTCTCCCGGCAGCATACAGGTGACATCGTAGGCTGGGCTAGTCAGAGTGAGGGAGGAGGTGAGGGCATTCCTGGGTTTGAAAGCAAGTTTCGCAGTGATTGCTGTGTGACTTCGGGCAAGTCATCCCTGGGGCCCTGGTTTCATCGTGTGTGCAGTGGGGTAATGTCCTCCATCTCAGAGGGGTGTGCAGAGCATGATTGTAATTTACTCAGTTGCAGGGCCTGGACCCGGAAGTGCTCGATGTGTGTCAGTCACTGTCATCAATGTTCTTCTAGTCTTGATTTTGACCTTAATCACCCCTGGAAGCCTGGACAAGTCACCACCCCAGGAGCTTCAGTTCCCACCAGAATGAAGTGCTCTGTAAATGGAAATGCCCTCACAGTGGGGCTGGTGGAGGCCTGGGCTTGGTCAACCTTGTCCAAGGAGAATGATGACTTCTTGCAGAGTTCCACCCTGGGGCGAGGGGAACAGGATTGGTTCTGACTCCTAGGCTTCTGCTGGGTTCCATGGCTGCAGAGCACCGAAGCCAGGAGGCCAGCCTTCTGCCCCGAGGGTACAGCCTCGAGTGGCTCAGGGATCCCAACACAGCTGCAGTGTTCTAGCTGCCAGCCTGGGCTCCTCCTCCCTGCCCGGGATCCGGGTATCAGGGAGCTGTCAGTTAGGAGCAGACAGCACAGTTATATCCGAACAGCCACACAGCTGGCTGGAGAGGATTAAACTTAATTTGCTGCAGATCAAAGGGATTTCCAGCCTCCCCTGTCCCTTTCCCATTGATTATTTCCCTTCGATGTTGAAAGGGGAAGTTGAACTTGGCTAATGGGGCTCCCTCTGTGCCCAGGCAGGTGACGTCCCGCACGTGTGTGCTCCTCTGGCCCTCTGCAGCCCTTCCTGCATACGTGGCTGGTGGTTGTTTACAAGTTTCCCATCGGTCTGTGTCCAAGAGGTTGTCTCCTGTCATCGTTGCTAGGGCTGTTGCTATGGCATCTGTCATCCAGGCTGTGTTGTGAGAGAGACCAGGTGGGTGATCTCATGCCCTCTTTGGTATGAACTGTTCTTGCAGCTGGGATGGAGAAAAGCCTTGATGGCGGGGCGCAGGCTGGGTTTATAGACAAGTGGGTTTGATGAGAATGAAGAGCTCTTAGGCCAAGGGAGTCCCAGGCACCCTAAAGCTCCTCCTCTCACAAGGGTTAACATAAAGTCAGACCCCTGTGTGAGGGGAGCAGACGCTGTGCCGATGCTGGTGGTGACGTCATCGAGTTTCTGGTCCTGGTGTGGGACACAGAAGCAGCACAGTCACATGTGGCCTGGGGGTAACACCTCCCAGGGACCCCAGCCCTGCAGTGGGCTGTGAGCCTGAGAGCAGGCACGTGGTTGCTCTGACTGACAGCACGGGTGGTTAAAACTCAGAGTAATCACCATCAAAATACCACTTATTGAGTGCCTTCTGTGTGCCAGCTACTCAGCAAGAAGCATCTCTCATCCTCAGAACAGCTCTAGTTGATGAGCATTATTTTCCCATTTTACGAGGAGGAAATCTAAGCTCAGAAAGATCCAGAAAGTCGCAGAGAGTCACAGAGCTAGGAAGTGGCAAGGGCAGGTTCAAATCCAGCTATGGCAGGGTTCCATAGCCTGGGTCTCCTCCACCAATGACCATGGCCTTGTAGCAAAGGCCTGCTTATTTGCTCTGAAGCGGTTTTCTATGCAGGCTGCCTACAAACGTCCACAAGAGGCCTCAACAAAGGGCACCTGCTTGTACTGAAGGCAAATTCCCTCCTCCTGTTTTACAGGTGGGGTGACATGTGACTTGCCCAGTGATGTGCAGTGGGTTGGGCTAGATTAGAAATGACTCCTTGGGCACAACTGAGTCCAACCTGGGGCCTGAGATGTTCTGGACCCCCAGAGGCCTTTGGGAAGAGCCAGTTTCCTGTCCTCCAAGTGTCCTTCCAAGGTGGCGGCCCCTGAGGCAGCCTGGAGGATGGGCACAGAGTTTTGTTTTTCTTTTTTGCTTGTGGTAAAATACATAAAACATAAAATTCACCATCTTCACCATTTTTAAGTGTGCAGCTCAGCAGTGTTAAAAACATTCACATTGTTGTGCAACGGATCTCCAGAACTGTTTACCTTGCAGAACTGAAACTCTGTACGCATTAAACAATAATTCCCCATTCCCCCTTCCTTACCCCTGGCAACCACTCTTCTACTTTCCGTTTCTATGAATTTGACTACTCTAGGTACCCCATATAAGTGGAATCCTACAATATGTATCTTTTTTGTTACTGGCTTATTTTACTTGGTATAGTCTCAGGTTTCATCCACGCTGTAGCGTGTGTCAGAGTTTCCGTCCTTAAGACTGAGTAATATCCCATTCTATGTATACACCACATTTTGTGTACCCATTCATCCCTTGGGTTGACACTTGGGTTTCTTCAACCTTTGGCTATTGTGAATGTTGCAATGAACATGGCTGTACAAATGTCTTTGCAAGATCCTGGTTTCAAATTTTTTTTTTTTAGTATCCCTAGAAGTGGAATTGTTGAATCATATGGTAATCTGATTTTTAACGTTTTGAGGAACTGCCATATGGTTTCCATGGTTGTACCATTTTACATTCCTACCAACAATGCACAAGGGTTCTAATTTCTCCACATTCCTGACAACACTTGTTACTTTCTGTTTTTTTTCTGATAGTGGCTGTCCTAACGGTGTGAGGTGGTGTCTCATTAAGGTTTGCATTTCCCTAATGACTAGTGATACTGAGCATCTTTTCATGTGCTTATTGGGCACAAGAGTCAGGTTTTTGAAGATCTGTCAACTTCGAACCCTAAACTGTTGAGGTTGCCTCACTCCACTGGTACTTTGGAGTCACAACCAAATATAGTTCTTATTCTGAAGGCATTTGTGGATAAAGATAAGTGGAGCTTGAGGCTATTCCACAGACAACTACAGTAAGGCCGGATGAAGTACATTTCCCAAGAGAGGGGCAGATAATGGATTCTGGAGTTCTTGGAGCAGGAGAAAGATGTGCATTTGAGATGAGCCTGGGCTCCCCTAAGAGGGGGTGAGAGTAATTCCCCAAGCAAATAGGCACCACCTTTCTGGGTCACTCCCGGGGATGTGTCTCCTGGCGTCCTGTTCTCGGGGAGGATGGATGAAATGACAGAAGGCACTTCCAGCCGCTGAGCTTGGATTAAGGAGACAGCTCTCCCTCTGGCTGTGCCCATGTGTTTCAGCCCTCTGCCAGGTCTCCCTGCCAGTTTGGGGCTGGCAGAACTTCTTCCTCTGCCCTGTCTTGGTGCCGATGGGGCCAGGCGCTCAGGCTGGGCTGGTGAGCCCTGGGGAGGGCTGTTTGGGCGCATTTGATTCTGTAACCAGGTGTCTCTCCAGGTACTCGGGATGGCCTCTCTCTGAGCTGAGACAGGTGCCTGGGGCCACCCTGTGCGGGTTTTTAGTACCCAGCCCTGGTGTGACCAGGGTGTTGGACCTCAAGCTCCAGGGTTTGCAAATCAAATTTAGGAGGCTTTTTTGATATGCCAGCAGTTTGTTTCTCTGGAATTGGGGATCAGCAACTCCCCCCCTCCTTGCCCCAGGTGACCTAGAACACGGCAGCCTGCCCCCACCCGTCATTTGATCCTGGATTAAATGGGAGTGCTGTGAGGTGGGACCGCCAGCATCCCTGAGCAGACGTGGCACAGGCACCATCCGCTTTACATACATTTCCTTATTCAAGTCTCACAACCTAATGAGGTCTGGGGTTTGTTTCCTCCCTGTGCTGCACGGCTTGTGGGATCTCAGTTCCCCGACCAGGGATGGAACCTGGCCCTGGCAGTGAAAGCCCAGAATCCTAACCACTGGGCCACCAGGGACCTCCCTCCTCTACTTTCTGATGGGAAGGCATAGAGGAGGGGTTAAGAGCAAAGACCCTTTGCATGAATATTTACATTTTTATTTTATTTATTCTTGGCATATGTCACACTTTCTGATTCAGTATTCAAAAGGTACAGTGAAAAGTTGCCCTCCCAGCTGCCAGCTCCCTTCCCCTGAGGCAATTGATGGCAAGTTTCTTACCAGAAGTGGTCCACCTTGCATTCAGTTTGCAAAATACCTCTGTGCAGTCTATTGATAGCATTAGAGCTGAAATTTCCCGATCTCTCATTCTAGAGTTCCTTAGGCCTCGTTTCTTCCCCTCTCTCATCCCTGCATTAGCCTAACTCTGCTGAGAGCTGCCTTTTGACCCTCTGAGCTTCTCTCCCAGTAGCTCCCTCCCAGCATCGTGGGAGGGAGCAACCAGCACTGAGCGCTGCAGGGGGAGTGGGGAGGGGTGAGGAAATGACGGTGTCAAGCAGGGTGAACGCGTGCACAGCGGGGAGTAGCAACTCAAAGTGGGAGGGGGTGATGAGGACCAGGAGAAGCTGTGAGGGGCCTGCGTTTACCCTGCGGCCGGGCCTGCCGCTCTGACCCCTCCCTGGTGACAGCTGCTCTCCTTCCCGACCCCCGAGGGGGATGCTCCGTTTGAATTTGGGTTTGTCAGGGAAGCTGTGAACAAACTGGGAAGTTTTCCCTCTGATAAACTGCCATCGCTGAACTTCAGAATTGCTTCCTGAGCCTAAATGCTGGATGAGGGAGGAAACCGGCACAGGGGTGGGGAAAAGAGAGGCTCGGAAAGCCCTCTGCTCTGCACCCCTTCCCTGAGCCCCTGTTGTGCACCAGGAGCTGCTCTGGACACCAGGCCGTGAAGGTGAGCCCTGGGAGTCCGCCCTTAAGGAGCTCACCTCCTCGTGGATGGGCAGACCTGTGCCCAGCTGGTTATGAGGATAGGATGGCAAGTCCCTTCAAACTGGGATCCCACGGAAGTCGTGCTGGGGAAGCTGGTCTTACCTGGGAAGGATGCAGAGTGTTCATTGGGGGCTCATTTTCTGTCTTGATTCTCTCTGGCTTCATATTTTCCTGGCTCAGGGAGATCCTGGATCAAGTTACTTTTCCTTCTAGAAACACTGTAGCATGGTGGTTCTACTGGGTTGAATAATGTCCTAAAAGTCATGTCCACCTGGAAACTCAGAATGTGACCTTACTTGGTCTTTGCAGGTGTAATTAGTTAAGATGAGGTCATACTGGATTAGAGTGAACCTAAATCCAAAGACTGGTGTCCTTACAGGGGACTATACTCAATATCTTGTAATCACCTATAATGGAAAAGAATCTGAAAAAGAATATATATATATATATATATATATATATATATATATATATATATATTTGAATCACTTTGCTGTACACTTGAAACTAACGCAACATTGTAAATTAACTATACTTCAATTAAAATAATAATAATAATAAAAAAAGAGTGAAAGGAGAAAAACTATATATTTAAAAAAAAAAAAGGAAGGCCATGTGAAGACCCAGACACACACAGAGGGAGGAAGGCATGTGAGGATGGAGCCAAGATTGAAGGGATGTAGTGACAAGCCAAGGAACGTTAAGGATTGCTAGCAACGACCAGAAGTTAGAAGAGGCCAGGAAGGACTGGCCCCTAGAGCCATCAGAGAGAGCACGGGCCCTACAGACACCTTGGTTTCAGACTTCTAGCCTCCAGAACCGTAAAAGAATTAATTTCTGCTGTTTTAAGCCATCCAGTTGGTAATACTTTGTTGTGAGAGCCCTAGGATACTATACAGTGGCTCAGAGCATGCACGCCCAGGCCATATCACCTCAATTCAAACCCTGATTAAGCTGTGTGACCTTAGGCAAGTTACCCGGCCCCTCCCTCTGTGCCTCAGTTTCTTCTCATAAAATGGAGATAGTAGTAGTATTTATCTCATAAGGTGTGTGGGGTGACAATAAGTTAATGACTACCAAGCATTTAAAATAGTGTCTGGCAGAGAGTAAGCCTCATGTGCCGGCAGTGATTATTTGAAATCCACCTACACATCTGCTTCTGAACTACAGAGCTCTCTTCACACCCCAGATGATGCCAAACTGCCTCGTCTGTCTGCCTGGACTTTGCAGTGTCAACTTTTGCGAGAGAAGGGCCAGGACAGACTTGAAAGGAACCTCAAGTGTGTGTGTCGGCAGCTTGTCCTTGTCCCTCCCTCCGTTTCATTCTAGGTTTCTTTATGTGTCAAACAGGAAAACAGGAATGATGCTCTGACGTTAGAACCTTGCGGGGATTGTGTGAAGTGAGATTTACTCCCCCAGGTCGTAGGCGATCAGTAAATGTTCCTTGCTCTTCCCTGCGTGTCAGAGGAGGAGCCATGCAAGAAAGCCAATCCTGCTGATGTCTGGCCCACAGAGAAAAGGCATATTTTTACTACAGTGTAAACCTGGGGCAAACAGGTGCCCAGGGCTGGCCACCTCCCGGCCCTGTGGAGGCTGGCCACGTGCATCTGTGTGTGTGTGTGTGTGTGTGTGTGTGTGCGAGGGGGATGCTTCTGACCCAGGACGGGGTGAGGATGGAGTGGCGCCCCACCCAGTCTAGGGGCCCTGACATCTGCCCTTCAGGCACTGCTCTCAGCCCAAATATTTGGAAGTTTGCCTGCTGAGTTTCTTCCTGGCCCACAGCAGCCATGGGAGTGCTGACTGTGGGGGGCCTGGTGTGTGTGTGTGTGTGTGTGTGTGTGTGTGTGTGTGTGAGATGCAGTAACCAAAAATAGCTTTGATGAAGCTGGGACCAGGTTGGGAAAAGAGGGAAGAGGTGGGAGAGGGGAGAGTCGGGGGCAGCCAAGCGCAGGTCCCAGTAGTTACATTGTTGGGGGGAATGGGGGTTCATTGACATAGGAGCTTCTGGTAAACCCATACCTGAATGATTGCTTTCCCTCTTGCTTGTCTCATGTCTAAGTTTAAGGTGTTCCTTGTAACCAGCTGCATAAAATAGCTGCATCACAGGCACGTGTTAAAGAATCCGTGTGTTAAAGAGACGTGTGCTGAAGAAACCACCTGTTAGAGAGAGATTTTCATGGATGCTTCAAGGGTTATTTCTTTGGGCTGGCTTCACGTTTGCTTCATGTATTAAACTGGGCATTTAGAAAGCAATGTGTCTGGGCTGTATTTTCTTAGCCTTATCCTGCAAAATTGGCTTTACTGAATTACAGTTGAAATGTGGTCACGATCCGTACAGAGTTGATTAAAAAGAAAACAAAACCACTCATTTGAAGAACATTTCTATCTCTTGCAGAAATATATAGAATCCGTTTTCTACAATGTCACAAACAATCTTTTATACAAGGATCCGGATTACGGATGCCTTTCTGGATTTAATGTCAGGGAAAAAATGTTTATCTCTACAAATGACTTTTGGTAACTGGATTTGTTTCCCTTTTCACTTTAGCTGCCAGGAAACCCATGGCAAAATTTAGTGCTTGATCGTGGGAATTAGTTCATCTTGGATTCCTGTTAACATACACTCCTTTGTTCCCTTTTAAGTGTATGTTTTGCTTATGTACCCAGATTTGCTATTTCATATTATATCTACATTATGTGGTCCCTCAAATCCTTTGAAAGTTAAGTGGAATTCTGGTGTATATACCCAAAAGACTTGAAAATAGATATTCAGACAAACACTTAAACATGAATGTTCATAGCAGCACAGTTTTAAATAGCCAAAAGGTGGAAACAACCCAAATGTCCATTGACTGATAAAGGGATAAACAAAATGTGGTACATCTCTACAAGGGAATGTCATTTAGCCACAGAAAAAGAATGAATTTCTAATACATGCTACAACATGGATGAACCTCAGAAACATTATGCTAAGTGAAATAAGCCAGATACAAACATCATCATATATTGTATGATCACTTTTTTTTTTTTTTTTTTTTTTGGCTGCATTGGGTCTTTGTTGCTGTGCGCGAGCTTCTCATTGCGGTGGCTTCTCTTGTTGCGGAGCACGAGCTCTAGGCTCGAGGGCTTCAGTAGTCGTGGCACGCGGGCTCAGTAGCTGTGGCTCACGGGTTTAGTTGCTCCGCGGCATGTGGGATCTTCCCAGACCAGGGATTGAACCCGTGTCCCCTACATTGGGAGGTGGATTCTCAACCACTGCGCCACCAGGGAAGTCCCTGTATGATCACTTTTATATGAAATTTCCAGAATATGTAAATCCATAGAGACAGAAAAGAGAAAGGTAGTTGCCAGGGAGTACGGAGAGGGAAGAACAGGAGTGACTGCTTATGGGTACAGGGTCTCTTTTTGGGGTGATGAAAATGTTTTGGAAGTAGATAGGAGCAGTGCTTGCATGACATTATGAATGTACTAAATGCCACAAAATTATATACTTTAAAATGGTTAATTTTATGTTATGCAAATTTTTTTTCAATAAAGAAAGAGAAAATATTGCATTGAAATTTTAAAAAATGAGTGGAGTGTAGAAATCCAATTGGAATCTAAGTGAAGTGTTGGAGATCTGGATGGAACATCTGATTGCTCTGGGTCGCAGGCAGGGCATGTCCCCCTCATTCACTGCTCCAAGTCTGCCCCCAAAGCTGTGTCCTTTGCAGATGGCACCTGCCCCTGGTGCCCGGTCTTTGGTTAAAGGCGTGGTAATGGTTGTACTCACTGCTACAATCTCAGGATGAGCTTTCACGGCCGTTTGCAAACAAATAAGCCAGAAGACTTTGGTGAGATTGGCTGTGGTGTGGGCAGACCTGGGCTTTCTCCTTGAACTTGAAAGAGATGCACTTAGGGGAATTTCTAAATAAAACCAGAGGCAAGTGGCTCTGGGTCTCAGTGACCTTCTGGGCCTGAGCAGGACCCGGCAGCGCCCCCTTCAGGAGCACCAGAAGAGTTATTGCTACTCTGAGCTTTCCCTCTGGCCAGTTTATTCCGTTCCAAACCATCATGGTGCAAAGCCAAGAAAGGAATTTAGGGATCGCAGAGCAATAACTGCTTGAGATATGGAACATTCTACGGTGTCCCCTTACTTCTTTTTTTTTTTTAAGATTTTTTTTTTTTTTGATGTAGACCATTTTTGAAGTCTTTATTGAATTTGTTACAATATTGCTTTTGTTTTATGTTTCGGTTTTTTGGCCGCAAGGCATGTGGGATCTTAGCTCCCTGACCAGGGATCGAACCCGCACCCTCTGCATTGGAAGGCAAAGTCTTAGCCACTGGACTGCCAGGGAAGTCCCCCCCTTACTTCTTTCAAAACTTGAGGGTGGGGCAGTTTGGGGTTTCATTTGGAGAATTTCTTCCATCTTCAGGATTCCACGAAGAAGACAGAGCAGGCCATGCTTCTGCTTTGGAACCAGTTCCCTCTTGGAATTGCTTCTCTACTGGTGCTCCCAGGTGGTCTGCACAGTTCAGTGGGTCTGAGGCTGCCTCACCTTGACAGGCTGTCACTGTTCTAGGAGAAGAACTCTCTCTTCCTAGGTGTGGCCTCCCTTTAATCCCTCTTTCTTAACTTTTTCTGAGAGCAGTGCTTCCCAAACATTTGTGCACCATTGCACACCGAGAAACTGATCATACTTGCTAGCAGCGTGGGGATAAACGGGGAGGGTGTTTGCAGCTAGAGGTAGTCGGAGTCTCCCCAGCCTCCGTGTGGACAGTGTCTTCAGGATGTTGGCTGGGGAGCTGAGCTCCAGGCCAAGATGGAGTTTTAAGTGTAGGAAGAAGGGATGGGGGGTGGTGGGTATCCTCAGCCTGCTTTGGCCAGAGGGCCAGAATGAATCTGTCATTTCCCTGTAAGTGCTCAGATCCATTCCCTGCCCTTCAGGGCCTGACCCCTGACGGCTACATCTCCCAGCCTCCTTTGCCAGCTGGCTCTTGGCTGGATTTGACTAGTGGGAGGCACTGATTGAGCCGGGGGGGAGGGGGAAGGGAGAAGGCCGGCACGTCCCCCGCCCTGGGTATCATCTTTGCGTCTTTGGCAATGACTGCCTCTCTTAGTAGTTCCGGCTCCTGCTGGGCGGTCCCCACTGCTGCCAGCTCCCACCAGCTGGCCCTGACCCTGGGCTTCATGACACCACCTCCTCCTTTCATCCCTTCAGCCTGTGGGCTTCCTGCGGTTGCTCGTCTCTGGGTTGCACTGTGGTTCCCTCTTTGCTTTTTCAGCCACTTTAACATGTCACTAGTTTCTCCATGAACTTTCCTTTATCAAGTAGAAGGTGTGGACTCTGTTTTCCTGATTGGACTCTGTCTTCAACAGCATCCTGGCCGCTCCCGGCGGCCTTCTAAATAGCACCAGCCAATGACAGAGAACGTGCATTGGATTGACCTTGTACTTTGGGCTACACCTTCCTCAGGTACCTGGGGCAGCAGTAGGCAGCTGGCCCAGAATACAGGACCCTGGGTCCTGGCCACACATCATCCCCTTGTGGCCAAGAATGGGGAAGAACAGAAGTTTGGGACAGCTGCTTCCCTTGTCTGCCTAGAAAACTCCTATTCAGGCTTTAGGGTCCAAATATCACTACCTCTTGATCTCTGCCTTTTTTTTTCCCCCTCTAATTTCCCCTAGACTGGATCAGTTGCTTCTTCATCTGTTATTCTCCATACAGCTTAGCTGAATAAGCCTTTTATTACTTTTTCCATTAGAGTCATGAGTGGACCTGTTTCCCTCATTAGTGGACACAGTCACCGAAGGCGGGGACCTGGCTTTGCTCAGTTCTTTGTGCCAGTGTCCCACTCAGTGCACGACGCCTGGCCCGGAGCAGGCAACGACACAGTTTTCCTGAATTCAGTGGGACCCTAAGCAGGCTTCATATTAGGACCACCTGGGAAGCTTCAAAAAATTCAAATGTCCAGGCTCTACCCTAGACCAATGATGTCAGAATCTCTGAAAGGGGGGCCCAGGCACTGGCATTTTAAAAGGCTCCCTGGGTAATTTTAATGTGCAGCCAGTGTTGCTAGCTGTTGGTTTAACTACTTCAATTTATCACTTGCTGTTTGTTAATGATTTCTACCATTAAACCCGGGTCCTCTTACGAAGTAATCCAACCTAACAAATCTTTTTGAGTGCCTGCCTTGGGCCAAGCTTTGTGTAGACAGACTCCTGCTACTCAAATTACGTTCTGTGGACCACCACCATCTGCATCACCAGAGCTGGTTAGAAATGCAGATTCTTGGGCCCCACCCCCGGCCTGCTGAGTCAGAATCTGCCTTTTCACCAGCTCCCCAACTGGCTTGCATGCATGTTACAGTCTGAGAAGCAGTGATGCAGGTATCACACAAACGTCAAATTGCTTGCTCACCGTGCATTGCGCTTCCTTTCTTACCCAGCATGCTTTGCTTCCCTTTACAAGGGTATCATCTTACATTCCTTTCTCCAGTTCAGATGGCACGTCCCAAGGAAATGGAGACCAGGCAGGAGTTAGATGAAGTGATGGATCCCCCGAGTGTGGAGGGGAGATGAGGAATGGGTGGTCTTTGAGAGATGGAAGCCTTTCAGGGCACACTGAGCACCAGTGTTTGGGAGGCCTCCGGATAGGCTGTTTGGAAAGAAAGACTCCCATTTCTGACATTGCCATTTCCTTGGGAATGATCCAGGCGTGCTGGAGGGATGCTCTGGCTGTGCCGGATGGGGGACTGCAGTAGATCCAATTGCCAGGGAGCGGACTGGCATTGATGCAAATAAAGCAGCCTTGCTTGCCTCGTGCTTTTGGGGTCCAAGCACAGCAGGGAGTTTCTGGAGGTCGGCTTATCGAGATCCGCAGGGTTACCTGTTGTTCCGGTTCAGATGGAACACGATGATCTGTGTCCACAGGAGGGGTGACTTTTAAAGGTAACCTGGAGCGGGCAGGACTCTTTGCATATCCGACTACATCTCTGCTGTCTCCCCAGAGCCCGGTGCCTCTGGCCACAGTGTGCATTCAGGCCAGATTGGAGGGTACTGCTGACGGCGGGACCAGGAAGCCAGGAGGGACAGTGACCTGTCTGGGAGGGCAGTCTTGGCCGGGAAGCTGTCTCTTCTGCCTCTGTGCTATTGCACCGTCGCTGCCGGGATTAGGTCGTGGCGATAACACATAACATGCTTCAGAAGGACCGCTGTGTGTTATCTCGTCTTGAGCTCTTCAGATACGTTTAAGAGATGCTCTGAGAGAAACCAGGATTCATTTGAGAAATGATGTAGTACCGGGTGTGGTTGGACTGTGGGCAGGAAGACAGGAAGTTGGGGTGAAGGGCATCTTGCACGTGAAAAATGGCTCCACCGCCCAGCTCACAGGACACAACATCACCCCGGGGACAGGTGCTTGGGTCGTCCCTCCAGGGAGCTGAGGCCACTGTCCCAGCAATCGCCCTCCTGTAAAACTATCCCGTGTGGGTCAAGCAACTTGGCCAATTTCGTTGAGCAGACCTCGATGGACCCACAGTCGAGTAGAGGAGATACACGAAACCAGTGAGTACACGAGGAACTACAAGTGCTCTGAAGAGCATAGGTTTCTGTGATAATGTAGGTCTGGGGGACCTAGCCTAGTCCTGGGGGTCTGGAAAGGCTTCTCTGAGGAAGTGCATGTCCCCTGAAACTTGAAGGAGCTGGCCAGGTAAGGAGGGGTGTGGAAGGATCGTCTCCCAGGCAGGAGGACTAGTACACAGTCGTGAAGGCCCCGGGCAGGAGGGCCCTGTGGCTGCAGGGCAGGGGTGAGGTGAAGCCTGGAGAGAGGGGCTGAGAGACGGGCAAGGTCCAGCCCCACAGTGCTTGACCATGTTAAGGAGTCTGGGCCTATCCTCAGACCCTGGGGCCCCATTGAAGAGTTTTGCTAGTGTGCTTCCGGACCATCTCCAGCTGCTGTGGAGAATGGATGAGAAAGGGGCCAAGCAGGTCGTGGAAGACAAGGAAGGCAGCCATTGCAGCTGGGACACCTTCTTTAAGCCGTCTCTTCCCACGGTGCCTTCCGGTCTACGGGCAAGGGCAAGACCCAGCCTCTAGACTCCTCATGGGAGGCCCTTGGCATGCGGGGGGGTGGGGCGGGGGTCTGGGCAGGCTCAGCTATGGTAGGTCAGGGTCGTGGGGGACATCTATACAGCCTGCGTACCCTCCCATCCCCAAACTATCCAGGATCCGTCTCTTGCAGTCAGGATCACTCTTATATTTATTCAAGGCCTGGAGAAAGAGGAGGGATCAAATGGGAGTGAGAGGGCTGAGCCTGGGGCCGCCAGTTCAGGGGCTTAGGGTGGCCATTGCTCAGGAGGGCTGCGTGTGGCTGAGTCACATGTTGGGGCTCTGGGAATCAAGGGCTCTGGCTGGATACATTTCCTGGATCCCGAGGAAGACTGCCAGAGCTCATGTCTGTGGAAGTTCGCAGCCTCCTATCTTTGGCAGATCCGATAATAAGTGTGAGTCCAAGTACGCATCAACGCCTTGCTGGACTCTCAGTCCCCGTGGAAGTTTGGACAAGTGCTTGCAGGAGAGTCCCCAGAGGCCTCACTGATGAGGGGGCCGGGTCCGAGAGCCCAGATCCACATCAGCCACTCTGGACACAAGACATGTCTTGCTGTTGCCCACGTGCTTCCCGGGGCCAGAGAGGTCTGTGCCTGCCCCTATTTCTCACCTCACAGGGATGCTAAGTCATCAAAACTCCAGCTGAAACGTGTCTCAGAACTTGAATCAAGATCTGTTGTCTTCCCACCATGTACAGAACCACATGCTAAGTCTAGCAGCAGGGAGAGAAAACCCCTCTTAATGAATGTTCCATGTCATCCCTGAATTGCTTTCTCCTTTCCCTCAGATTTCACGGCGCTCCTGAGGAACGCTTATTTCCCTGTGGGAAAAGCGTGGGTGAGGGGGGATATCGCCCAGATTATAAACTTAGTTTTTCATTAACAACGAATCTCAGAAATGCATAATCTCTGCCATCACCCCCTCCTCTCTCTCCCCTCACTTCCCATCAAAATGGAGCCCAGAGGGGCAAACTGGGTTTGGTCCAGCGGGACAGGGGCTGTGTCTCCTGGGCCAGCTTGTCCTTCCCTGCTGAGAGGTGACTCCTGATGAGTGTGTCAGAGCCAGGGACTGTGCCCAGCAGGTCGCAGGTCCTCGGTGGATATTTGCTCAGTGCCTGCAGGCTGCTTGTCTTTCTCAGCTTGTGGGTGTGTGCAGGGACAGCACCTGGGCTGTGCGGGTTCCCACCATCACACCTCCATATAATTGATCAGTTCATTCAGCCAGGATTTTTAGTACATCCTATGGTGCAGGCAGGGGGGCAGAGAACGGGGCCTCCTTAAGGGGAGATGAGATGCACCCACAGAGATCTCCCCCACCAACCGGAATGTGATAAGGCTGGAAAGAGAAGCCTGACCAAGGGTCAGGAGATCAAGGCAAGACTTTGTGGAGTGAGCAGCATTGAAGGATAAGTAGAAATGATCAAAATGTGACTTCCTGACCTTCCCATAATGTCTTATGGTTTCATATGGTTTTAGGTTTTTTAATATTGGTCCTCTTAATAACTGTGAAACAGGCAGGACATATTTTTAGCAAGGAGATGTGGGGAGGGTAGACCAGAGAGAGGGGGAGTACAAGGAACGGCGGGAGGACCACGTTGACCGGGTTGCTGAAAGGACAATAGAATGTCGGGAATAAGAGCAGCTGCTTCAGAATCCAGCCAATGAGAGCTCACATCTGCTTCACATTTCTTAGCTGCAGGACATTTGGGAAGGTCACCGAACCTCTGGGAGCCTCAGTGCCTTTGTTTATGAACAAGAATGATAAAATCATTTTGTTAGGGTGGCTGTGAGATTAAAATGAAGTCTTGGGGGTAAGTGCAAGCCTTGGCACACAGAAAAGACCAGACAATATGGCTCTTTATTGTTTTAAATGGATTGTTGGGGTCCGAGTCATGTAGGAGGGACAGCTGGAAAGGCGGATGTGGGTTCCCGTGTCTAGTGGCTGATGGGCAAAAAGATGTCTTAGTTTGGGAACCCCTAGAAGCAGACTGAGAAAAATAGTCAAAGGCAAGTAGTTTATCTGGGACACAATCCTAGGAAACCTAAGTGGAGGGGATGGGGAGCTGAGACAGGAGGCCAGAGAGGGTGTGATACCAAGCCAGCAACCACTACGGGATGGCTGGCCTTTAATCCCAGGAGGAAACTCTGGGAGGTGGTGTAGAGGACAGGCCTCGGTGTTATCCTACCTGAAGGAGAGGCAGGCGAGAGATCTGGGCTATTTGCCCACTGTCACCCCTAGGAGGGTGCTTCTGGGGTGCTCAGTCCTCCAGACACTTGGCCTGCCCTGGAGAAAGCTCTCAGGCAGAGATGCAGATGCTGGCAGCTGGGAGTCAGCCAGCAGCATGAAGTGGGACGGTCCCAGGGACATCAGGGGCACAGGACACGTAGTGTAGTGTTTGCTCTGGAAGGATTGCAGTGTCTTATCCAGCCCGTGCCTGACCGTATTTTTCTTGCTAGCTATTTCCATGTGTATTTCCTAGTCTCTCATCTTTAAGTCTGTGGTCTTGAGCTTTGGCTGTTCTAGGCTTCCACCTCTGAGCTGAAACCAGGCCCGTGGTACCCGCCCAGGCTCTTGGAGACACAGAGGCCCGTGGTACCCGCCCAGGCTCTTGGAGACACAGAGGCCCGTGGTACCCGCCCAGCCTCTTGGAGACACAGAGGCCCGTGGTACCCGCTCAGCCTCTTGGAGACACAGAGGCCCGTGGTACCCGCCCAGCCTCTTGGAGACACAGGTTGCCTCCTGCAGTTGCTAGGCACGCTGCAGGCAGGGACGCTCTCCCTGGCAGCATCCTCCTGTCCAAGAAACATGCTATTGTGAGAAGGGGGGCTGGACCAGTGATGGAGAGGTGGCCCCTGGAGGAATTCTAGGGCAGGGTCAGGTCTGGGGCTCCAGCTGGCCACACCCTGAAGATGAGCTTGGATGGATCTCTTAGCAAAAAGGGTATGTTTAGCTATCCGCACCCCCCCCACCTCCCCCACCATGACAGTCCAGAGGGGCCTGCTGGGTGCGTGAGGACTTTCGGAAACACTGACTCACTCTCTGGGTTCTCTGAGGCTTCTGCTTTAGAGAATGGGGCATTCTGTCTGTCACCGCCAAGTATGATTTCAGACTGCACAGATCAGCTGGCTGGGAGAGGAGATGAATGACTAAAGGGAGAGGAAGCCAATGAACTGGGGGCAGGGTGGGTGTCCGACGGAAGCGAGGTGGGGAGAAGCTGGCAAAACTGCCGAGAGGCAGGCTGGTGGTGGAGAGAAGCTTCCCCCGCCTCCCACCCTGGGGTGAGATTAATTAGGAGAGACCCTGGAAGGCGAGAAATGGAGAACCTGGAGGGGAGCTCCTGCAGGTTTGGGGCAGTAGTAGTCACCTGGGGAAAAGCCATTAAGGGGTGTTTGGGAATGCTAATCTGTGGACCCCTGACCCTCTTTGAATGCAGATAGATTTGCAAATTTCGACACTAGTGTGATCTCTTTTCAGGAATCCAGACCTCTTGGAAATGTGTTATCTTTTACAAAGAAAAGAAGGAAGGAGGGAATAGAAGAGGTCAGAATAATTTAGAGCCCCACTCACATTTATTTCATAAAGCTGCTATCCCTAAGAAGAGCTTGGTGTGCCCTATGCAAATGTTTACCCCAGGGAAATCTCTCAGGACTAGATCCAATGGACTGGGCCCTCTTTAGCAAACAGGCAGTTTCCATTAAGAAAAAGCCCAGCCTCTTGGTGTCCTGTCCTAACGTTCTGAAGGGTTGGGACCCCAGGCACCGTCAGGCAATGGCAAACATCTCACAAATTTAAGCACTGGGCCTAGCAGACTCAGCACCATCTCCGCCTTGGTGGGCTGGCCAAAGCCACCCATGAGTCCAGATGGTGTGAATTGGGAGTGTTTGTTTGCCTTGGGCCCATTTGCACCTTAACCCCTCTGCACACACATAGCCTCTAGGAAGTACCCAGGAAGTGAGAGTTTGGTGTCACACAGTTTCCTTGAGGGTCTGATCTGAGTACTAAACAGTTTTTCCCCTTCAGGAAATGCACAGGCAAGTGCTGTGCTGGCCTGGGACTTGCATTCTTGAATTGCACGTGGTGGTTGTGAGGCTTGAGTGACCCCACCATACCCTCATACACCCAGGGACGGGGCCCTGGGATCCATTGGTGGTAGATGCAGCTACTGGGCATTTCAAATTCCCAGTGCCATGCTGGTGAAGGAAAGGAAGAAAGCTAGGGACAGGGGAGTTCAGGTTTAAGGGAAAGTGGCACAGCTGTTGGGCTGGTCCCCAGAGTATAGCCAGCATTCCCTTTCCAACCTGTCATGGCGGAGTAGGGTATGGGGGCCTTGGGTCTGATCTGGGCTGGTGTGGCTGACCGTGGGCTCTAATATGGGGGCTCTGGGCAGCAAAGCTATTGTTAACAGGAACCGATAATGCTGCGATTCCAAGGGGTCAGACAGGAGTCCACGTGATTTGAAATTGGTCCCATGAGCCGTTAGCAAGGTGGTGATGAGAAATCGTGAAACCTGGGCCCATCCGCTGGGAAAAGGAGGCTGATGTGTCCTTTCTGGGTCGTTAGGGCCCAGCTGAGTGGCTAGAATTTGGGCAGGACCCCCAGCATCTCACTGAAGTACCAACCAGGACCTGGGAAGAGCTTCTGTCCTATGGATGAGACACAGTGGGCACGGGGCGGTGGCCACGGCTTGGTGCCACAGGAGGCCTCTCGGGGTACCCCAGATGCTGGGCGGAGGCAGCTGGTGCATAGTGGGTCCTTCATAAATGAGTGACTGCAGTGGAGTTCCAGCCCCACCTGTGCTGAGGTTCGGCTCTGCCGGACCAGCCTGAGAAGAGCCTGCAGGGTAAAGGTGCTCCAGGCAGCCGGAGACATCAAGTCCTTCGTCGTGGTGCGAGTAGCTGGGCACGGTCCAGCCCAGCAGCAGAGGCTCTGGTCAGTGCTCAGTCATGCTGTCAGCTTCGTCACTGTCACCCTCCATCCCGACAGCCACGGGCTCTGTGTTCCTTTGTCCTTGTGCGTGGCTTGAGAAGGGAGCTCAAGCTCTCTTGGGGTGTGCCGGGAAAATCCCGTGTCTGCTGCCTCTAGCTCCCGCCCCAGCTTGCAGATGTTCCTTTCCCGTGCTCACTGGGCATCGCCGCTACTTTCTGTCCTGCGCCATTTCTCCTGGAAGGGGGAGCCCGGGCCGTCTGGCGGCTGAACTCCAGCTGGGGAGCCTGCAGTGCAGTTCCACATTGCCAAGGCCCTTGGTGTCCTGAGCAAACCCCGCTGTCAGCAGCCTGGAAGGGAGGAATGCCTGCAGGGGCGGGGCCAAAGGCTGGCTTCCCGAGATGGTTCCCCCACGTGTTGGAGGTGGAGGCTGAGGCACCACCTTGACCTTGGGGTTTCTATACCTCCAATGAGAGGGTTAGTCTCCAGGGAGTGTGCGTGACCAGGATCCCTAACAGAGCACCACTGGTGCCTTTGTGGCATTCAGTTTTCCTGTCCTACAGGGGACTGGAAAGGAGAGCTCCTGCCGCATCCATGCCACGTTTATGGAGGGCTTTTTAGAGCCGGGCGCCCGACTTGGTGCTGGGGATGCTGAGATGAAAAACACAGTCCCTGCCCCCAAGGATCTCAAAGTCTTGTGGGGAGACAGGGGTGTCACAGGGTGCAAGACAACATGCTGAGTGTCCTGTGAGAAGCACAGCTTCTGTGTGGAGCTGATACTCTGTCAGCACATGCCAGCTAAGGTCGGGAGGTTGTTAAAATGGTGAAGTGCTTCCATAGCGGTGGTTAAATACCTGCGTCCTGAGCTCCCTTAATGATCACACCCGATTCTCCAGCCACCCTGGCCCCTCAGGGATCCAGGAGCTAAGTAAGCATCGGTACCGGGCTTAGGAGGAGGCCCTCGGGGGCCCGATCCAGCCCTTTGGCTGGAGTCCTTTTTGGTCGGAGTTTGTGCTCTACTAGTTGTTACCTATCTTGAGTATCAGCCATGGTTCTGGGGTGGACAGCATAGCCAAAGCACTCAGGACCTGGAAGGGGAGGACCAGGGAGGGTTCCCAGAAGGAGGGTCCGTCTGCGCTGAGTTTTGAAGGAGGAGCATGGGTCAGCAAAATCTCTCCTCAGCCTTACGTTTTGTGCTTTTCTGACCCTTGACGTTGGACCCCAGCCCTGTCCCACACCCTAGGCAGCTCTTCTCTACCACAGGTTGGAGCCCCCCGGTCCCAGTTTCAAGGAGAAGCTGCTGGGAACCTCTGTGGGCTCTGAGCACTTGGAGCACAGAGCCAGCACAGGGCCAGAGGAGGGCGACCAAAATAAAGACTGCAGCGGACTTTGTTGTCAAGGAATTTACACGCCCCTGAGGGAAGCCAGGCAAATGATGCCTCCACGTGCAGGTGACAGGGTCACACACCTACACCAGCAGCCACGCAGACACAAGTCCCCAGTAACTGGCGGGTGAGGGGGGGATCACTGATCATTGCAACTGGGTGAGGATGGTTTGATAAAAGCGTAGTGGAGGGAGGAAGATGCGGCATATTGGCACCCGAAAAAAGATGTTCAGCTTCACGGACATTCGTTGGGTACCCAGGGGCGGGCTGGCTGGCAGACAGGAACAGTAGCTCAGAGGAAGCAGGAGGGAACCAGTCCCAGCGGCAAGTGCTTTGTTGGGCTGACTTGTAAAGTGCAGCCTGTGTCCTACTAGAAGGCGGGGGTTGCCGGGGGGAGAGATGGGAAAGAGGGTCTCACACGACATGCATGTCACAGCCTCAACCACTGTAGCTACAAGCACGGTCACTCTCCTGACCAAGGAGGCCCCAGTTCCTGACCTCAATGCCTGTACAACCCAGTGACAGCTCGAGAAGAAAAAAACTCACTTCTTTTTCTCTGCTCTCAATGCAGTTCTTCACTCTGGCCATCAAACATGTGATTTGCCCCCATACTAATCAATCCTGTAATTCTCTGTGGTCACTGAGTGGGTGTCCTACGATTCAAAGCAATTCTGACACCGCCTACCTGGAGTGAGTGTCGGATCCCACAGGGTAAGGACTTGGTCTCATAAGACTACATCACCCCACTACTTCTGATGCCAATCACAAGTCCAGGTTGTCACCTGAGCTTCTGACTGACCAGCTATAGATCAGAGGTTCCCAGGACCCCCTCCTTGGGATTGGTAATTTGCTAGAGTAGCTCACTGAACTTGGGAAAACAGTTTACTTACTGTTTATTATTACCAGTTTATTATAAAAGGATACCACTCAGGAGCAGCCAGATGGAAGAGATGCAAAGGGCAAGGTATGGGAGGGGTCACAGAGGTTTCACACCCTCTCCAGATGCGCCACCCTCCCAGCCCCTCCACGTGGTCATGAACCCAGAGGATCCCTGAACCCCACTTAGTATTTGTATGGAGGCTTCATTATGTAGGCATAATTGATTAACTTCTTGGCCTTTGATGATTAATTCAACTTCCAGTCAGGTGGGGCTGAAAGTTCCAACCCTGTAATCACCCAAGGTTGGGTTCCTTGGCTACCAGCCCCCATCCTGAGGCTCTCCAGGAGCCCCCAGCCATGGGCCATCTTATTATGATACAAAAAGACACATCACAAAAAGACACAGCACTGGAGATTCCAAGGGTTTTAGGAGCTATGTGTCTGAAAATGGGAGCAGAGACCCAGTATATGTATTTCTTATGATGTCACATTGCTTTTCTTTTTGGAAGGGAAAATCATCATTCTTTGAGCTCTGGCATATTCCAGACAATGTGCTACGTCTTGTACAAACACTACTTTAATTCATCTTTATGATGCCTCCATGAAATTGGCGTCACTATCCCTATTTTATAGATGCAGAAATTGAGGCCATGGGAGGTTACCCAGCTAGTCAGTGGCAGGCTGGAGATTCAAGTTCATTGCTGACTCCAAAGCCTATTATTTTTTATTGCACCAAACTGCTTCCAAAAGTCTAGAGAAGAACTAGGGAGGAGAAGGATGGTGAAGCTTGACAGGCTGGCTTCTCTTGTTGAGGTGAGCACACCTCCCTCATACAGCCTGACTTTTTATTTTCTGTGACAGAAGCATGAGGGGATATATGGAGAATATATATGGAAGATGAGAGTTACAAAAGCCATTCATACAAGTCCAACTCGCAATCCCCCCTTCCTCTCAGCTTTGGTTTGGAGTTGAGCTTCAGGGAAGCATTTCAACAGTGCAATGGGTTAGACACAGGAAATGGAGAAAACGTTGCTTCTTTCCTCAAAGGATCTGTGACCCTTTGTCCAACCCCTTCTCCTCAGCTACAGCTTCCCCTGCAGACTTTAGCTTCCTAAGATGTTTTGGTTTGGTGTGAGAAGCATTTGTTAGCCATTGGAGGGTCTTGAGCCTTTAAGGGACAAGTTCAATGTCATCATTGGGAAAGTAGAGCCTAGAACAGGCTGGAAGCTGAAAGGTCTGCTATGAGGTTGTTGTATCCATCTGGACATGAGGCTCTCTCAGGTAGGGGCTGTGGACATAAAAAGATGAGGGGAGCTACTAGAAATATCAGCGGAGGAGGGATTAGTAGGACTTGAATTGGAAAAGGAGTGAGAGAGAGCTATCAAAAGTCTTCTTGGATAGATATGGTTAATAGATGGTATTTATGTTGCCCTTCTGTATCCTGTGCCCAGGGCAGACATCACTAATCAATCACAGTTCTTTTTTGGGCTCAACCACAGACTCCTTCTAAACACAGCAATCTGTGTTAACTCTCACTAACCCAATGGTATTGCACATAAGTTGAAATCTACTCTATCTCTGCTCTAATGTTTCAAGTCAGGAGGACTCAGCAGAGGTAGTTTGGGAGAATTCAGGAGGTAAGAGTAAGCTGTTCTGTCCACATTTTTGTTCTTAGGTGTCCAGGGGAATGCGTATTGTGAGAACGGGAAGACAGGACAGTGGAGAGGTTAGGCATTAAGGGTAGAGCTGTAGAGCTGGAATTCATCTCTAATTAGGCAGTAATTGAAGTCATGTGAATGGATAGATGTCTTCCAACAGGGTGAGTAGATGGGGAAGAGAACAGACAGCTTATTGCCAGAGGATAGGAAACTGCTCACGATGCTGAAGCAAGAAAGTGAAAAAAGTTAACAAGAGAAAAAATTGCATTTCCTTCACCGAGTAAGGAAGGCCATCTCTCCAGCCCCCAAAGTGGAATCCTTTGGAAACTTAAGGAACTGAAGTGCTGGTTTCCTTACAGATTACAGGGGTTAATGCTGTTGATGCCTTCCTTTTAGGTCTCGGATATGAGCCAGTGTTTCTTCCAGCAGTGACGCTTTAAAGGAGCCTCTCTCCCCGCAGTCTCCCACTCCACATCCTGTTTCCGGTCTTGGCCCAGCTCACCCTTCTTCCTTTGTCCCGTGACTTCTCTCTTCTCTGTAGCTTGGTCCCATCCCAGCTTGCCGTGCAGAGGGAAGGCTAGGTACCACACTTGTGATCTTGTCTTCCTGATGGTTACCTTAACTAATCACTCTGACACCCTTAGGTTCTGGGGATAATTATTCCCGCAAAGTCAAGGACTCCCTTTCCTTCCAGTGACCTGGAATTACCCTCTCGCAATGAAAGCACCCAGAGCTTTGGAGTGACTTTTCCGCATTAACTCTGAGGCCGAGTTGCAGCCAGGAAATCTACCCTTTTAATAGGGGAAAATATTGCCCTCGTAAGTCTTTATGCAACGCACTTGAGCCTAATGCTCTCTTACCAATTCGCCTTTATAACTTCCATATTGAGTGAATTAAGTCCTCCATACGGGTAGTTATTAAAGAAGTGATAAGTGCTTTATAATTCGGTAAAGGGTGGCCTGGCCATTTCAGATTTTCCTAAGGAAACTGGCCACTCGAAGGGCAGCACTTTCAGGACCGCTGGGGCCAGCTGCTCTTAGGCACAGAGCTTGCACTATTGGATGACTTTCAAGCCAGCTGCTCTGGCCTAGACTAGACTTTCCTTCTCACTCAGACTTTCTCCTCCGATGCCCATCGGGGAGAAAGGGTCAAAGCTAATGTGTCTCTCCCTGCCTCAGGCTGTTTCTGCTCTTGATCAAAGACCTCCTCTTTCTCTCCTAGTTCAAAGCTGAGATGTCTAGCAGGGGCTGGAGGGTTTATGATCAACGTGGTTTGAGTCTCATCTGTAGACAAGAGGGGACTGTCTCCAAGGGGCCACAGGGCTGTGCCTCCCTCCCCAACCCCGCAGGCACAGCTTGCTTCTTTACACCTTTGTCTCTTCAAATAGTTGGAGAAAATGCTGGTCCCGTCAAGACCTTGGGAACCATAGCCTTTTCATGACTTGCTGCAAGGTCCCAGGATTCTGAGGAAGTACAGTCATTTATTAATTTGTTCATTTAAATCTTCTACCTTGTACTAAGAACTGGGCTGAGTGTTGTGGATACAGTAGTGAACAAGATAGGTTGCCTGCCCTCAGAGAGCTTGCATTCTGTTGGGGGAGAGACACAGTCAACAAGTAAACACATACATGAGGTAATTATAGATTTTGTCAAATGATATAAAGGAAATACCTAGAGTGACATTTCTCAACCTTGGCACTACTGACATTCTGGAGGGGATAACTCTTTGTTGTGAGGGGCTGTCTTGTGTTATAGGATATTTAGTAACATCCTTGGCCTCTACCCACTAGATACAGTAGCCCCTCCCCAGTCATGACAACCAAAAATGTCCCCAGACATTGCCAAGTGTTCCCTGAGGGCTTAAATCCACCCCGGCTTGAGAACTATTGATCCAGAGGAAGGTGATATAGAATGTCTTTAGGTGGTTGGTCAGGGAAGGCCTCCCTGAGGAGGTGACATTGAAGGGGAGTCCAAGTGCTTTTAAGGGCAAAGCCAAGTGCAAAGGTCCTGAGAAAGGGAAGGGAGCTTGATGTTTTGAAGACTAAAAAGGAGACCAGTGGGATGAAAGCCAAGTGAACAAGGGTAAGGTTAGTCTGAGCTGCGGAGGGAGGGAGATGAGCCAGACATGGAGGATCTTGCTGGCTGAGGTGGAGTCTGAATTCCATCCCAGGTGCAGAAGCCATTGGAGGTTTATTTTTGTGGGGAGTGGGTGGGGGAGGGGGACATGATCTGATTTATGTTATGAAAAGCTCATTCAGGCTTCTGTGCGAGGACAGGTGTAGTCAGGTGGGAGTGGAAGCAGTGGTCATGCTTTTGAGGCAGTGGTCTTTGTTAGAGGTGACGGTGGCCTGGGTGTTAAGGGGTGATAAGAGTGGAGGTGGTGAGGAGCGGGCAGAGCTGATGATCTCCTGTGGAGGTGGACTTGCTAAGGGGTGGCTACTGGAGGGAAGGAAGGGAGCAATCAGTGATGAAGTTTGACTTGGTGGTACCAGTGCCATTTACTGAGATGGAGAAGCCCAAGTGGGAGGACAGCAAGGGCTGGTGTTGGACCTGTGGACGTATCAGGGAAGAGCCTGGAGCTCAGTGGAGAGGTCTGACTAGAGACACCTTTGGGCGCTTGGATGGTGTTCGGAGCCAAGCACCTGGGTGAGATCCCTGTGGCCAGGGGGAGGCAAAACCTGGAGACTCCACCACTGAGGGATCAGACAAAGACTATGGAACCAGCAAAGGAGACTAAGAAGGGCTAGCCAGGGAGATAGAAAGAAACCCGGCAGAGAGTGGACTTAAGGAATTCCTAGAGAAGAGAATGTTTCCAGAAAGAGAGAGTGGTTAACTAGGTAAAATGCCACCAAGAGACTGGGAAACCAGGTGGCAGAGAAGAATTTGCCAACGTGGAAACCACTGGTGACTTGACAGTGTAGTTTCAGTGGAGTGGTGGGGACAGAGGACAGACTGGGGTGAAGAATCAAAGGGAGGCGAGGAAGTGAGGCCTGGGAATATAGACAATCCTTTTGAAAACATTTGTCGTATGGAGCTGGAGAGACATGAGTTGGTAGCTGGAGAACATAGAGTCCAGGAGATTTTCTTTGAAATGGGCTCTCCTAGGATGTGTTTGTATGCTGATGGAAAAATCTAAGAGGGAGAGAGTGAGGGGACAGAGGAGACAGGGAGAAAATAGGAATGAGTCCTTGAGAAGGTGTCTCGAGGGGTGAGGGCAGGGGAAGGTCCACAGGGGAGCTGGTAGAGGGCTAAACACTTAAGCTCTGCTGTTGATCACTTCGAGGTTCATTCATTCATTCATTCATTCAGTCAGATGTCACTGAGCATTTGCATGGCACTGGGGACACAAACCCCTGGTCAGTGCCCTCAGAAAACTCATGTTCTGGTGAAGGTCATCATCACTTGGGGAAGGGAAAGATGGAAAAGCTGAGCTCAGGGGTCAAGAGCATTCCCATCTCATCTGCTGCCATGTTTGGTGAGAGGAGGCCCTGCCCACTCCCCCACTCCTGACTCCCATGGTGGGCAGTAGACCTGACATCTGGTCCTGGGGGGGAGATCTGGTCCCTGGGCCTCCTGAGACCTCTGGGATCACCCCATTTCTGGGCTCTGTAGTGATGCCCCAAGTTGCCTGTCCCCAGTTGGGATGTTGAATGGTGTGCCCTGGGCCACATTCCTCCTCAGAGATAAAGTTCAGGGTTCCTGTGGGATTGGCCCAGGGCTCTGGGCTGCTCAGCAGGGCCCAGGGTGAGGACCATGCCGGTGCTGAGCCTGGAAAACCTCTGGCTTGAGTTGGGGCATCGAGGTGGCTATTTAGCACCAACCTGGATGGCTTCCCAGGCATGTACTTATCCTGGGGTAACTGCCCTTATTTGAGATTCTGGAGGTGAGGGAGTGGGGAAGAAGACAGATAGGATCTCTGTTCTCATGTATCATAGTTCTAGAGACACGACAAACATGTAATCAAATAATCAAATAAGACAATTACAGATGGTTATGAAAGGCTGTGAAGGACATAAACAGGGGCTTGCGTCAGAGCAGCTGGCGGGGAAGGGAGGGTGGGCTCACAGAGGAGCTGGGGCCGGCTTCTCTGAGAAGGTGACCTTGGAGGGGAGACCTGAGGGATTAAAAGGAGTCAGGGAAGAGCGTTTCATGGAAGTTCTGATTGGGAATAAGCCTGGCAGGTTTAAAAAACAGAAGGCACGCCAGTGTGGCCAGGGCCTAGAAAACCAGGGGAAGGTGTTCAGTGAAGGGACTATGGAAGCAGCTAACAATCAGCTCATGCGGGACCTCGCAGGCCACGGCCCGGGTTTTGGATTTTATTGTAAGGACCAAAGGAAGCAGTTGGAGGGTTATAAGCAGGGGAGAGGATGATCACTCTGGAGGAGAGACTGTGGAAGGAGAAGAGTGAAAGCAGGGAGGCCAGCCAGGAGGCAGTGGCCGTTTGCAGTTAGAGGCGGTGGCTCCCTGGTGTGCGGATGTGTGGACAGCAGTGAAAATAGGGAGAAACAGACAGACTGGTGATGGGCAGGCCAGTCTGATCACAGACTGGGACCCGAGCAGGGCAGCTTGGACTCCCCAGTGAGCTGGCTGAGTTCCAGATGTGTGCCCTTGACCTTTTCTCTGTTAGGAGACGCAGCATTTCAGCACCTGAAGGGCACAGGTGTGCACACAAACATACCCCATTCGTTCCTGGCACGAGCTTTGGAATTGATCGGGAAGCCGGCACAGATGCTGCCGTCTTCCATCTGTTCACCGCACGATCTGAATGTTCCTTTCTGCAGTCCCGGGGGTGTCTGTGATGTGGGGCTGGTTCACCGTGGTCCTTGGTGGGCAGCTGCTTGTAGAGCTGGTGTGCTCACGTGCTGGCATGCCGGGGTTGCCAGCCCAGGAAGGCTCCCCAGGCTTCTAGTATCCCCCTTGACAGCTGTCAAGGGAGGGAGAGCCGGGTGACTTGGCTGGTGTGATCCGATGCAGCTCTTCTCCAGCCCCCTGGTGCCTGCGCTCCATGGAGCTGTTGCTCCAGACGGTTTGTTTATAATGCTAAACATATCAGATAATTGAAAGCTAATGCTTCTGTCTGGATCACTAGACATAATATGCCTGGATAACAAATCAATTTCCTCCTTGCCCTGCAAGGCTGGGAAGTCAAACACCCGGCACATCCTTTGTGTGTGTGCAAGCATGTGCGTGTGCGTGTGTGGGCACGCTCATGCATGTGTGTGCTCCAACGCTGACTTATTAGAAAATGAAATTCCAGGCTAGTTTCCCCAGGCACCCAACTCTGTCTTAGAACAGGATTCAGGTGAGAAGGTGATGGGAGCCTCAGGTCTGACAGGGGACAGGGACATCTGGTGATGAAGGCACACCCGTCGAGCCTTGTTATCCGAAGCTCTTATGTTCTGTGTTGGAGGAGTGGAGTATTCATATACAGAACATCTGAGAAACACCAGTTTCAGCTACCTCCTGCCAGGATACAGCTCCAAGAATGAATATACTGAATATAATATACTAGTGATGGTGCCACCAGGAAAATGTGAATTATGAATTACCAACAAGAATGCTTACTTATCTGGCAAGCTCAATTATCCAGAAAGGGAATGCGAAACAAAGTAAGAAAACAAGGGCAAATATCTACCTCTCTCTCTATGTGTGTGTGTGTGTGTGTGCACGCATGTCTGTACCTGAATTTTTTCATATTCCCTTAAATCCTTATTCAGATTCTTTTTACTCTTACTGAAGGCACAGTTCCAAAGACAGTCATGGAATCAGCTATGCTTTGCACTAGTGCTAGGCGTCACAGCCGAATGGAGGACGTGGGCATGGCCTCATCTAATCCTCACGGCCTCTGGATTTCCCATTAGGAAACTGAGGTCTGGAGAGGCTGGAGTAACTGGCCCAGAGGCATCAGGCTTCTAAGCACAGAGCTGGGTGTCGTCTCCAGGTCAGCCTACCTTCAGGGTGCCTGCTCTTGACCTCTGTTCTCCAATGGACTGCAGAGCAGACTGGTCTCAGCATGTTGGAAGGTCCCGGGGGGCACAGCCCAATAGCAAAGAAGAGCCAGAAAGCCGTTAAAAATGAAGGCAATTGCGATTAGAATTCAAGAGTCATTTCAGGGTAGGACCACTTTGGGTAGGGGCGCAGGTTCTGCTTACTTTGAGAGCCTCTAGGGGGTGTCACTGTGCTACAGCTCAGTGGGCTAGGTGGGTTGATCACAATGATCCAGGATCATCAGGAAAATATAAGCTGTGTTCTGTTTACTCTGCTTCAAAAGTCAAGGAGGTGTGTAATGCATTTTAGGGGAAAAAAGAAACATTCAGCAAGGAACTTGAACATGCAGAGGTTTTTTTTTAGTGAATTTATTTATTTAATTTATTTATTTTTGGCTGTGTTGGGTCTTTGTTGCTGCATGCGGGCTTTCTCTAGTTGAGGCGGGGGGGGGGGCTACTCTTCATTGCTGTGCGTGGGCTTCTCATTGCGGTGGCTTCTCTTGTTGCGGAGCATGGGCTCCAGGCACGTGGGCTTCAGTAGTTGCAGCACGCGGGCTCAGTAGTTGTGGCTCACAGGCTCTAGAGTGCAGGCTCAGTAGTTGTGGCACACGGGCTTAGTTGCTCCATGGCATGTGGGATCTTCCCGGACCAGGGCTCGAACCCGTGTCCCCTGCATTGGCAGGCGGATTCTCAACCACTGCGCCACCAGGGAAGACCCATGCAGAAGTTTTGCCTTTAAATTTAGTTGTCTGGAAAATTTGGTTATGAAGAACAGCTCATTAATAGCAGTGAGGAATCACAGTGAAAATAACAGCCATCTGACAGCAAGGGAGGAGAGAGAAAAGCTTGGGAAAACGAGGAAATACTGGGCCTGCCACATCTAAAGGAAGGAAGGATGTTCCCTTGTCCCACCAACCAGTCCTTGTCTTGCTGATTGCCCAGGTGAGGAGGAAAGTTCTGCCAGGTGAAGGGTGCCTTGCCCCTCTCATGGGCCTCCCCAACAAACTTAGTCCCCTGGTGTTGGATGGACTTGGACGTCTCAGTGTTCTAGGGATTTCTGTGTTTAGGATTTAAATATTGGAGGTATAAGCAACTCTTAAACGTATCCACATGGCATGTTTTTAATTAAAATAGGGACCACAGTCTGTACCGTCTAATTTTTATATGCTTGGAGATTGCCAATTCATTACCATATTGGCCCAAGCCAAACAGAAGGAGGAAGAAGCAATGGTACAAAAGCACAATTGGATTTAATCTAGCACAGAGGATTTTTACATTCTCTGTGAAAGTATTAATTGATACTTCATTTGTGTCCTAGCTCATTTCCACAGGGGTCCGAAGCAATTGTGGATTGGGTTTATCTGCTCCAGGAATGGTTGCTGGGTGAGCCATTGGGAGTGGCTCCTTTCCTCCCAAGTCCACCTGGAAGCAGCATGTCCTTTGACCATGGGGCCCCCAAGATCTCATTGAAGTTTTCTGAGCTGTAGCCCTAAGTCCAGCTCCGGCCCGGGGGCTCAGTGTTGTCGTGAATTAAGCCTCACTTCCTCCCTCTCTCTGGAACAGTGTTGCGTATCGGCTCCTGGCAGAGAGTCATAATTCTGTGGTGTCAGGGAAGGGCAGTGGCGAGAGGGCAGGGACAGGGCATTGCGTTGACTCTCTGGATGGCACATTTCATATTTCCATGTGATGACGAGGCCTTAGAAATGCAGAAGGATAACTTTCAGTGGAGGGACAAGGCACTAGGCAGTGCATTCCAGCCAGAGCTTGGTGAGAAGAGACCATTATTGCTTCTAGCATGTGTAACCTGGCTTGGGCCAAGGTCCGGTGGGCCAAACACCCCTCATTTCCTCTCAAGTAATGCCCTTGTCACAGGAGTGTCCTGAGAACCATGGCTTTTGATTTTCTTCTCTTACCTGGACCCTGTGACCTAGAGGCAAGCTTTTTGGTGTTGGCCTGGGGCCTTTTGGTGTTTGCTGCAAAACAATCATTTTCAAAATTATGTCTGAAGCCATGAAACTTTTTTCTCAATGGAATCTTAGGTAGAAGCCTTGTATAATAAAGCAGGGTTTCCCAACCTCGACGCTGTGGACATTTGGGGCTGATAATTCTTTGTTGTGGGCATGCCGCCCTGCGCATTATTGAAATGTTTAGGACCACCCCTGTGGATGCCGGCGTCACTCCCTGTCCCCCAGTCGTGACCACCAAAAATGTTTCCAGACATTGCCAAATGTCCCCTGGGGGGCAAAATCGCCTCCAGTTGGGAACCACTGTATTCAAGGGACTAAAGTGGAGGTAATTAAAGTAGGGATGGGAGCCTGGAGTCACTGAGAACAAGGCTTCAGGTCTCTGTGGGGCATCTACCGGCACACACCGCCTGAGCAGACAGACGCAGGATCTGGCGGTCCCGCTGACCCACGTTCCTGGCATCGCTCTGAGTTCTCGTCTCCCCACAGCGGCAGCAGGCGTGTGAGATGCCTGTGCTTGGGCGGGCTGGTGTGGCCTGTGGTCCTGGAACAGGGTGACCAGTGACTGCCCCGCACAGGGCTCAAGGGCCTAACCTTCCTTCAAAAACATGACCATTCTTGATTGTTTTTCAAATGACAAAATCAATGCTCCATGAGAACAACCTGGACGACCCAGAAAAGCACACAAAAAGAAGTCACGTGTAATTGTACTAGGCAGAGGGAACCACTGTTTACCACAAACCAAACCAAAGCAGACTGCTCTCATACTTTATCTATTTATTATATGTTTAGAGCCTGCCTTTTAAACTTAAAACTCATGGCCTCCCTATTAGCACAAAGCAGCCAGCAGAGTTACCATAACTGACCCCCCGGGCTGGTACCAAGTGGTGAGTCATCGAGAAAACTTGGCAGGCGCCCTGCCCACGTCAACTGCAAATGTCAGGCTGCACCTTCGCCGCCCTGCTCTTCCCTGGGAACCCGCTCTGCACTGCCGTCTCTGCAGCCTCTGAAGCTGTTTATAATTTCTGCTTGAACAGTTTTCCTGGAGGTCATGAATGACAGGTTTACTGTCCCTCCACCCTTCTGCCCCCGGAGTTTTTAGTCAATGATTGCTGAGAGGTGACAACTTCCAGCAGAACCAGCTTGCCCTTTTTAGCTTGAAAACTGAGAAAAGATTGCTCAGCCTCTACAAAACCCAGGTTTAAAAACAATCATCACAGGCACTACCTGAAGACTTACTGTGAGTCCCAGCTGCCGAAGGGCTTTTTAACATAGCCTTTCAATCTTCATGTCCTTCTTATGATGAAGGTATTTCATTGATATTATCCCCATTTGACAGATGACGAAACTGAGGCACAGACAGGTGAAGTAACCTGGACAGGGTCACATAGTATCCTGGCAGCCTGGCGCTACGCAGGGGTCAGCAACCTTTTTCTGTAAAAGGCCAGAAAGTCAGTATTTTAGGTGAGTCTCTGCAGCTCCATCTCACCTCCATCTTTGTGGGGAAAAGTGGTCACAGACCACTTAAGAGTAAAAAGAGTAAAAAAGAGTAAAAAAGAGTAAAAAAAGTAAAAGAGTAGATATGAAAATGGACATTTATATTTCATATACTTTTCACATGTCACAAAATAGGATTCTACTTTTGATTTTTAAAAAAATGTAAAAACGATTCTTCTTTCTCAGGCTGTACAGAAATGAGTGGTGGGTTGGAATTTGTAGTTTGCTGACCCGGCTCTGGAGCCCCAACTCCTAACCACACTGTTGCACCGTTGCTGTAAAAGTGCTATTCCCCCATGTAGGAAAACTCAGACCCAAAAGAGGACGCAGGGGCCATATGCTATTGACCAGGGAGTCCTTTGCACCAAGGACTTCAGCCATTGTCCTGCCATGTCTCGGTGTGTGCCTATGCAGGGGAAGGGTCATTTGTGGGCATAAGAACAGGAGGGCTGAGAGGGGTAAAGTATTAGAATGCAATAATGACTGACAACTCAGCCATAATAAAAACACATTTCTGGAATTCTAATGTGGGCTCGGAAAAATGATTTCATTTATTTAAACAACTTGATTGACAGCTGCTCGTTGGAAGTAGATTCTTGTCTGAAGCTGGGCTCCCATGAATGAATGGCCGCCTGCAGAAACACTGCAATCTACTTGGTGGTTTACCTGGACCGAGGGCCCAGTGAATGCTCTGGGTGGGAGTGGGGCTGGCCCAGGTCCTTCTACCACTTCTGGCCTTCCTTTTCATCTGACATGGAGCCAGGGTCCCTGCCCTGGCGAGACCAGACCAAGCGAACTGTCCTGGGGCCATGAGGCTTCCAGGGAGAAGGCTTTGGAGTTGGAATTCAGTACTGGCCTGGCCACCTGGTCCATGTCCCCAGCAGATGCCAGTGTGTCTGGCTGCTTAGCAGGGGCTCCGAGAGAATGTGGTACAAAAAGGGCTCTTGGCATACCTTGTCACTGCGCGACTCTGAAATGCTTCCAGAGGCCCTGGCCACCACCTCCCTGTGGCCTTCCTGGCTCCGGCTCCACGTGATGGCAGATGGCAGAGCCAGGGGTGGGGAGGGGCTAGGGAGGAGACGTCTGGGGAAGGTGGCTGGCACTTTTCTGTGCCTCAGGTAGCTCTGTCCCAGGGTGAGCTGTCACTTCTTTTCCCTCCTTGCAAAAAGCAGGCTTAGACTTTGGGGGCACTGACAGGAGAGTCAGATCCCAGGAGGGCAGCGGGAAGCCTTTTCCCGTGGCCCCTTGAAGCTCCTTGGGGTAGGGGGTGTGTATGAATGGTCTTTGCTCAGACAGCTCTAGAGCTGGGAAGGACCTTGGTAATCAACAGTCTGATGGTTCTCCACCTTGACACCAAAAGCAGTAATGGAGGATGTTTGTCCCTGGTGTTTTGTCAATATAAAACAAATAAACAAACAAACAAAGGAAATCAAATCCATACCCATGATAAGCCCTTCCATGCTAACAGTACTTTCAAGAATTCCTTTGCTTTGGGCTGGAATTTATCCACTGGGTGAGTCAGCGCTGGTTTATGCCTGTTGATAAAAAGCTCTGGTTTACAGTGATTTATATCTTGGATTAATAAATCCGAGAAGATGAATTAATTATTACTTAATAAATGTGTGTGCTTTTTCGACACATGTTTAGGGAGCTAAACATCAAGTCTCTTGGGAGAAAGTTCTAAGAGGAGATCTTTGTGAAGATGTGGGGGAGAAACTGCTGATCTGGTGCACCCTCTCTCTTTGCAAATGAGGACACCAGAGGCCCAGAGAGCTGAAAGCTCATGGTCAAAGCTACGGCTGCTTAAGTCACAGAGATGAAGCTGGAATCAGGCTTCTCGACTGCCAGCCTCATGTTCTTTCCATGACACCCAGGCCTGTGGTCGCCCCTCCTTTGTGGAGTTGATTCTGCCATATCAAGCCATTGATGTTCTTGAACTCCAGATGGATTGGGCCATGGTCACCCAAAGGGGGTCATCAATGTCTGGCCCCTGCGGGACCCTGAGGAGATGTGTATTCCTTCTGGGCTTTTCCACCCCCAAGCCATGTTCACCAGCAAGCCCCCCTACACACCCCCTTTATTTAAACCACGTCATCTGTATTGTCTTTACGGGCAGGAACTTAAGAAAACAAGCCTGTCCTTTAAACAATCCTATAAATGAAAAAGAATGAAAGAGAATGGAAGGAAACTAAGTCAGGAAGACCCACAGGGAGATTGGATCTCAAGAATTTAAAGAGTAGTTTTTCTGGAGCTGAGGGGGGGAACGTTAAATGCTGTCCATGAGTTTGGCGCTTGGGATCCCACAGCGAGCCCATCAGCCAGGTGGCACGCATGACACCACACTGGGGAAGAAACCGGCTCAGAGATAATTGGCGACTTGGTGGAAATCCTGGCTCATGGGTGGCTGCTCCAGGATTCGAACCCAGGTCTCTGGCACTAAAGCCAGTTCCTTTCCCGTGGCCCCTCTGCTGACCTGAACCCTGCCTTTCCTCTCCCCTGCAGACACATAGAGAACTGGCGCGGTCTGCACACGCTCAACGCTGTGGACATGGAGCTCTACACCGGCCTCCAGAAACTGTGAGTGCACCAGCTCCCGGGGTGTGGGGGGAGTGGGATGGGCTAGGGCTCAGCCCGTAGTTTGGGTTTCAAAGCAGGACCTGAACCCAGGTCTCCTGGGCTAGTATTCCTTTCTCAGCCCTGTGCTTGGCTGATGGTCCCCGTGGAGCAGGAAATTTGCGGTCACCTCCTGCTTTGGATTCAGTGCAAGTGGCTGTGGGAGATTTGGGGTGGGGGAAGGGAAAAGGCACAAAGGGGGCTGCAGCACTGTAGTCACTGGACCAGATTCTTACCCACTTGCCAGGACGGGCACATCCCTTACCCTGACCCAGGTCCCAGTGTGGTATGAGCCCAGATGCCTCCCACTGGACCCCCTCAGTTGGATCAGCCAGTGATGACTGATGATGAAGAGATGCATTCAGTTCACCGGGCGGCTGCCGTCCAGTCTTGGCCTCACTGGCTGTCAGCCTCGGCCCAGAGCAGAGATGTTTCTCTGCTCCCTAAGCTCTGCTGAACATCTTTTTCTCTCTCTCCAGGACCATCAAGAACTCAGGACTTCGGAGCATCCAGCCCAGAGCCTTTGCCAAAAATCCCCACTTGCGCTATATGTAAGTAGAGCTGGGTCCTGGGCCACAGAGAGTGGGTGGGTGGGTGGGGTCATAGGGCTGGGGGAGAGACAGTCCCGGGCTGTGAAGCCCAAGGCCCGAGATCTGGACCTGGCTTTGCCACTCTGTGTCCTGGGGCAAGTCCCTTCACTTCTCTGGACCTGAGATTTTGCCTCTTCAAACAAGGGGTTTGGATTTGATGATCTCTAAGGTTCCTGTTGGATGGAAGAGCCTAGGACCAAGGCTTAGTGGGAGTGTCTCTTCACTCCCAAGTTTGTTCACTTCTGTGATGAAATTTGCAATTGTATTGGAATGTAAATGAGAGGAAATTCCCCATATAAGTGTAGTGTGTGATGTGAGTACTATACTTCTGAGACCATGTGTAGGTCCGTAAGTGTGTGTGTGTGTGTGTGTGTGTGTGTGTGTGTGCTGGGGTGGTGGCGTGGGGTTTGGAAGGGGGAAAGCAGGGCCAGGCCAAGTGTCATGTCGAAATAGATTCTGGGTTCAGTGCAGAAGAGCTCTGAAAAGCAGACACCTGTATATAAGGTTACACAGCTTTGGGACAAGTTGGAGGTGACATGGCCCTGGTGGGATCCCCTCTGTCTGTGCCTCCCTCCTCTCACCTCTCCCCTCCCACCACTGCCATGTCTGATGGTGGAGGGGCCTCCTGACAGTCGGCTCTGTCTAGACCTGTAGGGGTGGAAGCACACGAGCTTGGTGCTTCCTCTCCAAGCCTAATTCTGGGCTGAAGACTCTGGGATTAGACGGGAGGACCACCATTTCCTGGGGAGAGGTGGGCTTGAAAAGAAGCCTAGGGCCAGCGATTAGGGGAAGTGCCAACACGCTGCACCTGTTGGGGGTCCTTGCTGTTCGGTCAAGCCTTCTTTTCGGATGGTGACCATTTTGGACATCTGCTGGGCATGTTCTCCAAGAACAGAGATTCCATAGGAACCAGGGGGATGGAGTCTACTGTATTTGGGGAGAAAATGGAGGAATGGTGTGCGGATGAATCTTTCCTTTGGCCACTTGAGAGTTGCACTGGCCCAGGCACTTGGCACTTGAAGGGCATCCCGGCTGCATAGGAGTCTCACAGGAAGAGACACAGCATCCAAGGGAAGTGGAGGGGAGGTAGAGAAAGAGAAAAGTCGTGGAGAATTGTGGTGGGTGAGTTGTTTCTCTTCTGGGGGGTCCTGGCCTCACCCCCGGGCCTCTGTGTGTTTTCCCAAGCACGTAGTGAGTGCTTGGTAAATATTTTTTTAATCAGTTATGGCCACCCCTGCTTTGTGCTGAACTTTCTTTCCTTTCTCTGGACATAGCACACTGTATGGCCATTGCTCAGGGCCTGATGTAGTACCTGTGGGGGACCGAGGCCTCCCCTGCAGCTGTCTCATTTAGCCATTGCCCCCTTGCCCTAATTGAGCCTCTGTGGTAGGATTCTCCAGATGTGTGTTCTTCGCAGCTGGGGGCATAGCTGGGACCAGAGGAGGGCCTTGGACCGTATGTTCCAGGTGTTTATTTTATTGGGGATTTGAGTTTCAATGTAAACTATCCCAGGGGAAGAAGCTTTTGACCTCTGAGTAGTCTCCTTTTCATACTAACTCATACAAGGGTCACAAAGCCAAATGCCCACGGCGGAGCAGGTGGGGAGAGTGGAGGCTGGGGACCACGTGTTCCCCCCGAGGGGCAGCCTGTAAGCAATTCCAGCTGACTGCTGCCATGAGGAGGCGGGGACTTAGGTTGCCAGATTTACTGCTTTTTTTTTTTTTTTCAAGAAGAGCTGGAGGTCCAGTGAAACCTTTCAAGTTTTAAATACTGGCAACTAAAAATAAAACCTCTCAACTCATGGGCCAGGCAGAACTACTCTGTGGGCAGAATACGACATATGGAGTGCCAGTTTGTGGTCTAGGGTCATACTTCGGACAGAAGCTGCCAGCATAGGAGAGGCTCTGTCCCTTTTGACGACAGTGGCTCGGTGCTCAGAGCCTGCTAGGGCACTGTGTCACCCGAAGCTCGTAGGGCAACTGAGAGGGCTGCCGGACCCATCATGTTTCCGTGGGCCACAGAGGTGGGGGGAGATGCATCTTGGGTTAAAGGTGTCTCTGAAGTGGGTTGTACTAGAACCTGTCTTTGAATTACCCTTGAGAGCCCAGAAGAGGGCTGTGACCCACCATCTCTTCTGAGATGATCTGGGTCTGCTGGCTGGTGGCAGTGACGGGCTGGTGGGGCTTTGCAAGATTCCCAAGACTTTGGGGGCAGGAAGGGTCTGGGTGGAATAGGTTCTGATGACACCAGTGAGCCTGCCCATGACCTTGGGCACTGTTTTCTCCTGGATACATTGGCCGGCTCTTGACAAAGTACTTGCTGTTGGCCACAAAGGGATCAAGAGTGAGAAAGATGGGTCACCATCAGTCCAGCCCCAGTTTGGGCCTGTCTGCATACTGGGGGCTAGTTGGATGCTCAGATCAAGGCGAGAGGGTCAGGGGCTCTGATAGGCACGGTGGGGCTGCTGGAGGAACCTGAGGATCGCAGAGAAGTGAGTTAAGAGGTCGAGGCATATGCACTGGCTTCATCGATGGGTTGGTTTATTAACTTTTCCCATTTACGAAGACACACCCCAAATCCTGACTGAGTGAATTTCCCAGCAGCTTCGGGACATTTTCTCCTGGCAGATGGGCCAGGTTTCTCTGCTCTCTCACAACATCTTCTATTTCTGTCCTCTACATGCATTTACAAGTCTTCAGGCCCCAGCTGAGCAATCACAAGATGATCACTTACTCCAGCACTAATTGCCGAGCCCTGGCTTGGCGGCTTTTGTTTTCCCCCTTCTTCTTCTTTTTTCTTTGGGTGATGGCTGAGAAGTCTTTTCTTCTCCCCTCTGTACCCAATAAGAAGCCAGAAGTGAGATCATTGCCTTCTGTACCAATGTCAAGTTATCCAAATTGTTCTGATTGGTTCAACTGTCTCCCACCTCTAAGCTGCTGTTGCATTAGTCAGTGTAATTCTTTCCTGTGCCAGAAAAGGAGCCAACGATGTGAAGGCCAGGTGGTCTGCCACAGAGAAGGCTGGAGATTAGGACTCTTCAAGGTTTACGAGTGACTGACTATCTCTTTTTGACCGCTTCTGTTTTCTCTGTCTTTTCTGGAGTGTGAAAAATGAAATACTGATTCCTACACATCAAGGGAAATACTTTTTGAGAGACTGGAATATTCTTGACCCTATATCCTTTCCCTGATCTTAAGGATTTCAGATTAAGGATTCTTTTTTTTAAATAATTAATTAATTAATTAATTTTTGGCTGTGTTGGGTCTTCATTGCTGTGCGCGGGCTTTCTCTGGTTGCAGCAAGTGGGGGCTAGTCTTCATTGTGGTGCGTGGGCTTCTCATTGCGGTGGCGGAGCACGGGCTCTAGGCGTGCAGTCTTCAGTAGTTGTACTCATGGGCTCAGTAGTTGTAGCGCACAGGCTTAGTTGCTCTGCGGCATGTGGGATCTCCCTGGACCAGGGCTCGAACCCGTGTCCCCTGCATTGGCAGGAGGATTCTTAACCACTGCGCCACCAGGGAAGTCCCAAGGATTCTTAAGGATAGGGGTTTTCCAAGTGGGTAATTGGAATGGCTATTGCTGATCTGTAAAACGGATGTAAAAATGGTGCCTGTTCTGGTGATGGGATGTGATAAAGCTTAAATGACACGAGGCACATACAGCACTTAGCCCAGTGCCTGTAAATAATCAGAGTTTAGAAATGGAAGCTGCTAATAGTGTTGTAATTATTGTTATTACTGGTGGTGGTGATCGTGGAATCAAAGAGGAGAGATTAGGTGGCCTTGACAGGAATTCTGACCACTACTTTATTCTGGAAAAGCTGGATTCCTGTCCTGCATCTCTCTGGTGACTAGACTCCTATCTACAATCTCTCTGATGACTTTCTTCTTAAATACTGATGAATAAACCCTGATAGATTCTCTGTGGTCTCCATTTAGTCCCCCTTGCTCTAGACTGTATGTAGACCCCTTTTAGCCCTGGTAGTTTCAGAAAGGATCCACCCAGAGGCAATTGATGAGCTTACACTTTATTTCCATCTTGGGACCATACCCACTAACACTAGTGAACTTGGATCGTTTGTTGAATCTTCTACCCACCCCCCCCACCCCCTGCAGTTGACTCATCTCTTCCTTCCTGGGGTTTGTTTTCTCTGGGGTGTCTCACATAGAGACCAGATCGCCACAGTCTGGGGTCCCCATAAGTAGAGTCATGGCGACGTGTACCTGTGAACTGCACTCAAGTGATGGTACTTCCTTTCATCTGTAGAGCGCTTCATGGTTTCAAAGTACTTTCTTCTATGTTATCTCCTTTAATCTTCTTACCATCCTGGGTTGGGGAGTGCGGTAGGTAGCCTTTTTTATAACCCAGAAGACAGGTCCAGAGAGGGTCTGATTTCTAAGTAGCAGAAATACAACTGCACCAAAGTCCTCTGATTCTCTTTCCAGGAATCTTTCTACTGTAGCTCATGGGCCAGAAGGGACAATGTTTTTCACTGAAGCAATTAAAAAATTTTCTTAACATTTTTACAGAATTGCATAAAAAATGCAGGTATCTGAGGAGAAGAGGGAAAAACTAATACTGATTGAGAACTTTACTACATGCCAAGGACTGGACCTGGTGCTTTGGCAAATATGATCTCACCCCTCAGGGTAACTGTAAGTTAGGGTTCCCCTATCCCCATTTCATAGATGAGAACACTGAGGCTCAGAAGTCATAACTGACTTCCCCCAAGGTCACATAGTAGTTAGTGGAACAGCCAGGATTTGGACTCTGATCCTTTTGACTCTGAAGTCCCTGGACTTTTCTACTTCCTAGGCATGTTTTGTTTCTCTGTCTAGTTTTCACAGCAAGAATTCCTTATGGGGTGGGTGGAGGAGGGTCTTTAAAGTTTTATTAGAGAGCCTCTATTTCCCCTGGGGGATTTAGCACCATCCATCCTCAGAGAGCTCTGTTGAGAAAACTCTGTTTCATTTCTTTTCCTATTCAGGTCAAATCCTGTAACAACAGCTACATTACGACCTGAATATCTTTGCTGTGAGAAATTTCTTAACGTTAGCCTGTGGCCCACTTATTTCCAAGAATATGTAATGTAAGATTCCAGCAAGCCAAGATAATTTATTTAATCCCTTAGAGTTATTGTGGTGGGATCTTTCTTGTGTTCAGTTGCTTGATTTCTCTCCCTACGTCGCACTAAGTTATCCCTCTTTGTTGTAAGCAAACATACACGAGGTCTTCAGCTGAGAGAGTCAGCCCAGAGCTTACCTGTGTGGGAGGGGAATGGGGTGGGGAGGGGAGAATGTCCAGATTTGGGCACAACTGTGTCAACTGTGTCATGTGCACAAGGAGAGAAAGTCAGCGACACTGGGCAGGTAGGAGAAGAGGAAGTGGCCAGAGTCCCTGCCCTTTCAGGACATGGCTGAGTCGGCAACACATTTCTCCTGAGACCACTGGGGTGAACATGTGGTGAGACTGATTTATTATGCATTGTAAATTACTTGGTGTTCTCTCTCCTTGAAACAACCACCCCATCCTGAGTTCCAAGACAGCGTGTAGATATTGTATCAGTAGACTTTTGCCTCTTCTTGCCCCTTACCTCTGCACTGATTTTTCTCCAAGTCCCAAAGGGGTTGTAACTGGCACACTTGTCCCGTGACCTTTTCTTCGCACGTGCCCTTCCTCCTCTGTCTTATGTGCAGCACTCAGCCATTGAACGCTGTGTAGCTAACAGTTAGGAGTGTGGGCTTCGGAGATGGAAAGGCCAGGGTTCAAATCCTAGATTTACAAGTCCACGTCCTACAGCTTCCGTGAGCTTTGAAGGGAATATAATAGTTCCCACTTCATGGGATTGTTCTGAGTTTTAAATGAGACGATGCTCGAAAAGTGCTTAAGGCAGCGCTTTACGAAAGACTCACTATTTTTGCTGTTATTAATGACTTCGCCCCTGCTCATTGGTCTCTGATTTCACAGAATCATAGATAGTTAAAGGTGGAAGGGACTTTAGCGCTAAACCTGTAAATTTATATTCCTAGCCCTGTTCCCATCCTGGCCCTTTGGACTCATAAATCAAACTGCTTCCCTGGCATCTCTACTTGGGTGGCTAAGACACAAGGCAGACTTGACTTGGCCAAAACAGAATTCGTGGTTTCATTCCACATCCTCACTCCAAACCCTCAGTGTTTCGTGTTTCTCTAAGTGGTACCATCCACCAAATTGCTGAGGCCAAAACCTTAGGAGTCATTTTTTACTCTTCTCTTCCCTTTCCCTGCCCTCCTCCACCCTTCCACCATTCAATTCATCAAGTCCATAGGATACTTTATATCCATCCACTTCCCTCTCCCTCCACGTAGACTGTCTTGATCCAAGCCACCTGGCTCTATGATAATGGCTTCCTAACTGGTTTTATTGCCTCCGCTTTGTCCCCTACATTTCATTCCCAACACAGTTGCCAGAGTGATATTTTAAACACATAAATCGGATCGTGTCACTCTGCTGCTTAAAGCCCTCCAATTACTTCTCACTTTATTTATAATAAAAGCTAAACCTCTTACTGTGGCCACGGGATTCGAGTTGATTTGGTTTCCATCTCCCTCTTGACTTTCCTTGCTCTCTTCTCCCTGGCCCTCTGCGGCAGCCTATGAACCTTTCTTTCAATCCCTTGAACACACCAAGCTCACGTTCCCCTTGGAGGTTTGGTGCTTGCTGTTCCATCCAACCCAGATGAATCCCCTGCCCCAGATCTCTGCAGGGCTGGGCCCTTCTCATCATTCCCTCCAATGTCTCTCTCAGCAAGGCCTCTCTGGCCTCCCAATCTGAGCGGCCTTTCTTCACTTCACTCTTTGCTACATCATTTCCTTGGCCCTTATTACTTTTTTTTTTTTTAAACCATTATCGGTTTATTATAAAGGATATTAGAAGGGATACTCCTTGGTCCTTATTACTTTTGATAATCTGAAGGTATGTTATTCAGTTACTTGTTTGTACTCTGTCTCCCCCACTAGAATGAACTTCCTTGGAGCAGGGACTTGGGGCCACTGCTGTGGCTCCAGCACCTAGAATAATGCCTGTCACATGGTCAGTGGTCCTTGGCTATTTGTTGAGTGTGTGAGTGACTCTGCTATGCCATGATCATTCTATGGAGTTTCTTCCCATAAGAATCCTCATACACACATGCATACATCATTTCTCACGCATTTTCAGGGATTTACAGACTCCCCTTGGACCCTGGGTTAAGAACCCTTGCCAAGGATGTCCTAGAGAGAGGTGTGTGGTTTCTGGGATGTGAGGTATTATACCTAGCAGGTCTTAGCCATTTAAAAATTATTATACCAGATATGACAAATGAGATTTATATTATGCCATATTCTCACGGGCATAAAAGAATGCCCTCATAGTTTATAATCTCCAGTATGGTAAAGATAAGTCAGGAATATACTGGTATGGGGTTTCTTTGGGGGACGATGAGAAAACATTCTAACATGGATTATAGTGAGGGTTGCACAACTCTGTGAATATACCAAAAACCAGTGAATCATACATTTGATCAGATGACTTGTATCATATGTGAATTATATATCAATAAAACTGATGTGTGTGTACATGTGTGTATGTGTGTGTGTATCTCACATCCTTCCTTAGCAGAAGCTTTCAGGGCCTGTGTGTGGTCCATCGTGTCTTTTTGCCCTCTGCCATGGGACAGAGGATATTAATGTTCCAGACAGAGGCTGTTCTATTAGCCTGAGTCTCGCTGGGGAGATTATGGGAGCAAAGCCACAGCTGACCTTCTGCAGACATGGAGTATGAGAAAGAAGTAAACTTTTGCTGTGGTAAAAAAAGAGGAGAAAAGGGTAAACCAGGAACGACGGTGGCTGTAATCAGTGCATGGGGTGGGTGGGCTACCAAGGAGTGCATACTGTACTCACTCTTGGTGTGCCTTCGCTGCCATCCTATTCCTTTCAATCCTTCTCAAGAGAGGGTCTCAGAACGCAAGTGAGAGGGATGCTACTGCAGGATGGCTTTGAACCTTCTCTAATTTACATGTATAGAAAGGAAAATCGTAAGCAAGTGGCAGTTCTTCATTAGAGCTTGTGGGTTATTTGTGACAAAGCTGTGATGGCTCACAACTTTGAAGCACTGTACCTTCTCCAGTCTTCCAATACAAGGCAGTGGAGGGGCCACTGGTTTAACCTGTAAGTGTGACAATGGATCAGCGGCGGAGCAGCCGAGAAGGCTTCATGGAGGAGGTGGCCGTGGGGTTGGGCATTGTAGGAGGTGTGGGTTTGGATGGGTGGATGGACTGCTGCTCACCGTGGGATGAGGACAGCCCTTTTCCTATTTTGGAATTTCTCCCAGAGCTGTGTAGACACATGTTCATGGTTCCAGGGCATCTAGTCTGGCCAGCAGGTAAATGCTGGAAGAATTCCAAGGGAGCAGGACTTGGAAAGCGAGCCATGTGTCAAGGCAGTGGGAGTTTTGCAATCTAATGATGTGGGAAGCTTGAGTCAGGACTATGTGCAGTGGAGTATCCGTGTGGTGCTCAGGAAGGGAGAAGATGCTGAACTTTGGGTCCACGCGAGTGTGGGGAGGGGCTCGGGCCCGGATTGGCTGTCAGTTGTGAGAGGTACTATTTGGCTATGACAGTGCTGGATGATCACACCTTACACATGGCTTTGCTCTTTCTCTAGGTGATCTGTGACCCTGGATAAGCTGTGTAGCCCATTTAATCTGTTTCCACATCTGTAAAGTGAGGTAGTGTTACCAAACGGCCCAGACTTGGCCTCATTGGATTTTGGGAAATTCTTCCTGGAAGAAAAGTGGCATCTGGGGCCATCAAAGACGAGGCCAGAGGAAAGCTGTTTTCAGCTTATTTTGACCGTTGCCTCCCCACTACTTCCCTGGTAGGCATTCCAATGCAGTGAGTTCCAAGGACATCTAGAAAACACTGATTATATGCCAGGCATTAGCCTATATGCACATTATATGTCATTTTATGTTCATAACAGCAAGTGGCCACCATCATTGTCTCCATTTTACAGATGGGAATTAAAGGCACAGAGAGGTTAAGTGACTTGCCTACATTTACACAGCTACTCAGTGGCAGAGACAGAAGCCAGCCCTAGGTGGGCTGCCTCTAGAGCTCCGGAACCTGTTGTCTTCATAACTCCACTCTACCATCTGTTGACCGTGGCCAACTCAGGTCCGACCAGGGCTGGTGTCAGTTCTCTGGAACCCAGCTGGAGAGGAAGGTCAGGCAATAAGCTTCAGAGCAGCACTTCTCAGAATGGGGGAATATTTTGGCAGAAGGACTGTGGGAGACTACTAAGGAAGTCCCTGAAACCAAGTCCTTTACACGTGGTTGCCAGCAAGGTCTAGGGGAGCCGGCAATGCCCTTTAGCCTACTGGCTGGCACTCAAGAGGGCCATTTGCAGGCAGTCACATAGTATGAGCGCTCAACAAAGAGAACAGAGCAGGTGGAGATAAATCCACACTTATGTGCCTGCAGGAGCACCAGACTTTCAATCTGCCCATTTCCAGGAAGCATGGGGCTGCTTTGCATGTCACCAGCCCTGGTTGTGTTTGGCCCCAGTCCCAGGTAGGACCATATCTGTAGGCGGCAGACCCCATTACAAGATCTGGGTATGGGAGTGGGAAAGGAGGGGATGTGGACCAGATTATATGAACTCTGAGGCCCGAGCTCGGCCATCTCGTGATTTCGTGCCAACTTTTGCAGCTTTAACACCTGATACCTCCCAGTGCAGTCAAGTGGTGTTATTTCTGCCTGGATCCCTGCATTCTTCCCATATCCCAGCTCCTGTGACATCTGATGACTTCAGACAGGGCCTTTGTTGTCTTTTAAATGGATCCTTTTTGGTCCTATTGAACCCAAAATGTGTTTCATACCCTAGAATTCACCAAGCTCCAGATTTTCAACTTGGAATTTCTTAGTCTCTACTCATTTATTTGCTGCCTCCAAAAAAAAGTCAATTTCCAGCCCACTCACACCCTCAGTCTCCTGGGTGATTGCCCCTCTGGGACCCTGGGAAGGATTTGCTCCTTGGGCCCTAGTGAGGCAGGTGGCAAGCTTCCTAAATTGAGTTTCTTTTTTTCTGTCTTCCATTTGTGTCTCTTCTCCAGACTCCCTGTGGTCCTGGGATTACTCATGTCTTCCTAGATAATTTCTGTTCACTTTTTTTTTTTTTTTTTCCTGGAGTATCTATTTATTTATTTATTTTTTATTTTTTATTTATGGCTGTGTTGGGTCTTCATTTCTGTGCGAGGGCTTTCTCTAGTTGTGGCGAGCGGGGGCCACTCTTCATCGCGGTGCGCGGGCCTCTCACTATCGCGGCCTCTCTCGTTGCGGAGCACAGGCTCCAGACGCGCAGGCTCAGTAGTTGTGGCTCACGGGCCCAGCTGCTCTGCGGCATGTGGGATCTTCCCAGACCAGGGCTCGAACCCGTGTCCCCTGCATTAGCAGGCAGATTCTCAACCACTGCGCCACCAGGGAAGCCCCTGTTCACTTTGTTTTGTGGACAACATTCTGATCCACCCGGGGCAGACCCAATGTGACCCAGACTGTGTGGCCACGCACCTCCCTTGCCGGCCATTGTCTGTGACATTTATTTTGCATTTTTTGTAGTCAAAGCCCTACATTCAATGTAAAGGTTGTGTTCTTTCTGATTTCAGGTATTTCCATTCTCTAGGAGCCTCCAGACTGAACTTTAAGAGTTTTCTGTAACTTCATCAGCTTTGCCTTTAAAGACTCAGTCTAATGCTGAGTAAACACGCTGGCCTCTGGGCTGCGTGTCTCCTAGCCTTGGGGATTAGACCATGTGCCCGTATTTTCCAGCCTTGATTATCCTAGATTTTCTTTTCTTTTCATCCCCCCTCCCCTAAGGCTTCATTACTTCCCACTTGTCCACATCTCTCTTCTCCGTTTTTCTTGTTAAGGACAGATTTAGAAAATGAGATTAGTCTCGTGGCTATTTTGGAGTCGTCATTAATTTTTGTCCCTCTTCATGCTTTAGCAGGCTGGCAGTCTCGTATCTCTTCCTGGTTTCTTCTCCATGGCTTTGCGAAAGTCTCTTTTATTCCTGGGTTAACCCTTTTGTCTCTCGGGGCTTGCCTTGGTTTTGAGGAGCCTCTGCCTTTTCTGGGTGGCCTTCTAGGTGATGCAGCCGTCGTGACTATTCTGGGTTGGAAGGGCACTGGGTCTGCCAGAGCAGGGGTAAGCCATGTGCTACCCCTGACCTAAGCCATGGCAGTCCCCTGGCTGCCACTAGGGGCTGCTCCCCACATTCACCTTGAACCCACCTGAGGAGTCCAGGTTAGACCTGAAATACACTTTGGAGAGGTATGTCTCTCCCCCATGCTGTGCAAACTCTAGGTCTTATTACATCATGCTTCTTTCATATTAATTGCAGGTTTGAAGAATGAATGAATGAACGAATGAATGAGGGAGTAAATGAATGAGTGCAAACAGCATGTACTTTGGAGGTGACACTGAATCTCCAGCTTTGCCAACTCTTTTACTTTGTGTTCTCGGCCAAGGAATTACGTCTCAGTATCCTTCCCAGGACACTGGGAACGAATTCCTACCCTATGGGCCTTTCTGTGAGGATTGAAAGAGTGAACATACAGCACGTCCCCTAGTGGCTGCCCATGGTAGGTGCTCGGTAAACAGTCTGTCCTTATCCTGGAAGCTATTACAGAAGCTCAGAAGTTCAGTCCTTGTTTAAGGCATTTGGAAGCCCAAGCTCTAAACAGGTGGATCTTAGGCTTCTCTGGAATTCTAACCCAGTATGTGGGGAAACCAGAAACTCAAGGGTAAGGGAGTTAGCAAGTTGTGTTGAGATGCTGGTTGGAGCCAGTAGATGCCACCCCAGCCCCTGTCTTCTGGGGCAGTCTCAAGGCCATGCACCCTTGCCCGCTCATAGGATGTATTAGTATAATGTTATTGCCAGGGAGGGGGCTTTATTAATGTTCTATTGCCATTCTTAACAAAAGAATTGAAACAGAAAAAGGGGTGGTAGTGACGTGCGGTCAGGCACGTGGGGCGATGTAAGAGCCGGACTTAGAGCATGTAACTCTCTGGATCCTAAGTCTCCATTGCTGCTTCTTCAGCCCTGTGTCCCATCCTTTTCCCTGATAGATGTTTCCATGGGTCTGTTCATGTCTCCACTGCAGAGTTTACACCTGCATCTCTTTAATGTGGTTAAGACTCTGGCTTGATTTGTGATTTTGAAGCCTCTGCCCAGAATAACTCCTATCCTATTTGCATTTAGCCAGGGCTAGTTTGTTCAGCCAGAGGAGCGGAATTCTTTCGAGCTCTGCCCATGCCTGTGGCGTAAGGCACCCTTTAGGGCCACGTGCTTCTCTCTGCAAGACGGTGGACTGTTTGCATGTGGCTGCATCTGTCTTGCCTAAGCTGGGGCTTTTGCTAACAACTGGAGTTACCCAGGGTTGGGCTTTGGGGAGGTCATTTCAGTTCATTTGACTTTACAGAGTGATGAGGCCCCAGGAGTCCTCAGGGACCCTACGATGGACCTGATGGGAACCTGAACCCAGAGCCCAGGCCTTTGAGGGTGTGGTGGTCTGGCCCTTCTGCTGCTCCTCATGCCCTGGTGATGGTCAACATATTGCTACAAGGAAGTAGAGCTAGCGCAGAACTGTTCTCTTTAGATAGCAAACAGGAGACCTCCTCTTCTACACCTGTATCTTCGTCTATAAAATGGGTCCAATCCTGCTGTCTGCATGTCCCCCCAGAGGGTTATGGTGAGGATTGAGTGCATAGTGTTGGGAAAGGACTTGGACGAGAGTGGAACCTGAGCGTCTGACAGGATATTCAAGGGGACGTTGTGTCTATAATTGATTTCCTGGGTTTGGACAGACGATACTGGGTTGTCGTCTCCTTGCCAACCTCCTGGGAGCTTGGGACCACGAGCAGATGCTGCCGTGGGATGTGGTGAGGGGACCTCACCCAAATACCAAAATCTGGGAAGACATGACCAAAACACTTTATCCTCTTGGGTTTAGCTAAAAATGGAGGCAAAAAAGGAACTCTGACTCGGTTTGGTGATCACGTTACAAGGATTTTGTAAAGAGTGTTGCTGATGCAGATGACGTCAGCCTCATCCCAAAACAAGCGACCCTGAGCCTGGCATTTAACCACTGATGTTTTGTGTCTTAGAGTCCCGCGAAGTCCACTCCCACAGGGTTGTATAGCATTTTCCCAAGACATGCATTCATTAATTCCCACCAGATACGTCTGTCTGTTGAGGTCCTACTGTGTCCCAGGCAAAGCTGCCAAGGTAAATTACACTTAGGTCTTTGGCTTCCGGGGGCGAGAGAGAGAGGCAAAGGGTAGAGGCAGTTACTCTTCAGTGTGATGGGGACTGAGGGCTCCTGAGGAGCATTTGGCAAAGGCAGGTGTTGCATCTTTGTGGGGGGCAATTGTAGCAGGGAAGGCCCCCTGGGGTGATGACAGACACCTGAAACCTGAGGGTAGGTGGGAGTCAGCAGCTGAAAGAGCTTGGTGGGCGGCTGGGTGGTGGGGTATTGGGCGAGGACTATTCCAGGCAGAGGGAACTTCGTTCTGTACGTCCAGAGGCTTGGCAGTGAAAGAGGAAGTATGATGTGCTTGCGGGACCACAGGCCCCCACTGAACCTGAAATCAGGCTCACAGCATGACTCCCGCCATCATCTTGCCTTCTGGGCCTTAAGTAGGCAGTACTAAAAGGTTAGAATCTTGCTTCCAGCTCTCCTGTCTCCCAGGGTGGTCCTCTGATCTAGGACCTCTGTCGCTAAGGCAGCAGAGCTCTGGGGAGTTGTTCACGTCAGGGAGAGCCAGAAGAGGAGGGGAAGCCAGGGCTGCAGGACAGACCCCCCCCCACCCCGCCCTGTGTGCCCCACTTGCTGCCGGGCAGTAGGTGTCTGATGCCTCCTCACCTCCTTCCAGAGGGAGGGCTTCGTGCTTCCCTGCCCAGGGCCCCAGTCTCTTTTATACACCAGTGTCCCAAGAGGTCTCCCCAGAGCTGTCATTCTTCACCCCATCCCAGATTGTTTAAATATTTCAATCAGATCCTCATGAACGTGCCTCTGATGCTCCTGGGCTAAGAGCCAGATCCCCTCAGTCTACCAGGTGAGCATGCAGCCGGGACAGAGACCTGGGTGGGACAGCGAGGTACAGGCCTGGGACCAGCCTCGGGACCTGTCCCAAGGGCTCTCCACCAACATCTCCCATGCCACCTCTTCTGCTCCCTGCTCCCGCTGCACTGCACTTCCCTCCAAGCCTGCATCGTGCCACGCTGCCACCCTTCACAGCCTTTGCCTGTGCTGATCCCTCGGGGTGGAAGGCTTTCATCCCACCCCCAGGCTCTTTAGTTACTGCCTACCCCTCCTTCCAGTTTCAGCCCAAGGATCGGTTGAAAGCTTTCTGTGACCCCCCACCAACCGCCGCCACAGATGCTGTTCCCATCACTCTTCTTAGGTCCCTGTTCTTTTTCTTCCATGGCACCTGTCTCACAAAATGTACGTTTGCATTTAATAATTATCTTTCAATTATGTGATGTTTGTTGTCCCTGCTGGGCTGAAAGCTCCCTGAAGATAGGCATCCTGCCTCTCTCTTCTGCCACCCAGTACCCAGTACTTGGCAAGCGCTGGCACGTGGCAGACACATCAGTGGATGAATGAACGGGTGACTCGATGGAACGGTCGTTTGTTTCCTTTTTCTCATTGGGTAGATCCGAAGCCCAAAGGCCTTCAGGGCAATAGAAAGTAGGCTTCTGCCTTTAAGAGGTTGGACAACCTCCCCTGATGCTCGTTGAGTTTGGTTCCATACCGTGTCCGTGCCGCTCAGAGCCAGTTGCCCCCAGAAATGCCTGCTCCACAGGGGAAATAAGGGGCTGACCTCACTCACCCACCCAGCCACCCCAGTGTTTTCCTCCAAGAATGAAAGGGCACCTTAGTTCCTCATCCTTTTCCATACCTGGAGAGCCTGGCTGTGGCCCAGGGGGCAGGTAGCTTATCCCTTCCAGGTGGCAGTGGGGCTGCCCTTCTAAGTGCCAGCTGTCCGTCTGCGATCAGGAACCTCTGCCGATGCCAGCAAGGGCAGTGTTTGCAAAGATCAACTGTGTGCTCCTTATTTATTGTGAGGAAAAGAAAACAACTTAAGGCCTTGTAATTACACAGCCAGGCATGTTCTTAAATAAAGCTTAAGCATTCAAAACTCCATTTAGAATATTAACAATTGCATTCCCCAGCAGCCTTCTCTGTTTCTACTCTTTCCCTCTCCTCCCATCCTTCCTTGCTCCTTTTCCCCTCTGTCTCTCTCATTGGTGCAGGTCTCTGCTGGGACCCCAGCAATCTCTGGAAAGCCTCGCCCCCCGGCTATGACTGGGCATACTTGCGAGTCCAGTCTTTTTAAAGATCATCAACAGCATTTCTTTCCTTTCTTTCTTTCTTTCTTCCTTCCTTCCTTCCTGCCTGCCTGCCTGCATTGGGTCTTCATTGCTGTGCGTGGGCTTTTTTCTCTGGTTGTGGCGAGCGGGGGCTACTCTTCACTGCGGTGCGTGGGCTTCTCATGGCAGTGGCTTCTCTTGTTGCAGAGCTCGGGCTCTAGGCACGCGGGCTTCAGTAGTCGTGGCACGCAGGCTCAGTAGTTGTGGCTCACGGGCTCTAGAGCGCAGGCTCAGTAGTTGTCGTGCACGGGCTTAGTTGTTCCGTGGCATGTGGAATCTTCCCGGACCAGGGCTCAAACCTGTGTCCCTGCATTGGCAGGTGGATTCTTAACCACTGCGCCACCAGGGAAGCCCGACAGCATTTCTTAAGTGATTTCAAAAGGCATGGGGCTGTGCTAAGATTTTCTTGACCACGTCCCCCATCCCCATTTGTGTTAAGCCTTGAGAAGAGGGTAATGTTGTGTTGAGGACACGAGGATTGGAGTCATTCGTAACTGGGCTCCATTCCCAGCTTGACTGCTGACCAGCTACAAGACTTTGGTCAAGTTCATCTAATCTCTTTGAGCTGATTCTTTCTCTGGCGATAAAATCATCTCCATCATAGGCTGGTCTTGGGACTTGGATGAGGTCATGCATTTGAAGTCCTGTCATATAGCAAGTTCTTTCCAGATACTAGGTCTTTTCTTTGCTATAGCTCTAGATTATACCAGAATTTTATGGAGTTTATGTCTGTTGTCCTGGACCCACACTTTCACTGATGTACCTAGAACATGCTAGGCACCTAATAGGTCTCCCCAAGTATCTGTGAAATGAGTTGGATCTGTCTTTGCGGGGCCCTGAAGGTGGACATAGAAAAGGGCTGTCACTGTTGTGCACGGTTTACTGTTATGAGAGGCCCAACGACATGTTTCCTCTTATGACTACTGCCCAATTCCTTGAATAATATGCTCTCATAACCAACATGGCTACAGGGCTTTATAAACCACTTCTCAAAAGTACCATCTCATTTAACATGCAGTGTTAAGGTGAAGTAGCAATTACTGTCATCCTCATTTTATTGCTGAGGAAACAGAGAGTGGATTACCCAAGGCCACACAGCTAGAAGCAGTGAAGTATAGATCAGGACCTGGGTCTGACTCCAAGCTCTCTGTCTTTCCTGCTACACTGGGCTGTTTCCTAAGTCAACACTGACCCCCGGGTGGGGACTCACCTGGTTTCCGGACCTTGGGGTCTTGATGCTGCTCTGAAACTTACCATAGATTCATCACCACCTGCTCTTTCTTCTAGTTTCCTTTCCTGTGACATGGGAAATACATACCTACACTGGTTTTACTGGCAATATGATAGTAGTTGGATCATTGCCAGAAACTAACTCCAAAGTAGTTTGAAAACATATAGGTTAACATATAGGTTAACATATAGGTTAACAATCTATATTAGATGATTGTATGGATGATGCTATGAAAGGCCTTGTTAAATGCAGGTAACAGGTTAAATGCAGGTAACAGGTTAAATGCAGGTAACAGGTGCTCTGGAAATGTCTCCCTGTGGCCAGTGCTGTGACTTGGGGGAGGGGGGAGGAATGGAGATACTAAGACAGGACTTGGTCCAGGGACAGTTGAAATGTTCAATCTAGTTGGGAAGATAAAATTAGCTTTCTTAGGCCAGAGATGCCAAAATGCTAACATCTGCTGTTTGGTGCTGAGCATACCAGGCAGAGAGATTCTTGTGTCCCAGGGATGCTGGGGAAGGACAAGAAGGACATGGGTCTTAAATATGTCTTTGAAGGAAGACATACAACATTATATAAGAAGAGGGAGAAAACTCATAGGTTGTGTGTGTGTGTGTGTGTGTGTGTGTGTGTGTGTGTGTGTGCATTTGCAAGCAAACAGGGAACAAAGCCAAGAGAAAAAGAGAAGAAATATTTATCGTGCTAAACTCTCTACTAGGCACTCTTCCAACAGTAATCCTGCTCAAGTAAGTAATATTCTTCCTGTTTCAAAAATGAGAACTCTAGGGCTCAGAGAGGTTATGTATCTTGTCCAAGGTCACATAGCTAAAGATATGGACTCATATCTATAAATTGCTTCTGAACTCATGTTCTTTTTGTTGTATCATGGTGCAAAGGCCAGGTCATCTATCTGAGGGTGGTCAGGAGCCCAACTTTCCCAAAAAGAACATAGGAAGATTGTTTCTTCTTGTCAGAGAAACTGGTATCTCACAACCACTCTTCTTGTTTACCATGTTCTCAACCTCCATGTGCCACTCCCTGGGGATTCAGCACCATGGCCAGAGCCCAGGGAGCCCTCTTGGGTACATGGGCTGTGAACAGCTCTCCAGAGAGAAGCTCCTGGTCCCTGGCTTCCCCCTTATCTTCTCTCTAGCACCATCACAGCCGCTGACCTATGTCCTTAAGAGCCACGTGGCACTCAGGAAGAGCTCAGTACGTGTGGTGGACAGGTGGCCTGCTCTCAGCCATCCTGCCCAGTGGGATCCAGATGTAAACGGGAGGGGATGTGAGAAAGGCCTGCTCCTCCAGCCTCCTCCCCTCCCAGGCCCCATACAGAGGGCACAGTGATTTATGACTGGGTTGCCCTCAACCGGGGCATCATCTATGACCATGAAGTTGGGAAGAGAATGGGAAGCTGGAGTGGAGCTCTTTCCTCCAGGGCAGAGCCCCCAGGGTCTGTGGTCCAGGATTGCTGTGCTCAATCCCTTTAGCCAAGACTGTTCTGTTTCTGTTGAATGGGGGCCCTGAGCAAGTGCATTTGTCATGTGCTTTCTCAGAGGAATAGTCAGGGGGGACAAAATGTGGGAGAAACAACAGAGCAGGCTGAGTTATGGTGCTGGTGGGTTTGTCCTTCGAGATGATGTGCCTTCTTCATTCTTGGAAGGCTTTCACCTGAATATACAAAACAAAGTCCCACCTGGAGAGCAGGACAACTTCCGGCTGATGAGTGTGTGGATCTGCACAACTCATACAACACACACAGGTGCACACTATGGTAGTGTGTTACAGGCATGGATGCTGTAATCAGACACAGTGATTCAGGTGCTATTTTAACATTACCAGCTTTGTGACCTTGAACTAGCTACCTAACTTCTAAGCCATGGATTTTTTTAATCTGTAAAATGAGAACGAATCATAACAATAACGTGGACCGTAAAAGGTTTTGGGGAAGATTCAATGGACTAACATCTTTAATATCTAATATCTTTAGTACTAGTTCCTATCAAGCACTCAATAAATGTTACCTATTATTTCTATTTCTCAGAAAATTATTTCTGTATCCCAATTTTCTTTAGTTTATTGACATGATTATTGTTAATGATTCTGGAAAAATTCCCATAGCAGGGAAAAATGATTAGCAAGTTAATAAATTGTTTGCACTTGTCTTTAAAGCTTGTGGTTTAAATTAAGCTGAGGTCAGCTATAGTAGTGCTGGGATAAGAAAGAATTAGTTGAGTTTGGTACCCTGATCAATGCAAGATTTGTGAAATTCAGACCCTTCGGTGAAATATACCTGCATGCTTTCATTTAACTAACAATGATTGTGATCAAAGTGCAAACTACGTCTTCCGCTTTGTGAAAAGAGCTATCAGCAGAAACACAGTTCACAAATGCTAGTGTGGATGGTCACCCCTGGGAGTGCCAGCCTTTGTCAGGCCCAGGCACCATGTGCTCTTTCCCTCTGTTTCTCTCTCTCTCTCTCTCATTTCTCTAAGTCTCAATTTAAAGTGCCTCGTCTCTATAGGCAAATGCCCTCCCTTCCCAACTGAGATTCCATCCTCACGCAGCCTGGGGGAAGGTGAAGAAACAGCTCCTTGGAGGCTGTTCCACTCTACGTGAAACCAAGTGGAGTGAGGGGCAGTTCTGGGTTCCATAAATTCAAATGAGATAAGAGTTCTTGTCTCATCTCTTCCTTCCATAAAAGTCCCCATGGACTCGGCCAGGTCTCTGCAGGAGGGAGGCCATGGGGAATAGGAACGAACGCTGCTTTTCTCAAACATTTTGCAGAATTGGACAATAGAGACCAAAAGACTGTGCATGGTATAAATTACAGAAAACAGTGGTGTAATGACATTGTTTGGTGAATAAATTAAAGCCCTGAGTCAGGAGGCCAATAACAGAGAGTGAGCAAGCAGAGAAGTCTAATTAAAAGGAGAAAAGAGATGTTTTCAGCTGATACTGGCAATGAGACCAAGATGGGGGTGGGGTGGCTGGGTGGGGGCAGCTGGCCTCTTCCTACGGCTGTAGCTCAGCAGAGAGGATGTAGCTGTAATAGGTAATCGCACAAGGTGAGAGACGAGGCCAGTGCTTCTGAAACCGAGGAGGAGGGAGAGTGGAGACCTGGAGAATTTTAGTAGAAGGAAAGCCATGTGAGCTTTGGAAATAGAGAGAGCTGTAGGTTCCTGAACTTTGCAATGATTTAGAATCAGTGGGGATGGGAGAGGTCTGTGTGAAGACAGATGAGAACCTGGGGAATGAGGAGGGGGATCAGGAGTGAGGCTGGGTGGCTTCGGGGTCACGGGGTTCTGGGTCTCATGTATCTGCAGCTCTGGGCTTTCTTGAGAATACCCTCTGACTTGCCCTTTCTAAGGATTAGAAGAAACAAGATACTTTATGCAAGGGCACCCGACCTGGGCCAGCTGACGTGCATGGACACGGGGGCCGTGGCCAGGTTGACTGCATCTCACCACCTCGTGGGACCAGAAAAGGTTTTAGGCAATGGAAAAAATTCAAATTCTGAGCCACAAGCAAACCTTTTCGGACAGGTCCCCTTCCCCAAATTCTTCCGGAAATGTGGTCAATGAAGATGTTTCTATGGAGGAACGTGTCTTGTTCACCCCATGCACCAGTGCCTAGCATTGCCTGGCATAGGCTAGGTACTAAATCAGTATGTGTTGAATGATGGAGGGGGTGGCGTTTGCCTTTTAATAGAGTAAAAGCTGGGATGAGACTAAAACTCATTTTGTTTAGAGAGTTTGCTCATCTCTTTTGTTCTGTGCTGTAAACCAACACCTAGAAGAGGGCGTGGCACATAGTAGGAATTCATTAAAATTATTGTCCAAACTGGAATGCTCTGAGAGCAAAAGAGGAACTAACTAGATGGGATTCTGGGACCACAGATATGAACTGGGACTGTTTGGGCACACCTGGCCATGTGGTCGCCTGTCATCAGTACTTACTGAATGAATTAATCTTGTATTCATGCAGATATTTAAGGGAAAGTGAAGGTTTTGTGGATTTTGCCTCCTTTTAGCCAAATGACTTCCACTTATCCTTGGGTTCATTCAACAAATATTTACTGAGCACCTACCAGGTATATACCAGGTATTCTGCTTGTTTCAGGGACACAAAGAGACAGAGGAAAACCGTGATTTTACTCTAAGGATGCCCACTGTCTAAAAGGAAGCCAGACTGTTAACAGACACGTTATTTGACGCTATGACAAGTGTTAAAGTAAAGGGAAGGAGAGAATGCTCTGGGAGCCTGTGCGTGGGGAAACCAGTCATCTGGAGGTAGTGGTTAGGAAAGCTTCTTAGAGGAGAGATATTTCAGGGAGTCATGGAGGATGAGGAGGAGTTTGCGAGGCATTCTGGGAGAAGCCAGATGTCAAGGAAGGCTGTCCAGGGCAGAGAGCTTATTCCAGATGCTGGGAATAGAATTGTGACTAAGACAGTGGGCCCTTGACCTCACAGACCGTATGGACTGTGTGCCATCAGATAGAATATCATCTAATCCATCAGGGCTGCGACGGGGGAATTATGGTGTGAGATGGGAGGCTGGAGGCTTGCTAGGTACTGACCCTGGCAGTGCACTAGGTAGGGAGAGAGGCTTCCAGATCCTCAAGTAGACTGTGAAGGGGGTACTGATGTGCCCCTTTCAGCATCCTCCCTCCCATATGGTGATGTGAGGTAGCTTTCACCCTGCCCTCCTTCCTCTGCTATTGTTGCCGGGCAAACAGAGTGGCCACAGGGCTGGACCAGGGCAGCCACTGTCCGTGTGCAGAGGTGGGAGGTCCAGAGGTCTCCCTGGGCTGCCTGGAAGTCTCAGGATCCAGAGGAAGAGGCTGGGGGGGAGGTGGTGGGTAGACAGGAAGCCAGAGCAGGAGGGAGCTGGGGCGTTGCTTAGATAAGGCCCATCTGCCTCCCCATCGAGAGCTTTTGAATGTAATATTAAAATGTTCCTCATTATTTTCCTTGGATGGGTTTGCTATCCTGATATTAATTATTCTTAAAGGTCAACAGCGCTCTTTTGAATCCCCTTCTGTTCTATCATGTAATCAGTTAATTAATTGGAAACCATTTAGCAGCGTCTGCCGAGCGCGTTGTTGGGTGCGAGTTTTCTGGTTTTGCTGCTCCCGCAGTGATGGTTCCCTCCATGTGCCTGTTTTCTGCCAAGGATTTGGGAACTTGAGCGTGGGCCGCACCCTTCATCCCTCCCTCACCTGATGGACCCCCACTTTGCTCACAGTAGCTTCAGAGGTGTCATGTCATCAGCTTTTGTCTTTGTGAGTCTCTGCGAGTAGTAATAGCCCATTTCCACTGAGGACCTGCATACGCTGGGCACTGCAGGGAGTGTCTGTACGTATTATTTAATTTAATTCTCACCATCTAATGTGGTAGAGGTTTTGCTCCCATTTCAGAGCTCAGCGTGGTGAAGTGAGCCATCCAAGAGTTATATAGCTAGAAAGCGGCTGAGCAAAGATGGGACCTTCTAGAAGTCTTCTATCCTTGTTTGCTAGGATGCTGGTGCTTCAAGCATCTGGGAGAGGAGACTTGGGTTGTTGTGGGAGAGTCTTAGTCGCAGGTGCTGCTGGTTCATTACAGATACAAGCATTTGATATGAGACTGGAGCCCTGTTAGTTCTTTACTGAGCTTCCATTTTGCTTGCTGTCTCTAAAATCTGATGTATGCAGAGGGAATTCCTCAGCAGCTTGAGGGCAGAGCAGAAGTGGGAAGCAATGCTTGTGGGTCAGAATGCATCCAGCCCCTGAACCCTGTCAGCCCCCCAGCACTATGCAGTCACATTGAAAGGCTGACCTGTGCTAGACTCATTGGCAGCTCATGTTTGTTCCAGCTCAGATCTCCTGCCCACGTCTCTCCTGGAGATGGGCTCCAAGGTGCTCCAAGCCTGGGCATGTTATTGTGTGTATGACTCTACCAGCCCTGCCTGGGCTCTGGGCTGCCCCTGAAGGGGGAATACAAAGGTCAGCTCTGGTTGACGGTTCTCCATGCTTTTCCCTGGTGCTAGCAGATGGCTCTCCATCCTCTACGGCTTTCACACATAGTCTCAGTTAGCTCAGGGGACACAATGGGAAATTGGACTCGAGTTCCTTTTTCAGAGACCAGGATGTCAAGTCCTCCCACATACGGGGTGGGGAGGGTTTTTCAAATTCTGCTTAGGAACGGTAGGATCCTGTCCTAGGGGTGGTGACAGGTAGGAGATGTTGGGAGCACAGGAGGTGGAAACCCCAGTAACACAGCTCCTCCTGCTGTTACTGGCAGGTGGTAAAGAACACAGACTCTGCAGCCAAGCTGCTGGGGTTCAATTCCTGGTTCCCCCAGGCAGCAGCTGCTAACCCAGGGCAAGCTATCTAACCTCCTTGTTCTGTGATCTCCCCTCTGTAAAGTGGAGACGAGGACAAGGATGCTGATGATTTGATGATGACGACGATGGTGGTAGCACATGCCTCGTGGGGTTGTTGCAGTGTTTAATTGGGCTCGTGTGCAAAACCTTCAAAGAGCGCAGGCCCAGAGCAAGGACCACTGGGCGTGTGAGCTCCTATCATTACTACCGCCTGCAATACCTCAGCCACCCCAACCAAGCACTGAGTACCTACTCTGTGCCAAGAACTTGTTTTGGGCACATGTATGAATTCATCTTAATCCTCCAAGCTGCTCTTTAAGCCTTCTGCTTATGACTTCTGTGGTCAGCATGCAGAGACTGAGACCCAGAGAGATTCAGTAACTTTTTCAGGGAGGGTCACCCAGTTCAGGGGTACCAGAGCCAAGCGTCTAGCCTGTCTGTCTGGCCCCAGAGTCCGGGCTGTTTATCCCTACGCCAGTGGTTCTCACACTCGAGCCTGAGTCAGCATTCCCTGGAGGGCTTGATACAGCACAGGATGCTGGGCCCACCCCAAGAGCATCTGACTCAGCAGGTCTGAGGTGGCGGCCCTGAGAATGTGCATTTCTAACAAGTCCCCGCTGATGCTGATACTGCTGGTTGGGGACCACACTTTGAAAATCTCTCCCTGCCCGGCACGATGCGGCTTCGCAGAGCAGTACAGTGGGGACGTGATTAGGTTCTCCATCACTCAGCCTGACCGGGCTTTTCCTGCACTAGATCAGCTGCCCATGCACTCCTTAAAAATTCATCTGTTACCCAGTTCCTCACATGATCTCCGTGTCTGAGCCTCCTGGCCAGTCGGGGCGGAGGAGAAGGCCCCGAGAGCCAGTGGCATTCATGTGTCCTCCTGGCCTCTGCCAGGCAGCGTCCAGCTATGGCTCTTTATCCCTGCAGACTCTGATCTGAGAAAGGGGAGGGACAGGGAGGCCTGAGCTGCTCCGTTTCAAAGGCACCCAAAGCCCTCAGGCCACTGTCAGCAAAGTCGGCTGTGTTCTGCCCTGGCTACTCCAGAGAGTGGCCTCAGTTAACCTTTTGGCCCTAGTTGATGACACTGTGCTCCAAGCTTCTCGCGGGGACCCCTCCTCGGGCAGCCAGGAGTGTGGCCTTTGTCGGGAGGGCCGGGCACCATCGTTTCTCCCGGAGTGTGGTCCTGGCCCGCTGTTGCCATGTGCCTCCTCCCTCTCCATGCCCAGCACCGCCCTCTCTGCCCTTGCCTGGGTGACCCCTCCACTCGCCAGGCTCCCCGGCCCCAGCCTTTGATCACACTCATTGGTTTGGAGTTCTGGTCTTACTATCTCCATCGCTCTTCCGCTGCTCCCTTTCCACAGGTCCGTTTCCCCCACGGCAGCCTGGACTTCCCTCGCTGCCTCTCCCTTTGTCAGATTCCTAACCCTCCTTCATCCTCCGGCCCTCCAGACGCAGAGTTCCAAAGGGCCCCCTTCCTGGAGGGACCCCCCACGGGTTTCCCTAAAACAGTCTCCAGGTGGTAACCCCGCGTCCTACACTCAGAAATCCTGCTGAGGAGGGGCCGGGTGGGGTGGGGTGAGGGAAGCAGACAGATTCATCCTGCAAATCCAGGAGGCACTTTGGGCAGCCAGGGCCCAGTTTGTTCATTTTAGTCAATTTCCAGTGTGGTGACAGCCCTTCTCCAGACTTCCTGGTGGTACCTTCCCATTGGCGGTCCTCCACCAAGTTTCAGCCGGGGATTGCTAAGTCCCCTTCCTAGCTATGAATAATGACATTTGTTCCCAGGAGCCGTTGTAGGAATGCCTTAACTCCTGACAGAGTGCCTCTTTACATCTGGACACGTGACTGTTTTATTCTCTTATATATGTAGGATCGTGCAACCTTTTAGGACAGAAGGATTTGATAGGAACCAAAGTAAACTCATTTACTAGATTTCACTAGATCTGTGGTTCTTGAAGTAGGGTTCCCAAACCAACAACATTAGCATCCCCTGGGAACTGCCTAGAGATGCAAATTCTAGGCCAGACCTACTGAATCAGAAACTCTGGAGGGAGGTGTGGAGCCTGGCAGTCGGGTTTACAAGCCTCCGGGTGATTCTGATACCCAGAGTTGGAGAACCTCTCTGTGATGCTGTTCGCAAATCCACACTTGGCCTGTGTTTCTTCAACCATTCATCTTGAAGGAGGGTTGGGATGCAATGTCGGCCTAATCAGATTTCTTTATAAAAAGGCCCGAGGCAACTTTCTGCTCACAGTTTTGTCGTTTTTAAGAGAGCCATAGATTTTCCTTGAATCCCAAGAGTAGATCTCAGAATGAGGACAGGTGCCTGGCCTGGCAGACAGGTAATTAGCAGGATTACGCTTTCTGTATCTTGAAGAGCAGCGTGGCACTCCTGCCCGTCTCCCTCCCCACCTGCCTTCCCTGGACTCAGGTTTCCCCGGTCCTGACAGCACCCTAGGCAGTTGCCTGAGTGTGGCCTGCACCAGGTTCCTTCTTCCCTCAATTGTCCCCCCATCACTTTTAGTCAGTAGGATCGTCCTTTGGTATCATCTGGGGGGATTGGTTCCAGGACTCCCGCCAGATACCAAAATCCAAGGATGCTCAAGTCCTTTATATGAAATGGCGTAGTACTGTCTGCCCTCCGTATGTGCGGGTTCCGCATCCACTGATTCAACCAACTGCGGATTCTATCCACGGTTAGTTGAATTCGAGGATGCGGAACCCACGGATACAGGCGGCAGACTGTCATTGTGGTTTCTCAATTTTCCCACGGATGCTCTCACAGATGGTCTCTGCATCTTTGTTTTCCTCTTGTCACGACAGCTCTGGAGTAAAAAATGAGTGTGAGGCTTTGGTCCCATCACCACGTCATCCTTCATGTACCAGAGCTTCTCCCGGGGCGGTAGGCTCCCCGAGCCAGGCTGGCTCACTCTGCCCCTGGGTGGCCACTGCTGGGAACGCCCGCGTCTGCCAGGCTGTGCCCTTCTGGGGCTCCAGAGACAGCTTGTGTGCTTCAGGGCAATTAGCTTTCGGTTAATTTGTCTGAAAAGAAACTCCCAGGGAACAAAACCCCCAGACTAATCTCAATAACACTCAAGGTCTGGTATGAAGCAGGCGAGTGAAGGAACAAAGTTGACTTTAAGGCCTTTTCTGGGGTTTGCGGCCTGGCGAATACCCAGATGCAGGTTGATCTCTGACCAAACCTCTGACTCTCAGGCCTCGGGGTGAGGGCTCCTTCTTCCCTGGACCTGTGGGGCCTTTGGGCTCTGCCCAAGCATGTGAAGCATGGGCTGTGACGGGCAGGGGCATAGACACCAGCACGTCTCCAGGGGAGGAGATTACCTGTTACCTGTTCTCTCATTAAAATGGGTTTCCATATTATTTTGTTGAACTGAGATTTTGTCAGTGTTGAATTAGGGGGCATTGCCTGGGCCTCTGGTATTTGTTTTAATGGGCTTGGCCTGTTGCAGCTTTGGTGTCTGGAGATGAGCAGATAAGGGGAGAGACGCCATCCATGAATGATGATAGATTGTGTTCATTGAGGGCCAGGCCTTGTACCACCTGCTTTCTGCACCCCGTTTGCCATACCCCATTTAATCCTCACCACAACTCCAAGGACTGAGGCACAGAGAGGTTAAGGAACTTACCCAGGGTCACAGAGCATGGAAGTGGCAGTGGTAGGACTGGCCTCCAGACCCATGTGATGCAGAAGTTTTGTGGGAATTTTCAGGTGAACTTGCTGCACATTTACTGAGCACTCACTTACTGGATTCCAGGTGCTATCAAGGATATCACACCGAAAAGAAATGATTGCCTTCAAGAAAAGCAGTCTGATGGGGGAGGCTGACACGTGCACAGCTGCCGTTCAAAGCTGGCAGTCTGAGACTTGGGCTGTGCTCAAGGCCCAGGAACAATGCAGTGGGAGAAGGAGGAGGGAAGAAAAGTTTCAGAGTGCATGGCGCTGGCCATACGTAGAGAGAACCACTTAAATGTACCTGAAGCTGGGGAACAAGAACACGAAAGGCGTCGAAAGCACGGGGCAGTGCCAGGAGAGAGGGAGCAGTGCCAGGAAGCTCCAAGGGTACAGGCAGCACTCTGGGTGATACCCTTCTGTTCGTGGTTGGTCTTTAGGGTTGGTTATGGGGAGGGGATGAAGGATGGGGGAGGGACTTGGGTGGTGAGAGAGTATATGGGAACAGGAGGTTGAGGTGATCGTCTGAAAAGATTTGAACTTCAGCGTGGAGTCTGGACCTGATTAGGTGGGCCAAACATTCTAACAGTCCAGTAATCTGTGCCCAAGTCTGGTCTCCCATGCATCCTTCTCCACCCCCCTGCCCCCCAGCACGTGGCAAGTCCTGTCCCCTCTTTCCCTTCCTGTCTTGAGCTTCTCCAGCCTGAGAGGACACTGGTAGTCACTCAGGGATGTTGCCGTGTACTTGAGGACAACCGGAGTGATTTCTTTCCGTACAAGAAGCTATGTGACTGCTTGATTGTGGGACAGATTGGCATCTGGGGAAGAGACACCTGATGACCTTGGTGAACTTACAGTTATATTTCTCCACCTGTTGGCTGCTCCTCTCCACCGAGGACCTCATCAGTGCCTGGCTTTTATGGATGCTCTAGGCCTGTACCTTCCAATATAGTAGGCTTGGCCACCCATGGCTATGGAGCACTTGATATGTGGCCAGTCCAAACCGAGAAGTTCTGTGAATGTAAAATACACATGGATTTCAAAGACACAATACAAAAAAGAAAAAAGAATATGAAATAGCTCATTAGTATTTTTTTATACTGATCACATGAACTGATGGTATTTTGTATAGATGGGGTTAAGTAAAATATATGAACACAACGAATTTCACCTTTTTCTTTTCACTTATTAAAATGTGGCTACTAGAAAGTTTTAAAAAGTATGTGTGTCTTGCGTTATTGGCGAGTGCTGGTCTAGCTCAGGGATTGGCATACTTTTCGTAAAGGGCCACATACTAAATATTTTAGGCTTTGTGGGCCATTTGGTCTCTGTCACAACTGCTCAACTCTGCTGCTTTAGTGCAAAAGTGACTTGTATTTGTTTTCTGTTGCTGCTGTGACACATTACCATAGACTTTGTGGTTTAAAAACACAAACTGCGTGTCTTACACTCTGTGGGTTAGAGGTCCCACATGGGTCTCACTGGGCTAAAATCAAGGTGTTGTCAGGGCTGGGTCCCTTCTGGAGGCTCCAGGGGAGAATCCGTGGCACCGCATCTTCCAGCTGCTAGAGGTCATGTGCATTTCTTGGCTTTTGACCCTCTTTGCCTCTGTGCTTTCTTCTGTGTCTCATCTCTCTCTGACCTCTCTGCCTCGCTTTTCCATGTTTAAGGACCCCTGTGATTACTTTGGGGCCACAGGATAATTAAGGATAATTTCCTCATCTCAAGATCCATACTGTTAATCACATCTGCAGAGTCCCTTTTGCCATAGAAGTTGACATATTCAGAGATTCTAGGGATGAGGCCGTGGACATTTTGGAGGACTGTTATTCCACCTGGGCCATAGATTTAGACAACGTGTAAATAAATGGACGTGGCTGTCTTATAATAAAACTGTATTTACTAAAACAGAGCGCTGGCCCACAGGCCATAGCTTGCTGACCTTGGCACCCAACGATTAATGAATCTGCACACAATTCCAACGTGAGTTTTTTCCCCACACCACCAAGCAGTTCTGGGACACCAGCTGGGTGTCTCACAATTCAACTCAATTTTGACATTATCTGCCCAGAGATAGCATCAGACTCCGCAGGTTAAGGGCTCAGTCCCACAAGACCACCCTCTACTACAGGTGCTAATCGCAGCTCCAGGTTGTCACCTGGGCTTCTGACCAACCAGCTACAAATCAGAGGTTCCATGACCCCGTCCTTGGGTTCGATCAATTTGCTAGAGTGGCTCACAGAACTCAGGAAACTCATTTACTCACTAGATTACTGGTGTATTACAAAGATATTAAAGGATACAAATCAACAACCAGATGAACAGATACAAAGGGCGAGGTCTTGAACAAAAGAGCCTCTGTTCCCGTGGAGTTTGGGGCCTGACACGAAGGGAAGTGTTCTGGTTCCCCAACCCCTGTCCTTTTGGGGCTTTATGGGGGCTTCATTGCCTAGGCACAATTGATTAAATCATTGCCCATTGGTGATTGATTTCCTTTCCCCTCCAAGTAAATCAAGGGGTGGGAATGAAAGGTCCCAACCCTCTATTCATGGTTGGTTCCCCTGACAACCAGACCCCCATCTTTAGGGGATTTCCGAAAGTCACTTTATCCTCTGAAGCAATTTTAGGAACTGAGGACAGGACACCGAGTGTTATAAGAAAAGGTGCTCCTGTTGTTCTTATCCTTCAAGAAGTTCCAAGGGTTTTGGGAGCTGTGAGCCATGAACCGTGGATAAGGACCAAATATATACTTCTTATCACCCTGATCATTTCTCTAAGTACATCATGTGGGGTGATATTTTTGCTAGAATTCTATGGTGGAGGTTCTGTGAGCCAATAAGCTTGAGAGATTCAATGGGTCAGATCCTTCACTTAGTAAAGGCTCTGAGAAGTTCTGCAGTAAATAAGCCTGTTTAATTTTATTTAGTACCACATTTTTCAAGCAACATGAAACTTTTTCCCTTGTCATACCCATTAATATATGGCAGATCTCAGATTCCTAGGAACATTCTGTGGGAAACCCTGGTTTAGCTCAGCCCAGGGCCTTGTGGAAAAGCTGCCCGCAGCCTCCTGATCTAAGGTCAAGACACCAGTCACGTCACTTGAGATTTGATTAGAGAAAGCATTTTGGCTTCATGAGAGTTCATTAAATGAGCCATCCAGTGTAATTTAGCTGAATAAAAATGGCTCAGATGGCTTTAACCCACACCCCCTCCTACAGCAATTTAATTGAGGGAAAAGCAAATATGTCAATGATGTAGAAAAATACTTCTTGGCCTCCAAGAGGGACACAGGGCAGCAGCACCTGCTTCCTTATCACAGGCACTGGATTTTAAGGGGTTGGCTCAGGGGGGCCCCTCGGGGGCGGGCAGCAGGCCTTGGTGGAGAGATGGCCTGGAGCCTCCTTCCTTCCCACTGGTTCAACCTGAGGAGGCTGATGGCAGCCACCCTAACTGCTCCTCATGGGGGGCTGCAGGCATCTCCGGTGTGGGCTGATATGCGCAAAGTCCCGAGTTCAAGTTCCTGACGTGTAAGTTCCCTGGTTCTTGGAGAAGCGGGGAGGAGACTGTCAGCCTTCCCCGTCTCCATGGTTTGTTCCTTTTTAGCAGCTCTCTGTGGGGTCAGTGCTGCATGAAGGAATTCTCCTTTCTTGACTTTTTTTTCCAGATCCTTCAGAAATTTCAAAAGAATCTTGGCGTGGCATGGCAGGGGAGGGAGTTGGCCGTCTTCAGGAAGAACGAGGAGAGAGCTATTTCATGGGGAAAGTTAGAAGGGGAGAGACAGACAGCTGAGGAGGTGTTGGGTCTTCAGGAAGGAAGAACTGCATCTTTCTAATGCTGCCTTCGTGGATGGAGGAAATCAGATTTACATCATGATGTTGGCAGCCAGCAAGCCGCAGCCCCCATTGGAGCTTGTGAAAGCAGGAGGGGTTGGACCTTTGCTGTTCTCTGGGGAGCCATGCTTGCTGCTCTGAGCCCATACGGTGCTTAGAATAGCGCTTTCTGCAAGCAGCAGCGTGAATCCTCTAGGAAAAGTCAGCGACCATGCCATTCACCGTTAGGATGCCAGCTGAGCACACCCCTGAGTCTCTGTGTTCTCTCATAACCATCTTTTGCAGCAGGAGACTTGCGTATGCCCAGCGGGGAGCTGACTGAGTGGACGGATGCCATGTTGCATCTTCACGGCTGCACCCTGATTGGGAAGCTGGTTCCCTAGAGCGATGGGACATAGGCAGAGTGAGGGAGGGACTGAAAATCATGACTTTGGAGGCTTTCAGGAATCACAGTTGGGCAGCCAACTGTCAGGACCTTGGGGCAAAAGAGGGGCTGAGGACAGGTATACTAGTTTGCTAGGGCTGCCATAACAGACACTGCAGACTGGGTGGCTTAAACAACAGAAATGATTTCTTCACAGTTCTGGAGGCTGAAAGTCCAAGATCAAGGTGTCAGCAGGGTTGGTTCCTTCTGAGGCCTCTTACCTTGGCTTATAGATGCTGACTTTTCCTCATGTCTTCACATCATCTCCCTCTGTGCATGTCTGTGTCCTAATCTCTTCTTATAAGGACACCAGTTATATCGGACTAGGGTTCATTTCAATGGCCTCCTTTAACCTTAATTACCTCTTTAAAGGCTCTGTCTCCAAATACAGTCACATTCTGGGGTCCTGAGAGTTCAGACGTCAACATATGAATTTTGAGGAGACACAGTCCAGCCCATCGTAACAGAAGACAAAACCCAAGTGAGAGGGACTAAGGAGATGCAGAGGTGGAGTGACCGTCCAGGAGCTGAAGTGGGAGCGGGGCCAACCCAGCAAAGGTCTGTGGTGTGGACAGGGGTGATGCCCGACTGAATGGTGCCGGTGGGGCAGCCTGGCTTAATAGCACAGGAATGATGGGGCACCTGCATCCAACAATCCCTTACACACTCCTCAGTGTCCTAAGACACTTAAGTCCTAAGACACAGCCTGCCCCTGGGCCTGCCTCCGCTGGTACAAGAGGAGGTACTTCCAAAGTCAGCCGCACTCTTAATCTGGGAAATCCATGGTACCTTCTTCAGGATCACTTTGTGGATGGGAATCAGTGTCTCCTTCTCAACTCTCAGCCCCAAAGGATGCAGTGTGTTTGGGGGAACAGAAGGATTCATCTGGTCGGCTTCTCTTGGCTGCAGGGTCCATCTCGAGTGACCCTCTTGTTGGACGGCAGGGTTCCCAGGGTAGAGGGTGACATCCTCCCCAATTGTGGGGCTCCATCCTGCTGCAGTTGGGCACCCCCTTTAGGAGAGTCATGGGACTACTTCCCATCCTGAGGTTTCTCGTGTTCACCACAGGGCTAATGCAGGAGGGGCCATCTCAGCCTGTTGCTCCTCAGGTTCAGAGTCTGGCCATCTGTGTGTCTGGTTCCCTGTTTCCAGAGGACCCAGTAGCTGCATTGCCATGGTTCATTACTCTGGGCCCCAGAGTCTGGGCTGTGAATGAGCCAGTAGCACAGGACAAAATTAATGGCTTTGTTTGGTAGTCTCAGGTGAGGGATACGGGGGCGAGGTCATGGAGCTTGATTTTGGGAAAGTGTTTGATGCATCATCTCGTAAAATCTGGCTCACCAAATTAATTACAACGGTCAGGTGACTTGGAAACTGGCCATTGACTCAAGCACAAGTCAGAGACGAGTGATAATGGATCTGTAAGGGAGGAGGCTCAGGGCTGCGGTGAGGCCCAGAGGCAGGATGGTTCTTAATTAAACCTTTGTCTGGTGAGGGGGGTAACCGGCCCATCAATAACTGATGACAGGTGAACACAGGTGAGGCATCAGCTAGAAGGAAAATCAGGGGAAGTGAGTTCTAAGTGGTTGTTAAGTCGGTTAAAGCCCCCTGCCTCGTCTTTCCCATCTGCCCAGCACATGAGCATTTATAAATGCCTCTGAAGGCAGGATGGCCAGAGGCGTGCCCTGATTGCCTTGTTGGCGGTGTATGTTTGCCTTTCTCGTCTTTTGTGTGTTTGTTTGTCTCTGTGGCTGGATACTTCTATCGTGTGTCTCTGGCAGGGTGCTGTGTACAGTTGCCCAGGTTGTGCGCACTGCTTTCCTCCTGGGACTTGTGCAGCGCAGCATCTCTGCCTCTGGGGACACACACTGGGTTGTGTGTATGTGTACCTGGGCGTTTACATGTCTGTGTGTTGGTTGCAAATATTCCTGAGTATGCCTCTTGTGGCCTGTTGTTGGAGTCTTCACATTAAGGCTACTCAGAGCTGTTCAACTTTCACTGGCCACCTCTGAGCCCCAGTTTCCTCATCTGTTGCATGGAGATAATAGCAATACCCGTCCTGTAGAGTTGCTGTAAAAAGTAAATGAGATCATGAATGCAGAAGTGGGTAACACAGTAGCTGGTGCTTAGTAAGCCCTTGGTGAATGGCAGCTGTTGATTGTGAGATGGTGCAGGGGGGCAGGAGAGGGTGAGAGAAGGAGAGTATCCGGACTGCAGAAGGAGAAGGTGGTCTGTGCACCACTGGGACCGTCAGGGAGGAGGGAGGGGAGACGGCAGTCGTGGACAGAGCCCACGAGTGTTGCTGTGGCCGCTCCATCTGGCCAAAGAACTGGAGGAATCCGGAGGGGCCCTTTCTCCTCCAGGTGGGGCTTGGTGGGTGGGGGGAGGGTGGGGAGAAGCTGCAGATGAGACACCCCTGGGAGAGCCGGAGCCCACCTCCCCCTTACCAGGTGTCCCAGGCCCCCTCTCCCCTCTAACTTGTAATAAGGAGATAATGCTATTTCTTATTCTTTATTTGCCCAGAATGCCTGTTATTTTCTTTCTTTCAGAATCCAATTTTCTCTTGACATTTCTGCCTAATGTAGCAAAACATGACCTTTGTGAAAGGACATTGCTGGCAACCTGCTCCCTGCCTCGGGCCCCCCAAGAACTACTGGCACACTCCTGGGTGGCTCCTCCCTTGGAGATGGGCAGGTTTCCACTTCCCCTGGACCGCTCCTGTGTCCCCGCCTCCTCCTTCCTGCCGGGGGCGGGGGCGGGGGCGGGGCCGGGGCCGGGGGCGGGGCGTGTTTCCCAGGGCTCAGTGCGTCTGGTGTTCCTGGCGGCGCCTCTCACAGGAGCTGCTGCTCAGCTTTAGAACCGGGGCCTTTGTTCCAGGCTGCGCTGGAGTCGGGCAGAGAGGTCAAGGCCCCTGGGCCTTGTCTAACTTCTGCTGCCACTGATGCTGTTGTGCGTAGATAGTAAACCAAGAAAAGCAAAACAAAACAGAAGACTTCTGTCTGGACGAGGCACTCACCTTTATGGAAACATCATAGCGGCTCATGGTAATGGAGACACATAGAGTGGTACTGTGAAGCCTGTTATCCTTGACCCCGAGTTCCAGCTCCTGGTGTAAGGTCAGCGCCTTTGATGGGCATACGTGTCTGATCCCCTGCTCCTCCCTCCCAAGCAGGAGTTGCTCTGCAGGGAGCAGGGTGCCTGTGTCTTCGAGTGGCCATCATGCAGTTCTTCTGTCACCCTTTTCCTTCCGATCAGTGGGGGAAGGAGGCCGTTTGTAGGAGTAAGATGTGCCATGGTTAGGGGCTTTGTGAAGCTGAGCATGTGGATGGGTTGAGGTTTATAGGCTTTTAGTGAGAGCCTGTGTTTTCACACGCACCAGTGCTCTACAGTCCTGCAGAGAGGAAGTGGGTGACAGTATGGGGCTATGGGGGGCTCTCCTAGCAAGGGCTGTGGGCTTAAGGACTCTGAAAGGAGAGAGTGCTGGGGGCTGGGGAGAGAGTAGGACAGTAAACTTGGGTGATACCTACTGGACACCTTCCCTTTGCCCCAGTCCCCTGCACCCCAAGAATGGGGTCTGCCTCCCCCACACAGTCATGGGCTGTCACCAAAGGCAGAGCTGCCTCAAATGAGAAGGGGAAGCCCTATTCCTTAGCTTATCCTTGTGTTTGAATATCTGCTCCTCTAATGATCTGTGTCTACTCTCTGTACCTCACCCAACCTGAACTTCTCCCCGGAGCTCCAGACCCGGGCATCCAACAAGCTATCTCATCTCTCTTTTTTGGACGTCTAACAGGCATCTCAAACTTAGTGCCTGCAAGGAGGAGGCTCTTGATCCCCACGCCGCTCCCCAGCTGGGACCCCTTTGCAGCCTTCCTCGGCTCACTAAATGACATCACCACTCTCCTGGTTGCTCAAGTCTCCCTCCTCTGCCCGATCCAATCCCATAGGAAGTTCTGGCAGCTCTCCCTCCACCACCTAGCTTGAATTCCATCAGCTTAATTGTCTCTACTCTCTCTTTTTGCCTGGAATACTGCAGCAGCTCCTAATTGCTCTGATGACTTCCAGTCTTGGGTTCCTATTTTAAAAAATGGCAATTAGATGATGCCACATCCCTACTTAAACCCAGCCAGTGCCATCCCGTTGTTCCTTAAAGTAAAATCCGGGTGGCTTACATTGGCCAGCAAGGTGGGTGTGGCGGGTCCCCTCTCCTGCTTATCCTAGACCACTCTTCTACTTCCTTCCTCACTGGCCCCTTTTCTGGCCCATAGTCCCTCTCAGGCCTTTGCACTTGCTGCTCCCACTGCCTGGAACACACCTTCCCTGGTGCTAGGCTCACTGTCACTCCTCTTCTCAGCTCCGACATCCCCTTCTCAGAGGGCATTTCTGGAAGCATCTTCTGACGTAGCCCTGTCTCTCTCCCACATTGGTTACTTGCCCCACTTTGCTTATTCCCTTCCTTCTGCTCATCACAAACTACACTTCTCTTGCTTATTCATTTGTAACATGAACATAAGCTCCAGAGGGACCTTATCTGTCATCCACCCCCTCATTCCTTAGTGTAGCCTATATTTGGCTCTCAACAAATATCTGTTATAGAAGTCCTCTAAATATAGGTGCACCTGTAAGCATATGCATATGTGTATAAGCAGGAGTCTGTGTTTGTATTTATTACCTACATGTTTAATGGACATAAATATGCACGTGCTTATACACACGTGTGTGCATGTGGATAGGTATTTACCTAGGTGCAATTCTTACCGCTCTCCTTTCTCATCACTAGATAAGTACATGGTTCCTGGGGTGCCACTTCAGCTCTAGCCGTCTCCAACGGCTGCCTTGAAGGGCTGTTACCACATCAAATGTTGTTTGTTGAGCCTGGCAAAGTAATAACCGTGGGTGTGTTTCTTCTTTTATTCAGAAGACTAATGACTCCTCCTTTCCCCTGTACATCCTAATGAAAAAAAAAATAGCCATTAGGAGGAGAACAGAAGTGTGAACAAAGAGGCTGATGTCTTGATCATTGAGGGACAGGATTGCTGAGGGAGGGACTGGCTTGAAGGAATTGTAGGTGACCTGCGGAGTATTTTCAACTTGTGTGAATGTTAAGGATGTTTGTTGAGGACTTCCGTGGTGGCTCAGTGGTTAAGAACCCGCCTGCCAATGCAGGGGACATGGGTTTGAGCCCTGGTCTGGGAAGATCCCACATGCTGCAGAGCAACAAAGCCCGTGCGCCACAACTACTGAGCCTGTATGCCACAACTACTGAAGCCTGCACGCCTAGAGCCCATGCTCCGCAACAAGAGAAGCCACCACAGTGAGAAGCCCACGCACTGCAACAAAGAGTAGCCCCTGCTTGCCACTACTACAGAAAGCCCAAGTGCAGCAATGAAGACCAACACAGCCAAAAATAAATAAATAAATAAATAAATCTATTTAAAAAAAAAGAATGTTGGTAACAGGGCACAATAGTTTCACTTATGCAAGGTGAAGAAGTCCTAGATATCTCTAGTACAGAGTAGTGCATAGTTAACAATACTGTATTGTACACTTAAAAATTTGGGAAGAGGGTACGTCTTCGGTTGAATATTATTATCACCAAAAAAAAAAAAAGAGACAGAAGAAACTTTTAGAGATGCCAGTTAAGTTTATGGCTCTGTTTATGGCGATCATTTCATGGATGTATATTATCTTCAAACTCATCAATACATATACATTAAATACGTACAGCTTTTTTGGTAAGTCAGTTATACCTCAGTAACTAAAAAAAAAGGGGAGGGATAAATTAAGAGCTTGGGGTTAACAGATACAAACTACTATATATAAAATAGATAAGCAACAAGGTCCTACTGTATAGCACAGGGAACTATATTCAGTATCCTATAATAAACCATAGTGGAGAAGAATATGAAAAAGTATATATATATATATATATATATATATATATATATATATATATATATATATGTAATGTATAACTGAATCACTTTGCTGCACAGCAGAAATTAACACAACATTGTAAAACAACTCTACTTAAATAAAAAAAAAAAGAGTGCTTGCTGGTTTGTATACCTTATACTCTGAGAGTTCTCTGTCCTCCTGTAGGAGGGTGGGTTTAAAAAGGCTCTCTGAAATTTTATTGTGGTGAGAGCATATGGGAGAATGACCAAGAAATTTTTATTTATTTATTTATTTCATTTGATTTGTAAAACCTTGTCTTTTAAAAGGTCTCAGCATCCTCTCCAGACATGATCTGTAGCCTCGACTAACTGTCAGATGTACTGTTAGCCGAAGGGAGCAGTGGAGAAGAACAACAAAACCAGGCTCCCATGAGATGACCATGCTTACTACGGAGGCATGACATGCCAGATTGTCCTTTAATTTCCTCTTTATTTGTCAATCTTGCAGAAACCTGTCGAGTAACCGGCTCACCACACTCTCATGGCAGCTATTCCAGACGCTGAGTCTTCGGGAATTGTAAGTTCAGTTTTGAAGACTGTCCAAGTTGGTGGAGTGGTGGTCAAAGGTTGGGTGGAGCCACCTGAAGCTGGGAGTACACCTGAAGGGGCTCCTTGGGTTGGATGATGTGGGTGTACCATGTTCAGTGAGAGTGAGCCACCCCATCCCTTGATTTCTGATGCTCCTTCTGGGCGCAATACATTTCAGAAGATAGGAATCTCATCTCTTAGCAGGACCTAGTTTTGTGATCTGTTGGTAATTAGTAATAACGTTTATATTTACATATATTTATAATAATAAAGATAATTTATCAATTTATAATAACACTTGCAATATATAAATAGATTATTAGGTGTGCTTTCATTTACATGACCTTTGATTTATCATTATATGTCATGGGAGGTAGGTATTATTATACCTCCCATATAAAAGGTATCTCTACACTTTAAGGTGAGGGTTCTGAGCTCCAGAAAGGCATGTGAAACACAACCAAGATCACATTGCTAGGGACTGGCAGAACCAGGACTTGAACCCAGGCCTTTGATTTCAGATTGCATGTATTTTCCACTTCTCGTGATCTTCTGTCAGCCTATTTGGCTTGAGTATGGGCATCCTGGAGGGACTAAGCCCATATATTTATTCAATCTGCTTGTGGACTGCTTAAATTTGCTGCATTCCGAGGCTGATCAATGTACTCCTACCCCAGCCAGCCATTTTGCACAAACACACATTGGATGGATGAATGAAAACTCGTGACCACTGCTGGAAAAAATAAGTCATGTTGATGTGTGAGTCATCAGGGTCATCTCTGTGCATGAAGGATGGCATATTATGTTGAGGGGACAAATCAAGGAATAAATTGAAAAGGAATTGAGGCATGGATGGAGTTAGGGAGTCACGGTTACAGAGACACTGCTCATGTGTCTTCCCTTTTACTTGATGACTCAGATCCAAATTCACTGAATGCAGATTGCTTTCTATCCTTTACCAAGAGGCAGTGAATGGCCTTGGATCCCCGCCCATGCTGTTGGCCTTTCAACTTGTTCTCCCTCCACCTGGTAAGACCTGAGTTCAAGGATGCATCATAACCTTACCTTTTCTGACCCAGTTGGTCAGGAAGGGGAATATTTACATCTCCATGACAGTCTTGTACATACCCTACTCATCCTCATGGACCCAAGTGCCTACATGATGCTTAAAAATGCCATTCCAGGGATGGGAAGTACAGAGATGGTCTCTGACAGTGTTGGAGAGTTTAGGACAAGACTGTTGTGGGTTGCTTTCCTGCTTTAGGATTTTGCCCCTCCCACCAGGCTTCTCCTCTGCTATGAGCACAATAGCTCTAGGGGTCAGAGTTCTTTAGTCATATATGGCTGCCATCCAGCTGTACTCCAATAAAAACTCCTACCTGAGCTTGGAAAAAGGTACATATGTACTTATTTTTTTATAAAACACTGGGAAACTGGACAATGTCACAGACATCTCAATGTCAAACTGTTACACTTGATGCATTGTGTTCATTCCCTTCTTTGTAGGTGGAAAAGACATTAGAGGTAAATTAACATGACTGCTTTGATCACCACTAACACTGATTTCTGAGATCTTACTCTGGGCCAGGCAGTGTGCCAAGTAATCTATCGAGTTATGAAAGTTATTTAATCCTCATAACAATGCTATCAGGTCAGAATGGCTACTGTTACTTCAAATTTGGGGACACTGGGGTACTTAGCAAGGTTTAGTATCTTGGTTAAGGTCACCCATTAACTAAATGGTAGCACGTGGACTCAAGATCTTGACCACTATGCTTCGCCGTCTCCCAACTTTCTCAATCTGTTTTCAATCCAAGGATCTGTTTTACAGTAATTTTCTATAAAAATGCACAATTGCAGTTCTTCCTTACATTGCTCTAAAACTGACCAGGGACCCTGCCCTAAAGGAGCTAATTGGAGTCTTTCATCCAGTTCTCCTGGGACCCCTGCCCCTTCATCTGTGGGAGGCCAGGGATAGCATCTCTCCAGGGGACATCTGGGTCTACTGTTGGCTGAATTATTGCGAAAATGTTCAGTGCTCCTTCTAAAAAAATCACTGGCTGCGAAATCGATGGTGTGCTGCCCCGGTGACCTGTTTCGTGGAGTTTTAGAAACAGTTGTTCCATGGATATATATTTAAAGAAAATGTCAGATTTCTCCCAGAGGATCATGGGATTCTGCATTCATCTTTGCCTGGGAATCAATACACCAGTGAGCTGGATGTGACTTATGGGGGAATGAAGACGTTCCCTCCAGGGTGAGTCAGTGCGTGAGAGCCACCATGTCCACAGAGTATTTTATTTCTGTCATATTGTTAAATAAGTAAAAAATTATGTTGGAAAATAAAGAAGCCCCCCCCTCTAAGGAGCAGTCATCCTGGTAGGGGTCTATTTTTTTGAGGAAGAATTGAATGTTGAGAGTGGAAAATTTATCTTTTGGCTGGAGGGGCCGCTTGTTGGCTCTTAGCTGTGGCTGTGATTAAAATCCAAACAATCCCAGTTCCTGGCAAATGGAAGAGTGGGTCATATTTTCTTGTCTGACTTCCTGATTAGTCCACATGGTGCCATCTGCCACGAGCCATCTAGACTGCCAGGGTCTGCCCAGTGGAGCCTGTGGGCTGGGGTGTGGGCATGGGTCGGGTATTTCCAGGAAGAAAGAATTCTGGCCCTAGAGGAGAGAGGCCAGAGGGAGATGGCTCTGTGAGCTGTGGCAGCCAGAAGGTCACAAGGGCAGAAGTGTGAGGCTTCGAGCGACCTTCTGCAGGAACAGAAGGAGCAAGCTAGGGCATTCAACAATTTCTTAGCATGTTTTATTCCATCACTGAGGATCTCTGCCTGCCCCAAGCAGCCCCTCCTCGGATCCTTGGTAGAAGAACTAATGCTGTTGGGATTCCCCATCAGAAGGGCTGAGTGTCTACAACTTTTCCAGCAGCAGAGAAGGAGAAAAAAGAGGTGTATATGTAGTATCTAATATATACAAGGTCCTGTCTCACCCCTGGAACAATCCCACAGAGGAGATATGCTTAAACCCAGTTTGACAGATGAGGGATTGGAGGCTTGGCCAAGTGAAATAACTGGTCCAACATCACATGGCAAGTAAATGGGAATTAGTATTGTGATTATGAGCATTGCCACCATCCAGGTCTATTGTTTTCAAAGACCAGCTCTTTCCTTACCCAACTCAGCACCATAGCCCTCATGCCTTGTGTCCCCTTCCAGAAGCCACACTCAAGATGGCGGCTCCCCTCAGTGGAATCAAAGGGGGAAAAAATCCAAACAAGTTAACATCTCAGAGCCCTTGCCGTGTGCCAGAGACTTCCTTCACTCATTTCTCATTTACTTTTGTGAGATGAAGGGTGTGGTCTTGGCCGGGCACCTGGCCCGCCTCTCACCTGTCCAGGCTGTGTTTTTCTCTTACTGATGGAACCGGAAGCATCTTTCAAGACTGGCTTCTGAGTAGCCGACACTCTTTCAATGGCACGGGTTTGGAGAAATTTGAGTTGGTGTTGCACAGTGCTCTCCAAAGCTTCTGGTTATGGCAAGATGGTGTTTTCCCTTTACCGAGAAGATGGGAACAGTCTGTCCAGAAAGCTGAGCAAGAATCAAAGAGATTGACTTAGAGGTAAAGAATGAATTGGAAAGAAAAGAAGCTTGGATTCTGAATCCCATGATACCATTTAGGCAAAGGCAAGAGGCACCAAAGGATATAAACTCACAGCACAGAAACCCTCCAGAAATACCCTAAGGACCATTAGTGTATCTCCAACAGGCTTCTCTTAATACCCCGCACGCACAGAGCAGACATGATTAAAATAGATTGGAATATTTCATTTTCTTAAAGCAAAGTGATAATTACCTCTGGTATAATTTACAGACTTAATCGACTTGGTAAAATATTAACTCAGTTTTGGGGATGGGTTTGTGCTGATCCTGTCACTTTCCTTCCCCCAGTCCTGGCCCTGACCACTTGCCACGGCTCTCAAAATCACTCAACAATCATGTTAATAATACTGTTATTATAATAATAATTTTGGGCCTCTTTATAGCCCCTTTTACTTCACAAAGCACATTAACATATATTATCACTAATCTTCATAGTAACTGTGAAGAAGGCAGACTGAGCACAATTACCCCCATTTTACAGACGTTAAAACAGAGCCTTGGAGAATTCAGGCTGAATGAATACTTGCTGTATTCATTTCCTAGGGCTGCCTTAACATATTCCCACAAATCTGGGGGCTTCAAACAATAGAAAGTGATTCTCTCACTCTTCTGGATGCCGAAGTCCAAATTCAAGGTGTCAGCAGGACTATACACTCTTCCAAGGCTCCAGGGAGAACCCTTCCTTGCCTTTTCCAGCTTCTGGTGGCTCCTGGTGTTCCTTGGCTTGTGGCAGCACCACTCCGGTCTCTGCCTCCATCTTCACGTGGCCATCTTCCCTGTCTCTTCGTCTTTGATCTTTCCCTCTTTTCTCTTATATGGATACCAGTCATTGGATTTAGGGCCCACCGTAATCCAGAATGATCTCATCCATGATCCTTAATTTGATTATATCTGCAAAGGCTCTATTTCCAAATAAGGTCACATTCACAGCTACTGGGGCTTAGGACTTTGACATATTTTGGGGGGCGGGGGAGACACTATTCAATCTACTATAGTTGCCCCAGGTGACACAACTGGCTCAACTCAGATCTTTTGTTTGGATATTTTTTTTAACCACAGGACTGTTGGCATCTCCAGGGTGCCCTTTGGGCATGTTTTCTTCTGTGACAACAGATTTGGGTCCCTTCCCCATATTTCGCTACCTGGCCATGGATTGCCACTGGCAGCACTGATGCTGCGGAGGGAAGAAAACCGGAGTGATGACTAGCAGGGAATCAGTGTTTTTTAAACACTCAGTCTTGGCCTTGGCTGTTCAGCAAAGTGTCTTTGTGCGCAAACTCGGACGGGGCTAAGTTAATCTGTGGGAAGCCCCAAGGGCCCTACGATTAGGCCCTGGGCCATCTTGGGGAAAGGGCTGGGTGTTGGTAATCTTTGCCGTGAAGCAGCTGCTGCTGTATTATTCATGGGGCCGCCTGCATTATTGATGGAGCAGGGGAAGGCTTGCTTTCGGCTCCCTGAGTCTGTCCCTGAGGCCCTGGCTGAAGGCCCCTCTGCTCCAGGCCTGATTTGATGGGAGAATGGACAGCATCACTTAGACCCAGGACTTGCCCTTCTTTGCTCCTGGTCCACCTCACTGTTTGACCCCTCTTGTCAGGATATGAAGACGAGAGTGGATTTGCTCAGTGAGATGCCCAGGGCATCTGTTCTGAGACTGAAAATGCTTTCTGCCGTATGTATGTCTTGCTGTCCAGGAGGAGAGTCCAGAGGGATGGGGGGAAGAACTCAAAGTTCTTCTGCAGTTTCCAGGAGACTCTGGGTTGGAGGAAAGGACCAGATCTCATGGTGCATGCCTTCTGGAGGAAAAAGACGGAGGGAAACAAACAAGCTTTTAGCATACCCATGCCTGGCAGGGTCTAAGACGCACCCCACATATCTCACTGGATTCCCCTGCCAGCCTCAGGACGCTGTGGCACCGTCCACCTTTCTGGGGGACCCCTGAGATGTTGGGATACGCAGTAGTGCAGGGCTCAGACAAGAGGCAGAACTGAATAAAGCACATGTGGCTTGAAGCAGCCTGGCCAAGACTCTCACTTGTCTAGTATTTTCCACCCAGGTGGGTAATTTGTATTTTTACAGCTACTTAATAATGAATGACCACATCTTGTCAAGTAAGCAACTGGGAAAAATCAGGCTGACCTGGTTCAGTTTGCATGTGTTCCGGCATCTGGACCCTTAGTATCCTTCCAGCAGGGCTGCCAGGCCTCTCCTCACAGCCCCTCCCACGTGACTCCCAGCCACTGCTACAACTCCCTTTCCCCAGAAACACCGGGCAGGGAATCTGACCTCCTGTGTTTCCTAAGGAAGCCCTCAGAGGTTCCCTTCCCCTGCTTCCTCCTTGTTGTGAGGGTCAGAGGGGGTGAGGCATGTAAGGCCTTCAGCATAGTGCTGGGCACAGAGTAAATGCAATGCAAACATTATTATCCAATTATTTTTATGACTTCCCTCTCATTTTCTCCTGTCTACCTTTTCTCTCTCCTCTCCCTCATTTCTCAGCTGCAGAAGCATCTGCCTTGACCCCAGGGCAAACCCCTCCAAGGGTCCTGGACCTCATCCGTCACTTTCCTGCTCTAGGACCTTACCTTCCCCTCCTCACCCCCAGCCCTGCCCTGACCTGATTCCTAACATGTTTCCCCTCTTCCTTTCCACTGGTTTTTCTCTTCTGTTTTCAACCAAAGATGCTTCTGTCTTTCATTGACTTCCTGTCCCTTGGAGCTTAAAATCTTGGGGTCATCTTTTACTCTTTCCTTTTCTTCTACCTCCAAGGAAGCACCAAATACCACCTTGTCTTCCTTTATGATGTTTGCTCCATCTTCCCCTTCCCTCTCCCCAATTTTTACCTCTCTACTCCAGGCTCTTAGTAACTAGGCAGCCGTTCTCTCACGGTGGTCCAGGGTCCCATGGGGATCCCCAAGACCCTTACAGGGAGACCAAGAGGTTAAATCTGTTTTCATAATAACTCTGAGACGTTACTTGCCTTTTTCATTCCCATGTGCAGTGGAGTTTTCCAGAGGCCACGTGACATATGTTAAGATCATTCCTCTGATGCCTGATGGAGTTTGTGCTAATGCATTCTTGTGTTTTAAAATTTTCTCAGTTTAAATTTCTAATATGGTAAATCGTGATAGGTATAATCCACCTAAAAGTTCTTTGAGACCCTCAGTCATCTTTAAGAGTGAAAAGGAGTGCTGAGACCAAAAAGTTTGAGAACATTGACCTGGAGCCTGCCAGCCTATATGGTACCTATATGTGAATGAGAAAAGATGCCTTTTCTGGGTGGATAGAGCCCCATGCCAGGTACCAGGTCTGGTCAAGGGTATGCAGGCTGGATTTCATCCCCCATTCATCCCTTTGGCTGGGTGCATTGAGACATGCACGGACTTCAGCACTGTACACGGTGACCCTGTGTTTATCAGACATCCTAACCGGGGTCCCAGTCTCCGGCTCTCCTCCTCTCTGGTTGATCCTGTTCAGCATTGCTGGATTACTCTTCTTACAGTTTTGTTCACTTCATTCTCCAACTACAAGGGCCTCGGTGGTTCCCACTGCCTCCTGGATGCATTTCAAGCTTCCTGATGCGGCAGTGAATGTCCTCCAACATCTGGCTTCCACTTGCCCTTCCAGCTTTATTTCCCGGTGCTCCTGCTGTAGCACAAGCTTTCTTTCCTGTTTTCACAGTCCAGCGTACCTCCTCCCTCTAACTCTTCCCCATGTCTTTCCCTCCACGAGCTTCCAAAGTTCAGGGATCCTGCTTACTCCTCCTAGAATCTCCCATCTAGCTATGCCTTGCACGTGATAGACGGCGGGGAAAGTGCATGAATTTTGGAGTCCAACAGGCTAAGCTGTGAAGCCCTGCTTTGTCACATACCAGCCGAGGGACCTTGAGCACGTGACTTGACTCCTCCAAACGCAGGAGGGGGTCCCTCTTGTGCATGACGATGAGAGACTGGCTGACTCTGAGTGCAGCTGTGAGAGGCAGATGCTTGGTGAAGGTTAGTTCTTGTCTCCTTTGCTGAAAGAGTGTGGTGTGCAGAGCAAAGTCATGGGCACTTTTAGACTAAGAGGATATCATACAGGCGTGTTTGCACATTCTACCTGTGCTGTCCTGTTGGCTAGAAAGCACTGATTCCTCCCCTCCAAGGGCCTCACTTTTTTCTGAAAGCTGGTTAATGCTGATGCGTGCTTCACTACTTTGGAATTTGCCAGTTGTCAAAAATATCCTGGGTCTTAGTGCAGTTACCCAAGTGGCCCTCCCTCTGGGCACCAATAGAGTCATCCCCTTACTGGTCCAGAAAGAGAATCATGTTCCCCTGAGTGATCCTGGCATTCAGATTTATCAGGTGCCCTTGACTTTAAGAGTTTTACATCAGCTTATGCCCTTCAATTGTCCCCCTAAGGAGATAACTCCCTCTAGAGGGGAGGTGACTCCCTCTAAGTCACAAGGAAAATGAATGGAGAAGGAAGGCCTTGAACTTGACTCTTCCTCCATCAGACAGTTTTCTTTACCAAGCTGAGTGCTCCTGGAAAACAGGGACTAATTATTCATTTCTGTTTCAGCAGCACTCAGCCCACAGCCAGACATGGATGAGGTGCTTATTAAGGATTTTGTTGAATTTATGAAGGAATAAAGCTGGTCCCAAGATGGGCTTTGAGCAGATATTGAAAACAGCAAACCACCTTCTCCCCAGGGAGAATAGCTCCATTCTTCCTTCTTCCCTCCCTCCCTTCCTTCCTTCCTTCCTTCCTTCCGCCCTTCCTTCCTCCCTCCCTCCTTTTATTCATTCAACAGGTATTTATGTGCCAGGCTCAGTTATAGGTACTGGAGATATAGCAATGAACCTAATAGGCAATGTCTCTGACTTTGATGGAACTTAGTTTTTATTTGGGGAGACATAATAAACAAGCAAGCAAATAAATATTTATTTTTTAATTTTTAGATTTTTTTTTTTTTTATCCATTCTGTATATACTAATTTGCATCTGCTAGCCCCAAACTTCCAAGCGAGCAAATAAATAGTTAAAGTGATGCTGGGCAGTGACAAATACTAGAAAGAAGAAAATAGTTGGGCAAGGGACTGGGCAGTGTGAGGGCAGGGGTTGGTGGTAGCTTTCCTATAGAAGTAGTCAGAGAAGGCTATATGATTCCTTAATGAAGGGAGGGAGTTGATCTAGCAGATATGTTCTGAGTCCAAACTCTGTAGGCAGAAAGGACAACAAGTGCAAAGGCCCTGAGGCAGGAGCATGCAGGTCATCCTGGTAAACTTGACACACAGCAAGGTCAGAGTGGCTGAAGAAGAGGAGGAGAGGGTGAGGCAGGCGATGAAGTCAGAGAGGTGACAGAGGGTGGTATAGATCCTGTAGGCCTTTGACTTTGACTTTCAAAGAGTTGGGAGGCCACTGGAGGGTTTTGAGAACAGGAGCTTCCCAAGACAATGTATTTTAAAGGTCTCTTTGCCAGGTAAGTTCAGTGGAGTGGATTTTTTTGGAATGAGTTTATTTGTTTAAAAACTAAATAAATTCATGGACTTCTATAAGTATTTTTTACTTCTTTGGAGACCTTGCTAAACCCTTCTCTCCTTAGTCCCTGAGGAGCAGGTGGGGGCCCATGCATGGCGTGACAGCCCTGGGAGGGAGCTGGGCCACCTTCGGTTCAGGGGTTCCCTTCCCTCGCTTCTTGCCCACAGGAGGTTGGAGCAGAACTTCTTCAACTGCAGCTGTGACATCCGCTGGATGCAGCTGTGGCAGGAGCAGGGGGAGGCCAAGCTGAACAGCCAGAACCTCTACTGCATCAGTGCCGACGGCTCCCAGCTCCCACTTTTCCGCATGAACATCAGCCAGTGCGGTGAGTGAGCCGCCCGGTCCCAGCTGGCTCCACGCGGGCCTCCCTCAGACACCAGGGGCGGTGCTGCTCATCAGCTGGAAAAGCCAGCGCCTTCCTTCCCCACTGCCCTCCCAGCCTTGAACTCTGCACTGGGTGCAGATCCAGCTCCCCTCTTACCTCCTTGCTCATTCTTGTCCCTTCATGAGCCTGCCGTGGGAAGGTTGGTTCCAGGGATGCAGAAAGGGGTTAAGTGTGCTCTTTGTCATTGGACCAGAGTCCTTTCTCTCTGTCAGTTCCCTGTTAAGCAAACCTGAAGGAGTGTTATGTCCAGGTGTGGTCTCTGGATCTCCTGTATCAGGAGCATCTAAGGCACTTTTAGAGAAGCAGATGTCTGGGTCCATCCACAGACTTATGAGATCAGAATATCTGGGGATGAGTTTGGAAATCTGAATTTCTAGCAAGATCCCCATGGGATTCTGAAGCGGACCAAAGTTTTGAGAACCAGTGCCCAAAGTGGAAGATGTCATTTGATGTCATTGTTAGAGCTGCATTCCTTCAGCAACTGTCCTCCTCACCAATCCCTGCTCCCCAACCACCATGTCCAACTTCATGGGCTTACATCTTGAGTTCTACCATCTGCTTGGGAGGTGGTGTGAAGCTTCTGGGACTTGGGGGACTTCTGAGAGGTCAGGCAGGTTTTGTGGAGTCATTATTGGACAAAGCAAGCAGTGCCACCATTGCCCCCATGGACAAAGTTTTGGTAGCAAGTATTTGCCTATTTTTTCACCCACACTGTCCTCCCTCCCAGACCTGCCTGAGATCAGCGTGAGCCATGCCAACCTGACCGTACGGGAGGGTGACAATGCTGTCATCACTTGCAATGGCTCTGGATCGCCGCTGCCCGACGTGGACTGGATAGTCACCGGACTGCAGTCCATCAACACCCACCAGGTAGGCGTCCGAGGCTTGGGCCCTATCACCTGTTAGTCTTAATGAGCTAAAATCATGAATAGAAGCAAGAGACATGAGAATAAGGAAGAAGAAGAGGGGAAGTTTGTGGTCCTATTTCTATAGGAAGAAGCACGTAGACTTGGGTTCCACCCAGCTGCAACATTTTCTAGCCAACTTAATCTTGAACATGCTATAAACATCTCTGTACCTTACTTTCCTCATCTGTGAAATGGGTATAATGCTACCATTCATCTCATGGGATAAGTGTGAGTGTTACCTGAGCTCTTGACTGTAGAGAGCTTGGCCCTTGGTCAATGTGCCTTCACCAGCAAGGCCTCCTTCACCTACTGCCCAGCTTTCCTTTTGATTCCTAAAGGTGTTTGGGGGTTAGGTGGGGGAGCCACCCTTGTAGAAACTGTTTGATTGTTGTCTTTTTATTGTACCATCATCTAATTTTTCTTTTTTCTTTTATCTTTTCCTAAATTTTTATTGTGGTAAAGTATACATAACTTAAAATGTACAGTCTTAAACATTTTTTTAGTTATTATAAAATATTAGCTCTATTCTCCATGTTGTACAATACATCCCTGCAGCTTATTTTATACACATGATTATTGTTTTTTTATTGGGTTTTTAGACAAATCTGAACTGGACCAATGTACACGCCATCAACCTGACGCTGGTAAATGTGACGAGTGAGGACAACGGCTTCACCCTGACGTGCATTGCAGAGAACGTGGTGGGCATGAGCAATGCCAGCGTCGCCCTCACTGTCCACTGTGAGCGGATGCCCTTGTTGGGGGCGGCTGGGACCCTGGGGATCTCAGCACAGGAGGCTGGGGCCGGGCAGAGCTGCTGCAATGGGCCTGGTCCACCAGGAGGGGCAGAAAGACTCCTGTGGGGCAGGACTGAGCAAATCAAGACAGTCCTTGACTAGTAACCCCAGAAAGGGTGTCCCTGTCCCTCAGAAGATGATGTGCCTCCAACTCAGCTCTGACTTTACTCCTAAGTTGGCCCAAGTCTGCCTTTTGCTAAACCCCTAAAAGGTCATGAGAGGGAACCCTCCAGCTGTAGTGGATCCAGGAAGCTTGAGCGAAGACAGACATCTCTTCCCCTCTTTGAGGGTGGTGTTGGGGGGGAAACCTCTGATTCCCTCAGGTCTTTTTAGAGCGGGGTAGGGAAGAATTGGGTTGCCCACGCCAGCTCCTGGAAGGCTGCTCTGGGACCCCGGAGGCTCTGTGTTCTGGGCGTCAGCTGGCCTTTCCCCGGCAGACCCCCCGCGCGTGGTGAGCCTGGAGGAGCCTGAGCTGCGCCTGGAACATTGCATCGAGTTCGTGGTGCGCGGCAACCCGCCGCCCACACTGCACTGGCTGCACAACGGGCAGCCGCTGCGTGAGTCCAAGATCATCCACGTGGAGTACTACCAGGAGGGCGAGGTCTCCGAGGGATGCCTGCTCTTCAACAAGCCCACCCACTACAACAACGGCAACTATACCCTCATCGCCAAGAACCCCCTGGGCACAGCCAACCAGACCATCAATGGCCACTTCCTCAAGGAGCCCTTTCCAGGTGAGGGCAGGGCTGCTCTGGGGTGACTGATCCCCTCCAGGAGCTCAGGGGCACGGGGAGTGGGGGCTTGAGAGGAGAAGCAGCATCAACACAAACACCGTCATCAACGACAACCAAACACACACTGGAACATATTCAGCCATCACCAGAATTTTGTGCAAACTAGATGAAGTCTCTGATTTCCAATAGCAGTCACAGTGAAAACCAAGACCCCCTCAGAAATACACAGCTGTACATATAAGGGTGTGTGGTGTTACGGTAGAGAAAGTGGGGACTTGAGAGGTGGATAAGAATGGCGGAGAATCCGGACCCAATTCTTTTTCTTGTTGGGGGACTCTGGGCATGATCGTTGCCTCAATACCCTCATCTGTGAAATGGGCATGATTGTACTTCTCCCATAAGAATCTCGTGACTTTTAAATACCGTAAAGTAGACAAAGCACGTATCACAGGCTTTGGTACCTATTGGTGGTTTGATGACCTTCCATTACAAGGGGCTTCAGGGTCTATCTGGTTCAACCCCTCATGTAACAGGCAAGTGAACAGAATCTTTCCACTTGCTGGGTAGTAATAAGGCCTTGGCTGGGTTTCCAGGTCTGTGGCTCTTTTCCTCTAGCTCCGTGGTGAGCTGATGGGTGGAGGGTACCTGATGCTGTCAGCCTGGATGGTGCTGATTCTAGTGGACGGGGTCATTGAAATGATGAAAGAGCTTTGTTTGAGTATTTGGGAGGGGAGTCTGTCTTTCTCTGTCTGGGCTAGGATGTTTCAAATACCTTCCTCAAGTTAGAGGAGAAGAAAATACTCCCAAGAGTTTAGTGAAAGTGGTTGCAGCATCTCTTGGGGATGGTTTTGGTAGCTGATAAGTTTCTGTCAGTGAAGCCATGTATCTTTGGTGACCTTGGTGATGTCTGCTGGGAACAGGCTAGATGACCTCTTGGCCTTCAATTCCTGGAAATCCAGGATTCTAATGAGATAAAGGGGAGTGTAAAGACTGATCTCGATCTCTCTGTCTCTCTCATACATACACACACAGGGCAGTGGATGACTAGCGCCGTGCAGCATCTGCTTATGTGAAGGTGATTTCACAGCATACAGATAATCAGAGGGTAGCAGTTCCAAGAGGCCTTTTTAATCTTAGTGCAAGGAAACTCAAACTTTAGAGGCTTTGAGAGAAACTCTGGAGAGATGAGGCTGCCTGAGAAGCTAAATTCTTGCCACTGAGGGCCAGGGGATGGCGGAGCCATCACTCAGGAGAGGACTGAGAACGTGCCGATGTTTGATACCCTGGCCATCCCATATGGTCCTACATTTCCAACATCATTCCCAGTATGCCCAGTAAGAGGCCTCAGGACACTTCCCACTGTGGGCCACACGGGAGCTGGAAGAGTCCCGGCTCACACTGCAGAAGCAGCAGCTTTTAGATGCAGAGATACTTTGCTTTTCGGGGCCAAAGTCAGGCTAGGCTTTGTTGGCATAAAGGGCTGGAGTGGCCCTTTGCACTGCTTGTGCCCATCTAGTGATTAGAGAATGGAATCTGTTTTTAAAGAGGAGAGTCGACACTCCCTGATGGGCGAGGAGTGAAGCCCTCGCCAAAGGAATGCTTCTGTTTCCAAAGGGAAGCTTCTGGGGCCTGGCGAGAGCAGGAGCCCTGGAATGCTCGGGAGGGAGGGGAGCCACCTGGCTTCTGCACGCAGAGGGTGTCCTGGCCCTGGGGCAGCAGGAGCAGTGGGCACGGCTTTTCCTTTGTCCTCCCTCCGCTTGGGAGGGAAGCAGTTCTCAGCATCCTTCCAGCCATGCAGACACCTCCTCTGTCCCCAGGAGACACAGCTGCCCCTCCTCTTCATCTCTGGATACGCCCGTCACCTTTTCAGGTCTCCTCAGGCCAGTGGTTCTCAAAGAGTGGTCTCCAGACCAGCAGCCTCCGCATCACCTGGGCAGGTGTTAGAACTCAAATCCTGGAGCCCCACCCAAACCTACTGAATCAGAAACTGTGGGGTGAGGCCCGGCAGTCTGTATTTTAACAAGCCGCCCGCCCCCGAAAATTCAGACGCTCCCTCGTTTGCCGTCTCCTGCCGTGGCATTTGGTGGACCCAGGAGGCCAGAGGGAGGGTGAAGTTACAGAGGAACTTGAAGGGAAACAGCTCACCTGAAGTGGGTCCCTCAAACCCATCTACACCCTGCCAGGGCCATCCTGTGCGAAGGTTTGCTTGTTTGTAAAGGAATCAATGGATAATGGAAAGGCAGTGACAGGGAAAAGATGGGCCAGTCATGTCAAGAGACAAAATATCTAGGCGTCAGGAGAGTAAATTATCCAGGGGAGTGGACAGTAAACCTCGCACCTGCTGAGCCTGGATACAAAGGCTCTCGGTGGACTCCTGCTCTTCTCTTGCTGTGGTGTGGGGACGTCGTATTTGTCATCTGTACCCCTCTCGCTCGCAGGCAGCAAAACATAGACATTAAGAGCAAGGGTTCTGAAATCAGACAGATGGAGCTATTATCCTATCTGTGGCCCTACTGGCTCCGAGAATGGGGCTTAGCACATGGTTGGCGTGAGGTGAAGGATGATCACTGCTCGGTGCCTCTGTTTCTTCATCTGTGAAATGGGAATGATAACCAGAGCTCCTGCCTAAATTGCCCTGAGGATGAATGAAGTGATGTCCACCCAGTGTTTAGCTCTGTGTCCGGACAGAGGGAAGGTTCAATAGCTGTTGGCTACGACTAGGATTCTAGGTGGAGAGTTTAGGAGTTGAGTTTAGGAGTTGTAGATCTGGTTGTCACTCTCTAATTAAGCTGATAAGTTCTAACAGACAGCCTTCAGGTAGCTTACTAGGATAGTGGTTATGGAGTCACAATGCCAAGATTCAGATTCTCATTCAATTGCTTATCGGCTCTGTGATCTCAGGCAAATTACTCAATCCCCTGCTTCTGCCTCAAAGACTGTAGTGAAGATTAATTCACACATAGTGGATTAATCTACCTAAAATATTTCCCACAGTGCTTGGGACAGAGTAAGCACAGAATTACTGTTTGTTTTTATTATTATATTAAAAAAAAACTCACCCAAGGGCAACTGAAAAGAGATTTGGGGGAAAAACAGAGATCTGAAGGTGAGGGTCTCCTTTCCTGACTGTTCATGGGCTGGAGACCCACGGGAGAGATTTGATTACATTGAATATATTCAGTGGAGCCGTCTGCAGATGCAGAGGCCTCCATCAGAAGGATTTTTTCAGAGCAGGACATTGAAATGAAAATGTTCTGGAAAAGCTTTTTGTAAACTTCACATGCTATACAAATGGTGGTGTTTCCTTCTGCATTTCCAAAGAAGCACTAGAATGTTCAGCCTGGAGTTCAGCCTTAGTGTAGGAACCAGTCCCTGGAAAGGGAGATTTGCTCTAGGAGCATGGAATCCTCTTTGGTGTTCCAGGGATCTGGGCCTAAGAGTGGGGTCCATGAGGAGTCAGGGATCCGAGTGTCAGGGGAGGCTGGGGATCATGTTAGGGTCGAGGTGGTACCTGGAAGGTCACCGTTTGGGGATCCTTAGATGATGATGTGATAGAAGGAGGAATGTTGCCAAGGTATGTGTGTGTGTGTGTGTGTGTATGTGTGTTTGCCTGCACATGTGCAACAAATATCTGAGAACACTTGACAGAACGTTTAGGAATAAGCGAGCTGCCATAACTCTTGAATTCTCATTTCTTTTTACCTGACTGGGAAGTCTCTTCATCATGATCTTGTGACAGCAGAAACCAAAATTCCGTCAGGGCCCTGGGTACAAACCATGGGGGACACCATTGCCCCAGTGCCCCTAGCCGCATCAAGGCTGGTTTCTTTCCCCAAAAAACTTGTTGAGACTAGAATGTGGTCCCAACCTGCCAGTGCTGGGGGAAAGGAGGCGGCAGCAACGTGTGGCCTTCTGTGCTGGTTGGGCAGAGCATGTGGACGCCTGGCACAGCTCCCTCCTCCCTCCTCACACCTGAAGCCAGGGCATCTCTTCTCGTTATCACGTCTCTGTGCATCTCTCTCTATCTGGACGCAAGCTGCTGCCTCTCTTCTCCATTCTCTGGATCCCACTGGCTTTTCCCACTGGGTTTTTCTTGAGGCATTTGGGATCTGGAGGAGACACGTGCCTTGCTTTCATGCCCAGTTCCTGTTCAGACTCAGATGCTGCCTTGGCACACTGGTCCGGTTGTCCTCCCAGCCTGCTGGTGCGGGCTGAGGTGAGGACCACTCTTGGGTACCATCCTTTTCCAGGGTGAAGTTCTGAGTCCTCCCACAGGTTAGAGAGAACCCAGGAGGTCTGGCTGTTCCAAGGCTTGTGTGCTTCCTGAGTGTATAAATGTTTCCAGGCTCTTGCAAAGGAGGTAAGCATTCATAGGCTGATTGAGAGATTACAGGGTTTATTTACAGATTCGGCCAAAACATTTGGCTGACGTGAGCATATTCTCTAATAAATGAGAGCCTTATGAGAAATATGCAAATTGGTGTTAACTAGGAATTGATCTGGCACCTCTCTTTTCTCAGGCTCTGAAGCCAAGGCTAGGGCCCCCTTGCCTCCATCCTCCTCCCAAATCAGCCATTTGGTCACCTGAAGTTTAGAAGAGGGTGGGGGACCTGAAGGGCACACTCAGGAATCTGGAGAAAGCTGTATTGCTCTCCCGCAAAACAACACAAAGTGAATGATGAACAAGCAACCTATTAACAGTGAATTTACTGTGAATACCTATTAACAGTGAATTTACTGTGACTACCTATTAACAGTGAATTTACTGTGAATACCTATTAACAGTGAATTTACTGTGAATAAGACTTTCTCTAAGGGACTCCTTCCCAGAAAGCATCCATTTTCCCCGCGGGTAGTTAGGGAAGAATATTTGCTGGCGCATACTTGATACAGCTATGACTACAATGACTGTGAAAGCCTAGCCAAGGGCCTGGTAAATGGAAGACCCGCGGTGAATGAATGAACGAATAAGTTGTTCTTATTTCTCAGGGTGTGGTAGGCTTGTGCCAGGAGGAGGTGGAGTAAAATGCAGTGGTTCTCAAAGGGACCAGCAAGCCTCCCCATCATCTGAAAACTTGTTCGAAATGCAAAATTCTCAAGACCTCCCCCAGACCTCCTGAGTCAGAACCTCGGGGGTGAGGACCAATAATCCATATTTCTTTAAAAATTTTTAAAGGATTTTTAACTTTTCATTTTGAAATAGTTTGAGATTTACCAAAAAAGTTACAAAATAGTACCGTGAAAGCTTCCTTATACTGTTCACCCAGCTTCCCCCAATGTTACCGTCTTACATGACTACAGGGCAGTGATCAAAACCAGGAGAGTGACGTTGATACAACCCTATTACCTGATCTACAGACTTTATCTAAATCTTACCAGTTGTCCCACTGCTGTCCTTTTCTTCTCTGAGATCCAATCCAGGATTATATTGATACATTGTATTTAGCTGCCATGTTACCTTATTCTCTTTAAATCTGGGGCAGGTCTTCAGTCTTTCACGATCTGTGCACTTCTGAAGGATCCTCACTAGTTACTTTGTAGACTGTCCCACAATTTGGGTTTGCCTGATGTTTTCTCACAATTGAATGCCAGTTAGGCATTTTTGGCAGGAACACTGCAGAAGTGATGCTGTGCCCGTTCAGTACGTTGTGTCGGGTACACGACGTCTGTACTTTTTTTTTTAATAATTATTTTGAGAATGCTTGTTCCTTTTTTTTTTTTAATTAATTTATTTATTTATATATTTTTTGGCTGTGTTGGGTCTTCGTCTCTGTGCGAGGGCTTTCTCAAGTTGCGGCGAGCGGGGGCCACTCTTCATCGCGGTGCGCGGGCCTCTCACTGTCGCGGCCTCTCTTGTTGCGGAGCACAGGCTCCAGACGCGCAGGCTCAGTAGTTGTGGCTCACGGGCCCAGTTGCTCCGTGGCATGTGGGATCTTCCCAGACCAGGGCTTGAACCCGTGTCCCCTGCATTGGCAGGCAGATTCTCAACCACTGCGCCGCCAGGGAAGCCCCGTCTGTACATTTTATTACCAGTGATGTTAACTTTATCACTTGGTCAGGATGGTGTCTGCTAGGTTTCTCCACTGCAGAGTGACTATTTTTTTCTCCTCTGTAATTAATAAGCATAATATTTTGAAGCTTTGTAAATATCTTGTTTCTTATCATTCTTTCACACATTAGTTTTAGCATTCATTGATGATTCTTGCCTGAAACAAATATTAGTGTGCCATTTGTCAATGGTGATTTTTCTATTTCTATCCTTTTCCTCTACATTTATTAATTGGATTTTATTGTAAGGAAAAGCTTTCTTTTCTTCCTCATTTGTTGATTAAATTACTTCTTTATATCAGTATAGACTCCTGGGTGTTTATTTTGTTCTATGAATTATAATCCATGTATTAACTTGCTAGGGCTGCTGTAAGAAAGTGTCAGAGACTGAGTGGCTTCAACAATAGAAATTTATTTTCTCACAGTTCTGGAGGCTGGAAGTCTGAGATCAAGGTGTCAGCAGGGTTGGTTCCTTCTGAGGCCTCTCTCCTTGGCTTACAGATGCTTGTCTTCTCTCTGTGTCCTCACATAGTCTACCCTCTGGGTATGTCTATGTCTTAGTGTCCTCTTATAAGGACACCAGTCATATTGGATTAGTTCCCACCCTAATGACTTTATTTTAACTTAATTACCTCTTAAAGACCTTATCTCTAAATACAGTCATAGTCTAAGGTACTGGGGGTTAAGACTTCAACATATGAATTTTGGGCAGATATAATTCAGCTCATAACAATCTATGACTGTCATTATATTGTCATTATATTTTGTTGCTCAAATCATCCCCAGTTTGGCCATTGGAGACCCCTTCATACTGGCTCCTGTGTCCCTTCTTCATGCCCCCATTAATTCTTGAGCACCTTCTTACTTTCCAGTACTGCAAGATGTTCCAAGCACATCTTGTACTTTCTCTGCCCCAGCCCTGGAATTAATGCGTTTCTCCAAGGAGCCCTCATTCTTTTTACTGGAGGATGGTAGTGATCACCTCCTGGATGGTTCTGTGGCATGCTAAAGTTTGAGAATCTCTGATAGAGTGGTTCTGAGCTCAGACTTGGATTTGAGTCCAGCTCTATCCCTTCTTAGATGAGTGACATTCAATTTGTTACTTAATTTCTATAAGTCTATTTCCTTTTCTGTTGAAAGGGGATAATGCTACCCACCTCCTAGGGTGGTTATAAGGATTGATGTATTACATAAAGCATTTTGCACAGCCCCTGGCTAATAATCAATGCCCAATAATGATTGGCTTTCATTATTAGGTGAACCATTTCTAAAGGCCAAAGACCAAATAACACATTTTCATCTGGGGAGTGGGCAGATTCTAGAGGGATTCCCAAGAACGTCTCAATGACCTACTAGAATAAACTCTACATATCGATCTGAGGAATTGTGTCTTGAGATCATAGCTGGCATTTTCCAGGAAGATCCATGGAAGCCCATCCTGCAGCATTTCTTCTTGGCGCTAATGTACCACCAACGTTCCCAACGCTCTGGGCACCTGAGGGCGGGAGGGATGAGGGTGAGATGGTGAGTCTGGATGTAGTTCCTCATCTCATAGTACGGTTTCTAGTCTCCAGGTGGACCAGGCCACCTCCCTTGAAACCAGGAGTTTTAGCTCTTATTCCTTCTCCATTTGGAAGACCACCTTCTAAAGAGTGTGGGGGAGGGGTGACAAGCCAAGGATTTTAGTTTTCAGTTGCCAGGGCAACAGGGGATCATGGTGAGTGGGAGAGATCATAGCTATGAGAAAGACAGAGTGCGACTGTTCTGGTTTTTTATTACGTTTGTTAATGATCTCTTTGTCTTTTTTGCAGAGAGCACGGATAACTTTGTCTCTTGTAAGTCTCTTTTACCTTTTGCTTTGAAAGTGATTTATTCTGATACTTTTGGTAACTACTGAGTCCAAATAGCCCTCTTTCGTATTCTACCAGCATCCTCAGACTCATGGCCGCTGAGAGCACCTGAGTGAACTGTGAAAGGAGAGTAGAAATACTTGAGCGGTTCCAAGCCCACTCCTCTTGGACAGTCACTTGCTGCCTCAGTTTCCCTGCAGTTTTCTAGGGTCTGACCATGTTGTGGGTCTTCCCACCCAGACGGACAGAGGTGGTGTCAGGAAGGATGTGGGGTTCACGTGCCCCAGTGGACCCCTGTTGAGCATCTCAGTTGTTCTTGCAGAGAGAATGTGGAGCCTATAAACATGTTAGTGTTTGTCACCTGCTTTGAGAGCCAGGACCTACCTCGTGTGGAGCTGTGATTGACAAGGTCTCCTGATAGGTTCCCCTGTCCTCAAATGAGATTATTGAGGCTCAGGCTATAAGTGATTCGGGGCCAGGACTAGACGATCCCCAAAGGATTTGGTGTTTCGCTCCTGGTCTGTGGGGAAACCTATATTTATTCCTTTTCCTTTTGTCCCCTGTGGGAGAGGAACAGGGGCGGCTGAGGCCATTTCTGCTCCCTGTTCGGCCTGAGACAGTAGACAGTCCTGTTTAGAACGCCCCTTGTTGTTTGGCACAGATGTAAATATAACCTGGATTCCTTTGTTTGTCCTCGGTCTTTGAGGACTTGTCATCTCACAGGATGTCCCTCCAGAGAATTTTGAACTGGGGCTGTCTCTGGACAAGGAGGTGATTCTAGAAGTAGGACTAGTGGATGCTCGGCTTCCCATCCAGGCCTTGGGAAGAGCAGATGTTTCCTAGTCAGATAAACTTGCTGCCAACTGAAGCTGCCATTGTGTTCTGAAACCTGCCGTAGGGCAATGGAGAGTGGGTCGTTTATGGGGCCACAGGCCTCCTGGATCTCACTGAGGAGTGAAGAGGGAACGAGGAAGGACATGGAGAGCCTGGGACAGGATAAGGGGTTCAGAGAGGAGCTGAATGTCAGCAATAGCTACCATCACCCACGAAATGGACCGAATCCAGACCCTGGCTGTGATCCCATTTTTTCCCCTCTTATTTATCCAATAGCTCATGGCCCACATTGCCCAGGTTACATTGTTTACTCTGGGATGGGGACTGGGGGATGGGAGCGAAGGTTCTTTATACCTATGGAGTCTGTCTTTGGGCCATCAGTACCCACCAGGCAGCCACACGGGGATCCGATCTCTGGGGACCCCTGCAAAGCCTGGGGAGGCCAGGCAGTCAGAGTCTGGCTTCAGGGGGATGTTCTCCAGCAAGAACTTTCAAGAGGGCTTGGGAGTTAGGCTGGGACTGTGGCTGAGGCTCTCGTGGCCAGGAAGCTAACTGCTCTTCTCTATTTATGTTTGGTTTTCAGTCTACGAAGTGAGCCCCACCCCTCCTATCACTGTGACCCATAAACCAGAGGAAGACACTTTTGGGGTGAGTCACTTCTTGGTCAAGAGGAAGGTGTTTACTGCTGCAGTAGTTTTTCAGTCTTCTGTTTTAGTAGCTAACTTTTCCCAATACTGCCTTATTTGGAACTCTAGCATATGTGGCATAGAGAAGCCGTGATGAATGACCTCCTTTCAGGTGTTTAAAACCTTCCTTGTTTGATGAGAATAATTCATTGTTTGAGGAAGTCTTTGAGGATCTGCTTTAAGCCCTAGGGCTCAGGAGGAGAACAGTTTGAAACTTCCCACTCCATTAGGAGCCAGCTGGGCCTGATTCGAAGGGGCTGCTCACTGTACAAGCTTTTACAAAAGTCAGAGTTGCCCAGGGAATCTTCTTGGGTGGGAGGTGCCCCCACCCCACGCTCTCAGAGCCTGAGGTTTCTCTGGGGAGAAAAGGAAAGGGGTCTTTTTAGAATCTCCTGGATAAGAATATTATGCAAAGAATGTCAATGTGAAGATGCAAGATTTGCTTGCTAATTAAAACCACAACGGAACAACAGGCAGAAGCATCTCTGGGCTTCCTCCTGCATCTCTTAGGATGGTCCCCAGGTGAGAGGGCTCAGAACACTGAATCATGGAACTTTCTCTAATCAATCTGGGTAATTTATTTTTTGATGTTCTTAGAGTCTCATAAATTACATCTTCTCAAGACTTTACCCAGTCTGAGAAGTTCTGAAGTTCACTGAAGTTTTGGGAGGGCTACAGTTGCTACTGTAATGGGATGTTCTCATCTGAGCACGCGTGTTACTTCATACTCGGGTTTTCTGTAACTGCTCGACTGTCTGTTTTTGGCTCCCGATAGGTATCCATAGCCGTTGGACTTGCTGCTTTTGCCTGTGTCCTGTTGGTGGTTCTCTTTATCATGATCAACAAGTATGGTCGACGGTCCAAATTTGGAATGAAGGGTAAGGTGGGATTTTCATTCGCAAGGGTCTCATGGGGGAAACATGGCTCCTTTTGATCAAAAGATGCTGTTTTAATCTCTTTGCTCTCTGAGAGGGCTTCAGGGTGGTGGGCTTAAGTGGCCCTGGTGGAGACTCCCATCTACACGTTTATTATTGGTAATGATGGATTGAAGGCAGTGTTGGTGTGAGGACCAAACTGTGGACCACCTGGTTTTTCTGTCATGACTGAAAACATTGCTTCACTGGGCTGGTACAATGAGGATGATCTGGGAAAGAAGTTGGATTTGAGGGCAAATGAAGAGGACTTACATTGCTTTTTATTTTTGGTGGGTAAAAGGACTCTTTGTTTGAGTAACTTGGTTTTTCTCTTGTCTGCACCCTTCCTTGGAGTTGTGATGAGAAGGTATTAGCAGAACTAAATGTAGGATGGTAGACTGTGGCATTGAAACGTTGCCCATTCATGGTATCTCAGCACGTAGCTCTACACAGAGTTCCAGAATGGATGCCAAGAGCAACATGATTGCTAAATCTGCTGGCCAGTTTCCACGACACAGAGTACTCAACCCCATTACAGCTGGGGTGGGATGTGAGACGTGGCTCTCCGCCAAGGCTTGGGAAAAGGGGACTGGCACAAAAGGGGTTAACGTGGTGAATTAGCATCCATCTGCCTGGTCCCAGGATGGATCTAACCAAATGGCTCAAGGGAGGCTGGATACCAGTGCTTAAACAGAAACTTGAATTTCAAGATATACTCCCAGCTGGGATTTCCATTTATGGCTGATGTTAATAGGAGATGGGTGGGGAGGGAGTATGAAGTGTTTGACAAGCAGTCAGGTTCCTGAGCTAGGATTCAGGTTGGAGTCTTCTGGTGAGATTATGGGATCCAGAAAGATGAATTTCTATGACTTCTGCACACGAACGGGTATCTGTGGTTGGGGTCTTGACCTGGGGGCTCAGGAACTGAAGGGGAAAGCATGGATGAGATTCACAGGGATAGTGGTCCCCTGAACTTATATGTAAACGTTTAATTGTTTGTACATGGTGGCAGGGGGCGGGTTTGGGAAGGAACTAATCCAACGCTTCTATTATATTGTCAAAAGAGTCTGTGACCACCCTACAAGTTTAGAACACTGATATATAGCAAGGGATAGCCATAGAGAACTAGAAAGGCAGAAATCATGGGGGAGGGCTGTCTGGCTTCCCAGAAGCCTCCTGCCTCTTTCTGCTCTTGGTTGAGCTGAACAAGTCCCAGAAAAACAAACCAGGTTTTCTTGAAGCATATGAAATATTTTGACCAAGAGTAATATGTGTAAAGGCAAATTATAAAACTTCTCTCTATGTTAGAAGTTTGGCCTGAAGCCAGATGACTTAAACAAGAGGAGACCACGGTCAGCCACCTTGGCTGGAGAGGTTTTATCTACCACTACCCCACGGGCCAAACAGGGCTTCACAGGTCTGGAAGATCAGTGACCACCATGCAAGCTCTGAGCCTTCAGTCTTAGCATCAGCCTTGGGCTCCTGGCTTTGAGGACCTGACACTAGTACTCGTGCAACATTTTCCTACCATGGAAGGAACTTTCCTAACTCTTCCTCCCTCCGCCTAAGAAAACAGCAGGGCCTTGACCAAAGGGAAGAATGGGGCATTATTGCTCTCCCCCTCGAGAGGCACACCACCAGCTGAGACCCTGCGACAAGACTGGCACCACCATACGAGCAGATTTTTCCTCTTAATTGTCATCTGTTTTCTGGAACAGCGTGTCCCCGTGTCGGATGGATTAGGCAGCACCCAGGGTGGTGCTTTCCCCTCAGCTGTCCTTGGAGCCTCTCCCAATACCCACTCCCCTCTCCCGGGCTGAGCTGCCTTCATTGGCCCTGGTTGGGCCACAAGAACACGTCCGTGAGTTTGGAAGTGAAATATTCCTTAATTTAAAGTCAGGCGACCTGAAGAAGTTGGGCTAGAGTGAGAGGCACGATGGGATGTTGTATCCAAGGCTGACCCTGTTTAGAATTAAGCCTGCATCTTTCTGATCTTTGTTATGCCTGATTGTATTTAGTTCTCATCTTAGGATGAAACAGCAAATGCCCCAGGCTGCATACACCCTTGATCTTTTATTAGCAGCGGGCCCCCCAGTCCAGAAAAAAGAGCAAAGTTGCGGGTACCAGAAGTCCCCCAAATCTGACTCAGGTGAACCTCCGTCTCTTCAGACCCACCCCTTCCTCACCTTTGAATTTTCAAATCTGGGTTAAAAATCTGTGATGCCACTTAATTGCTCTTTGTTTCCAGCAAAGTTACTTAACTTCTCACAGCCTCTATTCCCGCAACTTCAAAATGATGGAATGATACCACCTCCCTCATTGCATTGCTCTGAGTGTTGAGATCTGTGTGTCATTGACATTTAAAAGGGTCCCTGTGGTTGTCGTTTTCTTCTTTTCTTTGTGTATAAGCCTTTCCAAGCTTCTTTCATTGTCCTTCCAGGAAGGGCTGCCCTCCCAAGACTTAATCATGCCCTCTTTTGTCCCACACAATATTTAGTAAAAATGCTTTTCTTCTACCCTAATCCTAGGGCACTGTCATTATCTCGCTCACACATAATCTGTCCTGTTAGACCAGGAGTGACTTGTTGCAGAAACCCGCAGTCACTCAGCTGAGTATGCCTGAAACTTTGCACAGTCTTTGACAAATTGTTTCTGAACTTAGAAATGAATGACTTTAGTTTTACTCAGAAAACAAGCACAGCTTGTTAATCAGTAATGGGCTAGTTAGGGCTCATTTGGAAACCTGAGATGTCTGGGCAGTGGAGGTAGAGCAGGGATGATCTGGGAAACTCATAAATAATTCCCACCCTCCACATCTGAGGGCCTGGAACACAGTGTGTGGATGAGGAGGACTTATTAAAATGAACTTCCTTCTGAGAAATAAAAAAATATATAGAAAAATACCGACATTAGTATAACAAACACTCACATTCCTGTCACTTAGAATAAGTAGCTGAAGCTGTTACTTCTGTTGCATCTAATGTTTTATTCCTATTACTGATAAAACGAAGATGGCTTTCACTGTCACCCCGGTCCCATTCCCGCTCCCATTTCCATAGGCAGTCATTAGCTTGAGTTCACTGTGCATCCATCAGTCCACTTGTTTTTGTCTCTCTCCCTGTATCTCTGTCTCTCCTTCTCTGCTGTCTCTGCACACCCGCCCTTCCCGCCATGGCTCTCTCCCAGCTGACCCCATACCCTGCAGACCGCCAGCTTAGCAACTGCCTCTACTCTATGGCAATCCTAGTGGCCAAGTCTGGTAACCAGCTCAATTTTATAATTCTACTTATGTATATGTATATATATGTTTTGTTTTGTCTGTTTTTTTCCAAATCACAATTGCATTTATTCATAGACATCTAGAAGACAATCAAAAGTATATTTGTCTCTTATAGACCTTATTAATAAATTTTATGTGGGTGAGAGAGCTTGTGTCCTAAGAGTTTTAAACAGCATGATTAAAGACTGTAACACTCCCAAGAGTGGTCACAGATAGGTACAGGATGTGAAGAAAGATATACATATATACATACACATATATATGTCTACATAAGTGAATACATTTACAAGATGCGTTACTTTGTGTATGTTTTAATTTGTACACGTGTTTATACTCTAAGCACCCTTCTGCATCTTCTTTATTTGCTTGTCATGTGTTAGAGATCTCTCCATGTTGGTACATGTAGGAATTCCACTGGGGACCTATTTTATGGAAGTTGAATGTATTAACCAGAGTTTATAGAAATGAACTGAAAATGCATTGTCTCAGACACTTTTTTACTGTTATCAACTGCCATCTTGTTGATCAAAATTCCGGCCTGGGGAGAGGTCAGGATTCTGCCCTGTGGAGGCGTTAGGATTCGAGCTCATCTTCTCTTATAATCACAAAGGTTCTAAAATGGGGCTGAGTGTCAAAGTCCCAGTGTCCCTGGGCTTTCTTTGGACTGTGGATGAAGCCCCATGCTTTAGAGTGGCAGGATGATCCTGAAGTATTTGGTGTGGTGTGGGCACTGACCAGTCAGAGCACATACTACCCTCCTGCTGGAGCTGGCACCCGGGGACTCCCTGCTGTGCCAGGTGTTAACTCATAATCATGCTGGATCACGGGGTGGTTGAGTGGTGGGTGGTCGGGAGGTTCAGGGCAGGGGTCGTTTACTGGGAGGGACAGAAATATATCAAAATATGTCAGTATCTTAACTAATTATATTGTGCCGGTACATCCTGGGCCTGGAAGTGACATGGCTTAGAATTTATTCCATGCTGATCCTCATATAATATTTTAAAATTAGACATCAAAAGATCATGACAATGATCTAGCCGGGCCCTGCAGTGTCATTATTTAGAGATGAGAAACTGAGGCATAGGAAGCCCAAGAAAGGAGGTGACCTGCTCTGGTTTTCAGTCTGGTTAAGCTGAGTTGGTTCCAGAACGGACGTTCTACCTTGCATTCTCAGTCACTTCTCATGGCAACTATCAATAGAATGACCTGACTCCTTGGTCTTGGCTGCCCCACCGTGAACATCCACAGTGCATCTGCCATCTTTATTTCACGTGGTTCTTAGAACGATAACCAGGTAGAAGATGCTAGTGTGTCTTTAAATACTTAAACATGTCCTATAGTTTTCATATCAGGTGACTATCATTATTATTTAATGGAGAAAGAAGCAAACGTGTGGGGCTTCTGCAGGCTGTAAAAAGGGCATACATTATTTGGTCTCTCTTGTCTGACTACGTCTTAAGCATCTTTATATACGTCTAGATCAGAGATACTGTGGGAGTGAACTTCATACTTCTTGACTCCCTCTTACTGTCACAGAGGAAACAGAGTAATGGTTTATTAGAGTTGAAACAGACCTTAGACTTATTAGGCAAATGTCCCCATTGTACAGGTAAGGAAGCAGACCCAGAGAAGTGAAACGGCATTGCCGAAATGCACGGCTAGCTAGAGCAATGCTGGCCTGCTTTCCCCCCTGCATGCTGTATGCAGAGAGCCTGGGAGGGTCTGGGAAATGAAGCCGGATTGTGAATAAATCAGGTCTGCTCTTCCAATACTTTATCTAATTATCTTTGAATGCTGACCTGCTTCAAAGGGGCTTTCAAACATGTCTCTTATTAATCCTCTTTTCTCAAGCTGGGACACACCTGGCCTGGGGATAAGGTGGGAGCTGATGGAGGAGTCTTGCTTCGCAGGCTTCGAGGACTTCCTTTGCCTCTTTCTGGACACGTTGGGGACTGCATGGCAAGGCAGCAGAAGGCGGAAGGCTGGGAAGGACAGGAGTCTAGAAAGGCTGGTCGGGCTTCCGGTAATACCTTAAGTGCTTCATCTGCTTGTCTTCCATCCTAATGGTTGGACGTGTGCTGGTGCCTCTGATGGGCCTGTGGACGGGCACTCCAGGATTGTTCCATTGTGAATTAGCATCAGCCAATAGGTACTTAAAGTGGTTGCCTGTTTGATTATGATTGGGGGTTATGAACATTTTTTTTCCCGTAAACAGATGGTAACTTCTCTCCAAGTGGATTGTCAGAGTCAGATTTGGAGGGACTGATTGGCTCCTGCCAAAAGATCTTGGGGGCGGCTGCCTGCGTTGAATGGCCCTGTTATCCCTCTGGTTTAACTGCTCGGTTAACGGGAATGATTAGACTTGGGAAGGAGTCATTTCTGCCCGCTCTCCTAACCTTGGGACATTGGACTGAGAAGGGTTTCTTCCAGCTGGATGGAGGTAGGCCTGGGATCCTGGCCTCCTAATGTTTGATGCTCTAACTGGCATTTCTTCTTCAGCTGGGATAGAGGGTCCCTGTATCTATAGCCGTGAGCACAGAGCCAGAGAATTGATACAATGAGTGTGGGGTAGAAATAGAGAATTCTGAGACTACTGAAAGGTGACCTTGACCCTGGATGAGGTCACCATTAGTGCCACTGATAAGGCAGCTTTTTTTGCCCTGAGAAATAACACTTATCTGGCCTTGATTTAATGGGGCGTCAGAAGCCAAGAGCAAGGCAGCAGTGAAACTGAGTGGAGGACTTGGGTTTCCTGACTTCCTGAGATAAGTCTATTTTTCCTTCTTGCTTGTTTTTCTTTCTTGACTTCCTTTTCTATTTCCTCCTCTGAATTGAGGTACGCAAGTGAGGAAGGTTACCCCTGGCCTTGGCAATGACCCTGTGCTTGGGATTCCTGGTAGAAGATGCCTCTTTGAACATAATTTTGAGACTGCTGTTATCCTCAGGCCCTTGGATTCTCCTAACAAAAGTTTCCATGCCCTTTCCCTCTTTTCAGACTCCTGGAGAGACCCTCCAAGCCCAAGGAACACTCCTAGCATTCGTTCAGGTCTAAATAAAATAGGTTAGGTGTGTGGCCAACCCACAGGCAGGACATAAAGTAATCAAAGCCAGGAGTCTTCTGCTTCTCTTCTTCTGCTTTGGACTTCATTTCAAATTTCTGGTTGCAGATGCAGTCCCACCCCGCTTGGTGACAGAGTTCTAGAATGTGGTGGTGCCCAGAGGGTTGAGAAAGCTGGAAGGCAGTGTGTGTTTTTCTGGCATGCCTCTGCTGCTCTGTCTTTGTGGGATCTTTGCAGGTGTGCAGTGAATGGTCCTGGAAGGTCCGCACTGTCACCGATGGTTGTGTTAAGACCGCCCTGCTCCGTTCCTCTCTCTCAGGGCACCAGTGAACCAGCTGTTCTCCAACACCGACTCTTCTATTTGAAGAGGAATCCCTGGAAACAGAGTCTGATACAAAATGGTCCTCCTCTGTGGCTACCTGCTTGCGGGCTGTTCCTGGCAGGCCCCTGCCGCCTGTACAGCAGGGCCAAAGGTGGCCAATATGCTGGCTCCATAGCCAAAGCCATTGCCTCTGATTCGTTTGATTTTGGCAACAGGACAGTTCTTACTAATTCATGCCATTGCAGCAGGTTCCCACAGGGTTAACAGACCTTTGATACCTCAGGTTAGAAGTTCTCAGCCTCTCGTCCCCCACTTTACATGGGACAGAAGACTACCAGTCTCATGCCTTATACACTCCTGCAGGTGTAACCAGGCTTTTGGACAAATGCTGGCCCTTGCTGTAGCTTCGCACCTAAGAAAAAATATATCCGCATACGAGTTAGCAAAAGAGATTTTTAAAACTAGGAACAAAATCAAATCCATACTAATTTTTATTCTTAAACAATTCACAAACTTTAGTATTTTATTATTCATTCAAAGTCCTGGTGACACACTTCCTCACTGACCCAGAAATCTGACTGTATCCTGGCACCAGGATGGAAAACTAAGAGGGGAAGGGGCTGCCGGTCTTGACTTTCTCGCAGTGTTCTTGGCCCGATGTGGTTTGCACCCCTGCACAGTCAAGTTGCAGAAACAGCTCCAACAGAATCTCCTGTCTTCTTATGGCACATTCTTTCCATCTCTATATCTTCTCCTGTGGGTCCTGGGGGCTTTCACTTGCCCGGAGGAGGAAGGACCGTGGACTTTGGTTAATGAGAAGCTCCCACATGGCTGCAGTGCCCGAGCCCTGGGTTCACACAGCCCATTCTCCCCTGAACTCTGCAGAGGCGTTAGGATGTCCAAAGAGCGGCCCTCGGAACCACAGGCAGCAAAGCAGAGATCAAAACAACTGCTGATGGGGAAACACGATTTTGGACTCGGGAAGAAAAACCACACACTGAAAACAACGTCAAACAAGCAAACTGCTGCAAATCCCTGGCCCCAGCTCCTCCTCACCCCGTTGCCCTTTGTGCTGTGCATCCATCGTGGGGGATGAGCTGGATGGGGTGGGGAAGGAGTGTGCTGCGGGAGGAGAAAGGGGAGCCTGCATCCGGCTGGGGCTCAGCCACCAGTGGTGTCTGCCACCGCCTCCGGCCCCAGAGCAGCCAGAGGAAAGACAAGAGCTTCCGGTTGGTCTCTTCCTGGCTCTTTCTCTTAGAGGGTTAGTGACACCCTCTCTTCCTCCCTTCCCTGATACCCCCGTGTGTTTAGTTTAGAGAGAGATTCACCAAGTCACTCTGGTGCACACCCGTTTATTCTTTTCTCTTGTATTAATTCTGCTGCCACAAGCCAGAGAGGGATTTGCTGGCATCCTTGCACTGGTCTCCAAACCAGCTTCCTTCCTGACAGGCCCGGCTGCCTAATTTATGGGACCCAGTGCAAAATCTTCCAAAAGCACTAGAATTACAGGACAGCTACAGCAGAGACTTATACCCCAGTCGTGGGGCTCTTCTGAGCATGGATTCAGGGTCAGGCCTGTGAAGCCAGCTCTGCTCCCTGAATACACATTCCAACGTGGTTTCAAGCCCTAGCGCCTTCATTTTTTTCATGAATGGTGAGGAAGGAAACCGATATTTCTATGCTTCCTGTTTAGAGAGGAGCTGGGATTTGGGGTAAAGATAAGAGTATCAGCTGATTTTTCACTTCTGATCATAGCAAGGAAAGAGAATAGGGGGCATTGGGCATTTATTGAGTACCTACTGTGTGCCAGACACATATAGGCACATATAGGCATATCCGGTCTAATATACCTTATGATATTTAGTCCTTATGAGTGGCTGTTCTCCCCATTATAAAGGCAATAAAGCTGCTCAGAGTGGTTAAATTGCCCCATGTCATGTGGCTGGTGAGTAAGAAAACCAGGTTTTAAATGAGGTCACTCTGAATCAATGGTTCTCAATCTTCACTGCACATTCCAATCACTTGGTCAAATTGTATGACTCCCTCAGCCCAGGCGGCACCCCAGAATGATTAAATCCGATTCTAGAGGCGAAACTCAGGCATGGGCATGCTTTTTTCAACATCTCGGGTGATTTCAATTGTGCAGCCAAGGTTGAGAACCAGTAGTGTAAGGCCAAGATGCAGCTGCACGTTTAATTACTTGCCCAGGTCATGTATGCAGTCTGTAGACCAGTATATCTGGTCACCTTGGGAGCGTGTGAAATGTGTAGATGCCTGGGATCACTCCACACCCACTGGGTCAGACCTGGGATGAAGTGGGGGAGATTTTTGATGCTCACTAAAGTTTAGGAACCACCGCACTGAATCCTGGGGGATGCTGGGGGTCTTATGAGAAAATGCAGATTCTGGAGAAGGACTGAGAGTCAGTGTTTCTAACCAGTTTCCAGAGGACGCTGCTCCGGGGCCCAGAGTTCAGGGAACAAAGGACGAAGTGAAAACCTCAGGCCTGTGACCTGGGGACTTAGGTCACATCTCTGTGTTCCATTTCTTCCTGTGCATCATTAGCAAAATCAGCCAGCCTCAACCGCTGACTCTGCTAGTTGGAATAATATGACTATACGATTACAAAATAGAACCACGACTTCTAAGGCAATTTTAGTTCTACCCCCTTTGGGTAAATAAGCCTTGCTTCTTTCCTAAAGCAGTTCTGCAGTGGCTTCCTTGGTTCATACCGAACTGCCACCTCCTTCCACACAAGGGCACTTGTAAGGCCTGCTGCCTCTGTTGATCTTAGCACAAGCGTGAGGTCCATCAACACAAGGGCTGGGGGCAGAGCCCCAGGGAGGCCAGCAGTCAGTGGGCGGGCAGCATTCCCAGCCCAGAGTCCCTTGTGTAGCTGGGCAGGCATTCCTCTCCTCTTCTAGAAACTTCCACATCCTGTTTCCTCTTCCTTCCATAGCTGATCTTGGAGGTAACGTTGGGAGCTCCAGGAAATGGGAGCAGCTTGGGCTGGCAGGCCCTGAAGTGGATCAGGGCGTGTTGTTTGGTGGAGGAAGCCTAGTGGGTTAAGTCAGTGGTGGCCCAGGGCACCTGCCAGCCTCAGAGGCACTGCTCTTGGTGGCTGGAATTTTGTTCTCCTCAGTCCTGCCACTCCAGTGGTATTTACATTGGACACCTGCCCTGCCCTCCCAATTGACTGTGGAATAAGAACTGCATAGTTGGCTGAAGACTGGAACGGTTTCCTTAGCAGTCCCGGAAATGGTGAGCCTCCCTACCTGACGGGGATCTTGAGTTCAGAGGGGCCTCTGTGCTGTAACAGCGATGCACACCTGTTCCCAGGTGGGGGAGAAGAATGCCAGCGTCGGTCTGTCTGCCAGCAGGTCTGACATGAAGCCCCGAGGAGGGTGCCCAGGTAGTTCCAGGAACTACCTTTCCAAGTGAATCCTTCCGAATCAGTTGAGTTCAGTGGGTTGGCCTTGGGCCAGTGGAGGGGTGCCAGGGGGCACCCCCATTGTTGGCTTAGTCTTTAAGAAAAGCAGGCAGGATTTGAGTACTGTTATTGACCATGATATGCGGAAATGGCTCCAAGTGTCCCAGCCACTGCCTGGGCTGGCTTTGCGGGGCTGGAGGTGGGGGGCGTCTGGGGGACACTCTGGCTTGATTGGGCTGTGTTTGGAGCTGGAGGCCTTCTAAAGAGAAGCACAGTCAGAAATGAGTGGCCGTCCGAGGGAAAGGGAAAATGGACACTCACGTTTGCTGTTGCTGAGTGTGTGGACCGAACCTGCCTTTCTGGAAAGTGGTTTGGCAAATTTTATTAAAAGGCTAAAATCAGAGGAAGCCCATGTCCCAGAAACTCCACTTCTGAGAATTTAACCTCAGGTAGTGATCACCAACGGCTGCCCATATTGATGTGTGTGGGCGTTCATCCCACCGTGACTTATACAGTCAACTCGATCAACTAAGAATTGCTTAAATATAATAAATGGTTGGTTGAGCACACTGTGGTTCATACAAATGATGTAACTTCAATGAGGACATTAAAAATGACAATTTTTGGGGACTTCCCTGATAGTCCAGTGGTTAAGACCCTGCGCTTCCCACGCAGGGGGCGTGGGTTCCATCCCTGGTCGGGGAACCCAGATCCCGCATGTCGCCCAACTAAAAAATGAAAAAAAAAAAAAAAAGAAAAAGAAATGATAGTTTTTAAAAGCAAATTTTTAATATTTCTGTAAGGATATGCATGCAAATAGTAAGAAAGCCCAATAATGTAAAAGATAATGGAGTAAAAGTTACTCTCAATCTGCCTAATTTCCTGCTTCTGAGGTAATAACTATTTAAAGGTTCTGTGTATCCTTGCCGAGATAGTCAGTGCTATACAAGGAGAGATGTTTCCCGTTGCTTTTATACAAATGCCAGCTTGTATTCACATTGTTCTGGACCACATTATTTTTGGTAACTATCTTTGAGATTATTTCATATTAGTTCATAGAGATCTACTGCATTCTTTTTTTCTCTTCTTTCCAGCTTTATTGAGATATATTTGACACACAACAATGTGTAAGTTTAAGGTGTACAGTGTGATGATTTCATACATGTATGTATTTACTGCATTCTTTTTTTAACAGTTGAATATCAAGAATGATATTTGAGAGCAATATTTATTGACATGTGAAAGGGTTCATATGTATACATATTTTTAAATTGGGGTATAGTTGCTTCACAATGTTGTGTTAGTTTCTGCTGTACAACGAAATGAATCAGCTATACGTATACATATATCCCCTCCCTCTTGGACCTCCCTCCCACCCCACTCCCCCAGCCCACCCATCGAGGTCACCACAGAGCACCGAGCTGAGCTCCCTGAGCTATACAGCAGGTTTGCACTACCTATCTATTTTACACATGGGATTGTTAATCCCAATCTCCCAATTCATTCCACCCCCTCTTCCCTCCCCACCGTGTCCACACATTCGTTCTCTATGTCTGTGTCTTTATTCCTGTCCTGCAAATAGGTTCACCTCTACCATTTTTCTAGATTCCACATATATGCATTAATACACGATATTTGTTTTTCTCTTTCTGACTTACTTCACTCTGTATGACAGACTCCAGGTCCATCCACGTTTCTACAAATGACCCAGTTTTGTTCCTTTTTATGGCTGAGTAATATTCCATTGTATATATGTGCCACATCGTCTTTATCCATTCATCTGTTGATGAACATTTAGGTTGCTTCCATGTCCTGGCTATTATAAATAGTGCTGCAGTGAACATTGGGGTGCATGTATCTTTTTGAATCATGGTTTTCTCAGGGTATACGCCCAGTAGTGGGATTGCTGGGTCACATGGTAGTTCTATTTTTAGTTTTTTAAGGAACCTCCATACTGTTCTCCATAGTGGCTGTATCAATTTACATTCCCACCAACAGTGTAAGAGGGTTTGCTTTCCTCCACACTCTCTCCAGCATTTATTGTTTGTAGATTTTTTGATGATGGCCATTCTGACTGGTGTGAGGTGATACCTCATTGTAGTTTTGATCAGCATTTCTCTAATAATTAGTGATGTTAAGCATGTTTTCATGTGCCTCTTGGCCATCTGTATGTCTTCTTTGGAGAAATGTCTATATAGGTCTTCTGCCCACTTTTTGACTGGGTTGTATGTTTTTTTGATATTGAGCTGCATGAGCAGTTTGTATATTTTGGAGATTAATCCCTTGTCAGTTGCTTTGTTTGCAAATATTTTCTCCCATTCTGAGGGTTATCTTTTCATCTCGTTTATGGTTTTCTTTGCTGTGCAAAAGCTTTTAAGTTTAATTAGGTCCCATTTGTTTATTTTTGTTTTTATTTTTATTACCTTGGAGGTGGGTCAAAAAACATCTTGCTGTGATTTATGTCATAGAGTGTTCTGCCTATGTTTGCCTCTAAGAATTTTATAGTGTCTGGTCTTACATTTAGGTCTTTACTCCATTTTGAGTTTATTTTTGTGTATGGTGTTAGGGAGTGTTCTAATTTCATTCTTTTACATGTAGCTGTCCAGTTTTCCCAACACCACTTGTTGAAGAGACTGTCTTTTCTCTATTGTATATTCTTGCCTCCTTTGTCACAGATTAGGTGACCATAGGTGTGTGGGTTTATCTCTGGGCTTTCTGTCCTGTTCCATTGATCTATATTTCTGTTTTTGTGCCAGTACCATACTGTCTTGATGACTATAGCTTTGTAGTATAGTCTGAAGTCAGAGAGCCTGATTCCTCCAGCTCCGTTTTTCTTTCTCAAGATAGCTTTGGCTACTCGGGGTCTTTTGTGTTTCCATACAAATTGTAAAATTTTTTGTTCTAATTCTGTGAAAAATGCCATTGGTAATTTGATAGGGATTGCATTGAATCTGTAGATTGCTTTGGGTAGTGTAGTCATTTTCACAGTATTGATTGTTTCAATCCAAGAATATGGTATATCTCTCCATCTGTTTGTGTCATCTTTGGTTTATTTCATCAGTGTCTTATAGTTTTTTGAGTACAGGTCTTTGCCTCCTTAGGTAGGTTTATTCCTAGGTATTTTATTCTTTTTGTTGCAGTGGTGAATGGGATTGTTTCCTTAATTTCTCTTTCTGATCTTTTGTTGTTAGTGTATAGGAATGCAAGAGATTTCTGTGCATTAATTTTGTATACTGCAACTTTACCAAATTCATTGATTAGCTCTAGTAGTTTTCTGGTGGCATCTTCAGGATTTTCTATGTATAGTATCATGTCATCTGCAAACAGTGACAGTTTTACTTCTTCATTTCCAATTTGGATTCCTTTTATTTCTTTTTCTTCTCTGCCATGGCTGGGACTTCCAAAACTATGTTGAATAATAGTGGTAAGAGTGGACATCCTTGTCTTATTCCTGATCTTAGAGGAAATGCTTTCAGTTTATCGAAATGTTAATGTATTTTCCAGTGAGTAAAGACTGCAAACAGTTACCCATTTGTTTTTGTTGTTAAATAAAGAGAAAATATTTTCATATATATATACCTGGGAAAAATACTGGGACCATATAGACTGATAGGTCAGAATATAAATGGTAGTTATCCTTGGATAGTTGGATTATGGAAGCTTTTTTTATTTCATCCTTTCTGACTTTTGTTTTCTTTGTCTTCCAAGTTTTCTGCATTGAACTTTAAAACAAAGCAGGCAGCTGCTGGGGAAAGGGGGCACAGACTGCCTGCACCTCCTTACTAGATGCAGAGTGCTGACTTTCTCCCCACCTAGGCTCCATCTGCCCCTTCATGGGGACAACCGGGGCTCTGGTGTCACTTAGCATTGCTGATTGCACAGACCAGGGTTCCTTCCAATGTGTCCTTGGGCCACTTGCATCAGAATCATTGATGGTGGTGGGGCCTGCATTAAAATGCAGGTTCCTGGGTGACGTCTCCTGAATCCAGTGCTCTGGTGGTAGGCCCTGGGAATCGGTATTCTTAAAAAACACCCTGGGTGGGCTTTCCTGGTGGCGCAGTGGTTGAGAGTCTGCCTGCCAATGCAGGGGACACGGGTTCGAGCCCTGGTCTGGGAAGATCCCACATGCCGCGGAGCAACTAGGCCCGTGAGCCACAACTACCGAGCCTGCGTGTCTGGAGCCTGTGCCCCGCAACAAGAGAGGCCGCGACAGAGAAAGGCCTGAGCACCGCGATGAAGAGTGGCCCCCGCTTGCCACAACTAGAGAAAGCCCTCGCATAGAAACGAAGACCCAACACAGCCAAAAAAATAAATAAAAAAAACAAAAAAACCCACCCTGGGTGATTGTGATGCTCATTAATGTTTGAGAAACTTTAGTGTAATTAGAAATTGGCAAACTTTTTCATTAAGAAGCCAGATAGTAAATATTTTAGGCCTTGCTGGCCACATGGTTTCTGCTGTAATCACTCATGTCGGCTGTTGTAGACACTTTGTAAATAAATTGGTCTGGCTGTGTTACAATAAAACTTTATTTACAAAAATAGGTAACAGACTGGATTTGGCCTGTGGGCCATAGTTTCAGATCCCTGGTGTAGACTGACCTGGTGCCCTGAAAAATTAATCAGAAGATGGAGGAGCCTGCCAAGAACTCTTTATATTTGAAGAAGCAGGTCATATTATAAATAGGGACCATTAATAGAGTGCTTATTATATGCCAAACACTTTTTCAGACACATGCTAAACCTTAAGACAATGTTGCACAGTAGCTATTATCTGTATTATGCTGGCAAGGCAATTGAAAGAATAAGGAAGAATAAGAATTGAAAGAAAGTGATTAGCCCGAGGACACGTGGTCAGTGATGGCAGGTCTGCAAAGCTGAGGAGGGAAGTTGTAATGCTACAGTCGTATTTCTCTCTAGCCTGTGGGAAAGAATGTTTTCAAAATTTGTTCTCAGGGCTTCAGATGTCCCCAAGTCCCTCTAAATTTTCAAGCTAAGGAAGAATAATCACAGCTCTGTACTTCGTGGTAGTACAAGTCCTGGGATCACTCTGCACCTCACAGATGCCTCAGTAGAGTGGGGTCCTGAGAAGTCTTGGGATCTGCCAGGTTCTCTGGGCATCAGGAGACTTTTTAAAAAAATAAATTTTTAAATTTTATTTATTTATTTTTGGCTGAGTTGGGTCTTCTTTGCTGTGCGCGGGCTTTCTCTAGTTGCGGAGAGTGGGGGCTACTACTCTTTCATTGCAGTGCGTGGGCTTCTCACTGCAGTGGCTTCCCTTGTTGCGGAGCATCGGCTCTAGGCGCTTGGGCTTCAGTAGTTGTGGCTCACAGTCTCAGTAGTTGTGGCTCGCAGGCTCTAGAGCACAAGCTCAGTAGTTGTGGTGCACAGGCTTAGTTATTCCGCAGCATGTGGGATCTTCCCCGACCAGGGTTCAAACCCGTGTCCCCTGTGTTGGCAGGTGGATTCTTAACCACTGCACCACCACCACTGCACCAGGACCAGGGAAGTCCATCAGGAGACTTTCTTGTGGCCCTCCCTCAGTGCAAGTTTCCAGATGGCTAATGCTAAACTTGCTCGGAGCCCATGGAGGTAGGCTGGTACCCAACCAGTCTGCAGCAGGGCTGAACAAGAGGGAACAGTGGTGCTGGCCAGCAGATGGCCTTTTGCCAACTGGGCCATTGCTTTCCTCCTCCCATCTCCCTACCCCAGCCTGCCTGAGCCTCCACCACTTCCCTGACTCAAGGGGAAGCAAAATCCCCTTGGCTGGGGTCAGCCTCTGAAGCTGGTGGTTCAGCCTGATGGCTTTGTCAGTCAGCAATATGGGTGGGTCGGTACCCTCTGAGGTTATTCTAATAAAAATACCAATAACTACCATCTTTTTTTAAACTTGCTATTTTATATTGGCATATAGTTGATTAACAATGTTGTGTTAGTTTCAGGTGCACAGCAAAGTGATTCAGTTATACATATACATGTATCTATTCTTTTTCAAATTCTTTTCCCATTTAGGTTGTTACATAATATTGAGCAGAGTTCGCTGTGCTATACAGTAGGTCATTGTTGGTTATCCACAATAGCTACTGTCTTGCGAGAGCCTAGTTTGCCTTGAGATGTTGGTTCCTTACATAAAATCTTGAAGGCTTGGCTTATTCACTGGGTGAACTGAGATAATATATATAAAACAGAACCCATAACTTAGAACCCAGTACCCAAAGCATAGTAACTGCTCAACCAAATAGCTAATTATATATAATTCTTGCCATTATTTTGACAATCAGGAATGCTCTGAGATCAATATTATCATCCTGAGTTTTACAGATGAAAAAAGTGGAATTTTGAGAACGCTGATAGCGTCACTGGGTCTGTCTGACTCCAAGGCTGCATGCTCTAAGCCACGATTTTGCTTTTGAAAGTCAGAATAGAAGAGGCTCCAGGGCCGCTGAGAGCTTTGGAGGGTCCCCATCCCAGAGAACTGCAGAGACCCCTTGACAGATGGTCCTTTCCTTCCCTCCATCATCTGAGAGCCTCCTGCTTGCTCACAAACCAGTGACAAAAGCTCCCCAAGCTAACAGCTGCATACTTTCCTCTTATCAGTTCATAAGCTGCTTATCCTGCCTCAGGCGGACACTTGGCTGCAGGTTAATGGGGTCTTTTCTGGCCCTTTAATCTCAGCCCCCACTGCTTTCTGCTCTCTCTTCCTCTGTCTCTCCAAGTATACAACTCCCAGAAACAGCGTAGCACACCCTGGCAGAAACCCCACTTCCAGATTCTACCTGAGGTCATAGTGGAGAGCTTGGCCCAGGTTCAAAGAGGTGGCTGAGACAGGTGAGAAAGCAGCAGTTTCCGTAGATGCCTTGGCCATCATGCCCCAAACTGTACTAGGGGGCAAACCCCCATCATTTGTGTCACAGTGAATGTCCCATACGCTGGAGATACAGGAGTCATCCATCCTTGGCACCTACCTCTCCTTCTCCAGCCCCCGCCATCCACCCCTGCCTGCTCTGACACAGCCCTGGTCCTGTCCATGTCACGTCCTACATAGCCCCTGAAGCCGTCCCCCGCCCCCTGTCTTTGTACACTGCCCCCTCCACTCTCTCCAGGGCTCCCACCTCAGCTTTCTAAGCAGACTTCCCACGACCCTCTGGGCTTGGCCCTTTTGCTGTGTTTTCTACACTGCAGTCTAAGGATCAGAGTCATACTTTGCAGTGGAAATTTGCTCATGTCCCGTTCCCTGCTCCAGACCCTCCAGGCTTCCCCCGGCTCTTAGGAGAGATGCCGACATGCCCGGCAGAGCAGCCCAGGCCCAGCATTGCCTGGGCCCTCTGCTACCTCCCCAGCCTCACCTTGCTGTGGGATTTCCAGTCCTGCCGTGGGGGCCTTGCCTCTGCTTCCTCAATGTTTCACTCTCCCTAAGGCCGCAGTGCCTCCGCCTGGACGGCCTCAAAGGCTCCCCACCCCACAGCTTCATGGGTTCCCAGTTCCACCCCCTTCCCGTTCCAGCCCCGTCTTCTCTGCCCAGCCAGGCCTGCCCCGGCCGCGCAGAGCCAGGGGAGCCCCTGTGACCCCCTCTTCTCAGCATCATGTGCTTTCCTTCCGTAGCATCTTGCACCGTTATTCAAAGAGCATTTGGTGATCGCTCGCCTGCCCCAGTAGATGTACGGTGATGGGCTAAGTCACACAGCTTTATTAATGCCGGCAGGCTGCCCCAGGCAGAGGGGCGCGTGAATGTCGCCTGGTCCCCCCGAGCTTTGCCTCTGAAGGGCTGGAGCCTAGCGCTCCTCCCCTGACCACTGGCGCCCCCAGTTTTGTGGCTACTGTGATGGGGCATGTGATCTGGATATTTTCTTTCGGTGCCTGTTGATTACGTGTAAGCTAGAGACAGGAATATTCTCCTGCAGCTAACATCTCTTCCCCTGCCTCGCTTTCCTGCTCCTACCCCATGGCGTTCCGTGGGCAGGAGGATGCTGGATGGACCTGCCTTCCCCTAAGATCACACCGTGTTCACCTACTCCTCCCTCTCCCTCTGCGTCTCTTCCTTTAACTGCCACCTTGTGTGGACTCAGACCCATTGTATGACTCCTCCCTCCGTCTGCATCACTGAGACCTCTTCCCTAGCCACGCGCCTGGTGCCCGTTACAGCTTAGAGTCAGACAGGCCCGGGGTCGAACCCCACTTCTGCTGCTTGGGAGCTGGGGCACTTACAGTGACTCATTAACTATCCTGGGCTTCCGTTTCCTCAGCTGACAAATGAGAGGGCTAATTCTTACTGTACAGGGTTTTGTGAGAATTAAATGAAAGTATGTATATAAAGCAATTAGCTTAGTCCCTGGCCATGTAGTAATCACTCAATGAACGTGGTGAGGGGAGAAATAATTTTGACTTTCGCTCCATTCAGACAAGCAGCGAGTAATCCACAGATCCCATAATGTCTGTGGTTTGCAGCCTTGGTCCTACGTTAGAATTAACCTGAGGATCTTTTACAAATTCCAGTGGCCGGGCTGCTTCCCAGACCAATTAAGTCAGAATCTCAGTGGACGGGACCCAGACTCTAGTAGTTTCTAAAGCTGCCTAGGTGATCTCAGTGGGCACCCAATGCTATGAACCTGCCTTGCGACCTCCCCTGCCTCTTTCTGACAGAGTACGAACACTTTGGGACAGAAGGAGGTAGGAGGGATGGAGGGATGAAGACATGGCAGGGAAAGCTCTTGTTTATTGGGCTTCAGCTATGTGTCAGGCATTGTGCTTGGCACTTTATATGTTCCCATTTGCTTTTCACCGTGAACTTGTGATGCACGAATTCTTGTCAAATAAGACCTGTTTCTTATATGAGCTTTAGGAAGGATGAGTGGCTTGTTTCATGTCAGGTATCATCTGGCTTCAGGATGAAGGACCAAGAGACGAGGGTGGGACCAGACTCTCTCTCCTTCCGTTTTGGCTTCTTCCCTCCCTCCTTCAGTGAGGTGGTGGAGGGGCCCGGTTCTCACCCCGCTGCCTGGGGGCCGGCTGCCACATCTGTCCACCTGCAGTATTTAATGACCCAGCCCTCCTGTGGCTCCTCAGGGCTCTCACAGGTGATCTGCCACCTGTTCTTACGTGTGTAGTCAGTCGTGCTGTTTGCTTAACGGAGAGATTTAACTGCCTCGCAGAGGCTCCCCACGGATAAGGGGAGAAGCATCCACTGACTAGAAATGGGAGCACTGTTGTTTTGGTTTTTATTGCCATCAATTTCCAGGCCCTCTCTTGTGTTGGGGAAAAGTAAGGAGTGGGCTGGGCACAGAGAGCGAGGGACTCTTTCTTGCCTGACTGTAGATCAGAGGGAGAATTCTCTCGTTCAGAGTGTCTCCAACTTTGCTGTGCATGACAGCACGAGGGCATCTTGGTAAAATGCAGGCTCTGACTCAGTAGGTCCGGGGCAGGGCCTGCGATTCTGAATTTCTCAGCAGCACCCAGGGGAGGCTGCTCCTGGTGTTCCGTCAGCCACACGTGGCTTAGCAAGGCTCTAGCTTCCATAACGGACCCTCAAGTCTATTTTCTGACCCCCGCAATATTTACTTCGGGAAGTGTCATGGGATAGTTTAGAAATCTGTGTTCTGGCCCTGGCGGTACTCTAATTTATCTTTGGGTACCTTATGAACTTCACTTTTCTCCTCCATAATAGGAAGGATTTGAATTAAGTGGCTTCCAAGGTCCCTTGTCCTTGTAACATCCTATGATTTGTCAGTGGATTGGGGAAGGGAGTCAGGGTAGATTAGAGGGAGCGTGGAGTAAGGAGGGTGAGAATTCCTTGGGAGATGGGAGTTGAGAGGAGTGTACGTTGCATAAATTGGTTATTCCTTTAAGATCAGCAGGTCTGAATCATGAGAGGTCAAAGGTTGAGGGAGATGGGCAATGAACTTTCTTTTGTGCTGTGTGTCCACAGCCCCAGGGTAGTCTCTGAACTCCTGGCAGGTAGGTGTGGTGGCTCTTGCTTCCTCACTCACATACTTGGCTTCTCTGAATGGCTGGAGTATACTTTGGGACACTTCCCATCCATAGGCAGAAACCCAGGGTTTCTGCCTATGAGGTGCTGTTGGTTTCTCCTGATGCCGTGATGGTTAGCCCCTCGGGCCAGCCCCTACTTGCCTGCCATCACATCTCTAGGATGTCACTTCCCCCCTGCATTGGGTTTCCCCACTGGTCTACGCTTGGGATGTTCCCCAGTTGCTTTCCTTTCTCTATCTAGTTGATCTATTGGACCCCAGATGGCCTTTCCCACTGCCAGCTGGGACTTAGTGATGATACTGCACTTTATTTGGTGAGTTCAGGTCTCAGAGTATGTGATGTTTTCACTTCACCGCTTCCTACAGAAGGTTCTGCACACTTTATCCATTCTTCCCAACTGGACGTGTCCGTCTGTCAGTGGATGGACTCGAGCTCCTGTGTCTGTGATTGCTCTTGGCAGACCTGGGATGGGCCCTAGTTGGGTCAGGGAGGCCAGGGCTGCTTTCAAAGCTGGCTGTTGTCTGTGCCTGGCTTTCCCCAGGGAGCCTGTGAAGTTGTGGACAGAGTCTGCTGTGATGGGATGGCGGCCGTCACCTCTGGAGTCTTTCTGGACCAACAAAGGCCCTGGAAACCAGGGATCCCAGTCACATTGTAGCCCCAGGAAGGCTCACACCTTTATTTTTATTTTGTATTTTATATTTTAATTTTTATAAAGGGAGTATAACTCCATCATGGAAAATCTAGAAAATACTGAAAAAAAAATCAGTGACAATCCCGTTGGACGTGAATACACATGCACACACACAGATACACCCAGATCTATGTAACTACCGACCTATATACCTAAATATCTATATTCACATTTATATTTTACACATATATTTCAATGAAATTAGGCTTGAGCAATCCATACAGTTTTTTTGACCTATTTTTTCCACTTAATATTTCTTAAACATCTTTCCGTGTCATTCAATAGACCCATGTCTTCAGCTTTTCCAATACTCTGTAAAGCTTATTTTTCTTTCTTGCTTCCTTTCCTCTTTTCACGTTGCTTGCTTTCACATTTCATCTGGTTCATTCAGAATTTAATCCACTTTCCCTGGGGCTACATGGCAAAGGGGCAAAGGCTGCATTTATAAAATGTGAATGAGTGTAAGAAAGACACAAGCCAGGCCTTCTCAGTTTCTCAGCTCCTCTCAGCTCCCTCTGTGGGCGTTTCCAGCCTGGCTTTGTCCAGGAAGCATCAGGTATGAGAGGCTTGGCAATAGCCAAGCTAAGCTTCTTCTGTTGGCAGTGGCATCAGTCCTTGATCATGGGTCCCGCACTGTGGGGCATTTCAAAGGCCTTGAGGGATACGGCTGAAATCAGTGTGGAAGCTGGGATGCACTCAAATGAAACATGTCATCTTAGTGACAGCATCCTTAATCGTATGCATGTACACACTCCAGCAAAGGCTGAAGGGTTGAGATGGGGGCTGCGGGAAGCCATGCCTCGGGGCACAAGCTCTGGGCTAAGACTGGACCTGGAGTCCCAGACTTGACACTTGATGTGTGTCTTGGGCGAGTCCCTTAGACTCTCTGAACCTCATTTGTCCTCATTTGTAATGTAAATGTATAGCGCTGACTTGATACCGTTTTGAGAGCATTAGCTGGGATTCCATGTGGGAAGCCCTCGGTGCAGTGACAACCACGTGGGCAAAAAATGGCCGCTGGCATGTTTTCAGGGCTCTCCTAGGTGGGAGGAAGGCAGTGCTTCTGCGCATGCGCATGTGTGTGTGTGTGTGTGTGTGTATTTCCACTCATGAGCTCCCTTTCTTTTGATGAACGTAAAGTACTTCATGGAGTTATTTTTATTCAACCTCTGTATGAACCACAGGGCAAAGATATAGCCCTGCTCTCATTTTACAGAAAGATGAAGGCAGACCCAGGGAAGCAGTAGCGTGTCAGGGCTGGTGGAAGAGTATCAGACCAGTTTAGGGAGGTGTGGGTCCTCCTCCTGCCTCTGGTACCGAGTGGCTGTGTGGCCTGAGCGGTCACTGCTTTCTCTGATCCCCATTTCCATGACTCAGAGTGAGCCAACTGCTTGGGCCACCTCATCGCTAAGGCCTCTCCCAAGCCCAGCCCTCTGGCTCTAAGGCAGCAGTGACTGAGTCAGCTGCCCCGCCTTGAACAGTTTCCTCATTCTGGGTGGACGTTTCTGAGGCATTAAGAGTGGACGGTCAGGCCAACACTCACTAGTATCCAGAAGAGCCCCGGCAGTTGCCTGGACCTGGCAATGTCCAGCATACACTGGGGGAGCTGTGGTAACCGCCCCTTCCACTGCCTCACTGCAATGTGCTTTCTCATTCTAAGTGTAGCTCAGTTTGAATTATGTATAATGATCCTTCCTAGTCATTGGGAAGACCAATGAAGTCTTAGTAATCAGAGCTCTTGCACAGTCTTCTCTTGGCTAGTGTCCATTGAGACATCAGTCCATCCAGAGTGCCAGGACTTGAAAATTTCAGTCTTGCCATTGAGTCGAGTGAGAACCAACAGTTCTCCCAGGCTAAGCAGTAGCCCAACCTGATGAAGCAGCGTAAGGTTAAGGACACATTGTGTTCTAAACATAAAAGGGCAAGTGAGTCGAGAATTGACCCCTTGGCTCTGGCCTCGTGGCCCCTCCAGGTAGATAACTCCCCTGCCATGTTCTCTTCTCATCTCCCTGCCAGTGCCCGTGAGCTGTTTAGGAATGCTTTATCCTCACTGCTGCATCCCAGTTTCTGGCCCTGCATGGAGCTGACCATGGGAATGAGGAGACAGTACAGTATGGAGATGCAGGGCCTCAGACTGCAGAAAGGGCTGGGAGAGGACAGTCAACCAGTAAATGCGCGCACACACACACACAACTCAAAACAACTGAATTTCTGTGTTGATAGCTGGGAAGCGGTAACAGCATGAGACTGTCAAGGGCAACTCAGCCAAAGTCAAAACATGGTGCTGATGGCAGAGTGGGAAGCCAGCAGATCTAATTTTCATCCTCGTGAAAGACTGTTAAGGAAGGAATAAGTGACCAGACATTATGGAGGCACTATCTCAGGTTGCAATAGGGAAGACAAAGATTGTTCTAAGGAAACGCACATCTTCATTAGAAACAATAGAATGGATTTCAAAAGGAGATGAGAAATACCTTTTACGTATAAACTGTAACCTACCCATGTCTGAGCTGGAAAGAATCTCATGCAACAGTTCTCCTTGACATGCCTGCAAGCAACAAAAAGTCGTCATCTTTCAGTGTTAAAGATGGATATGTGTCATACATCTCTCATCAAACCTTGTCTTGTTGAAACCAGCGATCCTAAGTTAGTGTTATTTGTAGCTAAGATATTCTATTGGAGGCAGGCTAGGTGTGTTCCTCCAGATATCTGGCTAGCTGGGGAAGGAGAGGGTCCATTATAGGAGGCAGGCTAGACTGGGGAGGAAATTCAGTAGCACAGCAAACCTAAGTCAGTAGCCAAGTATATAGGAAGTGTGTCTGTAGTCTAGAATTGTCCACTGGTGTCCCATGGCATGGAGTTTAGGGCCTCTGGGATGCATCTAGAATCTCTGTCTGTACTTTGACTCTTAAATGGGATGGAGCCCCTTTTCTCTGGTTAGGTGGGGGCCCCGTGAGGGAAGGGAGGCTGTGGATGGATTTCCACATGCCTGCGTCCCTCACCTTCTCGTGGGGAAGACTTATGGCCTGACCACTGAAGACTTGGAGCCTTTGAAAGTCACTGTCTCCTATGATTTACCTCCCATTGGTTTTATAGAGAGTGGAAGACTGTCATGGTGAGATGGGCTTTTGACGCCAAGAAGGGAGGAGGTTTCTGTCTTTGTATAATCTAAGGTCTTTCTGCCTCTTTAACTCATGGGTAGTATTAAAGCTGCCCCATCTTTTCATCACTCTTTCGAATCAGAAAAATCACACTCTAGTCTGCCTTCCCACACCACTAGGAGATCTGTCTCTCTCTCTATTCATCCTTGAACAGCATGAGTTTGAACTGGGAGGGTCCACCTATACTTGGATTTTTTTTCAGTAGTAGATACCGTAGCACTACATGATCCACAGCTGGTCGAATCTGTGAATACAGAACCATGTATGTGGAGGGCCAACTATAAGTTGTATGGGGATTTTTGACTGTTCAGAGGGTTGGCACCATAACCCTTGAGTTGTTCAAGGGTCAATTTCTGTGTATAAGTGAGTGCATATAAATATATATATATGTACACGTATATATACATACAACAGTCCCCAACCTTTTTGGCACCAGGGACCGGTTTTGTGGAAGACAATTTTTCCACAGACAGGGAGGGGGGGATGGTTCAGGCGGTAATGCGAGTGATGGGGAGCGATGGGGAGCGGCAAATGAAGCTTTGCTCCCTCTCCCACCGCTCACCTCCTGCTGTGTGGCCCGGTTCCTAACAGGCTGCGGACCAGTAGCGGTCTGCGGTCTGGGGGTTGGGGGCCCCTGTATATATATGTGTGCATGTATATATATATACACATATGTAATTATTTTAAATAATTGGCTCATATGATAGTGGAGGCTGGCAAGTCTGAAATCTGTAAGGCAGACTGGTCGGCAGGAAACTCGGGCAGGAGTTAATGCTACAGTCTTGAAACAGTTTCTTCTTCTCTGAGACACCTCAGGTTTTTCTCTTATGGCCTTTCAACCGATTGGACCAGGCCCACCCTCATTATTGAAGAATCTCCTTTACTTAAAGCCAGCTGATTGTAGATGTTAACAACATGTATGAAATTCCTTCAACCAAAACCTAGACTGAGGAGCGATTGAATGAGTAGGTACTAACCAAATTGACACATAAAACTGACCATCGTATTGCCTAACTTCCTTGAACCTCAGTGTTCCTTATCTGTAGAGTTGTAATATCTATAATGTGGGGTTGTTGTGAGGATTAAATGTATTGATCTCTGTAAAGTTCTTAGTCTGTGCCCAGTAGGCACTTACTAGTAGGTAGCTATTGCTTTTAGTATCATCAGCAAAGACCATGAGAGATACACCGGGGACCATCAAAAGGCTCTCCATCACCTGTGACTGGAAGGTGGTTATAACTTTGTGCAGCAGGACCTTTGAGCCAGTGTAGACAGGCTTTGAAGGGCTGTGGGATTCTGGAAGGTAATCCTCAGGCAGGTGTTGGAATATCCCTCAGCTGACTGAAGGATGCTGATGGAAATGCAGTTATTGGTGGCATCTTCCTGGAGAGGTGTTGGGGGAATGGCGGTTTCTTTTGGTAGCCTTTACGCCAGTTCTTTATTCCCTAAGTTTCTTTTTGCTTTGTCCTTTCCGGCTGGTCTATTTATAGAAAGATTTTTTTTTTTTTTGGTATAACTAAATAGAGATGCTTAATTCAGGTCTAGCAGCTCATGAGAAGTTAGAAGCATCTTCCTGAATGCCTCGTATCCAGAGAACATCATGAAGAACCACTTCTGCTTCCTCTGTTAGCATCCTCTCCCCATCCATCGATAATTCTGTTGCATAGGACCAAGGGAGATGCTGTCCTGAAGCTGGCCCCAGAGGTCACTGTGGTCCTGGGCAGGTCCTTGTGCTGGTGCGTGGGGATCCCCCATCTCCTCTTCCCCTTGCCAGCCACTATCCCAAGCCAGGAGGATTTTCTAACCTGATTGGAGAGAGCCCTGGGCATTCATTCATGGGGTCGTGTTTTGCTAGTGAGCAAGTTTCTTGTGCCTCAAAAGTCAGTACCTATGTGATGTACTCTTCCTTATGACCTTCTTCTCTGACATAATCCTGGCTGGGTGTCTTTTTCTCTTCTACCTGCTTCTGCCTGCTCTCAGGTAGGTAAGTTAGCCAAGGCCTACTTAATTCACAGAGGGTGGAGTTGTAAGCTCTGTTTGGACCATCTAAGATTTACCAGAACTCTCCACTTGGGGCAGTTGGCTGCTGGCTCAGTGATTAACCACATGATGCCTGCTTCCCCTCTGCCCACTCTTTCTTGCATGAGATTCTCTAAATGGGCGCCCTGTGGGGAGCAGGGGTAAATGGTAGGATCAGTCCTTTTTGGCTCCTTGGTTATAATTTACTTACGACAGCACCAAAACCCCTTGAATTGTTCTCTGGAGCGGTGCTTGCTTCCTGTTTCACCTCTTTGCCTTGTCCTTTCCCAACAGATTCTGGGGAGACCTTGGTGTCTGTAACGGGGCCAACCGTGGAGCTGGGGATGGTGGGACAGAGAGGAGTGAAGAGTGAGCCTCAGGGAATTCAAAGTTAAGCCTTCATCCTCATCACTAGAAGAATAATTCAGGGGTCCACACAATCCACAGTTAGGCTTTGTCTGCCCATTGCTGCCTTGGTGAGTTCCCAGCTGTAGAATTCTCAGAGGACCAGAGAAACACCCAGTCCTCCTGGCCAACTCTGTCCTCCCTCCCCAGATCCTGAAGCCTTTTCAGTTGGTGCTTGTGGCATTACATTCCACTTGTGAGTTGTCAACAAGTGCGTGGGTCACCCCATTATAGCATCCAATCTCTGGTTTCCATGTTTATTCCCTGTTCATATGAACACTTAATAACTCTTAGATCAACCTGGTGATAGAATAAGAGACACATGGTTTTAAGTCCTCTCCCCCACCTCCTTTTTGCTGCAATATTGGAGACTTGGAGAGAAATCAAGTGACTTCCTGGAGAACAATGTTGGTTGGGGCAGAACCAGGCTAGAACCCAGTCTCTTGACTCTTGATGCTCTGTTCCTTCCACTGTAGCATTTTGTACCTCTTTGAGCTTAAATTCTTGGCCTCTTTGTTTCATAAATCTTTAAGAATATCAGGGAATACTTGGGCAACTAAGGGATGAGGTAAATCAGGAAAATTAAGGACCCAGATTTTGAATTCCTGTCCTTCTTTGGAATATTCGCCTCCAAAGGCTTTTCTCTCATCCAGCTCCTGTGGTTATGGACTGTGTCAGCTTTTAGCAGCTACTGCAACCAAGGCTCCTTGTCTCTCCCATGTACCTTCTCCAGATTGTCTTTTTTTTTTTTTCTTTTTATCAGCTGGGGTATGTTTTCCCTTCCACTTCCAAATTCAGTCATGCTTCACATTTTGACTGCTTTCCCTGGTTCTCTGAACTCCCTCCAAGTTGCTGCCATCTTTTGGCTAACAAGCTGCCCAATGTGCTTCCACTGGTCACCTCCCCAGAGCCTCTCACAGCTTCCTCGATGGTCCTCGGCCCTTATGCTGGAATGTCCAGGGCTTACCCCACTCAGTACATGCTCTGCTCTTTCCACCCTGTACTCTCCCGCTGGCCTTTGCTCTTATACCTTGTCATTCACACAGAACCCCTCCTCTCTCCTGAGTGTCTTTCAGCATTAAAATTAGGTGAGTGAGGCTTTGGGCACAAAATTTAAGAGGATGCCAAACCCCCCAGTAATCAAGGTTAAAAAAAAAAAGTCAGTGTTTTTTTTCTGCATTAACTTACATTTTTTTTAGACTATTACATCATGCTATTATTTCTCTTGATTACTGAGCCTTTGGGCACCTCCTGAAATTTTGTGCCTGAGATGAGTGCCTCGTTCATTTCACCCTAGACCAGACCTGTCATTCATACTCCATCTCACTGTGTTCCTTTTCTCCTGGTTTTGCTCCTAGCCATCCTTTCCTGTTATTCCTCTAGCCTTCTGGTCCTTGCTGATTTATTCCTTGTGAATTAATGTTCTGTTTACATCTTTTTCCAGATTGTTACTAAAGATGTTAACACGTTCTCTAGGCCTAACTCCAGCCTCTCCATAGCCTGTGCACTAACTGGGGCCTTTTGCTCAAGAAAAGAAACTGCATTTTATAATCAGTTCTGTTGTTTACCGTCTCCTGGTGAGTGTTTCCATCTTACCCAGGTCTCTGTTATCCTCATCCAAGTACCTTCATGGCTCATGTTCAAGACTTGCTGAAGCTCCACAAATGGCTTGAGAGATAAGCCCCTGTAAATAAAGCTTATGGTCCTTGTGAATGATGGGAGCTGATAGCATGCATATTCCAGCCAGTTTGGTTAATTTTTCAAGGAAGATTTGGGTAGAGGCCACGTCAGTGTCTTCTCTGAAGTCCCACTCTCTCATCTCGGCTTCAGTCTCCTGGGCCACCTGCTCGTTTTGGTCAATCAGGAAAAGACATTGCTGCCGTTGTCAGGTGTGACTTGCTCTTTATAAACCAAGTTGTTCTTCCGTGCTTAAAGGCTGCATTAAAATGTCCTCCTCCTGTTGGCCTGCTTGTTTCAGAAGCACCTTGAACTAGATTTACCTTTGTTTCTTTTTGTCAGAGGAAAAGATAGATTTTATAACATGAATTTGGCAAAATAGAAGGATACTGTAGTCCATGCTTTTAGCAGCTCACATATTAAAGAAGATGGTCATTTTCTTTGTTCTTCATTAAAGCAGAGAATGCCTGTAAAACGAACTTGGGAAATAGAGAAAAACATTAAATCATCCTTGTCCTAACACCCTCAAAATAACCACAGTTTACATCTTGGTCCATTTCCTTCTCGCCTTTTTTACATACTTATTTATGCTGTAGATCAGTTTTATATCTTTGCTTTCACCTAGCGTGGTATCAATATTGTCTCCATATCATTACCTGATCATTATCACCATCATTTTTAAGGATTGCCTGCTTTTTAATCCACATAAATCTATCTTTTTAAAATTTAGTCACTTGCCCTTTATTGGTCACTTAGGTGATAAACAACAATGAAGTGAACATCTTTGTGCATATCATTTTCCTTGTTAGGATGAGTCGCCTGGCTTAGATTTCTGATGATGGAATTATTGTGTTAAGAGGGAGGATGAACATATTGCTAAAATGCTTTACAGAAGAGTCTGACCAAGCGACAAAGCCACCATCAGCACATGAGAGTACCCCTTCCTAATCCCGTTCTTGCACTGAGTAAAAGTAATTTTTAATCCGTGAGTTACTGTTACCCTGGGAGTTCCTCAGTTAGACATATAAATAATTGTGGCAGTCTTTAGAGTCCTCTGGTTCATTCAGTTTATCATGCTAACAGCATCAATGATAGTAGCAATAACATCCCAACTGTTAGACCTGACACATTCCTTCCACCTGTGCTGATAGAAATATATTCAAGTCATGTATGTATTGTTAAATGTTCTAGTAGCCATATTTAATCAAGGTAAAAATCCAACAGGTGAGAGTAATATTAACACTATATTTTATTTAACCTAGTATATTCAAAATATTATCAGTTCAGCTTGTAGCACTAGCCACGTTTCAGGTGCTCAAACACAGCCTTCCACGAAGAAGCCTAAAGGCTCTGTCAGATTTTCTCTTCCTTCATTTAGGTAGGCTGTTAAAGTCTTTTCTGTGTTTTTAGTCTTGAGTCCAGAAGCTGACTCTGAGACAGGGACTTACTGTGCAAGTAGTTTATTTGGGAGGTGATTCCAGGGAGCAGAGGGGACAATGCTGCGGGGAGATGAGAAAGCCAAGAGCTGGTGACAATGAGCAATTCTCGCTGTGGGTCCCTAGAGCATAACCCTGCTGGGGACCATCTGAGAATCTGGGTGGGGGACATGCCTCAAAACTGCTCCCATGAAGGTCGAGGGACTGGGGCATCGACTCACTGACCCTTGCCCTCCCTTCATTGGTTATGCTAGTCCCCAGGGGCGTTCACTCCCCTGCACTTCTGGGTTGTACCTGCTTGGGGCCAAGCGTACTTCCTGGTGCTGGAGAGAGCCCTCGGGCAAAGAAGAAAGATGCAGGCTCTTGAGGGGTATGGAGACTGTCTGCATAATTGCTAGTAAACCCAGGTGGGCCAGGGATGCAGGGTGGGGCCTCAGTAGTATCTGCCCTTGAGTCTATGTCAAGGTACACTGAGATCTTCTTGAATGGGCATGACCCCAGTCAGGTCATTCCCAGTTGATAGTAATCATAGGTGACTCAGTCTGCATTCTTATACACAAGCAACGGAAACGGATTCTGGCTAACCAGACAAAAGGTAATTGATAGAAGGATGTTGAAGACTCTCAGGATGTAACAGGGCCAAGGAGGAGGATGCTGGCCAGGATTAGACATGTGATGGAATAAGATTTTGCTCAATAATGTGTGTAGTAAGCTGGCAGCGTAGTTAACGTCTTGTAGGGGAACAGAATTGTTAAGATGTCCTGTAGTCCCCTTGTTTGTTCTGGGACAGGGAGAAAGGTCACTCTGGTTTATTTTCAGAAGGGCACCATCTAAAATTATCCTCCCACTATGCTACACACAAGGGAAGAAAGATGATGCCCCAATAGGAAATCAAGTTGCTATTAGGGAATAAATGCTGGATAGCTAAAAATGGACAAAGGACACTGCAAAAGGGGATCGGGCTTTCTGGTGAAAGCTGAGTAAGATTGTGCTGATCGATTTCCTGGTTTTGATAATGCACTATGGTTATGTGAGATGTCTCCTCTGGGGGAAGCTGGGTGATGGGTATGGGGGACCACTCCTGTACTATTTTTGCAACTTTTTGTGGATCCATAATCATTGCACAATAACCAGTTAAAAAAAAGAAAAAGGGAAGGGGAATTGGCTTGGAGATTTAGATCCTCCTTTGGAGTAGAATTTGGAGAAATTGGAGTGTCCTAGCTTCACCTTTACTCCCAACCTCATCCTCAAGGGTACCAAAATCACCAGATCTAAATCTTTAGACCTAAGCATACTCTGCAAGCCTTCTAAACCTAGGAAGAGTGAAGCACCCATTTATTTGGATTCCAGTGGGTTTCTTGTCCCAGCCAATTTCTTATGTTTTTTGAAGTTTAACTTTGAAGATTTGATGTTGATCTACAATTAATTGGGTAGGATAGCAGACAGGTCTGAAATGGAACTGAGGGTTTACAAAGCTGGGTTTGTACACCTCTCAGTTCTGCTTCAGTAAGAAGGGAGTGTAGCAAGACCGCTTTTGTTGAGACATTCCTCCAAACAGCAGCTGTTTCTTCAAGTGGCTTCCCAGCCAGAGCATATTCTGAGGGGATTATTAAGTTCTAGAATGTGACCATTGACATGAACACAGTCAACCCCCTAGAGAATGTGAGATGTTTCCATCCTTTCTTCTTACAGTGGTCTAATGTCAGTGGAAGTAAGAGAGTCTGGGCCCTTGGTAACAGGTACACCTAATGCTGGCTCAGAGTGCCATCAATTTGGGGTATGTCCACAGCTCTCAGGTAATGGGTACTGGGGAGCCCATTTTGTCGAAACAAGATCTATGAGACCTCCACCCTCATTTAGCCGTTAAAATTTCTACTAATAATTCTGTAAGAAGCATTTGGCCAGTCAGATTCATTCTGTTATGATGGGTTTAGACAGATTTAATCTAAACAATAATAATAATTCATAATGATAGAAAACACTGAGCTGTAATCTTCCCACTGTCTAAGTTATCCCCTGGGAGTAAATCAGGTGTTTAGGGAGGTGCATTCATGTCTGCAGGACACTGGGGCTTTGCTCAGTCAGTGAACACTGCCTGGGGCTGCAGGTGGTCCCCCAGGGTCTGGTTTCCTAATCTGTGCCCCACCCAGCCCTGGAGTAGGGGTGAGGGGCTCACAGTTTCACATCATCCTTCTTCCCGGGAAGGCGGAGTATTTTATGGGTGTGATCTCATTCTTGCTCCCAGCATTCTCTGGAGGCTGGGCGGGATCTGCTTTGGGGTTGCTGATGGAAGATTCCTTCTTTCTCCCAAGACCACTTCCACAGCTTACTTTCTTCTGAAGGCTGCAGCAAGAAAAACCCACTTTACTGGCTTTTTCTAAAGAGTTTGCAAGGAACTGCACAGTATCTACGCAGAGGAACAAAAATGCATACTCTCCTTGTGTCATGGGATTTGGAAATGGGGAGGGCTCCCTATAATCCTGGCTCCACCAGGATGGTAACCTTGCCAGGGCTGTTTGCCCTCCCCAGGCCTCAGTTGCCTGTGGAAATGGGAAGAATGGTACCAACTAGTGCTGTCAAGACAGTCAGTGAATGATAGCTGTTTACACAAGATAAGCAGAGGGCTCATATTATGTTAACTTTATAACAAAAATACTGAAGCCCAGAGAAGGTTAAAGGGATCCGGACTGAGTCAGTAGCAAAAGCCCTGCCTTCTAGTGCAGGGTGCCCATAGCGGGTGATGCCTGCACGGTCATGGTCATGGCACTGCCTCCGGGACTGGATTCCACCATTGCCCTTATGATAATCACTTGCATCACCAGAGACAAGATATACTGTGGTGACTTTTAGATGCAGACAGAGCACGTCTGTTCAAATCCTGACTCTGCCATTTATGAGCTGTGGGATCTGGGGAAGCCACTTGCCTTTACAGGGCTGAGTTTCCTTATCTGTTAAGTAGAGAAGTGGATGCCCACCCATAAGGATAAGAAGAGTAACTGCAAATAAAGCACCTAGCAGGCTGCCCGGCGTGTAGTAGGTCCTCTAGAAGTGTCCCTTCTAGATTTTTCCCCTTCCCTACTCCCCAGTCATGTTGCCCATCTAGTGGTTATGTGAGAATATCCTCCCTTTTTTCCTCCTTTGTTTCTTACTCCCTTGAGGATTGACTTTTTCCAGGAGAATAGATGTTTGACTTTGTGATCCAAAAGGAGTTTCCTCCTGCCAGAAAATGCTTCCCCATCTGTTTGAGATTCCTTATCAAGGGGGAAAAAAAACTATGTTTACACTGAAGTACAGTGACATTTGGTTTTACCTTCTGTGGTAGGCAGAATAATGCCACCTTCACCTCCATCCACCCCCCCCACCCCCGCCAAATAACATGTCCTCCCCCCACGGAACCTGTAAATGTTACCTTCTAAGGAAAAAAGAATCTTTGCAGATGTAATTAAATTAAGGATTTTGAGATGAGGAGATTCTCCTGGAATTTCCAGGAAGGTCCTAAGTGAAGTCATGTATATCCTTGTAAGAGAAAGGCAGAGAGAGATTTGACCCTACACAGAGGAGAAGGCAATGGGAGGATGGAGCAGAGAGAGATTTGAAGGTGCTGGCCTTGAAGGTTGGAGTGATGTGGTCACAAGCCAAGGAATGCCGGCACCCACCAGATGCTGTAACAGGGCAAGACCAGATTCACCCCTGTAACCTCAGTGACCAGAGCTGTGGTCCAGCCCTTAAAGGTTATTTAACACTGCAGGGCAGCATTGCTGGTCGAGTTTCATCTGACCTGTCTGTCCTGATTGCCTGGGGGAGGTTGTCTGTCTGTTGAGGAGCTTGAAGCGGGGTCTGGGCTGCAGACAGGAGCTGCTCAGGTGGCCGTGCCTTGGCTTGCTGTGTCTATGCAAGGCAGGATGTCTTAGATCCGTGGTTCCCACTTGCCTCCTTGTGATGTATGATCCACTGTGAGATGGGATGCACGTAACTTGTTAGCAATATTAAAATGCCGACTTTTGCAGATGATTTACTTTGTTCAGTAAATTACCACAGATTCATGGTGCTTTCACTGGCTTGCATTCTGAGATGCTCTCTTGAGTAGGGCAGAAAGGGGTGGCGTTTTAGTTAGCACACTGGGAATTGCTCACAATTTGGGGGACACTCATCTGGCAGGTGAGCCATGGAGATAAAAAGAGTCTGGGAGCCATGCCCAAGGACCACTTACCCCTTCCTTCCAGTTCACAAATATGGGTCGGAAGTATGTGATCTCCTCACCCTTGTGCCCGTGGCAGACGTCACTAATTGATCACAGCACTATTAGGTTTGAATTCAGGCACTGAATCCTTCTTAACACAGGGCGTTAGTCATCCACTACCAGTTGATCTGGGTTTGATGTTTGAGGTGACATACATTTGCCATTCCTGCTAATTCTTTCTCCAACTTTAAGACATCACGAATTTGCCCTAATTCCCAGCAGGCATGCTGTTCTTTCCAAAGTCCCTTTTAGGCATCCATTTAACAAGAAGTCTGGCCTCTTTCTTTGATCAGGAAAAGCTGCAGGTAGTAAAGCCAGTTCCCAATTTACCCCGATTTCCCTTTCGGACCCATGGCAGATGTCATAGTAGAGATCGTGCCTCTGGCTTTTCTCTGGGTCACAGATCATAGAGGAGGCATGGGCACTAAATTTAGAAATCAGCAGCTCTCCTGTGATGGGTGTTGACTGATTTTTTTTTTTAAGGTGAGAATCTTGGTCAGATGCCTTGAGCACCACTGTGCACCAGGCACCCAGAGGGGCGGTGAGAGGAGGTGTGTATTCAGGTTGTCCTGGAAACAGTCCTTTCCGCCATCATTTAGGGCTGGAGGCCATGGACTGGCCGCCTGAGAGGAGGTGATAGGAAGGGACAGCAGTAAGGAAGGGACAGCAGTAAGAAAGGGACAGCAGTAAGAAAGCCCTTTGCCAGGGGCTGGTGCCTGGGACTGTGGGTGGGTCAGCTGGCTGTGGGGGTGATGGGGGCTGAGGAAGGAGGAGGAGGAGGAGGAGGGGGAGGACAATGTTAAGTCTGAGCCCTGGACATTAGCAGCGAGTTGGTTTGTGAACTTATTTATCTGTTTGGCATTATACCCCTAGGAGTGGCTGGAGAGAGATCTGGGATATGTCATTGCTAGAGGGAAATGACCATGGCTGGATTTGCATTAAGGATTTCCTACCGGGCTTGCCCAGTGATTTTCTGATAGAGATTCTGAGCAGATGTCACTCTTTCCCCTTCTTTAATTAATTAATTAATTTATTTATTTTTGGCTGTGTTGGGTCTTCGTTTCTGTGCGAGGGGTTTCTCCAGTCGCGGCAAGCGGGGGCCACTCTTCATCGCGGTTCGCGGGCCTCTCACTATCGCGGCCTCTCTTGTTGCGGAGCACAGGCTGCAGACACGCAGGCTCAGTAGTTGTGACTCATGGGCCTAGTTGCTCCGCGGCATGTGGGATCTTCCCAGACCAGGGCTCGAACCCGTGTCCCCTGCATTGGCAGGCAGACTCTCAACCACTGCGCCATCAGGGAAGCCCATCTTTCCCCTTCTTTATGTAGATATGGATGGAAGAATGCTTGTTTGTGAGGTCTAGGGGTCCCTGCCTCCCTCTCTCCCTCCCTTCCTTCCTTCCTTCATTCCTTCCTTCCTTCCTCCAACATTTTTGAGCATCCGCTGTTCACCAGGGTCTACTTTACATATTACGATTAAGTGGTAAATAAAAGTCTCTGCTGTCACGAAGCTTCTGTGCTAGTGGGGAAGGGCAGGAGGGACAAACAATAAACCCACAAATATAGATATAACCTGTCAGGTTGTGATAAGGGCCAAGGTGGAGGAGACTAAGGTTAAGAAGAAACAGCCTGGTGGAGGGGCTGGGGAGCTCTTCAGGGTAGGAAAGCGTCTAGAATAAGGGCCATCTGAGCAAAGAAGGGCACTCCTTATAGACATCTGGGGGAGGAGTGTTCCTGGATAAGGAACAAGAGCAGAGGCCCCAGGGTGGCTCCAGCAAGCTTGGCAGAGGTGACGGGGTGATCTAGGGGGAAGTCAGTGACAGGGAGGGCTGATGATGAGACAGGTCTGGGTCTGGGGATAGGGCACAAGGACAGGCCTCCACCCCCGGGAGGATTGACAGGACAAAGCAGGGTCTTGGTTCTGGAGAAACTGGAGACAAGCAGAGATTTTGGTTTGAATTTTATAGCTAAAAACCGACATCACTTTATTCTCTGTTGTGATTCCCCAAGTGATCCAGACACTGACTTGCCTTCCCTAAAGTGCCATGTCTGCTGTGGAAAGAGGAGTTAAAACTCACCAGCCACCATGTGGTAAGGTCTGCTTGTTGTACCCATGGAAAACCAGTGCCATGGCTTTTCTTCTTCATTTTGAAGGCTAAAGTAATACACAGTCATGGAGCAGTTTTGCAAAATACTGAGAAGCACAAGAAAAGAGTAACAATTCTGTGGTTTCTTACCGCCCTGAGATAATTCCATCACTGAGTTAGTTGCTTTATATAAAATCCACATTGGGTTCTACTGTGCCTACCTCATTCATTCAACAGAAATTTATTAAGCACCTATTATGTACCAAGAACTGTTTTCAGCACTGGGAACATAGCAGTGACCAAAACAGACCAAAAAAACCCCTGCCCTTTGGGGATGTCACTTTAGAGGAGGGAGAAAAGGACAACCCAATACATAAGCAAAATACATAAAATGTCAAGTGGTGATAAGTGCTAAAGAAAAAAATAGAGTTGGGAAGGGGGACAGAGTGTGTTGGGGGGAGTCTACAATTTTTGATAGGGTGGCTATAAAAAGAAGTCCTGATTGAAAGGATGTCATTTGAATAAATCTGACAGAGGTGAGGGAGGGAACCCTGTAGCTATCTGGGGAAGAGCATTTCTGGCAGAAACGCATAGTTCAGAGGGAAAGGCCAGTGCAAAGAATAGCATGTTCAAAGAACATCAAGGACAGTGTGGCTGGAGAGGAGGGAGCGAGTGGGAGAGTAGCAGAAGATGAAGTCAGTGAGATTACATGGGACCAGACCACACAGGGCATTTTAGGCCACAGTAGAGACTCTGGCAGCCATTCTGAGTGAGTAAAGAGTTTGTGGAGGGTGTAAAGCAGGGGAGGGACGTAAGCTGACTTGTGTTTTCGGAGGGGCTTCCATGTGGGAATAAACCCCAGGGGAAGCAGGAAAGGCTGCTGTGTCCAGTGGTACAGGTTGCACCCTGCTCAAGGGCAGAGAGTCGAGGCTGGAGATGGTCAAGCGGCAGGGTCCATCAGAGGGGAGCATCTTTCTTGAATTCATCCAAGGTACCCCAAGGCTAATAGTGACCCAGCTAGTTTTGTAAACCACTCTTTCCTCTTAATAAGATGTCACGAACATTTCCCCCGTGTCTTTAAATAGTCTTTGACATGTTTTTTTTAATGGATGAACAGTATTACATCATTTGGATGCACCATAATGTAATTAATCTCCTATGTTAGACATTTCAGTTATTCCCAGTTATTCACTATTTTAAAAAATGTGCCATTGGATGTCATTGTATATAAATCTCTGATTATTTCCCTGGGTTAAATTTCTAGAAATGGAGTGGTTAGGTTAAATAATATACATTTTTAAGGCTCCTGGTTATTAAATTATTTTTTTAGATAATGGGGCTGAGGTCAGGAAAGTTGAGTAACTGGCCTCCAGGCGTGCAGCCAGGAAGGAGCAGAGTGAGATTTGAATGCAGGCGTGTTGGCTTCTGGACCCATCTTCCTCCCATCACGTCACACTAAGGAGAGCTCAGATGTCACTCAGCCCACAGCCACGGGCCACGTGGTCTCAGCTTTGATGCTGAGGAGGAGATACAACTAGCCAGCTTTCTTTAATCAACTCTGTGCCAGGAACTGTGCTCAGCATGGGATGTGAATGTTCCCACTGGATCCTCAGAGGAACCCTGAGAGGCAGTAGAATAGATTTAGCTCCATTTAGCTTACATGGAGACACTGAAGGTCAGAGTAGGGAAGCAGCCTTGCTGAGGTCACACAGCTAGAAAGTGGGGAAGCCAGGATTAAGCCCTGTCTAATACCTGCATTCTCAACCATCCTCTGCTACGGGGCCTTCCAAGACAGGAACCACATCCAAGTTCCTTGAATGATAAATCCTAGCTCACATAGGCTGCCCGTTCATTTCATAGCCCACGCTTGGCCTGACAGCTTCCATGCTGCTCTAGCCTTAACAATAATAATTGTCACTAACATAATTACTACATTGCTTTAATTTTATTACTGAATTTTATACTATTATGATAGTATGTTATCTATGCTGATATATGTATATTATCTTATGTATACTAACATTTATGTATATTGTATTACTGTTAGTACATGCTCTTATGATTACTGCTGTTACTACATTATTACTACTGGTACTGTATTACTGCTATTACCACACTCCGTGTTTCTCATCCTGGGGCCCCGGCTGAAGGGACAGAGGATGCTCTTCTCAGGACAGATGGCACGGGCACAAGAGGATGAGCAAAAATCTGTCATGCCTCTTAACTCATTGCCTCATGGTATTGCTATACTTATTATTACTATGATAATCTTCATCATTATTATTATTACTATACTTACCAAACATAGGAGCTGGTGTTTCCAAGCCAATCACTGGGCTGTGTTTTGCCAGCTTTCCTCACAACCACCCCGCGAGGCAGGTACTCTTATTGTCCTCGTTTTACAGTTGGGGCAACCAAAGCCCAGAAAGTTTCAGGACTTATCCAAGGTCTCACACCTCAGCATTGATATTTTTTAAAGCAGCTTTATGGAGGTCTAATTTACACACGGTAATCTGGAAGCACTCACAGCGTGCAACGTGAGGTTCTGGCATTGTACCCACCTGTGAAACCATCACCACAATCAAGGTGGTGATCGTTCCCTGAGTCAGATGTCCCTGGGCTCCAATGATGCTGATGCGGGGTGTCTCCTTTTGAGACTTCCCTGTCAGTCTGTGCACATTGCCTGGTTTGGGTTTTCCTCGTCTGTCCCATTGATCCCAGGAAGAAGGTCTCGGGAGGGTCCAGGCTTTCTCCCGTCTGTGTCCACTTCCATTTCCTTCCTCCTGTCCCCACTTTTTGTGGCACCTTCTGTGGCCAAAGAGCAGAATTCTTGAGTGACAGCAGAAACTTATTTCAGGGATGGTGCCTCTAGCAAGGGGGACTCACAGCGCAAGGAAGATGAGACCCCGAGAGGAGAGCAACCCCTCCCGGGAACGCCCGCACCCGACACTCCCCCCTGCGGCCAGCTGGGGAGTGGAACCCGCCCCTGAGCGACCCTGCGGAGCCTCCCCCAACCTCCCGCTTTTCAGCTGCTGAACCCTGCTGACTCTGCAGGACCAGCTCTTTTGCTTCCACATACACAAAAGTTTCCTGACTCCCTGGGGCCCACACTTTGCCTCTGGGGAACTTGCTGTGTCCAGTTAATTGTTATATGACCTTTACATGGCTGGCCCTCAGTTAATATGCAGATGAACTGTGTGAGCAGAATGATTGTAAGTTGTGTGTGTGCGTGTGTGTGTGTGCGTGTGCATGTGTGTGTGTGCGTGTGTGTGTGCGTGTGTGTGTGTGTGCGTGTGTGTGTGTGCGTGTGTGTGTTCTATTGCTGGAAACCTCTCTGTGACCAAATAACGTGATGAGTTGAGTCTCCTCAGGTACAGAGAGGTTAAGAGCCAGGAAGTCGGGGGACTTCCCTGGCGGTCCAGTGGTTAGGACTCGACGCTTTCACTGCAGGGGGTACGGGTTAGATCCCTGGTCGAGGAACTAAGATCCCACATGCCGCGGGGTGCGGCCAGGAAAATATTAAAAAAAAAAAAAAAAAGAGCCAGGAATTCGGGGAGTGCAGGGCTGGGAAGGGGGCCTGGCTGTAGGTGAGCTTAGGCTTGGCCTCTGAAAAACCACTCTCTGGATGGCCATGGATGTGTGTGAGGTGAGGGACCGGGGCAATCAGCCCACAGGAGTCCCAGGCGAGGAGAGGAAGAGCTCCGAGAGGCCAGCCATCTGCCCTTGAGGACCCAGCACGTATTTGTCATAGTCGACGGTGACAGATAGTGACCATGTCTGTGTGCCCACTGGATGACAAGAGGGCTGTGCCTTTTCCCTTGCATCTTGCTAGAACAGTGGTTCCTGCATTTGTCTGCACGATCGAATCACCTGGGGAGTTAATAAAATACTGATGCTCGGGTGCCACCCCTGACATTTGATTTAATTGGTCTGGGGGGGCAGACTAGGCATTAGAATTTTTAAAAGCTCACTGGGGGATTCTCCTGTGTGGCCTGATTTAGGCCTAGAGTCTAGCATAGCACTGTCTTATTGAAATATAATGAGGGTCATGTATGTACTTTTAAGTTTTCTAATAGCCCTATTTTTTTTAAAAAAAGGAAAAAGAAACAGGTGAAATGAATTCTAATAATGTATTTTATTTAACCCCACACAGCCAAAATATTATCATTTCAACAGGTTTCCGATTTTAAAAATTAATGAGACGTCTTAAATCCTTTTTTTTTGTACTAAGTCTTTGCAATCCAGTGTGTTTTTACAATTATACAACACATCACAACTTAGACTAGTCACCTTTCAAGTGCTCACTACAGAATCACACAGTGCAGGTCTGGCACATAGTAGGTGCTCAAGGAAAGTGTTGCGAACATATGAACAAAGGAAGCAGTCATGGCCAAGTCTATACTAGTGAAACTGGGCAGCTGCTCCAAAGGTTTGGAAAAGTGTGGTTTGTTGGCAGAGCTCTGCACAGAGAACAGTCTCTCTTATTTCTTAGGATTCAGGCCTCAGACATCAGTCCTACCATGAAGCCTTCCCTGATCACCCTTTGTCCCCCTCCTGCATTTCACTCCAACCCTTACTTAGGTGTATCTCTTAGATTGCAGAGCTTCAGTATCCTAGGCTTGTTTAGTCATTGCCATTGTCTCCCTTCTCTGTGTGACTGTTGTCACGTAACCTATAAGCTCCTTAAGGCCATGGGTATGTCCTAATTAATCTCTGTATTCCCAGTGGCCAACCCAGTTTAATTCAGTAGACGTTTGTGGAATGATGTAATAAACTAATAATAACATAGTGATCCTACTGCCATGGAGACCAGTTTTAGGGAACGACTGGCCCAGAGCAGGTCTTATATAGAAGGCAGAGCTGACCAAACTGCTTTCTCATAGTCTGGTCATTAGAGATTATAATCATGTGTCTTAGTCAGCTATTGCTGCATAATGCTGGGTAATTAACATCCCCAAACTCAGTTGCTTCCAACAAGCATTTATTAATAAGAAATAAATGCCTGTGAGTTTGCTAGGGTTTGGCTAATTCCAGCTAAATTCAGCTAAGTTTTGCCCCACACTGTGGGTTAGGTCCTGTTCTGTTCCACATTTCTCATTCTGGGGCCCCAGCTGAAGGGGTAGAGCATGTTCTTCTCGTGACAGATGGCAGGAGTGCAAGGAAACATGCTGTGCCTCTTAAAGCCTTGACTTGGAACTGTCATCATCACTTTCTCTGCATTTCATTGACCAAAGCAAGTCACCTGGCCAAGCCCAGCATCAGTGGGCAGGGAGAGAGAGGGAAGAGAATATTAATAACCCAATCTACCCCGCTGTAATGTGCTTCCCTGGCTGTGGGTGATGGTGTTCCTGCTTCTAAAAGCCCCATCCCTTATCTTGGTGATGTTTGACTTTAAGTCCTTTTCTCAATGTAGGAAGAGAAGAGGATTGGGGGTTTTATCAGCCATAGCTTCTCTGCTGCACTAAAGTTGCCTCTGCTTTATTTGACATTGACTACCTTGTTTTCTACCCTTTTGACCCTAAGAATTAGTTAACATAAGCATTCACTCTAAATTCTCTTCTTGCTGTCTAGGGAAGCAGTCAAGGATTGACAACCCCTGAAATAAAGGTTATCCAACTGTGCTGTGTGTGCAGACCATGTGCATTCCCATACTGGGGTTTGCACATGCTTTGATTCTATGGTCCCCTTGTTGAAGAGAGGATGTGGCTGACCACGGGCCGGCCGGAGCTTAAGGTGGCCCCCAGCACATCTTTCTCAGGATCCCTGCCTACATTTAAAGGCTTCTCTGAGGTTTAAGGAAATCAACCCACTCATTTTTCATCGCCTTGATAACCTTTGGCTCCGCTGGGCCAGGGACGGAGAGACATCTTTGTGTATGTGAAACCGCAGAGAAAACTCAACAAGGTGAGAGAGAGCACGCAGAGGGGGAAGGGGAAGCCAGAGCAGAGTGTCATCCTTCCATCCATCTGGTTTGGACCTTCCAAGTTCACTGCCGTTCCAGAGACCTTGCCAAAGCCCACGACTGAGCTCAGCGCCAGGTGCCCCGGGTCATTTCCAGAGGAACCTGCTTGCAGGGATTCTGTTTTGAGTAAAGATGCTACTTCTAATGAAACAGAACAGAGCTCCTGGCCGGCTTTCTCTCCCTCCTGCAGGCCTGCAGGCCTCTGTAGGCTCCGTGGAGCGTGGCCTTGCTGTGAACGGAACAGTGTGACCTTGACAATAGCCCAATGCTCCTTCTCTCTCCTGGCTTCTCCTGCTTTGATTTGGCTGCTTTCAGGTTCTCTGCCTCCCAGAGAGGTGAGGGGGGCGAGGGGGCAGTGGATGCACTTCCAGTTGGTTGGGGGCTCTGGGGAAGCAGCAGCTTTGAACCCAGTTTGACCCTCTCAGGGTTCAAGTTCCTCTTCTCTTGGCACAGTATGATTTCCCGTTTTGAAGAAAAAATCCGGGGTGTTAAGAGCTTTTTTTAAAAAAAGGCACTTGGACATGAAATGGCTCTTACAAAACAACATGTTGATGAGTTTAGTATAAGTGAATCAGAGACGTATGGACTAAATTTCCCTTGCAATCCATAGGGGCTTCAGAATTAGGGGAAGAGTGTTTGTCAAAATGCGTGTCTGTCTCCTGCCAGGGTCTGGGGCAGAATCAGAGGCTGTGGAGGGGTTGGAGAAGCCTTGCCCAGCCCCCCTTCCCCATGCCCTTCTCCTCTGATGCTGGGGCTTAGAGCCAAGGGTGTTATGGAAGTCTTAGGTTTGCTCTTTTCAATTCTCAAGCCTGCAGTCCTTTTGCTTTTAATTGAATTGTTCCCCACCCCTCCCCTGTGCCTTCAACAGGTCAGTGTCTGACTTCTGCAAAGACCCTGAACTTGTGGAAGGAAGAGAAATTGACATGAGCCACCTTGACAGGTGGGATGTCGGTGCCACTCCTTGACCATGGCCACATTGGCCATCCTATCTTAACCTTTCTTGGCAACATACGGATCTATTATTGTTTAGATGTGGCCATTAGAAATACCACCCCCCGATGGCCAGGATAGGGGCTCCATAGCAAGGAGTGGGGTGAGGGTTGGCAACCTATGTCTTAGATTTCCCAGATCCCATTCTTGCGGTCAGAAGAGGGTGGGGCTGGAAGGTCTTCTGTTCTCATGATAAGAATAAGGATACTTGAAGGAGGATGGGCTTTTTTTATCACCTGGAATCATCCAGGTACCCAAAGTGTGTTGACCTTGGTGTTTTTATCTACCTTCTATCTCAATTTTTGACCAAGGAGCAGAGAAACCCAGTGTATTTGGAGAGAACCTGAGCAGCTTCTATAGTTGCATTGTTGTTGTTTGGCCTTAGAACTCTGGTAGGCAAGAGAAATCTTAATGGAAGCCCTCTGTGTGAAACAGATAAACAGCTTCAGCAGAGGAACCAGAGGGTAGCTCACTCCCCACATTATAATCTCCTGCCCCTCCCTTCCCTGCTGAGTGGGAGTCATAGGTCCCCTTGGAACACAGCTTGAAAGCACAAGCAATGTTCTCGAATAAGAATCACTAAATTCTTTGCCCTTAGTGCCATCGGGGAAGTTAATAAATGTCTCACAGACATTATGTTGAGTGAAAGAAGCCAGATGCAAAAGAGAACATGCTATGTGATTCCATTTATATGAAGTTCAGAAATAAGCAAAACGAATCAATGCTGATGGAAATCAAATGGTGGTCACTTCTGGTAGTGATTGGGAGAGGAAGGAATGAAAGAACTTTCTTGGGAAAGGTTTTGTATTTAGACTTGGCTGGTGGTGACACAGGTGCACACCTATATCCAGATTTCTTGAGCTATACACGTAAGATCAGTACACTTGATTCTCTTAATTGTATACATATGATGGTAAACTAAAAAACAGAAAAATCATCATCACCTTCTTCCCCCGCTAAAGTCTGAGGGCACCACTGTCAGGTGGACCTCTCAGCACAGTGATTGAAAGTCTGGGCTTGGAGATTGTTGGTGCGGGGATGAGGGTAGAGCCCGGGTGGAGCACGGCCTGGGGAAGGGTCAACTCAGAAAGCACAAGCAGGGTCTCCTGCTCCAAGCAGGGCTTGAGTGACAAAGACGGCCATGGTGGAGCTGGGGGAACCCAAGTGGGTTCTGACTGAATAGCCTCAGCCTCATCACAAAGGTGAAACTCAGTGAGGCTGTGGATGGGGGCCTAGCGGGCCCTGAAGGGATTGCAATATGGTGGCCACGTGGGCAGGGGAGCCAGCCCCGCCTCAGGCACTTCTTGGCAATCTATAGGGAGGGATGACCTAAGCCCCTATCTTCACCATCTTGATGTGCAGAGGAATCTGGGGGCTCTGAGGATAGGGGGACACTGCCTACACAGCCCTCACTGCCCCACTCTTTCAGATTCAGAGGGACTTGGCAAGTTGGAGTCAGACAAGAGAACAGAGTGTCCACAACCAGCCTTCCAGGCTTCCAGAAAGGGGCTGCGCCTGTCACAGACAGCTGGAAGGTTGCTTGAAGAGATGGAATTAGCCTTGTCGGGCTAGCATGTCTGGGCTCTGGTTGGAAAACTGAACAAACCGTTGTCAGTGGGATTGAGGAATGTGGCCTGGACAAAGCGTAGCAGCAGTTTGCAGAGGGTCAAGGCCCTGACGGGAGTAAGGGGGCACGTTGGGCTGTTCCCTGGTGGTCCAGCAGGTGTGGGACACACCTCATCCCACTCTCCCATTCCCTCCCCTCCTGAGCCTCCACACCCATCATTGGATCCAGGCCCTGAGGCTTTCGGTCCCCTTTCTAGGGTCCCTGTGTGGAGGCCTGAACCTCTGCCAGGCCAGGCACACTCGTGCAGGAGGGAGATTTCAATTCTCTTTCAGAAAACAGTTTTCTTTCCAACCTAAGCAGCTGCCCTCTGCCAACAAGTGCTAGAAGTGAACTATGTACAGCTCTGTTTTAAAATTACCCTCCCGGCTAATTCATCCTAGCCTCTTTTGGTTTAGTGCTAGGGCAGGGAAACCAAACACGGTAATTCTCAGAGACTTATGCTGCCATGTATTGACACTTTCCTTCTTGAGAGATAAGTCCTTTTTTGGAGCTTGACTGGTTGGACCAACAGGGCCAGTTATATCTGTGTGTGCCCACTTCCTTTCCTTTCTATGGAGATGCCAAACGTCTGCCATATTGAGGCCACAAATGCCGTGCTTGTATCCCCCCCACCTGGCCTACTGCTCTCCACCTCTGGTTCCCAGCTCCTCCCTTCACCAACCTGGGGTCCTTTGGCCCCAAGTTTGGAAAAGCCATGTCATTATGGGATTTAGCTAAACATACTGGGACTTGCTCTAAGTGATGTTTGGTTCTCGGGCCCATGGTGGCTTTTGGAGTAACTTTTCCTTGTAAATTGCCTGTGGGTCTAATAAGCTCTCAAAAATCAGCATGAAGAAGACAAACAAAAGGCAGCAACAGGCAATTCCCAGAATTAAAAAGGAAAAAAAAGTAAAATGGCTAATAAACAAATGGAAATTTGTTTAGCTTAAGTAGAAATCAAAGCAATGCTAATTAAATCAGTCACAAGATTCTGCTTCCTCCTATTAAATTGGCAAAAATAATAATACATGGTGGTTTAGATGCGGAGAAATGGGGGCTCGCATTCCCTGCTCTGGGGGTATAAATGGGTACCAACTTTCTGGAGGGCTGTTTGACAGTAGTTTTCAAAAACTTATAAATGGATATTCTCTTTGACTCAGCAATTCCGTGTCTTGGCATTTCTCTTACCTTCAGGAAATAATCAGAGATGTTCATGAAAGTTCATGTACAAGGTTTTGTATTGAAGCCTTACTTGTAATGATGGAAAATTGGAAATGACTGAAATGTCCAACAATACAGAATCTGTTATGGAAATCATGGTTCATTTAAATAATGAAACACCATGAAACCATTAAAACATGTCATAGAACAATGTTTGATGGCATGAAAAATATATACAATATTTGCTACATAGAAAAAGTCAGATTGCAAGTCAGTATATTCAGTATGATCCCATTTTTATATCAACAACAAAAAATTCAAATAGGTGCATAGAAAAACAAAGTTAGAACGGTATATGCCTGCAATTTCCTTATGGTTATTTCTAGGTATGGATATTATGGTGAATTTTATTTTCTACTTTTGCCATTTTCAAATTAGGAATTGAATGCATCCTTAATTGTTTGAAATTTAGATTGCTTCCAATTTTCCATTATTGATAATGCTTTGGTGAATGTCCTTTTACTTAAATGTTTTGCACAGACTCCTGTCAATTCATATAAAGTAGAATTTGGGGGTCAAATGGCATGCCCACTAAATTCGTGTAAAACAAAATTGAGTCGTCCTTGGAGGGTTTTGTACTAGAATATCCTTGCCCCTAGTCAGCTCTGTGTCAGCGGGCCATACCCTCACATTTGCTCTCCTTTGAAGCTGTGAGCTGAGAGTTTGTGACTGCCAGTGCTCTGGAGACAGGATTTGCTGATGACATGGGCTCTGTCACTTTTTTCCTCGAGTTCTCTCCTTTCCCGTTTGTCTCAAGCTTCTGGAACCAGGAGGCATCCTGGGTTCCTGCTCCTTGAGCAGCGTGGCTGCTGGCAGGTGGGGTCAGGAAGGGAGAAAGGCTCGAATGTATATTGAGCATCTGCTTTGTGCCAGGTGCTGGCCTGGATGTTATCTAAGCCCTGGGACATCTTTGACACCTTTTCTTACTCCACGTCTAACCCAGTCCTTTTAGCTTCTCCTTCAAACTGTGTCACGAGTCTAACCACTTCTCAGCATCTCCACCAGTACCTCTACCTCCTGCCCCATCACTTCCTGCTGCATAGTTGTAATGGCCTCTTCTCGGCCACCCCTGCTCCCTGCATTCTAATCTCTACCCAGCAGCCAGAAGGGCCATTTTGGAACACACTGCAGATCTCTCTGCACTGCCCCAAACCCACGGTGGTTTCCTATTTCATGCAAACAGCCCAAGGCCCTACATGTTCCAACCTAGACCGCTGCCACTGTCCCCGTTGCTTGTCCACCAGCCGCCCTGGCCTCCCTGCTGTTCCTCAGACGTCCTGAGAACATCTTCCCTTAGGACCTGTGCCCCGTTTCCCCCTCTGTCTGGAATGTTGCGTCCCCTGCCTCCTCACTTTATCAAGGGCTCTGTCCTGAGGTCACTTGACTGCAGAGGCCTTCTCTGGCCTTGCTTTCCCCTGACCCTGCTTTATTTGTCACTGTAGTACCTATCGTGACTTGCCACACAAGATATCTATCTGTTTCTTCTTCCCCAGTTAGAATGGAAGTGCCCGACAGCAGGGACTTAGCTGCGTTGCTACAGCTCTGCCCTCACAACCTACCATGGAGGATGAGTTCTCACAAGAGTCCCTGAGCCCCGTGCTAGGATAATGAAGCCGAGGCTCGGAGATGTTAATGCACCCACCTGTTCAAGGTCACGGCATTAGCATGTTGCAGATCCAAGCTCTAACTCCTATTAGAGGTTTTCTCTCTCTTCCTAGAGGCACGGCCCCTGGGCTGGGCTTCAGGGATCCAACCGCGGGTTGGATCCCTGAAGCCCAGGTGGCCTGTAAATCCACATCAGGGTGAGCTCTGAGATGCCCCATTGGATTCTGTCTTTCTCCTTCGCAATCCACATGGGTCTGTCCTCTGTCCGCATTGCTATGTGTTTGTTGTGCCGCTGTTCCTACATCACGGTTGTCTGGGAAGGAGATTTACCTGCTTTTTATCAATGGGGTAAAGTTCCTTGACCCCGGGTGACAGTCCGGCCAGGGCTCTGGTTTCAGGATGCTCTGAGACACAGACTGAGAATGAAGCCACATCCCAGATCTGCGTGCAGGAGGGCCATTTTTTGCAGTATTTTACCCAGTCTTGCCACTTGCTGCCTCCTCCCCAGGGTTATTTACGATTTGTTGAGTGCCCCCGCTGACAGCGCTCTAGGAGACATAAAATTCTCGTTCTCGGCCTGAGACCTTGCCGTCTAATGTAGCCAGACAAATGACTCCAGCATAAGCCACCTTCCCGGGGAAGGTGCTTACCTCTCCAAGGCGCCGGGTTCCTCAAGGTTTTCATCTGCATGTGGCTTTCCATTTTTAAACTTCCCTTGGAAGAAGTGGAGACAACTCTGGCAGGGCTGGGAGGGCAGAGTGGAAAATGTTGTCTGCGAAGGGTTTTGAGAACAAATGGCATTCCAGGAGGCGTTTCCAAGGCATGCAGTTCGTGACTTGAGACAGCTTTGGGGTGGGGCTAAGATGATGTTAAGAAACAGAGAAAATGAAGGCAAAACCCTAGTGAATGGAGGCAGGTACGGGAGTGAGGGACCAGAAGCCAAGTTTAGTAACTGAAGGTGTAGCAAAAAGGTTTACGTCCATATAGCCATCCATCCCTTCATTAATTCAACTAACCCTTAGAACATTTTCCATCTTAGCTGGAAACTCTGCTAGATCATGGGAACTGGTTCTTTGCCTGCCCCTCCAGGGACTCAAAATCTACCTGCAGAAATGCAGTTTCATCCTCAGAAGTATTTTAAAACCTGTGTTTCTTGGACTTAACGAGAATCTGTGGTTCCCTCTTCTACTTTGGACTCTTCCACCATCGCATTCATTACAATTTTAAATGCTTTTGAGTGTGTGGTGTGTATGCTTATTTGTTAAATATTCAGCTCCCCTTCTGCAACCTTTATGAGGATAAGGACCTATCCAGTTTCTTCATGCAACCCCGGCCTGAGGGTAGTTTTTGGTGTTTGGTAGGCATTCAGTAAATACAGGGGAATAAAGCAAATGTAGTGGGGAATCAGGAAAGGACTCGATGGAGGAAGTACCACTTAATGATGCCTCCTATATAATAACAACTATTGCGCCATCAACAACAAAACCAGTTTTTCCCATACAGTGAGCCAGGCTCTGAGCTAAATTCATCGTATACATGATCTCATGTGAGGTGAGTGTGACTGTCCCTGTTTTGTAGGAACAGAACCTGAGGCCCAAGGAAGCTGAATAATTTATCGGTGGGCACAGACATTGTCCATGGGCTGGTATTCTCATATGACCCCCCCCACACACACCACCCCTGCCATGGTGCTCAAGGTCCCTCTACTTTATTGCCTGTAAATTGGTGTCAACTGTTCTTGCAAATACCTATCACAAGATTGAAGCAAGAGAGATTCCAGCTGGATTGAGGAAGCTTTGGGGTGTATGGATGCTCTTCAAGAGAGAGGGAGGTGTTCCCTTTGGAGACTTTTAAGAAGGGAATGCAGAGCGGTTAGTGTCAAGTGGTTCTGGTGGGGTCCTCTTTAGGGACAGAGAGGGGCTGGGCATTCTCCTGGGGTTCTGTTCAGGGCTGTCTCTCGGGACCATTAAACTGCTCATGGAAAGTGACGGCACTTGACATTTGGTAATTAAAACATCCAGTGACTGGATAATAACTTTTTATTGACACTCTTACTGGTGAAGGCAAAATTAACTTGATTTTAGACATCCTCATCGTAGACTCGGCTGGACGGAGACCACTGTTGTGTGAATGGAGTTGTTGGCCCTGTGGATGGCAGGGGCGGCCTCTCAGGTGTCCTGAGTTCAGGCCAAGCATGAAGCAGCTGGTGGGGTCCAGCCCGTGTGGGGAGACCCGGATGATTCAGGCAGCTAAGGTGCAGCTGCTGGGGCCCCTGGGCTGCGGGTGACTGTGCAATTGCTTGTGGATTCTGGATTCTGACTCTAAAATGCGTTTGGGGGAATATTATTTAAGGCGGATATGTGAGGTGCCTTATCGTCCATGAATAGCCAGAACAACCCCCGGTGGTGGGAGGCTTCTAGACCTTAGAGCAATCATGTAGTGGAGTGTGGGTTTAGGGGGTAAGGATGTCAGGAGATGGAGGAGGTGCCTTACATTATACATCAGCTCAGTTCATTCCAATAACCATCAAAGCCAATTATTTTTTCCTCATTTTTACAGATGGGGAAATGGAGGTTCTAAGAATTCAGTAGTTTGCTTAAGGCCATCCTCCTATTTAAGGACTAGGGCTAATTTGTGACTAAGACTGGCCAACTCTAATCCTGGGAAACCTTTATGACAAGATGAATTTCCCCAGTGTGATGGTGGGACGGGGATGCCCCAGGAAAAGAGAGATTTGCTTTGTCAAAGCCACAGGAAAGCCAGGTCACGTATGGCCATTGACATCACCATTTACCAGCAAGGGGATGCTGGGTGAAGGTGACCTGGGCAAAAGGATGTTTTGCTACTCTGTTCTGTGACCAGGGCCTGTCCTAGAGTTTTGTCACCAGTTCTCTCAGAGCTTGAGTCATCCAGAGGACAAGGATCAACTTGAAATCCGAGATGGGACTCACCATTGGTCTAGAGCTGCACTCTCCGATACAATGGCCACTAACCACATTTAAATTAATTAAAATTAAGTAAAATTTAAAAACCGGCTTCTCAGTAACACTAGCCACTCTTCAAGGGCTCAGTAACCACACATGGCAAGTGGCTACCATATTGGCCAAATATTTCCCTTGTTACAGAAGTTCTCATGGCCAGTGCCAGACCAGAGGCCACTGGCTGTTTCTGACAGCAAGATGAGTGTGGATCCTATTCCTCACTTTTGAGTTGTGAACCTTTGAGTAAAATGCTTACTTTCTCAGAGCCTCTGTTTCCCCCATTATAAAAAGGGAAGACGGGGCTATCGTGAGATAAACCGATGGTGTGTGAAAAGCATGGCCCGTGGTATGCTGGGCATACAATCGGTGGTCATCAGAGTCTGGCACTGACTTCATATTGATGAGAGACAAAGACAAGCCCTTTTGGTCTGGGATGTTTCTTCTACAGACCGATTTCCATTTGGTGAAGTTACCTGAGGTCTTCAGTCTTCCTGCTATTTAATCCTAATTGCTTCTGGAATAAATATCATCAGAAAAAAGAAAAAACAAAACCCTCATTGGAGGCACCCTACTTTTTTCTCAATCTTTTCATGTGAGAATGGCCCTGTTTCCATCATGCCAAAGCTGTTTTCCCTTCTGGAGGGCTGCAGCCCTCTGGACCTTGCCCTGGGTCTTGCATCTTCAGATTTTTCTCTCTCATCTTCTTATCCACCTGCCCTCTATGCACCTATAACAGATTAAAATATTTCATTCCTGGAGCTTGTTAATTAGTGACAGAGTGCCCATCATTTTGCACTTGGACAAGCTGAGGGTGTCTGTTTTCATCCCACTTTGCTTATGAGGAAGAGGCAGCAGAAGGTGAAGTGGTTCTCAAACTTGGGTGCGTATCGGAACCACCTTGGAGGGCTTGTTACACTAGTCCTGGGGGCCCCACACCCTGAGTTTCAGAGTCGGTAGGTCTGGGGGTAGGGCAGCAAGAACTTGCATTTCTAATGAGTTACAAATGCCGCTGGTCTGGGGACCACACTTTGGGAATCTCTCTTTTTAGGCCATGCTTGCCTGTACGCTGAGTGCCCCTGAAGAAATATCCGTATCAGCATTACCTGGAGGGCTTATTGAAACACAGATCGCTGGGCCCCCTCCCCAGAGTTTCTGGATTCATTTCTGGGGAGGTAGATAGAGCCTGAGAATTTGCATTCTTACCAAATTCCCAGGTGAGGCTGATGCCATTGGTCCGGAAACCACACTTTGAGAACTGCTGGTGTCTTTATACCATTGTTAGCTCTGGGATTTGTCAGATGTGAAGTCAAGGCCGGTCTCTGCCATTCTTAAGCTTGAACTTAAGCTCTCTGGGCCTCAGTTTTCCCATCTGTCAAATGGAAATAAGGGCTAAGGTTGTTGTGAGAATCAAACAGACCAAGAGTAGATGCTAAATAAAAGCTTGATTTCTTCTCCCCTAAACGTGAGCTGTTTTGGGTGGGCTGCCGTGAGGCTGCTAGGAAACATGACATTCGTAGCTCTGGATTTGCCCATCTATGGCTTTCTGCCGTCCCCCAGCCAGTGCTGCCTGCCCCTCACCCTGCTCTCCAATCCTGGCAGTCCTCATCAGCCCCCTCCCCACACAGCCAGGCTGCCAAATCTCTCAGCTTTCAAATGCCCACCGCACCTCCGCCCCCTCGCTACCACTTCCTCAGATTTCCCAACCAAATTGTGTGTCCCATCAAATTGTGCGTTAACTGTGTTACAATAAGAATAAATTGTGTTTATTTCCAGATGACCTGGAGTTTTTGGCTGCCTTGCCTGAAAGTAACTAAAAGCAGTTTAAAAAAGGGAGGAAAGAAAATGGAAAACAACAACAGGAAGGAAAGGAAAGGGCAACTCCAGCCTGAGGCGAGATTTGGGAAAGTGGAGTTTACCTGCCCCCCACCATCTCCCCTCCACCCTGACCCCACAGTAAATTACTAGCTGCTTTGCAGTGCCCTACGCTGTAATGGATCCAGAGAAAACCCGGAGCATCCCTGAGCTCAGCCTGTCGGGGGCACGTGGCCTTTCTCTGGGGCTCCCCCCTGAGGGGGGCATGAGGTGGAGGGCTGGTTTTGTCCTGGGGTCTGTGAGAACGAAGATAACCATCCCAGGATGCTTCGTGGACAGGCTACTCTGTGGGGGCAGAAACCGTCAGGAACTGAGGCACGGAAGCAGGACTCAAAAGCCGGGCAGAGGCTGGGAGTATGGGGACCTGCGGCAGAGCAAATACAGAGCAAGGATTATATGTCTGCCAACGACTGCTTCTAGCACAGCCCTGGTGCTTTGTGCATAGCTCCTCAATCCATTTTTTTCTGGCATCCTCTCATCAGGCGCGTCAGTGCTTTCCAGCTCTGTGATTTGGAGTATGTCATTTAGTCTCCCCCAGCTTCCGTTTTCCTAGCTCTAGAATGGGCCTAATGACCTCTTAACTTGTCCGGTGGTTGCTATTCAGACTAAGTGAGAATATGCATAAAACCAGACAGCATGGAGCCTAGCGTATAGTAGGTGCCTGGTAAACATCGGTTCCCTTTTCTTCATCTCAGCTCTATTAGAAGCCCTGCTCCAGATGTTCAAAGATGAAGGTGGTGATCTCGAATGCAATGGCTTGTGCCAACCCACACACCTCCCTGGCATTCTGGCCTCGGCCAGCGAGGACAGAAACACCAGAAAAGAGACCCAAGCAGAAGGGACAGGTTGAAATCTTCTAAGCAGCGGGCACTGGGGTTCCCTCAATCCCCACTGCGTCCCGTGCTCAGGCACAGTGGCAGGCAAGCCGGAGAGGGCTCCCCAGGCAGCCTGCTCTGCAGAACCGGAAGGCAGCGCCCACCCCTCGCCCTCATCCCTAGGAGGCAGTGAGGCCCTGGGCCTCAGGTGCAGGGTGGCGTGTGCAGCCCGCGGCTCACTGGGCACTGGGCTTAATCGGAGCCGCCTCGTGCATGACTGAGGTCCATCTTCAGGAGGCAGTTGAGACTCAGTGAAGATGAGTTAGGACATGAAGAATGTGGTAGGATTAAACCCTTATCAGATCATTACTGCAGCGAGGGAGAAAAAAATCATGCCAGGCCAGGCTGATGTCTCTGTCTCTATCTTTTATTTCCTAATAGCCTGTATTTATCTATTTTTCTGCTAGAGGGTTAGGAGTCTTCCTTCTCTTCCTCCTTTTTATCTGGTTCTCCTTTTCTCTCTCCTTGACTTTTAGTAGTGGCTTTTCTTCTTGGGTCCCAGTTAAAAGTGGTCCTTACACCCCCTGGTTAGTATACGCATCATTCACTGACTTCCAGTTCAGGATGAGAAGAGACATGTCGCTGTGGCCCTGGTCCAGGTTCCTGCTCCCAGGCAGCCCTGCAGACCTCAGGTGGATGGGGTGGGGTTTCACTGGGCCTAGGGGAGTGGTGGTGGGCATGGGGGAGGATGCTGGTGATCAGGGAGGTGGGGGACAGTGAATACGGAATGGGAGTTAGAATAGGAAGAGCAAAGAATTGTGGGAAGAAAAGGATTAGGGCTGACTTTTGGCCATCTGAATTTCAGCAGTGTCCTAGACAAGACCCTCTTAACTGAAGGGAGGAAAGCTGAAGTTCTCCCTCTGCATCCCTTGTCATAGTTCTCTGCCCCTCTTGCCACATCTGGATCATCTGTGATGGTCCTGTGTGTCCCAACCTGCTTGATGGCTAGATGGAGTGCCCACAGCTACCTTAGTGCCCCTTTCTGTGGGTACCACCTTGCTCTCCTTCTGGGCTCAAGTTGGTGGATGATCAAGATAGGACTCGTGCAGTCTGTGGCACGCCTGGCACAGGTAATTCTAAGGAAGCTGCCCCAGACTGGTAGACCCCAGGGCACCTGGAACTTCCCAGTTCTCCTTCTAGTATTAACCTTTTCTCCTACTTCTTCAGACTTCTTTTTGGAACAGTATTGCCCATGGAGGCCAGTTTTCTGTTGAATTTGCCGATGGGGTCTTTATTTTTCCCACTGATGGCCCTGCATCACATGGCAGCACTAAGAATGACGGGAGGAGGGAAGAAGGAAACAGGACAGAAAAGGCTGCAAGATGGGTTGGTGGCAGCTGAAGCTGGTACACGGTCTATGGTAGTGAGTATAGCTCTTGCTATGGCATCCCCGGATTTTTCAGAGATCTCTCTAGACTCTAAACAGTGCCCTGTGAATTCTGGCTTCCTGGGCATGCGCCAGAGAGAAGGCACCTTGCATTTTTTGAACTGTTTGAGTGCTGAGGTCCCTGACCTATTCACCAAACCCACCTGCCTAGGTGAGGTCAGCAAATGTATTTGGATGTGTACCATGTAAACAGTGAAACATTAAAGGAGAGGATGAGTAGAGGCAGATGGAAAGCTGTAGCTGGCATCTGGCAGTTTGGAAGCAAAAGTCTGCAGGTTCTGTGCCAGCTTCCTCCATGTCGTGGCCCCATCTGTCTGCCAGCCCTGTTAACATGGGCCTGGGCTTCTCTGGGTCCAGAGTGTCAGCATCCTGCTTCTTACTAGTCATCCTCTGCCGTTGGCATTACTCCACAGGGAGCGTGCTTCTTCATGGGAGGAGCCAGTGTGACTCTGCCTGCACCCAGGCTGCCTACATACTTTGCTCCCTTTGATACCACTACACAGCCATTGGAATGCCAGGTGTTTGCACGTCACCTCAGTTCTCTGCCTAGGCTGATAGATTTGGTGAGCAACTTTTGCTCCCCTCTGGGGAAACTTGTGCAAAGTTGAATGTGACTCATAAAGGTTGTAGCAACACCAGGACTTGGAGTAATCATCACAGATCTTCAAGGTGCTCCGCCATGAGCTCAAGTAGCCTCCTTCCTGATAGCTTCTTACATTGTGATATCATCTTGGATAGAGGAGGCAAGTGGGACTTGCCCAGAGGTTGTTATGATGGATCTCTTTCTGCAAGGTCGTTCTAAAGTCTCACTCTTCTGCTGTAGAACTTGAGAGCAGCACTGAAGTTCTGAGATCAGACACAGTGCTGACGACCCTTGACATTCTCCTGAACCCGTGTCTTTTTTTAAAATTTATTTATTTATTTATTTTTGGCTGTGTTGGGTCTTTGTTGCTGCGCGCGGTCTTCCTCTAGTTGCGGCGAGCGGGGGCTACTCTGCGTTGCGGTGCGCGGGCTTCTTATTGCGGTGGCTTTTCTTGTTGCAGAGCACGGGCTCTAGGCACGCGGGCTCAGTAGTTGTGGCGCACGGGCTTAGTTGCTCTCCGGCATATGGGATCTTCCCGGCCCAGGGATCGAACCTGTGTCCCCTGCATTGGTAGGCAGATTCCTAACCATTGCGCCACCAGGGAAGTCCCTCTCCCCATGTCTTTGACCCCTTCCTTATCAATGACCTTCACTTCCTCTCCATTTCAGCCATGCAGTAGACAGGCCACTTCTTGGCTTGCCCTATGGCTTGGAATTTCTCTAAGATTCAGACCTACCTCTATCTTTCTACCTTCCTTCTTCCCACTGTACCTTCTCTTTAGAGCCTATCTTGACGTCCAGTCTCTTGGCCCCCTGTGACCTCTGGGTGCTCTTGGCTCCATTTGCTTCCTCATCCAGACCAACCCCGTTGTTAGCCATTCATGGCATCTCCCTGGAACTCTAGGCTTCCCCAACTCTTGCTGTTCTTGCTCTGCCTGCTTTTACAACCCTTACTCTGCTGACCCCCATCGTGTGATTTTTTTTTTTTTTTCCTGTCCTGAGTTGCTGAGCGGGACAGCTATAGACGCATACTAAGTGGGTCCACTGCAAATCTGGCATTCACACCCCAGCAGGACCCCCACTGCTTTTTGGCAGGCCTTTGATTTGGTTCCTGCTCACCCCATCGTAGCGGTTCCAGGCCTTATCTACCCCCTTTTAAGCTCCATGGCTCAGCTCTTTACCTCTCAGTGAAATGTCTGGCATGCTTGCTTGAGCTTGAAGCTGCCCAGCGCTGGCAACTTGCAGTTTTCCTCCTTCCAAACCTCACTCTTGTTCTGTATCTTCACCTTTCCTCTCCTGTATCACTTAAAGTGCCTGGGTAGGTTTGTCCATTTATTAAATGTTTATCTGTTATCCACTATATTCCTGAGCTAGGAATATACATATCACTAAGTCTCCATCCTAAGACAGTCACAGCCTATGAGGCGTTGATGCTCATAAAAACTACCAAACAAGGTATCAGAGCATATTGAGAAGAATAACAATAATTATAAGAGCAGTCGTTTTCATTAATGAGCACTTACTCTATGTCAAGCCCACTGCCAGGAACTTTTCATGTATATCACCCTTCATCTTGGCCCCAAAGCCTATGAGTTAGGGACTTACAGCATTCTCATTTTATCAAAGAGAAAACAAAGGGAGAGCTTAACTAAGAGGTAGAGTTGGGATTTGAAGCCAGAATGTGCCTCTAGATTCTTCCATTCTTCCCCTCTTCTATCCCATTCTTCTTCTTTGAGGGTGGACTCACCCGAGGAGGGTCTCAAGAGAGCCTGTAGCCCCCTCCCACATCCTCTGTGCCCTCTTGGCTTTCCAAATCCATGCCTTTCTGCTGAACAAGCACTGCTGCTCCGACCCACCACGAATTTAGCTGCTGAGCACGTGTAGAATCACATCGTGCTTATAACTGCAGGCAAAAATCCATCCCCTTGGGAACTGTCCCAGTTTGAGGGTTAAAAAAAAAAGGCAGTCATGTTAAAATAGAGATAAATACTATAGACAGAGAGAGACATGAAAATAGATCCAGGAGGGATGGTAGATACCCTATCTAAATAGATCTCAGAGATAAATACATGGAAACCATAGATAATTATTGTAGGGAGTAATGCTCCATGGGAGGCTCTATGGAGAAATATATAGACCAGGGATAGTGGAATAATTTAGAGGAAGTGAAACGAAAACAGTGCATAGGAGTCCACAACTCTGAGAGCTGTGCTGAATGGGCCTGAGCCCTTTGGAACCGCGCATTCAGTGGAGTTGTTCCAAGATAAGGTCAGAAATCCGTGGGCGGACTGCAGACTTCCAGAAGCCATGCAGCGTCCTGGGCAGAGTAAGAGGGGGATTAATTGACAACTGTGTGATTGGGGCTGGGAGTGGGGTGGGAGATGCTGAGGCCGACTTGGGGGAATGTGTCATTGGGGTGGGACTTATAAGCTGACACGGGGATGTTAAAGCCGAGTGGAGCCCAGGAGGAAAGGGGCTAAACTGGAAAGGGGAGTGAGGGCCAGGCTCTTCCCAGAGACCCATGGAGAGAGGTTCAGGGCTCCAGTCCTTGAGGGCGCCCGGAGAGGAGAGCCAAGTTCCCCTTCCAGTAGGTGAATCAGTGAAGCAGGCTGTCTGCACAAGCGTGGGACATATGTCTGGAGGCTGCAGCTCAGTGTCATAACCACACAGAGAAAAATCCATCCCAGGGTAGCCCTGTACCTGTGGTTGATGACTGTGGTTCTGTGGTGACTGTATATGGACTTGCCCACAGGTAGCCAGGGAAGATTATGGAAAGCTGGGGTGAACTTGGGACAGACAACCTCTCACATGTTCTTCTCCCCACCATGGTCCCTGCCGTGTTCATCCAGAGCTCTGCAGTTCTGTTGGACAGGTATTCCTGACTGTGCTGTTTGGCTGTAGAATTTTCTATTCAAGGGCATACAGAAGAGGCAGGAGGAGGCTGCGATTCAGAAAGGTGGGGCAGTGTTCATCTCTTTATAGACCTTCCGTTGTTTCTTAGAATGATTGACTAGGAAGAGGATCAACAAGCATCAGGTGAGGACTTTCACCCTGGCAGTGATTCCATCTTTACATCCCACCCCCCCTTTTCCAGGTAAAGAAGGAAGTAAGTGTTCACTGTCTTTGAGAAAGACCTTGCCTTGATGGTCAACGACCCATGGTTCTCCCATGTATGTCTGGGGTATCCACTGATTCTCTTGCCTTGTTCCAGGGTGGGTTACAGGCTGTGGTGCATAGGAATGTAAGGTTTTTACCTGCAAGGGGTTTGACATCAGAAGAGTTTATGTCAGAAAGCCAAATTGTGGTCCTCTCTGCACTGAGGAGAAAGAGCCCAGATGGTTGTTTCTTTTATATCTGGAGTTTTGCCTTCGATGCATGATTTAGCTGCTCTGGTGTTATTTCAAATGTCATAAGGCCCAGATGTCCTTTCTCAGGGATTAGCCTTGACAGTAGGCCATTCTGGTGAAGTCAACTTTCCTCTCTGAATCAGGGTCTCTCTCCCCCTGTTGGATAAGAATTATGGTGGTGTGACTCATGTGAGGGTGTCAAAAGGATCAGGCAAAGGATACACTGGAGAAATCCAACAAGTCCTAAAGCTGCCCGATGAGAGAATTTTAGTTCAGCAGAGAATTTGGAGTATGGAACTTCTGTTGGGTTAAAATTCCTGCCCCGTTTGTAGAGGAGAGAGGTTTGCATAAATAACAAGGGAACAGTTCCAAGGAGAACTTTTCCAGTAGGAATTTGGCTAATCAAGTCTCTAGCTGGACTTGTCCCCAGAGGATTCATGAGAATAAAAATTGAGGGGACAGCCATCCAGATGGCATCTGGTAGGGGTGTAGGTTGTGCTCCAGCAATATTCTGGGGTATCTGCCCAGTTCTGGCCGTCTGGAACACCCTTCCCTCCATTCCAAGCAGGGGGGTGTGTCCTAGAGAATGGGCAGCCCTGAGCAGCCATCTGGTCACCGGGCAGAGCCTCAAACCACCTGACTTAGGGACAGGGACCATATGGGCTCCTCAGTGTTCTACCTTGCTTACTTTTGACTTTAATCTTAAAGTCCTCTGAACTGGAAACAGGACTCAGTAGAAAGTTTTCTGCTGGAGAGCCAGAGGCTATGATTGCCATGGAATTTTTTTCTCCCTGGTAATGGAATGGTCAGACTGATGGGCAGGACGTTGACCCAGTAGACAGAGGAGCGGGATAGGGCTGGAGACACTGGGCTTCCGTGCCAGGTTGGCTGCTCATCAGTAGTGAAAAGCTAAGATGACCTCCATCTCCTCCCTGTAATGGGTGGAGGAAATACAGTCATGGAGCTTGAGTCTGTCAAATGCATGGACACCATTGAACCATGGCATTAGAGTAGTTATAGTTACGTAGTTTTCGTACCCCCTTGATTCAATACAAAAAACCTTTCTCAAGCGTAGGTTACATGCCAGGTATTGGAGAGCCAAGAAAAACAAGATGAGGTCCCTGCACTTAAAGAGCCCTCAGTCTAAAAGACATTTTTCTCATCCATGATTCCTCCCTCCTGACCCTCAGGAAACCATGTGGTCCATTGTTGTGGGTAGCGGTGAAGGAGACATTGAGTCCCAAAGTGAAGGAGTTACACAGACTCAAGGATGGGACTTGGGGCTCAGTAGCAAAAACCCCAGAAACCTGTTTCAAACTAAGTTTTGGCTCTTCCTTAGGGCTCTGGGGTTCTTGATCTAGACACTGAGTCCCACTGCAGTGGAGGGGAGACCGGGAGAAATGACAGTATAGTAGTGAGGAGCATGGAAGCCAGACTTGAGTGGGAGTCCCAACCGTGCGCCATGGAGCAAATGACTCACGTCTCCAAGACTTAAGATTCCTCCTCTCTGAAATAGGGATAATGATAGAAGCTACCCCCAAAAGGCCGGGGGAGTGTTTAACGAGGCAACGCATGTGTCTTCACTGGCATTTTAAAAAAGAAGAAAGGAAAATATCAAAAGCAGAGGATGTGGAGGTTGTGTATGTGAAGTTTAGAGCGGGGGTAAGGGAGTGTGTGGCCTTGAGGGACTGTCTGTAAAATCAGCTGGTCCATCCCTAGGTGATTGTATTAGTTTCCTGGGGCTGACATAACAATTTATGTAAACTGGGTGGCTTAAAATAATGGAAATTTATTCTATCATAGTTCTGGAGGCCAGGAGTCCAAAGTAAGGTGTCAGCAGGGCCATTTTCCCTCCAAAGGCTCTTGGGGAGAATCCTCCCTTGCCTCTTCCAGTTTCTGGTGGCTCCAGACCTTCCTTGGCTTGTGGTTGCATAAAACCAATCTCTGCCTCTGTCTTCACATGGCCTTTTTCTCTGTGCCTCTCTGCTTTCTTTTCTGTCCCTTATAAGGACACGTGTCATTGGATTGAGGACCCGACCTAATTCAGTATGATCTCATCTTTAGTCTTACCTTTATTGCATCTACAAAGACTCTATTTCCAAGTAAGGTCACAGTCTGAGGTTCCAGGTGGACATCTCTCTCTTTGTTTGGCATCAGGGGATGGGTTCACTGTTCAGCCCCCTACACTGACCAAGGCAGAAGCAAGGGAGGTTCTTTCTCTTTTCATCCAACTCATCCATTTCCTACTTCTGGGTTCCTGGTTACTTGGACTTCCATGACCAGAGAAAAGAAGCTCTAGGGAGCAGTTCATTCAGCCCTCCGCCCATGTCACATGTGCTTGTTGAGCACTGGTACATGTGAGATGGATGCTATGCCACGCATTGGAGCGTGAATATAAACTAGGAGAACAGAAGCATGCTGCTAATGATTGGGGGTCAGCCAGGGGCCGTCCCAGTGCCTGGTGCTGGGTACAGATGTGAACCACATGCTCCCCACCCTGGTAGGACTCACAGTCTTCAGGGGAAGGGGAGGCAGGTCATGAGTTGAGGAACAGCCAGAGAACTGAGAGTTCTGGCAGCTACCAGCCCAGGGCTCTGGGGACACAGCAGAGACACCTAACGGAGCATGGGGTCATCCATAAAGGCCTCCCAAGAGAAATGGCACCTGAACTCAGGCTTCAGGGACATGGCAAATCTAATAGATGGAGAAGCTCTTTCCAGACAGATTGAAAATCTGCAAAATCAGGAGACTTGAGAGAACAGGCCCGTTCAGAGAGCCATCAACAGCTCTGTCTGGCCATGATGTGTTCGTGAGGTGGTGGCAGGGAAGCGAGAGAAGAGGCTGGGCAGGTGGGCCTTATTCTCACCACTGTTGTCATCATTATCATCAACATCGCTGACACTCAGGGAACTATGGAACCTGGCTTTGAGCCCCAGTCTAAGGAATTTGGGCTTTTCCCCCCAAAGCAGTGGAAGTGTGTGTGAGGGAGATGGAAGGTACCTCATTCCCCAAACACCTTTATATGCAGAAAATAAGAAAACAAGAAGTTCTAAATGCCTGAGATTCTGGAAGTGGAGGAGAATAGGGGGCCTTGGGCCTTTGGCACAGGGGGGATGACAGAGCAAGCACATGGAGAAAGAAACCCAGGGCCGACCTTCAGTAGCCCAAGGAAAAGGAGTCTCTTACCTCTCTACCAGATATAATACTGATACTAATGATAGACTTAGTTTGGCTATGAGTAGCAGAACCACCCCCCCCACCCCAAATAACAGTGGCTTTTAAAAAACTGACATTCATTTTTCTCTTGTGAAAAAGTAGTCTGGATGTAGGCAATCCAAGGTTGTCATTTTGGTTCTGTGATCCTCAGGGTCTTTCTGTTGTGCTGCTTCACTATCTTTACCATGTTGCTTCATGGGCTAAGTTGGTGGCTAGGGCTCCAGCCATCACATCAGCCTTTCAGGGGCAGAATTCCTAGAAGTTGTCACCAAAAACTTCTGATTACATCCCATTGACCAAAATGGAGTCAAATGACCATTCCTAGCTGCAGGGTGAGCTGGGAAATATAGTCTTTATGTTGGGAAAATATTTGCCCAGCTAAAAATAGGATAAGAGGTGAGCAACTATTAGTTAATGCCCCAAACTATTATCATATACGGGATACTTTCTGTGAAAAACCCTTTCATTATTATAAGACACTTCTTTGGAGATACCCCATATTATTGGTGAGGAATATGAGGCTCAGAAAGGAAATAGAGGCCACACCATGAGGCAGCGGCAGAGCTGAATCTCAAACTCAGCTCGGAGTGTCTCCAAAGACGGCAGGCTTCCCCATCAAGCTCTTCTGCACCACAGCCAACTCCAAGAAAGCGGTTCGGGTGGGGCCTTGAAGCCCTGGAACCAGCCCAGTCTGTGTGACGTCCCCTCTGGCCTGGATTCTCCACCCTGCCAGGCACCAGCTGAAGAAGCAGGAAGTGGGGAGGACTGGCCTTGTGGGCCCTGGCCCTGAGGGGGAGTGAGAGTGAGTGGGCCCTGTCTTTCCCGACCGGGCATTCTGCCATGAATTGGGGCTACCACTCCTGCCCTGGTCTGTGGCTCTTAGTCAGTATCAACTTGTTCGGATCTGTTGTGGGCGTTGAGTGGAGGGCATTTGAGATGCCACAGGCTGACCCTCCCCATGTGTTAGGGAGGGAAGCATGAGCATTCTGTGTTCCTGTGACCACTGGGGGTCAGGTAGGGGGTCGGTCAGTGATGGGGAGGCCTTGGTAGGGCTTTGTTCTCCGAGCCCAGTTTAATCATCAAGCATTCAAACTTGACCGTGCTATTTTACCTTAGCAAGTGTGCATTTCATGGTTGGGTAAAAGTTAAATTTATTCATTTATTTAATCTTTATTAAAGGCATCTCTAATGACTTATTGATTTTTTATTAGTGGGGGGAAGGGAATGCTCACTTTCTTGGCAAGCAAGCTATTACCTGACACCAGGTTTGAAAGCCACTAAACAAGGGGTCTGTTTTTGAAATATTAAAAGAAATATTTCAACATAAAAATCAATAAAGGGACCTGAAACAATTGAATTGGACGAACAGATTAAGAACAACTTTTTTCTCTTAATGAAGAACATTTGAAATGTTAACAAAACAACAACAACAATAAAAGAAAGGAAAGGGAAGAGAAGCATCGCAATCATTTGTCTGATACCCAGATGCAAACATAAACCACTGTGAATATGCTGAGAATAAATGTGAAGATGATAGCAGTGGCTGAAGGTAAATATTCTTGAACGAGGATAACTTCTCCTACTTGGGTTATGCCTTCATCTTTTCTTTTTCTTGCACGATTGAGATAGCCTTTGGATGGGGCTAATGCTTTGACTTCTCCTCTGGACCCACAGTCCCTGTGCACCGAGCAGCCCGGGTGATCCCGTGTGAAGCACGGTCAGATTGTGCCAGCCCTGTGTGTCCAACCCCCGATGGCCTCCCAGCATGCGTAGAACAGACAGCACGCTCTTCCCCACGATCCACGTGGCCCTGCCTGGCCGGGCCCAGGGTTGCCCCTCCGACCCTCATCTCCCCCTTCACTTCCCATCAACCCCACCAACCTCCATGCTATTCCTGACCATGCTGAGTGTGCTGTTTTCTTGGGGAACCTTGCACATGGGGTTCCCTGTGCAGGAACTTCCCTCCCCCAGCTGGTCTCCCAGCTCCTCCTTCATGTCACTCTGGCCTCTGCTCAGATGTCACCTCCTAAGGGAGGCTTCCCGACCACCCCTCCACCATCACACCTGGCCCCCTACCCTGCTTCACACAGAGCTTAGCAGTTCCTCACCATGTGCTGTGGGTTCCCTCTTTCCTCTTTATCATGGGTTTCACCTGCTAGGATGCAAGCCTAGAGAGGGCAGGGACTCGGGCTTTTGTGTTCCCAGAGCCTGGCGCCCAGAAGGTGCAGCGGCATTTGTTATATGACCTGGCAGGTGTTTCTCCCCATTTTATCATCTCATGGAGCCTCAAGTAACCCTGGGAGGTGGCCAGGACAGACATAACTGTCTCCACTTTTCTGATGAGGAAACTGAGGCCGAGAGCATTCATGGTCAGCAGCTGGGCGGGCCCGGGACTAGACCCAGGGTCTCTGATGCTCAGGCTGGTTCTCTTCCTGCACGCCCTGCTTGGGACGTCATACCAGAGACCTGAAACTTCTGCTGTGCCCGCAGCAGCCTTCAAGGGACAACTTGTGGGCCCACACCCTGTACCTGACGGGAACTTATTTAGCAGGCCCCTGGCTAGAAGCACCAGGCATCTTCCAGCACCTCCCAGCATGGGGCCTGGAAAAGAAAACAAATGCAATCAATATCTGTGCAACTGAATGGAACCTAAATTATCGTAGTGATTAAGTCAGGGGCTTGTGTCCCAGCTCATCGCTTACACGATTCCCTTAAATCTCTCTGAGCTTCAATTTCCTTGACTCTAAAAGAAGGACGGTAGCTGTACTTACTTACATAGATAGGATTGTTGGGAGCATTAAATGGGGTAATGGATTGAAAGTGCTTAGCACGGGCCTGGCACATTGAGCGTTTCAAAAAATGCTAGTCGTTTTATCGCTGCCCTTGTTACTGTCCTTCTGTGGTCTTTGGATGCTCTAGGAATGCTCAGACCTTGCTGCTGAGTTGGGCTCGCATATGCAGTAGTAGTTATAGGAGCAGCAGCAGGAAATCTCTGATAGTACGGTCTAGTTGGCAAACCTTTTTAACATCCATGTGGCCTTTGGTGATTACACCATCAAAGACTGGAAGGGTCCTGCAGACAAGTGTCCTTGTGCAGAAGTTGACCAACATTTACTGATATAGGCTGAGCCCCCTCTATGGTGGCTGTGTGACACCCCGAGCACCAACTGCCACCTGGCTTAGTGTGAGCTAGGGCTGCCATCACAAAGTACCACAGACTGGGGAGTTAAGACAAGAGAAATTAATTTTCTCCCAGTCCTGGAGGCTAGACATCCAAGGTCAAGGATGGTTTCTTCTGAGGTCTCTCCACCTGGCTTGTGGATGGTTGTCTTCTCCCTGTGTCTTCACATGGTCTTCCCTCTGGGTGTGTCTGTGTCTTAATTTTGTTTTATAGGACACCAGTCATATTGGATTAGGGCCCACCCTAATGACCCCATTTTAACTTAATTTTCTCTTTAAAGACCATGTCTCCAAATACAGTCACATTCTGAGGTGCTGGGGTTTAGGACTTCAACATATTTTGAGGGGACACAATTCATCCCATAACAGGCTGTGTCCCGCCCCCCTCCCCCCCCCCGCCCCGCCACTTCTGCTATAGTTTAGAGTGAAGGCAGCTCTCTGAAGACAGGGTGGGTGTTCTGGAAGATGGGTGCAAGCTCTGGGGTGCTTGTCCAGGGCGTGTGTTTATACAGCTGGAGCTGTGCACAGCATGGAATGTGTGTGAGGCGTGTACAGATGTGGGATGTGCATGGGCCGTGTTTCTGTGGGTCTGGGATAGTGTGTGTTTGTCCCAGGCAAATCACTGGGATTTGTGCCTGTCACTCAGGGTTTATAGGTGATAGAGAATAGCGACCACGAAATGAACACACAGGACATGTGTGCTGCTTACCAAGTGAAATCCCCAACTCTCGGGAGACAAAATCATTCTACATTCTGGACTCTTGTCTTCCAGCAGAGCCATCCCTGGTCTATCTGAATTACAGATAAACTGGCACTGAGGGGACATCAGAATCCATTTAAATGAATAGCTCTCTAATTTATTAACGGGCTTATGTATGCTGCTGGTATCAGACGCTCATCAAATTCTTGGAGTGGCACGGGCCCCTCTCCTGCCCCCATGACCCATTGCTGCTGGAATATTTTATCTTCTTCCAGGAGAGCTGTAACAAGCCTCAGACAGAGGGTATGAGTGCAATAAAGGGGCCGCGCACCTTCCGTGGGCTTGCTGGGTGTCTTGTAGATTAACAATTAGCTTGCTGCTCGTGAGGAACATCTGAATCCTTGGGAAGAGGCCAGAGTCCTGCACTTTTCTCTGCTGCTTGGAGAAGAGAATGCAGGGGGCGCTTCCCTGACAACCAGACCCTCCGCTTAACATCATCCTGTGTGTTGTGATGACATAGAGATTTCTGGAATCTGACGCACAGCTCTCGAGTTGCTCTCCTGAACGTGACTCCACTTCCCTTTTCCAGCCCTGTGGTTTAGGTCAGGTTGCAGAAGGATGGAATAGTTGAGGATGGTTGCGTCTGAATATGCAGGAGGCCTTCTGCTGGGTTAGCTGGCTGGCTCTTTTCTCAGGAAAGGGCACTGGACCATCGTGGGGTTCATGGTGCCAGGTTTGCCTGGGGGCGGGATTTTGGGAAAAGGAGTAAAAAATGGCAATGCTAGGAGTCCTTCAGGAAAGCAGAGAGTCTCAAAGACAGAACTCCCCATGTTTGACCTTAGACTTTTGCCAACCTTTGACCTCTGGAAGGAAGATACTCAGTTCCACTTATGATAATAACCTAATAAATGTTAAACACTTTTCATTTAACCCTGGGTTCTGCTGTCTTATCAGTACCGTTTTATAGATGGAGAAACCGAGAGAGAAACTCAATAACCTCCCCAAGGCCACTCAGCTAGTAAATGAGAAAGTGGGATTTGAAGCCACGTTCAAATCTGTCTGATGGCAGAGTCCTTGTGCTTCACTGCTGTGCACAACCCTCAACCTTTCCCCTCTGCCCAGAGCGACCTGAGTTCCTGCACACTCGCTCCAGACACCACCAGAGTCCAAGGCCCTGGGCTGTGCTCTCTGCCATCTGCTGTCCCTGCCACATGCCAGGGAGAGGGACAGACTTGCAGAGTCGCGAGGTCTCGCCCTGGGAGAGCGAGCTTTGTCATCCGTGGCTTCTGGGGTCAGAGCATCTGCTCAGCCCTTCATCCCTGGCCCTTCCTTTCCCTTTACAGGTGATTCACTGTGTCAGTGGTGTGTCAGCCCCAGGCAGGCAGCAAGCTTCTCCCCAGCACGTCATCAGAGGCAGAGCAAGAGCAAGATGGAAGAGGTCAATCTTATTCTCCCAGAAAGATAGTGGGAGTCATTTTGAGTGGGCTTGAAAAAGGGCTGGGCGGTAGCTCAAAGGTGTCATCTGAGTGAGCCTGGGTGCAGCCCTGGTTTGCTGGAGGTGAGAGTCAAGGTTGTACCAGCATCTCACAGCCCCCAGGGGGCACAGCCCAGTGCTGGGAGGGTAGACCGTGCTTCCCAGGTGCTCTCCTGAAGTTGTAATTGACAGGAACATAGAAACACCTTTACCTTTCCTTGAAGGTGACCGTGAGTGTCCTGTCCCTCCAGCTTCTGGGACTGGCCAAGGAACTCAAATAAGTGCCCTTGGTCAGGACACTTCTTTCTGCTCCTGATGCCACGTGAAGGAGGCCACCACTCAAGTGAAGGTGATCATCAGAAGGGGCTTGGTCCCTCCCTGAAGCCCATCAGCCTGAAGGCGAGCTCTCTACCTTCTGTCCAGGGAGGCATCGCAATGGGAAGCTAGCAGGAGAGGGGCCACAGAGTCTCTTAATTAGAGATTTTCGAACGCTGAGGAAGCATGCTAAGGTTTTGTGCAGGTCGGTGACGAGTGAGTTTTGCATCTTCGTGAAAATGCCGTCTCTTTGTCATATTTGAAATTTGTGTGAGATTATTTTAATTCTTGAAACAGGTTTCTTCCCAGCTCCAAATTATGATCTCATTGTCAAGATGAAGCAGTGCATTTGTTCCCAAGCGGAACCAAGGCCCTGAGGCAGATGATAAACTATATAAGTATTGCCAACTATAAGTAGAATATTTACTGTATTTATTTTTCTAAATTTGGACCATGAAGAAAAAAAATAGAGAAATGTTATCATCTCCCTTCATATCCAATCTTATGTCCTAAACATTTACTTATTATTAATATTTAAGAGCTGTCACTTCGTATGAATCATTGGCTATAAAAAGATATATATTTTGCTCGATTTCCATTTTATACACATATTTCTTCAACTCTCTACCATATGACGGAGGTTCCACATTAAAAATACATATATAGGAAAAGGGTCTGTGCTTGTAATGTCTCCTGCACCTTGTCTTAACCGATTTGTTCAGTTGAAAGCTCTAGGAAAATTTTACCAATGGAACTCAGGGGCCTGCCACTCTGCTTTCCCCGCCCCCACCCCCACCCCCCGTCTGCCTGCTTTCTCTTTAGTTTGACTGCAAGTCATACCTTAACCTACATCTAATGCCACTCTGCTGCCAGGGCACTTTTCTCTGCCCGTTTCCGGCTTCTGCAGTTTGGTTGTCTCATTTCAGTGATGCTGAGGAGATAAGATATGAGCCCCTTTCCGTCCTGTCCTCCCTTCCTTATCAAGCCAACCTGAATTCAAAACTTGTTCCAGCTGCTGGGAGGGGGCGATGTCTACTTTGGGTTTAACGAACTTAGTGACTGCCCTGTTTAATGCCTTACCCCCTATGCTGGGTATTTTGCAGCATGGAATCAAAGCATAGGAGCACGAGGTCAGAAATCCTGGCTTCTCATATTAGCTGGTTGATTGTGCGATCTTGGGCAATTCACTCGGTCTTAGTTTTGTCACTGGTTAGAAGGGCAGGACGTTACCTGCCTTATCTCTGTCGGGAGTAATTGGAGAGGGAAGCAAATGAGCCAGTGAATGTGAGGGTGCTTGGAATCATCCAGTGCTGTGCACACGTAAGGTCTGAGACACTGTGATGAAGATTATAAGGACGATGATGATGATGCTTCCAAGGGGCATTGGTTTAATATATTTTATATTTCCAGGAAGTATGTTATTTGGTTGTTCTTATAAAATTGCATTATGAGAATCTGAGCTTGAGCCTGGTCCAAAAATTGGGAAGTGCTTTCTCTCCCAGAGCTGCCTCTGATTTCCCCAGTGCTATTGGTTGGATGTGGTCACTGAGACACCACACGTCTCCATCTGCTTACTCCTCCCGCTTTAATTTTTTAAGTGGTACAGATTTCCTTTAATCTCTTTCCTATAGAGAGATGGGGAGGGCTGAAAAGGATGGTTGGCAAAGAGCTTTGAGTTATCTATAGAATTAGGAGGCCCTGGGGCTCCACTGTGGGGCCTGGGATGTGCATTTATAGCCAGAATCTAAGCTCACAGGATGCATCACACCCTCAGCCATCCCTCCTTCCCTGACCCTCTGCCACCTCATGGCTTTGTAAAGCACAGGAAGTGTTCAGGCTCTAGACATATAGTCGTTGAAATCCTAGCTCTGTGAATTTCCATCTGCTTGATGTTGGGCAAGGGACTACATTTCTCTGAGCCTCAGTTTCTTCATCTGCAAAATGGTGATATTCATAGTACCTAGCTCACAGAATTGTGGGAATATCCAGTGAGGGGGGAAATGCCTGCAAAGAGCACAGTGCCTGGAACATAGTAAGCACTGCTATATTTTCAGAAGCCAGGGGCAGCTTTGTGTATCCTACTGACCCAGGAAGAAATGGAGCCCCAGGAATATTTTGGCTGGACCCCTGTGGTTGCCACCGTAATGTCAGCTACCAAGGACTTTGCAGAAACTCCAGGGCTGAAGTATGGAGGTGCCACGCTCTTTTGCAGTATCCATTCATTCAGTTTATTCATTGATTCTAACCATATTGGATGCCTGTTGATGCACTGCTCATTTTAAGGACATGGAAATGGCTCTAACATGTCCCTGCTCTGGAGGGGCCTGCAAAGACAGGGCACCTAAGGCCCCATAATTAGCTGTAGGGCAGGATAGACTGTGTACCATAGTTTGGGTTGGGGGGTGACGATGCATGCCAAAGCAGGAGGGGTCCCTTCCCTTGGAGCAGGGGCTGGGTGAAAGTAGCGAGGGGCTCAGACCAGAATTCACAGAGGATGAGGCTATGAGCTGGGTCAGTAGGATATATAGAATGTCACGCCTGGCTTATATTAAGTTCTCAACAAATGGTAACTATTAATGTTATTATTTAATGCTTTACTCACAGCTAGCATTCAGTATATTTTTAGGATTGACTGACTGCCTAACTGTCAGTACAAACAAATGAGGCAGGTTTTATTATTCCCATTTCTTTTTGCCCAGAAGGGCCTCCGGCTTTTGCTGAACTGATGCGCCATCAGTTGCGGGGCCGGGGCCTGTGATAGCTCCATGCATTGAATACTCTCAGCCTGATTTCCCCTCCACAGCAGGGCACATGCCATCTACCTTGGCACAGAAGGGGGCAAACCTTCTTCCGTCAACTTCCTGTAGTGTCAAATGAAACAATCAGTGCCTTTCTGCAGAGTTGGATCGTAGAGACGAGAACTCAGGGCAAATTGCTAAAGGACATGAAATTCCAATCCTTAGCAGTTCAGTTAATCACAGCCTCTCATCTCAACATATCCATACATGTATCCCCACTTAATAACGCTATTCATAACAGCTCCCATTTATTTAGCCCCTTCTGGGTGCCAGGTACTGTGCTAAGTATTTTCCTTCATTTCTCCATTTAATTCTCACAGCAATCTTAGAGTCTTGTAAGGTAGGTGCTATTATTTCTCCCATTATTCAGGTGTAGAAACTGAGGCACAGGAGAGGACAAATAACCCACCCAGCTGAGGTCCAAAGAGCCTGGACTTGAACTTGGACAGTCTCCCGCCATAGTCCTTACCCTGAACCAAAGTCCCTTATGGCCTTGCTGGATATTGGGAGTCAGATTTATGGTTGGCTTGCTTTTGACAAACTCAGGGTGAATGGCAGCACCTGGGGTTACAGGTTTCAAAGATTGTTCCTGAGAAGTACCCTTTGCATGATCTTGTGTATCAGTCCCAGGAAACTGCTTAAGCCCTCCCCGCAAAGCTCAACACTTCCACTATTTACGAGGTTCCAGGCCTCCTGCCTTGCTTAGTTACCTCAAGGAGCACCCATGTGCCGACTGCAGGGCAGACCCTTTGAACCCATTGGATCCTATAACCCTCATGACCATCCCATATATAAAATTAGCTTCCATCCCTCTCTGCCCCCCCTTGCATTTTATGGCTCTTATTCCTTCCTGACATGTATTTATTGACTTACTTATCCACAGTCTGTCACATCCCCCTGGAAGGTTAACTCCCCATGAGAGGGGCTTTGTTCTGCTCACTGTATTCCAGTCCCTAGAACAGTGCGTGGCACATAGTAGATGCTTAATAAATGTCGAATTTGGTGAGTGGACTGTCTTAGGAGGTAGACTTATTAACTAGTTTTACTGATGAGGACACCAAAGTTCAGAGAGGTTAAGTAACTTATTTAAAGTCACACAGCTGATGAGGCCCCCAGATTTTGTCAGCTGATACCCTTGGGCCCAAAGTATCTTTAATTTCCAGCTCCTTGGTGGTCAGATACCTGGAGTCTGACAAGCTGTTCCAGGAGTGAGTGCTTCTGTTGCTGTGACACCTTGGCTGTCATGTCTGCTGGCAGCTTTCTGCACGTACACTACCTTCCCTGCCACTTCCACTCCTGACCCCATTACCCAAAGACTTTTCACTTTCCCTTCTCATTGCTCATTGATTTATTAGCATAAGCCATTTTTAGCTCACTATTATAATAAATCTGTTAATTCCTAGTGATTACAATCAGCATTAATTACATTTAACCTACAGTATCATACAATGCATGGTTAGAGGGGAGACTCAGCTTTCTGACATGATGGCCCCTGAGACCTCTGGCAGCAGATGCCCATGGGCTCTAATATGTTGGGATTACGGCAGTCACGTGCCTACGCAAAGACTAGAGATGTGGTTTTTAAGTCTGACAGATGTGGGTTCAAATTGACCTCTCCATTTTCTAGCCATGTGTGCTTCCCTCTCTGCACCACAGTTTCCTGTCATTGGGAGATGAAGAGATGCCCCCTATGCTCATTCATCTCCCGGCCTCTCCCCAGGACATGATATGGGATGAGGAATCCCGTGTCAAGTTCTGTGTACTTCCTGTCCTGTTCTTTTAGCTATTTCAGATGAACACCTGGAAATATTTATTACATCCCTTACTCTGCACTTCCCCTTTATGTATGGAAATTAGGGAACTGTGTCCATCCCGCATAGAGGGCAGCACCGCCCTTTAACGTTTATTGCATCCCTACCAAATTCCCGGATGGGTGAAGAATCAGGCTGAAGTCCATGCAAGCCAAGAAGAGTTGGCCAAACTGTCAATTCAGATCCTCTTTTCTATCTCTAACAAAGCTTATTTCTTTTTTTTGCATCATTAAGTACTCTTTCTTTGATCGGAGATGAGAAGCATTGGTTAATTCTAATTCCCTAGCATGGAGTGGGAGACTTTCAGAAATGCAAATGCTATCGTTAGCGGCCATATTAAAAAAAGAGGCTCTCAAATCAATAATTAGTGCAGAGATTAAAAGTATCAACAGCAACATTCTTGAGTTAGCTAACTGCCAAATGTTTTTGTTTTTACTTTATCAGTATTATTATTAACATTTACTGAGCACTTATACCAAGCCAGGTGGTGTACATAAATATTTAATTTAACTCTAACAATAGCCTGATGAGGCAGTTACTATTATTAACCCCATTTTATAGATGAGGAAACAAATACTTAGAGAGGTTAAGTGGCCTGACTAGTTTCATAGTAGTTAAGACAATGGTGGGAGTCCTGACCTAGACATCCATCATGATAAGCTCTCTTGTCTTTTCTCAGTCGAGAGGAATAAAAAGATGGCATCAGAACCAGCCCCTCCCTTTTTTAAAGCCTTATCCTTGAGTTGCAGAGGATAAGGGTCAATAGAAGGAGACGAGGAGTGACAGGGAAACCTTGGTTTTCAGAAGTGCTGCAAGAATTTAGAGAAGGAAGTGGCCAGGTGGGCTGGATGGGGGGAAAGCAGAGGGAGAGGTAGCTTCAAGAAAGGCTTCAAGGCAGCGGTGGGAGTTGAGCTGGCTCCTGGGAAGTGTGGGGTCTGATGGGTGGGCTGGAGGCATCAGGGCGAGTGGCTTGGGCTGGAACACAGGTATGACTGGGATAGAAATGTAGGTCGTTTATATGGGGAATAACACAAAAGGAATTTTTACTCAATTAATAATAGGAGTTGTGGTCGGGAGATAATTAGATACTGACAGGCTTTGAGTATCAAGCCTAAATTGTATATGTGATGAGTCAGGACACACCTTAATAAAATTTGAGAGTGAATTTGATGGAGATTCTGCAACAGACCCAAGGGAAATGTTAAATATGCTCTCTCATTCTTCATATTGTTTTTTTAGGTTTTCTTAAAATGATAGTGTGTGGCAGACTATGTTACAGGATGAGTACCGGCCTTGGCATAAGATGGTCTTAGATTTGAATTCAGCTTCATCGTTTATCAACTGAGGGACTGTGGACAGGGTGATAAAATAGTTCTGAGCCTCCGTTTCTTTGTCTATAAAATGGAGATGATCATTGCAAGGTTATGAGGGTGAAACGAGGCAATATTTACAAATTGCTTGGGATAATTCTTGGCCATAATAGATACTCATCCAAGAGTAGTTTATTAAATGAGAAAATACAGGAAAGCACAGGCCAGTGCCTGGAGTGCAGCAGATTCTCCATAGATAACATCTAGTTCATTGGTTGTGTGCGTGTGTATGGTGTACGTGTGTGTATGTATACGCACACATATATGTAGTATCTATGAATCAATCTACCTAGTGAAACTTTGAAAAGACACATGTATCACATCTGAAATCAAAAACATTCCACTTACAGACCCTCTATGAACCCATGGGTGTGCCTAACAAAACTTGTTTACTGTCTAGTATATTTCGACAGTTTTCTCCAGCCATTCAAGAGATGATGAACCATTGATTCTGAACCATCTTTGATTAGTGGGAACTTCTAACATGTCAAGTTTCTCTGCCCCCAGCCCCTCTTCTAACTGGTTAATGACCTTAAAAAGACCCTTAGCTGCACTGCTGTGCCTTTAAAGGGTCTTCTATTTGAAGGCATCTTGGGAGGAATCCCCTGATTCACACATTTGCGTATTAGGGCAATGTTCTGAGTGTGTTTGGGAAGTCAGCAGTTCCAGATAATATTGACAACAGCCTTCTGGCCAAGGTTGACATTATCCAGCTCAGGCTTGCGCCATACTGGTCTTTCCCATATGTCATTTTGCTTTGCGTCACCACTTAAATCAGTGACAAGATCAGCTAATTAATATTGGTGTTCGCTAACCCCATTGACACACACATATTCTGAAGTGGACACGTTACACTAGGGTGAACTTTAACTTCCATTATGAAACACTGTAGGGTTTTTAATAGAATGCTAACAAACAATATGGTTAAGCAATTAAAAAAATAATAAAGCAAACCTGCTTAAATAGCTATAATCTCAGGAGCTCAAAATTATGCCTTCTGTCCTGGGACCATAAGCTCATGAGAACTAGGGAAAGTAAACTGTTAAGCCGGAGGATTTAAAATAGTCTAGGCATGCTAGAAAAGTAGTTTGACCATCACTTCCATGCTCCTTGCACATGGTTCACTTAGCAGGAGACAAGACTGGCTTTTCTCTCTCTTCAGTCCCACCATCCACTGCACCCTCAGCTCCAGGGTTGCTTCTGTGCGTCTTCTACCAAACACAGAAAAAACAACAACAACAACAAAAAAACAATTTCTGCACACATTGCTGGGTCTTAAAGAATCTCTGATCCCTCTGTTGCCCTTGGCACTCTTGGCATTTCATTTCCTCTCAGTGCTGCCGGGCAGCAGGAGGTTATGGTTGCCCTTATGCGAGGCATTTGAAGCCCCAAAGAAATGACATGACTGGTTCCTGATTGCAAACTGTTGTATTCACAGCAATGCTGGGCTAAGAACCCGGATTAGAACCTGGGACCCTGTGGCCTCCAACTGTTGCTCCTGTCTTCCTTGACAAATCTCCTCTCCTGCTAGGATGATTTGACTTTTACAGGATCTTGATTTCCATTTTAATAATCCCAAGACGGCCCTTGATTCTGCAAAGGAATTAAATTTAAATACAAAGGCTACATTTTATCTTGACATTTTCTTTAGAAGGCAGGAAAAAGATAAAAAAGAAAATGAGGGCCAGGTATTCATTCTTCCCATCACCAGAGCAAAATCCTTCTCTTTCGTTAGAATCATTTGCTCAGATTCTCCTGGGACAGGTTTAGGGCCAAGGGCTGCTCTGCAAGCCTCCAGGCTCTCTAGTTACCCCTGGAGACACCGGGAAAACTCTGCATCCAGTATTCTAAATCTCTGTGGGGAACGTACAGTGTCAGCATTAAGTGATATGGCTTAAAGATAGGCTTGTCAGTCTAATTGATCTTGAGTCATTGCCTTTCCTGTCAGAGCTGTCTGTCTCCTTACCCATAATCCACATCACTTTGATAGCCCGTCAGGAATATGGGACTTGGCCCAGCCTTGCCTTCATCCAATAACATTATGAAATTGATACTGACACTTCCATTGGCACTAATTTCTCTAAGAGACTGGAGCCAGAGGACAAGTGGTTTAGCTTCATGGCAGTTAAGTTTTCCAAGTAGATCAAGATGGCCTAAGATTGATTGACCTGTACCCTGAGGAAGGGGGGAAGGAGGAGGGAACAGAGGGAGAAGAGGGCATGGAAAATCAATGGCTGCATCATCATTATCATCAAGTGATATTTATTGACTGTCCAAGATGGACAGTGTCCTATATGGATAGTTTGAAGATACATGCCAGGTCCCTCCAAAGACTGCTTCAAAGGGAGTTTAAAAAGTTAGGAGGGAAGCAAGTTGGCTAGAGTGGTTCACTGCTTCACTTGTGATATCGCCCCCTTGTGTCTGGAGTCTGAAACAGCAATTGATTCTACCCATGACCATCTTTTCTCCAGCCTCCACCCCCATGCACAGGAGGCCCAAGGTACTTTTATTAGGGAGACTATATCATTTATCATCCAAACCAAAGGAGGCACTATTGATAAATATCCTGGAACAACAGGTATAAACAAGGACAGTCCTGGGAAAATCAGGATGTATGGTCACCCCTTTCAGTAATTAAGAACAAAGCATATCTGAGCTAAATGAGGAGATGCTGTCTCTTTGACAGGGTTTAATTCCTTACCTGAACCTCCTTTAAGTTAATGGATTCACCAGGAAATAGAGTTTTGATGAGGAGGTACCATGAAAATAAGAAGTTTTTATGAACTGGGAGGTTTAATAATATTACCTAATCTGGAAGTCAGTATAAGAATAATGCCTTAGGGTGGAATAGGGAGGATGAGAGGGAGACACAAGAGGGAGGAGATATGGGGATATATGTATATGTATAGTTGACTCACTTTGTTATAAAGCAGAAACTAACACACCATTGTAAAGCAATTATACTCCAATAAAGATGTTAAAAAAATAAAAATAAAATAAAGTAGTTTTGGCTAGGGCTAGGATATGGAAATCTCTGTTTTCAGAATTCTGTTGCAATAGGATGTGACAGGTAATCACATAGAGGTGGGAGAATCTGACTAGTGAACTTAAGGTTTAGTCAACCATGTCTTTTTTTTGACTTCTTTTTATTGAGGTATAGTTGATTTACAATATTGTGTTAGTTTCAGATATACAGCAGAGTGATTCAGTTATATCTGTATCTATATCTATATATAGATAGATATATAGATAGATAGGTATATACACACACAACATATATATTTTTTTCAGATTCTTTTCTTTTATAGGTTATTACAAGATATTGACTATAGCTCCCTGTGCTATACAGTAAATCCTTGTTGTTTATCTATTTAAAAAAAAAAAAAGAATAACACCTTAAAAGTGATTTCAGGAAGTCACAAAGTTGAAGAGGAATGTGCGTTTTCAGATTAGATGGTTAGATCTTTGGATTCCTTTTCCTTTGTACCAATCTGGCTCATGTGTCCATCTTTAGAAAAATTAATGGCAAACTCACTACTGCTAGAATCTCCCTCACCACCCCGTTTTGGGGTACTCGGTTTGAGTGTTTGATGTCATTGATATATTATACTTTAGTACAGTATATACATTACCCACAGACATACTTTGGTGAGGTGGAGAAGGGGTGAAATTGTAAAGAAATGTAGACCTTAAACACCTGTTTAATGACCAATAAACTAGTGTTGCTTTATGTGTGAGCTCATACGTATTCTTGCTCAGGAGTGCATCTGTGTGAGCACGCATGGGATTTCCAGCATGTTTATGAGGGTCTGGTGGGAAGCATGCATGCGACATCATTCCCTTGCCCTGTGTGACTAAAGGGGCTTCTTAGAGAAAGTGGCACTCTGAGTGCTGGCCTGGCCAGTGGAGCCCTTGCAGGGGCTGGAGGGCAGGTGTGTAAACGGGCACAGATACTACAGTATATAAAGCGTGCCATACAAGGGAGGCGATCACAGAGTTGATATGATGTTATTTTGATTGATTCTGGTGTTGTGTTTATACCTTCACATGCTGGAAATCGATGGATCCTCTGCACCTTCCCCAGTTCCTGCGGCAGCACTGCTTGAATGAAATGCTTATATCATTTTTACGGCTTTGTGAAAGGGATGAGTGAGCCAAGAGATTAATAGGGGCCGCGAGGCCCTTGCTCAACTGCTGCCCAGGCATGTGGGGAGAAGAGGCAGTGGCCGAGGTTCAAGGTGCCTCGGAGGTGATGATCGCCGCACTAGGGGAGAGAGTGTCTGTAGGGCAGGAGGGAAGGGGAGTCCTCTGGGGTGAGGCACTGACTGTTTGCTGGGATGAAGGGTGATGGACCTCAAAGCTAGAGCATTTGCGGGGCTGGGGATCTTCCTCTGGGCTGCCTTCCTTTCTCTCCTGCCCTGGTTTAGTGTCTCCTATGTGCCACCCCACTGCCCTGGGCACATCTGTAATGGGGTCCTCATCACCTGTGCCATGTCCCCTGGTCTATTGTGTGCCCCTGTTGTAGACCTGGGAGTATCTTCTTGGCCAGGCGGCATCTTCTTTTCCCTCCCTAGTGCATGGCTCAGAGTCTGGCACAGAAGGCAGTATTTGGGAAGGATGTGGGTGGGAAGGGCTGATTCAGAAGGTGTGGCATGAATCAGGAATTCAAATGTTAGGATTCTGGAACTAGCTTAGTGCTAGGATCCCTGGGAACTTGCCCCTGGAAGGTTAAATGCCCGTGACGTGCGTTCCCAACTCAACCCAGAGCCTGAGGTTTCTCCAGTTTTATCACCATCCTTATAATGCCCTTTCGTTGCTTATGCCCGCCCCTGCCATTCAGACCCAAGCTGAGAGTGAGACAGATGGGAGATTTGGTGGTGTGAGTTGAATTGTGTCCTGCAAAAAGATGTATTGAAGTCTTAACCGGTACCTGCAAATGAGATCTTCTTCAGAAATAGAGTCTTTGCAGATGTGATTACGATGTGTGTTAAGAGTAGGTGATACTGGAGTAGGGTGGCCTTATGAAAAGAGGAGAAGAAACGTGGAGACAGACACACACAGAGAGACGAAGGCCACATGATGACAAAGGAGTGATCCATCGACAAGCCAAAGAACGCCCAAGGACTGCCAACCACCCACAGGAGCGAGGAAGGGGCAAGGATGGATTCTACCTAGAGTCTCAAGAGAGAGCATGGTCATGTTCAGGGACTTCTGGTCTCCAGAACTCTCAAAGAATACACTTCTGGTGTTTGAAGCCACCCAGATTTTGGTATTTTGTTACAGCAGCCCTAGGAAACTAAATGCACTCGGGGCGGCAATGCTTACTGATTCCTGAGCTAGCACGCAGACAACACGTATTTTCTAACTGCCTGCTGTACTAAAAGCATTTTACTAGGGCTTCAAAGAAGTTCAAAGACATACAGGAGGAGTTCGTGACGTTTAGGAGTTTATGATCTAGAGACTTCAGGACCAGCCGAGGAGCTTGAGTTAGGATGAGCTAAGAAATGGGTCAGTGCTGACCCCAGGATAGTCTAACAACAGGACAGTTCAAATGTAAGGGTCAAACAGAGATATGACTTCCTCACAGTTTTCTGAGGACACAGTGTTTCTAATGAAAATCATAATACAGATGATCCCTGACTTAACAATGGTTCGACTTACGATTTTTCGATTTTACCTTCGACTTAACGATTTTTCGATTTTACCGTGGTGCAAAAGCAATATGCATTCAGTTGAAACCGTACTTTGAATTTTGATCTTTTCCCAGGCTAGCCACATTCGGTGTGATACTCTCTCGTGATGCTGGGCAGCAGCAGTGAGCTGCAGCTCCCAGGCAGCTACGCGATCAGGAGGGCAAACAACCGATACACTTGGAACCATTCTGAACCCATGCAGCCATTCTGTTTTTCACTTTCAGTACAATAGTCAATAAATTACATGAGATATTCAGCACTTCATTATAAAATAGACTTTGTGTTAGAGAATTTTGCCCAACTGTGGGCCAATGTAAGTGTTCTGAGCCCTGTTAACGTAGGCTAGGCTAACCTATGATGTTCAGTGTATTAAATGCATTTTCAACTTATGATATTTTCAACTTATGATAGGTTTATTGGGGTGTAAGTTCATCATAATTCAAGAAAGAGCCATACCGGTCAATGGCATAACTAAGTTCCGAAGTAAAATTTCCAAGGACGGCTCAGTGACTTGTCTGTGGAGATATCCTTGCCAAGGATGCAGGGTGAAAGACTCCTATCATAGGACCCTGAATCCCAGATGTACAATCTTTTTGGAGTTCCTGCCTTGCAGATAGCTGGGCCTGGGAGATGTGCCAACCAAGGCGGGCAGGTGCCAACCCCTGGTCCAGTAAGCAGTAGGTGAGAGGCCACAAAAGGGCTGGTGAGCACCAGCAACTCCCCATCATCTCTGCCTCTCTCCTTGCATCTCTCCCTGCATCTCTCCTTGCATCTCTGCAAGGGCAGGGGTCCCACAGTGAGAGGGTGCAAGGTTCAGGGCGTGCACAACCTTCAGCAGGTCAGGAACAGTTGACCTCTGTGGGCACCAACAGAGAACCCTGGGTCCCTGTCTGGAGACCACAGAGAAACGTGGGCATGTCTTGACAGCCCTGTGTCTCTTCCATTGACAACCACAAGAATCTGTGTTCTTTGGGATAGTTTTGCTGGACACTCATAGCACTGACTTTGACCTTGTACTGCCTTTTGCGAGGCAGGGTCTCCTTTTGTCTGGGTTTATTATGCTTCTCTTTCACGTGCGTTGGCCCTGTGGTTTCTAAGTCAGTCTTATGAGTTTCTAATTTTAGAAGAAGAGATTCACAGCTAAACTCATGAAATCTCCAGTCTTCCACAAAGATCCATCTGGTGGGGAGTCCTCGCAGCTCCCAGAGACGCCACTTTGGATCTTACTCCCTAGATGGAGAATTGCGATTCATGGCCACCCCTGACACTTCTAGAGGAATTAAGTTTGATGTGAGCTCCAAAGAACACTGGATGGGGAGTCAGAAGAGCTGGGTTGAAGTCACAGCTTTCCCCTGAATGTGCAGTAGGTCATTTCAACAGCTCTGAGCCTCAGTTTCCTCATCTGTAAAATGGGCAATGTAGTTTCTATCTTGAGTATCCCATTGGGTTGCTGTGGTAATTGAGTCCATGGATAAGAAGGTGCCTTGGAGCAGTAAAATGTCACACAGATCCGAGGGTTTCCACTGCTATTAGATTATGGGGTTTAATGCACCAAATCATGAGATCCCCATTCTAAAAAGCTCTAGGGTCTGTAACTCTCATTTTCCTCACTACTTGGGACTCTTAGGAGGCCTCAGACCTTTCCACTGAGCATTTTCTAGCAAAGGGAGAAATGTCTTTTTGTCTGATGTAAGGCGATGGGCTCTGTACCAAGCCCAGGGAGAGCTGCGTGTGAACACTCAGAGCTTGGGAATGAGTTTACAATCTCAGACTGGTCTTGAAGAAGCTGTTGGACTTTCACGGTTTCTCTCCAATCTAAATTCAGGCCTCATTTCAGCATCTTTGATTTAGGGGCATTGTAGTTCAAGTGTTTTCATTCTAGACCTCACTGATTTGAGACCGTATAATTATGTACCATAAGGTAGGTAGGGGGGTGATTAAGATTATGGTCTCTGGAGTCCAACAGCCAGCTACAACCACGACGCTGTCACCTACTACCTGTGTGACTTTGGGCAGACTACTCAACTGCTCTGACTCTAATTATAGGACCCACTTCCCTGAGCCACTGTGAGCCTTGAATGAGACAGAACAGTGCCCGCTGGTCAGTAAGTGCTCAGCAGACATCAGCTATTTTTACGGTGTTTTGTTTGAGCCTATGAGGCCATCACTCTGCAGAAGGAAGCAGGGTTTTCTATAGGTGGCACTATGCCATGGCATCACTCCACAGGTACTTAGAAATACCAGGCAAGGGGTTTCCTCCTGACATACCTTGGATAAGCTATTGCCTAGAAAGCAGTGTGGCGGGACCAGGCAACTGTGGGAAGCTTTTCTAGTGGGGAAGCTCCCCGTGAGCCAGTGCCTGTAAGGCCCCAAGTTTCTCCTGAAAAGAGTTTGGTCTCTATCTCTTCTAACTAGTCATGCCTCACTTTAATTTAAAGAACCTCACATTGAAACCATCCACAGGTCAATGGATGGGGTTTTAGATATTGTTTCCCACTTGTGAACCAGGTCAAGTCAGAGGCATCTGGGCTTAGCCCCCAGGAATTTGGACTCTCATTCTCTTGGTCTTGGTGTTGAAGTCAGATTATGCAATATAGTTAGGGGAGTGGAAAAAGTGACATGAGTGAGTGGGTGAAGGACCTGGAGACATCGGTGATCCAACATGGCAACACCTAGTACAGCATGCTTCCATTCACACACAGTCCCCAAGACGATGGGGGAAATCTATGGATAATTCTTTAGAGGAAATAAATGCCTCTATTTTGGGGTAACACTGACTAGTACAGTGGCTAATGCTGAATTTAGAAAAGTTGAGATTTGAGCTATAATCCTTGGACACAAACACCAGCATACTGTACTCCAGTTGGCTTATACATGCAATCGGAAGGCGACTGCTCACTTCCTGTTTGTGCCTGGGATGTTCTGAAATACTATCTGTATAAAGAGTGTTTGGAGAAAGCTGATGACAATTGCCTTCCCTCCAGGCTGCATACTTCTACCTTCTCAGGCCCCTTGCTACCTGCCACTCTGTCTATGAACTCCTGGTTGCCTCTGCCAGCTACAACCTGGTGCATGGGTTGTGGGTCTAAAGTTCCCTGGAAATGTCATGAGCTGCCTCACTCAATGAAGCCAGTTCTCTTACAAATGAGTCTCAAGGAAATAAAGATTGGGCATGGAAAGGAGCTGTGGCTGACCCATCATAACTTGTCCCAATATCAGAAAAACAATGCTGGAGGATCAGGCAGCATGATGCCGTGAAATGAGCCCAGACTTTGAAGTCAGATAGACGTGATGAGTCTGTCTACCATTTATTAACTGTGTGACCTTGGGCAAATGATGAAACCTTGAGCTTCAATTTCCTCCACTGTGTTACTGGGATAACAGGATCTAACACCAGGGTTGTTGTGATGATTAACCGAGATAAGGGAAATCAAGTATTCGGAGAGCTAGTCCTGCCTTCCCTTTCCTTAAATGTGTGTTCTCTGGCTGCTTGTTCGGTAGCATCATTTTCATTCTCCAAGCAATACCTCCAAGCTATGAATGCTTCGAGGCATGAACAAAGCCTTTGGTTCCTGTAAGAGGCTGGGAGGGAATTGGAGCCAGAGAATAAAGCTTATCTTTTGGGAAAAGATTCAGAGAGAGGAGCGCAGAAGTGAGGAGGGCATGCCTTGTTGGGCAACCTGCAGGACCTGGCGAGCCCCAGAGATCACAGTGGCAAAGACTGTCAGGAAGCTGGAAGAGGCAGAGAGGGGAGGGACCACAGGAGCTGGTCCAGGAACAGACAGTTGGTGACTTGTCCCCAGGTATGCTCTTGGGCACAGCCTATGTTCATTTGGCCTCTGTCCCACCTCTGCCAATAAAAATTAAGAAGCAGATTTTCTTTTGTTTGCCTCTGAGGACTAAGCCCTTTTTTGAGACTGTAAATGGAATCCCTCTCAGAGCATGGCTGGATTTTTAATTGTGTTTATTGTGCTTTCACTTATTTTGTTTTATGAGTTCCGGCTCTCAGATTTGTTGATGCAAAGCTCTCACCCACCAGGGACACGTCAATGTTTGATTTTTATCAGTAGGAAAAGGTTGAAGTTTTAAAAAAATCATTTTCTTAATCCAAAGGTTGGCTTGTTTGCTTCATTCTGACACATTAAAAAACCATGAGACCCATCCAGGTTTGTTGTTTTCTTATACTTGCCAAGTCAAAGTGAGGTAGGGCGGAGCTTTCTTCAACAAAGGAGGCCATGATCTGGCTCTTAGTGGAACTGTATTAGATTAGATTAGAGCTTAATTTTGGGACAGATAGATGGGAATAGGCGTTTAAGATGAATCACATCATTGAGGACAATAAGCCCATCCTTTTCATAAGACACTTTTGTAGAGATTTGTTGAGGATGGTGTGAAGCATGCTCATTGTCTGAAGGAAAGGATTAAAGTAAAATTGTTAAACATGAGACGACTTCATTCCTGTATTAGTCAGCATGAACTGGGTTATGCTGATAACAAACAGCACCCCTGCCAATCTCAGTGACTTAAAACAACAAAGCTGTATTTCTCACTTATGTGTACCAGGTGTTGGCTGGAGACTCCAGCTCTATGTCAGCCTCATTCAGAACTGCCTGGCGCTCTGCCTCATGCTTCCACAATTGCCAAGGCAGGAAAAAGAAAATGTGGCAGATCACACACTGGATTTTTAAAAAATTGAGATGTAATTGACATATGACATTACATTATTATATTAGTTTCAGGTGTACAACATAGTGATTCAATATTTGTGTGTATTGTGAAATGATAACATCCATCACCACACATAGTTACACATTTTTTTTCTTGTAATGAGAACTTTTAAGATGTACTCTCTTAGCAGCTTTCACATACACGGTACAGTATTATTAGCTATAGTCTTCATGATGTACATTATATGCCCAGGACTTGTTTTTGTTTACTTGTTTGTTTTTTATGATTTCACATATAAGTGAGATCTTACAGTGTTTGTCTTTCTCTGATTTATTTCACTTAGCATAACGCCCTCAAGGTATTTTAATGTTGTTGCAAATGGCAGGATTTCCTCCTTTTAGTGGCTGAATAATATTCCATTTGATATACATATCAAATTGGTTGATATATACCAATTCCATTTGGTATATAGATACCACAGCTTTATCCATTCATTTGTCAATGGACACTTAGGCTGTTTCCATGTCTGGTCTATTGTAAATAATGGTACTGTGAACATAAGGGTGCAGATATCTCTTTGACATAGTATTTTCATTTCCTATGGATATGCAGTCGTCCCCCCCCTTATCCATGGGGGATACATTCCAAGATCCCCAGTGGATGCCTGAAACTGAAGATAGTACCAAACCTTATGTATACTATGTTTTTTCCTATACATACATTCCTATGATAAAGTTTAACTTATAAATCTGGTACAGTTAGAGATTAACAACATTGATAATAAAATAGAACAATTATAATAATATACTGTAATAAAAGTTATATGAGTGTGGTTTCTCTCTCTCTCTCAAAGTCTCTTATTATACAAATTTAATGCCTTTTCCATCTTAACTGAGTATTTACCATGCACTGTGGTAGTAACTTTTGCAGTTTGAGGTGCAACAGCAAAACTAGCATGAATTTCTTTTTCCTTCTTCACTATTTTACTGATAGAAGATTGGTTCTTACTGTAGATCTTAGCAACCTCAGTGTATGATTTTTTTCTTTCTTTACTAAGTCGAGAACTTTCACCTTTTCAATTAAAGGAAGCACTTTGCAGCTTCTCTTTGGCATATCTGAATTGCCAGCATCTCTACTCTTGCATTAGGGCCCATTATTAAGTAAAATAAAGGTTACTTGGACTCAAGCACTGTGATACCATGACAGTCGATCTTTTAACCCAGCGGCTACTAAGTGACTAATGGGTGGGATGTGCTGGACAAGAGGTGATTTATGTCCAGGGTGGGATGGAGAGGGACAGTGTGAGATTTCATCACACTACTCAGATCGGTGCACAACCTAAAAGTTATGAATTATTCATTTCTGAAATTTTCCATTTACTATTCGGACCACAGTTGACCACCAGTGACTGAAACCACGGAAAGCAAAACCGTGGATAATGGGGGGACTCCTGTATTCTCTGAAATGGAATTGCTGGAATATATGGTAGTTCTATTTTTTAATTTTTTGAGGAACCTCCATATTTTTTTCCTGCAGTGGTTGCACCATTTACAATCCCACCAACACTGCACAAGGGTTCCCTTTTCTCCATGTCCTCACTAGCATGTGTTATTTCTTGCCTTTTTGATGCTGACCATTCTAACAGGTGTGAGGTGATATGTTATCAACACACTAGATCTTCAAGCTTCCATGGGGAAGTGATACAGATCACTTCTGCTCATTTTCATTAGCCAAAGAAAGTGATGGGGCACCGCCTCACCTCAAGGAGTGCAGAAAACTGCCTTCCTGCCAGGTGCCTGGAAATACTTGGTGAACAGCAGTCATGATGACCACAGTTTCTAAGAGGGTTTTCTGAATTGCTAGGTGAGATTGCCACCTCTCCACCCCCCGCTTTGGAAAGAAGTACAAGGATAAATGAAGGAATATAGAAATGGATGGATTCTGGCTCCAGGATTTTACAATCTAGCCATAAATATTGGCCTTGACTGCCCAAAGTTATCTTATATGGGTTGGTTCAGCCTTGAAAATATTGGGTGATCTGTTCCTAGGTGACTTGATTCAGATGTGATGTTTTGGCTTCTTTAATGGGCTCATGTGTTCACACCAAGTTCTGGCTGTTTATAAAAAATACTAGGTGTCAGCCATCCTATTGAGAAGTTGGGTAGTTTGGTGGGAAGAGGAAGAACTTTGGAGATGAACATAGGTTCAGATACAGGCTCCATCACTTCCTGGCTGAGTGATTTTTGAAAAACCAAACTTATTTGAGTTTTCCAGTTGATTGCATGGGGATAAAAGTATTTTTTGGAGGATCAAATGAGAACAAAATGCCCAGCAATATTTCTGGCATATAGTAGGTGTTTAATAAAAGTTGGTTTATTTTTTCTCCCTTTCCCTTTCGTTGTAACCACATCCTTGGGACTCCAAGTCATTCCTTTGCAAATTGGAGACTTCCATTTCCACACATTGACTGGGCAAATGCCAGAGTGTAGACTCAATGGCTGGGTGTTCTTGGGGCCAAATTTCTGAGAATTGTTAATGCTTTGTAAGTTAAGGTGTTCGTGGAACAGAAGAGGATTTAGGTGACAAGGGTAGGAAACACTGGAGAGATGATTCTAAGGAGGTTCTTCCTCAGATCTGAAAGAGGCAGTGAGTGTTTCTGTGGTCATGCATTACCAGGGAGGCTGCTTCTCTTTCCTCTTTCATTGTGTGCAATGCACCCCTTCCCTCCTCCCCTCCCCTTTTGTACTGTGGACCCTGAGTCTCCAGAGGCTTCTGAGGATGCCATGTCCCTGCAGTCCTTGTGGTGGCTTGCAGCCCCCAGCTTCCCTGCGATGGGGGCCCTGCCCACCTGGGTCAGAGCTCACTCTACTGCAGTGAAATTCCACCTGTGTTCCCATCAGAGACCTTTGCTTTCTGGGGGAAACCGAGCCCTACACTGGAATCAACCACTTATGAAAATCCAAGCCATCCCTGACTCTGCTCCCTTATTTTTTCCTATAGGAGGAGCAGGGAGGGAAAGAGAGAGACTCTGGAAAGACAGTTTGGACCATCCTGCTGGGCAGGACACCTGTCGGGGCCATCAGGCTGTCTCTAATTAGCTAATGGTTCTATTATGGTGTGATTGGAGGAACAAAACCCACCATAGGTCTGAAGGGAAAAAAAGGCACCTATTTGGGACGAGAATCATGTGATGGGAGTGTCTGAGCAGACCTGTCTTCCCTCAGGTCTCTCTCAAAAGCTTGAACTTACCAGAAGGGCTATAAACCTGTTTCTTTCTTTTTGTTTATTAGTGCTGCATACCAAAATAAATGTGTAATTAGGAATGGATTAGTGACAGCAGAGAGGCCCATCACAGATACTAGGCAGTCTGTGTGTGTGTGTTGAGAGCTCAGAAGGCAGCAAGCTTGAATCCTCCTGACCTACCTTAGGGCTCAGAAAATAGAAGAGAGCTCCCCAGACAGCTGAGATGTCCCCTGAATTACTTGTCCCTTCTTTGTATCTTAATAAATTCTTTTCTGTGGATATTCAGGTAAGAAGAAATGCTTCCTTTCCCAGAGGGACCACAGGTCTGTGGGTTTCCCCCTGAGGCAAGGGACAGGAGAATCCGCCAGACTTGGGAAGGGAAATCGATTCTTGGAGTGGATGCTGGTTGCATATAAAGGTATAAAGGTGAAGAAGTTACCTTTCCAGAGCATGATACATAGGAAGCACTCAATAATAAAAATGATGATGATGGTGATGGTGATTTCTCTAGCTCTTCAACCCACTATAGTATATTTTCCTCTACTGTTCTATGGAAACTGCTCTCATTAAAGCCACCTTCTTATTGTCAAATGCAGTGACCTGATTTCATTCTTCATCTTACTTGGCCTCTGTATATGATGGCTCTTCAGCTTCTAGAAGTTCTCCTACTTTGACTTCTAAGACAGCAGCCTTCTCTGGCCATTTCTTCTCATCCTCCTTTTTCAGCTCCCCTTTCTCCACCTGCATTTTAAGTAGGGGGTCCTCCAGGGCTCCTTAGTCTGCTTTATTCTTTTATTTCTGTCAGGTCTTTGTGGGCAGCCCCATCCATCCTCTCCATGGCTTGGGAGACTATGGAAGGACACTTCTACCCATGGCTCTTTCCCCAGCCCTTTTCAGATTCCAGAATAAATAATGTCGAGAAAGCTGACAGTGTTTTAAAGCACAGGCTTTTGGACCATTTTGTTGATCACTCGCTTTGTCCGTTGACTTGATGAAAGCAGATTCGAATGTCCAATGTTCTGTCTTCTCCAAACTCCTGATTTGGTGTCCTTCCTCCATGTTGCTGTAACAACCCATGTCCTGTAATGCTGAGAACAGAAGGGGCCAGTGTGTGGGGGGCCTTCTGTTGTTTGGTCTTTTGAGAACTGGATCCCTGACTCCCCTTTCCTTTTTTGCCCCTTTGTTTTGCTGAACCTTCCACTTCACGTCACTTCCTAAGAAAGGGTGAGGTAAATTTTTTCATGTCTGCAAATATGTCTCTTTTGCCCTTACTATGGGTGGATACATTTTTAGGTGTAGAATTCTAGGTTGAAAATTTGTCCATCAGAATTTTGAAGGAATTTGCTCAGTTACGGTAACAGTATTATGTTTTTATGGAGAATTAGGCTGTCTGTCTGATTCCTGTTCCTTTTGAAATATGGCCTGTCCCATCCTCCTGGAAGCTTTTAGCATCTTCTCTTCTTTTTTTTTAAAATTTTATTTATTTATTTATTTATTTATCTTATGGCTGCGTTGGGTCTTCGTTTCTGTGCGAGGGCTCTCTCCAGTTGCGGCAAGCGGGGGCCACTCTTCATCGTGGTGCACGGGCCTCATTATCGCGGCCTCTCTTGTTGCGGAGCACAGGCTCCAGACGCGCAGGCTCAGTAGTTGTGGCTCACGGGCCTAGTTGCTCCGCGGCATGTGGGATCTTCCCAGACCAGGGCTCGAACCCGTGTCCCCTGCATTGGCAGGTGGATTCTCAACCACTGCGCCACCAGGGAAGCCCTAGCATCTTCTCTTTATCCTCATGGTTCTGGCATTTCATAACTTTGTGTCTTGATGTGTGTGTGTGTGTGTGTGTGTGTATACATACCCGCGTGCATGCATGCTCTCGTGTATGTGTTAATTGTTCTAGGAACTGCATAGATAATATTTTGGGCAGATTTTTCCATATTTTTTTATTTTGGCCTTTCATCTTTCTCTTTCTGTCCCTCTCCCTCTCTGTCTGTCTCTTTCTCTGTCTCTTTTTTTTTTTTTTCATACATTTATTTATTTTTTAGCAACGTTAATTATTATTTATTTATTTATTTATTTATTTTTTGGGCTGTGTTGGGTCTTCGTTTCTGTGTGAGGGCTTTCTCTAGTTGCGGCAAGCGGGGGCCACTCTTCATCGCGGTGCGCAGGCCTCTCACTGTCACGGCCTCTCTTGTTGCGGAGCACAGGCTCCAGACGCGCAGGCTCAGCAGTTGTGGCTCACGGGCCCAGTTGCTCCGTGGCATGTGGGATCTTCCCAGACCAGGGCTCGAACCCGTGTCCCCTGCATTAGCAGGCAGATTCTCAGCCACTGCGCCACCAGGGAAGCCCTCTCTGTCTCCTTTTAATCCGATGTTGGATCTCTAGATCTAGTCTTTAATTTTCATATCTTTTCTTTCCTATTTACCACATTTTTCCTTTTTGTTTGACTTTCTGGGACATTTTCTTGACTTATCTTCCATTCTTCTATGACTTTCAAATTTTGATGATCACAATTCTCAAGGATTCTTTCTTACCTTCCAATTGGTCATATTTTAAGTATCATCTTGTTTTCTGGATGCAGTGTCTTCATTTATCTTTCTGAAGATATATTTTTTAAAAAGTCTTCTGCTCCCTGAATTGCCTCTGCTTCCTGCAGGTCCCTGATTGTGTGTCTTGTGCCCCTCTTTCATGCTGAAGATTTGCTGAAGTGTATGGTGATCCTGGACTGTTTCTTCGTATTTAGGAATTGAACACTAGAAAGCTAGTAAGATCCTGCTTTGTGTGCACGGTGGGGCTTGTCAACTGTTCTGCTTCACTAAGGCATGACTGCCATGTAAGCTCGACTTCCTTGGGAGACCCTCACATGTCACTCTCCAGAAGTCCATTCTAAGGCATTTAGTTTCTCCAGAGAAGCATTCTCTAATCTCCTCTGGGGTGGCGGTATTTGAGGCAAGACCGAGGGTGAGATGGCTGGGTAAGCAGTGTTGTTCCTGGTTTCTGTTGTTTTATTTATTATTTTTAAAATATTTATTTATTTATTTGGCTGCATCAGGTCTTAGTTGCGGCACACGGGATCTTCATTGCGGCATGCGGGATCTTTCGTTGCATTGTGCAGGCTCTTCCTTGTGGCAGGTGGGCTTCTCTCGTTGCGGCAAGCAGGCACCAGAGCACATGGGCTCAGTAGTTGTGGCGCATGGGCTCTAGAGTGCGTGGGCTTAGTTGCCCCACGGCATGTGGGATCTTAGTTCCCTGACTAGGGATCGAACCCACGTCCCCTGTGTTGGAAGGAGGATTCTTAACCACTGGACCACCAGGGAAGTCCCATTTCTGTTGTTTTAGGAGCAAGAAGAAGGAGCTCTGCCTCGTGCTTCACCCCAGCCCTCCCCTGAACGTTTCAGGTTCAATTTCTCTGTGATGAAACCACCAGACTCTGACGGATGGGGGTGAGGTGATGGCCGGGGTGACTTGTTCCAGCCCCGAGCCTCACTGCCGCCTTCCTTGGTCCCCTGACCCTTCAAGTAGTGGGTCTCCCCAGCAGAACTGACTTCCTGTCATGATTCCCTGCTGCAGACCTGGTGGTCCTTTCTTCCCTATCTTCCTCCTCTCTGTAAGCGAGCTTTTCCTCCTTTGGCTTCTCATCTTCCAAAACGTTGTTGAAATATCTCATTTCCTCTTGTCTCCCCTCTTCCTCTTTGTGCGCCAATATTTCTTTAATTCCTTTGTATGTTAATAGCATTTGGGGTGAGGAGGCTAAGGACCAGTGTTCAGCATTCCATGTTTAACTGGAAATCACTGTGAAGTGTTTCAAAAAAGTTTACAAGGTATTTTCGAGAACTGGCCTCTTTTTGCAAGGCACGTGTTGCCTGCGAGTATTTGGGCAACCCCTTACTGCTACTTTTTCACATGGTCTCCAAGCACAGTCAGACATTTGTTGTGGATTGAAATAAGCCTGTCTGTGCTGACGGAGTGGAATTCAGCGTCCTCAGTTTGCATTTACCCATCCTCCATTTAGTTCTGCCTCATTGGCGCTTCGCCTTGCTATTTGATGGGAAATATTCTCCCCATAAACTTCAGTAAGATGTAAGTGGATTTCTGCCGTGGAAATATTGTTCAAAAGCTGCAAAACCAAATCACAGCAGGTGCTTTGTCTTGGGACCATGTGTCTTGCAAAGCAGCCATTTACAATACCACTTGTAGAAAGCCACAAGCAGTCACAGCTAATTCACTTTACAGGAGTTTTATTTGTACTTATGGGAGAATCACACCACCAAACAGAATCATTCCTCTAACAAGACAGCAGCATTAATCATCTTTCTCAACTTGTGTTCGCAAATCACCTTATTTACTGGTTTTCTTCTTTGGGTTAGAATATGGTGGCGTTAGGGTTGGTGAAGATGCAGATGGTGTTCTCTGAAGCCATCGGGGCAAACATGGAACTTTCAAGAGTGAGTCAGCTGGCCCAGCTGTCTGTAGGCTAATAGTATTGCAGCCTGAGTGCTGTCGCTTGTGAAAGCTGGCCGGAGTTAGATCCAAGCCCACATTGGGCTTATCTGTCTGGGCCGGGGAGGGTTGATAGCAGAATCCAGGGAAAGTTACTTCATACTCCTGTGGGCATCTGATGGCCACTCTGGAAAGGTTCTCAGCCTCCAAGGCCCTAAAGAGAGGTTCTAGATCTTAGCTGGACTTGGGACTCACAAGGGAGCTTTTAAATCCTGATGCCCAAGTTGCATCCCCAGACCAACTGAATCAGAATCTTTGAGGGTGGGACCCAGCATCAGTAGTTTTGAAAGCTCTTGAAGAGACAAGGGACAGGCTGCATACTACCACTAGGTCATTTTTAAAATCCTGTGGTTGTTATATAAGCAAAGAAACTTATTTGAACTTTTAATTATTTGGAACTAATTTGGATTTGGGGAAAGTGGGAATACTTCATGTCATAATCATTTAGATTCACTCTTACTTTGCAGCTGTTTCCATGGTGTGATGAGGTAGATTTTTCTCGCTCTCGTGAAAGAGAATTAAGGGGTTATTCTCAATTCAGAATCCAGAGCATTCGGGGAATACTCTGCCAATGGATTTTGCTCCTATGGAGAATGTAGTGGGAAAAATAGTGGAAAGGTCTGTGGGCAGGGCTGGGCACTGGCTGGATGTGACTTCACCGGGGTCCTGTGTCTCTCCTGGCGTGTGCAGGTCCCGTGGCTGTCATCAGTGGCGAGGAGGACTCAGCCAGCCCGCTGCATCACATTAACCACGGCATCACCACGCCCTCGTCTCTGGATGCCGGGCCGGACACAGTGGTCATCGGCATGACTCGCATCCCGGTCATTGAGAACCCCCAGTACTTCCGTCAGGGACACAACTGCCACAAGCCAGACACATGTGAGTACCGCAGTAGAATGTTGTCCCTTCTGGGGAGGGAGGGTGGCATGGCGATAGACCACGTAGCTGGGGTTCTGGAACCTTCTGGGGTGACCTACCACCTGCTAACCTCCCACTCTCTAAGAGACCCTCCCTCTTTGTTTCAAAACTTGAAGAATAGCCTGGGCGAGGGGACACCACTGGGACAGAGTCCCCTGGGCAGAGCGGGCTCGGGGTGGGGGTGTGGCGGAGCAGCCTGGAGGCAGGAGGCCCAGCCCCACCTGGAGAGGTGCTCCCAGTAAGGCAGGGGGCACAGACACGGCTGGTTGTACCTGTGGACCCGGCCTGTGTATTCAGGAAATGTAACCTGACTCTGTCCAGACAACAGCCCTTGAGGTCGTCAGACCCGCTGCCCCAGCCTCCACTAGAGAGGAAGGGAGTGAAGGGCGGTGAGTACCTTTCGAATGGAAACATCTCTCTAGCTGCCCCTCCAGTGCCCCGAAGTGCACGTTCTGAGAATCAGATCATGGCCCCGGTGCTAGGACCCTTCCCCTCCCCGCTACAGATGTCTCCTTCAGATCAGAGGGCTCGGGGCACCTGCTTCCTAATCTCTCTTCCCTCCTGGTGGTTCAGCCCCTCCCTTTGTATTTCTGCTGAGTCTGCTAGGGCCTCTCCCCGTTCCTGGTGCCTCCGTGGCTTGGCCCTCCATCCAGCAGCTGTTTCCCTTGCTGTGTCCCCAGGCTCAATCTAGGCTCAGCGACTACAGTGCACACCCCTCCCCTCCCACTGTTCCTGCTCCCGAGAAACGGGCAGCTGTGTCAGGAGAGGGAACAGAGACCCCTGGAGACTGCCCTAGAGCTAGAAGGGACAGAAGGGATGGGGTAGGTTAAGGCCTCATCTACAGACAGGAAACCCGAGGTTCTGGGAGGCTGTGAGTCCCCCTTCCCTGCCCGTAGGCTTCTGCCAATCTGTTCTCTTCGTCTGGTCAGCTGGTCCCAGGTCAGCCTAGGAAGAAATGCCTCTGGTCTTGCTCTCCCTCCTGGCGGGGCTCTCTATACTTGGGCTACACTCTTTGTAGCTCACAGAACTCTTGCAGCTCCCACTGGTCCATCTTATAGCAGAGTGGGCATTCAGCCACCCCATCCACCTTTGCTTCTGTGTTTCTGGCTCTGTTTTTAGTGAGAGGATTGCCACAGTGGGAGGGACTGGGCTAGAATCAGGATAAGGTCATCATTTGCCTCCCAACCTTGATGTCCTCCAGAATCTGTCTCAGTGTTTATCAGACTCCCCCCATCAGTACCAGTTAGAGGAAGGGTACTTGGGTTCTGGACCAGAGCTGGGCAAGGGAAGAAAGATACCTGCATTTCAGATAAACAGTGAGGAAGACAGTGCAAAGAATGGTTCTACTCTGGCTAAAGCTCTCACCTCGGATCAGGGTCATCCTGGACTGACCTCGGTGAGGCTGGGAGGAAAGCCCTCCTGTGATGGTAGCATGGGTCCAAGCTTGGTCCAGGGTTGGCACTGCTGAGCTTTCTAGAGTGATGTTGGTATTTGAATAGAGGCTTGGCATTGCTGTTGAATATACAGCTGATTCTCGTTATTCCAAGTATTCTGTAAAGTCACTTTGACCACTAAATTAGCGAACACTGGACCATTGTTCCTAGGGGAAATCCAGGGTTAGGTTCGTGCAAGCATCTGGTCACAACACTTTTATCAGCTGATCAAGACATAACATGTATTATGTGTGCTTCTGTTTAAAGACACCTTAGTACATACTGTTGGTTCCTTAACATTGAACTCATAGTGGCCAATAGCACTATGACTCATGCCTGAACAAAGCTTATCAAACACACCTCTTTTCTCCGTAAGGCACATCGCAGCCTTCTCACTCATAGGAACACTAGACAGAGCTTCAGCACTATGCTTGGGGGCTGCTTTAAACTGGGATCTCACCCACGAAAAGCACAAATATGCAAAAAAGGTGGCATTGGATAGACCACGAGAAGGACACTTGTTTACAGTATGAGAGCTGAAACGAGAAAGCAGAGCATGGCTTTTTAACCTCAGCTGGGAATGTGCATGTGGGGTGACTCAAATTGGTCACCACTTCTCGAATGTTTGTGAATGACTGTGAAAGCGCTGTGTGTGTGTGTTCTGGGGTTGCACATAAATTGTAGCGAGTAGGTGAATTCATAAAGACAGAATCCGGGAAAAACGAGGATGGGCTTTGTTCCCTGTAGTGGAAGCTACAAGGTATAGAGTAGGGTCCCATGGGCTCCTGATACCAGGTGGTGGCATAGTTTCCAGATGGGGCGAATGTGGCATGTGAGGAGGAAGATCCCTCTGGGCCATCAGAATGAGTGGGCACCGTGGAGAGACCGGTGGGTTCTGAGTGTCCTTTGATGTCAGGACCCAGCACCCAGCCAAGGAGCTGTCGCCCTGGGAAACAGTGCAGGGGAGAAACGTCTCCACAGCTCCTTGTGTTTGTGACTCAAAGCAGACGGCCTTTCTACGTCCAGACAGCACTTCTGTGTACACAGGAAGGGATCGGTGGAGACAGAGAGGAAGCAGGTTTAGTGACAAGACTTGAGGGAGTAGGGAACAAACAAGACCTCATCAGAGCAAAATCCCCGGATGAATCCAGCTTATCCAAACCCTCTGATATTAGGGAAGATGCCCTTTTCAGGGAAGCGGTACGTTTTGTCTTGTCAGTAGACAGCGGATGGCTCTTAATTGTTTTCAGAAAACATGTGTGGCAAAAGGACAAACAACGTGCAGGAGCCTTGTAACCGGATTTGGCTAATCCTCCCTCTGTGAATCCATGGCTGACTCGCACAGTCCTGGGAGGGAGCGCCTGGCCCTCTCCTCGCTGAGATTTACCGGCTGGGAAGCAGCAGGTCTCTGATTACAAAGGCTTCATCAGTCAAGGGAAGGGACTCCAAGACACATCCCCATGTGCGATGAAACACTATCATAAATAATTAAAACCACATGCGCCTTGGCGGATAAATAAGCAGTGAACGTTTATGATGCTGTAGACAGGGCTGGGGTCACTCCTTTGGCGGGGGATGGGGGACGACAAGAAGCAAGGAATTAAGGGAGGAGAGATGCTCATATCTTGGGGCCCTGGGGGGGGGGGTCTCCCATCTGAGTCCCTTCCTCGTCCCATTTAACAACGCGGACTGTGGGGAGAAATCGCAGGGACATTAGCTACCTGAATTTAGGGGTCATTTCCGCACGTCCTCCGGTGATGGATTTAGCACAGAAGTGCTTTTCTTTCTTTACACACGTGTTTATCATAAGTGGTGGGACCTTTCTGGCTGGAGTGATTAAGACGCTGCTCCTCTCCTGGCTTCTCACTCTCTATCTGTCTTCAGTCTGGTCCATAGCATTTTTCATAGTGTGTCAGGGCTGCAAGGATGTTTAGAGCTCACCTGGTACCATCCGTTATCAGATGCTTGCAGCCCCTCACCTATGTGCCCGAGTGCTCTGCATTTGGCATTGTCTTTATTCTAAATTTATTTGGCCTTTCCAGGGGTGCTGGAAGAGCTGAATAAAGACGCTGCTCTTCGGGGTTGGATATAGAATCTGCAGTCTAGTGAGGCCGCCCTCATTATTTATTTAAAGCCCCCTGATGTTCAAAAGCATCAGGAAACCGGTACAGCCCTCCATGTCACACAGCCAATTTGAGGCTAGGTCCTTCTGAATGAGACAGCAAGGGGCCGGTCTAGGTGGGTTACTGGGGAGAAGTTTCAAGCTATTTGTAGCCACGTTGGGCACTAGGTGACTTTTGTCCCCCTTGTGACTGCGCTGGGCTGCAGTTGTGGTGCCTGTGCTGGGCCGGACTGCAGGCGGCTGTGTTAGGAGTCATGCTTTGGCTCTTGCCCGTTGCTCGGTTGGAAGGCTGCTTGGCTCTGTTCAAGGTCCTGGGGTTCTCTGTTCATCCCCTTTTCCCAAACCCGTTCTCAGAGGACAACTTTGCCTCTTGGGTGAGAGAGCAGAGGCCAGCTGGGGGTGCTAACCCGTGTCACCCTCCCCTCCTGCCCTCTGTCCCCAGGCCAGGCTGTCTGCCTTTATTCTCAGGTTGTTTCTGTCTCAGAGGGGGTGCATCTTCCCAGCGTCAGCGTTCCCAGCTCCCCACCCCTCCCTATGACCTCTCCCCTCCTGGTGGGCCTGTAGTCAGGGACTCTCCCTGACCCTGGCCAGCCATCCTTTGCTCTCAACTCCCCTTTCAGACATTGTCCCCTTCCACTCAGCACTATACCTCTTCACGTTCCCTGCCTCGTAGCTCTGTTTCCCCAGGAACCCCCGAGTTCTCTTGGTAAAACTTGAGCATATTCCTTTGGGTCCCTCCTCTTCATTAGCATCTGAGTCATTCACGCAGTGCTGACTTTTCTCCCTTTCATCTATTCAATAAATATTCATTGAGGGTTTGTGTCAGGCCTTCTTTTTGGCTCTGGAAACAATGGGGAACAAGGCATGCATGGTCCCTACCCTCAGAGACTTACTGCCACCCGGGCTGATCTCCAAGATGCAGGATGGGACCCTGTGCCCCCTTGGGGCCACTCCCGGGGCCTCGTGTCTTCGCCTTGCTCCTTTCTGCTGCTGATTCACCAGCCTCCACCCCTAGTCACTTCTTTCCAGGTCTCCCTCCAAGCTCACAACTCCGACGACTGTTACCACAGTGTAATTCCTGCTTGAAATGCCCATCTCCCTCCCCGCATACCCTCATTCCCTTTTCTTCCTTCCTGTACCTACTCATCACTGGGCATCTGGCTCACTTCCAACCACCTGTGAGTTCTTCCTAGGCCCATCCTATTGAAAAGTGACCTTTCCCCATGGCTTAGAGGAAAAGCCATGCACAGTAGTCTTGCATGATTTTGAGTCAAATCTTAGGTCATCCTGTCCCTTCTCAAAGATGTGGGTCCTGTTTCCCAAACCTGACTTTGAACTTATTCCAAGAAGTAGCTCTTATGTGTCACCAGTCTTTTTTTTTGTTTTGTTTTTAATTTTTCCTTTATTTATTTACTTATTTATTTTTATTTCTGGATGCATCTGGTCTTAGTTGCAGCACGTGGGATCTTTCATTGCGGCGCGCGGGCTTTTCTCTAGTTGCGGCGCACGGGCTTCTCTCTAGTTGTGGCGTGCAGGTTTTTTCTTCTCTCGTTGAGGCGCGCGAGCTCAGTAGTTGTGGCACTCGGGCTTAGTTGCCCCGCGACATGTGGGATCTTAGTTCCCCGACCAGGGATCGAACCTGCATCCCCTGCGTTGGAAGGCGGATTCTTTACCACTGGACCACCAGGGAAGTCCCCTGTGTTACCAGTCTTCATTGTCTGTGGAAACACAGCATGGGACTAGGGTTGAAGAAGATACCAACCAACCGTGTGTCAGATGACGCTTGGTGAGTGTGTCTTCATTCCAGGCGCAGGCTCTCGAGAGATGTCACAGACCGAGGGAAAGGTCGTTGATCTGCATCAACAGCCTCCTCTGGACCAAGCCCTGGGCTGGGCTTTCCATTTTTTACCTCATGCAATCTTTCGCCCACTCTCTGAGGGAGAGGCTGATATACCCATTTTATAGATAAAGAAACTGAGGTTCAGTGAGCTTAAAGGACTTGTCCCAGATCATACAGCTGTTAAGAGAGAGCCTGAGGTGAAAACCCAGACCTACTGACTCCAGGATGCATCCTTTCCCTGTCAGATCACATTGCCTAGGATTCCAGTGGTCCACAAGCATTTACTATCCACCTCCTGGACTCAGGGAAGCTGGCTTTTGAGGAATGCTGTATTGTGGAGGTTCGATGTTCTTCCTGTTTCCAGGATAAGGACAGCCCTATGGGGAAGAGAACCTTGGCTGAAGGTCCCTGTAGTCATGAAGCTGGGTCAGCCTTGGTCTGGCTGTTGGGACTTATCCTCCTTTCTGAATTCTTCCCCAAAATCAAGTTCCCAAGGGACCATGGTTGCCTTCAGATAAGGAAATACTTGGCCCTGGGGATAAGTCAGTTTCTTAATTTTTAAAAAATTTTTAGAGCAGGTTTAGGTTTACAGAACAGTTAAGCAGAAGTACAGAGTGTTCCCATTTACCCCCTCACACGTCCCCCACCAAAATCTCCCCTATTATTAACATCTGGCGTTAGTGTGGTACATTTGTTACAATTGAAGAACAAATATTGATATATTGTCATTAACTAAAGTCCATAGTTTACGGGAGGGTTCACTCTTCGTGTTGTACAGTTCTATGGGTTTTACAAGAGCATCGTGTCATGTATCCATCACTTAAGTATCACACACAATAGGTTCACTACCCTAAAACTCTCCTGTGGTCCAAGATTCATTTCCCCTCCCCAGCCCCTGGCAACCATTAATCTTTTTTACTGTCTTCATAGTTTTGCCTTTTCCAGAATGTCGTTATAGCTGGAATCATACAGTATGTAGCCTTCTCAGATTGGCTTCTTTCACTTAGCAATGTGCATTTAAGGTTCTTCCATGTCTTTTTGTGGCTTGATTGCTTATTTCTTTTCATCACTGAATAATACTTCATCGTATGGCTCTACCACAGTTTATCTATTCAGCTATTGAAGGACATTGTATTAGTGTCTAAGGGCTGCTGTGGCAAAGTACCACAAACTGTGTGATTTCAAACAATAGAAATGTATTGTCTCGTCGTTCTGAAGGCTGGAAGCCTAAAATCAAGGTCTCAGGGGACTCTGCTCCCTCTGCAACCTGTAGGGGAATCCTTCTTCCCTGTTCTCAGCTTTTGGTGGTTTGCTGGAATCCCTTGGCTTGCCACTGCATCACTCCAACCTTCTGTCCTCACATGGCATCCTCCCTGTGTGTCTGTCTTCACAAGGCCTTCTTCTTACAAGAACACCAGCCGTATTGGATTAGGGGCCCATCCTTTTCCAGTATGACTTCATCTTGACTTAACTAATTACATCTGCAATGACCCTGTTTCCAAATAAGGTCACATTCTAAGGTACTGGGATTAGGAATTCAACTTGTTTTTTGCGGGGAGGGGGGTGTGGGTGGACACAACTCAACCCACAGTAGACATCTTAGTTGCATTCTAGTTTGGGCAATTATGAATAAAGCTGCTATAAACATTTGTGTGCAGGTTTTGCATGGACATAAGTTTTCAACTCATTTGCATAAATGTCTAGGCGCGCGATTGCTGCATCGTATGGTAAGAGGATGTTTAGCTTTGTAAGAAACAGCCAAACTGTCTTCCAGGTGGCAGTACCAAGGCAGATTAGGTTCTTTTCATTTCATATTAGACCGGCCTCCACTGCCCAGCTCCTGCCCCAGGGTTTCTTGGACTTGTCAGTGCACACCCACCTACTCTGTGTGCTTTCTTGAGTGTGTCTATGTATGTGTGTGTACACACAAGTGTGTGCATCTATATGTCTTCTGCTCTAAACTATACCAGCAACTGATGATGGTATAATTCTCATCGGATAGTTATTTGGCCTATAGTGAGCATACTTCACTTCTAACTTGTCATTGGTCTGAGGCCAATTGCCACATTGACTACAGAACTGGCGCCTTGATTTTCTGACCAGCGTGCTCATGCCTTCACAGCGTCTCAAAAGCAGTTTGTCACAGTGACTCTCTATGGTGCCCACCCGGAGCCCCCAGTGACCCTCACCTCTTCGGGCATCCAAACCCTTTTCTGTTTTGGTTTCCCAGAAACCTTGCTAATGCCTTCTCTTTCCCCATGTGTCATTTCAAGCTGGCCCTGGTCTTTCGGGCCTCCTTTCAGGCCTTCAGGACTCTGTTTTCCACGTGAGTCTCTACACTTTGAACCATACGTGTGCGTTCAACCTTCAGCCTCTCCTGGCTGGTCACTTCTACATCCTGCTTTCTTAGGCCTGTCACTCGTCCTCCCTGGCTGAGCCGGCAGCTCTGTCCTGGGGTCCCTCACAGCACGTCGTTCTCATTGGGCTGTTGATACCCCATCTGTGTTGGTTCCCTCCAACCCCCTTTTCTCCTTTATTCCTCAGTAAGTCAACAAGCATCCATTGAGCTCTTATTAAGTGCCGGGCACTCTGACGTCGGCCCTGGGTTAGGGTAAAGGACCCACCCTTCCTTACCTCTCTTTGGCTACATTGCAGCTGTTTGGAGGTCCCGTCCTCACTGTCTTTCCTCAGGGCAATTGCTTGATGCACTCCCCTTATCATACCAGCCTAAAAGGCGAGGACGTCCACAAAGATGACCAAAGCTGGAACCAGTAGGTCTATGAACTGTGTCCCTTTAGCTGGGACCAGTGGTTCCTACATCAGGAGTGAGGGAGTGGCTTGTCTCTTCCTCCCCTTCTGGGCCAATCAGCCACGGACCCTGTCTTTTCTGGAAGAGGAACTGCCAGGGCCGATTTACCAGCTGTGGTGGGGAGCACAGAGCCTGTGGACATAATGCAGTATTAATAGTGCATCGGCATGATATAGATTTCTGTCACCTTCTATACTAACAAACATTGCTTAGCGCAGGGTAATGATGGGTGTTTATTCCCAGCCACTTAGCTCAGCATAATGGACTTGCAGATGAAATATGGAGAATGGGCTCCTTTGTCTGGGAGGCCACCCACCCTGGAACCAGGAGCAGAGACAGCAGTCGTAGCTGCTGCTACTGAAGAATATGCCTTTCTAGGTTTTTCTCTAGCAGAAGTCCTGATGGAAGGAAAGGTATCTGGTTACAGGGCTGGGCTAGGAGCTCTTCCTCTGGGAGTGGAGCTGAAGTGGAGGCTGGCTTACAGGGGGTGGGGGGATTGCTGTTTGCTCCCCTCTGGTTGGTTTAGGAGGGAGGCCTGGCTAAATGTGACGTGAAGAGATTAGGACCAATGTGGGCGTGGCCCGTTCTGATGCATCTCTTCCTTTATTCTGCTGGTTGGATCTTGATGGTCCCCATTAAGGGAACTATAGGTTGAATCTTGGTGAAGGTAATAGTGATATTTTCCCTTAGCCTTTTTCACCGATTGGGTGTCTCCAGGCTCTGTTTGCCAGACAGTCTTTCATAGAACATTTTAAACAAACAAAAATTAGGATTGTTCCCCTTGGATTTTTCTTCAATCCTATTTTCAGATCCAGTTAGAATAAGTAGCAGACCCCTGAGAAGGCTGTGGTGTTAGGTTTGGTGGGCCCAAGGAGGAAAGGAGCGCTCAGACACATTACCAGTTTCTTTTCTTTCCAGACAAAGCTAGGTGATTCCAGAATGGATTATCTTGAGAGCCAAGGCAGTAAGTAAGTCCTGGGCCCGCATGCTTCAGCTTGTCCTGAGGGTTTCAGTCCCTGGAGACTAACCTCTGTGGATACTGATTCCCAAATCCCTTAGATCTAGGCATAATCTAAGCATAGCCTATTGCCCTTTCTTTTCTCTATCCCAGGATTTAAAAAAATCACATGATTGCATTTCCCCCAAATTATCTGAAACGCTAGAAATTGCTGAGCATGTACTTTGGAGCTGTAACCAAACTAGTCCAAAGGGACAAACTCTGGTTCATCTCCCTGAGCCAAGACAACCTGCCTTCCTATTGAGTCTTATGACCTCATATGTTCTGTGCTTCACTGCCATAATTACATACTCAAAGTTAGTAGCTGCATGCAGTCATGCTAATTAAGTAATTAGGTATAATTATGCTCACTGTAAATACACGGTAATTGGCTTAAAAAAAGTACTTAGGGGGGTAAGCATGTGCTCCGTGGTGGAGGAGGAGGTGAAGAATGATAAGACCCTCAGCCAGCCTGTAGTCATGTCATTTCGTGGGGGAACATGAACGCAGGGGAAGGTGCACCCAACAGCTGAAAGTGAGTGAGATGTGGAGTGGGCCCTTCCCTTCCTGTCCAGAGCCCTGGGAGCTGAAGTTCTACTTGTCTTCTTGGCATGTTTTGGCCTCAGTCTTGTCTCCAAGGAGTGGGAGGATTAACTTCCCTCCAGAGATCCTCTCCAGCTCAAGATTTCCCAGACCTTTACTCTTTTTTTCCTTCAACTGGATACAAGCATCTAAATTGGATGGGAGTTTTTAAGGGTGATCATTCTGAACCAGCTGAGAAATCCACACAGCGATCAGATAGGAATCAAAAGTTGGGCTTTCTTGCTAGACTTCAGAAAGTTGCTTAGAAATAAAGCCAAAATGGGCTTCTTGGTGCCTCTCCCAAGCTTTGAACTTGGGATGCACAGACAGGAGTTGGGTCTCAGAGCAGATGTTGTCTATCTGGTTGCGTGGAGGGTCATGGTCTGCCTCATTTTTGCAAGTCAGAAAGCTTAGGAGCTCCTTGGAAAACCACGTAGGCAGGAAGAGTCTCCCTTTTCTGCATTAGCCCTACCTGGAAGAGAATATGATGAGGGATGATGGACTCTGCCCACCTCACCCATCAGGTAAATCACTCATTTCTCACAGGGAGGGACCAAGCACACAGGTTGGGGAAAGAGCTGGGGGTTACTTCCTGTGTCTTTGAGGACATAGAAATTCCTATTTTATGGGCAGAGGCTAAAAGACAGGAAAAAAGACCCCCCTCCCTCACCATCCTTAGAGACAGCAAGGGGTGCTATTGTTAGTGGCAGCCCCTATTAGTATTCTCTTTCCAGAAGCCCTTTCCAGGAGAAAATGGTCATCATCTCCATTTCCTCTGAATGAGCACATGAGTCATACTCCAGATGGGAGACATGCCTAAGAGCTGGGGAGTTCTCCTTCTCATTGTGCTGTCTTCTTAATGGTCAGTAATTAAAAACCCAAGCTCTACTCACCTGTTAGCCAAGAAACCCTGAGTGCAACTGCCCTTCTGTCTTCTCCCCAGCTGCCTTTAACGCAGGATTTCCCAAATGGTGCTCTGGCAGTTTTTCAGAAAAAAAAGTTCCACGGTCAAATAAGTTTGGGAAAACCTGGATTGAATACGTTTTTTGTTTTACTGTGGGATTCTGAGAGCTTCTAATGGTAAAGGTCATTGCAATTTTGTAGGAGAACACTTGGGTCTGCAGCATTTACCAAATTTATTGGACCCCCCCCCGCAAACTTGATTTTTGAGGTACACTTGTTAGCATCTCTCTGTGGATGCAGATGTTCAGTGGATCGCATTCTGGGCTGTTCCGGGGGTTTGGGGTTCTGTTTTTGCCTCCCCAGCAGATGTGATAACTCATGTGACAGAGTGCCCAGATGGGCCTGAACCTGTTTGGCACGTGCTCTGTCCCATTTCTTCCCAAGCATCTGGGAGGGACAGGAGGTGGATGAGTTCCATGGGACTGCCCCGAGTTGGGGTGGTGGCATTCTTCAGGATATCTGGCAGAGCACTAAGTGCCCTCCATGCAAGTGGATCAGGGGTCTTTGTTGGTTATTCTCTGCCTAGAAGCTCTTGCAGGTGCCTCTAACACTTCCAAAACCCCCAGATCCAGAGATGCTGGTCATGACCAAATTTCACTGCATTCCTTGTTTCCAGGCAGATCTGCCACTTAGGGTTGGAATCTCAGGGAGCTGTCTCTAAGGAGAAATGCACAATCCAAGATGCAAGCTGCTGCCCCAAGCCACTGTTTCCAAACCATTGGGTGGAAGGTCAAAGCACCTCTTTATTTCAAGAAGGGGATCCCTTTTCATTAGAAAAGAACATAAGATGAGTGTGGGTGGTCCTAGACCCTGGTCCCAGCCTACTGACTCAGCAGCCACGTGACTGTGGGCAAGGCATCTACCATCTCTAAACTTGAGATAAGAAAATGTGACCACCTTAGCTGGTATTTTTTGAGATGACGTGGCATGAGAATTTGAAAGGGCTCTGTCAACTTGCCTAAGTGGTATATACATGACCATCCTTGCCTTGACAACGACATTCTTACAACGATAGTTACAATTCCTGCCTCAAATATGCTGTTGGAGGAAACCAGATTGATGGTGTCAAAAATAGAGGTTTGCAAAGCTTGAAGTTATTTCTGAAAAGATAAGAATATTTCTCTCCAATGATTTCTTTCCCCCAGCTCTAAGAAATCGCAGTTTATCACCCAGATCCGCAGCCACAGAGATGCTCTTGGGAGTCAAGACTGTAATATGTTGGTTGTCAGGAAACGATCAATGCAGATGAGCAGAGCGCTCAGGCCAATTTCCTTTTGGGTTTATGAGACTGCAAAGCCGTGGGTGCAACTAGGGGATGGCAGAGAGATTCATGCTGAGATTCTTGTGTTGGTTTTATAGTCTTTGTTTGCCCTTCCCCCTTGTCAGGAAACATTATTTTGTTGAAACTGCAGTGCCCCTGCTCTCCCATATACCTGCCCAAGTGCATCACTTGAGTTACTTGTACGTCTGTGCCCATATGGTACCTTTTATACAGTTAGGGCTTTAATGCCTGGCCACTCAAGTGGCCTCCTTTTTCGTTGTTCTTATACATAAGTGCACAGCCCCTTCATTCTTCCTCAGCAGACCTACACGTGGGACTTTTAGACACAAATGTACATGTTTATGGGTCTTGTTTATATTTGTGCACATATCTCATGTTTTGGACACTGATTGTATCAGCTCAGATCTTTTGGCTGAAAGTACTAGGCAATCCTGACTCACTTGGGCTTAAACAAGAAGGCAGTTGGTCATCACATAACTCAAGTAAATAGGTAGGGAAGGCTCCTGGTTAAGTACATTAGGACTCTAGTTCTGCTTTTCTGAGATTCTCTTGCCTCTGCCTTTCTGTGTTCGGCTTTACCACCAGGCTGGCTCCCCTTATGATTACGGAATGGTTGCAGGAGCTCCAGGCATCACAACCAAACACATGGCCCAGGGACAGCACAGAATTGTCTCTTCTTGTGGGTTGACTGAAATTGAGAAAACCTTTTCCCAGGTTCCCCAGCAGCCTTTCCCTCCTGTCTCATTGGCCAGAATTACATCATCTGTTTATTCTTAAGCCAGTCACCCATAAAGAAAATGGGACTAAAACAAACACCTAGGCTCCTCCAGATACTCCCCTGGGCTTGGGGATGCAACTCACTTCCCCTGAGGCATAAGGCTGCCCGGAGGGGTGTGAATACCCTCCACAGAATCAGAGTCTGTTAGCAAGAAAGAAAGTGAGAAATGACACTGCCCGCCACCCCAGTTTTTCTACGAGGGTCAACTCCTGCTCTGCTAGGAGTACGCAGAGGCCTCTTGGGGTAGAAGTGGCAGGAGGAAGATGAGAACGTTGATCTCATGCAAATTTTACTCCTCCTCTGTCTCTCTCCGCTGAGGGAAAGCAAGCTGGTAATTTGTGGTCATTGTCAGTGGTGTTCTGGTCTGGGAAATTGTCATGCTAATTTTCAAGGCTATACTTATATGCCCGAGCAAAGACAAATTTCTTCATTTTAGCTGGATCCGATTATCTTGGTTGAACAAGCTGTGTGAATTCCTGGGAGCTGCTGTGTGATCCTTTGGAAGCATCGTTTCTGGAGAGTAGGTGGGAGCAGGGGCTGGTGAAGAGAAAGAAAGGGGCAGAGTAGCGAAGAGAGGAGAAATCACATTTACTCAGTACCTCTCAATACCTACTCAGGGCCAGGGTCTGATCTTTAAGCAGGTGAAAATAATAGTAAAATCGTACACAGCGGAGTGCTTACTGTTGGCACTGAAAACTCTTTAAATATGATAAACTGCTTAATCCTTACAAAAACCATAGGCGCTATTACTTCCCCCATTTGGTAGATGGGGAAACCGAGGCACTGGGGAGATTAAGTCATTTCCTGTAATCTCAGAGCTAGGCAATGACAAAACTGTGGTACGACAGAGCCCGCCACCCTCTCTTCCCCTCATCAGTCCTTCTGTCTATGTTAAATCTACTTGTCGTGTAAGTGTTATGGTCCCCATTTCACAGATTGGGAAACTCAGACTCAGGGAAGTTAAGGAACTTGTCCAAGGTCACTCGCTGGTCAGTGATGGAGTCAGGATTCAAACTCAGGGATTTAGGAACATGCCTCTTGCCCTGGCCCAGGCTGTGTCCTCTCACTATTAGCTGACCTCCACTTCACCTGCACCCCATCTTCCGGGAGACTGAGGATGAGCTTGGAGATTGTCAGACAGTTGCTGGCTTGGATGACCCATGGTGCCCACCATCGAGTCAGCAGAAGGGAGTCCCTTTCTAGCACTTTCACGGCTCCCATGTAGGTAGCCCCCTCCTCACTCCTACCTCAGCAGGTCATCTAGAGCTTCAGATGCCTGGAAGGCAGGCCTCCCAGAGTCGGGTCCAAAATCGATGGGCAGTGGAGGGGATGCAACAGCTACACTGGGAGGAAGAGAATGAAAGTCCTTGGGGTCAAATTGGCTTCTTTCTTGGCCAAGCTTCCTTTTCTCCTGTCCCTGGTGGCTGTGTAGCTTAATTTGTCACCCAGATTGTAGCCAGCCGGGCCTCTCACCAGGCACTGTGTTAGCTTCCGTCCCCAGACCTAGAATTGCTGGTGACACAGCGACTCTTCGCATTGGATTCTGCTAAGTTGGGTGGCCCTAATGCCACTGGTAATGAAGAAGTGTTGGGACTAACCTCCTAATGGCTCATTGATTGGTTGAATTATGCTCAGTGTAATTCTGAAAATAGATTTTAAATATGTGCTTGGGGATTTGTGGGGATTTGTTACTTAGGAGCGTTAACTCAGTTGTGGCTGGTTTGACAAAGATATCAACGCCAGTAACCTGGGTTGGGGCCATACTGTTTGTCTCGGGGAGACCCCCCCCAGGACCAGGACAGCTTGCCAGAGGGCAGAGCAGGCAGGTGTGGAAAGGTCCCCTTCCTTTCATACACAGCCCTTGGTAGGTCATCTGAGAAGGTCATCTGGTTGACCCAACCATTGCAAACCTCTCAATGTGCCCAAGGTGGGGAGGAGATGCACATATATTCTAGATTCTCCCTTTTACTTCCTCTGAAGCCAGGGAGCACAGAAGTTACCCTCTTTATAATTCCAAGTTTTTGCATTTCCTAGAGCTGCCGCTCAGGGGAAGAACCAAAGGGAAGCATTCTCAGAGGATCAGCTTTGCAGCCTCTTGGCATATTCCAGCATTGTCTGGTCTGCTTGGTATCTTTGAATCCCAGGCCTAAAGGGGGAGGTATATGAAGGGTTTCTGCTCTGGGCCTGGGCTTCTAATACCCATACGTCTTTTTTGGTGAATGCCAAATTAATTTGGAAACATTGGAAAAGCTACATGGAAACATTGTCAGTGAGAACCAATGACCCATCAAGAGGGAACAAGTTTAAAAAATGATGGTGCATCTATATAATGGAATATTATGTAGTCATTGAAAATAATAAAGTAGATCAATATGTATTGATGTTAAAAAAAAAAAAAGAAAAGCTAATGAAGGTCCCTCTGTGAGGAAGCAACCAGCTGCAGATGGGACACAGAGACTTCCCAACACACCTAAAATCACCTGCCTTATGTATTTCTTTCTCTCTAGCCTATCAAGGACCTAAAATGCCTTCCAAAAAAAAAAAAAAAATGCCTTCCATTTTTGATGCAGGGTGGGTCTGAAACAAAAGAAGAATATCATAAATGAGCTTCCATGGGGCAAAATGGGAAGGTTCCGTAAGACCATATTTCTGAGGGGAAATTGGTCAACGGCCTTTTTTGCAGAGCTTTGATTCCACTGTTCCATTGTAACCTCTGTCTGAAAAAGTTATATTTCCTGATACCTTTCCCTGGGGTAATTTATACCCAGCCCACTGTGAGAAAAAAACGTATCCTCAGGGAAGGGAGGAAGTAAAAAACAAAACCTGGAAGAAAAGAAAAAAAAACCACATGCTGCTCTAATAAAGAAATTACTGACGTTCTACATTATGAACTGGATTAATTTTTAATGACTGAGAAAGGAGTTGATTTATAATGCATCCTTCTCTGCTGCAGAGCCTGTCCCCAGCTAATAAATAAATGACAGGTCTCTTGTATTAAAAGTATCCGTCATTTCACATTGCTGGAACGTAAAGGGTGAGAGGCACTGAGTGAGAGGCCCGTGGGAGCAGGCATGCCCTGCTGGGCCCAGTTGGCCACAGCGGTTGGCCTAGTTCTGAAACTAGAGTGAAGCTCATTCCTTTCTCTTGGTCTCAGCAAAATGACCCAAATAGCTCCAGCTCTTGTGGTCCAGGAGAAAGTTCATAGGAAGAGGTGATGGAACGCTTAGGAATACTTAGCCATGCAAATTCAGATTCCTGGTCCTTAAGCAAAACTCTGTGTGGCTTCTCCCCACATGTGCTGACCACATACCATGGGAGCTACGTGTTCAGTGGTTGGTCCTTTGTTGATGGTGATGTGACTCACAGCTCTTGTTCACCTCTCTTTGCTTCTTAATAAAATAAAATAAAATAAAATGACGCCTAATATTTAACTCCAAAGTAGTATATGCTCATTGCAAATATTTTAGGAAAAATCTAGAAAAGTACAAAGAAGAAAATAGAAATTACCATCAATACTGTCCCCGGTGATGAATCTATGAACACGTTGGTGCCCTGCCTTCCAGTGTTTTTTTTTTCCCCCCTTTTTTTTTTCTACATTTATAACAAATCAGACAGACAGACATGCCTACGCCAATGCATAGACGTGTAGTATGCAAAAATGAGATCACATTCTGCATACGGTCTTAGAATCTGAATTTGTCGTTTAACAGTACATCATTGGCCTTTATTTCATCTCATTAAAAATGATGCAGCTATTTTTAGTGGCTACATATGCGTGGCCAGGGCCCTTTTCATGTTGGTGCCCTTGTAGAGCTGGCAATCAGTCAATCAAAATGCACTGCTTTGTTCTCTATCACAATGCCAACTCCAGAGTAAACACAGTGCAGGAGAAAAATTGAGGACAGAAGATGGTTTTTGCACAGAACTCATAACTATGGAGCAACTACTATGCTGTAGAGTCGCTGCCATGAGGCTGAGAGAGAGGAACAGAGTGGCGTGGGATCCAGGCATAAGGCGTGTATCGGAGATGCTGTCACAGAAACCTTACAAGGAAAGGGCCAGGTGTGCTCAGAGAGTGCCAGCTTGTTTAAATTAGGGGAGCAGAGGCTTGCCACGGAGGAGGGAGGGTTTGAGCTTCCTAGAAAGCTAAGGAGGATTTAGGTGGGCAGAGGTGGAAGGTCAGGCCCCTCCAGGCCACAGCAGCAGTAGCTGGATGCAGACAGGGGCCTTTGAAGGGGCAGGGATGGAGGTCATGGGTGACTGGAGAAGGGTCCCTGGGTAGAGGAAGCAGCCTGTTGACCTATTACATAGAACAGGTTTTTGTCCTGGCTATTGTAAATAGCGCGGCTATGAACACTGGGGTGCATGTGTTTTTTGGAATTATGGTTTTCTCTGGGTATATGCCCAGTAGTGGGATTGCTGGGTCGTATGGTAGTTCTTACATAGGATAGGTTTTTGAAACAGCAATGATGCATTTATTCACAGAATTTGCACTTAAATCATTCCAATCTTTGTTTCCCACACTTGTCATTGTTATCAGTTTCTCCGAAGTAGGGAGTGACTTGAGAAGTAAAGAAACCACTCATTTTATCATCAAAAAGGTCAAACAAAGTAGGTGATGCTCTCTGAATCTAGGGACAGTTTCAAGCAGACACAGAAAGCCCCCTGTCCCAGAAAGGAGAGAGATGAAACAGTCACTGCATATACCTTTCGGCACAAGGAAGGTTATTTAGAAAATGACAGAGATTTAGCAATTGCTGCCAGCAGGTTTGACTCCTTCTGATTTATTTATATTGTCTTCCTAGGCTTATAAAAATGGAAGTTTTTGCCTAGATTTTAAGACTAGCATTTCTGTCCTTCCACATATGAATTTATTTCTTGATTTGTTTTGTGCATTTCTAAACATACATAGACCAATGCTTTTTGCTTAAAAAAAAAAAAAAAAAGGAAATTCTCTGGAGCTGGTAAGAAGAGGAATCAGAGGCCGTGTTTCTGTGAAGGCTCAGCTCCTGTGTTGCAGGATGTTGTCAGGCAGAGTCCCAGAAGCATTCGTTCCTGAAGCACCTGGGAGAGCCTGTATGTTTGCCATGTTGAAAAGTGGCAAAACCTGTGATCAAGTCATAGCTGGCCTTGGTTTTATAACTAGTCAATTGCAGTATAATCCTCACTTACATTTTTGCTTTCAAATTTTGGACCCCAAATCATTCCAGGAATAGGACTTGGCTGAAAGCAAAATTTTTCCTTTCCTGTTCTTTCTCTTTCAACTTAACTTCCTGATAGAACAGAGAATTTTTTTTTTTTAATCTAAAAAAGACCTAAGAGATCCATTAAGACCAGTCTCTTCATTCTACAGATGAGGAAACTGAGGGCCAGAGTCATAATTCTGTGAAATAAAGCCACAGGATTATTTGGAGGCAGGAGGGGGACTCGGTCTAATGGCTCTTCTCTCTTGATGTTTCTCACTTCTCCTGAGCCTATAAGTGGAAATGCAATCTTTTCATTTCCCCCACAGAAGTTGATTTTGTCTGGGTCATTTAATAAAGAGTGTCTGACAAAAGTGAACTGTCTGACTTAGGTGCAGTAATTGCTACAGAAATTGGTTTTAGTGACTTCGGGGAATTCTGCAGTTGAACCCAGAAGGCATCCTTATCAAGTACGGTTTGTTCCAACAATTCCACAGATTTAAAGCACCTCAAATATCACCATTTCTCTTTGGAGTGATTCTTTGTTATTTTAGTAAACTTTCAAGGGGTGCTGCCATGCTGCCTCGTTGGATTCCTGGTGAAGTACAGTGTCACTATCTTAATATTTTCTCTAGTTTCTTGAAGTCAGGCACTGCTAAGAGTCCTTGCACATGATCTGAAATGTCATTTGCACACAATAGATCTTTTCGAGAAGACTGTCTGAGTTCCTAATGGCATTAAAGAGGAAGCCAACTTGCGGCTAGGCATCTATTTGATTCCCATGCAGCTTTCACATTACTTAATGCATCCATTCACAAAGGGAATTCGTTTCTACTCCTCAGCTTCTAAATGGCCTCACATGATTTGCAGTTGACAAACGGCACACTGGGATGCTTCTTTATTGTTTCTGTGGAAAGCTGGTTGTGTTAGCGTCACCGAGCGTATGGCTTTGTATCTTTAGGTATTCCATTGACAAACACTGGCTGATGGCCCACTGTGTGCAGAACCCATGCTAGGCAAGCACCATGTTTTCATTGCACATCTCCATTGCCTGGTTAAACTCTGACCCAAAGGAAGATGGTGTTCATGATTTTTAAGCATCCTATCACTCTAGAGTTGACAGTGGAATTTCAGAAGACCTTCATTCCTATAAGATAATGGTTCTCAAGGGTGGTCACCAGACCACCAGCATCAGCATCACCTGGAAACTTGTTAGACATACAAATCCTCGAGATTTTTTTCCCCAGACCCACTGAATCAGAAACTCTGGGGGCAGAGCTCAGCGATCTGTGTTTAATAAGCCCTCCAAATGATTCTGATACACACCCAAGTTTGAGAAGCACTAAGTAAGATATTTATGGCTGCCTTTTTTCCTTCCATCTAAAATATTTGGGGCTTCCCTGGTGGTCCAGTGGTTAAGACTCTGCGCTTCCACTGCAGGGGACGAGGGTTCGGTCCCTGGTTGGGAAACTAAGATCCTACATGCCATGCGGCATGGCCAAAGAAATAAATAAATAAAATAGAATAAAATAAAATATTTGAAGAAGTTGAGATGGGTTTTAATACAACTGTTGGCAGTATTTTAAAATTTTTTATTCATTGAGTAGACATTTATTGAGCATCTACTAAGTTCTAGATACTATATTGGGTGCTGAGAACACAAATAAGCAAACAAATAGGTCGTTTTGCTGTGGTTGTTTTGATATGAATGTGTAAAAACACTTTTCTGGGTAATAGTAATATAAACAAAAGACCCTCATCCCTTACCTTCACACCATCTGTGACTTCTGTGCTGTCCTAGGCCCCTCCAAATGGGGGACTTTGTCAAAGCTTGGGGTCAGAGTGTCATGACAGTGAGAAATGGTGTAAGCAAGGTGTGGGGAAGGATCAGGGATGGGGTAAGGATGCCGGCTTTGCATGTTATTTGGAAATAATAAGAATGCAAGTATGAAGATTTTGTATTTTAAACGGTGTTAAAATGTTTCTTTTATATCAAATCCACCAAGTCCTAGCAGCCATGTCAAAATGGCTGCATTGGATTGTCCCAATCCACTCAGGCGTCCATTGTTTTGTGGGTTTGAGGATGATGTAGAGATGGCAGGATAGGAGTTAGACAGCTGAATGTTGAATTCCTCAAAGAACAGTGGGTGCCTCTCCTTCATGGTACCCCACGCCTTCCCACATGTAGGCTTCGATGGACATTGGAGTTTGAGCCTGCTGCTATGTCATCTCTCTAAGTCCCTATGGCAATAATGGGAGCACCTGCCTCATTAGGTCTTTCTGTGTATTAAATGATGGGACATATACAAACAGCTGCCTGCATTTAGAAAGCTATCACTAAACTCTAGCTATTAGGCTATTGGTACCATGATTACAGTCTGCCTTAGTTACACTAAAGAAGGAATTTGAAATGTCATTAGAACACTTCTGGCCTACCAGATCATCCCAGGAGTATTTACTTGGTCATGCAGATTTGGTTTGACATCACTGGCAAATCACACTTTCTCCTTGGTAGAGAAACGTGTGATGGGAAATGTCTCCCCTTGTCCAAGCCAGTGTCACATTACAGTGACATTGTTCAGTGACCGGCTGATAAGCCCACAGCCAGGACCTGTGTATCTCCAGTGCTGGCTTCTCCTCCAAGTTAACCCTGAACCATGACCCAGTCCCAGAACTTCACCTCCTTGCCAAGGTCAAGGAGGTGATTTTGCCAGGAAGTATCAGATCAGTGAGAATGTAATTATGATTTCCAAAAGTTCAGAGAATATACCAATACAGTGAATGCCCCTTAAAGTATTGAATTTAGGTACATCTAACCTCTTCCTGTTAAATATGGAAATACATGCATTTTGTGAGTCCTTCATAGAATTAAGAGTAGAGCCACATTCTAATGAGTTCGCAGCTAAACTTTCTCAAATCCCTTTCTATTTTGATTTTTTAAAAGCCAGCCACGGACAGAGTTTTTTGTTGGTGAACGCTTACTGATGAGTAGGAATTATAGGCAGCAAGAGTTGAGAGGCCCCGGACAGAAGGAGCAGCACGTGCAAAGTTATAGAGACATGTTCTGGGGAGAGTCAGTAGTTCTGGGTGAGTGGGGTGAAGGATGTGTGTCAGAAGCCAAGAGGTAATGGCCTGGGTGCCATGCTTGTTTATTTCAAACCATTTGAAGCTAATACTTGGGTACAGAAATATCCCCCAACAAGCTATGGATCAGAAAGGAACAAGAAGAACATTTGCAAAAAAAAAAAATGGATTTTTTTTTTCCTTTCTTGGGTAGTGTAAGGGTGACAGTGTGTGTGATGGCATGAACTCTGAATTAAACATTGGCAAACCAGGTCTAGGTAACTACTATTAACCCACAGTACGGTATCAGGTGAGTGATTGAGACACACTAAGTTGTGTCTGTGAATGATACAACCAGACCTGTTAACCAACCCAAGTTATTTGGGGTGGTGTGGGAGGTGGGTGAGTGGATGTGTATAAACCCTCGCATTGCTGGACATATATTTTGCTCTTCTTTTGCTCTTACATTTGCAAGTTCTGTTATTGGATCTTAGTGGACAAAAACAGAGTGTGTATCTTTTAAACTAACACCCTCCTTATTCAATAAGTTTATTAAATTGCTTTTAGGAGTAAAATCTGTTAGCAATATATGCATATTTTCAACACATGCATCATTTAACATAAAAAAGAATAGTGTTTTTTTTTAACATCTTTATTGGAGTTTAATTGCTTTACAATGGTGTGTTAGTTTCTGCTGTATAACAAAGTGAATGAGCAAAAAAGAATAGTTTAATTCTTCTCAACCTTTCCTTTTACTTCAGGAAAAAATATTTAAAAAGCTTGGAGAAAGAACTACCAATTTGTTTTACATAAATTTTTCTCCTTTCCCCAGGATATTCATACCTTAAATCTTGATCGGGGATCAGGGTGGTGGTTGGAGCTTTGAGAGCGAAGTAATGCAGAAAGCATAGATAAAGCACAGCATAGAGAAAGCATAGATAAAGCACAGAGCTGTGGACTTGGGGTTGTATTTTAGGGAGAGGAAGGGATGGGAGATGGAGACAGAGCGGGGCTTTTGGAAAGGGCTGCTGAATCCAAAGGTAGAAAGAGTTTGCAAAAGAAGGGTGGTGTCAGAGGCAGAAGCAGTAGACAGAGGTCGGGCCACCAGATTTGGGGAAGAGCTGGGTCCTAGAAACCTGCAGCGGAGGGATGAGGTGGGTCCCCCCATCGCAAGGATCAAGGGGGGACTGGTTGGGGGAAACAAACCAGAGAGCAGTGACAGGATGGTGAGAAAAGGACAAGGTGACCACATAACCTTGCCCTCTAGATTTGAAGGCAATTTGGGGCCAATTCTGATGCCTGATCGTTTGAAAGAGGATTTCTTCTTTCTATACCAGATGTTTTGGCTTGGATCGGTTTGACCACCTGGAGGACAAAGGAGTCCGCAATATCATTGGGAAGGAAAATCGTTCTATGGTGTGTTCTTCCCTGACTGGATCCGAGGAGGCTCTGAGAATAGGAGCAGAGGTGTCTTTTATAACATTAGTGATCACATGTCCTAGTAGAAAAATCTGGGCTTGAGTTCCAGCCTCAGCTCCAGTACCTACAAGCTGTGAATGCTTAAGTCATTTAACTTCTCATCTGCAAAATAGCACCTTGCAGCGTAGAGGTGCAAACCAGCAGCCCCAGGGCCACGTGCCACCCACAGAAGTGTGTTGTTTGGCCTCTGCACAGCGTGTGGTTTTTTTTGCATTTGTTGCTAACAACTAAGACTTTGGAAAGTTCATATAACAATTCTGTGTTTATAGTTTCTCTTGAAACATGGAAGGGTCTGGCAACAGTGGCTTGCATTCCTGCATGGCAATTATTAGCTAGAACCTAGAGACAGCAGCCTTTTCTAGACAGAGTGTGTTTTCTGCCTTTTGCCAGAGTCCCTTCACTCCCTGTTAGCTTACACCTGACTCTTGCCCTTCATTTACGTTGCTCACCTGCTTTTTGTGGTCATTTTAGTCTGTGATTCCCCCCCGCCTTTTTAACGTAAATCATTTATTGAGGTATAAACCAAGTGGGCAAATTATAAATGTAAAGCTGTGTGAGTGCTGGTTACACCCATGTAACTAGCACCCCAGAAGCTGTCTCATGCCCCTTTGAGGGTAAGGCAATTTTCTTACCCTTTGTCTTTGTCAAGGGTAAGGCAATTGTCTTACCAATTGTCTGCCTTCTATCATACCATCCATTAGTTTCGCCTGATTTTCAACTTTATATGAATGGAATCACACACTGTGTATTCTTGTGAATACTACATTCACTGTGGTATGTATTAATAGTTGGAATTAGTTTATTCCCACTGCCCTGTTGTATTCCATCATGTGACTATACCACAGTTCATTTATTCATCCTACTGTTGGCTGACATTTGAGTTCATTCTTTTTTTTTTTTTTTGCTATCCAAAATAATGCTGGGTGTGGACATTAAAATGCTAAAGCACATTTTTTGGTGAATATATATATATATATATACACACATACACATGTCCACACACACACGTTTCCATTGGAGATGTACTTATGATTGAAATTACTGGCTCTGTGGTTATGTGCATGTTCAGTTATAATAAATTTTTAAAATAAAGATAAAGGAAATGTCTGCAAAGAGCTTGGCCCATAGTCATAGCTCCATAATTTGGAATGTTAGCTAATATTACCGTCATCATCATCATCAGAATTATCCTCATATTTTTAACGACACAGAGAATTAAACTCCTTGAATATGCCACTGGGCCTGAGGTTTCTCCCAGCCCTCTTAGCTATAAAGCCTCAAAAATTTATGGGCAATGACAACTTTTTTCCCAGTAGACTAACCCCTCTCCCTCGACTAGAGGGCCCTGTGAGGCAGGCAGAAAAGAACAGGAGTCTGTTCCCCTTTAGCTGAGTGTTGACAGCCCTCCACTTCGGTCCTACTTTATGTCTTTTCTGGGCCTGAGAAAGGGGCTGGTCTGCAAAGTCGGGGATATCTGAGCTGTTGCTAATGGAAGGGGCATCTTCCAGCAGGGAGAGCAAAGGGAGACGGTGCTCATGGAGGTGGATCTCATTTATTCCATTTCCCGGTAGTGGTCAAGATAATATTTCAGTAATTGATATGACTTTATGAATAATGGAGCAAGGATCAAGGGGATTGGAGCATCTGTTTAATATGAAGAATTGCTGGGGACAGAGCCCTGATTCCTCCTCAGAATCCCTCTACTGCCACCAAGAACCTTGAGTGCCAGGAGACTGGGGTAAGGACCGGAAAACAGACTCACGTGCTGGAGGCAGAGAATTTAAAATGTGAAGTGCTTAAAAGTTACCGAGTTCCGTGTATACCAAATATATGTCCTCAGACATCTGCATTGGAATCACCCAGGAGCTTTTAGAAAACATTGGGTCCTGGACCCCATCCCAAGATCCTGGTTGGTAGTCTGAGTGTGGGCTGGCTAACTTCTTAGGGATTCAGATACTGAGTCCATCTAATCTGTTGCTTTACAGACAAGAAACTGAAGCCTTGAGTGGTTAAGACACTTGTCCCAAGAGATTCTGTGACTTGGTGGCATTGGTATAATTAGAACCAGATGCCCTACCTTCCTTTTTCACTGAAATTTCCTTCCTAACATCCTACACAAGGAACTTCTCCCAGAATCACCTCTCTTCCTCTCGCAGGTTCTGGAAGTATATTCCCTCTCGGTTAGTCTCAGAATTCTGCCTTTGTTTTTTCTCCTGGAGAGGCCCAACTCAAACTAATTTTAGCTTCTTTCTTTCAGGGGACACCTCCCTTCTGAATAGGAACCTCTTTCTTTCTAGTGTATTTTGGTTCCCTTGATTCTCTGCTTCTCTAGAGAGAAGTGGTCGAGTCATCCTAGTAGATAATTCCGTGGCAAATTGTCTCCTCCCGTGAAGCTGCAGAGCTACAGTTGTGAAGGAACATTTGCCTTCACAACCAAGGATGCCTGGAAGTGCAGCATTGTAAGGCAGAAGGATCCTTAGGTGTCCCATTCATCTACCCATTGGACAGATGGGGTCACTGAGGCATAGAGAGGTTGAGTGGCTTGCCCAAGAAATACAGCTGGTTTGTGTGTGGAAGAGAGAAAGAATTAGAACTCAGGTCTTCAGATTCCTCTGCCTAATCCTTGCCTTGATTCAAATGAGCACATCTTTAATGTGCTCATTAAGAATTTCACATATCTGGAAACAGGCTGAAGGCAGGAAAAAATCAGTTTCCTAAGTACGTGTCTTTGCTTGTTTCTCAGCAAAGAAAATCTTAGAAAATCTTAGTATTGAAGGAGATTTGAGAGATGTTTCTAAGCCTGGGTCTCCTTCACGTCCCTTGCAGGTGGTCATCCATCTCAATTCCTTCTTCTAGTGACCCAAATCTCCTCTTTCCACGGTGGTCCAGCCCATGTGCAGGGAGTTCTAGTCGTGAGAAAGGCCCCCTTGTCTTGGCCTAAGAATCAGCCTCCCGGGAATATGCTACCCGGACATCATTCTTCTGCCTGGAGACACTCAGCAAGCAGTGCCATGTTGAGAGCAAACCCTGGCTTTGACCTTGGGTTTTAGCCCTGCTCTGCCAACTACTAGTTGTGTGTCTCCGATAATCCCACTTCAGCTTTTTGAGCCTTGTCTGGAAAATGGGGGTAATGAAACCCCACGTCGGAAGAGTTATGATGACTATCACACCAACTATCATGCACAGCACCCACATGGTATAAGGCACATTCTAGCACCAAGCAGGCCCTTGACTCCCCGTGGCTCCTCCCGGTGATGGAGGGCTGGGGCCGAGTCTCCCTCTTTTCGTACCAAAGCTCCACACATCCTTCCGTTGCTTCTCATGTGGCCCCAGTTGCAGTGCTCCACGTGCTTTTTGGCAGTTTTCACATGTGTTTCTCAGCTAAGCAGACTCTCCCAAGATGAGCCTTGGTCACTTTTCCATGCATGAGGAAGGGAGTGTGAAATTTACCCGTGGCGTAGCTTCTTGTCTCTAAGGCGGTGCTGTATTCTGGAATCCACAGTTTGGGGACTGTCTGCATTGGGCTGTGCAGGTGTGAGTCTGTGTGTGCGCGTGTGTGCAGAAATCCAACTGTGTCTCCGCCTGTTTCTCTCCGAGAGTGTGCATGTGTCTGTGTTTGCACATATCTTCCCATAAATCTCTAATGTTAGAGCCTCGGATGTCCTGGCCCATTTTTCACATCAAGGAGATGCTCCCTGTTTCTTCATGTCCCAGAATCAGCCCATGTATGCCATGAGGCAGGGCTTTTCGGTTCATCCTTTTTTCCACCTGAAGCCACATGTGCTGTGTGTGTGTGGAGGGCTGTTGCCCCCCCGATGGAGCTGTGTTTCTGCCGAGGCCGCTACTGGCCACCAGCAGTCCCTTTTCATGGGACCTGTGGATGGGCATAATGATCGCTCTCTCTTCTCTGTCCACGGGCTCCTGGAAGGGCAGAGCAACGTACCAGGCACTCCACAAGCAGAGCTGTCTCAGTCACTAATCGGAAAAACACTTTACCATGAATGATACCTGAGCCGTGTAAGATATTAATAGCTGCAGAGGTTTCGTCCCTGTGTCATTTAAATCCCTTTCCTGAGTTACACTCTTATGGAAGCAGTGGGAGAGAAGAAGAAAAAAAGCTCAGAATAATTATAAGAGGTGTGGAAAAACATGTTTTTTGATGATTGAAGTATTCTTGTTTCATCACCCACCCTACTGCCTGCTGGATTTGGGAATAAACATTTTTATTTTCTTGCTTAAAGTTGGGGCTATTCGGACAGCTCCAGGGAAATTATGTGTGTTCTGAAGATCACTGGTCCTATGAGAAGCTCTTGAAGAAAGGGTTCCTCTGGGAATAAGTTTGGGAAATGCTATACATCCTGTCTGCCCCCAAGCAAACCTCAGTGCCCCTCAGCATATTCAGGGATGAGAGGTCCTTCCCCGACACACCTGTTATGCCCTGGTCTGCCTTGGATTTACCATATGTATTTGAAGAAAGATCCCTCCAAACGTATCGCCCCATCTCTGATAGGTTGTCAGTGATATTCAGGGGTAGAAAATCTTAGAAAATCAAGAAAATCTTAGTTGCAGGAAAATCGGGTGCTGTGGAGATTGAGGTGCAGACCATGCAGTTGTGGTGGGAGAGGTCAGGGTCCCAGGGTCATGTCAGTAAGAGGGGGAGGTTCCTACTAGCATCTTTTTCTGCTCTGTCTGCCTGTTAGGTTGTAGGATATACAGATGCCAGGTGTCCCAGGATTTGGGGAATACCAGAGGCCCCTTCAGAATTGAAATATTAACTAGAATTGAAGTAACCTATTCTATTCATGAAGTCTAAAGGTTTAGCAGATAGAAGGGCGGCTTCCCACAGATTGCAGGGGGAGATCCCATGCAGAAGGTAAAATCAGGTGACTTCGTAAAGGAATTCATGAAAACCAGTGTGACTTTAGGGTAGGTAAGCTCTGAGCTTTAGGGACAGGCCCATTGCCAGACCCTTTGATGGACACTGATGGCTGTTTGGGGTGATTAACAAGGGAAACCTGTCCCTATGAGACTTTTATCTTAACACAAGCGTCCCAGGTGATGACATTATTACCTCATGGGCCTGTCTGGGGCCATCACATATCTTGACTGGCCTGGAGGTTAAACACATAAGGTGCCTGGTTCCTCCTCAGGGACCTCAGAGAAATATCGTGGGCTCTACTTAGGCCTCCTCTCTGGTGTATCATTATGTGTCCAGAGGACATCAATCAGGGAAGACCAGTGTGAGTGTGCCCAAAGGGGTTGGATCCAGTGAGCAAGGAGCCTAGGGTCCATATAGGGAAAAGGATGCAATAGAAAATCTTTGAAGTTATAAAAATGTAGGTTTAAACCCCAGGTGTACTACCATATCTGCACAAATTATGCTCACTGGACCTCATTTTTTCCATCTGAAAGATGGTGATAATAAATGCCATTGGAAGGGTTAAATGACATGCCATTTCACATATGGAATATGCCAGTGCTGTGATAAACTCCATCCATTCCTTCTGTGGGCCCAGATCAAGAGGAACTGAATGCTGGTGACACCATCACTCACTTGAGTCGATCCTTCCCCTGGTTCTACAAATTCGATATTGTTCATATTTAGCCCTGTAGTTCAAGGCTGAGTCACATAGAGCTTTTAAGTTTGCTCTAAACACCTGCTAAATTCTTTTAAATGTTTTCTTGCCCTGTGGAAGGCAGTGGTACACACACTCTTCTTGATGGAAATGCTCCTTGAATTTGCACAAGGGTAGGACAATGTGTTCTTTTTCTAATAGCTGTTTTGATAATGCTCAGCAGTGGGTTGGTATTTTTGGCCAAAGTAGCACATATTGAGAGCATATCCTCAAGGAATACTTTTGAATCTGCCCTATGTTTCTTTTCTAGGCTGCCTAATTTAGATTTTCCATTGACAAGAAGCCACTCCCCTTTTCTTGTCCACATGAAAGTTTATCTGCCCATTTTCTGGGCTACCTCCCTCCTGTTCAAGGCACATTCAGAAAGTCTCATAACATCTTCCTATACTTTACGCCTTTTGTTTTAGCATTATATTACCTGGAAGAGCTCAGGATCATTGAAAAATCAGAGGTACTCTGGTGTAATCCCTCTTGGAGATCAAGGGTGCCAGAAGGTACATTGAGAATGGAGGGTACAGGTAAGGAGTGAAGGAGCTTATGATGGATAAAGTGTGGGCATCAGACCAGGTGGAGTATGGCACAGATGCTGAGAGACAAGATAAGGATAAGGTAGAGCCCAGAGTCAAGTCAGGGGCACAGCAAATGGAAGTACCCCAAGAAAGCTAGATAGGCTAGGGAAGATACTTGTTCTCCTGTCTCTTTTTTCTTATGTGGCCCTGACGCAAGAGATTCTGCTCTGATTGAGGAAAGATTTCCAAGAGACTCTGACCAGTTTCCCATCCATGACAGCATATCTCCTCAATTACCATGGAGATTTCCATTTTAAAAATAGCCATGGGGTGGATAATCTTAGTGCCAAAAAAAAAAAAATCCAAATATATCATAGCAGTTGGTTCTCCACACCCTTATGCCTATTTACTCCTTTGAGGATTTTCATCAGGTTTAACTTTTCCTTATGGAGAAAGTGTTTATTCCTCCATATGTTATATTGGCTTAAGCAATGAGTGATTCCCTGGTTGAAGATGTGTTATGTGGTCCTCTTGCTTCCCAGAGGACCAGAGTATTGTTGTAGTTAAGGTGTGTGGCTTCTGGAGAAATCTCACCTAGGTTCAAATCTCATCTCTGCCTCCTAGGGACAGTGTAACATTGGGAAAGTTACTTAAGCTCTCTCTGCACCTCGGTTTTCTCATTAGAAATTAGACCAATATGGTACCTGCATCTTGGAGTTATGTGTTGTAAAGGAACTAAAACCTGGCGGGTGCTCAGAACAGCATCTAGTACACAGTAAGTCCCCAGAACCTGCCAGTTAAGATTTTTTCGAGGAAGCTGTGAAGCACACGGACTTACAGTTTCCATGAGGTATATGAATGGTTTAGTCAATAGTTCTACAAGTTCATAGAGTTGCTTCAAAGCCCAGAGGTGGCTGCTTTGAGACCTTCCAACTTATCTCCATAGAGTTGTCAGTTAGATCCAGAACATTCTGTTTGTGTTCCACATTAGTCTGCTTCAAAAGACAAGAGAGTGGCTAGCATTTGATTGCCTCAGTAAAGAATTAGTCACATAATTCATTGACTTTATCTCCTTTGCTGCCTTCTCAACCCTAGCCCTATGGTTTGCTCTGTGATTATTGGGTGGAACTAAGGATTCACATGCTGTCATGATGCACTTGGTAGATTTAAAGTCTTCTCCCTGGCCTTGGAGGGTTTTTCAAAAGCCATCTGAGTGTTGAGGACTCATTTAATGTCTGGTTTGGGCTTGCTTGCCAAGCTCTCTGGGCTTCCTTCCTCTTCTCTTTACTTGGGGAGTCTGCTTTTTTGTTTGTGTTTTTAAATATGCTCTAGTTGTCGTGATAGGCTGAGATTTACCCGGTTAGTCATGCTTGTTTTTATTTTTTTGTTGTTGGTTTTTAAGAACCTGGGTATTTTGATTCATAAGAGTCTTGTTTTCTCTGGGCTTCCAATAACTTGTTGTTGCTGTTGTTTTTGCATAGCCTCTCAGGTTTTTCTTGGGTCTTACTTTTGTAAAACTGTTCCTCTCCATTTCAACATGAGGTTAACAATGAAATTGTACATGCATTTGTCTATTGCTTTGCTATGTTACTCCAGGATTTATATATATATAAAAAAAAAAATCTAAAGATTAAAGCAGAGATCCCGTAGATTCCCCAACTGGCAGTCCCTAGTTTGGTGGTAGATGGGTATCGGTTGGGTTAGGGCTCCCCCATCTTCCTGTAATTCCTGGTAACCTCATCCAGCAGGGATGAGTGTCAGCACACATAAACACTATCAACAGATTCACCATTTCTTTGAGGGCAGTTAGGGCAGAGTCAGGTTGCTAGTGGAAATGTCTTGAACAGGTCTTCCATTATCCATCCTTGACTGAACTTATGTCTGTCCTTTGAGATTTTATGGCAGTATAGTTTCGTGTATGATCCTGAATTCTTTATAGCTTGAGGAGTGGAGAAAACTCAAAAAACTCCAGCTCTTAGATTTTTACTTTGAAAGGAACGATATCCTTCATATAGAGGAAATCCCTTTTACACTGCACCTGGCCAAAATTATCAACGTTCTCTGTAAATACTTCTCGTAATGGGGAGTTCACAGCCTCCCATGGACCATTATTATATCAATGCGTAAATATTTATACATTTTTTTTTCTTTTGGCCGCGTTGTGTGGCTTGCAGGATGTTAGTTCCCTGACCAGGGTTTGAACCCAGGCCCTCAGCAATGAAAGCACGGAGTGCTAACCACTGGACCACCAGGGAATTCCCTATTTATACTTTTTAACTTTATTTTTTTCAAATATTATTTTCATTTAACAACTATTGCAGGTTTTGGATTGCAAGACTTAATATTGCTAAGATACTCCCCAAGTTGATCTACAGATTCAACACAATCTCTATCAAAAATCCAGGCTGCCCTTTTTTTGCAGAAATTGACATACTGATCCTAAAATGTGTATGGAAATGCAAGGGACTCAGAATAGCTGAAAAATCTTGAACAAAGTTGTAGGACCTAAACTCCTCAATTTCAAAACTTATTACAAAGCTACAGTAATTGATACAGTGTGGTACTTGGCATAAAGACAGACATATAAATCAATGGGATAGACTTGAAAGTCCAGAAATCAACCCTTACGTTTATGTTCAATTGGTTTTCAATAAAGTTGCCAAGATGATTCAATGGGAATATAATAGTCTTTTCAACAATGGTGCTGAGACAACTAGATACTCACATGCAAAAGAATGAAGTTGAACCCCCTACCACACACCATATACAAAAATTAACTCAAAATGGATCCAAGACCTGAATGTAAGGATTAAAACTATTAACCTCTTAGAACAAAACATAGGTGCAAACCTCTGTAGCCTTGGATTAGTTAATGGTTTCTTAGATATGACACCAAAAGCATGAGCAACAAGAGAAAAAATATATGCATTGAACTTCATCAAAATGGAAAACTCTTGGGCTTCCCTGATGGTGCAGTGGTTGAGAGTCTGCCTGCCAATGCAGGGGACGTGGGCTTGAGCCCTGGTCTGGGAAGATCCCACATGCCGCGGAGCAAATGGGCCTGTGAGCCACAACTACTGAGCCTGCGTGTCTGGAGCCTGTGCTCCGCAACAAGAGAGGCCGCGATAGTGGGAGGCCCGCGCACCGCGATGAAGAGTGGCCCTCGCTTGCCGCAACTAGAGAAAGCCCTTGCACAGAAACGAAGACCCAACACAGCTAAAAATAAATAAATAAATAATTAATTAAAAAAAAAAAAAAAAAAAAGGAAAACTCTTGTTCTCCAAAAGGGCACTGTTAAGAAGGTGAAAAGACAACCCACAGAATGGGAGAAAATATTTGCAAATCATATCTGATAAGGGATTTATTCCAGTATATATAAAGAACGTTTACAACTCAATAACAAGATAACTCAATTGAAAAATAAGCAAATGATTTGAATAGATATTTTTCCAAAGAAGATACACAAATGGCCGATAATAACATGAAAAGAGGCTCAACATCATTAGCCATTAGGGAAATGCAAAACCATATTGAAATATCACTTCACACCCACTAGGATGGCTAGAATCAAAAAGTTGGACAACAGCAAGTGTTGGTAAGGATGTGGAGAAATCGGAACCTTCATATATTGCTGGTGGAGGGTAAAATGGTGCAGGCACTTTGGAAAACAGGCATTTCATCAAAACATTAAACATAGAGTTACCATGTGACCCACCAACTCCACTTCTAGTGATATACTCAAGAGAATTAAAAACATATGTCTGTGAAAAAACTTGTACATTAAAGTTCATAGCAGGATTATTCATAATAGCTAAAAAGTGAAAACAGTGCAAATGTCCATCAACTGAAAAGTGGATTTTTAAAAATATGGTATATCTGTACAATGGAATATTATTGAACCATAAAAAGGAATGAAGAACTGATACGTGTGACTACATGGATGAACCTTGAAAGCATTATGCTACGTGAAAGAAGCCAGACGTGAAAATCATGTTTTATGATTCCATTTATATGATTTATCCAGAATAGGCAAATCCATAGTAACAGAAAATAGTTTAGTGGTTGATGGGAGCTGAGGTGAGAGAGGGGTGGGGAGTGACTACTAATGGGTGTGGATTTTTTTTCTGGGTTTTTTTATTTTTTTGGTGGGAAGATAATGAAAATGTTCAGGAATTACATAGGGAGATAGTTGTACAACTTTTTGAAATATACTAAAACCCACTGAATTATACAATTTTCAAAAGTGAATTTTACTGTATGTATATTAGATCTCAAAAAAAATTCTGAAAAAAACCCCAAACTTACATGGACGCCGCCCAGTTTGAACAGATGTGTACACCAGACCTTGCATGGGGCCCTGTTGATGAATTGCAGAGCTTCTCAGAGGAGGGACTGGGGCTGGCTCAATGGTGTTGAAGGTCTGGCCCCTCAACGCAGTGGCTAGTTACCAGCTGGTGTGGACACGCTTCGCATTTGAACAATGAACATACTGGTACATATCCACCAACTGTTAGCCCTTAGCTGTGCCTGAATCCTGTGACTTCCACTCAGGGCTCCTCTGTTATCCCACTGGGAGCAACAGAAAGCCTGTATCCACATGACTTGAATAGGACCATCATAACACCAAGAAGTCTGAGTTCTGCATACTTAGAATCCCCAAGTCTGTGGATCAGCCACTGATAAAAATCAGCATTTCAATCAATATTTTTGAGTAGGGTCTCAGAGAGAAAGTGTCTAGTTCTATTGAATCATATTATAATACAATATAAAAGTCTCTCTCTCTCCTTCTTTCTCTTTTTCTCTCTCTAAGGGTCATTTGCATTCTCCAGTAAGCCTCTGTTGTCTGTCCCAATGCCATCTTCCTCATCTGAGTTCAGACTTCCATGAGCCAATCCAAGGTGTCAGAGCTATAATCTTGGAGGTGAACTCTCCCAGTTCAGCTACTCATCAATCCCGTACCCACAGCAGCTTTATATGATGTGACCACTGTGTCCCTCCCAGAGAAATATCTATATAGCTCAATACATGGGAAATGAAATTTACATGGGAGAAGGGAAAACGTCTACATGTTATTTATTCAGTGATATCCTGTCTCATTGCAAAAAGTGTTAGAGATGGTTTGCAAAAATATACACAGGCAGTGCGACAAGATGAATGAAAGGAATGATAATATCTGGAAATAGGGGGAATAAGTATAAGGAAATAAAATAAAACTAGTGGCAAGATTAGACTATTAAGTGCCTGATGATGGAAGAAGCTTGCAGATTTGGTTCCAGGCATCCTAATGGCCAAAGCACAGAGGTAAATATTTTAGGTTACAGGCTGCTGTTCAGAGGAAGAATAACTTTTGCAAATGTTGTGGTCTAACAGAAGCTTCTCCCATAGCACCACATAAAGAGCAGAATGTGGGGTGCAGAATTACACTCACCAGCAACCTGAAAATAGATCCAATGGTGCACCTCTTAAGAATGTTGGTTAAAATATCCCCTTGATGCAAGTCAGTGGCTTCATGCCCAAACCCACTTCACAAAGTGGGTGGGTGGAGGAGAGAAGCTTTTAGAAGCACCCATGGAGCCTGGTCTTACTCTGGGGAGACCCAGCATTGCCTGGAAAAGGGGAGCCTTTGGGGAACTCCGTTGCTGAGGATTGACGGAATTTCCTTCTCCATCCCAGTATATCACACTGGGGCCTTGCAGGTCAGCTTTCACAGCCAGCCAGCACACCTCCCATCCCACCCCCACCTCCCACTAAGGCTTTTCTTCTCAGGCTTATTGGAACTTGATCACGTGAGGCCAGAAATCATTGAAATCCAGAACAAATCTCATTTGACATTTTTATCTTGACTCTTCTGGGGGCCTTAATTAGCATGACTGCAGCACGGGAGATTGCTCCCATGGAATCTGTATTACTCTTGGTTGGCGTAATGGCTATTGAAGGTTCTCTAGTTTCTGTTTCTGGTCATCTAGGAAAGACTCTGATTAAAAGTGATTAAACCCCTTAATATGGTATAATAAGGGGTGGTTGGCAATGAGTTTATGGATTAAAAAAATGCGTCAGAACATGAACTCATGTAATTGTACTAAGCTCACTCCTAAGACTCCAGTATGGGTTGTTTGCCTGCCTGGCCCCTTGGCCGTAGCACACACCGCCACTGCGTAGGCATCCGCTCCCAGCGTGGCCACCACCCCACAGCTCATGCAGCCAAGGCGTCCTTGACCCCCTTGCCGACAGCCAGGGCACACATATCACAGCAGGCAGCCATGATGTTCTCAGTCCTATTAATGGTCCATGGCTTTGGGGAGCATCAGAATATGTTATGGCTGAGGACAGAATTTTAGTTGGCATTAAGGATCCTGATTTCTCCAGTTCCTGAAGTACAGGGGGTGGTGAGGTCCTCTACTGGTATAGAACACATTGTAACAGTGGTCTCCATCGTGGATGACTCTGCCCCCCACCCCAGGGGGCATTTGAGAATGTCTGGAGACATTTTTGGTTGTCCCAATGGGATGGAGGGCGCTACTGGCATCTAGTGAGGAGAGAGATGCTAAACATCCTACAATACACAGGACAGCTGCCCACAATCTAGAATTATTTGGCCCCAAATGTCAGTAAGGTAGAGACTAAGAAATCCTGTACTCTTTCAAGGCAGACTCCGACAGACTCTTATTTAAAGTTCATAATGGCCTGGTGAGGGAGAAGGTATAAACGTTTTATTTCTATTTTATAGATTGAAAAACTGAAGCTTAGAGAGGTCATGAGCCTTCCCTGTCTCTCAGGGTCAGGCCATCTGCTTGATTGTCTAGTTCTCATTCTGTTGCCACTGGTACAAATTGCATGGGATGACACGGACTTTGGGGTCCACAAGTGTTCAGAAGAGGTGCAGGTTTTATCTAAGTGCTTATGGCACATCTCTGGAGAAACCATGACGCCAGGTGTCTTACGAAGGAAAAGTACCCCAATTTCATATCTTTCCCCTAGGTATCAAAGCACACGTCTCCATCAAAAGTACTAGATGTTAAGATAATGGTAAGACTTGATCACATTTGATACTTGGGGAGGAGTAAGGTCTTTACAGTGGGCGAAAACATGATGATTCGTACAGTCTGATTCCAGTTCACATTCAAATGCTTTGGGAGCCCTGGTGGTTACATAAAGTGTGACATGGCCTGTTGTGACAATAGGGAAGGGTGGTGTTTTGGGAATTAAGAACACATGACGTGCCAAAATGCAGTCCTATTAAAACATCATGCACCCCTCAACTCTCTGTGTCTGTCTGGGTGTATATTTGCAGATGGAATACCTTCCAGAGCCTGTTGACTTAGTGGAATAATAAAGCTGAGAAGGGTCACCCAGGATGATAAGAATATAACTGTCCTCACACTCATTGCCTGGGAGTTTTGAAGGATTTGTAGGATTAAGAGATTCTATAACTGAGTTCAAACCCAATGTCTCATCATTTCACTGCCTTGTCTCTCTTCCTAGGGCATCTGTGGCTTCATCATTGCACATTGCCTATGGGTCACATTTGGAATTAGAATCTAATTCATTCTGCTTGTGGCCAGGCACCGCCCTGTGCATTTCACGTACATATTTGTAACCCCCCGGGCCTCCAAGGAAAGTAAAATTATCCTTATTATACAGTGGAAAGCCTGAGCTCGGGGTGACATCACTTGTGTGTGACCCACACCTGGTTGCTGGCAGAACAGGAGGTGAAACTTAGGATTTGCTTATTCCCTTTACCACGCTGCCATGTTAAACAGTCAGGGCAATTACACCTTTCTCTTTGCTCCTCAAGCAAGAAAGATAGTCTCATCCTCATTAGAAGAGGAAACAGGGCCCCTAAAGCGTTGAATTAGTTGACTATGGTGAGAGTCCAGAGCCTAAAAATCATATCTCCTGCCTCCTAAGCCAGCTGGTGTGCTTGGGGGATGATAGGCACAGGGAGATCCCCAAAGAATTCATCAATGCACAAAGTTTCTGCAATAAATTGACCTAACTTAGTTCTTCCACTGATCTTGTCCTATCTAAAGCAGCTCTACTCTGACTGGAGTAGACTACAGAGCTTCGAGCTGAGAATTACCCTGTGTGCGGTAGTGCATTGCTTGAGGAACATCACTTAAGGACAAGTGTCTTGCTTCCGGTCTGATGAAATAAAGTCAAGAGTGTAAGGTTCCTAATTCCGATTCCAAATGTTGCTACACTTCCTTTAAGGGTTGCAGGATGCTCCTCTGGGCTTGTTCTGAAAGCGTCACCTGCTCTCCCACACCTACTCCTTTTCAGGTGCTCTGCAGTGTTGCCAATGATCCTGTGACCAGTCACGCTGGAGAGCCCTGGGGCTGCCTAGACCCCACCTCCTCTCCCACCTCCCACATTTAATGAGATGCAAAATGCCTGATTTGCATAAGATATCTTTGCATTTCTCTGGCATCCATCTCCTTGATTCTCCTTTCGTGATCCCAGCCCTAATTGACCACTGTCCGCCTGTGCTTCAGTCACCCTTTAACCCAGGGGTCTGCACGCTATAACATGCGGGCCTGGTCTAGCCCACCACCTGCTTTTTTGGACAGCTCAGGAACTAAGAATCATTTTATTTTCAAATGGTAGGAAAATATCAAAAGAACGATCATCTTTTGTAACACGTGAAAATGATATGAAATTCAAATTTCAGTGTCCATAAATAAAGTTTATGGGAACACAGCCACGCTCATTCATTACCTACTGTCCGTGGCAGCTTTTACGTGATGCTGGCGGAGTTGAGTAGTTGCAACAGAGACCGTATGGCCTGGAAAGCCAGAAATACTTACTATCTGGCCCTTGACGGAAAAAGCTTACAGGCCCCTGCCCTACCTCTCCACTCATCCCCTCTCTCACATTTATCCGAACTCATCCATTGCTCAAGCTCCTGAAGTTCCTTCATCATCTGCCCCAAGCTAATCTCCGTTTATTTCCCAATAGGACCTCCTTGCACTCCGCAGACGTATCTTGTACCTCCCCACTAAGACCATCACTCAAGTGGTTCTTTCTGCCGGAAATAACTTTTCCTTCCCATCTTCTCAGAAATCTTCTCTCTCACACAGATGTAGAGAACAAACTTATGGTTACCAAGGGGGGGAAAGGGGGATGGGATGAATTGGGAGATTGGGATTGACATATATACACTACTATGTATAAAATAGATAACCAAGGAGAACCTACTGTCTAGCACAGGGAACTCTACTCTATGCTCTGTGGTGACCTAAATGGAAAGGAAATCTAAAAAACGGTGGTTATATGTATACCTATAACTGATTCACTTTGCTGCACAGCAGAAACTAGCACAACTTTTTTTTTTTTAATAGCTACTTTATTTATTTATTTATTTTATTTTTATTTTTGGCTGTGTTGGATCTTCGTTTCTGTGCAAGGGCTTTCTCTAGTTGCGGCAAGTGGGGTCCACTCTTCATCGCGGTGCGCGGGCTTTTCACTATCGCGGCCCCTCTCATTGCGGGGCACAGGCTCCAGACGCGCAGGCTCAGCAGCTGTGGCTCACGGGCCCAGTTGCTCCGCGGCATGTGGGATCCTCCCAGACCTGGGCTCGAACCCGTGTCCCCTGCATTAGCAGGCAGACTCTCAACCACTGCGCCACCAGGGAAGCCCACTAACACAACTTTGTAAAGCAAATATACTCCAATAAAAATTAATTTAAAAAAAAAGAAAAAAAAAAGAAATCTTCTCTCTCCTTCCAGCCTCACAGCAAATGCAATCTGCTCTGAGGAGGTCGTCTCCCACTCTAGTTAATTCCTCGGAAGGCCCTAATGCTCTTCCAGTTCTGCTTTTAAGGCATGAGGTCCTTTCTGTTACACCTGGCTGTTTCAGCCAAGGTCCCTAAGGGCGGAGGTGCCCCACAGCTGTCACCTAGAGTTGCTAAGTGCGGGCTGAGTGTGTCTGCCTGAGCCGGGGCTCCCTGTCCCTGGGACTGCTTTTCCAGGTGTGTAACTCCTGTAAATTTATAAGACTTTTGTTCTCCCAAGCCTATGTGACATTGTTTTGAAAGTGGGAAACAGGATTCAACATTTAGAAATTGATTTTTAACATTAAGTAGAAAGATCATTGTCATTCACTGATACGTCATTGAATCTAAATCTCATATCCATGTATCCACCTATACCATATCTATTGATCCCTCATCAGTCTTTGTTTATCTATCTGTCTGTGTTCAGCTATCTGTCCATCAATTTCTAAATTCTTTCCACAGGGCAGCCCAAGTACCGTCCCTTGATTTGGGGGGTGTCACAATTTTATAAGATTACCCACAAAAAGCGCCCAACACTGTTTTCCTAATGTCCCCTGCTGAGCTGGTTCCCCATTTCTCCCTTATTCCTGCTGTGTTCCAGCCAAATTATACTGTGCTTCTCTGGAAAAAAAAATCCCTGTTTTTAGTTTCCTAGGGCTGCTATAACAAAGTACTTGCCATCTTAGAACGATAGAAATTTATTGTCTTACAGCTCTGGAGGCCAGAAATCCAAGAGCAAGTTGTCGGCAGGGCCATGCTCCCTCTGAAATCACTAAGAAAATATCTGTTGTGTGTGTATCTCCTAGATGCTGGTATTTTGCTGGCAATCTTGGGCATTCCTTGTAGACGCATCACCTGAGTCTCTGCCTTCGGGTTCACATGGCATTCTTACTGTGTGTGTGTGTGTGTGTGTGTGTGCATGTGTGTGTGTGTATCTGTGTGTCCAAATTTCCCCTGTTATAAGGACAGTCATGTTAGATTAGAGCCTACCCTAGTAACTTCATCTTTTTTTTTTAATTGAAATACAGTTGATTGACAGTGTTAATGATTTCACCTTAACTTGATCATCTGCAAAGATATTGTTTCCAAATAAAGTCACATTCTGAAGTAGCGGAGTTATCTTTTGCGGGGGCACAAATCAACCCATAACAATCCCCCATTCGCTATACCTCACCCATGCTGCTCCCACCATTTGCAATGCCCCCCACACATTTCTGCCTAGTGACCATCTTTCCCACCCCCTCTCCTCCTCTCTCATGGGATTGCTCCCCCACTGAACTCCCACAGCTCTGGGTGGGTACCTTTCTCTCAACACTTACTAGAGTAGATCCCACATTATAAGAATTTATTTTAGGATCCTAGTTGACTGTACACTTCCTTTTCTTTTTTTGCTCGTGGAAAATTGCTACTCAGATATTTGCAAAAGTTATTGCTAGGTAAGCTTCGAAAGGTCTAGCCTTCACGTACGTGGCACTGGATTTTAAGTTTCTCTAGGGTAGTCACTGGGTTTTACTCATCTTGGTATTCCCCTTCCCACCTCTGAACATAGTGCCTCTGAGCACAGGAGGCCCCTCAATACGTGTTGGCAATTTGGAGATTTGGAGCACAATGAAAGCAGGGATTTGAATCTGCATTTGCCAGTGTCTGTCATTGCAAAGTGCTGATGCTTTCTGACCTGTATAGCATCTATCTACTGCTCTTAATCTGGATCCTAGCTAGACCATGACACCGCCATTGCCCAAAATGAATGAGCCTTTTTGTGTGTGTGTCTCTGTGTGTATGATGCTTCCCTCTAGTTAAAAAGAGCAAGCCCCAAGAAAGGTTAAAAACCATTGCTCTATAGAGATACACGGTGGGACCCTTCTTGTCTGTCTTCTTTTCATCCTTCCCTTCATCATTATTTTCAATACCTTCATCATTATCACTAATCATAGGAATTCCAAGTCAGAAAAGCAACTCATAGGTTTATATTCTTTAATTGTTAGGGCTATAAATTTAGAATGTACCAGCTACCTGATCCTATTAGCCATACCCTACTCTAAGATAATCTGCTTAAAATTTATACCACTCAGGGATTTGGACTTTATTGATTACATTTCCTGCTAGACTCAGGCCTTTGCCTTTTGCTTATTGGAGCCTAAACAAAATGGCCATGACCCTGAGGAAAGTCAGGCATCCTGGGATAGCAGATAGACTTGAGAACTTGGGTTCTGGGAGGGCCACATGATCAAGAAGGAGGCAGTGATGTTAAGATAATTTTTTTTCTCTTTCCTTACCTAACAGAGTTATTGTAAGGTTAACATAATTATTTAAAGTTTTGGAAGAAGAAATGCTTTGTAAATGCCAAGATACTATAGTAGGACTTCAAATAATGTGGCATATTGTTATACAGATTCTCACACACACACACACACACACACACACACACACGACTCATATCACACAGTTCTAAAAAATAAGTTTTCTATTCTCTAAAATGCTGGTCTATCAGGTGAGAAATAGGGGGAGCTGTTGGAAGTGCTTCCTGATTTGGTTTCAGTATAGCAGAGAGGTTAATATAGCACAATTCAATATGGCACAAGAGCTGGAATGAGAAAGCCTAGATTTAAGATGGCGCTGCATCTTATTCACAGGGCAACTTGGCATGAGTTACTGAACATCTTCACTCCTTTTTTTCTTCATCCACAAACTAGGGACCATAACAGTTCTCCCCTCATAGGGATGCTGTGAAGGTTAGATGAGGAAGTCCATACACAATACTTCACTCATTGTCTGGGCATGTGTAAATGCTTATAAATACTAGTTGTTAGGTTTTTTAAAAAAATGATCTTACTGAGAAATGAAAAGAATATATCCATGAATAGTTTCACTGTTGTATATTATATTTAAAACAGTTCCAGATAACAGGAGAAGAAATATCACGCAGAAAGTCACAATTAACTGCCAAACGACTTATACAGACAGTGATATTTGAGCTGGTTATTGAAGAATTCATGGGAATTGGATGGGGAAAATAAGTTAGAAGGGACAGCACAATACCATGGAAGTGAGGACAGAAACTAAAAACTGTAAGATATGGTCAACTTAGAGCTTATCTAAACAGAGATTGTGAATAGGGGAGGGGTGGGTGACAAGGGCAGAATATCTGGCTGAAAACAGGGTGTGGCAAGACCAGGATGGCAGCCTAAGCCATCTGGGATTCATACAAAGGCACTTTCAATCTGTGTTGGCCCCTGAACAGGGTGGTGGATTGGTGAACGTGATGTTTTAGCGACATAATTTGACAATGGTGTGTCAGAAAGCTTAACCTAGGGACTGGAATCAGAGGAATATATTACAAAGCCCCAAAACAGTGGCCTTAAAATTGAAATGGGGGTTGAGGAAGCCTAAACCAATACTTGTTCATCATCTGTTTCATGTGCCAGACTTTGACCTGATCCTTTTTTTTTTTTTTAAATCACAACAGCACCTGCGAGATAGATAATGATATTTCCAGTTTACAGAAAGGGAAATCAAGACTCTGAGAATTTAGGTAATTTACTTAAGGTTTTAAAGTCACACATACCTGGTAGGTAGTAGAACAGGAATTTGATAGCCAGTCAATCTGTCTCCAGATCTTTCTGCCATGCTTTGCTGAAGTGGGGAATCTAGTAAAAGCATGTGTACGTGAGATACTGCAAAACAAGTATTGAAACCTGATGTTTGATTAGATAAGGGAAATTAGGAAGACACTGGCAAGAAATGGGGATGATTCCAATAGTTTGTGCCTAGGTGATTATAAGCATGGTAGAGATTTTAAAGAATTGGCCTATCAGGAAGGGAAATTGTTTGGGACGGGGATTATAGAAATGTTGGGTTTGTGGTTATGATGCACAATAATGGAAATGCCAAGTAGCCAGTTGGCATCATGAGAATGGAATTTAGAAGAAAGTTCTTGGCTGGAGTTAAAGGGTTAGACGTCACACCCCTGGATGTGGACATTAATGATGGATTGTACAAGGAGAGAGAGAGAGAGAGAGAGAGAGATGGAGAGAAGATGGCTAGAACAGCATTCCTACACTTTAATCACCTGAGGATTCTGTTAAAATACAGGTTTTGATTCACTAGGTTTGGAGTAAGAGCTTGAGAGTCCTCATTTCTAGAAAGCTCTCAGGTGATGCTGCTGTTGCTGGTCCAAGAACCACTCTGAGTAACCAAGGGTGAAAGGACTGATCCTTGAGAAACCACCATAGGTACTGGTGGAGGAAAAGAAGCCAACAGAAAGAACAGGAGCGGAAAGGTAGAAAGATGACACAGTATTATAAGTGTCATGGGGGATGTGGGATGGTGTTGAGATACCACACTCTGTGGAATGACCAAGGTGAAGAGGAATGGAGAAAATCTAGTTAGGGAGTAACCATTGGTGACCTTCAAGAGGTCAGTTTCTGTGGAGGGAATAGAACTTGGATTATGGGAAGTTAAGCATTAACGATCTGTGAGATAGTGGAGTTATAGTTGGAATTGGATCATGCAAAATGTTGGTATCCAAAGGAACTAAGGAAATGGGATGATAGCAGACGGTATGTAAAGTGGAGGACATTGCTCCATCATTTACTAGGTGAGAGACTGGGAATGTGGGCACACATGGATTTGGTACATGAGCACATACCAAAAGATAGAGATGACCATATGTAGATTTCTGCAGAAAGGGGAATAGAACAGGATTTATGGAAGATGCTGGAGAGATAGGAAATAATTGAGGAAAGAAGTTGGAGATAGGATTGAAGGCACCAGTTAAAGAAAAAAAGAAAATACATTTTTCTCTAATACCGAAAGAAAAAAAAGTAATCAGGCTGTGGTCAAGATGGTGCAATGGGTTCATGCTTTAGTGCACCTCCTCTGCTCCAAACACATTGCAGTGACAGAAAAATATAAGGACACACAGCTGGGCCTAAGACCCAGCTGTGTGGGCCTAAGAGCAAGATAAGTAACCTGATGGGTCAGAAATAGTACAGAAACAAAGGTTGATGAGCAGAGCTGCATTCATTCTCGGGCTGGGCTCCAAGTCTGGAGGCAAAAAGTAAGGACAGAAATTTAGCTCTCAAGGGTCCTGCACAACTATATGTGGTCCAGATTGTCAAGGGATTAGGGCTAGAATCACTGCTTGAAGCCATGGGTTGGGGACAGGCTTCCACATTGATGAAAAGAGTCTGAAAAAAATAGTGTTGCCAACCCCTATCTGAGAGTACAGCTAATAGGAATCTCTGAACCTAAGGAGGTAGGGGAGAGAGGTAAAGATGTAACCAGGAGATGATGAACTGACTTAAGCCACTCACTTAGCTGAAGACTGTTCTGCTATATCCCATTGCAAATCAGTATGGAAGGGAGAAACTATTCAACATGAGGAATAATAAAGTTATATTATTACCTCATACCAGTCACAAAATAAGTTATAAATTCTGGTTGAAATTTAGAAGTAGAACTTTTTGTTTTCAGCAGCTTTTTATTTTAAAATGGTATCACCCTTTAGGGGCCCCAGGCCATCATTATAGGATGGGTTTGGAATTGAAGTTCTAAGAGCCTTGGTGGAGGCAGCAATAAGAACAACAACACCAAAAACGTTAGACAATGATGACTGAGCACAAAAGGAAAAGAGGGAAAAAAACCCCTTCCTACTCAAAATGAACTACAATCCGACATTATGAACCATGTAGAAAAAAAAAAACAGTTAATAATAAAGATGTTTGTTATCCTGACTTTCGCTCAACAATGTTCTGGATATTCTACCCAATGCAATAAGACAAGAAAAGAAATATAAGAATTGTGGAAAGACATACGACCATCTTTTTGTGAATGATATGATCATCCTACATAGAATATCAAAAGGTATTTATAAAGCTAGAACAAGTTAGAGAGCTCAGCAATGTTACTAATACAAGATCAGTAAACACAAATTAATATATTCCCTAAACACAGTTAGAAAATTTAACTGAAAACAAATCACACTTACAATAGCAAAAATGAAATAAAACAAAAAAAGGCAAAAAAATATAAATTCTACAAAGGATATGCAATATCTTCTAGAAAATACAAGACAATATTAAGAGTATAAAATAAGAATGAGTAAATGGAGCATATATCTTGTTCATAAATAGGAAGAACCAATATAATGAAGATGTTGATTATCCCCCAAGTTTATAAATTAAATACACTCCCAATAAAAATCCCAGCAGGGTTTTTGAAGATGCTTGCTTGATAAGCTTATTCTATAATTTATATGAGAGAATGAAAGACAAAGAATAGCCAAGGTATTTTTTTAAAAGAGGGTTGAGGAGATTTGCTCTCATAGACAAAAAGACATATTATAAAGTTCTAGTAATTAAGATGGGGAGACAAATAGGCCAAAGTATAATAATATTTTTTTAGCACTCAGAGAACATACATGTGTATATATGTAGATATATAGATAGACAAACAAACAGAAAGATGTCTGGCTATGTGTGTATTTTTGATGTGTCATTTCAAATCAGTATGAAAGGGAGAATTTATTCAATAAAACCACATGAGGAAAAATAATCTCATACCAGCCACACAATAAATTATAAATTGTGGGTGAAATTTAAAAGTAGAACTTTTTGCTTTAGATAAGGTTTTTGTTTTAAAATACTTTTAGATATACAGGAACGTTGCAACAAGAATGCAGAGAATTCTCTTATACCTCTCACTCGGTTTTCTCTATTGTAATCATCCTAAATCACCATGACACATTTGTCACAACTAAGAAGCCAACTTTGGCATGTTATTGTTAACTAAACTCAATACTTCATTCTGATTTCACCAGTTTTTCCTCAAATGTCTGTTTTCTGTTTCAGAGTCCCATCCAGAATACCACATTACATTTAGTTATCATGGTTCTTTAACCTCATCTGATCTGTGACAGTTTCTCAGACTTTCCTTGTCCTTGATTACCTTGACAGTTTTGAGGTCAGATTTTATGCAGAATGCCTCCCAATTTAATCTTGTTGGTTGGGGTCATGAGTTTTGGGGAGGAAGACCACGGAGATGCGTGCTGCCCTCATCACATCATATCATGCTTATCACATGGCATCACTGAATATGCTAGCCCTGATCACCTGGCTGAGACCAGGATTCTCCACTGTAAAGTTACGTTTTCCCCTTGCCATACTCTTTGGAAGTAAGCTGATAAACACAGAACACAAGGTGGGGAGTTAAGCTCCATTTCCTTGAGTGAGGAGACTCTACATATATTTTTGGAATTCTTCTCTAAGAGGGATTGTTAAATATAGTACTTTTAGAGGAAAAGAGTATATTCTTTGACATTGAGGGGGGAAAATCTTAAGATACAGATTATAAATAACATAAAGGGAAAGATTAATGCATTTGTCTACATTAATTTTTAAAAATCTATATAAGATACCATATACAAACGTAAAAGATAAACCATAGACTGAGAGAGCATAATTCCAATGCATACAGCCAACAAAGAATTTACATGCAGAATAAATAACAAACTCCCACAAATAAAAAGACCAACTTATATACAATGTATATATGTATGTGTACATATATATAGTATGTGTATGTACATAATATATATTATTATATAATATTATTATATAGGTAATATAGATCCACACATATACACATAATATATATAATGCACACACATGTATAACACACATGCACACAGACACACACACACACACACACAACACAATGAAGAAAGTATAGGAAGAGACACTTCACAGAACAGGGAACTCCAATTGAGATGATGTGAACCTCAGCAGCAATCAGGGAAATGCACCTTAAAGCTACAAGAAGATAACATCTACCACACATCAGATAATATCATATATGGAGAGACAAGGTAAGACGTTCATCCATTTAGTGATCATAGAAATATGAGTTGGTCCCATCACTTTGGGGAAACGTTTAGCAATACAGTGAAGGATTTCTATACACTAAACTATAGGGATATCCTCTAAAGCCATTCTTCTGAAACATTTTTTTGTGCATAGAAATCACCTGAAGAACTTGTTAAAATGAAGATGTTGATTCACTGAGGTCTAAGAGTCTCCATTTCTACCAAACTCCTAGCTGATGCTGATGCTGGTCTACGTGCCCATAGTTTGAGTAACAAGCCTCTAGAGGTCAGCAAACAGTGGCCTGTGCGCCAAGGCCCAAATCTAGTTCCTGTCTGTTTTTACCACTGAAGTTTTATTGAAACACATTTGTTTGTTTCTGTGTTGTCTATGGCTGCTTTCAGACTACAATGACAGAATTTAGTAGCAGCAACAGAGACCGTATGATTTGTATAAAGCCTAAAATAGTATTTATTATCTGGGCCTTTACAGGAAAAGTTTGCCAACTGCTGCTCTAGAGAAACTCTCCCACATGCACGTAAAGAGACTTGTGTAATAATATTTATTGCAACTTTTTTTGGAGTAATGACAGAATGGAAATAAGTGTCAGTTAGTAGAACAGACAAATAATTTGTAGTATAGTCACATGGTAGACTCCATCAGTTACAATTAATGAATGAGAACTACAAGTCTTAATGTGGATAAATCTAGAAAAAACATCCCTTGTTTTAAAATTTAAACTTGGGCAATTTTCTTACAGATATATACCTCTGCAGGCAAATTATTAAAAGATGCCTGGAAATGATCCTCATCTATTTCAGGGCAGTGATTACCTCTGGTGAGGGATTAGATTAGGAACAGGATCATGGATGCATTCATATGGGCTCACAACCATAGGTGTCATGTATTATTTCTCTCAAAAATTTGGAAAGAAGATATCAAAATGTAATAAATTGTTAATACTGGGTGGTGGGGACACACTTTTGATCATCTCTATGCTTTCTTATTTCAGATATTTCAAACATTGGAAAAGAATAAAAAGAATCAAAAAGGGGAAAATATGCTGAATATAAAGACAAGTATTTTGAAGTGCAGGGAGGGGGTGAAGATAGAGAAAGGTTATTCATACTTGAGGCTCTCTCCCCTCTCAATTAAGCAAGAGATATTCCGGTATTACAAATTGTCCCTTATATAGTTAATTTTGAGAATGGTAAACAGGTTTTACCAGGTGACTAATTTTACTCCATGGCTTGTGAAGTATTTTGATTCTAAGAGGTCACTTCATCCAGATCCTGGAGTGGAAGGAATTTCCCTTTCTCTGGAACTAACATTTCACTCCTTTGATCCAAGCTCAGCTTATTGCTGGGACAATAGTGATACCAAGAGCGAAGCCCCCAAGGACATTCCTCCTCCTTTTGAGTGCAAGCCTTGCAGTATTCCTCAGGGAAGAGTCCGGAGAGCCTTCAAGATTCCTTCAGGGAAGAGCCTTTGGCTTTTGTCTGAGAATCTCAGTGTTCCATGCCCTTTTATCTCACCGAGGTGTGGATGCCCTCCCACCGTGACTTCTCCTGGCGTGATTCCCTGAGCTAACTCACATTTGGGTTGCATTCAGCAGCAGCCCCTCCCTCAGAGCATCTGCGCACAGCTGGAACCAGGCTTTGCACATGGACCAGGGCAGTCTCATCATTGATTTTCCCAGCAGTATTGAGGCAACTTTACAGGAAAAGGTGCTGTGTACTGAAGCTGGGGATCTCAGTTCAACACTCTTAGCCATGAAATATACAAGAGGGACGTTTCAGTTCCAAGTATATTTGCATATCCTATAGAAGCCTTTGTAGCATGTTTGTTGTTGTAAGGATATGGGAATACTTTGAGTCAAATCATACCCCATGACATTTAACAGCTGTATTGAAAAGTCCTGCTAGCTGGCACTTGATAACCTTTGGTCAAGTGCCTGACATGTGTCAAGGAAAGTGGAAGCACAGCCAGCTGATGATACAAATACCCAAAATACCATCTTCTCACCCAACAGTAGCATTATAAGTGGTCTCTAGCATGTTTTCTTCTTGGGAACCTGAATTCTGAACACAATGCCCTCTTACCCATACAGTTCAACTCCTGAACTATCTCCTCTTTCTGAGATAGGTTTATCCCTCTGATGGAGGTTTCCAGCCACTTATGTATCATTTTTAACCATAACCAGAGGAAGCATAAGTTTGGTCATTATAGGGATAATCAGTGAGGCTTGCTGAGAGGGCATTCCCTGGTCTTTAATGCACAGCCCATAACCTAGTGCTGGCTTTATGTTTATTGTAAAGTTTTCAACTCAAATGCTAAGACAAACCATGCAGGGATTGTAAATAAGTGAAGGGACCAGGTGGAGGATAATAGGGAGTGGTGTGGCATATGGTGAATTAGAGAACACATGCCTTGTCTAAATGGAGTGGCCACCACTTTGCTCTAGCTGATTATCATTGTGCAGAAATGCTGGCCCAACATTGACAGAACTCTTGGATTTTTAAGGGAAGCTAGAAATAGGGATATTTTAAATGTGAAATCTTCCAACTTTTAGATGTTGGCAACTAATTCAAAAATTTTTTTAAAAGCACGCTAAAATGAGACACAACCCAGAGCCACAGATGGCCCATTGGTTAGGTTTGCAACCTCAGAATAACAGAGGAAATGATCTGAGAGCTTTAAGTAAGATAGTTTGCGGCCAGCAAGTCTAGGCATTTGGGTCTCACTCACGTGGCTCAGTGCCACCATCTTTTTACTGAATCTGATGGCAGGAAAGAGCTTAGATTGAGAACAACAATAGCCACATCAGGAGGCAAAGGTACAGAACCATGTAACAATAGTCATAACCCGGGACCACTGGGGCTCTTTGATGACATTCTTCCCATGACCTTAGAGAGGTCACCATACAGGCAGCAAACGAAGCAAGCAAAATTTATGAGGGACATTTTCTTTACTGTAATGTACCTTTTCCTGTCACTTCTTGTTCACATAGTGACCCAAGGGGAGAGTGCTGGGGAGAGAGCAATTCTGGGCTCCATACTTGGCCTCCCAGGAGGATTCTCAGATTCTACACTCTTGCTCTAGGTGTCACTATGTTCTGAATAATGGCTCTTCTCTACAAATTCATGATTATCTCTCTTTCATCAGGTTTACTTTTCATCCTTCTTAAGCTGAACTCCCAGAAGTAACATCAAAATGAAGGGGTCAATGTCTAGGTAGAGTTTGGGATTCTTTACTTGGTAGGTCCTAATACAAACCAAGTGGTAGGTGTGGCTGGCTGACACTTGCAGAAAATGAGGCAGCGTGGGAAAGGGTTGGGCTGGGCATCTACTGGAGGAGGGCAGTGGCAGGGCATGGGGGTTGCTCGGCTCCCTGGTAGGGAAGCTGTTAGTGAGGAAGGAACACTCTAGCCCTCCAGCCAGGCCTTGCAGAAGGAGCCGGAGGTAAAGCCCTGCTTTCCCTGGAGAACGTCCCCATCACTGCGGCCTTGACCTCCATTTCTGCCTCCTTTTCCGTACATTGATTTTCAACAAATGGAAGCCATATTGCAAAGCAGTTAATTATAAGGAGTTTAAGGTTATGAAAAACTTGGTTCAGTGTTCAATATCAGACTCTGCTACAAAGTGTACTTGGGTTTTTTTTTAAAATATGTATTACTGAGCCTTAGTTTTCCCGCATGTAAAATAGAGTTAATAATATCAACTTTTAAAAGATATTGGAGGGACTTCCCTGGTGGTCCAGTGGTTAGGACCCTGCTCTTCCACTGCCAGGGCCTGGGTTCAATCCCTGATCAGGGAACTAAGATCCCGCAGGCTGCGTGGTGCAGCAAATAAAATAAAATAGAGATACTGAATTATCTGTAAGCAGTGCCTGGTACCATCACTAACTTATACAGGTCTTTGGATTCCAGGGTGATCAGTGATGCATTGGATGGTAGGGCTGTTATAGCCGGGCATTGCTTGAGTCTCCCTTCTTTAGCCCATACCTGCCCACAGCATGCTTCAAGACATTTCACATCTTCTCACCCCTTGGGGAATGGTATAGAGGGTGTGGCTAGAATGCCCCCTGACTGGGGTGGGGTACAATGCAGGCTCCCCACCCTGACATCTATCCTGTGGACCCCTCCTGCTCTCACTCTCTCTCTGGACAAGGATCTCAACTGCTCTGTGCCTCTGATTCCCTATGATTAAGCCGCCCATGACCTCAGTGCCAGGACTCCTGTGTATATCAACCTCCTCTTTCTCACAGCCAATGCTATGTAAATGCTAAGCATTTTTGTGATGTAGCAACTTTAAGAGGATGAATGAATACATTTGACGAGGGAATGTTGGGAAATAATCCAATAGGGCTCCATTTGGTATTGGGCCTTTTATCAAGGCCATAACCCAAACCCACTTTATGGGGTTAGGGAATAAAATTACCATGTCGGATAACAAAAAGGAAGAAGCAGGGACAGAAAGGGAGGCCTTAAGGATCCAAAGTCAAATGAGTGTGTAGACAGAAGATGCAAGGGAAGTTCTCACTGGTGGGTGCCTGGAAAGCTGGTAGCGCTAGACTTCCAAGGCCAGAGCAAGAGAGTGGGGCTGGGATGAAACCCCAGAGAGGGTGAGATGATTAGGATTTACAAGATTGTCAGAAAAACAGAGAGGTGTAAAAGTCTATGCCATCCTTTGTGTTGCACGGCCATAGAAGGCAACCCTTCTCTTGCTGCAGTGAATATTAAAGAACTTGCCCTTGAACATTTAACTGGCTTTTGGCCCAATGGGATTGGCTCCGAAAGCTTTCATCCAATTCTCGGGGTGCTTAGCACCCCCTAGCCTCTTCCTTCCCAGCTTCCCTCCCTTCCCAAAATGATCCCAGAGTCTCTGGCTTGCTTCTCAGAAAACATACACCTAGACAGTCCCTGAAGACCAGGCTCTGTTCTGAATTACAGAGGGCCTACGAGTAGCTTTGTGCTGGATGACTCTGGGGACAGCTGTTGACAGACGGAGGAAAAGGTTAGACGTGAGGGTCCATGGGCCACTGGGGGGCGAGGCTTTCTTCAGAAGTATATTTGCTCCTCTTTGGCCTTTCCTCCAGCCATCTCTCCCTTTCCCAGTCCAGGTCCATGGTGGTCCTTGTCCCCCTGCCCTCCCCCGAGCATATGCCTTTTCCTTCCTGCTCTGGGGTTGTTCTGAGTGAAAGGGGGAGGAATGGAGGATTTTGGAGCGGTGCCTCTTACGCTATAAGGCCTCAGCATTTAGAATCTTGGAAAGGCTCCATCTGGGAAAGAGTTCCAGAGGAAACAAACTTCAGATCCCGGCTCATATGGGAAAAGGCTCATGTTCACGGAGGTGGCTTCAGGGACCTTGGCAGAGGCTTGGCCCCTGCCTTTAATGGATCCGACATGGAGCCTTCCAGGGCCCACGATGCTGCATGGCCTTCAAGGGAGATTTCACTCACAAGCTATCATACCTCTTTCATAGGACTTAGAGTTGTCAGGTCTCTAGGGAACCAACAGCTTTTGTCGTTCTGTTTATGCCCTAACTGAGGCAAGAACGATTTCAAGGGGCCAAACACCCCGTCTCTTCTCCTTTTCATTCCCCCTTGTCATGTTGTTTCTTCTTGGAGAGTAGCTGAATTTCTTTTCTAGGAGAGAAGGGGCCAAAAAGGTGGTCTCAAGACCTGTGGGATCATCAGCTCAGTTCATAGAAATCTTCCTTCCAGCCCCGGAAATGGCATTGACAAAAGCAGCGATGGCCACAAGTTCAGGATTCCCCCGGCCCAAGAAGAGGGATGGGGGTGGGTAAGCATGGTAGGGAAAGGTTGGACAGAGTTTATGGTGATCCCCTCATGCAGTTCCTTAATGCCACTGTGTGATACTCAGAGGACCATGTATCTAGATTTTATGCCTAAAATAAAGCAGGTGCCCCTACAGGTAAAGCAGTGTGAGTACAGGAGCTGGGAACACCTGGATTTCTGTTTCTGGCCTTGTGCACTTAAGAAAAATACTTCCCCATGTCTTTGCACATGGGACTCAATACTGACCATTAATTCCCCCATGTCTGCCTCTTCTGCCAGGGGTCTTTTCAAACATAGACAATCATGGGATATTAAACTTGAAGGACAATAGAGATCATCTAGTCCCATCAACTCACTATATATATGAGGAACCTGAGGTCCAGAGTGGGGAAGTGTCTTACCCAAGGTCACATGGTGAGTTACCTCCTTTGACGTCTTTGTATGCAGTACAGACCCCCTGTCCCCCTCACCAATTTTAATTCTTAAGATCTTAAGACCTCATGAAGTTTCTGTAGGCCCCAGAGGATTCAGGGATGACTAGGTGCCTAGTGTGGGATTGGTACTAAAATCCCTTAGGTGAGGGAACTCTTCCAGGCCAGGATACTTCACAGGGCCTAGGTGAGGCATCTGGTACAAGAGAGAGAGGGACCATGGCCTGGAGAGAAACAATGGAGTCACAGACCCTCTAGACCAATGGCCTGCCTTCCCCCTGCCTCAGACCCAAGAGAGCCCTTGTCCTGGGTTAGCACAGTGATGCTAGCACAGAAACATCTCAAGTTGAAACCAAGTCTCCCTCTAAACATGACCTCATCGGTGAGGAACTTTCCTCCATCTCCACAATCTAACCCCGCTCCCTGCAGAAGGAGGGCACCCAGCACCCAAGATGACTCAACTCTGTTTTGATCGTAATATGTCCTCAGAATGAGGAGGGGAAAGTCTCAGTGCTACCAACTCGATCTCTCCCCATGATAGCCTCAGCGTCTAGCTGCCCATTACGCTCTTCACATACCTGCACACAGCTTTCCTAAAAAGACTGGCTTACTCCTATCTTGTCTGCACATGCACGTAAACACCCACACACTTACTTTATAGACATTATTTTAATCCGGGGTTGACTGGAAAACCTCCTTCTGGAGATTTGATCAGGAGCACCCAACGTCTCCGGACACCCTAATTCCGTCCATGGCAGTGTGGGCCAGAGAGGAGCGGAGCTAGCATGGAAGCCCTCCTTGCTTGAGGCTGCCCGTGGCTTGATGACCACCAGTGCTACCCCTCCAGGGTATTCCATCCCCTACGAGACTTGGAATTATGGGAGGGCTGAGAGATCAGCCATCATCGCACTGACTGGGTGAAATGAGAGGAAAAAGTGAAGGAGAAGGAGTTTATAGTCTTGGACGTACAGTGCCCCCAACCTGGTGCAGTCAAAGGTGGTTCACATTATCCCAGCTCCTAGGATTAGAAATGGCCCTCAGGTATCCCTTAAGAATGTAAGGTCTGGAGAGCAATCTCCTCCCACCCCTTTGCCCCCCCAGGCACCCTAGCGATTATGCCCTGTTCCCACCTCCCTCTCAAGCTCATCGTCAGGGCCTCCTCCTACTTAGATGAGGCTGCCCCTCCCCTCCTCTTCCAGGACAATCCAAGGCCAAGCCCCCAAACGTTTTGCTCACGTCCCTTCCTCGGTCCAGTGGAGGCAGCAGCAAAAGTGGAGTGTTTCCAGTTTCTCTGACCATGCTTGGTTTTAAGTTAATCCCCTCCTCCTATCCTTCCCTTTTGCTGAGAATTCATTTGGCTGTTCCCAATATATCTGTGTCCGTATCCCGTATCTCCAGCTCTTCCCCCTACCTTTCAGGCTCCCTCTGTGTTTCCCCTTCTAGTTTTGATCTTCTTTGGGGGTTTTGGTTTTTACTTTATTTTGCTTTTTCTGTTTTTCTGTTTTTTTGTTTTTGTGTTTTATAGGTTTCAGAGAAATTATGTTGAATCCAATAAGCCTTCCCGGACATTCCAAGCCTCTTAACCATGGCATCTATGTTGAGGATGTCAATGTTTATTTCAGCAAAGGACGTCATGGCTTTTAAAAACTCCTTTTAAGCCTCCCTGTTTTGATGTCACCTTGGTAGGCTGGGTCCTCTGAGAGGTTGGAAGCTCTAGGCATGTTTCTGTTTGGATCCGGGGAAGCTAAGTAGAAACTACACAAGCCGCCGGTGCCCCTGCATCCTTTATCACCACCAAGACGGGTGTTTGCCCCCATCCGCCACTGGCAGGGTTGCCCTTTCCCTCCAATCATCACTGTGCTCCTTTTTTTTCTGGCCTCCAAGGCAGCTCCTGCCATCATCTTAAGAGCCAATAAAGAGAATTAAAAACCTGTGCACCAGGAACCATCTCTTAAACACACTAGCCATTCTCTTGCTTTCCACAAACAACCCAACCACCACGAGAAAGCCTGATGAAGTCCAGCCGTGCTCCGGCCTCACTTTCCCCGCTTGGAAGCGTGGGGTCTCCCTGGCTCTCCCTAGGATACCAGGCCATCCTCTTAGTGACCTCGTCGCCCTGCAGCCTCCCGTGGGGAAGAACATCTAAGCAGAGGTGGAGACGGCGCGGTGAGAGGAGAGGGAGCCAGGCCCAAGTATTGGCACCAGATTAGGTCTCAGAGGAAAGAATGGAAACCAATCATTTTCTATATATATATATATTTTTTGGTGGAGAAAACCATACCTTTTTTTTGGACACACTTTCCCCCTACTTCCTCTTCTCTCTGGAACGGCTCACAGTGAGTGGTATTAGAAAACTCCTTGGAGAAGAGGATTTCTCCAGGGCTCCTTCTTGGCCCCTAGATCTGCAGTTCCGACAAGCTTTGGCTGCAGGAGGTCTTGCCTGTGAATTGGGCATCCTGCTAGGACCACAAGGGACCAAGGGAATCAGGGACCAAGGCCCTTCCTGCTGTTCCATGATCCCGGGATTGGCTCTCTTCCCCCACTTTTACTTATTCTTGACTCTGAGAACTTTTGGCACCCAATGGAATCACCATTTCAAGGCCAAGATGAACTGAAGGGGAAGAGAAGTAAAAATTGGCCTCCTCCAGCCCCTCTCATGGCTCCAATGGAAGTGTCATCCCGTTCTCTGGTCAATATATGTGTTTACTTTGCTTGCTTTGACTCATGCCTTACTCCATGGCCACCCTCTCCCAAAGAGGGAGGTTCGTTTCCCCGATTTTCAACTTGATCCACTGGGGAGAGGGAAAGGGATGCTTTTCCCCCTGCTTCAATAGGAAAGGTACAGTTGTAGGGCCTGAACCTCTCCCAGATTTGCTGCCATGTTGGCTGAGTGGACTTCGGGCTTGGCCTAGTTCCCCCCCCCCACCCCATGGTGCCTCCGTTGTAGGGGGTCAGCACAGGCTGCCCCCTTGGGGGTGGAGCATGGAAGAGGGGGCCAACCATGGGGAGCTCGTAGGACAAAATGGTGGTGGTTTTCACCCACTAAGTTTTGGAGTGATGATGTACAGTAATAGATAATAGATTCTCTGCCTTGGGAAATTTCCCTGGGGGTTGGGATTCCCACTTAGGGCTTTCGGTCCTGAGTCCCGTGGATGGTGGTTCTTCACGTCGGGTTCCCAGCCTGATTCTGCAGACACCTCCATGGGCTTTAAAAATGCAGAGCTTTCCAAGTTCTTGCCCAGTATCTGGGGTGGCCTCCCGGGCACCTGAATGTTCAGAGTATCACACGGGGATTCAGGTTCTCTCCAGGGCCTAGAAGTGTGTTTATTTAGCCCCCCCAAGCTCCCCGCCATCCTGCTCCCCATTGCTTCATATCTGGCTGTTCCCCATTGTGTCCTGCCGACCCTTTGGGCCAGGGCCCCCTCCTGAGTGTGGCTTTAAGGAGTAAGCTTGAGGATGATGTCTTTTAATTATTGTAAATCATTACCTCATTTCCAGCCTCCCAGGCTCCATCCATCCCAGCATCTTTTATTCTGCCATTTTCCTCACCTTGTGCTATGACCATGGGGCGTTGTGTTTCCGCAGAGACATATAGGAGTGTTCAGTGTATAGTTTCTTAATAAACACTTTATTTTCTAATGAAATGACTGGATCAGACCTCTTATTTGGCAATTTTGCAAAGAATATTAAAGATACGTAGAAATTTCAGGCTACCCTGTTTTTTAATTCCCCCCTATTTTACTATTACTCTTTTAAAGAAGTTTCTTAGCCAATTCCTGTTTGTAAAGGATTTTACAATCTGTTCCATTGGTTGCTTTCACTGAGACCCCTCCAGATACAGGCTGAGTCTATACAGTGAAGTGTTTCCTCATCTTACTGAGAAAGAATTAGAGGCACAGAGAGTTGAATGGTTCACTCACGGTCACACAGCACAAGAGACAGAAGCCAGGTTCAAACCTGACTCTTTCAGATACAACTCAGGTGACTGAGATCCTTGTCTCCTTGGTGGCTGGGGACTCTTCTACTGTCCAAACAGCCAAGGCTTATGGAGATTCTTTCTTCAGAGCTGATGTGTAAGGGGGTCTGGGAGTGGGGTTGAGGGATCCTTTATCTTTGGTGCACCAATAAGCCAATGTAATTTTTCCCTTGGTTGGAGTGGTTTTATATCTCCCTTATGGATCTTGGGGAAGTGACCTTGCCCAGAGGAAGATGGGGGGTCTGGGCTTGCAGGCCAACCTGCCGATCATCCAGAGACCACCCCCTGCCCCTCCCCACCCCAGACACATACACACTAAGGTAGGCCAAACTCTCATGTCAGGTCTCATGTGGGCTACCAGAAAAGGAGAGGCAGAAGAGTCCTGGGGTCCTACTGAGGCTAAAATGCTTAGATGAGCTGGCTGTATCTGTCTGCCCTTGGTTCCTGGGCCCTGACCCAGCTAGAAGGGTCGAAATGCCTTCTGTAACTTACAGTGTCTTCCTTTTAGGAAGAAGGGACTTTGTATGTAGGAGATTTGGAACAAGAGAGGAGGTCGGGGGCTGGGAGGATTTTGACCCTTCCCTTGGTCTCAGTTGGCTTTTTTTGGGCTTCTTACTTAGGAAGTAAAGATGAGGCATGCAGAAGTGAGGTGGGTGAGCTCAAGGTGGAAGTCCAACAGGGATTGATTCGACTAGGTTGGTGCTTTTTCTACTTACCCTTACTCAATCTCTTATTTAAGTCTAGCTTGGTTTGAGCCCTCACCTCACCTCACCCCCAATGGACGCTCCTTTTCTATAGAGTGGCCTGGGTAAGGGGTTGCCCCAGCTCCACGTTCTCCTGTTCTCAAGGGTTCCAGGATTGGACCAGGGATGGCCCAAGGGTTGAGACTGTCTTTGGGACCATCAGGCTGCATGGATTCTAGGGAGAATTTCACTATTAATAACTAGAGATATTTAAGTTTTGTTTTATCAGGATGCGTAGAGCCTGCCAATGCATGGGAGAAAAGATGATGAATAGAAACGGCCCCTGGGAAGATGGGAAAGAAAAGCATCCATCCTCAGGAGGAAGGATCAGCCGCATGGAGGGAGAGCTCTCCTGGTGCAGCGGGAGGAAGAGGAAAAGATGAGGGTTTAGAGGTTTGGGGTGGGCAGGGGAGTGAGAGAGTTCTTGTCTGGTGGCTTCTATTTTGCCTATAAAGTGTAAGGTAAGGCCTTGTGCTGCAAGTGAGAACATCTAAGAGCACTGAGAAGGTCTAAAGCAGCAGAAGAGACCATGGCAGATGGCAGGGAAGCATGAAAAAGTTGCCGGGAGGAAATGAGGACTGGCTGAGACTGGGCAGCTGTGTTGAGTGTCCAGGACTCTGTTTCCCATGCGTTCCTGCTGGGCCCTGAAGTCCCATGGCATCTACCCCAACGTTAGAGGCTCTGGGGCAGTCAGAGCTGGCACAGGGGAGGCCTGGAGAGTGGAACTCAGCCCGCCAAGGATGCTGGCTTGGACTGGCTTCAGGCAGGGAGGCTCAGGGGACCAACAAGACCTGTAGCTCTGTGTTTGGAATCTCACCCACAGGATTTCACAGTGGCTTTCTTGGACTTGAGCTTACATTTTGGTCCTAGGGGATTTCGTGGCAAAGGTTCAATCCATGAACCAAGCGTGCTTGCCATGTGCTCTCTGGATCTTCATTGTGGAAGGAGTGATTGAGGGGCCCTGGTGCTGAACCTTATGCCCTGAAGCTCAGAGGGTGGGGAACTCACTGTACCCTTAAGAAGCTGTAGGACTGTGGTCAACTCAGTTGTAGGGCCTTCCAGGGACATGCCCTGGAGAGGACCTGAGTCTTTCACTAGGGTTGTGTGGCCAGATCCTGGAACTGGTTGGCAAGCTCCAAAGAATGGGCTTTCCTGGGGAGCATTAGTAACAATCATTATGTCGAACTTATGAAGCACCTATTCAGCGCCAGGCACATCTGACCCATGAGGAAGCTGAAGCTTAGAAAGAGTTAGTAATCACTAGGCCAGGTTTTCACAGCTGTGAGTGGCAGAGCCAGGACTGACATGGGGTCTCTTTGACCTCCTGGTGCTCTTGGCTGTTCAGCTGCCCCCACAGAGCAGCCCATCTTCTGCTCCTGGAAAGCTGCAGCCCTGGGGTCTCCATAATCATAGCCTCCCCCTGGCTCCCTAGATGAAGTCCTTCAGGGGTCTTTGGGGCTAGATGCTATCCCTAACTTCCTCCTGGAAACACCCGAACAGGGTGATTTTGAAAAGAACATCTGCCAGGCTCCTTCTTCACCCATTCTAGCATTTAGCGACCCTTGATGCCTGAAAGTGTGGTTATTCTTACATCTAAGATGAATCATCTGGTTTTCAGTTGGTGAGATCCCCAAACAGGCAAGGGTGGCATCTTTGATGTCAAGAAGGACTTGTTGGCTGAGGCACACCTGATCCTCAAGTTGGTAGGTGAGGCTGCCCAGGTCTGGGCAAGCGTGAGCAGCTTCAGGCGGGAAGGTAGTGGAAGGAAGATCCTTGCCTGACTTCTGCACCCCCATCTGAACTTTCTTCACCCTTCCTCAAAGACCTCCTGGTGTGTGGAAGCTCGGCCATGTGCTTCTCACCCAGGGAAAGAGCAGATGCCAAGCATCTTCAATTTGGAAGCCAAGAAGCTGGGCTCTGGGCTACCCTGTCTCTCCCTTCTTACGTGGGAATTCTTTTCTGTAGCCGAGCTCCCAGTCACCACATCCTCCCCCTCCCCAGCCGCAGGTGTGACCTCAGCCTAGTGCTGGGCCGTGACACTTCCCTTGGCTCCGCCCAGCTCCTGCAGGTCAAGGCCAGGCCTGAGCAGAGGCTCAAGCGTCTCAGATACAGGAGCTAGACGCCAGGGAGGGTTTGATGCGGTGGAGACAGCACGGGAGCCGGCAGATCAATGCAGGGTGACTTCTTCATTGTGTGTAGCTTCCTGGACCGCGCCAGATGCGGATTAGGCAGAGGGCCTTTGTTCCTTCAGTGTTTACCGACTCGGAGCTCCGGCTACACTCACAGGTGGCCGCCAGAGTGACTCTGAAATGGAGAGCAAGGTGAGGGTAGCAGTGAGGGACAGACGGGGAGGCTTGAGGGTGAAGAGCTGCTGGCTGCTCTGAGGCTCCTTTGGGAAGGACGGAGGGAAAACTTTTCAGTGTGACAGCGGAGGAGGCGACGGGGCAGCGAGGAGGGTGGGAGCTTCAGGGGAATCTGGTCTGCATCCGAATTTTCCAGGAGGCCTGAAGCTCTACTCCCCCGCACCCCTAGCTTTGCCCCACCCCTGACATCCCCACTGTACTGCTGGGGACGCGGGCGAAGCGGCCTGTGGCCTCAGTTGCCTTGGATAGCTCTGGTTCTGAATTTTGCCTTTAGAAATCCCATACCCACCCCCCCCCACCCGCCCTGCTCACCTCTCAAGAAAACCTCAGCCAAGATCTAATCATATATCCCAGAGCTAAATAAGCCTCCTTCCACCCTCCTTGAACCCAAAGTGAGTTGAAGATCTCTTGCTGGCAAAAGATCAGGTTTCTCGTCTGCTTTTGCATGTGGTTTGGAAATTTCATCAGGATTCTGAGGGTAGGATTTTAATCCCAATTCCTCCTTCGATAAAGTGACCCCAGTTTGCCCCTGGGACTTAAGCTCTGCTTGCTCAGGGAGGAGATTGGGTGGGTGATGAGGCCGAAGAGCTCGCTGCCTTTTCGTCTCTTTCCATCAGGACCCTGTCCCCTCCTGGGTGTGTACCTGAGAGCAGTAGCTCTTCCTTCCCCACCCCCTTTGCCTTCCAGCTGGAGGCGGATGCGTTGCTCAGATAGTCTGCAGGTTTGGGGGTGGGGCATGGTGAGAACTGGGGAGAGTGAGGGAGATATTGGGGTTAGCCTTTGACTACAGCCTGTTCGGCTCCCGAGCAAGAAAGAAACAAGAAGGGCAGGAGGATCTCTGAGAAGCACAGATCCTAGAGGGACACAGGATGCTGATGGCTCAGATTCTGTGCCAAAGGCAAGGCCGGGTCCATGCAGGTCCAGTTTGGGAAGGAATATGGAACTACTTGGGTAGAGGAGAAAGGCAGGATTTCCAAGTTCCCAGGGAAGAGCCGAGCTGTAGAGAAATCCTGACTGAGGGCTTTGGTGAGACTTTCAAGCCTGGAAAACAGGGGATGCGTGAGCTTCCTACTCAGACCAGAGGCAGCCCTGGGCTTCTCAGGATCACGTGTCTTCCCATGACCCTCTGCAAATAGGAGCCACTTAAGGCCTCTCTGATGTCCATGAACCTGACTTTGATTTGGCTGAGAGTGGAGGGAGGGGCATGCGGCATAAGGCAGGAAGAACGGAGCTTGGCTTTTCTGAGAGGGAAAGAGCAATTCTCCCTTCACACCCTGTCTAAGAGCGATGTCAGGCGCTGTCTGAGAGTTTGGAAGGTGGATCAGAATGGCCCACATGGCTATGGAGAAGGTTTGAAGACCAAGGGTTGAGGCTGCGCAAAGGTATGAGTTCCAGAGTTGTGTCCGACTTGTGGCTCCATCCAAGTTTGAGGAACAGAGTGTCATGTCAGTTCGGAAAAAGCCCACCAAGCCTGACTTGGGTGAGTAATGGCGGAGGCCTTGGTGGCTGACAGTGACACTCAGCTTGTCTGTGGAGCTCTCTTTCCCCCTCCCCGTTTCTACCTCCCGTGTGCTGTTACCATGGCAGCAAAATGAAGGCTGGTTCGGCCTTTGGGGACCTCAGTGGAGCAACCGGCCTATTTCCCTTCAAAAGACAAGGGACAAGGCTTCCCTCTCTTGTCCCTACGTTTACTCTGCAGTGAGAAGGGCAAGGACCTAAGCCCTGTAAAGTGACTTCACTGCTGTCAAATATGGCCTGGTGATACTTCTTTTATAGATCTCTGAAATGCCACCTACTTTTTTACTCTGAAGCGCACACCTGCTTTGGTCTGGTTTGGCCCTCGTGATAATGTTTTAAAATTGCAGTGCAATGTCCATTACGTTGCAACGTTTGCAACAGCCTTTGGCCAAAGGTCATGTGATCCTGACTCCCAGATGGAGTTCTCAGGGGAAGAGAAGGTGTGGGGCTCGGGGGAAGCGGTCCTGGGTGCTCTTGGAGGAACGACATCTGTCTACAGTCTGTGCCATGGTTCTTAGTAGCTGGACAGGCCTAGAGAGATATTTACTGCTCACAGCCATGTTCTCGAGGGTGTTGGGAGCAGGGAGACATGGAATGTCCTTGAGTTTGGAGCTGAGAGCATTTAGATTCCATAACACAGGAGACCCCTGGACCTACAAACGCTGTCTCACTGCCAACACTCTCAGCACTGGCCAGACAAACTGTCTCCAAGATCTGCCCTCCTGCTGCCACAGTCAAGAAGGACAAGTCCTAAAGTCTGTGTCCCATGGGCCAACCAATGTAGGCACCTCTCCCAGGGCCCTCCTACAAGCAATCTTAGGGAGAAGGAAAATTCCGGAATGCAGGCTAGATGCTAAGTCCAGCCCACGTATTATGTATACACCAACGTGTCAGCCTTCTCTTGCTATTAATTTTGAGAAAAAGACTCACGTGACAGAGAACCTGAGAGAAAATCTCAAAGCAATTTTTGTCATGAGCGTTAGGTCTCTGAAAACTCACGCTGGCTGAGAGGGCACAGCCAGGATATCTCTTGTCACTCCCATCTTAGAGCCACAGCTCTGGACCAAAACCTTTTGCTTCAGAGGGAGCCAGATGCAGAGCTGGCCAGTGAGAACTTGACTCTGAGGGGGAGGGTGGGTAGAAGAGGCACCATGAATAAAGAATATATTCTGAGAATGTCCTTCCTGCGAGAACTGAAATTCTGAGTTCATGTGTGAATGACTCATGGAATCGTTCAATCTTTATGGCTGTCAACTTGACATTTCCCGGTATTATAACAGGCAATTGCTGCATAGTACCTTTGATACCAAATGGACAATCTGGTCATTAAAAAGACCAGAATGACACCACTGTGCATTTTCAGGATGGTATCTTTGGCCATCTTAGTAATTTTGTGGGTCAGCCACTTGACCAACTACTGCCCTACATGGATTGATCAGTTTTCTGGGAAAGCTTCAGTTTCTGCAATGGGGTCCTGTTTTCATTTGAATGCCCAACTTGTTATTAAATAAATCATGTTGTAAGGATCAAGTACTCTCCTTTTCCCTGGCTGTGGAAATGTTTCCCTCTAGTTTCATAAGATGCTAAGAGCCCATCAAATAACTTTGGAGAGCATTGTATGGTATAGCCAACCTCTTGTAGGTTTACCATGCATGTTAGGATACTAAAGGCTCTGAGAAGTCCTCCTTTAAATAACCCTTTTTATCCTACCTCTTTCCCAATCTAATTGAACATAAAACATTCTTCACTCTAAATAGACTCATGCATACACTCTAGGTAACACTGGGTCAGGGTGTGGGCAGAAGCTTTTTGAAGAACCAAGCAAGATGGGTTAGTCAACCACTGACCTCTTACATCAAGATGAACCACCAAAAAAAAAAAAAAAAAAATAGAGGAAGAAAAAAGGTGAACCACCACACCCCGACACCTTTGCCCAGCTTTAGGCTCGGTCCCCCAGTTTGGCCCTCGGCTTTGTATGGAGGAAGAAATTATTCTGGCAGCTGGTGGGTAGGTGCTCTTGTGAAGTGCAGGAACCCTTCACTGCGATGCCTCAGAAGAAAATGGTAAGTCATTTCATGTAAGAGCTTAAGACTTCAGCCCTAAACCTGGTCACCCTCCCAGGCGGGTGGAGGTGACATCATCTAGCAGTAGTGCACGGCAGTGAAGAGCTGGCATCAGTCTCAGCACTACCGCCAGCAAAATGACTTGGGTAAGTTACCTTTCCTTGTTCCATATTTGTCTCTGAGCTTGTTGTTCCTCAGGTAAAAGATCCTACCCAGACAGGTGTCCCAAATACCATGTCCCCATGAGTCACTGTTGTCTCCTAGTGGGAGACATCTTTTGGTTCTGGGGTCTGTCTCTCTCTGCTGAGTGTCTTAGTGTATCACGTGGGAAGGGTGACCTCTGCCCCCTCCTGGAGTGCTGGGGAGGGTGGAAGAGGGAGAGGATGCCTCCCTTTCTGGGTGAGGGTTGGTGGATTTCTCCCGAAGAGGAAGGAAGCAGATGCTTGGAGGTTAATAGACCCTCGCTGTCACAGTCGGACAGGGCCAAGCGGGAGTTCTTGGCAAGATTTTCCAACTTTGATCTCAAGAAGGCAGCTCTGCCTAACAAACAGTCTGAAATGTCAAAGAATAAATGTTAAAGCTTGAGGGGTCGTTCTCCTGGGAGTTGCCTGGGCTGGCTAGGGAGGGAGAGGAGGAGGGAGAGAGGGACACAGCAGAATCCTTCACATAAAAATTCCGACTTGGTTTTGTGATATTTAGGAAAAAAGAAAACTCTGAATTATTTATAGCGCAGAAGATGGAAGCTGGATGTAGAAAAGTAGCTGGGCTTGAGATGGTAGTTCACGATCCATCTGCCCCAGCCTTGAAATGGTAAAACTTTTCTTGTTGGTGACATGCTCTTGACCTCTCCTTATCTGTTATTATGATTACTATTATTGTTCTTTTAATTAAGAAAATTCATGGCTTTTGCTTATGTGAGTCGGGGAGAGGCAGTTTCTAGAAATGCCCCCATCAGCTTCCAGCTTGTGCCTCTTCAAACAAGGATCTGGGGACCCCCGCTCCAGTATGGGTGGGTAGTATCTTGGGTAGCATTTGGTGGCCTGGCCATCAGTTGGCCATGTTGATCTGGGAAGGTGGATTTCATGTGTCAGTCGTTCCATCTAAAAAATGGAGCCAATTGTCATACGCCTCTTCTAGGCATGCTGGGCGTATGAATGATGCCATGTGGTCAGAACACCTAGGCACTTGGGTGAGGGTGGCAAGAAAATAGCATCTATGTTACGTGAAGGGGGAAAAGGAATTAAAGAAATTTAAAAAGGGAAAATCAGATGTGATGGAAGGATTGGTGTTAAACCTAGAGGGAATGGGGTCTTTCATCTGTTTATTTTCCTCAGTGATGTTGTTTAGATATTAACAAAAATACTTCTGGTTGATAATACATCCTGATTCTATAGCATGGGTAACTGAGAGCCACTGATAATCTCAAAATTGCAGTTAAATCTAAAATTGCAAGTGTAATTGATGCTCTCAGGGATGCCAACAAATAGAGCCAATCTTTGGACGGGTTGGGGGTGTTTGAGTTGAGGCTGGTCCAGGTGCAAATCAGATCATCGGTAAACCTCCAAACAAGCAATATTGTGTTTAAGATGTATTGCTTTTACTGAAAATATTAATACTTTTGCTTTTTTTCTAGACTTGTTTTTTTTCCACTTCGAAGAACCTAGAGAACATTTTGCAGTTAAAATGTCACAGTGACCCTCCTGTTATAAAACTCTGAAAGTGTACTTATTTTTATATTCGGTAACTTACTCTACCTCACAGAAAGGTCTTCCAAATATTTTTTTCCCCACTCCCTACTTTCAATGCTGTAGAAGTATGACTAGCATTCTTGCTCTAGGACGGTGGTTCTCAAACTTTCTGGTCTTGGAACCCCTTTACACTCAAAAATTACAAGGACCTTGAAGAGTTTAATTACTGTAATTTAAATTAAAACTGAGAAACATTGGAAGACACAAGCGCGCACACACACACACACACACACACACACACACACACACATTTTATTTAGCCGTCAGAGCAATGATGCCATCACATGTCAGGAAGTCACTGGAAAAACTCCTCGTATACCTGTGAGAGAATGAGAGTGAACAAAAGGACAGACTATCTTAGTATTCCTAGGAAAATAGTTTTGACACATGGATCTCCTGAGAGGGTCTCAGGGCCACCAGGGCTATTTGGACCACATTTTGAGACCTGCCACTCTAGGGAAAACTGAGGCATGAGCAGATTCTGAAATCAAGTCTAGGTTCCCTTGGTACCAGTGAATGGTACCAGTTATGCACTTTGCTCCAAGTGTCGGACTCCATCAGAACTTCATTTCTTCATGCAAACATCACCACTGCCCCTAAAGTGCCAACCCAAACCCAACTGGATATAACCATGTATGCTCGGCTGCTAGCAATGTGGGAACCGTACAAGAAGGAATTCATCTATTATAAAGAAAACTGGGAGGTTGGGTGCGTGCTTGCCCTGGAGAAGGAACATGGGCTTGATGCAACAGTAAATATTATTGGCCGATTGAAGAGACTCAGCATGAACAGGGTTTGCAAAATCCCAATGGTGAGGACAGGGAGAATGAATGTCAGGGGGATGAAGAGCTTTTGCAATCAGCACCTTGCAGGTCAGAAGTCTCATCATGTGCATGATAGCCCTCATTGTGCATCGCATTTGGATTTGTCTAAGGGACATGTAGGGCTTAGCAGTGTTCTACCAGAAACAGGTCCCTTAGGAGTCCCTTAGGAGTGTCTCCCTTAGGAGTCCCTTAGGAGTGTCTCCCTTAGGAGTCCCTTAGGAGGGTCTATTTAAGTTTAGAGACCCTGGCCCCTCCCTCATTCACCTAACCTGGGCAGCTTTGGTGGAGAAAGATTGGACCATGAAATGCATAAGGTCTTAAGGAGCCTCCTCGGGTCAACTCTATACATACGTCAGACAGAGGGAGTTGTCCAATCCTTGGGGTCCTGGGCGCACGACACCGTGTTTATGCTTCCTAACGTTTTTACCTTTATAACCCAGATTTATCATTTATATCTGGGGGATCAAGAACAGCTCTCAGCTTGTTCTGAGGAGTCCTTTGTCCCCAGTATTTCACAATCCTCACCAGGAAAATAGGGTCTTTCAAGAATGCCTCTGAGATCATGAGTTGATGTTGGTTCATTGATTCATCCTTCAAACAGTTTTTGGGCATCTACACTATACCATGAACTCTGCCACTAAGTGAAGCAGTTGTATTTCCTGCCCTCCAGAGCTTCACAGTCTATTGCATTGGTTCTTATTGGGGGAAGGGGTGACTTGTCTCCCAGGGAGTTTGATTATCACAAATAAGGGTATAGCCCCCATAACTGACAGCCCCTATAACAATGAATTACCTGACCCAAAATGTCAGTAGTGCCAAGGTCAAGAAATCCAGTCTAGTGGGAATACAGATCGGTATCCCTTAATCTTGGGCAAGAGGGTTTTCATACTTTTCAGGGCCCTCCTTCAGCTGCCAGGAGTCCGAGGGCCATGGCATCCACAACCCCTGTCCCACGCCCCTTCTAGATAAAGTTGCAATTGCCTAAACCAGAATTCCTTACCAAAATGGTCCTTAGCCCACTTTCAGGGCACGTACAGGCCTGTCCGTTGGTCTTTTCTCCTAAGGGTGGGCTGCACTGCAGGTGTGTGCCCTGTAAAGCCCAAGAGTTGGCCAAGAGGTTGCTGTTTGGGGGCAGAGGGGAGTGTGAGTGAGGGGGTGAGGGGGTGGTTCAGTCTGGGGCGCCTGGCACTTCTTTGGCTGTGCAGTGGAAAAGGGGAGCAAGCCGGGGGCCAGCTCTCTGGCACCGCATGTCCCAACTCCCAGCTCCAAGGAGCCTGAGATGTCTAAATTTGTACCTGGTTCTTCAGGTCACTCTGAAAATATATTCAATAGAGTAGGAAGATAGGATGTACCTTATTTAAGAGCGTGTTAGCTTGATTTATGACTTCTGAATTTTTGAACATGTGAGATGTGAGCTTCTAATTATTCTATTGTCCCAGGTCCTACAAATGTAAGGGACAGGTCTGGTGCAGACAAATGAGTAATTATGAAGCAATATGATGAAATTGTGAATGAGGTAAACATAGAGGAAGGACACTTAGTTCTTAAATGTAGTTCTGGAAAATATTGAATCATGACATCTGTTTGCAGCTGTATAAACAGAAATGACAGTTCAGGGAACCCACAATCAGGATGATCAGTTCAGACTTTCAATGTTCCATCATTTAGAGAGATGTCTACCTCTTTGAGTCTGGGAAGCCTGATCCCATTGCCACATAGATAAATACTATGGTCCATTGGCAGCCTCGGGCTGTTCAAGTCAGGTGTTCTTTGTGCTGGACCATCTCCACGCTGGGGCGGTGCTCATATAGTGTCATGCCCTTGTCAGGTTGCCATGGAGACTGATCTTGAGGTCTCCAAAATTGATTTGTATTTATTGGGGATCTGCTGTTTTCCGGATGCTGTGACCAGCATTAAACAGAGAGAGAGAGAGAGAGAGAGATAGGATGCACTCTCCCCTCCCCTGTGTGGGGACTATTGGGAGGGTATCTTTCTGCAACAGAGAGGTAAAGACCTTGGAGAAATTGAATGGGTATGATGGGTTTTTTCTTCTAATAGCATTGTGGTTTGTTTCTGATTACAAAAGTAATTTATATTCACAGTAGACAATTTGTTGAAATACAGAAAAGCACACAAACACATAAATTATCCACAGTCCCATCACCCAGAAACAACACTGTTAACATTTTAGCTTTCTGCCTTTCAAATCTTTTTTATGTTCTTATTTAATTATTAAACAGAATCAAATCATTCTATGTGCACGTGCACACACACACTCATTGCTTTGCTACTTCCTTTTTTATAAGATTGTTTCATGTGCCATTTAACTAATCTTTTGCAATATTAAAGACTTTTTATAGATAATCTATTCACATGGTTTAAACACGTATACACACACACACACACACACACACACAACTTGTGCATGAATGTTCATAGCAGCATTTTTCAAAATAGCCAAAAAGTAGAAACAAGCCAAATGTGTATCAACTGATGATAAACAAAATATGGGATACACAAACAATGGAATACTACTCAACAATAGAAAGGAATGGAGTACTGATATATGCTACCTGAATGAACATCAAAAACAATATGCTAAGTAGTGAAAGAAGCAGGACACAAAAGATCCTGTTTTGCACGATGCCACTTCTATGAAATGTCCAGAAGAGGCAAATCTATGTAGACAAGAAGTAGATTAGTGGTTGCCTAGGTTTGGGGTTGGGAATGGGGATTACCTGTAAATGGACCCAAGAGATCGTATTGGGGTGATGAAAATGCACTAAAACTGGATTATGGTGATGGTTGTGCCACTGGTAGATTTACTAAAAATCATTGAATTGTACATTAAAATGGGTGAGTTTTATGGTAGGTAAATAATACCTCAATAAAGTTTATTTCTTTATATGTAACTATATATGTAAAATAAAGTTTATATGTATGATATATATAATAAATATATGTAATATGTTGATGTAAAATAAAGATTTTATATACAAACTTTATTGAGGTATTGTTTACCTCAGTTATTATATATATATAATATATATTATATATATGTTACATATATACATGAATTCTTCCTACACCTGTCCCTCATCTGCAGGTTCATTGTACCACCACCACCATGACCACACAGGTAACCACTGTTATTGTGTGTCCTTATGAATTATATCTAAACAAATTATATATAAACAAATAATATACGCTCTTGTTTTTCCTCCATTTTGCACATGTAAAACTATATCACACATATTATCCTGTGCTTTATAGTATTCCCCCTTCAAGCTTTTTGGAGCTCTGAGAGAAATTGCTCATTGTTTTTTTTTTAGAGATACATACTATTCCATTGCCTTGGTGTATCCAAATTCATTTAATTTCTTTATAATATTTTGCTCTTACAAATAACTTCAATAGATTGATCAAAAATATAATAAGCCTAAATAAATGTGGTTGAACCTAAATACAACATTAATACAGGGCCAAATAATCCCCACAGGCTATTTGGTATACCTATTTTGTACCTATAACCCATATGAGGTCATACCAATGTGTACCCCCAGTAATAATATATGAGAATGAGATTCTCCACAGCCTCAATAAACACAGAGTTGCAGCATGATTTTTAATGGCTGGATAATGTTCCACTGTGTGGATATACCATCTTTATTTTACTGTTTGGAAACTTGGCTTATTTTGTTTTATTTTTCTATTCTTGTGAATAACAGCAGGCATTTCCATACTTTTGGTAGCTAAGCTGAGTGAGGGGGATGGCTGAGCGGCAGCGCCCACCAGAGGCGCTGTGTGTCCCTGCATCCCTGCCTTGTGGCCCACTGCAGACACCCCTGGGTATTTAGGGACTCCCCAAGAATCCCCAAGTGTAGCCAGTGGGCTCTCCTTAAGACAGCTGTCCTCTTGTAACAGAGAGCTAACTTAGGGAAGCCATCTCCTTCTGGAACATGATGTCTTCAGAGCCCAGGATACAAAGTTGGTGAGTGTAGGGGTCCTTACCTTTGGCCAGGTGACTTCAAAGCGCTGCCAATATTCCCATAATGTTGTTCTCCAAAGGGCTCTTCTGGCCAGAGTCTTACCACATTTTAGGTTTGGGGATTCTGAGCTGCACAGTCCAGAAATGTTAATGGGATTCTGAGTGAAGCCTCTAATCTCATATGTCGTACAGATGGCTGACCAAGCGTGGCAGCTTGACTTTCTCAAGGTCAGGGTGAGGGTTGGGAGGCAGTCCCCACGTACCCTGACCTCCTGCCCTGGCCTTTAAGCAGGTGGCCACCTGGGAACATACTGAGTGGGGCACAGCAGTAGAGATTGAAGCTGGCTGCAAGAAAGGCCACAGACGATTCAGAGCGAGACATTTCCAGCCAAAAAAGAGGGGCCCAAACTGGAGAGAAGTCAACCAGCTGGAGCGGATTCAAGGAAATAGCAACAGGAAAGATGAAGCGGCGGAGAGACTGATCATGAGATTATCTAAATCTGCAGCTTTGGAGGCCAAGCGATAGTCGTGTTTTCTCTGTGGTAGGTCTCAGTGGTGACAGAGAAGAGCATGCTGGGGTTCCAGTGAGCCCCCTCCTCTTTTCCTAAAAGGGCCGCTAGTGTCCTTCTGGGGTGGGCATGGGACAGAGGCTGACCAGGAGGAGAAACGGACCCTCCCCTCTTCTGAGTTCCTGGGCTCTTACCTGCTGGAGAGGAGGTCCTGGGGAAAGGAAAGGTACATGGACAGCACAGCAGATGGTCCAGAAAGAACCCAAACATATGGGGGCACAGACAAGCATAAGGGGGTGATATTAAGGATTGAGATCAGGTGGTAACAGGGAAGGGAAAGAAAAACTGGGCCTGGGAGGAGCACTGAAATGGAGACCAATGAGCGCAATTAGGTTTGTGTCACTACCTACAGCCCAGGCAAGCTGTTCGTGGGTCATCTGTTAGAGGCGGCTGCCAAGATGCCATGTGTATTCCAGGATCCCTGGGCGCTAGTCCTTCCTCTCTGCCAGGCTGAGGGAGGGGCCGTGGATGCCAGCCCTGGAAACCCACTCAGGCATGTGTGCCCCACCATATGAGGCTCTCTGGCATTCCCCTGGAAGCCAGGCTAGCTGGGAATCAAGGAAGTACAGCATGGGAAGGACCTCTGAGAGACCGTCTTTCTCCCTCCCTGCAATGGGATTGCAAAGAAGCAGCTGTAGGCGATTGGAGCAGCCACTGATGCCCAGGCCAAAGGGGGCCTGGTGCCCTCACTAACATACTAGTGTCCATTTCTTGCTTATTTCATCCAGTCATGCCCTCGGCAGGACCTACCCCAGCCCAGGAAGCAGAGAGCACAGCGCGTACCCAGGAATCGGCCCTGCCCAAGCCGCCTCAGGTCTGGCTTGCTTCCTGCCTGCCTAACTCCCCCCTCCCCTTCCCCAGGTCCTGCTGCAGCTGGTGCGCCGATCTGCAAAACTGCTAATGCCACCGTGCTCAGCACCGTGTGTGCTTGATAAATAGCTGTTCATTTTCAAAAGTTGTTAACTAAGGCATTAATTAAATGCTCCTTTCCTTTGAAAGATCTCCCAGGAAGGAGTATTTCCAGTTTCCCTGGAAGTTCACCCATATGACTCACTGAGGATTTTTCTGCCTCAGTGGCACACATTCTCTTAATGATATGCCAGGATTGAATGAGTATCTAAACTTAACTCAAAGCACAGGGCTATGCATCAGGGTTGCAAAGAGAATTCAGCTCTGGTCACTGAGATGGCCATGCACAGTGAAGTAATACACAATATTATGATAAGTCTCTGTGTGTTCTCTGCTTCCTGGAATTCCAGAATCCTGATCATATCTATGTCTGACAAGATAAGTGAGTGCCCCTAGTCATGGGCAAGATAGCTATTGATGAGAGAGCTTAGGTGAGCTTTGGTCAGACCCTGAAGGACTTGGGATTCATCTGTGTTGAATGCAGACGAAGAAAAAGCTGTTGGATTTGGGTATCAGGAGATCACCATGACTTTGTGACAGGTCAGGGGGTGAAATGGTAAAAGGAAGAGTTTAAAGGCTTGAGAAATAAATAAGGAGCTGAAGCTTGGTAGCCTGCACGAGTAGGTAAACTCCCTATCAATGAATCTGGTGACGAAGCGGGACACGGGAGAAATTTCCAGGGGAAGTAGGGTCAAGGAATGCTTTTTATTAGGAATGGGGAAACCTTATTCTGTAGGTGAGAAGTCAGTGGGAAGGAGAGAATTTATAATATCAAGCAGAGGTCAATACTAGATGGGGCAATATCTGAAAAGTAGATGGAAAACACTGAAGATGAAAGCTTGGGTGGAGAGGTTATCCTTGGAAAAAAAAGAACTATCAATTCATCTAAGACAAGAGGGAAAAATAAAAGTGAGATAAGTAGAATTGAAGAGAGGGAATTGAGGGAATTTCTTTTTGTTTCATTAGTGAAGTCTTGAACAAAGTCACTGAGAATGAGTCAGTTTACACTGGGAAAGTTTTTTCTATGGTTCCCCTGGAAGGAGGTCCTGGGTCAGTCTTGTTGGGGAAGGAGACCCAGATCTTGATGAACTTACATTCATAAAGGATGCAAAATACCGCCTATTTCCGCTACTGTGAGTGTTGGCTGAACTCAATGTCTATGCACATTTGATTATGGGTGCTTCGTAGCCAAACTTGGTGGCTGCCTAGCAGGGTGCCACCTGGGAAATGCAGTAGGCAAACCCCTTCGTCTTCAGTCTCCCACCCTGCTGAGAATTCAGCCTGGCAGCTGTGGCAGGACATGCTGGCCCGTACAAGGATGCCCACCCTGTGTCCCAGAGATGGAGTGAGGTTCCATGCCTGGCCTCCTCCTAGCCATTACCCTTGGAGAGGTTCACAGAACCCACCTAACTGCAATGCAGTTCCGGACTTCCCAGTTGATGAAATGGCTCTTTATTTTGTCCGTGTCAGTGGTTTAATGAGTTAATGTTGTGATCAAGCCCTCACTTGGGTGCAGGGACTCAGGTTAAGGAGAAGATGGGATTTCAGGGGAGATGGAAAACCTGAGGATCTGGTTTTCAGTAACTTTGACATTCTTGTGTTTACTGGTGGAATCTATGCTCAGATGACTGCGGCCTTAAGCTTTATATTAACTCAGAGCTGTGATTGCCCTCCTGCTGGGAACTGCCCTGGCTTAATAATTAGCACGTCCACCTTGGCTTCAGAATTTGGTTCTGCTGAAGCCACAGCCACCATGGATGGTGTCTGATCTCCATTTCTCACTGGAGGTTTTCAGAGTCACAGGAGCCTATGGTATAATGATAATAAAACCCACCCGTGCGGTCACTCATCTACCCCTTGAGTTGCTGGGGCACAGTTCTGATGGGGACACAAAGATCCTTAGCTCTCATGGAGCTGGCATTCCACTGGGGAGGCCAGTGGATAAACAGACAAATAAGTCAGTAAGACAACTCTCCGATGGCAGCAGTGCTATGCATGAAAGTTTAAACAGTGTCTTGTGATAGAAGTGTCCCTTCTGTCCAGTGTCCCTATCAGTTGAATGGTCGGAAAGTGGGCATTTGGGGACAGGTAGTCAGGACTCTGTCAGGGCTGCTGTCAGGGCTCTAAGGTGGCACTGAGCTTGGGATGTGTGAGGAGAGAAGGAAGGGTAGTGGAGTAGAGTAGAGGTGGTGGAGGAGGGGTCGGTGATGCGGTCAGAGGGTGAGCAGGATCAGAGCCCATGAGCAACGATAAAATGAGTTTGGCTTTCATCCTAAACTCAGATTTGAAGTAGGGAAGAGATAGTAAATTTCCTACTTTACTTTTTATTAAAGATGACCCTGGCTGGCCGACCGTGTTCCAGAAGGGGTGGAGGCATGGGCGTGAAGGATAGGGAAAGAATGGAAGCTCAGCTGGGAGACCATTGCCCAGGTGAGGATGGAGGATGGCGGCAATGGGGTGAGAAGAAGTGGGGATGCAGACAGATCTGAGCAATGTTTGGAGGTTGGAGTCAATAGGCTATATTGATGGGTCTGGTGGCACTATGGAAAAGAACCATCAAGTAAAATGGGTGGATTGGGGGTCTGTGCCGCTGAGTGAATGGGAATGTCATTTCCCATGCTGGGGAAAATTGAGGCCCTGGGGAGGGGCAGGGGCAGGGTAAAAAGAGAGAGTTCTCTTCTGGCTGTGCAACATGTGAAAGACCACTAGACACTCAAGCTGAGATGTCAGGTAGGGATTTGGACAATGAGGATGATTTCACAAGCCAGATGACGGCTGAGCATCCTTCACATGAAACTGTGGGAGCCCCATCCCACATATACATTCCCCCCCATCCTCCAAGGATGCCCAGGGATGGGGTAGGCTGAGGGTGTCTTGTTCTTCTCATAAAAACTTCCAAGTTCCTGCTTTCACTGGATGGGTGAGTTTACAGACCTGCCTCAGCATCTACATGGACCACAGCTCTCCTGAATCTTTATCCTTGATATGTGAAACGTGCCTTTCGTTCAGTGTTTTATTCTCAGAACATCACAGAGAGTGGCTTTTGCTATAGTTTTGATGTTACATGGGAAGGTTATATGGAAGCAACACAAATTACCAAATATGAAATCTTAGACATTTCTGTTCCTGAATGGCCCTCCAGCCACCAAGCCACTTCCGTGATGCTAGGCCCCCCTTTTTTCTCTTTCAAGTTCTCCTCACTCATCTCCTCCCAGGGAAATCCAGGCACCACATTTCAACGTTCAGTGCAATTTAGTTCTTTCCTTACTCAGCGCTGAGGCTGCTTTTGCATTTACACAGACTAATTACTGTGCTCTGCTAAATAATGGGCCAACTACTTCGGGTCCAACTTCCAGTAGCAGGGAGAACTAGCAGGAGTCTAAAATGTTTTTGTTTTCTTTCACAGTCTCTGAGAGGCCAAGGAAGCAGTAAGATTTATTTCTCACTTATATGAAGTATGTCCCCCCCGCCCTTGTTAAAGGAGAGAGTGACTACAGTCGGATGAGATGTAAACATTGACTTCCTCTGTGTTAACCTAGTAGCAACCCAGCCATGACCATTTACCAAGAGCTCCTTTTGTTCCAGAGGTTCTGCTGGATGCTTTCTATAGGTGAGCTCATTTAATCTGACAACAATACCATACTATGGGTCATCTTATTAGCCCATTTCACAGATGAGGAAGTTGAGGCTCCAAATGACAACACAGCTAGTGGCAGTGAAGCCTGGGTTTGAGTCAAACCCAACATCTTTTTTTTATTATTGAAGTATAGTTGATTTACAATATTGTGCTAGTTTCAGGTGTACAGCAAAGTGATTCAGTTATACATATACTTATATATATTCTTTTCTTAAAATTCTTTTCCATTATAGTTTATTACAAGATATTGAATATAGTTCCCTGTGCCCTGTGCTATACAGTAAATCCTTGTGTTTATCTATGTTATATATTATAGTGTGCATCTGTTAATCCCATACTCCCACTCTATCCCTCCACACCCAACCTCTCAATGACACTACACAAGGAGGGTGCCGCCAGTATAAATGCTTTCTCTGTGGGACTGTGCTCATCATATGATGAAGATCTTGATGAGGAGGAGGAGGACAAGGGTGATAGTGAAGATAATTAACATTTAATGATGCTTGCCTAATTTAGGTACTTTTCTAAGTAGTTTGCACACACTAACACATTTATACTCAGAACAGTTCTATGAGGCGGGCACTATTATTATATACAAATCTTGTATAGATAAAGAAACTGAAGACCAGAGAAGCTAAGTAACTTTCCCAAGATCACAGAGCAAAATGACTGGTGTAGTCTGAATTTGATCCCAGGTGGTCTGGTTCTATTCGTCATGTTGACCATGGTTGGCTGGAGCCAAGTAGGTAGGATAAGGAGGTGATAAAACCCTCCTCTCTGCCCCAGTGGTGGGAGATTTTTAGGCACAGCCGGAGGATTGAGGTGCGGTGATCAGAGCAAGGCTGGCTTTCCTGGGTAGCTCTCCTTTAAACGACCTCCTCTCCCCCCCCACTAAAAAACAGAGCGGCACGGTCTGTGAGCACTTGGAGTAACTTGCAGCATGCTATTCAGGCATTTTTATTGCTATTCTTGGAGGATGACAGAAATGGAGCATTTTCTTGCTGACTGCTGGGGAAGGTCACTATTACATATACTTTCCCATTTATACGGGAAGCAATGTGGGCTCAGAGAGAAGAGATAGTTTCCCTGCACAGTCTTCCCTGATTCCTCAAGACCCAGTTAGATGTACCTTCCAGGTGGCGCAGGAGGCTTCTCCTTACCCCGCCCCCCCGTGGGGCTTATCACACCGTGTTGAACTTGCCCGTGACTCGTCTGTCTTGGCTGTAGACTAGTGGGCTCCTGTACACCCAGGACAGTCTTTTGTTCTCCACTGTGTCCCCAGCACATATGGAGACACACTGTAACTTTAATGCACATTTGTTAACTACATCACAGATTGAATTGACTGTGTGGCCCCAGGAGAGTCCAGGTGGGTAATCCAGTTTCCATCTCTGCCAACATGACATTTTTTTGTTGAACTGGCTTCTTTTCTGTGCAGGACCACCACTACCATGCAGGGGGCTGGGGTGGGTCAATGGCTGTACTTGGCAGGTAGGTTTGGAGCAAGGGTTACTTACAGGCTCTGTGGCGGGTGGACATTTTCTAGTTCTTTCCATGCTCTTCTTAGCCAGGACCCAGACACAGAGTCACTCACTGGCCAGCGTCCCATTCAGCCACTCCTACAGCTCCATAAGCCAAGGTAGAGGCTACTCCAAGTGACTTCCACCTACTGTGAGCTTATCATGTGTCGCCTGCTGCCCTCCAGCTTCCCTGTGCCTTGCCGTGTCCCCAGGTCTTCTGACCCTCCTGACAGCAGATAACAAAAAGCCTCCATCAGCCAAGCAAAGTGTCCTTTTGGAAGGCATCTGGCCTGGAGCTATTGGAGTTGTCTCTAGCTGGAAGTGGCAGGCAGAGGCTTCTGAGGACAAATTCCTATTTCAGGTGGGGAGGTGGAGTAGGCGTGTACTTAGAGAAGAGAGGACCTTTGAATCCATCCCTCTCTCTGTGTCCACGAGTGTCAGGGTGAGTGAGTGTGTGTGAGACAGCCCAAACTGAGCAATCTGGGCTAAGAGAGTGGAAATGGATGTCTTAGCAGTCTTAGTACTCACTAGATGCCTGGTACTGTGCTAAGAGGTTTACAGACTGATATTATCTCATTTACTTACATCGAAGGTGGGTCACACTTATCAGAAGAGATATCATCTCAGAGAGGTTAAGATGCCCAGTGTCACACAGCTAGTCAGTAGCAGAGCTGGGTACGTCTAATGCCAACACTGGGGCCTTTAACCACCAAGGCATAAAAAGTGCTTCTCCACCCCCTGCCCTTTCCACTCCTACAAGACCAAAAACCTGCACCGTCTCACGGTTCATTCTCCCCACCATACTCCTGGGAAATCTATGGCCCCCAAAATTGCACATGAGCAGCGAAAAGATTTATATATATAAAAAATCAGGCCCCTGGAGATCATTGTAGCTGTCAGGGAACTTATGAATGCACTTATAGTTGATTTTATTTATTAATCTGTTTATTTTGAACATCCACGAAACTGAAACAGAACAGACAGCACAACAGGTGAAGAGCATGACATAGCTTTTCACACATGTTAAATTCGCTGGGCACTGCACAGCGGATTCTATTTATTAAACTCTGGTCTGCTACAAACTTTTTTGGGGGTTTCCTCATTTCAGTGAGACATTTATCAAGCGGTTTTGCTCTTTTGCAGATAACATTTTTTTTTTTCCATGACTGGTCTTCCATCCAAATATTTAATTCCTTCCTGATTTTGTAACTTGGATTTCCTAAATCACTCTGCCTAAGTCATGACCTGGAGTAACTGGAGATTCACATACGTTTGATCCAAAATCTCACAGATATGGAAAAGTTATAGAGGATGACATCCATGTGTAATTGACAAAAGACACATTTGCAGGAGAGGGCCATAGCTGCCTGGCCTTTCAGCTTCTGTACTTTTGTGCTGAAAGTGAGAAAATGGGTAAGTTCCCAGAGAAGAGACTTACAGGGAAAGGGTAAAAGAGTTGGTGCGGGAAACATCTGATCTCAAATAATTCCTCTGCCTGCAATCAGTGGGGCCAGGAGGGGCTGTGCAAGGGGAGCCCTGCTCAACAGCTGGCCTCTCAGAGAGCTGGCAGGAGGGAACAGCAGCCCAGGCCTGTGGACCCTGCTTGCACTTTGTGCCATGGAGGTTCACTCCTGCCTGGGGAGCCTGCAGTGGAGATCTATTTCAGAGAAAAAGAAAGCACACACATGCACACACACACACACACACACACAAACATGCACACTGCAAAAGTCAGACAGGAGCAGAGCAGCTGCGCAGAGCAGTAAAAAGCAGGCCAGCAATGAAGGCTAATAACCCACAAGGAGAAGGGGCAGGTGGGCAAGGGGTTAGGAAGAGCTTTTTCTCAGAGAACGAGAAAGCAGTGGTAAGGATCAGGAGGGGGAGGTCGCAGTGCTCTCTGGTGAAGGCAGCCGCAGTAGACAGAGGGTGTATAAATGTTGCGACATTAAACGAAAATCTCCTATGAAAAATGAGAGGGGAGGGATCCCCCATCTTGATGGGAAGGGAGAGTTGGGGTCCCCCTGCAGGAGATGGGAACATGGCGTCTTGTGGAGCTCTTGAGCGTGTCTTATGTGGATTCCTGAGGCTGATGCTTTTGGGGGCCACCCCAGGGCGTCCAGACCTAACGATGAGAGCTGCCCACTTGTCAGCAACACTGGTCTGGGGTCTGTGATATTCAGTGAGGTCTCTCCTCTCCATATTTTCCACTGACATTAGTCCCAACAGTTACTTAGCCCCCAAATTCTGGGATCTTCCAAAGGACTGGTAAGAAAAAAATAAGACTGACATTGTTCAAAGCCCAAACTTCTATCTGGCTCCATTTCCTTGGGCACTAGGAGAAATAGAAAGAATGAGCTTCTGATCCAAGGCACCCTATGAGGGTTTGCTAATGCCTTTAGCCAGTGCCCGAGAGGCAGCAAACTTGGAACTTGGTGAACTTGATTAGACCTAGTCTGAGCTGCCAAGTGTGGCACGCAGATTTCCACCAGTTCAAACTTTATCTGTTTTTTTTTTTTTTTTTTTTTTTTTTGTTTACAGAATTATAGAGTAGGGGGAGGTTCAGGAGAGAGGCCAGGAAACCACCGGCCAGTGCATTTAACATCTGGTGTGGGGGGAACTCTTGGAAGTCAGCTCAGAGGATGTGGTGGGAAAACACCTGGCAGAGCGAGCGGGCTTCCAACGGGCTTCCACACGGGAGGCTGGGATTCGGGATCGCAGAGGCTGTGCGGAACGAATCTGCCGGCTGCACGGAGCTCAAGCTGCCCACGCCCAGGGCCTGCGTGGCCGGGACCCACAGGTTCCAGCCTCTGACCTTGAACCCTATCAGATACAGGGCTGAAGAGAGTGCGGACTAGAGCGGGAGGCTTAGAGAGGGAGGGGGCCCGTGACTGGAGGACGCCTTAGCTCTGGGAGGGGGAGCTGGAAATGGGAGCATCCCCCTTGGAAGGGGCTCAATCATGAACCCCTCAGGCCTCCCAACGGCCTCCGCAGTCTGTGGAGGTGGGCCTCCAACAGAGTCTGGAAGAACGGGGTGCAAACCCTGAGGCCAGGTGAAGGGAGGCCTGACTGGGTATAATGGGGTGGGCAGCGGTGAGCCTGCAGCAGAGAACACTTTGTGCAGATGGGGCTGAAAAGGAAGCATGTCTGAGCCCAGCTGAGTGGGGCCATGTTATCACAGTTCTCAACTATCAGAACTAAGGTTAAAGATTACCCTGAGGGCACTGACACTATAGGCTAATGTGTATTGAGCACCTACTCTGCGCCCCTGCACTGTTCTAAGCATTTAACACTTCTTATCTCATTTAAAGATACCACACCTCCATGCAATAGGCACTTTTTTCTTTTTTACTCTCCATTTTACAGGTGAGGCAATCGAGGCTCAGAGAGATTAAGTCATCAGGGAGGATCATTGGAGGGTTGAGAAAGGGGTGGGTGAAAGGAAGGAACGTGTCTGTTCCTTTATGAACCTTCACAGCCGTGAGTTCATTCAACGGACTGCAAACACATCACTGTACACACACATAATTTCACTGACTCCTCATGACAATTCAATGAGATGGACACTTTTTTTTTTGAAAAGAAGAAATAAAACTTTATTTGAAAATAACATTAGCATGCATGTAGAATGTTCTAAGGAATTTCCAAAAAAAAAAAAAAGGAACTAGAACTAAGTGAATTTAGTAAGATTGTATGATACAAGATCAGAAAACCAAAATTAGCTGTATTTCTGTATACTAGCAAATAACAAGCCAGAAATAAAATTTTAGAAATTTCGTACAGAATACTCAGAAATAAATTTAACACAAGCTTTGTAAGACTTCTACACTGAAAAACATACAACATTGTGAGATGGACACTTTCTTAATTTCACTCAGGAAAACATCGAGGCTTGAGACTGGTTTAGTAAATTGTCAAATGCTCCTTCCTAAGATGTGTCATTGAATGTGAATCTGTACCCAGTCCTGTCTCACTCCAGAGCCAAGCTCTTTTTCACTCCCCTTCCTCTAATACTGGTGTCCTTTCTTCCTTTTGTATTTGTTTTGTATATTTGGATATATTGTTGCTTCTGACTACACAGGTCTCCTAATGCCCATCTTCCAATGCCCATCCTCTTCCTGTCTGAAGGGGTTCAGTTTTCTGTTGGATCCACGGTCGCCGGTAATTGTCCGGGCCAGTGGCATGTTCCATGAATGGGTGATTGTGGTTCTGTGGTCCACCTTCCTCTGCTTCACCCTGGGGTTCTCATAGGTGTTTCTGATTCCTGACCTCAAGACTTCCTGTGTGAAGGCGCAGGGCTCCATGGTGCCCTGCAGTCTATGTCTTGGCCCAGAGCTTCAGAGCTGGAAGGAGCAACCCTGAATATTGGGAAACCATGTTTGCTGTGGGAAACCATGACATCACCAGCTGCACTTGGGGGCGAGAGTTAGATGCCAGGGGTGGGAGGCTGAGGCAGCGTCCCTGCACTGATGCTGGAGGAGAAGGGCCTCTGGGGAGGCTGAGATGCAGAATGAACCCCTTGTATGGGCATTTCGAGTGAGAGTTTGACACTATCAAGTTGGAAAGGGAACATCCAGAAGAGAGGGGGAGGAAGTGGGAAGCTGGGCAAGTTGTTGGAGGGACAGATTCCCAGTCGGAGCCTGAGCTTCGTCTTTCAGCACCTAACTTCTCAATTCCAGATGCTCTCCTTGGGGAGTTCTTTTGCTTTTTCCTCTTGGCTCGGGCCGTCCACACTTAATGAGAGCCAGAGGGGTCCTCTCACCATGGGAAGAGCTGACACGGCATGGAGACGAAGGAAGTGGGTAGGAAAGGATGGGCTTGGTTAGGGAGGCTGATGTCAGGAGCCCCGTGATGCCAGTAAATGTCTGAGCTCCTGGTGACTGAGCTCCGAGGGGTAGCACCTGGGGGCAGAAACACATCTGAACTGTAGCCTCACTCACTGAACTTCTTGTGTCAGGAAACGTGAGCTGGAAATCACCCCAGAACAGACAGTCCTCTGCTGATCCTCTCTCTTCACTGCTTCCAGAAACAGCAGGGTGTCTTGTTTATTTATTCATCTTGGTGGGAACACGGTGTCTTGCAGCCCTAGACCGCTACCTCTAGCCTAAGGATGCACATGTGCCCTGGAGCAGAGACCTGGTGTTTGCGGAGCTTCGGCAGACGCAGACCTGCAGGGTCTCTTTGCTCAGAAGTCTGCAGTGCCAGAGACTGAGAGGTAGGATGTGGGTCTCAGAACTGTCTTGGTTCCATGTGATTCTGGTTCCTGGGGCCAGTCTTGGAGCCAGCACATAAATAAGTTTGCTCTTGGAACTTTCTGGTTCCTTTCCCATTCTCACTCATCTTTCTTTTCTTTTTACTACTTCCTCGGCTTCCCTTCTTCCTCCCTCTTGGTAGTGTTTTTCTTGCTAAAGTCTCTAGCAGCGCCCTGGAGGTGTTTTTTGGTTCATTCATTCATTCATTCATTCATTCAATATTTAGTGAGTACCTACTGTGTATTGGGCCCTGTGCTGGACCCAATCTACAAAGTCAATAACACAGGATATTGCCCTTTTGATTTTAACATCTGCTAGCACCCTTCAGAGCCCCTTTGCAAAGCCATCAAACTGAAAATAACGTGGGGTGTGGCATTCAGTGAGAAGAGCCTTGGGATGGGATATGGGCTGGCCTGCAGAAACATCAGGGTCTTAGACAAACAATCCACCATGGGGCAGCGACAGCAACAGACAATGCTGGTGTTCCTTCAACCTGGAATCCTTTTCCACGTCCTTGTTACCTCCATTTGGTTAGTAAGTGGGGACTAATTTAAAAATCTATACCTCCAAGAGAAATTCTGCAGAGTTCTTCTGTTGGCTCTCTAGACTTGGAAATGTCTTCTCTTGGAAAATCCTTGACATGAACCCAGGAGGTCCTCTTGTTTTCCTAGTCCGTAAATCAACCAGGGATTGCTTTGCAAGAGCAGTTACTGGGACAGTACAGCCATGCTCTGTTCTTCTGTCCAGGTGGAGAACTGGCTGGGTTGACTGCAGACCACAACAAAGGGTCGGTAGCTGGCTGGGAAGGCACATTTACCTGTCATGCTCTTATATGGTACAAAAGGGGAAGTTAGTTCCACTTGTCCTGCCACGCATGGGCATGATGCAAGCCGCAGCCAGTTGGGCCAGGAGAAGGGGCTAGGGTAGGTCTGTGATGGCAGGCGGATATTCCCACCACTAGCAAGGCAGGGGTCCTGCCCTCTCGGCAGTCACCTTCCCCCTCCAAGATTCAGAGCTGGCCTTCTATCTGCCTCCTGCCGCTTCAAAAACCCACAGTTGGAGCTCCGGGAATGTTATTCTTTTCCATTTAAAGACATTCCATTTCGTGTGTAATTAAATGTGTGGTATTGCATTAATGTTTTCTTTTGAGCATTTTTGGCAGCCTGAGACCCTGGGTTCTGGCTAGTGCAAAGAAAACACACACTTCTCAGAGATCCTCCCTTCCTCTCCCTGTTCCCTCTTCCACCCTTTCCTGCCAAGAATCTCCCTCCTCCTTTGCACACAGTTGCTCTCAGGACTCACCTTGTAATGCGCGAGCCTCCGAGGCTGTGGAGACCCTCTGTTCTTCTACGGGGCATTGGGGTCTCGGATTTCTGCCTTCTGGCACCACCCTCATCTCCAGAAGGCATCCTCACTGCTCACCTGGACCTCAGGTGGTGACGACCAAGGGTGGCAGGAGTGGGTTCCACTGGAAGAAAATCTCTGTTCTTTTTTTTTTTCTGTTCATCTTTATTGGAGTATAATTGCTTTACAATGTTGTGTTAGTTTCTGCTGTACAACAAAGTGAATCAGCTCTATGTATACATATATCTCCATATCCCCTCCTTCTTGAGCCTCCCACCCACCCTCCCTATCCGACCCCTCTAGGTCATCACAGAGCATGAGCTGATCCCCCTGTGCTATGCGGCTGCTTCCCACTAGCTATCCATTTTACATTTGGTAGTGTATGTATGTCAGTGCTACTCTTTCACTCCGTCCCAGCTTCCCCTCCCCTCCCCCCTCCCCCGTGTCCTCAAGTCCATTCTCTACGTCTGCATCTTTATTCCTGCCCTGCCACTAGGTTCATCAGTACCGTTTTTTTTTTAGATTCCGTATATGTGTGTTAGCATACGGTATTTATTTTTCTCTTTCCGACTTACTTCACCATGTATGACAGACTCTAGGTCCACCCACCTCATTACAAATAACTCAATTTCGTTCCTTTTTATGGCTGAATATATAGATGTGAAATCAGCGCCTCTGTCTGGGGTACGAGTTACAGAGGTGAGGGGGCTGTGACAGAAGGATGGGCTCGGTGGCAACGGTCTGCTTATACCAGAGTTTAGAGTCTGGTGGGCCACTTCTAACAGCTGGGTGATCTTGGGCAATTAGTTCATCACCTTGAACTTCAACTTCCTTAGCTGTAGCGCTTGGGTAGCAATGCGCTGTGTTTAAGAGAGTTGTGAAGAAGAGGTGTTACTGAGCGCGGTGCCGGGCACAGGGTAAGTGCTCAGTCAATGGCAGTTATTTTTATTATTAATAAGGACACAAAGGGGTAACAATGAGCTAAAAGAGACAAGTGCAGAGTGAGATAGAGTTGATGGGGGAAAGATCTGAGGGGTCTTAGCAAGGGGCCTAGGCACCAATTAGGAGCTGGGTATTACAATGGGCCGGGGAAGAAGGTAAGCCAGGGTGGTTAGGAAAACCCATCAAGGCTCAGCTAAGAGAACTCATGGCCAGCCCCTGGGAGGCCTGCTTCTGCATCCCCTAGGCGACAGCCTTCAGGGAAGGACAATCTCAGTGCTGCATGAATACTTGGCCTCCTAGGACAATAATTAGCCAAAGCACCGAGGTGGCCAATGAATTTCTCTTAAGGAATTTTGAGTGTGACTGAGGGAGCGTGCTGGCTTTGGGGGACTGACTTTCCTGTTGACATAGAGCAGAGTCAGGATCACCATTATTTATAACTGCCAAGCCTGGGAAATCTGTGTTTTCTCTGTTGATCAATAGCAATCTTTAGTAGGTGGCTGTCTCTGCCTTTGGTGTCTTTATTCCACTGTCTGACAAACCTCCCACAAACTATTCTAGACCTGAAGGAGGAGGAGGTTGGACATCTTGGTGGCAGGCTCAGAGGGGCTGCCAGTGACCCCCGGAGTCACTGTTGGCTCCCCACCACCCCCATGCAACCTCATGTCATTTTATTTCAGGAGAATATCACCACCCTTCTCCAAGTTTCTTTCCAGGCCACTATTTTGTTCACAGGCAGATTGAGCTTTTAGTTAAAAGCAAAATCTTGCAGAAAGGAAGGAGACATACTGTTGTTAAATGTCCATTATGTTTCAGATATTTTCTATTATCTTTTACCTAAAATTTTTATATCAGTCCCCTTAACAACTCTGCCAAGTAGATATTGAAGGTTTCCATTCTACACATAAGGAACCAGAGCCTGAGGGTGGGTAAGGCACAGTTAGTGGCAGGGTCCGGATGAAAATACCTGTCTCTTTTCCCAAGGTCTCACTCTTTCAGCAACATCATGTTTTTCCCTGGGTTTTATGCTTCTTCTTCATCCCTGGTCTGCAGGGATGAGTAAGTCGTTTATGGCTGCCATACCCCCATTTTCCTAGAAACAGAGGTGAAGCTGACAGCGGTCACCTGTGTCTTGGGCCACATCTATGACCAGTGGGTCTCTGCAGGTCACACTAAGTATTGCAGAAAACCTCTACCTGCCAGGATGAGGCAGCCCAGGTGAGCAGATTAAGGACGAGGGTGTAACCACAGCCCGCCTGCCGACTTCTCAGGGCCCCAAGGTCTTTTGCACAGAGGTAGCTGGTGACCTCCTTGGATTAGTGATTCTGCCCTAAGTCAAGCTTTCTCCAGGCCTAGAGGACCTCCCCAAAGTGAATCCCACACAGATGGAATGAGTATCTTGGTCCTCAGTATAGAGAAAAATTTGTGGTGCAGTAGCCATTACATAGAAACCCCCAGTCTGTGTTTGTCTGAGGAATCGCTTAGCTGTCCTATGGGAACCGGAAGCTGTACAGGTGGCTTCCTCTGGGGGAATCCAGTGGTGGCTCTCCCGAAAAAAGGAGTTAGGGAAGAGCCAGGCCAGAGGAGGTCAGGAACCCTTTCCATTTCCCAAGAACACTCCTTACTGTATACCAGCCCCTTACTCTCTCCAGCAGCCCCCTCAGTGCCGGAGGCTGGGAGGTCTTCCCACGGCCTGTGCTGTGTATCCACCTCTCTCCTCCTCCCCTGCCCGTGTCCCGACGTCTGAGCCTTGTGACCCAGACTCTGCTGAGCTGGCCAGCCAGGCAGGAAAAGGAGATTGATGCCCTTGCCTCCTAGGAAAATCCATCACTTTGTGGCCTGTGGGTCAGACGGCTTCACCAGAGGCAGCTCTGAGCAACACACAAAAAAGGCCCCAATAGACATACGGACGTCAGAAATGAAAACGGTTCATTCCTGCCACTCCCCAGGGGCCTGAACAGTCAGTGCCCTTTCCTCCCACACTCTTTCCCCACCCACACCCTCCTCCCCGGGGCCTCCTGGGTGGGTGGGTGGGGGCTCTTACCCTTTCCCTTGGGAAGATGTTGCAGCAGGGTCCAGGGATGGACAGGGTTAGAGAAGTCAGGCAGGAGTAGAGGAAGGGGGAAGACAGAGGGTTGAGCTTCTGTGGACTGATGGTCTTGGTGGCCACAAAGTGGGGGAGGACAGAGGAACGGCAGCCCTGGGTAACAGAAAGCACACAGGCTCAGGAGCCAGAAAAAAAAGAGTGAGTCCTTTGGCCACATTTTAGTTCCACAAACTTTGGAAAGTTACCCGCCTCCCCCCACCCCCGCCTCCATTTTCTCATCTGCGAAAGGGGTACAATCACACATACCTCCCAGGGTTAGCGTGAGAATGGAATGTTGAACAAATAATAGGATTGGGCACAAATTAATCCCCTTTACCTGTGTCTTCCTATTTAGGTTCAGGGAAAGAAGCTGCTCGAATGGTGCTTTGGAGTCTAGAGTCTTGTTGGTACACGGGGTTCTCCACATGGAAGTGACTTGCTTTATGCGTTTGGCCCTAATCCAGCCTCTCTGTGCTGAAGCTGAAGCTCCCAGGTTACCTTGTGGAGTTCTTATCCCTATGGCTGGGAGGAAGTTCTCTCCTGGGGGGGGGGGATTTATGGTGGGATGGAGTCTGTTTTGATTTTCCCTTCCTTCTGCTGCCCCTTCTCAGATCTCACCACCCCATCCGTGGGCTTAGCTCCGGTATTGGTCTCAAAATACTTCTCCCTGCAGACAAATTGAGTGAGCCCCAGCGATTTCATTCTGAGCCACTGGGCGTTTCCACGTCTCTGAAGGAGATCCATTTGCAGACTGGGGGCAGACACTTTGGTCCGTGGCTGGTTCTGCTTCGTGCTTGCAGAGAGCAGACGAGCATCCAGCATCGTGGCCACCTGCCCCCTGACACATTCAAGGACCACAGCTGTCAAAGCTCTGACCTCCTGAAGCTGGGGTTTGGCAGCTGCCCCCAGGCTCTTAACTCCTGGGATGTGGAGGGAGGGTCGAGGAAAGGCCCCCTGTATGCAGCTGCCACGTGACTTTTCTGAACCTTTCAAGGCTTGTGATTCTTGCTGCCGAGGGAGGGAGAGGAGATGGAGGGTTCTGAGACGTGACCCAGGCACAGCAGCTGGAAAACGGAGCCCCACTCTCCTTAGAGGTCCTCCCTGCTCATTCTGGACTCACGGCGGCTGAGAGTCAGAAGTTCTGGGCCGGGGGGGTAGCTGGTGACGTCACCCAGCCCGGAGTTGGACTTAGGGACCCAGGAACATATATAGCTCTGTAGCTCTGCCTTTGTAGAGGTGTGTCCGGAATGTAAGAAATCAAGAGAGGCGTGATCTCCACCGTGAGGACGAGGGATTGAGGCTCTGAGAGGGGGCTTGACTCCGCCTAGGCCACACGGGTAAGTCCGGGATTGCAGGCCTCCTCCTGGTCTTTGAGTGGTGATGCATGTCTCGCGTACCTGTGGCTGTGGCACTTGTTGAGGCCAAGCTGTTAAAGTGAACATCGGTCATCGGCTGGCTAATTCCTCGCCCCACTCATGTCAGCCTGTTCCAGTGGTTCTTAAAGAGGGGTGCCGGACCAGCAGTATCAACATCACCTGGGAACTTGTTAGAAAAGGCAAATTCATAGGGCTCAACCTGGACCTCCTGAACAGAAAGCTCTGGGAGAAGGCCCCCGTGATCAGTTTTCATAAGCCCTCTAGGTGATTTTGATTTTTGTCCTATCGCAATGTCGTGGGAGGCTGGGGTTGGGGAGGGGTCAGGGGCCAAAGGGAACTCTTCCTCAAGTGGCCTGGCTATTCTGGTTTGTCCTGATGCTCTGGATTCGAGCCCCATCTCAACCCAGTTGGCGATTCCTGACTTGGCCCTCATTTTCCCCTCTTGTAAAATAATATCAATAATGGTGAAAACACACACCATTTCAGACGACTTGAAGGTTTACCAACTTTTACATAGAATAGCTCTTGTAGCAGGTAAGTAGAACTTGTATTATCCTCCCACACCCATTTTACAGATAAGGAAACTGAGACTCCAGATGTTTTGTGAGGTGGGCCAGCCCATAGTGGGGGAGGATCCAGGTCCTGAGCCAGGTGCCCTTGACTTTCTATCCCTGACTGAACCCAGCGGGCTCAGAGGCGCGGGCATGGCCCTATAAATCTGCCATCCCATCTCCACTGAGGCTGCGTCAGAATGCTCATCTCGCAGGAACCCATCAGTAGTCACCTGGGAATGACTGTGCAGTGATGAGCAGGTGGCCTCCCTGGAGAGGTCCTGACATCCCATTTTCTGTCGGTGCGAGACCCTTAGCCTCCCCTTCAAGGCCAACAAATACCATTCCTCAGAGGGCTAGGGCAGAGCAGCAGAGGGTGTGAAAAGGGAACCGATTTCTAATTCCCTTGTTGTAAAGATGGGGGCGAAGCCCTGCAGCAAGTGGCAGCTCCCTGGCAGCCACGTGGCCTGGGAGCCTGCAGGTCTGTCTTGCTGGGAAGAGAGAATAATGGTCTGTAAATGCTTCCGCCCACAGATCCTGGCCGGCAGGTCATCTGGGACACGGCAGGGCTACCAATAATTCTGATAGAAAAAAAACAAGATTTGTGTAGTCTATTATGAGAAGAATCCCCCAGCCAACCAAAACACTAACCACGGCCCTGCAGTCACACCCCTCTGTCCCTGTAATGTGTTCTCTTGCTCTTGGGGACAGTCTGCCATGGTCCTCTGTCTTCAACTTTTATTTTTTTGACAAGGTCATTTGAGACAACCCTCTTTCCTGGCTCTGCGATGCTCTTCATAATGTGAATACAGGTATTTAATGGGCTTCTGCCTGTTGAACGATTAATGGAAAGGTCGGTGAGTAATCTCCGGCTCACTCCCCTCCTCACCAGCCCACTTCTTGTACAATTCCTTCGAAGCATTCTTTCCAAATAGGTGGGAGGGTTGAGGTCACATCTTTGCTTTCTCCTGGCAGGCAGACTTTAATTAGGTTGCTAAATTAGCCAAGGCCGCGGTAGCCCTTCTCTTTGCACGGAGCCTGGTTCTGGGGAGGTCTCTGGACTTGATTTTGTGATTTCATTGTTTTTTCTCTCTCACAGGAGAGGGACTTGTCAAGTAGAGGCTTCCCCCAGATAACTGTAACTCCCACTTAGTGGTCTCTATCACGAACCGGACACTGTGCTAGGAGCACTGTAGTCATTATGTTATAACAAGAGCCAGTGTGGTGTGTCCGTGTGTGTATGTGTGTCCGTGTGTCCGTGTGTCCGTGTGTGTGTGTGTGTGTGTGTGTGTGCACATGTGTGTCGAGGGGGAAGGCACAGGGCCAAACTGTCATATGAATTATCTCATTTAATCTTCCCAAGAATTCAGAGAGTAAGGTATTGGTGTTAATTCCATTTTACAGATGAGGAAACTGAGGCTCTGGGATGAAATAACTTCCCGAAGCTCAAAAACTAGCAGGGAGAGGGAACCAAGGTTCATACTCGATTCTTGACTACTCAGTGCAGTCCATGGACCCACAGCCCACAGACATCCCCTGAGAGTTTATTAGCGATGCAGATTCTCAGAGCCACTTGAATCAGGACGTGCACGATGCCCAGGGGATTCCCATGCACAGTAATTGTTGAGACTGCTGTATACTCTCTCCAGCAACTATAGCTGATTATGCCGGAATCCTGGGTGTTAACAATTACTGACTCTGGTTTAGAGAGGTGTGGGGCTAGTCGGGGACAGAGCTGAGATTTCATTCTGGGTGGGACTCTCAAACCACCACGTGATGCCTGTTTTCACACCCAAGGTAAGGTGCTAGAGCTTGCCTGTCCCTGCCGTGGACTCAAAAGCAGAACTCCCTGCTCTAGACTCCTGTGCTCCCCTGTCCCCCTGCGCCTCCAAGGAGGACAAGTGCCTGGGACTGACTTGGCTGCTGTCCTCTGTCCCCTCCTGCAGATGTGCAGCACATTAAAAGGAGAGACATCGTGTTGAAGCGAGAACTGGGCGAGGGAGCCTTTGGAAAGGTCTTCCTGGCCGAGTGCTACAACCTCAGCCCCACCAAGGACAAGATGCTCGTGGCCGTGAAGGTAATTCTCAGAGGCATGTGGGCCCCAGGAAGGAAGAGGAGTGGCTGGGGTCAGGTGGGAGGGAAAGAGAGACTCACTCCATTCTGGAAGATGGTATCAACCAATGTTATCAGATGCAATCAAGATGGTATAAACTAACGTAATCAGATGCCCTTGCTCCAAGGTCAATGAAGTTTCCTTAGGACCCAAATCAACTTCCTTTGGCTTCGGAGGTCAAGAGCTGTAGCACATAAGGGGGATGTGCCCGTGGTGCAGCCGGAGGGACAAGTTATGCCTTTGATGGGCCCTGGTTTTATTCTGGAGGCCCTGGGCTCACCGCTGTCCCCAGCTGGCCCTCCTCCCACCTCAGTGACTTTGCAGGATGTGCTGCCCGTGCCCAGAAAGTCATTTGACCATTTCACGGGAGTACAACTTCATGAGGGGCGGGTAGCTCACAGAGGCCCTGGGAGCCACTGCTCAAGTCAGCAGACGTCCCTGGGGATAGGAGATGGGCTGGGGGGTCAGGTGCTGAGCACAGGGAGGACAGCGAGTGAGGCTGGAGGACATTCTTAGGTAGCCCGTGGGATCCAGGTTCAGCCCCCAAGGGGCAGCATGCCTGAGGGTTCCTGCCTTCTGGTAGCTGCTTAGATGGGTCCGTTAACCACAGGGCTTTGGTATTGCTGAGCCAGCCCTGCAGATTTGCAGTTGGAGCCGAATTGCTTGGGGCAGGAGAAAAGGAACTTTGCTACTACCAGTTACCCTCCTCCAGCAGGGAGCAGCTTCTCTCAGTCAGTGTTAGACACGTCTTTGAACACGACTGGCACAGACAAGACTCAAGTAGCCTTGCTGAGGCACCCACAGGTCTGGGGTGTGGAGTGGCCTCTGTGGGAGTGGGTGTAGGGAGCAGGCCTCTGAGGCCAGCGTGAATTCTGCGCGATGTTCTGGGCTGGGAGCAGGAGATACCTCCTTCCCCACGAGGACTCTCACCTGGGCCTCAAAAGGTCCATCCTTAGCACTGAGCGCTCATGACCGAGCCACCTCTGGATGGCAGTTGCATATTTCTGAGACTCTGGGGTCTCTGTATTCACAGTTTGTTGTGTCTGCAGAGGGTAAGTGCCCTCCATGGATGCAGGCTACAGGCATAGGGTAGGAATCAGAGAGCTGGGTGGGTGCCTGGCCATCACTGATTAGCTCTGTGACCCTGTGCAAGACGCTTAACCTCTCTGAGCCTCAGTTTCCTTCTCTGTATAATAGGAGATATAATATCTCCTCTTTAAAATTTTGGTGATTAAATTACATAACATATGAAAAATGTTTAGTACACTGCTTGGGACACAGTAAATGCTTAGTAAAGACTCATTGCTATTTGTTTTTATCAACATCATTATTCTTGATGTTGATATTATCCAATGTGCTTAGACACACGACATGTGACCTGCTGAGCTTGCATTGACCGTCTAGAACAGGGGTTGCCAAACTTCTTCTATACGAGGCCAGATAGTAAAAATTTTAGGTTTTGAGGACCATACACTCTTCCTTACAGCTACTCAACCCTACCCATGTAGTGGGAAAGCAGCCTAAACCATACATAAATGAATGGCGGTGGTGGCTGTCTTCTAATACTTTTTCTTTTTTTTTTTCGGAAGTGGGCATTGTCTATTGACCTCTGCTCTAGAAAATACATAAGGAACTAGCATATTGCCCCATAAAAGGCTAATGCTTATTATTGCTGGATATGCTGTGAGTAAACTTGCTCAGTGTGTCTCCATAGACATGGGATGGTCAGATGAGTGAGGGTGTCTTTAAACAGTTTGGACCAGGGATGTGGAAAGCTTTCTAATTTTGTCCCTAAACTTAGAATCTACCCTGCCCTAAAAATTTTAATTTATAGGATGACACTAATCTACTGTGTGTTCCAGCATCCATCTGGGGACTGGTGGATGAACTGAATATTTTTGTGCTTTGAGCAGAAAATGAAATGATGGCCTAAACCCTGGGAAACGTTTCCCGCTGAGTGGTCTGACGTTAAGGGGCAGTACCCAGATTGGGTAATGCAGAAAATGTGTTTCTGTTGTCACCCCTTTAAAAGGGTTTCCTTTCCTCCTTTTTGGTCTGGGAACCTTGAGAAGATGAAAGTTCTGGGATTTTATACCATTTGCCTCCCAATGGATCCTCCCAGCGACCAACCTCTGGAGGAGATGCTTGTCTTCTCTGGAGAACAGCCAAGAAATAGTGTTTCCTCCTTCTCATCCTCTTTAGATTGTATTCCTTTTTGCAGGCTTCTTCCTCTTGAGTTTGTTCTCAAGTTGATGCAGGGTAATTATGGACTTCCAGAGAACACATCCAAGTATAACCCCAAATTAAGTTTTCCCACAGTTGTGGTTCTTAAAGCAAGATTTTTTTGCCCAGCAGTTGCTATGGTGGAAACAAAGAGCCGAAATCCCAGCCTCTGTTCTGAAGACACTTGCAGTCTGTTGGGGAGACACGAGAATACCCATGAAACAAATGCAGAGCAGGACAAGACAGAGTGTAATTTGTATATATGTGTAGTGTAAGAGTGACATTAAAAGCATGTAATTCATGATATTTTAAAATAGGTGGTGCAACTTTTAAAAAGTTATTTGACAAATAATACACTTGTTCAAGAGTCTCCTCTGACAGACAAATAGCCGATAAGACTATGAGAAAGGTGTCCAGCCTAATTAATCATCAGAAATATGCAAATTGAACCATAATGAGATACCACTGTATACCAAGCAGAATGGCTAAATAGCAATGACAAAACCAAGTGCTGACAAGGATATGGAGCAATTGCCACTTTCATACTCTGGTGGAAATATAAAGTGGTCTAATTATTTTGAAAAACAGCTTGGTATTTTAGAACATTGGCCTCTGTGTGACCCAGCACTTGCACTCTAGGTCTAGACCTGACAGCTATGTATCTATCTGTCTGTCTGTCTATCTATCTATCTATCTTTATCTATCTTTCCATGAAGAGATGTGTTTAAGAATGTTCATAAGCATTCTTTACAACAGCCAAAAGCTGCAAACAACCCCAGCGTCCATCAGTAGCAGCTTGGATAAATAAATGTGGTATATTCATTCAGTGAGAAACTTTTCAACAAGGAAAATGAATGAACTACAGCTGCATGCAACAACTTGGAAAAACCTCAAAAACACAGTGTTGAATGAAAAAAGACAGATATAGAAATATACATATATTTTATATATATATAGCACTATATGTATGATTCCACTTATTTAAAATTCAAAAAATAAGTAAAACTAAGCTCTAGTGTTTATGGATGTGTGTATCTCTGCACATGTACTGAAATGGGTTTTAGTATATTAGTAAAATCTGAAGCTGAACATCCACTGAAATATCTCCGCCCCAATAAAAGAAAAGGAAAATGGAAAGCAGCAAAACCCCTAGACTGGAAATGATGATGTGAAGTGCCTCTGAAGGAGATGGCAGCTGTTGAGAAATTTGAATGTTCTTGCCATCTAGACTGCTTCTCCCCCATCCAATTAAACAGCCCCACTGAAACCCAGGGTTGGGAGTGGACATGAGACCTGATGTACATAAAGGGGAGACTAGAAAGGGCAAAGTCTTCAGACTTTGGGGGAAAAAGAAGGAGATGAGAAGGGAAAATTCCAGATCTCCTCTTTGCTCTATGGATACCACTGGAAGGGCCTGGACACAACCTCCCTGGCTTAGAGACTCCTTGGCAAGCCCTGTCTTCCTGCACCAACAGTTGGCAGCGGTGAGGAGCACCCATTCCATCCCATGCCACTGGCTGGTGACCCATTTTGAAGTTTCCCGGCTCCAAAGATGTTGAGCATGGACTCCGCTGAGAGGTGCACAAGAGTCTCTGGGCTGATTTTCCTTCTCAAGATTCTTTTCCTGATCTCTGTCTCAATTGCATCGATCCCTGGGGACCTGGGCCACTTGCAGCTCTGGACCCCAGTTGCCACAATAGACCCCTTGCCAATTACATAGGAACTTCAGGTTTAACCCAAGAGCTGGAAAGCCCATCATAAAGGTAGAGAGAGAATGGGCAGGAGAAGAGGTGTGGAAAGACCAAAAGAGACAGCAGTTGCTTTGTGCCCCATCTCCCAAATGAGGAACTGAACTCCTATCTGCTCTGCAGAGTAGGGTGCCAGCCCTGGGAATGATGGCTGGGACTGCTCGAGAGCTGAGAATGGAAATATCCAACGGCTGCCACTGGCAGCCGGACTGTGCGAGAGAATGATTTACAGAGATGGAGAGAGGCCATTCGGCTGGCCCCAAATTTGATCTACTTTTCCCTCTCATAAATCCAGTGTTCACATAAATCTCTGTATTCTCATCCCACCCATGCTGGGTTCCTTTTTTTTTTTTTTCCTTTCCTTTTTATTCTTCATGAAAATAAATAAATCACTGGCAGTCATCCTATACCCATGCCCCGGCCCATGAAGCTGAGGAGCTGGGCCACCGAGAGAGGCTCCCTCTCACCGTGAGTCTCTGCCCTTTTCCACCCACAGAAAGAAGGCTTTGCAGACATCTTTGTTCTGGTTGGATGTGGACACACGGCAGCCTATGCCTTTATTATCGGGTAGATTTTCTGAGAAGGCAGCCAGAGATGAAGCGGAAAGCACATGAGATCAGAGCTGGTAAAAATCAGTAATGGACCAGTGGCCCTCCCACTGTCCTTCTGGCCTTGGCCTGCCCTCTAGGCCTGGTATCCTTGCTGGGCCCAGCCATTCTGCTGACTGCCCACACTCCTCACCTCTCCTGACCCTCTCCTCTGCCCTTTCACATCTTTTAACTTCCTTGCCCACCATTCCCCTGAGGACCTGACCAGTGACTAATTCATCTGATAAATTAATTCAAGCAGGTATGCTGGACAGGAATGTATCCTGGGCTCCACACTCAAGCTATTACTTCTTACATGATCTTTGGCAAATCATTTCCCTGTTCTGGACCTCAGGTTTCTCACCTGTAAGATGGGAAAACTGTATTAGACAGCTTCCAACATTTTGGTCAAGAGTAGAATCATTTAATCCAACACTTTTTTGGTGAAACCTCCAAATTTTGAAAAGAATGAAAGGTGGTGCTTGTTGAAGTTGGAGTGGGCCTTGATCGCTGGCTGAGACACCATGGCTCTAGAGGCATTGCCATTGAACTTGGTGACACCAAGAAACCCAGCCAAGAGATTACTGTGGTATAATTAAACTCTAGCTTCTGTCATTTAAGTTGTATGAATGTGTCCTGATCCCCAGACAGGGCTGAGCCTCAGTTTTTCCAACACCAGAAATGAACAGGTGGAAACATGATATCTAGGGCCCTTTCAAAGCTATGAGTCCACCATCTCTAATGTATGCTAATGACTGATGGAGGTTTGATGGGCCCCTTAGATACAATTTTTGCACATTCACATTCCTGCAGTGCTGTAAGCCAAGGCAGCCCTGTGGATTTCAGCTAATGGGGATTGCAGTGGCAAGAGGAAGATCTCTGGCTAGGGAAGCTTCTCAAGAGTAGCATAATTTACAGGGGAGCTTAGTCTGCCTAAATAACCAGAAAAGGCCTGATACTTGGCAGAGGGAATGCAAACCAATCACGTCTAGATTTTCACTACCCTGAAAATGATGTGTAAACTTCACACCCATTCCTTCATTGCCTCGTGTCTTGTCTTTTGAGGTTACTAAACTGTGTCATTTGAAGCAAGTGGATGTTTGGCTCCATTTGCCTTCTGACCTCAGGCTGAAGACATATGTGAGCTCAACTATCCAGGCTGCTCCTCCTGTAGAAATGACCCTCCCCTTCACAGTTCATCATTCACCATGACCAACATGGCTGTGTTGGTCATTGCTGGGATCTATTCAAGGTCCTGTTCAAGGACCCTTGCAGGTGGTCTGGTCTCACCCTCCCCTTCTGCTCTACAAAGTCCACCTTCACTGACACCCCTTTTAACCATTGCTCTTCCATTTATCTTCCTGGGTCCCAGGGCAAGTGGCTTGGTCTGGTGCTCCTCCCTCACACCGGGTCTCCCACTCCCACAGGGGCCAAGTTGTGACATTTCTGTGGCCACCAGATGCCCACCATCCCATCCTACCCTGGGACTTTGTGATACTTTACCAGGTCCTGGTCCTGGGTGGGTCCTAAGCCTTCGGCCCATTAACCGCTGTTCCCACAGCTGTAGTCCCAGTTACACCCCAATACTTCCTTCAGCCCTGTAAAGGAGGACACAGGTGCCTTCTAGAAGCCAAAGTGTTCATGTTTCTCTGCAAATATACACTTTTTCATAATCTAAAATCAAGAAATAGAAAGAGCAAGGAAACTTAATTACATTGTCAGCCTGATTTCAGATGGGCTGTGAACATAGGCTAATTTACAAAGATAAAGCAATTGGGGCAGTGGTTCCCCCACTGTTTATTTTAGCTGTGAGACCATTTCTTTGGGGAAATCTTGGGGGCACGGGCCTTTGTCAGTCCTTCCACCTCCCAGCTCCCTTCCTCCGCCATTCACACTGATCTCTGAGGAAGCCTAGGGCTCTGAGATGAACAAAGTTTGAAATAACTGGCTGTCGGATGGGATGGGTATCAAAAAATTGGTTTCTGTTTCTACAAGGTTCAAAATGCTGAAGGAAGCAGGAGTCACGTCTGGCTATTGTGATTTAGCCTCATGGTCTTTAAAGGCCGATTAGGATCTTACTTGTTGGGAATCAGCATTGTCTTTATTATGGGCACCAGCTTTCTTCCCAGGAGGGGAACAGACAAACCCCTGCCCTCTAGCTGCTAAAAACCAGTGTCCCGTGTTGTTTCCAGGCCCTGAAGGATCCCACCCTGGCGGCCAGGAAGGATTTCCAGAGGGAAGCTGAACTGCTCACCAACCTGCAGCATGAGCACATTGTCAAGTTCTACGGGGTGTGTGGCGATGGGGACCCCCTCATCATGGTCTTTGAGTACATGAAGCATGGAGATCTGAACAAGTTTCTCAGGTAAGCGAGGATGTCCATCCCCGCCCCTAACCCCCACCGAACCCCTGGGGTTCTCTTGGGAGCCGGCAGCCCTATCGCTCCTCTGAACACTTCAGTCTGGAGATTAGAAATGAAAACAACCTTTCATTCTTCTACATTACCTCCTGAGCAGTTGGATATAGGCCTTTGCCCCTGATTTCTAGGGGGGGAAGTTGAGGATGCTATGAAAAGTAACCTGTACTCTTCTTCCTGATTCTAAGGTAGACTAAGAACAAAGGCAGTGTCTGAAATGGGTCCAAGGAGGGAGATCAGAGGACCTGCCACTTCCAGCTTTAAGATTCTAGGGCCAGCCCTTCCCCTGTTGCCGTGAATAGCTTTCTGACTCTGCGCCTTATGTTCTCACTAGCAAAGTGAGGCTAGCACCTTCCACACCTCCTGAAAACCTTTTTGTCAGAGACTTTTTGATGATGAATAAGACGGTACAAGGTTACAAACTCACTGGGAGACGGAGATGTTTGAATCCAAGGGCAGATTTTCCCCCAGATAAATTTAGAACTGGGCTATCCAGTATAGTAACCATATATGGCTATTTAAATTTAAATTTACGATAAATACATTTAAATAAAATTTAAAAATTCCTCTGTCTCACTAGCCACACTTCAAGTACTCAATAGCCACATGTGGCTAGTGGCTACCATATTGGGCAGTGCGGTATAGAACATGTCCATTAATAGAAAGTCCTGTTGGCTAGCACTGTTCTAGAAGGATTGGATTTTTTGTAAGAAGGGTTTCCACAAGCCTGGAGCAAGATCATCTGGATTTTGAGGGGCTCCTGATGGAACTTTTAAGAGACTGAGACCCCAAGCAGAAGTTCTGGATGGAGTTACAGTGGGGTTTGGGGAGATGTGAAATGTAGAGAAGTTAGCATCTCACTGATAGAGCAGAGGTAGCACTTCTCTGCCTCTCATACCTGTTACCTCCAAGTAGTGCCCAGATGTGGAAGAAGCAGGCATGTGTGAGGGTCTGTGGAATCCAGGGTCCCAGGAAGCACATTGAACACTCGGGCCCTGGACGCTTTTAGGGTGTGGTTCCACTGCTGAGAATGAGATTTCCAGAGCTCAGATGTGGGTTATGGTAAACTCTAGCACACTCCCCAAAACTTGATGAGCATCTCCTTGAAGTGGGACATTCAATTGAGTACTGTGGGGTTTTGAGGAGGGAATGGAAAGCAGGGTTGGTAGCAGGTTTCCAAAATTGGCCCTAGAGGAATTGGAAAGTATCTGTAGGCTTTTCTAAACTTCCTGAACTTGGTTTCACAGTGAAATGTACTCCTTTCCTGAAGAATTGAGTCCTTAGCATAAGACAGACTTGGGTTCATATTCTGAATATGTCTTAGTGATGTAACCTGGAGCAAGTTACTAACCCTTCATTCTCTCTCCTGGAAAATGAGACTATTCATAACTGCTTCACATGTTTGTTGTTATGAGTATTCAATGACTATATTTGTATAAGGCCTGGACAAGTTTCCCATGTAGCTAGGTGTTCAGTCAATGGTAGTTACGATTAAAGGTATTACAATTATTATTTTATCAGAACTGTGAACCATGGTAGTTTCTAATACGGACAGCATTCTTTCTCAGGACTCGGGATCTTCCTCTTCCTGTGCTTCCATTACCCTGAGGTCAGAGGGACATGGTCCATTTTCCATCAAGCCCTCCCCATAGATTCAGTTGTACCTTCAGCCCCACGTGCCACCAGCAAGGCTAAAGAGAGGTCCTGAGTGCCACTCCGTACCACTGTCATGCCCGCTCTAAGGGAACACGAAGAAAAAGGAAAAGAGAACAGAAGGCCCTTCCCGCTCTTGCATCTCCCAGTTGGTGCGTTTTAGGGGTAGGCTGCAGTGTACTCTCCTGGCAAGTGGGAATGTGGCTTGTCTGCTGAGCCCTCTTCCTTGTGAGCTGATGTGGTAGTTCTCCTTTGGAGGCATGAGGTAGGCAGAGCCCACAGGAGATGATAAAATGAACGTGTTATATTTAACGGTACCTTTCAGTGGAAACTGGAGAAGCAGTAAAACAGGCTGAGGTCTCATTGTACACCAGGGCTCCTTGGCTCACAACTTCATAAATAAGGGCCCTGGGTGTGGTTACAGCTGACTGGGCTTTCTAGAGAAAAGAATGAACACTAAAAGTGACTGATATGACAGGGCAAGGTGTTAGGATAACAAATCTGGGCCATGATTTGGGATGGACCAGGTGCTGTGGCTCCCCAGGTCTCTGCCTCAGGGTCACAGGGTCTCTTCATCCCATCTTGCCATTAACAGAAGTTACCCAATCCTAGACAGTGTGGTGGAGAGGTTAGGAGGTAGACTGAAGAGCGTTGCTACCCAAAAGATGGACTGTATCAGCCCTGGAAGCATCGGCACTGGGAAATGCAAATGAATGAGTTCTGCCTAGCCAATCAGAATCGTAGGGGCCCAGGAATTGTATTTAACAAGCCCTCTGGAAGCTTAACGTTTAAAACTCTCTTCCAGAGCCACATGTCACCCATGTGGCCACTGTGGGACCTCTGTGACGTTGACCAAGTGATCTGATCATTTCGTGCCTCAGTTTCCTTATCTTCAAAATTGGGGTGGGAAGAATGAATTAATATATAACATTTAAGATACTTAGAGCAGTGTGTGGAACATAGTAAGGGCTGTGTAAGAGTTAATTGTTTTATTAATTATTCTGTAGTAGACATCAAGAACCTGGGAAGCCCCTGGATAACCATAACATATTCAAAAGAGTAGGTTCATTCCCTGATTCGTTAAAGCATGTCTGCTGTCATCTTAGTTGGGAATCTGGTTGTAGAGTTTGACCATATCCATACTCACAGAATATAATTTTGGGTAGATAGAAAGAGTCCATAAGTAGACTGAGAAGAGATTTCATTCATTTCTGTGGTGCATTCCAGAGAACAGGAACTCAAGAAGACATTTCCCCTTGATCTCCTTAATTCTCTCTGCCCCCTCTCTTCTCCCCCTATACCCCCCACAGGGCCCATGGGCCAGACGCAATGATCCTTGTGGACGGGCAGCCACGCCAGGCAAAAGGAGAGCTGGGGCTCTCCCAAATGCTCCACATTGCCAGTCAGATTGCCTCTGGCATGGTGTACCTGGCCTCCCAGCATTTCGTGCACCGGGACCTGGCCACCAGGAACTGCCTGGTTGGAGCCAACCTTCTGGTGAAGATCGGAGACTTCGGCATGTCCAGAGATGTCTACAGCACCGATTACTACAGGGTGAGGTGGCTTCTCCAGATGCAGCAATCCGTGCCAGAGCTAGTGCCTTCTCACATGTCTTTGTCATTGTCCATTAACCCTGTTACTCCGGAGCACACATATACACATCTGTGCCCAGATATACACTTGATGCGTATCCTTTGGCCACTCCTGCATCTCAACATACCTGTCAATTATTCTCTGGATAGCTCACTCCTCCCTTCCACCTGGATAGGGATACTTGACTGTATCCCTACATTGCAATGACATATGCACTGTGTTCTTACTTCCATCAATACTCATTCTTCATGCAAACAGATACATACACACACACACACATACACACACACATATATATATGGACAAGCTCAACTTGGTGCTACGTTTTAACATCTTTCAACTCAGTTCCCTATCCAGCCTCACCCACGACACATTTTATTCTTTAACATTATTTGATGAGCTTATAGGCTTGTTTTCAAAGGTAGATCTTGATAAGAAGTCAGAACCCAACATAAAGTAGCAAAAATGGTTAACGTAATGCTGAGCAGAATTATCCAAATGACGTAGGAAAGATGAGGGAAGGAAGCAGGTTCTCATTGCCAACTTTGGAGAGAGGTACAGGTGGGCCTTAGGAAAAGCTTTTTGATTGTGAGAGGAGATATCACGTTCAATTTTACCTCTATAAAAGTGTCTACTTTATATTAATAGGTGTCTTATTTTGCTCCCCTTTGTATTTGGGAATCATCTTCCCATGGATCAGAGAGTGGTTCTGACAATGTTATTATTGCCAGGGAAAGGACGGGTGGGCATGAGTGGCATTTATTCCCAAAAGGAGAAATATGGGTGCAACCTGTATACAGAGATAGGATAACTTCTGCAAGTTGATTGGGAGGCAGATGCCTCAAATATATGGGAGATTTACTTTGGGGTCTTTGAATGGGTAAGGAGTTTGGATGGTGTAGAAGGAGAGGGTGGGGCAATGTTTTGGAGGTTGAGAGGCATGGCAGCCATTTCCCTCATCTTCATCTTCTTTGTACAGAATGAATGATCATATTGTGAATCAAAGGACCTAGATATATGTCTTTTTGGCCTGAGCACGGTGGGTCAGGAGGCTGGGGGTTTGGGGTTGGCATCTGTAAATCAACTCTGTCTGGATGCTCTTGATGGCTTTGCCTAAACAACATTGCCCAGATGTTATAAGGGATCACTCAAGACACTTTATTTTAGCCATAACCTGGAGAAAAATGGAATATTTGAGAAATTCCTTTTGTGGCTAAAAATGGACGAGTTCATGGTACAACCAAAAGATGGCAGATGATAGACCATCATGAGACTATGAAGCAAAGTAGACCAAACAGTAGCGAAGGTAGAAAGTCTGCAGAAAACTGGGCAGTTTCTCTAGCTACCTGCCCAGTCCAACATCCCTAGATATGGAAAAAGGAGAATGATGTAGCAGTAGGCACAGACTGATGGGCAGGGCAGACCTGCCAGGAAATATCAAAGTGGAGTCTTTCTTTCGCATCTAGACCAATTTTTTTTCCAGTCATTTCCAAGAGAGGCATCGGTGTGGTTACTAAGGGCCCATGGGTCATAGATTTCTTGAGTCTAGCTGGAGCTGGCACCGTTTAATTGCTTCTGCACTCTGCGTAATGGGGTTTGCTGGCCTGTCTGGCTGAGCTCAGATTTATGTTGGTGTTGATAAAAGCAAGGGTTGGATCATTGTTTTTCTGTGTGAGGCAGATGTTTGATTATACCAATCTGGTCTCCACTGGCTTTACCAGGGTGCTGGGAAACAATATCTGACCAGAATGTGTGCAAACTCAACTTTAAGCTTGCTTCAAGGAGTGCAGTTAATATTTCTTGATTTTGATTTAAAAGAGAGAAGAAAAAAAAGATTACATCTCCAAACGATCCTGCTGTGCCCTGACTTGAGCAGTTGTGAACCGTTGCTTTTTGTACCTGGGACAGCTACAAGGAGTAAATCCATCTCATCTCTGTGGGCTACAGGGCAGATTGGAATTCAAGGAAGGGAGAGTGAGGTGGGAAAATGTTCACATACCAGGTATCCGCAGTTCCCTTTTCATGAGTTCTAAGCCAGGTATAAGCAGAGGCCAGCTGGCTTGAAAATGTGTGTCTTTGGTCCCAAGGAAGTATAAAATAAAAAAAGGATAGCTGGGACTTCCCCGGCAGTCCAGTGGTTAAGACTCTGCCTTCCAATGCAGGAAGCGTGGGTTCGATCCCTGGTCAGGGAACTAAGATCCCACATGCCATGGGGTGCAGCCAAAAACTTTTAAAAAAAACAAAAACAAAAACGGATAGCTATTGCAGTAAAAACACAATACACCATCAGAGAACTGCATATCCACTCATGGTGGGTAGATATTATACTCTGCATATTCAAAGAGCAGCTTGTGTCATATCTTCATGTTCAGTACAGGTGCTCACAAGGTCCTCATGTGTACACAAACCCTCCCCCTCCCTCACCTTCTGTAAAACAAAAGGCAGAAGTAGACTTGCCTGAGGTCATATCAGTAATAAACTGTGAAGTCTTATTATCCGTATTGGAAGACATCAAGGTGGCAAGGGAGTTCTGTATTTGGGCCCAATGTTACCTATGTTCACATCCTAACACTGCCATTAACAGCCATGGGACCTCAATGTGCTTTCCTGAAACCTCTATTTAATTTCCCCGTTTTTCAAATGAGGACAAACATGGTCTCTCAATCAGGTTATTTTTGATGTTAAGCAAGTTGATCTGTGTAAAGAGCCTGGAATACACTACTTACTGAATAAACTATTGTTTATTTTCCTTAGTCCCCTTCACACCCAAGGCAGGAGAACCTCAGGGATAATCTTATTTCCACATGTAATTCTTGGGTCAGAGAGAAGGACCTCCTGACCACTGGAAAATAAACTGGGATCGTGTAGCTGCCCCAAAGGAGCAGTGTCTTTATGTTGACCACCTCTGGAAAATTTCCTTCACAAGGTTTCAACTTAAATAGAAATACTGGGTCATCAGTACTTGCCTGTTCTTCTGGTCTGTGTTTATATGGTCTTGCTCATGAATCTTAGCGCTAAGTCCATGTTCAGGTGATTTATGAAAGATTTTTTTTGTTTGGTACACCGGCTGAGACTGGAGGAATGCAGTGATTTATTAGATAGCAAGAACGCTGAAGGATTCTCTCTGCAAGCTGACACCCGAGATAGGTTTGCACCTCTCGGCTACCATACATTACTGAAATCTGTTGGGCCTAGGAGTTTGCTGATTTCTGGTACCTAACACAGCTAAATGCAGATAATTCAGGCGTGTGTGTGTGTGTGTGTGTGTGTGTGTGCGCTCATCTGCCCAGTGTAGATTCCAGGGTGTGTATAGGAGGGCAGAGGGGGAGGTGGAGATAAACTCCTCCTTCTATTCTTTTCTTTTTAATTTTTTAAAACAAAGAGGTGCCATCTGACTCATGCACAGGTGATATGAAAATGATGTACAAAGGTGAACTGCATAATTTCCTGTTACATATTTACAGAGAGAAAACAAACATCTCTGCACCAGAGTGAGTGCCAGAGCGATTTGTTCTCGCTTCTTAAGACTATGCCCCATCTTTGACAAGGGTGGGGTTTTGGTACCATTATATCTTTCTCAGAATATCAGACAACGCTAAGAGTTTAGGGCTCAAATCTGGAATTATAGAAAGTCCTGAAGAAGAGGAGGTTGGGATTCCAGAATAGAAATGTTTTCAGATGTTTTGATTTGGAGGGGAGGTGGAATGCTGATACAGGAAGAATGGGGTGGAAGAGATTGGTGCTCTGATCTTACTGATCCAGAGGGCCAGGAGTGCACCTTCCTCTTCACTCTGCAGTTCTCCGTGCCCGGCACAGGACCTAGAACTTGGCAGACACCCTATAAAAATATGAACAAATGCATGAAAGAATGAATGAAGTCAGAATGGGAATTCAGAGTTAGGCAGGAAGTGGATTAGGCCAGACCAAGAGGAGCCTGAACAGGCATCACTTTTGCGGAGGGGCTTCCATGCCCTGCAGGGCCAAGCATCGGGATCCCTTCAACAGGCTCCCCAGTTAAGATCTAGGGCAGATCTTATGTGTTCCAACTACACCTAATGGTGACAGAGGTGACAACCAGAATGGTAGCAGCAGAGAATCAGTGGATGAATAACTCTGCTCTTGAATCCCATCTGATTCTCCTGTCTCCTGGAGCTCCCTGCTTGATCATGTAAGCCCTCACACCAAAACCAGCTGAAGGAGACATGCTCATTTTACACATGCTGATTGTGGGGCTTTGCACTTTTTCACCAGCCTCTTAGTGCTCTACTGGGGAAGGAGGAGGGTCTTCTGAAATCTTCCAGGTCAGATATTATTGGCCTCCGTTTTATAGTTAAGCCTTGGTGATGTGTTCAAGACCTTGAGATTCTCCAGCAACAAGTCAGTGTTAGAGCCTTTATACAGCCTTAGGATGAGTGATCCACTTTGTACATTTGCTAAACTTGCCCATGCTGGTTTATTTCCCCTTGTGCCAAATCCCCTAGCCATTGAGAAGGTCCATGTGCTGGGGACAGGATTCAATACAATTCCCTGACTATGTGCAAGGATGAAGAGAATGCGATCTGTATTCCCAAGGAAATGAAATTTTCATAGGGAATATAAAACAGGATGAAAATTTGTAATTCCACCGTAACACAATAAGGTTACCAATTTCAAAAGCCCGTCTAATTAGAGGGATGATTTGGGTCTTGAGGCAGTCAGTGGGTTGAATTTTAGGAGGACTAAAGATAGCTTTGAAATAGGCAAACCAGGAGAGTGATCTGGAACAGTGTGTCACTCAACCAGCCAAACCTGAGGATACATGAAAGATGCATGGAAAGATGTTTGTAAAGGAAGGATGGGACCACTATGGCGGCTCTTGAAAGGCCAACAGTTCTGACGTGGGTAGCTGAAGGACAGTCATGGGAAGTTTGTCATCTGTTTTAGTGTAAATGAGGCTCTGTGAGGACCAGTCATCAGGCAGTGGCATGTAGGAGAGACGGCTGGGACCCAAGGCCACTAAAGCCATGGCAGTGGTCCAGGGAAGAGACAATAAGGCTGTTTGCTGTAGGGTTAGCAGTGGAGTGTGGAAGAGAAGCCATCGGAATTCGTGAGGCTGGGAACTCAAAGCCTCTATCCGTTTTGTATTGTAAACTTGAAAAAGAATAACAGTGAAACGGAGGGTCGGGATGGATTTTTTACAAATGCATCTTTTAGGCCACCGAGTCCATTCTGCATCCCTAGAGTGTTAAAAACAGATGAACAAATGCCAAATCATTCAATTTTAAAGAAACATGAAGCTGGAAGGAGCCTTAAATGTCATCTATTTCACCCCTGTGGCCCCAGGCAGAACAGCTTCAAAATCATTCCCGACAGATGGTTTGCTTGCTCTATTCCGGTGCATCTCCCGGGATTCCACTGGCTCCCCCTTATTCCTTCCAGCTGTGGCAAAGGGAAGCTATCATTAGTGAGAGATTTATCTATATTTTTCTTTCTAATTCATAACACCCTTTAGAAGTGGGAAGTTCTCAGTTATGTCTAGCCAGAATTTTACCTGCTGCAAAATAAGTCTATATTGTCCTATATCCTTAGAGGAGATAAACACAGTTTATATTATAAAACAGACATTATAACACTCAGGAAAACGTGAAGAAGATGCTCAGTGAGACCAAAATAGGTAATTGGTTGTGTTTTATTTGCCGGAGGGGAATCAATGGGATATAAATATCTCCCTCCCTTGACATGCCAAAAAAATAATATCCTCTTTCTGAGAGCAGTTTCCAGGGGTCTCCTAAATTTGGTTTCACTTCCCTGTAATATTGAAATCTAGTTGTTTCCTTTTGTCAGTGACAGTAGTGCAGGCATGGGATAGATGCTATCGTAGTCAGCCTGATCTCCGTGGGGACAGATATTGCGGAAAAATAAGGACAGGGAGAATCCTCATCAGAAAGTTTCAAGAACTTGAGGCATGTTTATACTGGAACCCAACCTCAAGAAAGGAGAAGAGAAGGCAGCAGGGTGTTGATTCACCTTATCCTTCTCTGCTCCTGTGGACGGGGATAGCAGCCTCTTTATAACTTGACAGTGGCGAGTATTATAACAGACCCGGTTTGGGGTCCTCAAGTATAAAGGGCTTTTTTTTTTTAATGGCAAACTGAATATATAACCTATAAAGATACATAAATTTCCATACAAATATCTTCTCTACGAGCTGTAATTAAGATATTTGCATGTAAAGAGAACGGTATGTTCCCTTGACTTCCTCCTAGTAGAGGATTGTATTTCTCTCCTAATCCTCAAAGCCCAGGACTTTGTGATCTGAGTCTAAACAGGAGGAGGAGAAGGAGGACTGGGTCAACATAGCATTTGATATTCAGAATTTTAAACACAGTTTTTACTCCCGGTTGTTTATTTTTTAAGTTTAGCCAATCCCACAGGACAAAGCTGAGGTGGGGATGGGGAGAACCCAAGAGAAAATGGGCAAAGTACCCACTAATTCTGGAGTCCAGCAGATAGATATTCCTTTGAATCCTGAGCTTCTGCTTATGAGCTATGTGACCTTAGGAAATTTTCTTAACTTCTCTAAGCCTTAGATCCTCATCTGAAAAAAAAAAAAATGAGAACAATTTCTTCTTTTGTGTGGGTTTAATAAGATAATGTATGCAAATTGCCTGGTACCTATTAGGCACTCAATAGATGGTAGTTATTATTCTATGTAAATGAATAAGGTAGAAATTATATACAGATCTTCCTCGACTTATGATGGTGTCACTTCCTGATAAACCCATTGTAAGTTGAAAATATCCTAAGTCAAAGAGGCATTTAATACACCTAAGCTCTTGAACATCATGGCTTAGCCTCACCTACCTTAAACGTGCTCAGAACACTTACATTAGCCTACACTTGGACAAAATCATCTAACACAAAGCATATTTTATAATAAAGTATTGAATGTCTCATGTAATTTATTGACTACTGTACTGAAAGTGAAAAATAGAAGGGTCGTATTGGTATAGAATAGTTGTAAGTGTGTGGATTGTGATCTCATGGCTGACCGGAAGCTGAGGATCATTACTGCTGCCCAACATCACGACAGAGTATCCTGCTGCATTATCGCTAGCTCAGGAAAAGATCAAAATTCAAAATTCGATGTATAATTTCTACCTAATGCATATCACTTTCACACTACGCTGAAGTTGAACTATCATAAGTTGGGGACCATCTGTATAAGAAATTTTAAATAATTTAAAGTTACTTACAAGCCAAGGTATTTCCTATTATGGTCTTTGGTGCTAGATCCTAACATTGAAGGGGAGAAGAGCCTACATAAGAGAGCTCAGGGAGATATAAACAAAGCCACTCACTCTTCCGGGACTGATGTAGACCACTGGAGTTGGTCTGTTGGAAGCCCAGGAGGAAAAAGAAAGCACTTCTAGTTGGTCAGAGGAAGAGCTTTCCCATTTCGGACCTGGTAGCTCCAAGAAGAAGCTAACTTTTGATAACCATAACCATGAATTCTGTGGTAGGCAAAGGCCTTCAGAACTAGAGCTCATCCTCCAGGCCTCCTAAGTGTGTGATGCCCCTTGTTACCCTAGAGGGAGATGTTAGGGTCGTGTGCCCTAGAGCCTCGGGGATAGAGACAAGGCTGGTTAAAGCCCGGTCCTCCCTCCTTTTTCTCTCTTATCATATGCAACTCCATGGCCACTGCTCATTCCTGTGCATAACATGAGATAACGGATATTCAAGAGCTTTGTGAACTGTTGGCTTGGGTGTTGCTGATTGTATCACCACTGCCACCACCACCATCACCACCATCACCAGCAGTATAGTCTGCTTAGTAAGTGATGATGTGCACTCCGGAAAGAAGTTCATCATCATCCCAAACTTGATTGGCAGTGGTTGTCAGTAGGCCATCTCTTCCACTCTGCCAATCACCATGACAGCCTCTCCTCCACTGAGTCATGCTCTCCAGCCTCTGTAGCCAGGATGGACCTTGGAGTTGTGGCCCAGTTTGTTCCTGAAGTTGATCATTTTCTTACTCAATGGGTCAATCCCCAACTTCCTGATCTTTGTATTTATTTAGTTAGTCATGTCCTTGAGTCATTTGGGTACATGCATGTCCTGTAGCCCTCTACAGCATAAATTCCCTTAAAGGCAAAGGAACCCACTCCTTTTTTTTTTTTTTTTTAAGATTAATACATTTATTTATTTATTTTTTAGCACCTTTAATTATTATTTATTTATTTATTTTTTGGGCTGTGTTGGGTCTTCGTTTCTGCGTGAGGGCTTCCTCTAGCTGCGGCAAGCGGGGGCCGTTCTTCATCGCGGTGCGCGGGCCTCTCACTCTCGTGGCCTCTCTTGTTGCGGAGCACAGGCTCCAGACGCGCAGGCTCAGCAGTTGTGGCTCACGGGCCTAGTTGCTCCGCGGCATGTGGGATCTTCCCAGACCAGGACTCGAACCCGTGTCCCCTGCATTAGCAGGCAGATTCTCAACCACTGCGTCACCAGGGAAGCCCCCCACTCCATTTTTATCACAGTGATGTTTCACATAAAAGGCGCTTAATAAAAGTGCTTAAGTTAAAAATATATTACCCTATGCCAAGTGTTTGTGATGGGTAAGGAATAACGGCCATTATTCCTTAACGGTCCTATAATGGTCCCCACTTGCCAGGTACCAATCGTCAGTATGTGGGGATTCTGGGTAGGTATATCTGGAAGATGCAGTGGTGTCACCTAAGAAAAAGCCAGCAGGATCTGATTCCCTACCAAAGGCCCAAACATCTGCTTATCAGTGAAAAGGCCTGAGAGAATGTCTCACAATAATTAAAACACCCATGAGACTGCAGTTAGCACCAGGAGGACAATTTATTAATGTGCACAGGGGGCCAGATTATTGAAAGGCTGTGTGATCAAAGCATTCACTCCCAGTAAGCCAGCCTGTGTGGGGTGCCTGACCACATCGAGAAGGTTACATGAGGAAGAAATCAGAGCAAGGGAGTCAGATGAATCAAATGGTCAGTGTCATCTAGCTAAGAAATTTTGATATATCGCTATTGATCTGATAGCAAGGACTTCTTGGCTTCCTAGTCTTCTGCTTAAATCCTCCTCTCTCCCCTGACTGAAGCCAGGAGGGGATGAACATTGCCACCATCAAATTCCATGCCCATCCTTTTGCAGGTCTCTATGATCGTATTCTTTTATTATCTGCATCAATCAGTGTACAACTGAGCCATGATGGCCTGGAAGGCACTCAGGCTTTTTCAGACAACCTTGGATGTAAACTCACGTTTTCATCCATTTTATGCTGATCTTAAAGAGATCAATTGTATTTTCTTCATTTCCAAACACTTGGGAGGTGTCACTTTATTGTCAGAGTGCCTCATGCTTTCCATGTCACTGGATTTCCTTTATACTTAAAAATGACTCCTTTTGTTGCTTTTAAGTCTAATTGCCTTGTTACCAAGTATTATATGCCCCAGGGGTGGCAAGTAGATCTCAGGTACGTGTTCTGATGACTGGTAGTGATTGCTTGAAGTAGAGTGATGAGAAGAGCTAGGTGGGTGCATCTAGAGTCAGTGAAAAAGCATGTGGGATCAGCGGGTATGTCTACCATGAGCATAGGAACAGGGATGCTGGTACCTGGGTCATATTGTTCCAGTCCTAGACTATCCCATCCCAATTAATGTCCTCAATTCAGAGACTCTACTGGACCCTTTTCGTCATGCTCTAACCTTAGCTTCTCACAACTGGAGGGACTGTAATAAGGCATAGGTGTGAGTTTATTGACTGCACCAATCTTTTTTTTTTTGGCCAACAAAAAGAAAGCTGCATTTATTTATTTATTTTTTTAACATCTTTATTGGAGTATAATTGCTTTACAATGGTGTGTTAGTTTCTGCTTTATAACAAAGTGAATCAGCTATACATACACATATACCCCCATATCTCCTCCCTCTTGGGTCTCCCTCCCTCCCACCCTCCCTATCCCACCCCTCTAGGTGGTCACAAAGCACCGAGCTGATCTCCCTGTGCTATGCAGCTGCTTCCCACTAGCTATTTTACATTTGGTAGTGTATATATGTCCACGCCACTCTCACTTCGTGGGCCAGCTTACCCTGCCCCCTCCCTATGTCCTCTCCATATCAACAGATTCACACATCTGCATTCTTTCTTACTTCACTCACACCTCACCATCTGTCACCTGCCCTGCTTCTAGCCCACCTCTTGCTGTGACTGTTTGTCTCACTCTATCTTGAAGTCTTTCTTTCGGTCTTCTATGATCTCTTTTACTTTAAAGAAAACTCTTCATTTGACCTTTCTGCCACCTCCAACTTTCATTTGTCTCCTCAACTACTATAATAGGTTGTGTTCATCTTCTGTCTTAATTTTTAAGCTTCTGATCTTACCCCTTCCTTGACTCTGCATTTTGGGGTTCACTAATTATTTCACCATGGCCAAATTCAGATTCCTTTCCTCTAAAGAGTCTAATCCTTTTTTGAACTAACTGTTGAATGACATTATCAATAACTGCCCCATTCCTTCTCCCGCCCATCCACTCCCCCACTGCTTAACATCCTTGTTCAATGCCTTAATGATGCTCTATGATCTATTCCCCTTTATAGCCATCCTTTACCTCTTCCATTGGTTTCTCTCCTTCCCATTGGAAGTTCTAGTGCCACCATTTTAGACATCTACTTTGGAAAGCTCACACACTCACACGCTTATAACCCTTTCTTGCTTTTGTGCAGAAGCTGTTTGAATTTACATTTTTAGCTTCTACCTCTTCTCTCTTTGATTGCTTAACCTGTAGGTCTCCCCTGGACAGTTCATTGGTGATTGAAACTTGTCTCGTTGGAGATACAACTCACCATGGCGACCTCCTACTTCTCAAATAGGCGCTCCTCAGCAGTCTGTTGGCATGAACAAAAACTCTTTTGGGAGGTTCCCGGAATGGGAGTCATTTTTGACATTGTCTCTTCCCCCTTTGTACCTAATTCTTCACCAAATCCTGCTCTATCTTTCTTCATAGCACCTCAGCATCACTTGTTCTTTGAATGTTGGCAGGAACGATCCTAATTCACACCCTGATCAGACCAACACTTGGATCAGTGCGTGCACCTTCGGTCTCAGAGCCCTCCATCCCATACTTCTCAAACTTTTCATCATTCTGCCTGCTTGTTTAAAGGCTTGGGGAAATATAATTTCTCAAAAATATACATTTCTCACCCTGCACTCCGCCAGTCTCCTTCCTGTCCCCTCCCACAAGAAGCCCCCTGACACCTAGCCAGCCTGTTCCTCATTCCACAATGGCACTTGCTCATTCCCATTGTTTCATAAGGACTTCTGCATCAGTTTGCTAGGGCTGCCATAACAAAGTACCACAAAAGTCTGAGATCAAGATGTTGGCAGGGTTGGTTTCTTCTGAGGCCTCTCTCCCTGACTTGTAGACGGCTGTCTTCTCCCTGTGTCGTCACATCATCTTCCCTGTGTACATGTCTGGGTCCAAATGTCCTAGTCTTCTAGGCACCCAAGTCATATTGGATTAGGGCCCACCCTGATGACCTCTTTTAACCTTAACTACCTCTTAAAGACCCTTTCTACACATCTAGTCACATTCTGGGGTACTGGGGATTAATACATAAGAATTTGGTGGGAGGACAGAATTCAGCCCATAATATCTTCTCTTCCCAACTTCCCATGTGCTCTTTTTCTCATCTCCCCCTTTGTTTTTTCTCTCTGTCTGTTCCTCACTGCCATCAAAACCCAGTGATGCCCATTTCATTGTCCTCACGGGATGGTCTCCTTGGCATCGCCCTATTGGTTTACACACACAGATGTATTGCTTCATGAACGTGCTTTTCTTTTTTGATTCATTCCTGTGCTTCTCTGCCTCTGGTTTGACTGAGAGCAGGGACTGTGTCTCTTGTCTTCTGTCCAGAGCTCTTGATTTGGGAGGTGCTTGAGAAATGCTATTGCTAAGGTACCGTAAGTTCCTTCTCTAAGGCAGCCTGGCACACAGCCCCTCCTCTGACTTCTCAAGCAGCTTTTTGAGGGAAAACAGTTTTTCCCAAGTGGTAATAGGGAAAATAAATGGTGATTCTGTTGACAGCAAGGAAGAGGGCTGAGGCTCTATAGAGATGACGTCCTGTTAGCTCACCTCCTTTCCAAACTGGAAAGGCAGGGAAGGGCATCTGGGAGAGAAACCCCTAAAAGTAGTGATAAATTCAGTGATGTTTCTGCTGAAGACAAATATTTCCTCAGAAGCTTTGGAGAAGGTGCTATTTCTTGACCTAAAGGGATGAAAATTCTAGATAAAATCTATTTCCTTTCAGAGGGTCAGTTGGCTGGAAGGCTCATCTGGTCAGGAGTAGAACCCTTGGAGGGAAACGAGTTGGATCTTGGTGGCTCACAAAGGAAGAAGCTGGTTGTCGTGTACTAGGAGTGGTGTGATGGTGTGTCTGCCAAGCCATGGACTCCTGAGTGAGGGCAATTGGGATGAGTTGATGCAGTCAGCCTTTCTCTCTAGTAACATGGGAGAGGTGTTTGGAAGCTGTGGCCAAGAGAGACACGCCATTCAGTTAAAGATATACCCACCTCCCTTCTCCTCCTTGCTTTCGTCCTTCCATGCTTCCTTCCTGTGCCTTCATCCCTTTCTTCTCTCTTCCCCTGCCCCCCTCTCTCCCCCATTCACTGTCAGGAAGGGCTATGCCAGAAGGGCCCGCTCAGCGTGTCATGGCAGCGGCAGAGGCTAGAAGCGTCGGCAGCTTCCACAGTGAGTCTGGATTTCGTTTCTGGGGTCAGGGGGCTGGGCAGTCCACACACAAACTGACAGCTTGCAGACTTTGGAGAGGAACTTCCATGGGCTGAGGCTGCTCCCCACCTCTCTTCCCCTGCCTCCCATCATGGGGACATCGTTTAACATTCATGGAAGTTTCCTGCCAAAGGCTTTGATGTGCTTCGGATGTCTCATGGGCAAGAAGCATGGTGGGGGTGGGGGTGGAGGGGCCGGGGCCATGTTCTGCTAAAATGAGGTGCACATCTGGGAGAGCCGCCGGAGTTCAAATGGCTGCCAGGTATTCTGTCCGGGCCTGCGCGTGTGGTAGAGGCTGGAGGCTCTGCATGGACTGCGGTTTGGCTGCTTTCTTGCATTTCAGGAAGGGTGCCTTGAGTTTTGAATACACATTGGATGCCTACACTCCCTAAGAGACACCCTTTAAGGAACTAAGAGTACCACATAGACTTCAGGGTCTGCAAAACTGGAAGTCTCCCCGTTGACTTCAGGTGAAGCTTAGTCTAAGAAATTTGATGTTCAGGATAGTTATTACAGAGCTCCATGACTGAGTCATATCCCTGAGTATTGAAGGGAAGGTTTTCCCCCTCCCCATTGTAATTTCTACGGTACTTTCTGGAGTGGAGATGGACATACTGCAGCTTTAGTCAAAGTTCCATCTGTCTTGCCTTGATCATCAGACAGAAGTGGATAGCTTCCTTCCACTTTTTGCCTAGAGGCTGTTTCCTTCTGTTTGGAGAATGGTCCACTTGGGAAAATAGAACCACAAAATTTACCTACCCAACCTCAAAAATCCCACACAGACTAGGAAATACGAGTCCTTCTTGCCATCTCGAGATGCTTTCCCACAGGCCAGATGCTGTTTCCAGACACTAACTGGGTGTGTTGTAGTTCATTTTTAAGAGAGAAGCCTCTGGTTTCTATTACATGACATTATCCTGATGTCAGTCTTCTGGGCAGGTGAACGGGGTTGCTTTTACTATTCCATTCGTTTCTCTCGTGATTTGGTTAGGGAGGTAAATTAAGCATAGCTTCCCAAGTTCTCTCAGGATCCCATTTTTATAGGTATGTCTTCTTGGCACTGTTACCAATAAAGGCATTAACGTGTAGGATTTTTCAATGCTAACAGCTGTGTAGAGCTTGAGTGTATCAGAACATGTTTGCCAGTCTTGTGAGAATTTTGAAAGCAGGACCATTATAAGAGATTAATCACTCTCATGCTTTTAAAACATCATACGCATTTCATTCACATCAAGGTAAAATTCTCGGTTTCAGGAGTTGATGGGCTTAATTAAAGTATCAAATTGGTCAAATTTATGAATTAAGTTCAACAAATATTTATTATTAATCAACTATGTATATTTGACTGGCTAAACTTGGACGTCTCAGAGAATGAAAAGAGAAGCTACTAATAATTAAATAGATACCACAGGCATAAACTGGGACCTTCCCTGAGAAATTGGGACATACAGTCACTCTCTTCATGTACCGTGAACTGTTTTAGGTGCTAAGGATACAACTGTGAATAAAACAGACAAAAATCTCTGACCTTAATAAGGAAGATGATAGAAAATAAAGATAAAGTAAAGTGTATTTCATGTTAGAGAATAATAGGTCCTTAGAAGAAAAATAAAGCAGAGGAGAGAAAAAGAAATGCTTGGTGATGGTAATGGTGGTGGTGGTGGTTTTGTGTGTTTGTGTGTGTGTGTGTGTGTGTGTGTATGTGTGCATGCGTGCGTTTGCAGTTTTAGATGGGGAGGTCAAAGCGATTGAGTCTCCTGAAGACTGTAATGTATTTTAGTTTATTTAATTTAGCCAAGGAAGGCTTTAATGGCTTGGCTTAAATTTTTCTGAAACAAGTCAAATCTGGAAATTCTGAATCCAAAGCAAAAAAAAACCTCAAAAACTTCAGAATGACCAAAAAAAATTGAGGAGGCAGAATCAGGGGTGGCCGTGGCATTGGAAACATACCTTGTCTGTTTGATAGGTTTCATCTCCAACTAACATCACTGAGAGGGTGTCAGAAAGTGAATGAGGCTGTGGCTTTATCCACTTGGGGAGCATCTTTGTAGAAAATCCCTCAATCTTTGATTTGCCCTGGCCATTCAGGATAGTTCAAGGCTTTTCTTCTTCTATCTGGTGTCCTTGGAGGTAGTAGGGGATGCCAACTCACATTTACTGTGCAGCTACACCTGTCAGGCACTTTGCTAGGGGCTTTGAGTATGTTTATTTAATTTACACTGTTCTCACGAAGAAGTTATCAAAGTCTTACTTTACAGATTAGAACACCGACATTTAAACATGGAACTAGAAAATTGTGCAGCCAGGATCTAAACCCTGGTGAAAGTAAATCTGAAAGCCTGCTTTGATCAGTTAGTCTCAGCATCCATCCATAGATACCAGTTGGCAGGAAGTAGTAAAAAGAAAAGAGAAGCAGAACTCGCTGGATTACCACAAGGTCCTGCGAATTGGCTGATGCGCATGGCTGGATCAGGAGCAGATGTGTTGGGGTGATTGTACATGTCTTTGCTGACTGCGCATGACCGTACAGCAACTTCTGCTGCTTCTCCTTATGTTGTTGTCCTTGGGAATGGGGATAGGCATGGACCATTTGGGGGGCATGAGAGCTAGTCTTCCTGTTGGGGCATCCATCCTAGGCAGAGGTGGAGCTTGACTTCAGTGTGTCCTGAGTTCCTGGGTTTCGTGCACGTTGGAAGGAGGGCGGTGCATGGGTCTCTGTATAGATAATAGGGTTGGGGCGAATGCATGCAGACGTCTGAGACCAGACAAAGGTTTTTCAACAGGGGGTTGAGTGAAGAGTTGAGTTTGAAGAGAATCCCAAGTTTCCTGCCGGCCTTTGTGCATGGAACCCAGAGACTGACTTCATCCAGTCTTGGGACTGCTATTAACAAGAAGCAGGAAGTCTCTGGACCACATTTTCTTATGGTTATACTTAACGTTGATAACACTCTGTGACCTTGTGTCTATTTGTAATGTACATTTACATACTTCTCAGAAAAAAAATTCAGTAGAATCTTATTTTATGCATAAGATGGGCTCTTGCTAAAGTGGTGTGGTAAGCAAACCACCGTTTATGTGCACCAGAGAGGGCTGCTGTAGCAAAGTGAAGAATTATTTTGGGATCTCCAATAACCCTCTTCCGTTTTCCTCTTACACTAAAGGAGGATATTTCCACCCGCGATGCAGTTATTTCCTTGGACTTCTGTAACATATTTATCCAGAGGTCTCAATCCACGTCAAGGCAATGTCTCTTAGTTTCACAATATGTGTCATATGGATAGAGAGAAGTTATTACTCTGTCATTTACTCAGGATTTTCTTTACCATCGCAATGTCAGAATCACTTAAGAATATACTCCAGGCACTTGAATGTCCCTTACTGTGGTCTTCCAGCTATTGGATGATGGCTGCCCCGTCAAATCCTCGTTCTTTTCTGCTTATAGCCTGTTATCTAGTTTCCCTCCATCACTTTGAAACTCACGAGCTAAGGAGAAAATCATCATTCATCTTCCTCCATAGGATACTCTTCCCTGACTTGTCTCGGAGTCCCCTCCCTGGCAAAAAGAAGCAAGCAAGCAAACTACATTTTCTTCTAAAATATGAACCCGTTTCAACATCAGTTGACTTCTCTCTTCTGCATCCATGTGCTCTGTGGTGTACCAATTTGGAACAGGGGTAAAGATTAGAAATGTCTGCTTATCTTTTAAGCTGACAAGGATATTCCTTCTTTCACTGATTACATACAGCCCACCCTGCCAGTCACACATTAAATGTCTTAATTCTAGAAAGGACTTAGTTGCAGCTAGAAAGACAATGCCGGGGTCTCTGACCCAAGTCTGTGAGGGTACATGGTCATAAGTGAGTCCCAGTACGGGAACTTGCTTGGAGACCCCAGGCACACCCTTTACACCAGCATGCTGGGAACCCAAGGGTGTATCTCCTCACCTCAATGAACCCAGTTTTTCTAATTAACCTGAAAACACATACCTGTCTCTTTGCACACCCAAGGCACAAAAGGAGAACTCAAGATGAGCTTTTTTCACCCCCTCTCTGCATGTTAGTGTTTTTCAGCCATCACGGACGGAGGTTGTAGGGTGAATCAAGTTGTGGTGAAGTTGTCTATGAGCTAGAGAGTATTCTAAAACACACTAGGACTTTGACAGAGTCAAAAGCCAACATAGTTGAACAGGCTTGAGATTGTGGGATATGACTTTTCACCTTTTTGTTGCTATTCCAAGTCTTGCAACGTAAGAGAGTGAAGACTGGCCTTTTGGGAGGGAGCCTAATACATTGTCCTGTGGGAGATGCCTCTTAATTATGTGGCATCTCATGTCCTTAAGTTCAGAGAAATTGGTTGTGTGTTCCCAGGGTCAGTCCTTTGGGTTCTCCTGAAGATTTATCCAGAGATAGGAGCTCTGCCCATTCAATGGTAATTAATCTTTGAACTCCTAGTTCTCTTGGCATTGCTCTCTGATGATCTGAAAATAGATGTCTCAGATCAGAACAAACCCCCAGAAGAGCATGCTGAGAGTTGCTTGGAATGGGGTGGGGCCCAGGACATCACGTGAAAGGGCTCTGGGGAGCCAGAGGGAAGATGACAGAGAAAAGAAGGGAACCGTCTGGTTGTGCCATAATGCTGCTCATTAACAAAGGTGCCCTAGAATTTTTGATGGGATTCTATACTCCTTGTTCTGGATCTTATCTTCAAAGTTGGTCAAGTCCATTTGCTTCCACAATTCTTTGGGGACAGATGACTTATGAGAAATCCATATGTCTGGACAGATTGTGACAAGACCTCCTGTCTGGAGATGCTGGTGGAAATAACATAAGTTCCACTATCTCTTTTGCCTGGGTCTGCTGGGCTGGTCCCTACCTCTCTTGAGCATTAGCTAGTTCCTCTGATTTCTGCCACCTCCTCCCGCGCTGGCATTTGTGGCTAACCCTAATGGAAACTAGATGTCTGATGCGACCTGCAGCCAGACGCACTGCTATTGGGCAGGTGCAGTCATACCAGGAAAGCTTTCAGTTCACGTGCTGGTCTCAGAGCCACATGTGTGTAAACTGTGTCCCTGTGATGCTTTGTGGCTGGTGAGACCCTGGCATGTGGGTACCAGCACGCAGAGCAGGAAAGAAGAAAAGGGCACTCAGGGGGTGAGAGAAAGTATATTGCAATTCCATCCTAGCTGGGCAAGTTGGTGTCTATCTGGGCCTCTGGGATCTCTCTCAGTCTTTCTTCTTAGGTTCATTCTAGAAATCGACATTTTATTCCTAGAAATAAAGATGAACTTGAGAGTTGAATTTTCAACTGTTAGATCAAGATTCTTTTGGCTACAAGTGACAAAAAACTTAATCTATCTTAAGCAAAAAGGCAGTGTATTTTCCCAGTAATCACCAAATCCAGATTTAGAACTTGTTTCTGGGGTGGCTTAATTCTAAGACCCAAATAAGTCACCAGGCTTGACATGTGTTGCTAGCTATTTCCCTCCTTCCTTCTCCTCTCTACTCAACCTGCCCATCATCCTTCCATCTCTCTCTGCCTTCCTCTTTCTCTGCCTGAAACGATGATCTTAGAGAAAGAATGGGAAATAGATTTCCAAACAATCAAGGCTAATGAATTTTGAAAATTATGATGATACATGCTGCAGGAGCTGAACAGATTATCTGGGACCTCGTTGATCACTAACAAAGACTTGTCTTCATCGGGGAGGCCTTGCCACGGGGAGCCCAGCTGAAATAATCAACCTCACTTCTACAGGAGTCAGGCCAGGCATCACGCAGAGAAAATCTGCAAAGCAAAGACCGAGGAAGCAAAGCCCATGACTGACTGCTTTTTCCAGTCTGTCTACGAGAAGGAACATATGATGTTTTCCGGTGTCGTTTTTATGAGCGTTCTCTGGGCCGATGTTGGCTTCCATCTTCCTTCATTGAATCTGCAGATTTAGATATTTCTGAATGAAAATCCTGTTTAGATTTTATGGGTGTTTTTAGAGAAATCAAATTTTGGGATTTCTATCATACTTCCCCAAATCTGCCACCTCCAGCCCATCAATTTATAGGTTTGAAAACTTTTTTTACAAGTGAGTCTTCCTTCAACTTGAAAATGCATAAGAACTCTGACTTGGGGGTGCAAAAGAACATTGGTTTTGGAATCAGAATAATTTAGGTGTGAGGCTTGGATCTTTCACTCTTCAGCCTTTTGAACTCACATAAGTTGCTTAACCTCTTCCTCCCTCTCCTTCCCTTCCTTCCTTCATGCAATGTTTTTGGTAATAATGATTTCCAGAGCCAAGGCATATTGAGAGGAGTGGATGAAGCAGTGCATTTTGTCTTATTTATCATAGATCCTGGCCCAGTATAAACACTCAGTATGTTTTTGTTCTGTATCCCTGTTCACTGGGACAAGCCTTCCACCTCTGCCCCAACCTTGAAATACTGAAAGAATCTCTTTCTACCTCTGTTGCAGTGGAGACCAGAGGTTTAAATAAATTAAGATGAGGGCACTATGCTTGCGGATTGCCTACCCCAGACTTAGCCTGGCTCTGCCTCCTGGGGACTCACTAAATGACCCTGAGTAAGATATTTCATCCCAGTTTCATTAGAAACAAGAAGCCCACTCGCCCTTATCCTCCTTCTATGCTTTTGGAAACATGAATGTGTACAATAGAGTAGGAATGCCTTTGAAAAGAACCATCCAACTGTGATTACTGGCTTAGCATTTAAGACTTTCTCCTGGGTTCATCCTCAGAGCAGTCTTCCCCCTCCTTTTGACCTTGAGGGAGAAGCCAAGAGGTAGGGCTTGTTGATAAAGGGAGAAGGAGCAGCCCACAGCTGCAGGCCTCAGATGAGAGTTTGGGATGCCAGATGCTGCGTGGAGGGACAGCTCCTGCAGCCCTTTCATCTGAGGTTACCCTTGGCTCACACCCTTCACTGCAAAAAGGCACCGTGGGATCCAGTTGTAGAGTAGTGGGCTGTGTGGAACTAGTGGGTCTCAGAACTCTAACCTTCTCCCAGGGCTGGGAGGGGCATCCAGAGGTCATCCAGTCTTTGCTTCACCGAATCACCGTGTTTTGGAACTAGATGACCTAAAAGTCAACTAGCCCAATTCTCTTCGCTCACCCTACCAATTTTATAAACGAGGACCCAGGGGCCCAGGGATGAGCCAGGTGGTGTGATGTAAACCTAAGGCAGGGCCCTGGAGCTCCCAAGTTCTGGCCCATTGCTCTTCTTCTCTTGCTTGGAACACACACACACACACACACACACACACACACACACACACACACACACACACACAAACTCTGGAAAGCCAGGCTGCTGAGGCTGCTGATATTGGGAAGGACCTTGAGATGAGTTTTTTTTTTTTTTTTTTTTTTTTAATTATTTATTTATTTATTTATTTATTTTTGGCTGTGTTGGGTCTTCGTTTCTGTGCGAGGGCTTTCTCCATTTGCGGTGAGCGGGGGCCACTCTTCATCGCGGTGCGCGGGCCTCTCACCATCGCAGCCTCTCTTGTTGCGGAGCACAGGCTCCAGACGCGCAGGCTCAGCAATTGTGGCTCACGGGCCTTGTCGCTCCGCGGCATGTGGGATCTTCCCAGACCAGGGCTCGAACCCGTGTCCCCTGCATTGGCAGGCAGATTCTCAACCACTGCGCCACCAGGGAAGCCCGAGATGAACTTTTGTTCAGTGCTCCTGGTATATTGATGAAGATAAGAAAATCTTGCTTTGGATAATCTCATGCCATTTTCACGTGGAGAAGAAGCGTAGCAATCCTCTGGTCCAATTCTGTCCTTATTGCAGATGTGAACATTGAGACCAAAAGGAAGCACAGTGTGCCAAAGCCACAGGGCGACACCCTGGTAGAACTGGGGCAAGAACTCAGTTGACCTGAGTCTCAATCCAGTTTTCTTTCCACTGGGTTCCATGGCTTCCCTTGGCATCAGATCTTCCTTCCTGCTGCCTTCCTCCCAAGATGCTGGAGGCCACCCGTCCCTGTAAGGGGGGTGGCTAGGTTAACTAATACCCTTTCCTGGAATTTCGTAGGGGAAGGGCTAACTAAGAACCTGTGATGCATAAAAGTACTAGTGGTATTAACAAGTTGATTAATCACTTGGCAGTTCGCAGAGTGATTCAGCTTCTATCACCTAACAGCAGGCTTCCCTGAGAACTTAATCCTGTTATTTTTTCTAAGTTGAATCCCCACCTTTAAATGAGGATGGAGAATGTTATCCACTGGTTCATGTCTGTGGTCCTGCCAGAGATCCAGCCGGTGATCTGTGAGCTCTCTACTCTCAGGCACCAAGTGTCCTGCCTTTAGAATTGAAGGGTCTTGTTTCATGACTCCAAGAAGAATCCGTCTTTCCATTGGGTGAAGAGGAGCATTCCATTCTCCAGAAAGCTTGGAGTGTGAAAAGTTGTGTATTGTTCACCTTCTTGCCCTAGTTGGAGCCGCTCCAGCAACTAGTCCATGGAGGGATTGCAAGTTTAACTCCAGCTCAGGGAAGCTAGATAAGGCAGCCTCTAGTCTAAGAAGGAGGTGCATGTTTTTTTATGTCAGGCCCCATGATGCTCTTCCAAATTCCCTTTGCCTGGGACGTAGCCATTGATAGTAGGCTTCTGCTGTGATATGAATTGTTTACTGAAGTAATTAAAATATGCAAAAAGTGTTCCCTGTCCCCTATTTTGTGCTTCTTCCCCAGCCACTTCTGGCATTTTTTGTTGGCAGTTAATAAAACAAAAAGGTGGGCCCGAAGGCCCAAGTCTCCCTCAGGTTAGAATGATTAATTTGGAGTGGTTTGGAAGTAGCAGATTTTACCTCTAGCTACAGCCGTGCCTTTCTGGCTGATGTGTTCAACCTGCACTAAGCACTGTAATGGGGGGATGGCAAATGCTTCATTGAGAGCACAGGGCAAGTGGAGGGAGGGGGGAGAAAGGAGGCAAGGGTTGGTTTGCTTCTTATGGCAGCACAAAACCAAAAAAGACTTCTCTTTCTGGGAAGCCCAACACTGAACGAGCCACACCCAAGGACACCTGAAATTTAGTTCCTAATCCAGCCTCAATCTTTACCGTCACCAAATACCCCCATCTACCTGCACCCACAGAAGTTCAAAACCTATCCCCCTATATTATCTACATCCTCGATGTGGAGTACGCTTCTTGCAAATATGTGCTAAGATACCAATGCTACTAGCACAACCATAGTGATTATGGGGACCGTTGGATTGATGCTTGCCATGTGCTGGATACTGTGCCAAATGCTTTACGTGGATTATTTTATTTAATCCTCATGGTCATTTTAGGAAGTAAATACCAGTTGATGTTTAACATATGGAGAAACCGAGGCTCAGAGAGGTTAAGTGATTTCTGGAGGTGACATGGCTATGAATTTGTGGCCTTATGTCTAACGCTGTATCATGATGTTATACTGCCTTTGCTGTACGATCTGCTTAAGGGTGGGCCACCTTCTGTTCCCATTCTGGGGACCTGTTTCTGCACCCAGCAGCTTTTTAATTAATTAATTAATTTATTTATTTATTTATTTATTTATGGCTGTGTTGGGTCTTCGTTTCTGTGCGAGGGCTTTCTCTAGTTGCGGCGAGTGGGGGCCACTCTTCATCGTGGTGTGCGGTCCCCTCTCTGTTGTGGCCTCTCTTTTTGCGGAGCACAGGCTCCAGACGCGCAGGCTCAGTAGTTGTGGCTCACGGGCCTAGTTGCTCCACGGCATGTGGGATCTTCCCAGACCAGGGCTCGAACCCATGTCCCCTGCATTGGCAGGCAGATTCTCAACCAACCACTGTGCCACCAGGGAAGCCCCAGCAGCTTTTTAAATGGGAGATCTTATGCTTTTTCAACAGCATTGAGTAGAGCATGCAGGGTGCAAAGTTTGTTAGAGGCTTTAGGTCTTACCTTCCACTGGCCCAGAAACAGCTACCTGCCTTTTCCAACCTCTGGCCCAGAGAGATGAGAGATGTGTGAGCCACATGCATCATGACCTGAGGGTTCTCACAATGAGGGAAATGGGAAGACCGCAGCTGACCAAACCTCTTTTACAGACAGTTCAGAAGCAGCCCCGAATGATGGCAGGTGTCAGACCAGCACAGAAATCCCTATCATTGTAGGAAATAATACTATACATCAGTACTTTCAAGGGTAGTCTCATGCTACGGGCTAGGCTTTATAAACATTCTCTAATTAGTCTCCACACATTCTGTCTGAGATAAAGACCAGGAGAACCAAACAGAGGCTGCTTTAAGCTGTCTGTTTCTGGGACAGCTGATTTGAGACCCTCGCAATGGAAGGGCAAGAAGGTGTTCCCACGACCCAGGCACTGGGTCTGCATAACAGACATTATAAATGGCGGGTCAAGTGTGCCAGGCTGTTGGAATCTTGAAATTAGAGAAAAAAAAAAGCCTTCAGTTAAGAAGGCCACATAGTCTAGCCTCTCATTCAAAGCTTAAGAGGTGGGGACTCAGCCTGAGCTTACTTACAGATAAGGCCTCATTGGCTTTCAAGGGAGGCTATTCCAGCGATTATTAGAAAAACTCTTTCTCTCATGGAGCCATTGGTGCACATCTGCTGTCTGTTCACTCCTGCTCTTGGATGGAAAGCCCAGGCTCATAAGATGATATCATAAAACTAGAATCGTGATTAAAGAATTCAGTGCTGTCGTCTTAAGGCTGGTGGGATATTCATTCAATAGGAAGAATTATTGCTATTGTTATTAATGTCTCTGAGAAGATGGCTGGAGGAGACAATTATAATTCGCTTTGCTTTTGGAGGAAAAAGATCCCCTCTTAGTCTTTGCTTTTTAAAATTCAAATTATCTTGTTCTTCCTTTTTTCCCCTGAGGCCTCTCTCATGGGCTATGCAGCCACTAACTGGCCGGGTCTTGTCTTCCCTGAGATTCACATTAGGTGCACTTCCTAAGTGTCTAAACCCTGCTTTGGTAAACAGCCAAATATTCCAAGGATCCGGGTTTGGTGGCCACACTGCTCCTGGAAGCTCCTTTTAGCCGCTCCCAGTGTTTGTAGGTCGAATTGTCTTGAACCCACAAAACCCCTAATGAGAGAGATTTGGAGTGTGGCAGTGGGTTAACTTTTAGCTTGGTCTCTACCCACCATGGACTTGCTGACATTCCATTCTTGAGCTGTTTTCCTTATCCATAAGTCAAGAATGGTGTTTCTTTGTTGTAAGGGTCTCTGAGCAGAATGTCCAAGTCCCTGGAAAAATTGAGAGGTGCTATTCATTCATTAAACATAGACATTGAGAAATTAGCATCTTTCAAGAAAGATTTTGATCCAAAGTCACATGCATGTGTATGGGTATTGAAAACCCGCCATGTCTCTGTTCCATTTAATATCTCATTTAGTGTCTGTACATGTTCTGTGTAGCTGCATTATTGCCCCCATTTTATACCCTAGAAAGCTGAGGCTTCAGAGGTCAAATACATCCCCTAGGGTTGCTTAGCTAGTAAAGGGTATTGGCCAAGTTATAAATTATCCTTTTTGCTCTGTTGGATCTTCTGTTTCTTCATCCTATACACACATTTTCAATAGCAGTTGTTATATTTTTCAGATTTGGGGAGGCATCTAAATATTTAGCAAAGCCATTCTTACTTGAAAGGGATTATTTTATTTTTGCTAAATAAATCTGAATCTAAACCAAAACCTATCAGTGCCTGAGCTGTACAGGGTAAATTAAAAATCTAGATTGATCACAAAGAGGCTTTATCTTCCTGCCTTCCTTTACCTGTTGATGTTTAGCAAGCACTTGGGGTCTGAATGGATCAGTCCGGATCCAGTGTGATCCATGGATCTGAGCTGAGCTGATATCTCCAGCTTTGTTCAGCAAGTTGGGCCCTTTTAACAACATCCCTCAAGTTTGTTTCCATGAGAAGATATGAGCGCAGCCAGGAGGCTCATGTCTGGGCATTTGGAAAAGAAAACCAGAGCCAAGTCATTTTTCAGCCCACATCTTTGAACTTGCAATGTAGGCTCTATAAAAATATACATTGGGCTTCCCTGGTGGCGCAGTGGTTGAGAATCTGCCTGCTAATGCAGGGGACACGGGCTCGAGCCCTGGTCTGGGAAGATCCCACATGCCGCTGAGCAACTAGGCCCGTGAGCCACAACTACTGAGCCTGCGCGTCTGGAGCCTGTGCTCTGCAACAAGAGAGGCCGCCATAGTGAGAGGCCCGCGCACCGCGATGAAGAGTGGCCCCCACTTGCCGCAACGAGAGAAAGCCCTCGCACAGAAACGAAGACCCAACATGGCCATAAATAAATAAATAAAAATTGAAAAAACAAAAACAAACAAACAAAAAAACATATATATACATTGTTTGGGGCAGTAAAGGACAATGAGTTCTCAGAATGAGTGCCAGAATTTAGACAGGATTTAGAAAGAGGAAAACAAAAGGGGAAGTTATAAAAGGTATGTGTTCCAGGGGCTTCCATCTGAGAACTTGCTCCCGGCAGACGCAGCTCTAGGTAAGAGAGTTGGGCAGAATCACAATGGGCCTCTTTATCCTCTAGGCTCACACTGGTAAACAACTTGGCTCTTAAAACTCCTTGTATTTTTGGAAAACTCCAGTGGTATTTCCTAATCCTGGGGCTAGAGGCTCAGCCTGAAGCATCCATTCCACCAAAGTTCTCCTAAACGGACGTTTCTTGCTTAAGCCGTCATAAAGCCTGCTTCCAGGGAGCAGTGCTATAATAGTGTCTTTGTGAGTTTCCTCTGCACCTTCCCTCCAAAGAATTCCAAGCACCCATTAGACCTGGGGCCGTGATCTTCAGTTTGTGTCTATAAGAAGTTACATAATAATTTGCCCTACTTGACTGGGAAGAGGAAGAGAGACAAAAAGAAGACAAAAGCAATTTTGCCTTATTAAGTCAGAAGTCTGATGTCACTATAGAAAATCTCAGTCTTTTGTGTAAAGGTTTCATCCATGAAATTTCTGCAACTGGTGTGAGGCCACAGACAGACACGTATTTATGAATGCACACACACATAGATTGTAGATCTAAACCAAACAAATATTCAAGCTAATATATCCCGAAGGCACACAACATTACAACAGGAGGAAACTCAGAGTTCTGCCAGGTGATCCAAGGTCTATACACATCAGTGAGGAAAGTCGGAGACTATAGATCCAAAATTTAAACTTCATAAGATTCAATCTGTGTGTTTTTGATTTGTACACCTTTATGTATGTATGCTCTTCTCCACTAAAAGGTTCACATTGAGAACAAGACTCTTTGGGACTTTAGTTACGTTTCATTTACTCTCCTTAGTGACCTTGGACAAGTCACTGCCTCTCTTCCAGCCAAGGTTTCTATGCCCTTAGGGAGATTAGATAATTTCCAAGGCCCTTCCCAGCCCTGTGTGTTCATGAACTATAGCTTTAGTGTTGAATCTCTCCTTTCAGACCCTGGATTCTAATGAACTTGGATTTGAGGGGCTGGACAGTGTGCAGTTGTAGGGCAGACTGGTCCCCTAAAGATGCACCAGGAATCCAGATGGCATCTGGAGGGAAAGAGTATAGGTTCAGACACCAAAGAAGCATGCCTAGTGAATGATCAAATTTTAGAGCTGGGCAGGGAGGTGAAAAGCTGGTTGAAAATACAGCATCCTCAACTCAGAAGACCACCCTGGAGAAAGTGAGGGGAGAAGGGAAGAGGGGGAGGAGAGAGCAGTTAGAACTGAGAGAGTTCCCTGAGGGCAGACTGCCATTTCTAAGGCTCCCAGGGCCTCCCATATATGTGGGGAGGGAGCTATTAGGAGAGCCCAGCAGTTGGAGGTGGGTGGGCAGTTAGAAGGGTTAATTCCAGGAAGGAGGGCTCTGCCATTCTGGCGAGTTTTGAGGCTGTCAGCAAAGCTAACCAACTGGTTTAGAGTGAAACCATTTATTTTTGCTATCTTGGAGACAGGATGCAAGGAGTTTGATATATATATACAAAGGACTATTACTCAGCCATGAAAAAGAATGAAATAATGCCATTTGCAGCAACATAGATGCACCTGGAGATTATCATATTAAGTGAAGTAAGTCAGACAAAGACAAATATCATATGATATCACTTCTATGTGGAATCTGAAAAAATGATACAAATGGACTTATTTACAAAACAGAAACAGACTCACAGACACACAAAACAAACTTATGGTTACCGAAGGGATTAGCAGGGGACGGGTAGATAAATTAGGAGTTTGGGATTAACGTGTACACACTACAATCTACAAAATAGGTAAACAAGGACCTACTGTATAGCACAGGAAATTATATTCAATATCTTGTAATAATCTATAACAGAAAAGAATCTGAAAATCTACAGGTGTGTGTATATATATGTGTGTGTGTGTGTGTGTGTGTGTGTGTATAACTGAGTCATTTTGCTGTACACCTGAAACTAACACAACATTGTAAATTAACTATACTCCAATTTTAAAAAATGGTTAAAATGAAAAAAACAAGCAAAAAAAATACTTTGGGCCTTTCCTCCTACATTTAGGTCATTTATTTCAAGAGGTGTCAGAGGGAGATTTCACCAACTTCATATGATCGGGGCATGAGCGACAGACCTGTGTTTGTATCCATGACTGTACTCGCATGTGATTGACATGCACGTATGTTCATCTAAGCAGTCTCCTTCCCGATGCATGGATGTGTGTGTCTGTATTGGATGTAGCTAATACTGATATGCAGCCCGTGTGGGTGAAGACCCCAGACCCTCAGGAATACGAGTGGCAGTGATTTTAAAGACTGTGTTTAGCGGCTGGGACTCCTACCCGGGGCATGTTCAAGGTGACTGCCCCCCGCCCGGCTGATAAGCTGCTCAGACGAGCAGAGCTGTGTGTAAGAGGCAAAGCTGCTGGGGCATTTGGGAAACCAGGAGACTTTCCAGGGGATGAAGAAAGCATATATGCTAAGCCTATTATTTTCCATAACGCATATGGAGACTCTTCTATGTGCTGAGACATGCAATTAAGAGAGATTAAAATTGAATAAATTAAAAATAATGACACCATAAATGACAATCTTTATGATAATCTCCTGATTAGGGTATTTTGCCATTAATGTACATTGCAAAGTTTCTATAACTCTTCAGAAAGCATCTGCCATTCTCATCTGCTTTAAAAGATTTTGACATGGCCCATATAGATTAGTGATTACAGAGGAAGCTTGAATCCTTCCATTGGTATCAATAATGCCCTGTATTTGCTCACCTTTGCTGGGTCCTGATTTCTTTATCTGGAATATATGGGTCACTTTGTCTCCTTTATACCTTGTCAGAGTTATGTGAGGATAGACATTTTGAACTTCTGGGAGAGAAGCGGGCTTCCGTATGTCCTTTGAAGAAGCTGCCTCCTTTTCTGTGTAATTAGATGCAGAGACCTGAGAGCCTTCTCAAGCTCAGCTGAGTTTCTCTTTAACCCACAGCAGTAGGTTCCCTCTGACTGCAGGGAAGCTGTCATCATTCTATGGAAATAAGCAAGACAATTTCCTTGTTCAGGAAAGGCAGGCTGCGAAGAGAAGGGATGGCCGTGCGGAGGGGGGGAGGGGGGAGGTTTGCCTCCCACCAGGAACACTCTGCCCCAGGGCATCCTGCCCCCAGAAGGAAAAGGAACCTGGCAGCCTCTGCAGCCACCCTGCTTTCCACCCTTCAATCCCACTTACTCCTGGCCCTCAGGGCAAGGCTGGGAGTGAGGGCTGAAGGCTTGAATGAAAGAAATGAGGCTGGAGGATTTCAGGCAAGCACCTGAGGCTGGAGGTGAGGCTGTAGCTTTTGCTTTCCTCTTTTCACATCCTCTCCCAGGATATAGCTGCAGGCCTGAGGATGGGTGGCATACAGCCTTGGGGAAAGATAGAAGTTAGCCAGAGAGACTCTAAACTTTACACCCTAGATGCCCAGGCTCTACACCTGTCATCTTCAAATTTTAATGCCCCTAAAAGAATTTTGAAAAACCATGTATGTCCCTTTGCATGTTTTAAGTTGCCATCTAAAATCGTCAACATATATATATATATTTTATAAATTTATTTATTTATTTCTTTATTTATTTTTGGCTGTGTTGGGTCTTCGTTTCTGTGCGAGGGCTTTCTCCAGTTGCGGCGAGCGGGGGCCACTCTTCATCGCGGTGCGCGGGCCTCCCACTATCGCGGCCTCTCTTATCGCGGAGCACAGGCTCCAGACGCGCAGGCTCAGTAGTTGTGGCTCACGGGCCCAGTTGCTCCGCGGCATGTGGGATCTTCCCAGACCAGGGCTCGAACCCGTGTCCCCTGCATTGGCAGGCAGATTCTCAACCACTGCGCCACCAGGGAAGCCCTGTCAACATATTTTTAAGTATGTCATTTCCACAGCGGTTGTAAATATTGACATTAAAAAAATACATCGCTCCTTTAATGCTAATGAACTTTAAATACTAGAGCAATTTGACCCATCATCTATAAAACACATGAACAAGTACTTAAACACTCAGGTTTACATGGTTCCTTTTTCTTCTTGAATTTATATTTTCATTCCAGTTTCCCTACCAAATTTTATCCTTATGGATTCTCGTTTTATGCATGAAAGCCTTTTATTGGCCATTCTGTCATAATTTAGTGTGACAGAAATATGTACAAAGATTTAAATATAATTTTTAATGCCCCATGACCATAAGTTTCTAGATGTTAAGAGATTTGGATTGAGTTACCATTACAATTATTAGTAATACGCAGAAATAGGCAGTAGATCAAAATAATGTATATATATCACAACTTTTGATGAATGTGAAAGATAAGGTGTATAATATTTTTGGAAATACATCTTATATTTTTTGATTAGTTTGTATTCATTGATGAATATTATTTATTGCTAAGGTAAGGAATTAGGTTAAGGTTCAGGATCAATTCTATTACTGTTTTTTCATTTTTATAAATATAAGAAATGAGAAACGTTATTCACAATAAACCGGATGGGAAAGGAAAGAATTTTGTTACTGTAACATGACAATTCTTTGAACTCATATCTCTTTTTTTGCCTAAAATCACATATTGGTCTCTTATCAAAATTTCTTTTTAATCTTCCCTCAGCTGATAATTCTTTGAAGTCTGTCCCCCTTCAGTGGTTTGAAAAGAATTGGAAACCACCAGACTTGCAAAAGAATTTATTTCCCAGTCACTAGAGACATTCATTTTCAACACCCATACCAATATTTCACAGAGTCTATTCATTTGTCCTCTGTAGGTTTTCCATCCTAAGATTTAGAATGAGTGAGAGATTTGTCTTTCCTTTTGAGAGTGGCAGGCATGTGTGTGTGTGTGTGTGTGTGTGCATGCACAATTGGGCAGGGAAATTGCTGGACCACAGTGGGTTCTCAGTGTTAGATAAAATCCATAAGAGAATTGAGGCTCTGCATAATCCTTCAAAACCATCCTTGCCTGGGTACCCATTGGAAAGACTTTGTGTATCTCCGAAGTTATGTTATTGAAACCATTTCAGTGGGCACTGCAGTCTCTCTCTGTCTGTTACACTCCATGGAAATTTTAGGCTATTACCCGCTAGGGGGAGTGAGAACCACCTGAGCTATACGTAAAGAGCGCATTTCCCTGTTGACAATAACAAAAGAATGGAAACAACCCAGTCCTATCCATAGTGGATGGATTGGATAAACTGTGGTGTGATCATGCACATGGAGCCCTATCTAGCTATAAAAGGAATGAGAGAACCCCAGTGGGGGAAAAAAGTAAAGTATGTAACAGGTATGGTATCCTACTTTTGTTTATGAAAGTGAGGAAAATGAATATAATCCATATTTGCTTATGTTACAAACAATAAAAGAATAAACTAAAAACAAACATAAAATGGTTGCCTCTGGAGGAGGAGGAGATCAGGGTGAGGAGAGTGAACAGAGATGGAACTAGACTTAGATTTCATGTACCTCGATTTTTTGGTTTGACTTTAAAACCATGTAACGGTTTTTGCATCGTTGTAAAACATTATGTCGAATGGGAAAGAAAAAGCAAAGCAATTCTTAAAAATCAAAAGCAAAATGAAACGGATAAACCTGTGTATTAGGTTGGTGACTTCGTCACTCAGAGAGGAATTATTTCACGTGACTTTAAAAGATAGCAATGTTTTAGGTATGTCCCTAGTAGGTATATCTTAAAGATGAAAAGAACTGCAAAGACTGTAGACAGCTTTCAGCAATCACGTTGTTAGTAATGATACTTGAACTGAATTTGAAATATATATATTAGGATAAAGCAAATAATAATACTACTAATGTGAGAATCAAGATTTCCAGCATAAGAAAAAAAATACGGATATAAAACCAAAGTCAAATAAAAGCTCTGTAATCCTAAATTTGAGTTGGAAAAATCCATATAAACTCCTGAAGTATTTTCTTTCGAAAGAAAAGTTTTTCCTAGTTATTTCCATTATAAGGACCCAGAAATACTGACCAACCCAACAGCAGTGAGCATTCCTGGCTTCCATAGTGTGGTCTCTAAATTCCATTGTCCACCAAAAGGATCCAGGGTTCCTTGAAAAAATGACTGAGTCTAGGGCCAGGGCAGCAAATGGACAAGATGAGCCTAGGATATTTTTTCTTGTCAGAAAGCAAAGACCGCTGGGGTTTGGTGAGAGGTGCCAGCTTGAAGAGGCTGCTACTGGCCAAAGATTGAACAGTGAACATCAAAAAGAACAATTATAATTGATGGAAACACTTCAAATGTATTAACACACACACACACATACACACACACACAAGCACACACACAAAGAATTGATGATGCTTCTCAAAACCAAACTAAAACAAAACAAACCTCTCTCACTGGTCACCTTTGGAGGACGCTAGGGAAGGGACTCATTATTCTGAGAACTGGTAAATAAAAGGAGCTTCTAATATAAACTATTATCAGTGTAACCAAATAGTTAGTGAAGGAAAGTTTTCATTCACAGAAGATTTCCAGCTAATCTATGCAGAGGGAATGCTAGAATTAGAATGTCACTCTTTTAAAGCCACTAATGAAATAATGGATCTGGGCAATGATCATCAGTGGCCGCTGACATCGTTAGGTAAGAGGGAACTTTGTAAAGGAAGATCAGGCTGACAGCACCTGAATCCACAATAACAGAGGTGGTGGAAGGTATTACTCAAGGTAGTGTAATCCAAAGATCTCCAAGGACTTATTTTATTTTTAGACTCATTTCTTGGAATTTTTGCCTTATTCCTATCTATTTCCTATTTTAAGGCTCAGCTTTCAGATCCTTAATGTATCTCATTGAGAGCTTGGATCATTAGCAAGAATTTCTCAGGCAGTGCCTAGACAAATTACCTTATCTTCATCTGTGAAATGGGGATACTAGGGAATTCTACCACATAGGACGAGAGAGGGGATTAAATGTGGGGTGTGTGTAACATCCAGTGGCTGATATTTAGTGTGCATTAATTAGGACTATTCTTATTAAGATTATTATTTCAGCCCATTGCTTGCCTGGCTAGGTTTCACCATGGGGATATTTGTCAGTATTTTTTTTACCAAGGAAGGATTTGACCACTACCTTTCCCAGACTGGATCTCTCCAATGTGGGAGAAGGACACAAGAATGCAGGTAGCTCTGAAGGAAAATCAGTGTAGTCTAAGTGGATCTATGGGAAATATGGGCAATCTAGGAAATCAGGTTTGTTCTGCTGCTCACTACACATAGGGTACAGTCATTGCACTTTATGTGTATTATTTTTTGTATTTAGTGATGCTCAGTTGGTTTTTATATACATCATCTCACTTTAGACACAGCCGTTGCTTGACTCCTATGTTGAAGATGAGGAAACTGAAATTCAAAGAGGTTAAGAGCTTGTCAAAAGTCACATCAGAATACAAGCTTCTGACTTACAACTTATTACTTTCCTTTGTTATATCACAGTTCACTTGAAATGTTTTACTCCATTTCTGGAGGAACGTCATATAAACTTCACCCACATTGGTGGTGCCGCCCAGTGAAAATCTTGATAAAGTTCTTTTTAGTGGTACCTCTGTGGTCAATTAATACCCTTCTGATAATTTTCTGCCCAGACGCTTAAGCTCATCAAAGTTTACACCAGCACACTCAAATTTCTCTTACGGTAAACTTGGAAATTTCAATTTGGAATGGCTCTTCCGGATTGTGTATAAAATCATCAAATGAGGCAAACAACCAGCATCAATTTGGAGAAATCTGTTATTTACCATTTTTCATCAAGTAAAATGTTCCCATATTCCTAACCTCTTTTTCTTTTTATTCAAGAAACCAGGTACATTAAACCATTCCACTAGATTCTATCAAAAACCCAATTTTTCTTCAAAAGTAATATTTTGATTTAGAATGTAAATAAATTAGGTCCACTGGTTTTCCTTTAGTCATATGTTTATTTTTTTTCTTTTATTGTTTAAAATTTTCAAATGTGGCACACGATTATGATAAAATTACAAACAGCATAGAAATACATACTATAGTAAAAAAAAATGGAATTTTCTCTTTGGTAGGTTCTCCCTCTCACTTTCCTTTCTAGAGGAAACCACTGGTTTAATGGCTATATTTCTGGACCTTTTTCTATGCATTTACAGAGTTATATAATACATTATTGCCTTTTAATATATTTGCTTATGCATACACATTTTTACATAAATGAGAATGCTAATATATATTTTTAATGTTTTGCATTTTCATTTACTATATCCTAGACGTATTTACATATCACTCTACATAACTCTATAACTCTACTGTATTCCTTTTAACTGCTGCATATACATTTAATGATGAACAAATTGCTGCCCTTAAAGACAATGAAATAAAATATCTTCAACGAAGTATTTTTGCTTACATGAGCAAGTATTTTTCCAAGACTTCTAGAAGTGAAATTGCTGGATTAAAAGACACTTAACATCTTTAGTGTGGACAGATTCTGCCAGGCTGCCCTCAAAAAAGGCTACCCCAGTCTTAGCAAGGAATAACTCTTTCCTCAGGACCTCTCATGCACTGGATAATACCAGTCTCTTCATTTTCCCCACATAATATTAAAAAAAATGTGTCTTTTATTGTTTTAATTGACATTTCTTCATGTGTTTGTGGCCATTTGTAGCTGTTTTGTGAATCATCTACTCTTACCCTTGATTCATTTCTCTGTTGGATTTCTTGTTTTTAACTAATTTAAGAAGCACTTTATAATATATGGATTTTAATTCCTTGCTACATATACTGCAAATATTTTCTCTGTCATTTGTCTTTTAACTATGCTTATTTTGTATTTTGCCATGCAAAAGTATTGAATTTTTTACCAGTGGTATCTCTGAATTCTGTCCTTTATGACTCCTTGAACATATGTCTTATTTAGGAAGGCCTTCCTCTCCTGAGGTTATCCAAATACTTTTCTAAGTTTTCTTCTAATATGATTATTGTTTTGTTTTTTATGTTTAGCTCTTTAATCCATCTGGAAATGATTTTTGTATATGGTGTGAGGTAGGTATCTAAGTGTACTTTTAAAATGAATAGTTCATTGTCCCAACACTGATTACTAACCTATCATTTCATATATTAAATTCCAGTATTGATACATGGGTCTGCTTCTGGACTCTATTTTGTTCCATTGATCAATGAAATTGTCTATTCCTATGCCAGTAACACAGTGTGTTCATTCCTGTAGTTTGATAATATGTTATGCTATCTGATACAGCAAATATCCCTTGTTGTTCTATCTCAAGTATATCTTAGTTTTTTTTAATCAAATATTTACTCCTCTCAATGAATTTTGGTATCATATTGTCAGTTTCCATATATCATTCCATTGAGGGTTTTATTTAGATTGTGTTGAATTTTTAGATTAATTTTAGGGAAGAATGAGAGGTTCATGATATTGAGTCTTCCTATCCAAGGAAAAGACACATCTTTCCATGTATTCAGATCTTCTTTTATGTGTTTCAATACTTTTCTTTACATAGACCTTGTATATTTTCTGCTAAGGCTATACCTAGGAATCTTAAACATTTTGTTGTTGTTGCTAATATATGAGCATGTTTATTTTCTACTGAATTTTGAAGTCATTTTACTAGTGCATGAGAATAGTCTGATTTTTGTATATTCATTTCATGTCTGGGTAGCTTACTAAATCATATAATGGTTCTAATTGCTTTTTAGCTAATTGTCTTGAACTGTCATATCATATGCGAACAATGGTGTTTTGACTCCTCCTTTTCAGTATTTTTACCTTGTTTTTATTCCTGCTTTATTGTAGTGGCTAGGGCCACCTGAAAAGTATTGCATAAAATCAGTAATAGAAGATACCTTCTATGCTTTCAATGTTTTATCAGTAAATATGATATTTAGTATATTAAATACAGGAAATTACTTTTTATTACTAATGAATTAGGGCTTTTAATCGGGAAAGGGTGTTGGTAATTTTGGGCATCTTTTGAAAGAATGGCTTTTCTTCTTTTGTTTTTGCCTTATGTTTACTTTGTTTCTTCTCTTGGAATTTCAGACTTCCTGTGAGGATAATATGTGATTGGTGTTTATAAACGCCTTTTAGATAATTGAAAATAATATGCAACTTTTTCAGGAGGCTGAAATATACATGCATCACTCATATATATCAATTAAAACTCATTATTTTTATTTTTTAAATGTGTCTTTATTTTTGTTGTCTTCTTGATCTGTCATTTTGCAAAATAAGTGTTTTAATTTTCCATTGTAATTGTAGCTTTGTTAGTTTTCCTTTATTTATAACCTGTTTTACTTTTTATACATTTTTGTTGCTATCTTAATTGGAGCAAAAAAAGTTCATAATTTTCATAATGGCAAATTTTACCATCTTCAAATATAATATAGACCACTTTGTATCCATTTAGTTCTTGGCTTTCTGAAATTTTTTTATATATGCATTTAATTTTGATATATTCTATATTGAATATATGACATATATTCAATATACTATATATGAATTATATTTTCAATGTATATTACAAATATTGAATATTATCTATTCAATATATATTATATATTCAATTATATATTGTCATATATTATTATGTATAATGAATATTATACACATTGTATATTCAATTTTTTTTTCCGTTTGTTATATTTTTTATTCTTTCAAAAGTTTCAGTATTTTCAAAATTCTTTCAAAATTTTCAGAATTTTCTGTTATTTCCTTTTAAATATGTCTTTTCTAGATAACATGCATCTTGATTTTTTAACATAAATTTTTCTCTTATTTAAGAGGTACCATATATAGCCCATTAATTCTTTTTGTTTATAGTGATATTATTTAAACTTCTTTTTCATTTTGTGCTATTCACTATTATCCCTCCCCCTTTTTGTAGTCTTTTTGGTATTGGTTAGAGATTTTTGGTTCTATTTTCCTGAAACTGGTTTGGAAGCTATATGTACTATTTCTGTTCTTTTAGAAACTACTTTAAAATTTTAGCAAGCACCTTTAAATTTAAACTGTTACAATCAACAACTGATGACTTTCTGTAAGCTCCCTTGCCCTTCCTTCTAAAAGACAGAGCCTTTATCAGGCTTTTGATTATTTCCCTACCTACTCGTCTGTGCACTTATTGTTGAAATTATCTGGAAGTTTCATTCCAGAATATTGTTAATAATAGCAGTGATAGTACTATTTGTATTATTACTATTATTATTTACTTTATGCCTCTATTTTATGGAAATCATTTATTAGTGATTATATTACATTTTACTACCACATTATATTACATTTACTACCACATTACTACCACATTAAATAATTACTGACCATTATTTAGATTTAAATTGTGTTTTTTGTGGCTTATTTGCTTTGCACTGTTTGTTATATTCCAAGTCATCGTATATTTTAGATTCTTTTTCCGTTTTTCTGGAGTACATCCTCAATTAATTTTTTCTTCTGTGTTTTTCTCAAAGGCTATGAGTGGTAAACATTCTGAGTCTGCTTGTCTGAAAGAAACATCTTCATTTGTCTTTACATTTGATACAGAGCTATCTTTATTATAAAATCCCAGGTTGAAAACAACTTCTGCAAATCCATATTATCATTTATCTTCTAAAATACTTTAAGTGGATAAGGCAAACATGATCTCTTTTTTTTTTTTAGAAACAAGGTTGCCCATTGCCAACAAGTCATTCTTTCTTAAGTGTTTATGATTATAATTCCTCCAACTGGCCCATCATAAATATGAGAACTTTGATTAATACCAATAGTTCATCAGGACATTTATAGAGAGCTTTTTCTATCAGTCAAAAGCAGTTTTCTAACAAGTTTCATGTATTAGCCAGAAGTTCCAATTTCTGATGCTCTATTTATGAATGATACAGTTAGTTCCTGAGTTCTAAAACATGCTGTGAATTTTCTTCCACTTATGCTAATAATATCTCTAACCTCCTGGGCAGTGAGGATTTCCCTAATGTTTTTTCTCAGAAAAGTGTACCCTGAATGTCAGTCACTTCCTCTTGCCCTTCACTGTCAGATCTGTAAACCCACAGGTGGCTGATGTCCTCCTCGGGCTATTTTAAAAAAACACTTTCCTTACTGGCCTTTGAGATCTTGATAAGAACAGTTGTGAATTCTCTTCTGGTCCACCTGATTCCTCATTAGCATGTGGTCTTTCATACTTTTGAACTTCCCTATCCCCTTCACTCAAAACACTGAGTTCTAAGTAGCAGTGAGAAATTCAGGACTGTCAGATAAAGCTAAAGTCATAGTAGTACAGATTAGATGCACATGGACCATGCTGTGCTTTAACCTCCTTGGCCAAGGAGTCTAACCTAATTTTTGCAAATACTCTGACACTTGGTAGCCTTGCTCAGTGATTCTGTGACTTCCCTCTGGACTCCCTCTCAAGGTTAGATTTGATTGTAGTATCAGATTCTGAAATCTTCTCTCCCACTTCAAATCATCTTGTAATCTTTCTTTATAGTCCATGCCAAGGAACGTACCTTCTTTAGGTGTTATCTCTAATTGCTACTCTAGCTGCCTGCAGTATCGTAGGCTTATCTCCACTGGCCCCCCACCCCCGTCACAAAAGTTGCATCACGTTTGGCTATCTTAGAATAAGATGCATCAAGAGGGCATCTGCCTATGAAGAGTGCAGACTGATGTGACTGATTCTGGCAATCTGGTCACTGTGTGTGCTTCTGTCTCGACCCCTTTTAGGTGGGAGGACATACCATGCTCCCCATTCGTTGGATGCCCCCTGAAAGCATCATGTACCGGAAGTTCACTACGGAAAGCGATGTGTGGAGCTTTGGGGTGATTCTCTGGGAGATCTTCACCTATGGAAAGCAGCCATGGTTCCAGCTCTCAAACACAGAGGTACAGAAAGGGGGCAGATGGGAACCTTGATTTGGGGGAAGGCTGATAAGAGACATCTCAGGCCAGCACTTGGAGTGTGTAAAACATTAGGTGGGGTTTGGAGCCAGCAGAGCAAATGTTGGCAGAAAACAGAAGGAGAGACCTTCTTGGTAGAAAAAAAATTATAGCTTTAGGAAATGTGCTGTGATTGTCAAGAGAGCATGAAATCAGATGTTGAAATTGAGATGCAAGTCACGGTTCTGTTTGCTCTGCTACACTTAAAAATCACAAATGTTTCACTAAGACAGAAAGTGAAAACAAAAAACAGCTATGAGTTTTTCAATTGTGCCATCTTGTGGAAACACCTACTATGCCCAAGTCATCTGGGTCCCCAAAGGCTTTAGGTAGACCAGGCCCAGAGGTGTGCAGGAAGGTGAACTGGGAAGGCAAATTTCATGTTACTGATAGAGCTGTGTGTGGACTTCCAGGAATAAGATGAATCATAACAGTAAATGTAATAATATACACATTATGTATTTTTATACTTTTGATTTACAATATTAATAAAAAATGTTAGTCATCAAATTTAATAATAGCTAACATTTAGTGCCAGGCATTTTCCTAAGCACATTAGCCTATATTAACTCAGTACTTTTCACACAAACACTTGTTGAAATTCAGGACAAAGGAAGGGGCGCTGCTTGGGGCTCTGGAATGGACTGGCCAGAGGTGAAAGCATCAGCCTGGAGAAGGCTTGGGCCGTGGTCCAAAGCAAGATGCTTCTCAGTGACATCGTGTCGTCCCAGGGAACTCAGTCCAGTTTGTAGACAGTAAAGGGCTTGATCTCCCAACCCAGCAGACCTATAAAAGATTGCAGTTTATGGTCTTCTGTTTTCTGGGAAAACATGAACATGAGGACCTTTTAATATTAGAATCCTATCTGAATATTCCAGAAAGTACCTCTCTTCTTGGAAGCTATGTTCATTTTTGCTTTCCTATACCCTGACCATTTAATTAAGTAAATGTCAAAGACTGAAAAGAAGGCATTTCATTACATTTGTAACGTCTCATCATTTACAAACTGAATGGGTCCTGACCACATTTCCCAAAATAGGACAAAATATTTTGACGACCTTTAAAGAAAATGTAAGTGTGTATATCAGAACTCATTTGTTATGATGCTTTAAAAAATTATTGTTTTCCTGGGTAGGGGGGAGTGGTAAACATACACACACATACACACGCATGCGTGCATATATACACATGCTTGTGTACACATACTGGCACATTTGCATGCACTCAGGCACACAATGCACCCTGATCACAGCCCCTACGTAGTTTGGTTGCCCTAGTAAAGAGGGGATTCTGGGCTGAGGGTTCTATTGGTCTCAGCAGATGATCTGTTCTGGATACTTAAACTGGCTTAGAGTAGCTAACGGGGTTCTTGTGGTCATCTCTGACACTGCTTGGTAAGGCATTGGCCTTGAAGATGGGCTTCCTACCCCCAGCCACCTCTTCCACTCCACCAACCCCAGCAGTGAAGTCCTGACAGTCACTGATAATGAGTTTCTCTATTGAAACTGACAAACTGGAGAGCCCCACACTGGAGGAGACACCACCCTTCAGTGCTTTTGATCTTAGCACTAGGCAGCGGCCACTGCAGTTTGAACTGGACCCCTTTTCATGGAGGGGAAGGTAATGGAAGGTGGAGACAGGGTTCAAATAAAAACAGGGAACAGGAGCAGCTGGAGACCTTTCAGGCTGGCAAAGAACAGAGCCTAGTGGGCCTTTGCAGACTCTGGGGTGACCAGGACCAGGAAAGTGCTAACACAGTGATTGTTTGACAAGCCATCCCAGAGTCAGAGTGACATGAGCCCACACTCCAGACAAGGCGCTGTTGGGGGCAGCCTAGGGAGATAAGTACTATATACAGATTAATGGGGGCAAAGAGGGGAAATAACATTTTTCACATACTCTACTAGAGAAGATTCTGTGTGATTTTATCATCACGGTCTGTCTTCAAATGAGGAAACTGTGGTTCGGGGTACATAAGTTGCCCAAGGTTACAGTGGGAGAGTTAGGGAGAAGTTAAAATAACCTGAGAAGTGTAAGATAGAATCTTGAAAATTCACATAGTGTCAGCAAAGAAGTCTTTTTGAGGAATTGGAATTGAACTGCAAATTACAGGCGTGGTCCTGAGGGGCCAGCTGGGGATGGTCCAGCTGTACGTTATTTGCTTTCTTCCTACTCCTCCCTATGGCCTCCTGTTTGGTACAGTGGCTCATACAATCCCTTTCCCCAGCCTCATTTGGTCCTTACAGCAGTCTTAGGAGGTGGTCAAGGGAGACATTTGATCCCCATCTTACAGGTGAGGATGATGAGATCCTATGAGGTTAATTGACTTTCTCTGGACACCCAGCTGGGCAGTGGTGAATCAGGTGGTTAGTCCTAGTGTTAAGGACTTTTCAAGAAACAGAATACATGGTTTAGTGCAAAGAGCAAGGGAGGATGCGCCTCACTGAGGAAGGGACCTGTGTAATGGCTTAGAGGTAAGCATCACATGTGCACCGAGGCTGTGCCTGGGAGGGGAGCTTGTCAGGAAGTGGGAGCCATGGTGGGGAAGAGCTCCTTCAAGGGGGTTTCCAAATCATGCAGGCTCCTAAGAGGGGGTGGGACAGGTCAGATGCCAATCCCCACTGCCAAGTGGGAAATGAATGCAGCTCAGTCATCTAGATAAGATTCAGGACTAGAGAGGAAGAGAGAAGTGAAAGGAAGAGTGTCTGTGGGAGTTGGAGGCCTGGCCTAAGAGATGGAGAACAGAGGGCAGCAGTGGGCTGGACCAGCCGGTGCTAGATCATGGCCCTTGGAACCCATACACAGGACAGACGAGCATCTCTGGTCTCCAGCCCAGACTCAGGAGGGTACCCCGCCTCTGCACTGAAGCTCATCAGTGAAGTCATTGCCTTCTGCTGCGCCTGAGCCACAGGACCAAGGCTGAGCTTTGGTGATAACTTCCCTGTTCTCCTCCCTTTTTCAGGTCATTGAGTGCATCACCCAAGGTCGTGTTTTGGAGAGGCCCCGAGTCTGCCCCAAAGAGGTGTACGATGTCATGCTGGGGTGCTGGCAGAGGGAACCGCAGCAGCGGCTGAACATCAAGGAGATCTACAAAATCCTCCATGCTCTGGGGAAAGCCACCCCCATCTACTTGGACATCCTTGGCTAGTGGTGGCCAGTGGTCGTGAATTCATATTCTGTTGCCTCCTCTCTCCCGGCCTCACACCCCTCCTTTTCCACCGCACAGACTCTTTTCTTCCATCCTTGACTGAAGCAAACATCTTCATATAAACTCAAGTGCCTGCTACACATACAACACTGAAAAAAAAGAAAGAATAAAAACCCTGTAAGGCAGTTTGGCATATATATATATATATATATATATATATATAATATATATATATTTATATATCTAACTATCTATCTATCTATATCTACAGAGAGATAACCTCTTCTCTAATGCACAGAGAAGCTGCTGATATACAAACCATAAGACTGTAACAACAACTCAGAAAATCTTAAGTATTATGAATGCAATTGAAACTTCCCTTAGACGTAGGCTGTGGCCCGTGCTTCTTCAGCTCCGACTTCTGGGAGCAGAAGACCTTGACGATGCACAGAGACAGTCTTCGCGTTGGGACGGAGGAGCTGGGGTGGAGCGCCAATCGCTGCTGCACAGGTGATCATCTGCACAGGGGTGTTAGCTCCAAGCTCTGCATATGTGCATGGGCAGACCTCATCGACAGGCTCAGCAAGGAAAGAACACCGAACCAGGGGGCTCTGGGACGCCTCACACATCCCCTGACCACCTCCACCATGCCTTCCTCCTTTCCTCCACCTCAAGACGATTTTCTAATCTGTCTTTTCTAGAAAATATAGTCCTGATGCTTTGGGGAGTCAACAATGGCGCCTACAGGTAAACACTGAACAAACAACAACGACAGCAAAACATAAAACCATGGCAACAGTGGACTACATCCATCTTGTAAACCATGCTCAAGTTCCTTCCTAAATTTGAAAGAGATGTGTCATCTCTCCTCTGAACTTCAAGAACTGGACTTTCTGGATTTCAAGAACCACAGAATTAAAAGCTGAAATCTGAACCCTGTCAAGGCACTGCCTCCTGTCTTTCCATCACTGGAAAGTCTCCTTGGCCGTACCCCCGACATTCAGGCTATTGGGGAGTTAAGGGGGGTGTCAGACATCCCCCATGTTGTCTGCACATGTGGGCACAGCAGGGTTCCAACGGCAGGAGACTTCATTCTTTGCAGGTCTTATAAGGTCTGCCGCTCTGGGTCGTCTATTTCTCAACCCGCCTTCTCTAGATTCTAGCTCCCACTTCCTGGGCCTCTATGAAGTCCCAGGTAAAGCCCACTGCCGAGAAAGGGGCCCAGGTCCGGCGAGAGGCCGGGGCAGTGCTTGCTTCAGGGAGCCAGGCAGTGGAGTGGGCAGGAGCCGGGGGGCGGGGCGGGGAGAATCTGTTTGGCACCTACATCCGGCCCCTTGTCATTCTCCTCACGTTTCCAGCCCCGGGGAGGATTGATGCATTTGCCTTTGAGTGCTGTGAAAATGCAGGGGCTGAGAAATCACTTCTGTGGACTGGGGACAGGGGGAGGGGCCGAGGCTGTTTGGGGAAGCATCCAACGCCTGGCCGCTGCCGCAGGCTTGGCATCTTAATGAGGACGGAGCCCTGACCAGGGAGAGAGAACGAAGCATCTGGGCTGGGGCCAGCTCCCTCTGCCCCGACACCAGGGGAATCACTGCCTTCCCAGCTGCCGCTGTCAAAGACTGCGACAGGGGCGGATCTCCGGGCCCCCCTGACCCATGACAACAAAATGCCCATGGAAACCGACAGCCTAGCCCCACAGAGCCCTCCCGCTGGGGAGAAGAGGATGTGCTTCTCCCAGGCCACCGGTCCCTCCGCCTCCCCCAAGCACAGAGCTACCGAATGGACTGGGCTTTGCCCAACTGGAGCCTCTGGGTCCCCCGACCTGCACCCCTCTTGGCCAGCTTCAGAGACCATCAGCAGCCTGGATGCTCTGGTCAGCTGCAGTGCAGGCATCCTGTGTGGGGTTTGGGACTGAATTCTGTGTTGGTGGTTTTGCTTCTTTTTTTAGACCCACAAATATTTTTATTCCGAGCTGTGCTCAGACTGTAGGCCATGGTGGCGGGGGTGGAGGGTGGGGGGGGGGGTGGAGGCTTGCTTCAGGAGTGGGTGGGGCTGCTGAGCGGGGCTGGGAGGGGAGGGAGGGGAGTTGGAGTTGGGTGTGGCTTTTCTCTCTGTGCTGCGCTCTCCCAGCCCCGAGGACTTTGGAGGAGAGCTCTTGGGATGGACCCCCTCAAAGGAATCCTGTGCTATCCTATGGCAATCGCCCCCCTTGTCTTTCCACCTGGAGGCCCTTGGTCTCTTCCGGGGCTGTTAATGCTGGGTTCAACTCTGCAGTCTGCTTTGGCCCTAGCTAACTAAGGGAAAGTTGTTCAAGGAGGGAGCGATCTGGGGCGGCTGCGGGGAGGTGTCTCTTAGTGAGAGATAAGGCTCCAAGGCTCCTGTTGCTGCCACACCCTCCCCCATACAGACACTGTGTAGCTTCCATCTTCTTGGCTGTGTGTTCCTAGAACCTCAGAGTCCCTGATAGTCTGGAAGAAAGGGAGGGTGGGGAGGGATTGGTGGGCAATTGGGAATGCAGAATGTAGTAGGGTTTCAGCGCAGGGCGCTGCGTCATCATAGCCTAATGGGAGTAGGCACTTCCTTTGCGGACAAGGAGACTGGTGTTGTCAGACTGCCCTTGTCCTAGTCCCTTCAGCCTCTGTGTAGGCCTTGGGGTCACACCCTCGTCACGTCCATCGTAAGCAGCTGTCTCCTGTAAGAGTCCAAGACGAAGGGTACGGGGTTGGAGGAGCAGAGGGGGAGGGTCTGCTTTCCCACTGCCCTTGCTGTGCTCTCTGTGTAGAGAGTCTGCATGTTGACTTACTAACCTCAGCAGGTGGAAAAACTAAAAAGTCTTTTTGGAGAGTGAAGGAGACAGAGAATGGGGCCGTGGAAATGGAAAGGTTACTCAGGGCTCTGGGGTGAGCAGAGTAGGTGGTTTCTTCTGTAGAGGGAGGACTGAGAAGACTCCCCCGTGTCTCCGTTTCTCCATCTGCAAAATAAGAGGTGTGTTTGCTAATCTCTGGCCCCTTCTACATTCTGGAGTTCTTAGACTCTAACAGCACCGACTCTCTGTGTCCCTTTTCTCAGGACCGCTCTAGAATGCCAGGGCAGCCCTCTGCAGACCTTGCGTGGGTGGGGGCAGTTGCCTCAGAGGGCTTGTCGGCCTGGGCACAGGTGGGTTCCAATAAGACTGTCCTCTCCTCCTTTGCAGTCACAACGATGCAGGGGCTGAAGTGCCCGAGGTTACTTTACGCCTACAAGGAGCATCTGGTCTCCTTCTCCCTCCTAGACTTCCTACACAGGCAAAAGGCCCTGGTGAAGTGTTATTTATTTACTTATTTATTTTTAAAGAGCCTGAGGTAGTTAAATGGGTGTTGAAATGACATCCCACTAGCCAATATGGCCACTCCAGTCTACTTCAGTCTCATTGCCCCCTACCAAACTCCACGGTTTAGAAGTCCATGTCTGAGCGACCGGGAAGGGGTGTAGCATCATGCAAGCTCTTTTGTAGCTGTGGTGGATGCTGCAGGTTCCCCAGGCTGGTCTCCCTGCCATGCCATCCTCACCTGGTCCCCTCCAGGACTGGGTGTGAGTGACCTGCTGTTGGATGCCCACCTTGGAGTAGGGTGCCATGGCCAAGGGTCCTTCCGGTTCTTTACTTTGGATGTGAACCAAATGCTGCCCTCTAATTATATCCCTGACCTCTGGGTGGATCTTGAGGGTCATTAAGCTTCATTTAGTTAACAGACAAAATCTTGATGCTTCCTCCACTCAGAAGATTGTGCACAAATCATCCCTGGGGAGAGGCTTCCCACTGGAGACAAAGGATCCTTGGTCCCTCGGGGTTCAGGTTGAACATGACTCTTTTTCTCTGGTGATGCTTACTTTGCAGACTACACCAGTGCAAGTATTTTTGGTGCTAAATACTACAGAAATCAACACCAATGGGAGAGCAGACTTCAAATTTCTGGGGTTGCACGAGACTCAACTCAGAAGCAAAAGGGGTCAGTCGTGCCTGGAGAGCGCAGGATACATGGGAAGTTAGGTGGCAACATGGAGCGGTGGAAAGACCATCGAAATTCCTGGCTTTGCTCTAGTTACTCAGGTGGCATTGGCCAAGTCAGCTAACTTCTCAGATTATCAGATTTCTCATCTGAGACATTTAGAAGGTGGAAATAGATATCCTTAAGGTCCCTTTCAGTTAAAAAATATTATGTTCTGGTCTCACTTTTTTTTTTTTTAAACTTGCTTGTTAGAAATAAGAGAGAAAATAAAAGATCGGTAAGGATGGGGAGGAGGGACAGTTATCAATGGTAAGAAATTGATTATAGAAGGCAAATAAGAAAGGCTCAGTGACTGTTAGATTTAAGGGCTGTTGGTGGAGGGAAGCCAGGCAGACAAGCCCAGGACCCGATTTTCATGCTCTTCAAGGAGGCTGCCACCCGGCCCCTTGGCTGACTGTCACCAGTCTGTCCTCCTCAACTAGCCATCCTACTCCATTCAACACCAACATACCCAAAGTTGACAGAAACTATTCCAAGATGTGGAGACAGGCCTGTCTACTGCTCAGGCAGGCCACTGGCCATCTGCACTCTGGGTCAAAATCCAAGAGGTTTTTACCTTCACCTGCTATTGTGAGGAGCTAGGATGTTGGAAAGAGGGCAGCATTTTAAGGTGCAGACTATTCACTAAAGTTCTTCTCCATTCAGGAGTGGTGAGCGGCTTCTTTGCCGCACGTTTCCAAACTGAACAGCAGCAGTATTATTTTGACTCGAGGTACGGTTATTCCAATGGACAGTCTTGAGATCTGGGGTCCTCCTTGTGCTTTGCTCAGTGTCTGGAGCAGAGAAACATCTGTAGGTGTTTGTCCCATGAGCCCGTGTGTGTTGGCAGTCTAGACAGCTGCCCTCTAATGCCCCTGGGATGTCTATTGTCAACTTTGGGTGAGAGCCAGCCTGCTAGAATACTCCATGCCATTTGCCTGAGAGCAAAAAATGCTGCTGTAGCCGCTATGTTTTTGGTTCCTGGAGCACCAATATCTTCTTCGATACCATGTCTTCTTTTTTTTTTTTTTTTTTTTTGGCCAACACTTACTAGGTTTCAAAGGAAGATTCCACGTTTTTGTATCATCATTAATATATCAATATAGGCTTCAGAACATGTTTTGGGATGCTTAACATCACCGGGAATGTCATCGTAAGGAGAGTATAGGCCTATGTACATTGTATGCTTATATCTATATATTTAATTGGGATGGCTTCATTGAAGGTCCCCTTGGAGTCAGCAAATTGATTCCATCATTCTTCATCTCTTTGACCCTTACATTTCTCAGGGATGAGAAATCCAGAGATGGACTGGCCTAAGACATTCAGAAAGGTCCTGATGGGAAATCTGGCATCGTGTAAAGTTTCATCATTTGGTGCTCCCTGAATTAAATTATGCTGACGACAACATTCTGAGCATCTGAAAATCACTCTTCCTGGTTGATAGATCACACAAGAACTAACCGTTTCTACCACATCACATCCCATTTGGACATGTCCCAAATGGACATCACATTTCAGGGTTGGTATTGAAATCACCAGCACTGCAGGTGAAACCAGTGCCTAGGAGGGATGGGACAGAGAGAATGTGAGATGATGATCATTGTTTACTCTTTCTGAAAGGCATTGCTGACTGTGGGAGATGTGGTGAATATCTGAGGCCCTGCCTTGGGTATTAGGACTTTTGCTGTGAACATAAGTTGTTTCACCCTAAGGATCTGTGTCTTGGCTTCTGACAGAGTCTCTGTTTTCCTAGTGCATTCCTCCTAATCATAGTTCTCTTGACTGTCTAAACACATTCTGTACTTTGCAACAAGAGATCCTCTGGCCCAAGTCTTGGTATGCCAACATAGACACTTTTCTATTTCACGAGGAGATCCAAGGGGATTGGGGGCCTCTCTCAAAGTACTTGGAATTCTTGGGCAAAATAAGAAAATTCAGATTCCCCTTTGTCTTTAACTGACCAAGTTCCAACTTTAAAACAAGGCCTGGTCTGATATTTGCAGTATGGATGGTGTCTTAAGCCAGTGAGCTGGGCTATCTCCCATCCTACAGAGGCAGGACAGTGAGCTCTATTAATTTTTCCTAATCACCAAGGTAAACGATGCGTTGTGTGCAGTGCCATGGCCCAAGCTTGTAGCTTGCAGCTTGCAAGAGATACTTATGGCCAACAAATCTAGAAGTTTCTAATAGAAGATGTATCAAGATAGTGTAGTTGAGGAAAGGCCTGTTGGATTCTCCTTCTGAGAAATGCCTTGTCGCTCAAGTCTTGCTTTTCAGTTTAACATCTCACGAGAGAAGTTGGTTTCTTCTCAGTTTCTACTGTGACAAATTTATGTATCCTTCCTGAACGTCCGAAGGTAGACTGAGAGCCTGGACAACCACTAACCATGGTCTACTCTGACATTCTTATGGATGCAACATCTCTAAAGCCCAGTGAGAAATATGAGTACCGAAGCTAAGTCTGGTAGCTTTTCCTTCATTTAAGAAGAGTACATGGGAGCCATAAAAACAAATTTTGTAATATGTTAGCAGGTAGGACATACTCAAATGAATAGCTTCCTGACATCTTTTGTTTTCTCTTGGAGAAGAGTTTATGGTCCATCGCCATTTAACAGCTTCCCGACATTACCTGGTGCCTCTGAGCTCACGTCCGGAGTGAATAAATAAACCTGGTCCAGATGATTTGATGCCTGCTTTCCACAGTAGAGAAGTATATCTCAGTACAGAAACTTGTCTTTCATTTTTGTCCTTTTTTTCTTTTTCTTTTTTTCTTTCGACTCCTCCTGCTTCCATAGGACTGACAATCCAGTTTCTTAAACTTCATGATGGTCTTAATACGAGGTGAATCCCGGGACCACAAACAGTTTGGACTTCAAACAGTGAGAAAATTGGCGCAGAATGATTCAGCATACAAAGCAGAAAACTTTCATTTCCTGCAGGCAGAATGGAAGTGACTGTTATATTAAGACTTCTGAAGGAGCCCTGCCCTGGAGTAATTTCAGTGCTGTCAGACAACGTTGACATCTAGATTAACCTTTGTGCAGTGAAGTTTACTGCAGAGCTCATTGAGATGCATGCGGTGGATCTCTGCAAATCCCATCTGGAACCCTTGGTGGATCTCTGCAAATCCCATCTGGAATCCCATCAGCCACACCCCCTGCCTTCACTCCCCACCCACTCTTCTCTCCATCTGGGCTCTGACCCCAGGAGAAGGAGGTTTGACCTCTCTCTGACCATGGTGCTGAACCAAGCTTTCTGCTCAGAGTGACGATGGTTGTCATCATATTGGTGTTCCCCTGAGGGGACTACAAATCAAGGCACGAAAGCCACTCTGCTGATGACAAACAGCTTTGCCGCATACCTTTATGCTGCACAAAATGAAATGGTTTATAAAGAATTAGTGTGCCCCGAGTCAGTGAGCCCTGCTCTGGGCTCTCCGGTCCTCCAGCATTTCCAGGTTCAGATGTAACAGGTCCTGACTGCAGCCCGGTGGTCAGGTGGGGACAGTGGGTTCTGATGGACAAAGGGCTTGCCCTGTGTCTGAGTAGATGTTTCCTATGGTCCTAACAAAAGGGACAGCCCAGCTCCTTTTTCTCCTGGTAGTTACAAAGAATGCAGCTGTCCCCTAAGCTCCAGCTTGCCAGCTCTCTCCTTATGGGATGGTGGGTTCCAGAATGACCCAGACCCTTTCTAATTCACTCTGTGGAACCACACAGAGGTGCAGCGGCTGGCAGAAACCTCAAAGCTGAAATCACAACTTCCCTACAAACTGGGGCTATTCATCACATCAAAAAGTCTTGAGAAAAGTCCCTTAGCTTAGATGCAACCACCACAAATTTCCCTGGGGTTTTACTCATTTCTGTTTCTCCCTGAAATTGTTTTTCCTACTTTGCCTCTTGTCTTTAATATGAGTAACAAGAATCTCCTTGTATTCTCTTAGATATTCCTTTAGGAGAAATGAAAGTTGCCAGTCAAGGACATTGTGTTTATTGACTGGGAAAATAGATTTCTGGGCCAAGTAGTGTCACAACCATAAAGAGGCAAACCTGATAACTTTGTTTAAAAGCAGTTATCAGTGTTGTATTTTGTTCTGGGTGCTCAAGCTCACATAGGGCAAACTACATTCATCTTTCTATTTTATTACTTAGATTATACTTGTTCGCATGCACACACATACACACACAAATGCCTCTACACTCCCCAAAGGTCCCAAAAGGTCCAACAAGCAGTGTGCCCCATTTGTGTTTCTCCCACCAATCTCCATGCGTATGGACGTGCAAACAAGTGTGCACCAAGCCTGTGGTTTCTAGAGCTTATTATGGCTCACCTTTTCTTGTCAACACACAGACTTTGACTTTCTAACTTTTTGTACTTTTTGATCGTTTATGAAATTAGGGCCTTTTCAAGGGCAACTAAATCCTGAGTTTTCAGAGCCTTCATATTTAAAGGCTGGACTTGTTTTCTCAGAAACACAAAACCAAACTGAACCTTGATGCAGATTTTATTTAATTAATTTTTCGGGGTAGGGGAGAAGCACTGATTTGGGGCCTGTAGTACATATTAAGTATAAATAGTGAATTAGTTCAAGCGGATTACTGAACCTATCTTGGGGCTGAAACAATGAGATATCAAACACAAACATTCAAATAGAATGGGAACATGAAGGGGAAGGGTTAGACTTTCCTTGGGAAAGTTCAACATCCCAGAGGACAAGAACAGAGCACCGGGCAGGAAGTCAGCTGGCTTCACTGGGTGTTGCTTGAGTGACTGTGCCCAAGTCACTTCAGTTCTCTGGGCCAATGTGCAAGTGTCCTTAGTCTACAGTGGGCAGCTGGCAGCAACTTGCAGACCTGGGGGCTTCTTTGATGGCAGTGATGGGGCAAATCAATCTATGTCTCATCTGTTGGTCAGATCAGTTCTGAGTGAAGGCTATCTTCTCCAGGTCTCACCTAGAACAAGTTTGCAAACGTCCCCACCCTGAAGTCGGCCCCACTTTCATCCTGTGTTCAGTTCATCTCTTGCAGCTCTTCTCTGAAAGCTCTTGAAACTCTGAACTCTTACCGTCCATCCACCATCCCTTACATCCCCCCTTGAAGTCCGGGACTCTGTCTCTGCAAAGGCAGGGAAAGCCCTACCGGCCCATCTCCCTCTTTCCTAGTTTGAGCATCAACCATGCTTGTGGTTTAGCCCAGTTTCCAGAGGAGAAAACGGTGTGTTCTCAGCCATCAGTCTCTTTCCAGTTCCTTGGACCAAGTGATCAGCTTCTCATTATCACCTCCTCAGTTGCTTTTGCACACTAGACTCTAAGACAACAAGCCTATGATAATGCCCTGTTCCGTCTTTTTGAGGTTCTCCATTCTTTCTGTCTTGGCTAAGAGAGGCTTGCCTTGCTACAAACAGCTTTTCCTTCAAATTTCATTGGCGTTTTTTCTGGCTGTTACATATACTGATAAATGGTAAATGATGGTTTTCTTCCTTTCTTTTTTTTTTCCTTACACTCCTATCAGCGTGGGTGTACTATGTCCTTAAGGAATAAGAGTGCCACATGTCAGCAAAGTGTTCATTTATTTAGTGGAAAGGCTATAATATTAACACACAGATTGCGGCGGCATCCAAATCTTGAAGGGGTTAAAAGAGTCTTTTTCAATCAGATGAGATCTTTACTGGAATGGCACCAGAAAGGCTTATACCTTAAGAACAGAATTGAATCTGGTAACATGCTCTCTTTTTAGGGAACAATAAGGTGGAAGAAATTACCCCAGGAGCTGGGAGACTAGATCCTCTATCCAAAAAAACATGATGTATCAATAGATACTTCAACTCTGTCCCTCAAATGGCTCTGAAAAACAACAATGAACTATGATCAACCATCCACATTTACCATTAAAAACAAATTCTTTACGTTTAAACACACCCCCATTTTTGAAAAATACAATGTTTTTCCTCGTAACTCTGAGGATAGTTCAATATTGTTTCTTTTCTTGGTCCCTCTTAATATTTTCAATGAGATTTCTAAATTTTTTCACATTCATTTCTTTAGGAAAGACAGGTGGTCTATTTAAAATTCTGTCTATGATAAAACGGCGAGACAGATCGAAAGTGAGGTGGAGGGACAGCCATTTGACTAGGAGGCAGAGGACAGCTCAGGTCCTGTTTCCTGCTGGGTGATCTTGGAAAAAGCACTAGCCCTTCTGTGCTTCTGACGCTTAATCTACAAACGAAAACTGCTAAGAGCCCCCTGCCTGCACCGAATGAGATCATAGCTGACCAAGTGCTCTGTGGGCTCCACAGCGCCCCTCAAAGAAGTAGCGCCCACTCTCTGGGGAGTGAGTGTTGCAAACAGTCTTCCTGGGTGCTGAGCTGTGAGCTGCTTTGGGGCTGTGCCGTGTTTTGAGGTGCACCTTTCTTAAATCCCTCCTGCGGTCTGGTTTCTAGATTTTTGTCATTAGCATTTTCCTCTTTGAATCGCCATCAAGCCCAGAGGGCCAGAGAACACCTTTATAAATATCAAAGCGGAAAGAAGATGTTTTACCCATTTGGCTCTGTCACTGAAAAGGCAATGATGGTAGATTTTGTTTTCAGGCCTGGAATCCTGAACATTTTGTAGCAAAATGGCATCTCCTGCCGTGTTTAACTCCGTATTATCCATTGTTGCTTTCATGAGGTTCTGTAGATTTAAATGTAATTTTTTTTTTTTTAAAGTAGGACTCTATGAAGCTTCCTTGATAAATTGGCTAGATAAACCAGTCTTGAAGGAAAGCACCCAAGGTGATAATGATCCAGAATCAGTATCACGTTCATTACGGGGCCAGCATTTTGTATATGGAGAAATAAACTTAAGATGGAAAAAAAATAACGGCTGGAGTGAAGACCAAATGCCAAATCACATTTCCAGGAGCCTTGAGCACTAACAAATAGGTGTGATTGGGATTCGCACTGAGAAACACATCTGATTGGAAATGAAACCCCTGACAGTACTTCCTGAGGCCAGATTGCCAAGGTTACAACAGTGATGTCATTTACAGCCCCTTAAAAAAAATCCCAGGTGTTTGTGACACCAACCACTATTTGCAATGGTGACTAGTTGGTATGTTGAATCTTTCAAATGTAATTTCCTTTAGATCTCCAAGAAATGATCAGGTGTGATGCAACTGACTAAATGCTGTGCATGCTTCCTTTTTTTCTTTTTTTTAATTTCTTACCCCAGAGAGAAATCAGAATAACACTGAGTAACTGAAATCCTAAGAAATTCACAAATCTTTTGCTCAAGTTCAGACTATCTCAGCTTCCCTCTTCTCTTTTTACCTGGGGCTCAATTTTTGTTTGTCTTAGATAGAAAAGCAACACTTTTGTTCTGAAACTCTGTCCCAGTGATTTTTCCCCTGCAGCTGTCCAGCAGACAGAAAGCATTCTAGCTTTCTTTGAAATGAGAGTCCGAACTGGGTTATGACTAGGAGTTTAAATTATGATGTGAGATTGGAGAAGGCAAGCTGGTTCAGGGTGATGTTCCATAATTCATTCTGATAATCCCAAGAGATGACCGCCCTCACAGCACTGTTTAAGGCCTGCCTTGAACAAGGCATTTCCCTATGTAACTTCTTAGTGACAAGACTTGATTATTTAAGGATTTCAGAGGTATCATGTGAGAAATAACTCACCGGATATGGAAAATTTGATTTAATATAGTAACAGGAGCAACAAGAACTTGTTTTCATGCTTTTTGTCTTCCCTGTCTCTGAGAATTTAGCCTTTCTTGAGGCCATTGGGCTATTTCCTTTCCAAGGCTGGAAAAGATTGATTATAGTTCATGTCTATAACAAAGGCTCCCCCAAGCCCATAGCAGTTGGAAGCAACCCAGAACGACCCATGTTAATCTTTTGTTACCCTACAGAATCAAGGACTCTTCTTGGTCATGTATGTGGGCCAAGGCAGGTGAGTTCAAGGGTATGTCAAAATAAAATGAAAAGAAAGCAAGTTGGGACAAGAAATTCTCTGTTTGAATTTGAGAGAAAACAGCAGTCCTGCTCTCTCTGGCAAAGATTCGTGTACTGTTAAGGGAAGAATCATGTTCTTTCTCAAGTAGGTTTTACTTTCTGAGATTTCATGTGTGTGTGTGTGTGTGTGTGTGTGTGTGTGTGTGTGTGTGTTGGCTGGGAGGGGAGCTGGGAACATTAGGAAGTAGTTGTTTACAAGTTTAGATTTTCTCTTGAGCATAGTAAAAGTTCTGCTTGGTTTCTCAGAATGTGACAATGAAATTAGGGGTGGAGAGGAATTCAGAGGCCCATGTTTCAGTATATGGTAAATTTTTACCCAAATACTTCTTTCAGAAACATTTAGTCCTAGCAAGCCAAATCAATCCTATGTCTGCAAAGGTATCAGGAAAAGGAAGCAGTCGGTAAGCAGTTTCTGTAGACCCCAATGCTGCATCCACTTATAGGCTTCTTTTCTAAGAGTTTGGGGTCCTTGACTCATATGAGAGAATATGCCAATAGGGCCTGAATGGGGAGGCGGTTTGGATGAGCTACCCCATTGGTATTATGACAATGAATTAACTCTGTCCATTGGTATTATGTCTAACAATGAATTAACTGGCTAGGAAAACTAGGGTCACTTTAGAGCTGCTTTCATTTGGAATGGCATAAGAAAAGAGGCTTTTAAAACATGTTTTGAGTACTGTCACCCAAAGTCAGCCTCTGTTGAAAGAGTTTTCAGTTTGATAGGCAGAGTTTCTCACTTCTCCCATCTGTCAGTGATCTTGGGACATCTGTTTTCAGCACCAGGGACAGCAAACACCTCCCTCAATTGAACCAATGACTACTGTCCTGATTGACCTGCCAGTCAAGAAGGGGTGGGGTTTTTCTTTTACTTCCATCCTTTGGGACCTCAAGCTGGAAGACTTTATTCTTAAGTTCAGGTGCCTACACCTTTTATTTATTTCCAAGTCTGTTTGTGTCACGTTCTCAATCTGCTAACAAATAATGGGTGTTGGACTAACGTGCCCAGGTCTTTTGGCACAAAGCTGTGGAAAGAAAGACACTTAGACATCAGCGGAGGACACACTTTGGCACAGGGACCCACTGCAATGTCTTCGCAAGGCGCCATTGACTTGTAAACTCCCAAGTGGAGGATAGCTTATTGGCAATCACTTTGCAAAAAAATTTTCTGCACATCTCCCACGAAGTACAAGTCTATGTTTTACTCCATGTGCATTTGGAGGCAATATTTCACAGGAGTTGAGCAGAAGCTATGAGCTTTGGGGACAGAAAAGGGCCCAGTGATGCTGTTGTTAGCATTGTGAAGACTCAGGGTGGCGCACAGCTTTGAATGCCAGCAGCCACCCTTCAATCCTGAATGCTGTTCAGCAGCTAACTTAGCCTTAAACAATCATAGTAAAAATGCAAATGGCTCCTTAAGGCCTCGGTCAGGCTAGACTGAAGGGTTGCACTGAGAAAATGCATAGCAGAAGCACATTCTGTCTCTTTGCTTTGTGATGGGACAGTTGTCATATAGCACAATCATACATAGATGTCATTTTAGAGACAACATTGCTTTCTCTTAACTAATTGGCAGCATTCGCCTCACTCATGTCAGGATGGACACTGTACTGGGAAAGCAAGAGAGTCACTGAGGATTTCACCTTAAATACTGTCTTCTATTTCACAGATGTTAGATAAATTCCACTCCACTTGCCTCTGAACGATCCAGTCCATGGTTTTGAACACTCCACCATACTCTCTCCTCCACTTTCTCCCCCTCTCTTCAGTGTTGCTTAGCATAATTCATAACACTTGGTAGTGTAAAACTATAAAGGATTTTTTCTAAGGATAAATGAGGTGGTAGAACCAGACCAGAGCCAGACCTCAGAGCAGCGAGTTCAATGGAGCTGTGATTTTGAACCTTGGAATGGGTCTGAGGAAAAAAATTCATCCTTTCCCTGCATTCCTTGTCTTCCTGAGGGCATCCCATTCCAGTGCTCACACTTGCCATGCAAAAAAGGCCATGGCAAGAGTTTCTCTTGATTATCTATGTGAGGATGGTGGGAGAGCAGGGTCAAAAATTCTCTATTGGAGTCCTTTAGAATAGAGGAGCTTTGTTTTATATTGTAATCAAAGAGCAACCCTAGTTTAGAAAGAATATGCACATGAATGACCAACCGCTGTAATAGAGTTTAATAAAACAAATTCTTTTCCCTTAAAACAGAGAGGAAGGAGTTGTAGATTGACTGGTAGGAAACAAATGATCCATTGGTCAGGGGGGAAGGTGGTCTGAGATGGAGATACAGAAGTAGTCATCTTTACAAGTGGAGGTGATGCCCAGGGCAGCCTCAGGAGAGAACAGGCCAGAGAAAAAAAATCCTATAGAGGTTCTCAGTACTTTTTCTGCAAAATTCCTAAAATTTCCAAGGGCACTTCTAGCCCTCTGCCTCCTTAGAGGCGAGCTCAGTGCTACTTCTGGGTTCTTAAGGCAAATGCCCTACAAACACCAAAGTCTTGTATTTTCCACTCTCAGCCGACACTGGCTGTCCAGAGTGGGATTTGCTCCCCTTCCCTATGTGAAAGGGACTTGTTTTCAGTAGAAGTGTCCTTTAAATATCCAGCTAAAACTGGAGGTAATTTTTTGCATGAATGGCTTTTTACAGCTAGGTCTAAAGCAGAACAAAACTTGTATTAAACTAAGTGCTACTTTACATATCTTATTTCAAGGGAAATGAAGGATTTATTGTGTGTAAATGATGTACACTGATTTGTTTCCTACTGGACATTACATGTCCCTTTATCTTTAGGCTGAGGTTGGGCAGCAAACTTTCAATATCTGGAAAATCAGCTGGTACCTACTTCAGTGCACTAGTTGAAGGAATTTTGCAAATGAAGTTTAGGTGCTCTTGTAACTGATTTCCAACCCCTCCCTAAGCTTCTGTATTAAATATATGTAAAGTGATTATATCTTGTCTGATTCCGTGGGTTTGTGTGTGTTTCCCAATGTTTGTGTAAAGATAGTAGCCATCTGAAGTGTTCGATGGATTATGGCAACTGCTGAGCAATGGTGTCTATGGCATGTGGACATATGATCCATCTAGGCACTTGTTCTGAGGCCAAGTTAATCTTACAGAGTTTAGAAAAGAAACTATGTAGCGTGGCTTGGGAAAAGTTTAATGAAGGATATAATATTGCCAACTCACCATTCATTGGTGGAGACCTTGGCAGCAGCCGAGTTGAGGTGTGCTCAACTGGATTTTACATCATTTATTTTAATCTCAATTGATTGTTCCTCAGGTCTATTTTATGACTTAAAAATATTCCTCCACAATGCTTGTTTCTTTTCTTTCCCAGGCCCACTGGAAATTGCTGATCATTCTTGCTTCTCATCATTTGGATCCCAAAGTCGTTGACTTAAAATGGGTGGCTGAGGTTTTAGTAAAACTGAGTTTTACTCATAGAGCCCCTTCCTTGAGGTACTATTTCTTCCATTCTTTTCCTTTCTAACAAATACATCCATTGGCCATGCTAAGTTTATTTGCATCCTGGCAAGTCTTGGAGAGTCAGTTTAGTTAAAGTGATGATTGTATTTGCCTTTGGAGAAGAGGCTTATCATCTAAGTAAAATTCTTGTGTAAAGGTGTGTTTTATGCAAAAAAAAAAAAAAAATCCACAAAAACAGATTCTAAATTTGGTAAGATGGCCCCAGGGTAGGGGGATGTATTCTCAGTTAATATTAAGGGATGTGTTGAAAAGGCAAGTGCCCTCCCTTTCTCTATTCCCCAGCCCACCCTTCCTTCCTCCCCAACCTCAAAAGAAAACAGAAAATTATTTTTTTAAATTGTATTAATAATTTATGTTTAATACAAAAGGATGATTTAATGGTATCACCAAAGGTCATTCTCCCATTGTGCATGTCCTTCACTCTTGGCCCTGTACCCATCACCCCGTTCTTCACCCTCACGCTTCCATCCCAAGGCAAACGTGTCTTCATTGGAATCTATCAGTGTTGGAGTTCAATGTGGGGACGGAGGTTTAACACCATGACACTAATGAAAACCAACCATTCTTCACTTTCAAATGGTTAATTACTCCAAGAAGACAAATTCTTTTCTTGGTTTTTGCTTAAAAACATTTTATACATATATATGTATATATGTGTGTGTATGTATGGACATATGTATGTATATGCACATGTACATGTATATATGTATATATCCATCTCCAATATAAATATAGCATATGTGAGAGTTGTAAATACTCCTTGGTCATACTTCTGTCTTCCTCATGCTATCATATCTTCTGTGTTATGTTAACAACTCCATTTATTGACTGATGAAATCATGTGTAGACCTGTATCCTCCTGACATAGTTTATGTAGGGTATCTTCTCAAATAAAGTATAAAACATCAATGCCCTTGTTTTATTTGGATTCATTATTCAGTAGGGAAGTGTGTTGAATTTAAAGGTAGGTTGAAGTTTGGGAAAGTCCAAATATGTGCAAAGATTGTGGGATTCAGTATCATCTTGAGAGCTGGGACCCTGTTTTGCTGAAGGTCAAATAGCTTGCACAATGCTTAAGGTAGACCCTGAGTTGGATATTGGGTTGAGATGAATGTTTCAAGAAGGACATACATATATTTATAATTTGAGGCAGGGCACAAGAAAAGGATTGACGACCTCCAGCTCTATGTCATGATGTCCTGTCATTCCACAAATGTTGTTACTCAACCTCTTAGTTACAATAATTTTAGTTCCTAAGATGGGATAAAATATATTCCCTCGGATTTTTTTTTACCCCAAAGATTTTACGATTCTTTGGCATAATTACATTAAATCTCGTTTCTAGTCTCTCTTTCTCTCTCCTTCCCCTCCCTCCCTCTCTCTCTCTCTCTCCTTCCCAATTTCCCTTTCTCTCCTTTTTTCTTCTTTACAATATATAATGTGATTCCTTTAATGAGGAAGACTTATTTCCATTAATTTATTTCAAAAACATCAGTGGATTGTGGGGGAGAGAGAGGGAGGCACAGGCTGTAATGTCACTCATGGGGGTTCACCAGAGGTGTAGGAAGCTTTAAGGCAGGGCTCCCCACCTCGTCCCTATTGACATTTTGGACCAGAGAATTCTTGGCTGTGGGGTTTGTCATGTGCATTTTCTGATGTTTACCAGCATTTTCATCAGAGCAGTAGTACTCCTCCTCTGTCCCCCTCCCAGGTGTGTCTACCAGAAATGTCTCCAAACATAGCCAAATGTCCTCTGGGGAAGGGGAGGGTGCAAAATTGCCCTGGTTGAGAACCACTGGTATAAGGGTTTAGACATTACCATGCAATATCACACAGTATTAAAAGAGAAATTTCATTCAGGAAAATCAAGAGCTCCAGGTGTGCGTGCCCCAGCCCTTTCTAGACCAGCGGCTTGTCTGTACCACGTGGTAAACTTGTCTCCTTCCTCTAAGTGCATCTCCCTTCAAAGCCTGTAGCTAAGGATCAAGTTACAACACCATGTTTGGGTTTCAGACAGCAATGGAAATATCTTCCTCATCTCCATGTATCAAACACGTTGTTATCACTAGAATACCTGTTCACACCACCTTAAAAAAAAAAAGTGCAATTCGTAAAGCTCTGAGTGGGAAGAAACCCAAATAGGCTTTTTGAAGTTTCTATCCCAGTGAAGGAAGTTAACGTACCTAAAGGGCAAAAGACTTTCGTTCTTCAATTGTCCCTTGTAATAAATTACATTTTTCACCTGGCCCTTGTCTCCTGGCCACATAAAACTACAAGTTCATGGGACTTCCCTGGCAGTCCAGTGGCTAAGACTCCAGCGCTTCCACTACAGGGGGCATGGGTTCAATCTCTGGTCGGGGAACTAAGATCCAGCATGCCACGCAGAACAGCCAAAAATAAAAAATATATATATAAACTAAAATGCCATTAGAGTTTAAAAAAAAGTTACAAGTTCATAATTAGGCCCCTTGCAGGCATGGGACAAAAGTCCTCAGTGTATAAACTCTTTTTGATGAGTAAGTGGAACGTGCATTAAGTCTTCCCAGACAAGGGCTAATGTTCTCTGTACAGTGATATATATATAGTACGTACTTAATAGACATTTGTTGCGTTGAACTGGATTTCTCATTCTCCAAGGCCCAGATCATTTGTACTGAATTCAAAGTGCTACCACTATGCCTCATGAGCCTCACATGTAAAAATTCTCAGGATCCAGAATTCTGAACCACCTGACAACATGGAAGTTATGAGTAAATCTCTCTCTTCCCCAGCATGTGGCTGCCTTTACATTAGTGTCTTCCTGGGCTGCCTGAAGGCAAAAGTAATGTTTCTCAAAGTAGGATTTTTAAATGCTCTCTGAAGTCCAGGCCTGGTGGCCTGGCCTATTTATTGCCTAGTCCAGTGATGGCAAATGATGGAAATGCAGTGAGAGACAGCGGGTCCCACACCACATACATGAAACCCCCAACCTCATCCTTCTGCAGGGGACTACTCCTTCCTACTCCACACAAAGTCCAGGGAGGCCCTGGGGTCTTGCACTTGCACTTCAGAACGTCCTCACATCCTTGTGACCCATTATTTGGCATTTATTTTGAAATGACAATTCAAGGACTGGATAAGGTTACAGACTTCTAGGTCTGGAAGGTCCTTGATTAATAATCTCATTCAACTACTTGCCTGAAGCCAGGGTTCTAAGGTAAACAAAAACTGAGACAAACTATTGATAGCATCTTCCAATGCCTGAGGGCATGGTCGATACTATTGTCTTATAAAGACAACATGCTCCTAAAAAATCATCACCCCAGTGGTGACACAAAGAAGCAGTGGTCTAACAGGGAAACTTCAGAAATAGCAGCTGGCCATCCCTGAACCTGAACCTGGAGACTGCCTATCATGGCATCGACCACAGACATGCCAGGAAGGTACTCATTAGACACAAGGTAGATTTATCAGACCTGATGTCCTAGGTGAGGGGGTAATTTTTTGGCATGGATCATGAACATATATAGGGAGCTCCCAGGAATTCTACTTGAGCTTCTCAGAACCCATTCCTCTAATGTTTCAGGGCATGGAGGGGCACCTTGCCCTGAGCCATGCTCTATTCCTTGCTCCTGTTGGGATGCTCAATGTTACTTAGCTATTAACTAGGGATGTTCTATTTTAGCCTCTCTTTTCCCCCCATTACCAAGGTTTGCAATGTTCTCAATTATTCAAATCATCAGTGTAGGGCTCAGCAGAGGGTCTAATTACTGCCCTGCTTGCCACTTGCTGATTAGCTGCAAGGGCCAGGGAATGGCTTTAAAGCAGTTAAGTAGGGAAGAGCAGCTTCTTTGGAAAATTCTCCGGGAGTCTGGGTCTTATTAGGGAAATCTAGATGGTATAGCGTGGGAGAGTCACTGGATAAGGCCATCTTCTGACTGCAGATCATGGCCAGACACCCATGCCTTAGAGGAAAGCACAGTACTTGTATTAAATCAGCCAATCTCTATGAGTGTCTTAATCATAGTCCTTTCTCCTCAGACTTTTGAAAACATTCTTAAGTAGTAGCTCAAGTAGGCTTAGCAGACAAATGCTCAACTATAAGGGAGAGAGGCTGTGGAAGAGAGAAGATGCCAAGACATGGTTATGGGCATTCATATTTAAGCCATATGTCACTATTTGCCCAGCAAGCTGTCTGCAAGAGCCCTGAATGAGTTAATTCTTTTAACGAGAACATATATTAATATTTCTATCGTATAGATGTGCTAATCAAGCCTCAGAGGTTTAGATAACTTGTCCAAGGCTTCCCAGTTACTTGAGGCAGAGGTAGGGTTTGAAACCAGCAGTTGGGTTTAGTACACATGGTCTTAATCACCATCTTATGCCTCCTATCACATGGATTGAAGCTGCTGTCCAAGACCACAAGGGAGGGTTGTAAGCCAAAGAGCAAACAAACAAACAAAAACAACGGGGAAAAAGCAGTTTAGAATATATCACTTTCAGGATAGTCTTTCATTCATTTATTGATGTAATAAATTTAGGAGCAGTCTTCTATTAGAGGTACTATAATGTGCCAAAGCCTGAAGATATAAAGGAGATTTAAAACTCTCTCCCCAGACCATACCCCTCTTTATCCCATACTCTGGATCCCACAGTGAATAGAAGATCGTCTGTGTTGCTAATATCAAGGCTATAAGAAGATTCAAAGAGAGTGCAACGGAGGACAGGATTTCAGTTATGACTTGGATGATGAGTAACAGAAGAGTTTTTGATAAAGAGACTTCCCCAGCTTCTCTTAGTATAGAGACAACTTCTCACTCCTTTTGCCCTTGTGTTGTGGATGGAAAGGTCTAGGGCTTTGAGATCTACCAAACCAGAATTCCGTGGACGCCTTGACCTTCTCCTGGATATTACTCCAGGTGGAAAGCCAGACCCCTTCTCCCAAGCCCTTATGCAAACATTGACCTAGAAAGCAGGGTAATGTCTCAATCATAGTCTGACACCCTTGGGTCGCTGTTCCAGGGACACACTGCCTCTGCTCATTTCCATCTCTATGAGACGCAACAAGCCACTGCCTCCTGCTACTTAATGGAAAGCCCCACTGGTAGAGTTATGCGCAATGGGGCTGATCATAAACGTGATTTATGGAGTTAGTTTACTTACTGCCTCTGATGCCGGCCCCAGCTGCCAGGAGTTTGACCGACAATTTCTGTTTATCTATTTTTCACTATATAATATCTGAATTCACATTATAAATTCTTCTGATTGGAATTTCATGACATCTGCTCTGGTATTTATTGATGGTCTACTCATCAGGGACTCTGTCCTTTGTGGGGATGAGGTAGGCTCTGAGCCCCTCGTTCTGTCGGGGTGAGGCTAGGACCCTGACACCCTAAAGTGAGAGGACATTACTGTTACCTCTTGTACCTTGTGACAGATACCTGTGTATGTGTTAGAGATACAGTCACCTATGACAGAAGTCTCTTGTGATTCAAAACAAGTGGAAATAAATGACAGAGAGTAACTCAGAGTCAAAGTGGTGTTTGACCACTTGAAAGTAATCTGGTAGGGTAGGATAATCCAGATCCTGCCTGGATTATGGCTACTGTGTCTTTTCCTTTTTCCTCTTTTCTAGTCCACAGGTAGAACCAAATGACCACTAATCTCCAACCTTTGGATGGGGCTTTGGTTCATGCAGAGAGAAGAGAGTTGGACTCTCTCATCTTGAGTTGATGCTCTCCCCATGTTTAAGTTCCCATCATTCAAGCATAATCAGAGGAGTAGGGGTGAGAAGTCATTCTGAAATATCCAAGAAGATTCCCATACTAAATCAGGAGACTTCAAAGTTTGGCTAAAAGACCCAGGGAGAGTTATAATAGTGTTTATTCTCCTTGTAGGGTTTTCCATCCAGAAAGAATGGATCAGCAAATTTCCTTGAGACAAATGGGTTTTTTTAAAAAACAATACTGCATCTCTTTCATAAGAACTTCACTTTATTTTTTTCCAGAGAAATGAGGCCAGTTTCTACCATGTTTTTTTTTTTTTTTTTTTTTTTTTTTTGGTCCCTGCAGTGTTATACTCACAGCTGGAACTTCCCTCAGTTTTACTCTCAGTCAGCCCTGGCTGCCCAACTCCTGTAGTCCAGCTTCAGCAGAGCTGATATGGGCTCCAACCCTGAGCTTTCCCTGTTCTGGTCCCTCACTTGGGTCCCTAGAAGGAAGCTAACTTTCATTAAGCCCATAATATGCACCAGATAGGCATCTCACTAAACCTTCACTGAGCCATCATAACTATCCCCTACGAATTATGTATTTTTATCTTCATATTTCTAGATAAGGAAACTGAGGCTTGGAGAGGCTGAGTCTCAGAAAGATTAATTTTCTTGTCAAATGACACAAACAAGTATTAGGCAAGGGCAAAATTCAAACTTTTGTCTGACTAACTGCTCAGCAAATTTTGTTTCTGTTTGATACCACCTGTGAGGTTTGTCCCCCAAACGGCAAGGAAGGAAAAATACGTCTCACTCTCCCAAAGTTTTTTTCATCCATTAATCAACTGGGGACCATGGCCAAGTCATTTAAATTCTTTGGGCCTCAGTTTTCCCATATGTAAAAGACACATAGTCATACTATGATCTGTTCTTATAGGATGGAGTCATATGAGACATGCACAAAGTGCTTGGTACTTGGTCTTGCACTTAATAAGCCTTACATAAATGGTAGGATCATTATCATAATCATCATCACCATCATCATCATTATTACCATTGTCATCACCACCATCACTATTATCACCATCACCATCATTATTATCACTGTCATCCCCACCATCACTATCATAACCATCACCATCATCACCATCATCATCAGCAGCAGCAGCAGTTTCATCATCTGCTTGAGATTGGTCTCCATATTCCCCTCCTCTAAGAACTAAATGCCTCTCTGACTGGCCTTAGATGCACTTTGGGAGGCTTTCTCTCTATTGAGGTAGACAGGAAAGCCCCTGACAGCATGGAATTACATTATTGATTTGTGCCTCCCAAGGCCAAGCCCTTTTGAGATTCATTAAATCAAACAATAAAAGAAAACCCCAGGAGTTAGACACTTTTCCAAGTATTACCCAAATTCAGTCCATCTCTCCTCAGCTTCCCCAGCTTGGTCATGACTATTTGTTTCTGACTGTTACACAACAAGAAGGTTACTGGCAGCCACTAATGGATCCAAGAATAATAACAACTCCCAGAGCTTCAAAACTAGAATATATTTTATGAAAGTAAAATTTGGTCCTGCTGTCAAAAACTGAGTGATAGAGAGGGACAAGGGAAGGGCAGAAGCTATCATTTAAGGTTCATCTGTTTGTTGCTTAGCTGGACCTTATTATTCCCATTTTCCAAATAAGAAAACTGAGTCTCAGAGAGGCTGACTTGCCTAATGCCACCCAGCTGGTAAATGACAGAGGTGGAATTTGAACATAGGTTCATCTGATTCTGAAGGTCATGCTAGTTCTATAGTGTTCTGCTACTTTTATAAACTCACAAGGACTTGTAGACACGTATACACCTGCACATGATGGAGTATACATTGCAGTTTTCCAGAAGCTCCTCTGGGCCAGCATTTCTGAGCTGGTTGGAGTCCAAGGCCAGAGTCACCACTCCCCTCCCATCTGTAATCTTTATGGGCCAGGGGTAGAAGATCTTTCCAAGCCCTAAGCCGTCTTTATATTGCTTTGAGACCTTGAGAACAAGCAAGAAAAATCTGGAAAGTATGGCTGCCTCAGTGTTAGACCATCTTATTCCTGTGCAGGTATCTTACACCATCTACTTTACAGGTCTTAAGATAGGAGCATGGCAAGGTGATGTTCTGTATTAATAACCTGAATATACAACAGACAACCAACATTGGGCGTATATAAACCATGGCTACTTTCTACCAATAAAACAAGGCAAAACATTCTGACTTTCGTTTCATAGCATCAAAGTCAGAATTATTACTAGGGCTCCTCTGATCCAATGCCTAGGTCAATTCTCTGGCCGTGGTGTTAGAAGGTGTTCTTCTCTGACACTTTTATCTGGATACCCGAGTCTCCGTGAGCTGAGACTCAGTTTTCCTACCTGTAAAAGACAAGAACAGGGTGCTTTCTAAAAATAATTCTTTTACCTCCATGGGCTGTCTACTGCTCTATAGATATAGCTGAGTGAGTATAGAGGATGTGTGTAATATGAGGCATTTACATAAAAAGAGGCAAGCAAAACACACCTTGCAATTTAAAAAAAAAAAAAAGCAAGAGGAAGCTGCTTTTCCCATAAAAGGCCGATAATTTTTTAAAAAGAAAAAAATAAGATCAACAGTACAAGTTAAAACAACAACAACCAAACAATCAAATAAAAACAACAGTTGAAACAGTAGGAGTTAGTGAAAGACAATGTCACCCCCAAAGTGAATTCAACTCTGTCTGCAATAATTAAAGGTCAGAATAGGTTAGGTAATTGTTTGCATTTTTACAGCTGTTTAAAAAATGGCAATTTTACTACTAATAATAATGCTGATGATAGTAATGGAAAGTATTATCATTATATTATTATGGTGATCATTAAAATCTGCCACCTAATGATGTCTTAGACAGGTATTATTATGCTCATTTTAAAAACAAAGTTAATAAAGTTTAGGGAGGTTAAAAAAATTGTTCAAATGTACTCAGCAGGGTTTTTCAATGTCTACGCTGTTGACACTTTGGGCCAGATAATTCTTTGTTGTGGGTGGCTTTCCCGTGAGTATGTGAGCTGGAGCCAGATTGTACCATGAAGGGTGTTCAGCAGCATCCTTGACCTAGGTGCCAGTAGAAAACCCCTGTCATGATAATCAAAATCCCCAGATATTGTCAAATGTCCTTCGTGGGGACAAAATTGACCCTGGTTGAGAACTACTGTCTTAAAGGATAGAGTTGGGTTTCACACCAAGGTCTGCAGACCTACTAAACTCAATGCCATTATGCCGCTTAAAGGAATAATAATCTAAGAAGGAGTTTTCTTGTAAAGATGGTGGAGTTAAGCACAGGAACAGAATGTCTCCCTCCCAATAATTAAAAAGGATCAGAGAAAGAACCTGAAAACAATTTACTAAGTAGGAAACAGATAAGGACTGGGGTGTAGCCTCACGACATAAACTTCAAAAAGTACTGTCTGTAAATATAAACACTCTGGTGGACTTGGTATGGTTCCTCTTCCTCCCTCAGCCCCTAGAAGTGATGCTGGAGAAAATGTGAGTTGAAAAAAAAAAAAAAAAAGCTGATATTTGCAGATAAGTGGCTGAGCAAGTGTTGGAAAGTCAAGGGCAAACCCTTGTGTGTAGAAGCCCCTGGTTACTTGTGAACATCTCAACAGAGGCAGGAAAGTCGATTAGAGCTCCCCAGGGCTCAGGGCTCCACTCTGTCTGGGGAGAGATCCAACCACACCTCCCGGGTGTCCAGCTATGGCTGGGCTATCCGCCAGATATTCTGTCAAAGTACGTTTGCACCCCACCGAGTCCTTCAAAACTCGTTCCCTGCTGGGCAGTCCCTCTTTCCTCTCTGGATTTTCTCCAGCTACAGAAAACTGATGACACACATTACTCAACTCTCAAACTCCTGCTGGTGGATAAAGGCTTCTGTTCAAGTGGGAGGAGTGTCAAAGAGAACTCACCCAGTCTAGATCAGAATAAATAGAAGGTCTGAACATAATTGCCCATGTTAGGAAACACCTAGTAAAAATGCAATATATTTACATATTGCAAATATTGCAGTATATTGTAATATATTGCCAAGTGTATATATATATACATATATACACATATATATGCATGTGTATATATATATATATATATGTGTATATACACACACACACACACACACACACATATATATATATATATATATATACTTGGCAATATAAAACATAATGTAAAGTAACAAAAGGTGGTGGAAACCATTGCAAGTATTTCTCCATTTCTCCTAGTGGGACATTAGTCAATATGATAGAAAATGAAACAAGCAATTTAAGAATGACTCCAACATTTTAATGTTTTTCATATTTGTGTATCAACCATAGATTAAGTTTTTCGTAATTATCGTTTCTTATGATGAGTAAACACTAATGGGGAAAGTTTAACTATTACTCAATTCAATAATTTTATCTAAGATAGAAAGTATACTAGAGTGTATTAAAAATGTTATTTACTTACTGAATATGTACAGATGATGGCTTACAATAATGCTTATCTAGTTGGAGTGTTATTTCTAGGTGGTGAGGTATTTGGTGAAATTTTTTGCATCCTTTAATTTTTTTGTATATTGTTTAAATGTTTATAATGTGCACATATCATATTAACAAATAAGAATAAAGTTGTTTAAGAAAGTACAGAATCAAGAGAGAGAAAGATGAAGGGAAGAAGGGAGAAAGGAAAAGAAAGAAAGGAAGGAAAGAAGGAAGGAAGAAAAAGAAAGCAAAAGAATGTGAGAGAAAGAGAGATAAAGGGAGAAGGAGGAGTGGGGCTAATATAGGTGGGGGGAGGCACAGGAGGATATGGTCCATTTATTCTGCTTGGGGGAGCTAGTAGAATATAGTTGAAAGTGTAGAATATATATGGGCTTTGGAGTTTTAGAGACCTGGGTACATCTTACATCGGCCACTTAACCAGAGGGTCCCTAGACAAGTTCCTTAAACTTAAGTCTGAAGTTTCCTTATCTGTGAAAAGAGCAATCACACTTGCTTTTACAAAGGTTGTTTTGAGTTTGTAATGGACATATGCCAGCACAGTGCCTAGCATTGGATAGTCCCTTAAAAGATGCCAGCTTCCTTTCAAATAGCCTCTGGTAATTCTTTTCCTATTCATCCATCCATCTATCCAACCAACCATCCATCCATCTATCCATCCAACCATCCATCAAGAAGCTTTTATCAGACAGGTGTTTACTAACAGCTAGTAAACCTCAATAGAAAAGATTCAGTCCCTGTCCTTGGCAGAGCAAGCAGGCCAGAGAGAATGAGAAGAGGGAGACCCTGAAGCTTTGGAGTCAGAAGATGCAGGTGCTTCTGCAGAGAAGCCCCGGTAACTGTTCATTAACCATTCGCTTCAGAGGAGGTCTCCTGCACCTTTGCTTGGCACATCTGAGTGGCATTTTTCTGAGACCTCAGGAGACAGATGGAGAATGTGTCATTTTCATTTCACTTCCACCACCTCTTCTACCTCTGTTCTGACTCTCACCGTGAAGTCCTCTGGCTCTTTCTCATGGCTTTGAAATCGAGAAAGACATTTTGGAATTCAATTAGCCACACAGTTGCCACAGCAACGAAAACATATAAGCTTAAATGATTTATACGCACAGACAACACTTCAGAAAGGAATAAATTTAATCCTGCAGCTGGGAATGAAATGGACTGTACAATAAGAAAAGTGTATTCTTCTCTCCCCCATGAGAGGCTTCCAGGTCTTAATGTGATCTCAGTGAGCACTGAGGCTGAGGGAAGGAGGCAGCCCGTGAGCAGCTCACGCCCACAGCCAAGGTTGGGGTTCACATGGATCCTTGCTCTACAACTGCTGGGACATTCTGGGCCAGCAAAGCCAGGCGTGAGGGTGTGTATTAATCTATGGACCAGAAGCATGTCTCCCCTAAGGTCATCTTCCTCTCCTACTGATGCTGTATGTGGGTTTGTACACACCCACACCCACAAATCCTGAGATTGGCTTCACAGTAAAGTGAGATCCTTCGCAGAGGCATAGAATCGAAGGAGCTGGTTAGAAAAAATAAAAGAAAAAGAAAACGAAAATCCCTGCATATCAGGTATTTTGCAACAATTTCTGCTTTACTCCTGTATTACTCTCCTGTTATAGGTCGCAGGACCCATTGGTACCATTGGGCTAGGAGCACTTTTTAAAGTGGATTAATATCTACCTGTACTTTATTTCTGCTATAAGGGAATGTTTAGTCTTTATGGGCCATATGTGTGAAAACAAATGAAAGCAGACAGTATCTTGAAGTAGCTATCTTTTCTTTTTCATTTATTTTCCTATTTTGCATATATATTGACCCTTTGGAATCACCTAGAACAGGAGTTTATTAATTTTCTTTCATTGTGCACTCCTATTAGTTGAACATATACATATGTATTTACTTATAAAATATGCACATGCACTATGATCCATCCATATATATTCAAAGCTAATAAAGCATATTTTTTAAAGTTTTTTGAAAAAAATGTATGGAAGTCAATATTTTCTCTCAGACCTAAATGAATCATCTTCACCCCACTTTGGAAACCACTGAGCAGGGGGCATCTGCATTGCTTCAAGAAGAATTAAGGTGGTTAAAATGGGAGCCGTAGAGAAAAAATAACTTAAACGTCCAGTACAAGATCTTGAGGATCAAAATGGAAGATCATGAGGGGTCTAGGCACCGTGGGCTCCATAATAATAGTGGAGAAGAATAGAACCAGGTGCAGACGATACTAACCTTCACGTTCTCCACCCACTCAGAGAACTGGAGAGGGGAGGGGCGAGGAGCTCGTGGAAAGAGCCCCATGGCTCTTGGGAGCCACTGAGACATCAAGCCAGTCTCTCCTTCACTCCCCACCAATTGGATGGTCACTGTGGCACCTGGGCTGAGGGGCTGTGCTTCCAGTTGTTCCCTCCCCCTTGAGGGCTCTCCACAACAGCAACTGCAGGGGGCCACTGAGTGGTCCAGCTGATGGAGACCACCTCTGCTTCCAAGACTTTGCTGAGTCCGTCCAAACTGCCCCGTCTGGACTACTCCATCCTCAAGTGCCCAGGACATGTAGAATCACTCCCCCCTCACACTACCCAAGTGGAAGATGGTGCAGGATCCCTGACACTCATAAGATGGTGGTGACTGTGTGCAGGGGTAAGCCCAGCACCGCTCCTTGATGGGACTGGAAAGTGATGAAACACATCACTAAGACCCCACTAATTGGTATCCACTAATTTAGCATTGTTGGATTTCGGTTTTTCCTTGCAAATATTTTCTTTTCCAGTAGTGAACGTGTATGCCACAAATCAGCACACAGAAGCTCAAATTCCAGACAAAACCTTAGCATGCAATTTCTGTGTAATGCTTAACATCTAGGAAAATCATGAAATATTCCATTTGCCAGCTTTCGTTCATGTATTTGAGGAAAAAAAAAACCGGCAGTAATTTATTCATATCGTATAATTCAGGATTTTCCCCATTTCAGACAGTTCTTCCCCTAGGTATGCATAGACCTTGAAGTTGGATAAAGGGTTTGAATTCTTGCTGTACTACATAGGCACGGTATAGTCTCGGGCATACCACTTAACCTCTGAGAGATCAGTTTCCCAGTCTGTAAAATGGGGTTGGCAATACCACCTTTGCTGAATTGTTGTAAAATGTATATGTAATCAAAAGCACCTTGCCTTGGACCTAGCACACCAAGACCACTCAGTTTGTAGCTGTTCTTGTCATGGTAATTAGTATAAATGAATGAGATTTTCCTGTTTGCCCATTCATATATGTTTCCATGTATTCATATGTATATATGCATCTCTTTCCTGTATTCATATGTGTATGTTTCCATGAATTCAAGTAAGGTAGGACAAACTCTGTGTGTGTGAAGGGTGGTTAGTTTTTAAAGGGACAGACTCCCTTTACCACTGTGCATTCATTGGGGTTGGGTTATTCTAGGCCTTCAGTAGAACTTTGAGCAGGGCTAGTGATAGAGGGACAGAGCATTAAGGAGCTTCTGTGGATGTCTGCGACTGCTTCTCCCCCTGCAAGTGGGGACAAGACCCCTGCTGGGCTATCAAGGTAAAAGTGGATGATATTTTAAAATTGTTGTATTTTTTTATTGTGGTAAAATAAATACACATAACATTTGCTATTTTAACCATTTTAAAGTGTACAATACCAGGTATTAAGTACATTTACGATGTTGTGTAAACATCACTGCTATCTAATTCCAGAACTTTTTCATCATCCCAAGCAGAAGCCCCATATCCATTCAGCGGGAACTCCCTATTTCTGCCCCATCCCCCCTTCCTGACTACCGCTGATCTTTCTGTCTCCATAGATTTGCCTCTTCTGGACATTTCATATAAATAGGATCATACAGTATGTGGCCCTTTGTGACTAGCTTCTTTCGTTTAGCATAACGTTGTCAAGGTTCATCTGTTCCGTAGCATGTGTCAGTACTTCATTCTTTTTTATGGCTAACGATATCCCATTGTGTGGATATATTGCCTTTTGTTTATCCTGTATTTGTTGTTTAATCCCATCAGCCCACATGGCATCCTGATGTGGTAGACTTGAGTCACGCAGGCCTCACGTTCAGTGACACGGTCTCAGGCACTCGTGTGTTCTGAGACTTTTGGTATGTGCCCACCTGTGAAGTGAGGGTAATGACGATTGTCAGGGTTATTGGGGCAATTGAATGAGATGAGCATATGCATATGAGCGTACCTGGCACGTGGGCGGTATCTTAATCCATTTTTGCTTTTTGTTTTCCTCCAATTTCTTTAGCTTCATAAATGTTCTTGATAAAACAACCGTCATGGAAACTGAAGGCTCCCAGTGGGGTGCACACCAGGCAGGCTAAGCCTCGGTTCTGGACCTCACTCTGGCCCCTGGGGCAGGGCTGGACCCCCTGCTGAGCCGCTGGAAGCTACCCCCTTCCCCATCAGTCTAAGTCATGCTGTTCTTCCTCTCCATCCCGCTCCTAGAAGCTTCCTGAAACTCTCATCAAACATCAAGTAGCAACACCTACAGCCTAATATAGGGTGAGGGGAGCAGCCTCAGCCCCGGAATGTCAGATGAGCCCACAGAGCTCCCGGGAGAGTCAGGAGTGTCAGTGTGTTAACATATGTAAAGTAGCTCGCACTTAGCAAGCCACAGGAAGGTTATTCCCTTTCCTTGAAAACAGTGACTAGGTCTTATTCATCTGTGGACTGAGGTCTACCTGGTTTGTTCTGATGGGGGGCTGGCGCTTGAGCCAGTGGGGTCTGCAGATTCACCTCAATTCCCCAAATTGCTGCTAATTAAGTTACGAAAAAAGTTTCCATTTTCTGAGCTCCTTCGGAATTGCAGATAAGGAATTGTGAGCCTGTTGTATTTGCCAGGGAAATACCAAGCTCTGTCCACAGAGCCAGCCGGAAAGAGCTACTTGCCCCATGATGCCTGTCCCCCTTGGGAGATGCATACAGGTGAGTAAACCTAATAAAGCAATGGTCTTGGGAACGAGGGAGGGTGAGGCAGCTCCAGGAAGGCCCAGGCTCCCACAGCAGGCAGTGCTTAATGAGGCCCTTTGGCACAAGGCCAGTGACTCTTGACCAGTTCCCTGGGGGCTGGATTTGCTGAATCTTGTGAAAAGAGGCATCGCTCTGCTGGAAAGTCAAGGGAGATGAGCGCACATGGACGGGCAGTGAGTCACCAGAGCCCTGAGCTCTCCAAGCCAGGCCGGTGCTGCCAGCGGGGTGTTGGCCACACTCCAAGGCCTCTGGCTGCTTGCTGTGTAGCCATCACCTTGACGGCCCAAATGGGCATCCACAGGGCCTCCTTGTTTTGCTTTAAAGAAGGCCTCAGACAGTGAGCTTGGTATTTCCCTGGCAAATACAACAGGCTCACAATTCCTTATCTGCAATTCCGAAAGAGCTCAGAAAATGGAAACTTTTTTCTTACCTTAATTAGCAGCAAAATCTGACCTGATCTGAACTCACTTTGCTGCAAAAATGTGACCTTATCTGACGCGAGGTTATCCATGTAGTGTGAATATTTATGTGTTTGATTACAGGTGCTACCTTTGGCCCTGCTGAGGGTGCTGGAGGACATAGAGTATATGCACAGATTCTTTTCCTCAAGACGGCAAACATCTGCACCCTGAAATGCAGCCGGCCCTGAGGATTCCAGAAGAGGCACTGGGCACCAGGACTTATGACATTCCGTAATTTTCCAGCACCGGGGGAATGGCATGTTCATCTTCTAGTGTCTGCTTTAGTGCGTGCCTTCTGGATGCAAGGACCAGAAATCTCAGAAAAGGGAGTTAGTAAAGCTACGTGGTTTTCTCCCTGGGAACTAGAGGAAGAAATGAAGGCTCATCATAGATGGAAACAACTTTAGGCCTCTCTCTCTCTTCCTCTCTCTCTCTCTCTCTCTCTCTCTCTCTTTCCCACTTTCTCCTCTCATGGGGCTGCGGCATGGTGCTTCTTCTCTTTCCTTCCTTCCCCCCTTCCCCCACCCCTCTCTTGTCCTGTCTCCCCCTCTTCCCTTCCCTGCCCTCCTCTCCCCTCCTTTTTGCTTCCTTGTTTTCTCCCTGACCCTGGCTCTTCTCTGGGCATCTGCTCCTTTCACTCTCCTTTGCTTCCTCTGCTTCCTCATCATTGCCAGGGCCTCATGAGTTTGGCTTGCACAAAGCTCATCGATCATCTGACTATATTTCCACACTTCATTCCATCCTGCTTTCTGCTGTGATGTGCTCCATCTTTCTGTGTGTCCCAGTTGGACAAAAAGAATTCTAGGGCTTCCCTGGTGGCGCAGTGGTTGAGAATCTGCCTGCCAATGCAGGGAACACGGGTTCGAGCCCTGGTCTGGGAAGATCCCACATGCCGCAGAGCAGCTGGGCCCGTGAGCCACAATTACTGAGCCTGCGCGTCTGGAGCCTGTGCTCCGCGACAGGAGAGGCCGCGACAGTGAGAGGCCCGTGCACCGCGATGAAGAGTGGCCCCCACTTGCCACAACTAGAGAAAACCCTCGCACAGAAACGAAGACCCAACACAGCCATAAATAAAATAAATAAATACTAACACGTCATAAGCTTGTTTTAAGGATTAAATGAGTACCTGTACGTTGATTAGAACAGCACCTGGCACCAAGTAAGCCCTCCATAAACATAGGCCATTATCATCATCATTGTTAAAAAAAAAAAAAAAAGAATTCTAATTGTCTCAGCTTATTTTTTCATTCATGCCAGGTGTATGGAAGGACCACCCTTGTTAGGTGCTCGCCCTGGAGCAATCTGCTGTGTTAGGGGAAGGGATCGTGTGATACAAAATATGGCTGCCTAACCTGACCCTCGAGTGGGTGCAGGCGTTCATTTCACTTAGATGAGACTATGGCTGGTCAGGCTCCGAAAGTCCACTACATGGTCCAGACTCCAGCATTGCTGGTGGATACCAAATAGGACCAGAGACTGAACAATATCTTAGCAATTTTTAGTACCCTTAGTTGGCTCCTTCCCTTTTTGCCATCCCTATCCCTGCAGATACACAAATACTCTGTTCTTTCACGTTGCCCTGACTTGACAGGGCTCCTCTTTTGCGCTGGTGCAGAGTCACATGCCACCAAGACTCACCATTGCAGACATTCCCCATCCCTGGGTCAGTGCTTGTCAATTCTATCCAACCCTAATGTACTGGTACTTCCCATGGCAAAAGACATTGAGACCGGAGCAAACTCAAAATAGGGCTTCTCTATGGTAGGTGTCTGATACACATTAGTTACAGTCATTTGGATGAATACACCAAAGAGTCAAAGAATCAATGAATAACGATGCCTCTGTGAGCACATCTATTGTGTTTCAACGCAGTAAAGTGGGGAGAATGGGTTTTGCTGATGGAGTAGATGTCAACGCAGTCCTTTAATAGCACATCCAGGGGTGGTTCCTTCTGCATCAATGTGGGAAGTCAAAGCCAAGGAGACTGGGATTGCTGGAGTCCTAGGCAGTCTGATCCTAGAGTCCCATGCAGCCCCTTCCCCGCCTCCCTCAGTGCTGGTAGACATGGGAGACCATGGGCTGGCAGGGCTTGGACGGAGCAAGGCCAGGCATCTTGGGATCCAGCTGGGCAGGACCCCACACCCAGCCATGCCATTGTCAGAAGCAGAGAGAATCCTCAATGGAAGGGGAAGGCTTGCCGTGTCAGCAGGAGCTGTTTAAATAGCTTTTCTTGCTGGCAGGGTGCTAATGAAGTACTGACATGGGGGGTGGTGGTGGGGCGGGGAGGGAGGCAGCGGGGGCTTTCTGGGAGAAAGAGCAGATCTGAGCTGGCTTCAAAGGCGCTGAGTTAGGAGCCAGAGAAGGCGGCCCTGCCCACCTGCCCTGTGTCAATTGGGGCCCTTCTTAGAGAGCAGAAGAGGACCGCTCGGGGTTTCTGAGCATAAATCCTCTTTGTCTCACAACTTTCAAGTCGTCCTCCTCCTCATTCTTTAGAAGCCAAAGTGCTAACTATTGTTCTGGGCCAAATCTCATGCTAGACCACCTGGACGCGGAGTGTCCTCACTCCTGGGCTTGTCTCCCATCATACAGAGGGGCTCTGGGACTTATTTCCTCTCAGAGGGACTCCATTCCCTGGGGACCCACTCCCTCCTTGCCAGGGGAGTCTGTAAAGGGCATACAGTTCTATCACTCTTTCCAGCTGGATTAAAAAAAATTTTTTTTAATTATTTAAAAATTTCTCTTCTAGAAAGCTAGCAAGGTACCTTTGTTTATGTCTCTCCATTTTTTTTTTAATTAATTAATTTATTTATATTTTTGGCTGTGTTGGGTCTTCGTTTCTGTGCGAGGGCTTTCTCTAGTTGCGGCGAGCAGGGGCCACTCTTCATCGCGGTGCGCGGGCCTCTCATTATCACGGCCTCTCCTGTTGCAGAGCACAGGCTCCAGACGCGCAGGCTCAGTAATTGTGGCTCACGGGCCTAGTTGCTCCGCGGCATGTGGGATCTTCCCAGACCAGGGCTCGAACCCATGTCCCCTGCATTGGCAGGCAGATTCTCAACCACTGTGCCACCAGGGAAGCCCATGTCTCTCCATTTTAAGGACAAAAAGAGTTGGCATCTATGAAATCAAACCATATGAAAGTCCCATATTTTGTAGGTCGGAAACAATTTTATGTAGGCAATGTCACGTTATTCAAACTATAACTTTTGCCTGGAGTTGGGCATCATGCAGATTGGAAGTCAAAATGCTGGGTGTTCTCAGGATGGTGTGTGTGCGCACCAGGGTACAGGCTGGGGTGGCCTGGACTTGGAAGCTGAGAAAAAGCATAATGATGATGATGCTACAGAACTAATGATCACATGTATTGAGCCTTTATCACATTCCATAATAAGAGATTTCTCTGTAATAACTCATTTAATTCTCACAACATCCCCATGAGGTAACTATTGGGCAGGTGAGGGACTTAAGTCCCAAGGAAATTAAGTAACATGCCCAAGATCACCCATGAAGATACCAGAATATGGTCCAGGCAGAAGCACCCCAGAAGCTTAGCTCTCTCCCCAGCTGTGAGGGAAAAGGAGGAACTGCAAATATGAGAGGTATTCTGGAAGCCTCCCACCTTCTCACTGGCTGTAGGAAGTCCAGGTAGGGTGTGCTATGGAAAGAACAGCCCTTTAGATGTTAGAAAAACTTGGGTGTATTGGGTGTGGATACCAGCTGTACTTTTACCCAATCAAAAGACATTGGGCTGGAGAAACCCTTCCACCCATTTCTTCAATAGCCCAGAGACATATCTTGACCCTACATATTAGTTGCCTAGGGCTGCTTTAACAAATTACCATGAGCTTCATGCCTTAAGACAACAGAAATTTACTCCTTCACATTTCTGGAGGCTGAAAATTCAAAATCAAGTTGGCTGCAGGGCAGTGCTCCCTCTGAAAGGTCTAGGGAAGAATCCTTCCTTGCCTCTTCCTTGGCATTTCTTGGCTTCTGCCTGAGTCTTCACATGGCCACTTTCCCTCTGTGCATGTATCTTTGTTCAGATTTCCTTCTTCTTATAAGGACACTGGTCATTAGGTGATGTCCCATCTCAATCCAGTGTGACCTAATTTTAACTTGATTCTATCTCTAAAGAGCCTATTTCCAAATAAGACCACATTCTCAGGTTTTAGGTGGATATGAGTTTTGGGGGACACTATTCAATCCAGCACACCCTGCTTGGCCATCAGCTTTAGCTTAACACTAATTCATTCATTCATTCAGTCAGTCAGTCACAAACATTTACTGAGCACCTAGTGTCAGACACAATGTTAGATACCGGGGAAACATGTTGAATAAGTCAAGGTCATTCTGCATAAGGAGCTCAACCACCAACTAGTTGAAGAGACAGATGTGCCCACAAGAAAGCTCAGTAGAGGTTTACGGAACCCATGATCGGACCCCTGTTCATAAGTCTTGGGGGAAAGGTCAAGCTGGCTGTGAAAGGGCATTGGTCAGGAAAGGTTTCACAGGTGAGGTGGTGCTTGTGCTGAGACTTTTCTGAAGTCAGTCTTTCCTGAAAGGGGTTTGCAGAATGGACAAAGTGGGAAGGTGCTCTGGGTGGTGGGCATGGTATGTGCAAAGGCTGGGGCACCTTGAAACTGCCCCTTGGGTTTGGGGTTCTGCAGATGTTTCGGCACTGATCCCAGAGCAGGGGTACAGACCCCACTCACACGGAGAAAGGACCTTGCCAGGGGAGGCAGTGACTGACCCTGAAGGCCAGCAGTGGGTCACATCGTGATGCCAACAAGTCTCAACTGGGGACAGGGCAGCAGGTGGTCTAGGAACACCCTGTCCCTAAACAGTGCTGGTTACTTTTAGCCTCTCTTGCCTGGCCAGTTTGCCTTGAGAAATAAAAGAAAGGACAAGAGGAAAAGAAGCAGGGAGCCTCTGTAGCCATTTGATTATCACGAGAATCCCATTTTACAGGTGGGGACATCGAGGGACAGAGCTGTTAAATGATTTACCCTAAATGACAGAGCAAATAAACGTCAACGTTTCATACCTTGATTACCGGGATTGACTCAGTGTATTGTTCCAGTGTACCCCACTGCCTCCCAAGGAAGGCAGAAAAAAAAAAATCCACAGTTACCAACAAGCCAATTAAAAGGCAATTCTTTTTATTACATAGCAGGTCTTAGGCTTACCGAGGGATTTGGCACCATCACAAAATTATGTTTAAATAGCAACCATCTAATAACAGCCCTCGCCCCGCAGCTTCCCTCCCTGGGTATTTAAATGTGCCCTGATAGATCACAAACTGCTTATTTTAGGGAAAGAGAAGAGGAAACCAAAAGGCCAAAGTGTTAAAAGCTACCACCTATTAAAGATCAATCAGAAATGAAGAGGCATTCATTAATGCTTCCTGGGAATTATAAGTCAATGAAAATGCGATTTCATTAAAAAATCCTATTGTATTAACTGCAGATGCCTCCTCCGGCAAAAGCTGCCACCCTGGCTACCACTCAGCGGGAATTTTTAAAAAGGAGATTTGGACCCAGAGCACTTATGAATCAAGTTTTCACCGGATGTACAATTTTTTCAGAAGCACACCTCTCCTTGTAAAGCAAGATGGACTGTCCCAGCGATTGAAACAGCAGTAAACTCTCTGTAAGAATCTGGCAGCTGAAGACACGTGGTTGTGTTGGCAGAAAGAGCTTTGGCTGGAATCGCTGACATGTTGGGGTTACCCCCAGCGTGGTCGAGCCCCTAAAGACCCCAAATGTCACTCAAGTCCCTTGGAATACGCAACCAAATTAAGAGCGCTGCGCGTATTGTGGCAGCCCCCAGGTTATTCCAGAGTAAACAGGGATCTTTGTTTCCAAAATGGAATGAAGAATAGAGGAAACTGTTCTAATGTGAATCAGGCATAAAAAGTCATGAGCTCAAGTCCTAGCTCTGTACTAACTATCTGGGTGGAACTGGGCGGCACTGGGCAAGTTCTTATGTCTCTCTTGAGCTTTGTTTCCTCACCTGTTAAATGAGCAGGGAGAATTAGATGCTTCGGTTCTGCACTTCCGGCTCTGCCATTTTAGGATCTCTGACCAGGCAGGTATGATGTCAGAGGCCTCCACGTGGAGGACCTGGCCTGGGACTGAAGCCTGATCTATCAAGGTAGGACTGCTATTGAGGCCGTGGGCCAGGATGGGGGACACGAGCTACTGCAGCTTTTACAACTTCAGGACCGGGAGGAAGCGATCGATACAAGTCAGATGGAAAGGACATAAGCAGCAGGGGAAATGTTATTGGCAAAGGGAGACACTTAAACCCGTGAAACTGAAACCATAAGGCAAGGACGGTGAGGCCTTGACGCACGGCCATAGTATCCGCGGTGTGACCTTGAGCTGAGCTTCAGCAAAAGAGGGAAACGAGCCTCTGGAGGTGCGGTGGGTGTTAAATCCTCTCCTTGTTCAATTGGCAGCCTGTGCTCCCCTTAAAACCTCCCTGCTCTCCGACCCACGGCTCCCTGCCTCCCCCCTCCTCTCTCTCTCTCTCTCTCACACACACACCCTCAATAGGAATATTATAGAATATATTACTTTCTGTCTTAAACAGAAGACATTGTCATTACTGGAAACTCTGCTTCCCTGGGATTCTCAGCAATGCAGGGATGGAAGGAGAAAGTTTGCTTTTAATGAACCGCCCGCCACAAGCCAATTCCAGAGTCAAGAAGAATTGACTCAGACCCTCTTCGAAGGGCACCCCGTAGGATAAATGAAGAGGCTGATGTACATGTATGACCGCTGTCAGATCCGATGCCAACGGTCACGGTGTTGACAGCCGTCATCTGCAGAGGGCTGCTCTGTGCCACACCCTGCGCTGGGTGGTTTCCATTGGCCGATGCGGATGGGAGAGCTATGCTACAGGCAGCCTTGGTCTGCTGTTCACAGCTGCACAAGAATTCTGTTGAAGAGGAGAAGGGCTTTCTTTTTTAGGAAAACAATTTGATGGGGCTGCTGATCATGAAATATGGGCTTGTCTGGGTAAGAGTGGGCAGAGAGTAAGGAAGGGTGAAATTACTCTACTGAAGAAAGCAACAGGCTGGAGCAGAGAGAGATGGAGGGTGTGGCTTACACGGGAGGAGGGATGGCGAAGAGGTCAGAAGAAGCATCCAGGGGCTCAGGGGGAAGAGCCCTACTACTTAATAGTAGAAGATACTACCATTAATTATCAACCTGTGTTAGTTTTCCCTTATGCCACAGTCTCAGCCCTCCACTGTTGCCTCCAAAGAAATGGTTTTCAAGGGGGAGGCGATTTTGTCCTCCACGCATTTGGCAATGTCATCTGGAGACATTTGGGGTTGCCGTGACTGAGCGGGGGAGCGCTACTGGCATCTAGTGAGTCATGACCCAAAGATGCAACTAAACGTCCTCCATGGCACAGGTCTGCGTCACAACAAAGGGCTATTCAGTCCCAAATGTCACCAGTGCTAAGGATGAGAAGCTCTGCTCCAAACTCTTAGTCGACTCTGCGGCACACCCAGCCTTGAATTAGCCGAGCTGTGGGAATGAAGGAAAAGGGGGCTGTTTCAGGCTGAGGTGGAGCTGGGTAGTGACAGGACAGCAGCCACTGGTGTGGGCTGCCCAGCAGGATGACTGGGAATTCACCCAGAGGGAGGACCCAGAAGGAGCAGAAATAAGAATATGGTGCAGGAAGTGACAGCAAAATCTGAGTGTCCACCCCCCCACCCCAGTTCCCAGGATCCTTAAAGCTCTGGAGGTAGCCCCAACTTCCCTCTCCCTGTGGGGTGGGTGAGCTTTGACTCTTTTTTCTATGTTAATGGGAAGGGTGACTCCTGCCTGCTACAGGACTTGAGGACACTCGGTTAAACACACATTGTCTCTTTACCTTCACAAAAATCCTGTGGGTAGATCTATTGGCCCCATTTTATACTGGAGAAAAACTGAGACTTAGTGTAGTTAAGAAGATTTGTGATCACTTGACTTGTCTGAGTCAGAGCTGGGAATTGATCCAGGTTAAGTGGACTCTGGACCCGAGCTGTCCACTATTCCACACGGCCCCCAAGGCGCTGGGGGAGGCGTACCTGGGGCCACACATGGGGCCTGAGCCATGTTCCGGATGTGAGGGCACACTGGTTGGCTGTGAGTTTCCAAACTACTCTCATGTACGGCAGATGATTTGTCAAGATTTTTAGGAATATTTCCTAAGTGGGATTATTTAAGTTTCAGGTGTTATGAAACCACCTGATTGATTTTACTCTGATATTTATGTGAGGCTATTATTTCCAAATCTAGTTCCTTTCTTTCCTTCTATCTGTAAATGAAATTCTCACCTTCATGTAGTTGCGGGGCAGGACATTTATTCCCAGGAAACGAAGGCTCCTGCCAGGGAATGGCTAGGAAGGCCATTTCTCAATGGGGGAAGATGCTGCATGTGCGGACTGGGGTCAGGGTTGAGGTTATCAGCCAAGGTGGGGTGCAGCCCTTGCTCTCTACCTTGCAGATTGGGCTCGGAGTTCTTTTAAGAATCTGCAAAGCCAGCCATTTAGAATTCTCAGACTTGGTTATCGTCCCAGAGTCTAATTTGATATCAGAGTTAATCAGAAAAAAATGCTCCACTAACTAAAATCAACTCTGCTCTCTCTTTCCTAGGACAGACACAGCTATCAATCTCTCCAGGACTGGTGATGGTTTCCATATTGGGTTCAGTGACATTTCAGGCACTACCCTGGTCGTATACTTCTACCAAATGCTTGTAGGTCAGTAGCAATCACCCCTGATCTGCTATCATAATAATTTAATTATTTAATTCACTGACTAAAAAGATAAACAATGCCAATGCACCCAGTAGTGTTTTTAAGTGAACTTGTGTTTTACCGATCACGACGTCAACTCCAACCATTTGGAAAACTGTAGCATAGGTATATATACATTTGGATTTTCAGCTCTCTGGCAGTAAGTCTTTGCCATGGCCTTCTCCCCTCACTGTTCACCCTCGGGCTTCACAGCTTGCAGATTGGGAAGACCATGTGAGTTTTCAACTTGGAAACTCTGCATCTCTGCCCTTCCCCAGGCAGAACCTGGGTTGCAGGACATAAAAGTCGAATAGTTTGCTGGTTTGTGTTGTTTATGCTTTGTAACACCAGTGATATATGATTGTCTTCAAACTTTGATTCTTCTTAATTCTTCTTGGTCTGGGTTAAAGAAAAAAAATAACATGGAAAGGAAAGAGAGCATCTATAGTCAAGTGTTGTACGTATTAATTCAGGTGGGTTCCTCCTCAACCCTTCCCTTCTTCATTTCCCATCTCCCTATACCACAGCGTAGGGTTTCTCGCCCTGAGCACTCTTGTCATTTTAGTTCATATAATTCTATATCGTGGGGGCCTGGCCTGTGTGGTGAAGGCTGTTTAGTAGCACCCCTGCTCTTTCCCACTAGATGCCAGGAGCACCTTCCCAGCAGTGATAACCAAAAATGTTTCCAGACATTGGCAAATGTCCCCTAGGAAGCAGAATCTCCCCACAGTTAAGAACCACTACCATACTGGATGGGCCTTCTGTAATCACTTGCCTTATATATGTCATGAAAAGCAAGCCCTTTAAATAAGTGTTTGAAATTTCCAGAGTTTGCCCATTTAAAGGCAAAGCTTTATGGTATGTTAGAGCATTGGGCTTGGAGCAAACCCTGGGCTTGAACCTGGATTCTGCCACACCTTAGTTAGGTAAGTTAAATTCTCTGAATTTTAACTACCTTATAGTAAGATGTGGATGATATTTGTCTTGCAGAGCTGAATTTGTAACTGGATTTATTCCACTGGATATGGTGCATGCCACCATCTTTGTCTCCAATAATGTACTAGATGCAGCTTGTTTAACTAGTGTATGCTTCTAGGAATTTGCTAAAATAATTGAGAGGAGTTGATTTCTAAAGACTATTATTTCGAAGTGAATATGAAAACTCCTCCCTCTCATAGATGGGAGGAAACTCAGAGAAAATTTAGTTGATTAAGTCAGTTCAAGTTAGACTACGTGCCTGGGGAAATTCTTTGCATGAATGGCTGACCGACTTCGGGATAATATCCAGCCCTGCAAATAACCATGACCTTGACCTGCATCTCACTGTATATTCAGACCACGGAACTGTGGGCAGTATGAGAGGGGAAAGCTTTGTGGAGTGATTCACTTCACTTGTAAGAACCTCCCGGAATATGCCCATTACAGCTAGATAGCTCCTGTTTCAGCTCTTACTCCAGGCCTTCAAGGTACAAGATGCATCTTGTATTTTCTGGGGTTTGGAGGTCTCAGTTCTGCCCTGTAACCGGAGGAGGCCACGTCTCTTGGGTTGGCTTCCTGGGCACAAACCTGGCCTCTTTTTGGCCTGAGGTGGCCCTCAATACTACAACTGTGAATTACTTGGTGCTGCTTTCAACAGTGAGACTGCCTGAGTCTCTAGTCTGCAGCTGATGGACAGAGATATGGTGTGGCTGCAAAATAGTCAGAGAATACACGAAGAGGATGAAATGGAAGGAACATGGATTTTGCAGACCAGCAGAAGTAACTCTGATATTGACCCCACTGCTTACCAGCTGGGGACCACGAGGCACTAACCCACTCTGAGCTTTGGTTCCCTATATGTGCAGCTGACATTTAGGGTGTGTTTTGATGCTGGGAGTTCCTGTAGGCATAGCATGTGACTCAGCATGTGCCTACAGATAGTAGGCACTCACAGTAAGTAGAATTTCCTAATATCGTTATTGCCATATCCAGGGATTGTGTTCGAAACAAGAAAATGGCATGAAGCTTGCTCAAAAACTCTTTTTGTGATATGTTTATGTCTTGATATGAAAGACTTTAAGCAAACACATCTAGAGGAATATGTAGCTGTACATTGACTGGGCCACCTTTAACCAAATGAGCAAATCGCCCAACATGGAGCTGAGCAGGAAAATCTGGGACATGGTGGACTCCTACACGACACCAACGCAAGATTGAGTTAGCCTTTGAAGTCAACTTTGTGGTGACCTAAATCATGTTAGCTCTCAACTTCTGTCTCAGTGCAGCATTTCCCTTCTTCCTTACATTTCTACCTGCAGCCCTTGTGTCAGCGTCTTCAGATCCCCTACTGCAGAGAAGCCTTCTACAGAGACTTTTATCTCCCAGAAGTGGATTGTTCAGTCTGGAAGCATTAATAGAGGGATTGCAGGTAAACTCCGGCTTTACGTGTACATCTGATATTTTTTTAATGACTGCAGGTTATTACTTCTGAAAATTGTAATTGGCTGGTTCTGTCAAAGCACACAATACTGCAGGCTCTAGCTTCTCCCTTATTGTTGACAAAAAGGCATTTGTCAAATTCCAGATATGTTTGTTTCTCAGCTTTTCCACTACTATCCCTCTTATGAATTTGAAGGCATAAATGAATGCTTAAACATTTGAGGAAACCATTGTATTCTAACTCATTTTACAAAGGAAAAGGGCCCTGGAAAGGAAGAGACCTTTTTGTCTGACTTTATAGCAGACTTTGGAAGGCAGCTGAGCCCTACTTCTTCTTTTGTAGGGAGAGCCCTGGTGGGGCTGGTACAGCCAGGGCTCCTACAGGGTTCAAGCTTAAGAAGTTTTTGCAGTTGGGAGTCTCCTTCCTCTTCACCTCCTCCTCCCCTTCTCCTTTCCCCTCCCCTCCCCCAATCTCCTCCTCCTCCTCCTTCTATTTCTGTTTGTAGCATTTGATTATGAAAGATTTCAAACATACAGCAAAGCTTAAAGAATTTTGCAGTGAATACCCATATATCTACCATCCAGCTTCTACCATTAACATTTTTACCACATTTACTTTATCAGATACCAACTTATATTTATTTTATCAGATATCTATCAACTTATCCATTCTTCCATTGATTTATCTACTTTTTGATGCATTTCAAAGTAAATTGCAGTATCAGTGTACACACCCCTAAGTATTTCAGCATTCATGTCATCAGCTATAGTTCAATATTTGTTTATAGGACTTTCTTCTTTGAAATAGAACTAACATACAATGAAATGTGCAACTGTTGAGTGTACATGAGTTTTGACAAATGGTTATCCTTGTGTAGCTCAAATTCCTATAAAGATTCTGAACATAACATCATCTCAGAAAGTTCCCTTGTCAAGTCAGTCTTTGCTCCTACCCTCCAGAGGCAACAACTCTTTCTAGTCATTTTCTACTGTGGATTGATTTTGTCTCTTCTTGGACTTCATATACGTGGAATCTCATAGTGCGCACTCTTTTGTATAAGACTTCTGTCATTCAGAATAACATCTTTGAGATTCACCCATGCTGTTGGGGGCGTACATAATCCATTCCTTTTTTTTGATGAGTATAACTCCATTGCATGACTGTAACCTATGCATTATTCACTCTCTTATTGATGAACACTTGGACTGCTTCCAGTTTGGAATTATTATGAATAAAGCTACTATGAATGTTATTGTACAAGTCTTATTGTGTACAAATATTTCCATATCTCTTGTGTAAATAATGGAATTACTGGGTGGTAGAGTATATATATGTTTACAGGAAACCGATAGACCTTTTCCCAAAGTGATTGTACCGTTTTATATTCCTGCTAACATTGTATGAGAATTCTAGTTGTTCCACAATCTTGCCAAAATATGGTGTTACCAGTCATTTAAAATGTAACCATTTGGGCAAGTATGTAGAGATATCTAATTGTGGTTTTAATTTGCATTTTTCTGATGCCGAAGGATGCTAAATGGTTTTTCATCTGCTTTTTGGTCATACAGAGGTCTTATTTTGTAAAGTATCTATTCAAATCTTTTGTCAATTAGTAAATGAGTTGTTTGCTTTTTTGTTATTGGTTGTAGAGGTTCTTTATATTCAGGTACCAGCAGTCCTTTGTCAGATACACAATTTAGAAATGTTTTCTCTCAATCTGTAGCTTGCTTAAACATTTCCTTAATGATATCTTATGATAAGCAGAAGTTTTTAGCTTTGATGAAACATAATTTATTATTTTTTCTTTTGTGCCAATATTTTTCTGTAAACTAAGAAACTTTTGCCTACTCCGAAATCTATTCTTCTATGTCTTCCTCTAAAACCTTTACGTTTTATCTTTTACACTTGTGTGTGTGATCAGTTTTGAACTGATTTTTATGTTTGGTGTGAGGCAGTGGTTGAAATCCATGTTTTTCCAGATGGATATCTAGTTATTCTGGAATCATTTGTTAAAAAGACCTATCTATCTCTATTGAATTGCTTTGTCACCTTTGTTAAAAACTAAATACTTGTAAAATGTGGGTCTATTTCTGGGCTCTCTATTCTGGGCTCTCCACTGGTGAGGCATGAGTTGAAGTTTCTTTTTGCTATTTTTTGTTTTGTTTTTTTGCGTATACACCTCCAAATATTCCAGTACCATTTGTTGAAAAGACTATCCTTTTTCCATCAAATTGCCTTTGTACATTTGTCAAGTCATTTGACCATTTATGTGTGGGTCTCTTTCTTGATGTTCTGTTCTAATCATTGATGTAATGTGCATCCTTTCACCAATACCACACTACCCTTATTACTGAAGCTTTACAGTACGTCTTGATATCAGGTAGTATGCATTTTTCTTTTCAAAATTGCTTTGGATAGTCTAGGTCTTTTGCAATTCTATTTAAATTGGAGTCAGAGTGCCAATTTCTGAGAAAAAAGAAGCCTGCTGGAATTTTGACTGGGAATTAATATTTATAGATCAATTTAGGGGGAACTGACATCTTAATAATGTTGAGTCTTCTAATATATGAACATGGTATACCTCTTCATTTATGTGTCTTCTTTCATTTTTCTTAGATTTTTTTTCTAGTTTTTAATGTACAAGTCTTGCACATCTTTTAAAAAATTTTATTGCTAAGTATTTTGCTTGTCTTAATTCTTTTGCAGTTGGAATTTTGTTATTTTGATGTTTGCAGCTAGAATACAAAAATGCACCGGACTTTGCATGTTATATTTTATTTTGCTATCTGTATACATTTATTAGTTTTACTAATTGTTTTTTTTAATTAATTAATTTATTTATTTATTTTTGGCTGTGTTGGGTCTTCATTTCTGTGCGAGGGCTTTCTCCAGTTGCGGCGAGCGGGGGCCACTCTTCATTGCGGTGCACGGGCCTCTCACTGTCGTGGCCTCTCCCATTGCGGAGCACAGGCTCCAGACGTGCAGGTTCAGTAGTTGTGGCTCACGGGCTTAGTTGCTCTGTGGCATGTGGGATCTTCCCAGACCAGGGCTCGAACCCGTGTCCCCTGCACTGGCCGGCAGATTCTTAACCACTGCGCCACCAGGGAAGCCCATTACTAATTGGTTTTATATGTAAGAGATTTTGTATGTCACCTTGAGATTTTGTGTATACCCAGTAATGTCATCTACAGTAGAGGCACTTTTACTTATTACTTTTTTTTTTATGTTTTTATTTATTTTTCTTGCTTTAGTACAATGGCAAAGACATCATGTTGAATAAAAGTAATGTGAATGATCCCCTTTTGCTTGTTCCTGATTTTACAGTAGAAGAATTCACTGTTTCATCATTAAATATGATGTCAGCTGTTGGTTGTTTTGTAGATGCCCTTTATCAGACTGGAGACGTTCACTTCATGTCCTAGATTGCTAAGAGTTTTTACTGTGAATGGCTGTTGAATTTTCTTTCTTCCTTTCTTTTTTTTTGGCTGCACTGGGTCTTTGTTTCTGCACATGGGCTTTTCTCTAGTTGCGGCGAGCGGGAGCTACCCTTCGTTGTGGTGCGTGGGCTTCTCCTTGCGGTGGTTTCTCTTGTTGCAGAGCACGGGCTCAAGGTGCTTGGGCTTCAGTAGTTGTAGAATGTGGGCTCAGTAGTTGTGGCCCCTGGGCTTTAGAGTGCAGGCTCAGTAGTTGTGGTGCATGAGCTTAGTTGCTCCGCAGCATGTGGGATCTTCCCGGACCAGGGATCAAACCCGTGTCCCCTGCATTGACAGGCAGATTCTTAACCACTGCGCCACCAGGGAAGTCCCTGTTGAATTTTCTGTACACATTAACTTTGAGGTTGTACCTCTCTCACACTCTCTTTTCTGGGACTCCCTCTTTGCCAATCTTTTGGATGAGAAACGGTTTCATGCCATTGTTTTTATTTTCATTTAACTGATTATTTGGGACATTCAACATCTTTCTCTTGTATTTACTTGCCTCTTATTTTATTTCCTCTTCTGTGTAATCCTGTTAACATCCTATGTCCAGTATTATATTGAGTTATTTTTTATTGATTTATAGAAACCAGTACTATATTATGGATATCAAATTGTTCTTCCATGAAAAATAAATATTCTTCAAGTATCTTTTTGTCTTTTAACTTTAAACTTTATACTACTTTAACATGGATGTAGTCAAATTTACCAACCTTTTCTTTTATGGCTTGCCCAATTTGTATCCTGTTTAAAAAGGATTTTTGCTTTGCCAAGCCTAGAAATGAACCATAACAAGAGTATTCTGTAGAAAACCTGTGAGATGCAGGTAAATAAAAGCCAGAGGAGAATCTGTAGCTTTAAGTGCATTTGTTTGTCAATGGTAAACAGCAAATGTTAATAAACAAAGTTTCTCACTCAAGAAGCTAGGAAAAGAACATCAGAGTACCAAGGAACCCCCCTTCCTCATTGACTAATAACTTAATTGAAAAGACAAGCCACAGAAAAAATAAATGTGGTCAATAAAACCATAAGTTCTTTCTTAAAAAGACTAATAAAAGAGACAAATCTTCAGCAAATTTACTTAATGAAAGATGGGATAAGACATAAATAAATAACTGAATTAAAAAGGGGACAAAGCTACTGATGAATTGAAAATTGCAAATGATGAAAGAAATGAAAATATAAAAATATTAGAAAAAATATTCATATAAATCACCACACTAATAGACAAAAGAAAAATTCTTTGTTTATCCCAATTCATGTAAAAAATGTACTTGTATTAATTCAACATTCATACCAAACAAACAAAAAAACCCAATAATCAAAAGAATCCTCTTAGAAAACCAGGACTAGAGAGCAATTGCCTTTCTGGGATAAAGGCGTCTGCTGGAAACATCAGCATTGTACTTGGAGCCCTATTCAATGAAGGAAGACAAGAAAAATAAAAAAAGTTATAAATACCAGAAGAACAGAGACAAAAACCTCCTTTTTATTACAGACAATATAATCTTCTATCTAGACTACTGACAAATATTAGAACAAATATGAGCATTTAATATCGTGAGTCAAGCTCAACAAACAAAAATCGTTTCAAAAACAAGTAAGTACCAAACATACATTGTGAGAAATGCAAAACTTTACTGAAGGACATAAAAGAGGCCTGAGGGATGGACAGATATAACTCATTCTTGGTGTGAATGTTTAGTATTGGAGGGATGAGAACAGTATCCAAGTTTACGTATAAATTCAATGCAATCCCAATAAAAACCCAATAGCGTTTTTCATGGAACTTGACAAGCTGACTCCCAAATTCATAGAAAAGGGGAAAATGTACAGCCAAGGCAGCTTTAAAAATGGACAATGAGGGGAATCTACTAGCAGAGGTGAACCTAGCATGAAGAGAATAATGCTTCAACCTCAGGACCCCTCTCCTGGGAGGAGCCTCGCTGCATTCTGACGTGGTCATATGTTTTCGTGAAAATTGCCAAATTAAAATTTCTTAACTTCATGTCTCTTTCTGCTCCACCTCCCCTTCTGTCACATTTCAACTTGTGTCCAGTGGTATTGGAGCAGTAACAGGACAGGTTCAAGGTGAGGTCATGGGCACAGTGGCCATTGTTGAAGGCTTTTGCTATACCAGATTGGCTTTGCAATAGCCAAACCATACACAGAAGTGACTGTGAACCCCATGTGTCTACCCCAAACTCAACTTACCCTGAGCCAGAACCCCAAAACACACTACTACGTTTTTGCAATGTGGTTATGATGATATTTTCAGGACTCTAAAATTCATCTCGAAGAGAGAGATTGGAAAGCAAATGAGATGCAAAATTAATTCGTAAAGTTGACAAAGCTTGAATACACTCTTTTTTTTTTTAACTTTGGGTTTATTTATTTATTTATTTATGGCTGTGTTGGGTCTTTGTTTCTGTGCGAGGGCTTTCTCTAGTTGCGGCAAGTGGGGGCCACTCTTCATCGCGGTGCGCGGGCCTCTCATTATCGCGGCCTCTCTTGTTGCGGAGCACAGGCTCCAGACGCGCAGGCTCAGTAATTGTGGCTCACGGGCCTAGTTACTCCGCGGCATGTGGGATCTTCCCAGACCAGGGCTCGAACCCGTGTCCCCTGCATTGGCAGGCAGATTCCCAACCACTGCGCCACCAGGGAAGCCCTGAATACACTCTTTTAATTGCAATTTAGGAAGAAGTTTTGGAACATTTCAATAAAATAGTGAGAAATTATAGACTTCTGATTTGGATGGATATAAAAGGTAACTTCTTTTGTCATCTTTAAATTTATTTATTAAAATATAGATAAAGAAGTCAGAGAAAATAATGAAGCAGGAAACCCAAGCAATAAAAATGGGTTATAAAATTAACAGAAATTGTGCAGACACGGAGGAGAAAAGTATAACAAAAAATTGCCAAATTATATCAAAAGGCATAATTATCAAGAGAAAGAGATATGTTTTAAACAGAAGTTACAAATAAGCTCATAGATTGTTTGATGATCTAAGTCGTGAAGATGATGAATCATAAGGACACACTGGAAACATATTTACATTTATTGCTGGTTTGACACAATATGTTGATATCAACAAAAATAAATTTATATTTTGCCACTATGACAAGAAAATTGACATGAAACTGGCTAATGAGTATTGTCAGTTCAGAGAGTCCTTCAGATTAATCACATCACAGAAAACTTGAAATACCCTGAAACCTTACAGCTCAGGTGTAAAAAAAATTAGCTACTGCTGTATCACAAAGCTAACACACCATTGTAAAGCAATTATACTCCAATAAAGATGTTTAAAAAATAAATAAAGGGCTTCCCTGGTGGCACAGTGGTTGGGAGTCTGCCTGCCGGTGCAGGGGACGCGGGTTCGAGCCCTGGTCTGGGAAGATCCCACATGCCGCGGAACGACTGGGCCCGTGAGCCACAACTACTGAGCCTGCGCATCTGGAGCCTGTGCTCCGCAACAAGAGAGGTCACGATAGTGAGAGGCCCGCGCACCGCGATGAAGAGTGGCCCCCGCTTGCCGCGGCTGGGGAGGGCCCTGGCACAGAGACGAAGACACAACACAGCCATAAATAAATAAATTTAAAAAAAAAAATTAAAAAATAAATAAATAAATAAAAAGACAATGGGGGGAAATAAATAAATAAATAAATAAGACTATTAGGAATAGATAATTGGTCAACGTGATAGATAGGATTTAGTGGAAGTTTTGTTGAAAATAATTACTTCTTATATGAAGATATATTAAACTTTAGTTCCTAAATATTGCTTTTTGTTGGTCACATTTTACAAGATTTGATGGCTTAATAAATAGGTTGTTTCTTATAATTTCATAATATTAAAAACATATTTTAAAAAAGAAATTAGCTAGAGGTTTTTCCAAATTTGACAAAAATCTTAAAAATTTAACTGTCATTGCCAATAACTATGCATTATACTGAGTTTTTTAAAGCTATCAATAATAAAAAAACTAAACTTCAATTGACTCAAAGGAAAGTTTGAATACCTTTTTAATTCTCCCTCTAGAAAATATTACAAAATGGTTATCATGTGAGGAGGGTGATAAAGAGTATATAGCCCAAAAACTGGAGGAAAAAATTATCACAGAGATGTGTCAATTACTATTATTTTTCTGGATTTTGTGATGTTTGTAGTATTTGAAAACTTTTAAAAATTTGTAATTTGTTGTGATCTTTTTCTCACCCAATAATTATTTCCTTTTATACCTAATTTTCTAACTGTAATCTGGTATTCTTTTGTTTTAAAGAGGATCTCCCAAATTATATGAGCTTTAGGCCCTACAATAATTGAATCTGCTCCTGCTTAGTAGGTATCAAAATATATAAAACTAGAGTAATTTAAAATATGCTGTATTGGTTTGGGAAGAGATTGGGGTAAGTAAACATTTCTGTAAACACAGTAAATATTTTCAGCTTTGTGGGTCTTATGGTTGCAACTACTCAGCTCTGCTGTGTGAAAGCCGCTGTACACAAAACATAAGAAATGGAGGTGGCTGCGTTCCAATAAAACTTAATTTATGGATACTAAAATTTTAATTTCATACTGTTCTCACGTGGCAAGACATAGTCTTCTTTCGATTATGTTTTTAAACAATTAAAAAATGTAAAACCATTCTTAGCTCATAGGCTGTAAAAAATCAGGATGTGGGCCAGATTTAACCCATGGGCTGTAATTTACCGACCAGTAGAACAGATGAATATATCAGCAGCATAAAATAGTAAATTCTCTGAAAGACTATATGGAAATTTTTTGTATGATAGATTCAGCATTTTTAAATCAGTGAGAGAAAGATGGAGAGAGTTGGCTCTCCATTTTGAAACAACAATCCACCACGAAGATAAATTTCAGATTGGTTAAAAATTTAACAACAAACACAATTTTTAAAGTATCAGGATGAGATGTAGGTGGACAAGTTTATCTCTCCACCATGTAATTTCCTCCTTTGTCTTCCCTTAGCCAATCCCCAACAGCACTAGGCAGAAATTTGTTTGGACAGAGCAAAAAGGGATCTTTGTAAATGCAGTTAACAGCAATGACAACGGAGTATCAGAATGTAAAGACCAGATCAAGAGTTGACATACCAGGTAAAAGATTTTAGAGTTTCTCCTGCAGACAAAAGATTTTGAGCTGGAGAGTAACGCAATTAGACCTGAGCTTTTGAAACAACACTTGTCTGGCGATGTGGAGGATGGATTAGACGAAGCAGGGGGCAGCCCACATTAGTCTGCTGCATGGCTTGGGAGGGCAGGCTGGAGTCGGGGAGGAGAGTTGTATGGGGTCCCCAAGTCTCGCGGGACGGGAGCCTGGCCTCTTGGACTCGCCAAGGATAAACATCAGAGGCCCCATCCCTCTCATATTGGCTGGTTCTAGACATTCTGGCTTCAGCCCAGGCCTTCTGAGGTCTATTTGGAGGAAAAGGCATCAGCAAAAGAAATCCCCTAGATGCTGTGGGATGGGTCTAACAAGGGGAAAAAAACGAACCAACCAACAAAAGACCCAAACCTCCCTGTGCTGAGAATGGGAGCCCTGTTGTGGCCCCACAGCTTCTGGGATAAGCAGTTTCTAGGTGAGACGGAGTCTCCAGAAATCTGGGTCAGGCAGACAGGAAAGGCTGAGAGCAGATGGGGATCAGGGCTGTCCACACTGGAAGAGGCAGAGGTGATTTAGACCTCCATCATAAAGCAGAGGCCATAGTGTTTCTGCACTTCACCCCCAAATACACTCACAGAACCAGAGGTTCTCAAGAGTCTAGCCATCCGGGATCTTGTAAAATACCAGGGAACTGGTCAGAGCCTCCCCACTGTACTCCCCAGGGGCTTCTGGGGGTGGGGGGCATCTCCTGACTATGTTTCACCCTCGTCCCCATAGAAAGGGTCCCCAGACACCCTGTGTGTCTGTTCACTGTAGTTTCAGGCAGACCTCATTTCTTCCTCTCACCAATCCCCGTCCAGGCACCCTTGCTCCCTCATCCAGGGCTGCGGAGCCAGCGAGAGAAAACAACCCACATCTGCAGCTGGGTCGGGAAGACGCAATTGGCAGTCCCTGACAGATTGGGTTGCACCAGGCTCTTTATTACAGGCTGTTTTGTTTCAGGTGAACTTGATTTAACCCTCCGTTTATTTAGAATCTATGAAATCATAAACTCTGTCTATTGTATTTGCACTCAGTCGATGCCTGGGGGAGAGTTTCTCTCGAATGTTTATATCAGGAGGCTCCAGGGCTCCACTTCACTTCCTGCACATCCATACACAAGTCTGCACATGCATACACACCCCTACCTGCCCACTCACCTCCCCACGCAGTCCATATCCAGCCCCCCACCCCCCCAACACACACACACACACACACACAGCATGTAACTCCATAGACACTTCTTTATCAGCCACTCATACGCTGTAGACTCACACACACATTCTCACTCCCTCCCACTCTGCAACCTACACTCATCCATCAATCACACAAACACACCTCTAGATTCTCCCCAACCTACTCATGCCCCAACACACACACATTCACATATACCCAGAAACACACACAGCAGCCCTGACAGTCAGCAAATCCCAGGGACCCACCATTTCTTCCTGCTGCAACTCTGTGATTTCTACAGCTCCCTTAGAGCTCTTTAAAGGTTCCTTAATTTGGAAAATACTTATCCGGGTGGATGCCTGGCTTTCATCTGTAGCAGATCCACGTATCCCAAGGTAAAGGAATCATAGTGGTTGACAACTGCATTGAGACACCTCCTTAAGCAAGGGTGAAATCGTAATGTGAAGGCAATTTGTGGGTTAAGTTCATGGGCAGTTAGAACTGGGATTCCAATTTCTTTCCTATCAGGGACATTTTTTATTATTTTCCCCACGTAGACCCTATGCCTTGAAATATTTTGTCTAATGAGCAGCCTGCATGTATAACTAATAGCTTCTCCTTTCTTACTTAACAAAGGCACACATGCCTTCCAATTCCAATTTCATATCAACACCTGATAGCTATAGCTACACGTTGAACTGATAGGATATGGGCAAAAAGCTAAGCAACTTGACATTTTAGTTAGCCTATGCAGCCTTATCTCAGATAATACACAATTTCTGTCAGGCTTTTGGAAATATTGAAAATAGCTCAAAGACCTCCACTACCCCTTTCATGGATCCCTTCAGGTCTAGAAACCCCAGGTTGGGAACTGCTTGAACTAATCCTTTGACCATTTTGCCAAGGTGAGTAACAATGTAAAATAGGGGATAACGAAAGGACGTAATTCATTTTAGAACCTATGTGGCTTCTAGGGGGTAGTTAGGCTGGCTGAAAAATCTGTACAAACAAAATCTGGATTTTGCTTGTAAAGTCTAATGCCTTGCGGTATGAATGGAAATTTATTCACCACGTTCTATGATGATACTAGGTTTGTGAATCATGCCCATTCTAATTAGAGGGGAGAAGAGGTTGCCTGACCTCATATGAGCAAAGGAAGGTGGTCAGAGGCCTGGCTCGCCCTCGGTGAAGAGAAGTCCTATGATTAATTGTTAAGAGATTGGGGGCCCGGCCCCAGGACTTGAGCTTTAGCTAAGGCATGTAGAGAGGAGGGGCTGTAGGTTTCCCAAGTCTGTGTGAAATCTAAGCTGCGACTGAGTTTCCATTCGGAATCCTAGCATGAATGGGCTAGAAGCGATGTAGAAACTCATCCAGTGAATTCCCTTTGTGTGAAGCTCAGAGACTGGAATAAGTTGGCCAAAGACACATCACTAAGAATCATGCCAGAGATTGCTAGAACCCAAATCTGTGGGTTCCTTGATTCTTGGGAAATTCCCACTAGGTGGAGATGGAGGGAGAAATTTGGTATCTATTGCTACACTTTGTATGGATTGTTGAACAAAAGTTTCCTTGGGCAGGTCCTCTTCCCCTGTCTTGAATTACAGATGTCACAGGCACTGCAGATATGGTACTTGATTCATGCTTCTTTCAAGTACAGAAAGCTGAAGGTGAAACAAGTTCAAAGAGCCTGGACCTTCCTTGGAGACAAAACACCCCAGCCTGTCTGTTCACTGGAGTTACTCTGGGCCAGAACTGGATGTCACTAGCTCTTCAAGAGGATCCTAGCTATTAAAGCAGGCACCCAGCAGAAAACAAAACAAGAAAGGACGGCTAGTGAAGAATCCAGGGGTTATAACCTGTGCTCTTCAACTCTCCAAATGAAGTAAAGGCTACCGAAGAGGAAGAGAAAGCATTTTGCATCCCCTTGCAGACTCTCTGTCACTCATGGTCTCCCCAGCATGGGCATAGATTAAAAATGCAAAGTTTTCTTAAGGAAGAAGAGAAAGTAGTTATGTATCGTGGGTTTATCCAGCTAAAGGGACTCTAGAGTACAACTGGCCATGACTCCCATTTTACATGTAGGAAAAATGAGACTCTGAGGTAACTGAAAAGCCATATGCATGTCCCCAAGGGCGACGGGGGCTCCGGGTGGTAGAACCTTCTCTCTCTGCAACGATCATAATTTGAAAGTCCATCTCTATCAAATCTGGGAGACAGCCAGTGTGTCAGAGTGTTAGACTGACATCATGAAGTGAGTCTTTTGCTTCTGTTCCCTCATCTCATATGGATCATACGGTTTTTACTCTCAGAATCCTGGCATTTATGAAGGTCTCAAGACCATGCTTTTGTGAAAGATAAAGGTCTGGAAGGATACACATGACATGGTTAACATTGGTGACAGGTGGGGAAGGAAAGGGAAGACTACTTTTATTCATGCATCTCTGAATGATTTTGTTACAATAAGCATGTTCATTTGGAAGAGAAAATTTTAAATTAATTTTTTTTTTCCACAGGAGATTCCTGTTCTGTTCCAGACCCCTTATTAAGCAGGGTGCATGGGCCAGTTATTTAATCCATCTGAACCTCAATTTTCTCCTTTATAAGAACGTAAACCATAATCTCCATGCTCAACGGATGTTCTGAAGATCGAATAGGAACCCTAGGCATTATAGACAATAAGTCAAATATTACTATGCTAGAATTGTAAGGAACATGATTGCATGGCTTCAGCTTTTTTCTCATCCCTTTAATCATCTTTGCCACCTTTTTTTCTAGCCAGAGGGCTGTTTTCATTGATGCCACAAAGATTTATATGCTTTATCTGAAAGGCTCTATGGAAGATTCGAATGGTGAGAGGTCACTCTTGTACCCTTACATCGCATTCATTCTGATTGGAGACACCCAGAGAAAAAGAAACAATTTAACATAAAATAGAAATTGCTATAAGGGAGCCATCAAACAGACTATTCTAATTGGAAGGGCTTCCAGTTGATTTGCAGTTTTTGATCAAATTTGCTTGGTAAAGTGGTCATTCCTGTTGGGGGAAAGAAGATAAAAAGAAAAAGGCATGGAGACATAACTACACTGAATGCAGAGGGGGAGAATTAACCCAAGTAACTTTTGAACACCATGTTTTGACTCTGTACCCTCAGGCTAAAGACAGAAAGAATTACAAATAAATACTACATTATAGGGCTTCCCTGGTGGCGCAGTGGTTGAGAATCCACCTGCCAATGCAGGGGACACGGGTTCGGGCCCTGGTCCGGGAAGACCCCACATGCTGTGGAGCAACTAAGCCCGTGCGCCACAACTACTGAGCCTGCGCTCTAGAGCCCGCGAGCCACAACTACTGAGCCTGCGCGTCTGGAGCCTGTGCTCCGCAACAAGAGAAGCCACCGCAATGAGAAGCCCGCGCACCACAACGAATAGTAGCCCCCGCTTGCTGCAACTAGAGAAAGCCTGTGCACAGCAACGAAGACCCAACACAGCCAAAAATAATTAAATAAAAATAAGTAAATTTTTAAAATTACTAAATTATAGTTAGTAGGTCTGTTTACACGTGGGTTAGCAAATACAAAAACTAAGTGTCCTTAGTTGAGAAAATTTACAAAATATATTGCAGAGAGGGAGAGTGAGAGTTCTAATGTCAGAGAAGGAAGTTACAAATATGGAAAGGAAAGGCTAGAATGAACTCTATGATGTTGGCTTGGAATTGGAGGTGTCAGCATAAACTCATGGGTTTTAACATATATAGAAACACGTAGAAATAAATAGATGATAGGTACATAATTAGATATAGATAGTGTGTGTGTGTGTGTGTGTGTGTGTGTGTGTGTAAAATGACAGGGCCCTGCAGCAATAAGCCTACCAGATAACCAGATTTTAGCTTCTAGATATTATTCTCCATTAAAAGAAAGCAGGGCCTCTCAGGAAATGGCTCATCCCAGGCATGAATGGGATAGGGAAAGTACAAGTTGAACCCAGAACACATTATGCCGAAAAGCATGGAAGTGCTCAAAGAATGATGGGGATAGCTCAGGGGGACACAGGATCAGAAGCCAGATTGGAGGGGCTCCCACTGACCACATCTCAGACAGTTGAGAGTCAAAATCAATAATGTAACAGATTATAACCCACTGAATAAAATAAGAATCCATGAGTTCATCCTGATTGTGGTAGGCAGAATAATGGTCCTCAAAGATGTCCACGCCCTGACTCACAAAATCTGTGAATACGAGCCCTCAATATGTTACATGGCAAAAGAGACTTTGCAGATATGGTTAAGAAATTTGGGCTAGGGAGATGATCCTGGATGATCCAGATGGGCCCAATGTAATCACTGGGGTTCTTACAAATCCAAGAGGGAGGCAAAAGAGTCAGAGAAAATGTGATGATGAAAGCAGAGGTTGGAGTGGTGTGATTGCTGGACAGGGGTAATGGGTAATGAGCCAAGGAACGTGGACATCCTCTGGGAGCCGGAAAAGGCAAGGAATGGATTCCCCCCTAGAACTTCCAGGAGGAATGCAGGCCTGCTGACAACTTGATTTTAGCCCTAGAAGACCTCTTTTGTGCTTGACCTCCAGAACTTTAAGATAACAAATTTGTTTTTGTTTTTTTTTAAACTCGACATTCCATGCAATTAGCTGCCAGGGCTCACACTTGGTGCAATGCCCATTTACATCATTCTTGGCCTTTGTGGAACGCACTTCCAAAATCTTGAAGTAGGGCTCAAAGGCCTTCAACATCAGAAGGTCCATACTCGGCATCTTCCTCTTCCAGCCGTCCTTTCAGTGCCTCCCCTCTCCTCCAGGACCACGATGGCACAGTACACCTTCTCAGCCGGCAGCCAGCTTCCAAGCTCCTTCCTTCAGACACTCTCTCGCCCCAGCTCCTCTTCACCATGAGACTGACTCACGGGCCGCTGGGCTCGGGCCAAATTTGTATTGTTTTAAGTCACTCTGTTTGTGGTCATTTGTTACAGCAGCCATAGGAAACTAATACACTGACATACATACATACAAGCATATATACACACGTATAAACATATATATATATATATAAATGATGGAGGAGAGAAAGCTTTTCTTCCTAGTAGAATTCCAGTTAATAAATGAAGAGAGAATGATGAAATTTAGAATTACCATTTGGCAGCCACAATAGTAATAGGTTTTTCAGGCAAGAGTTATCAATGTATACTCAATTCAGTGTGCGAAATTTTTATGAGAAATAGGATACCTACATAGTCTCAGAGCACCTCTCTACAAGGCACTGATACATTACAAAAGAAAAATAGTACCTTACAGTGGAGACACCTGACGGACACCACCTTAACCAAGTGATCAATGTTGACATCACCAATCCTGGGACAGCTAGAGGTCACGTGCCCATGATGTGGTGCTCTGAGAGCACAGCATTACTTCTGTGTTGCTCTATCAAAAATGCACAGCTTAAACCAAATCATTAGGAAACATTAGACAAACCTAAACGGTGGGGCTGTCTGAAAGAGAACTGTCCTGTACTCTTCAAAAATCATGAAAAACAAAGAATGACTGAGGAACTGTTTCAGAATAATTGAGACAAAGATGTGATGACTAAATGTGATAACAGGGTCCTAGACTGGATTCTGGACCAGAAAATTTGTTTGCTTTTGCTACAAAGGATGCTGGTGGAACAACTGGTAAAATTTGAAGAATGTCTGTAAATTAGATGCTAATACTCCATTAATGCTAATTTGCTGGTTTGGGGAACTGTACTCCGGTCATGTGAAAGAATGTCCTTGCTTTTACAAAATACATGCCAAAGTAGTTAGACATAAAGGGGCCACAAGTCTGCAAATTACCCTAAAGTGCTTCAGAATATATATGTATAGATAGACGTAGAGAGGCGGGTGAAGCCAGTGAGGTAAACATTTTAACTTTGAGGAATAAAGAGTATAAAGGAATAAAGGTAAAGAGTATAAATCAAATATTTGTACTATTTTTGTAACTTTTCTGTAAGTCTGAAATTATTTCCAAATATAAAGATTTTTTAAAAGGCGTGGAAGTGAGCTGAGTAGCGTCTGTTCAGAGCGCGGCACTGAGGCCAGAGACAGGACAGATAACTTCGGCTTAGTGACGTGGGGAGCAGCTAGAAGAGGCCTTTGTGAGGATGGGGACCGCATCTTGTTAGTAGTACACCCTGGTGCCAAGCACACAGTAAGTGAATATCCATTGAATACAGGGCAGACAGAAGGATGGGGGAGGGAAGGGGACCTTTTCTTTTAGGCTGAATATGGGCAGAAAGTGGCCAGCTCTAGCTGCAGGCTTATTTCCTGAGCATCACTTGTATAGACTATGGTCAGGTATTGTTTGCTCCTTTCTGCATGGGCTCACTGGAACTTTGTCAAGTCCATGGCCCTGCTCCTGAGTCCCTACTCTAAACCTGTGACACTGGAAAGAGTCCTCCTGAAACTGGCGGGGGTGGGGGGGCTGATACTGTCCCTCAGAGAAAATTCTGATCACGTGGCAATGACAGATATCAGTACTACTTACTGAATTTATAACCCACCATGTCAAAAGAAGAAGCTTTCAGAGAGGTTTGACAAGAAAACATTGAGAAAAGAGCCTGGAAGTTTCACTTAGTAAGGTCAAAAGATCACTGAAGAATGAAAGGAGAGAACAGGAAAAAAAAAAAAAGCCTCAACTTGCTTACTCAGAAAATTGTCTGAAACAGAACTGCTTAAATCCAAGTCAAATTTGCATCAATTCAGCTATTGATTGATTAAGGGATGACTATTCAGCAATTCAAGAATACTTTACTGAGTACCCACCGTGCGTGGAAGGTCCATTTATTGAAGACCAGCTATGGGCCAGAGCCTGAGCAGGGTAATATATATGTAAGCCTCCCAGCTGCCACTTCTTCTTCCTCTTCTTTCCTCTAGCCTTCTTCTTCTTCTTCAGTTTATTGAACACTTACTATGCGCTTGGCTCTTTGCTAAGACCTTTACCCCCTTTATATTGCTCGATTCTCATCACAGCTCCGTGAGTAGCTATGAGTGTAACCCCCTTTTGGCAGAAACATTAAATAACTCGCCCAGGGTTACAAAAGTTGTTAAGAGGCAATTCTCTGGGATCCACAGGAAATTCTATTCTGTGACTTTTAAAATAATGGATGGAGGTACAGTGTCCAGGACATTAAACCCATGAGCAGGCTAGAAGCTAGAAACTTATAGCCACTGAAGGTCGCCTGATTGTTTTTTTTCACCCTGAGTGCCTGAATCACACAGTTAGGGCCTCACAGAGGACTTACATCACTGGTGAACTTTGCTGATCTCTCTTTGGTATTTTTATGGCATTTTCTGAAAGGGGTGACTGTTCAGATTCTCAACCACAAAAGATCATCCCCCTGTCTGTCTACTCTGAGGGCTAGAAGAATAACTATAATGATCAGATGTCTTTTTCAACTCAAGTAAATCCAATACAATAATAATGACAAGTACCTACTATATGCTGAAGTCTGTGCTGAGTTCTGGGGACACAAAGATGCATAAAACTCTGCCTCCTGATTTCCCTGGGTTGAACAGAGGAGCTAGATCTGTACATAAATAACAGGGTGAGACGAGCTATAATAAGGGCATGCATAGAAAGCCATTATTTTAACTAAGGGTTTTTTAACAACAAAAAGATTAATTGAGAAAAATATCTATGCTAGAGATTGAATTAGGAAAATGGATTAACAGTTAATGTAAGCAAACAGTATGTACAGCAAACAACGTGTGTAGTACAAATATGCTTAAAATGTCGCTCTCGGGTTAATTACAGAGGCCATTCTTGCCATATCAATGGGGAACCCTCACCCAGGATAATGTTTTCTGATTCTCATCGAAATCATCCTCTTCTCCTCCTTTGCTTTCTCCATTCCTTTGTTTGTCTTTCACTGATTGATCTCTGAGGCTATTCTGGGTAAGATTTGTTCTTTTTTATTTTTATTTTTTTACAGAACTGACATACTAATCAGTCTCATTCTCTAGGTCTGGAATTAATCAGTGTTTGAACTACAGATTCTTTCTACTTGCTGATTCCTGATGGCCAGGAGGTTTGACTCCTTTTTTTTCTCTTTAAAGAGTTCATGGCCCCATAGAGCAGATGCTGGAAAAGGTCCCTAAAAGAAGCACATGTCTTGCTATTCTTATACATGTCTCTTTGATGAGGTGCTTCAGTAAAATCCTTAGAGCCCACACAGGCCTCGGTGAACACAGAAGGGGAGAATTTAAATCTCCCTGAGTATATAACTATATGGAAACTTGGTGCTGCCTTATATGAAGAGGAAGTCTGTCTGTGGGTTATATGGGTATGTGAGTGGTTGTTTTTCATCTCTTATAATATTCCAAGTGCTGTGCTAAGTTCTTCACCCGTGTTTTAATATTAATCCTCACAAGAATACCATGAGGTTTTGTTTTATTAGCTTTCAGATGAGGAAACTAAAGTTTGGAGAGATTAATAGGTTCCAAGTCACACAGCTGGTAGTTTGGATTAGAATCCAGGTATGTTAGACTAAAACCCCAAGATCACTCCACCACAACAATAGTTATCAGACTTTAAATTTAGGAGGTCCGGGATAGGTTCCAAATTTGCATTTTAAATAAGTACTCCGGAGGATTTTGTGGTTAAGCACCAACCATCTTAGAGCTGCTTCCTTACAGAGAAGCATAGACAAACACATAATGACTCAGTAATGACTATGTGTAAGGCATGGAGGTAGATACAGATATGACAATTTCTTCCTGTCGAGGAATTTTTTTTTTTTTTGCCAAGATAAGATGGGAACAGGGTAAAACTTAAATAGCAAAAAAGACGTAAATGTTAACTTATTTAGTAGAAGTGATGTCACAAGACCATAGATGATTCAATGACAAATAAAATACAAAGATACTACTTTGCAGAAGAATTCTGAGGGGAAGAAATTTCTTCAGATTAGAGTGTTCAGGGAAGGAGCCAAGTGTGAGGTGGGAGGTGAACTGGATTTTGGAGAATGAATGGGCAGGAATTGAAGTAGGGGAGCATTCGATGGAGAGTGATGGTGAACACTGTGACCCAAATAAACCTCTTTTCCACATGACTGTCTTTGCCTTGTGTGACATCCAAAGAAACATATTCTAACAGCCAAAAAGTAATTATATGTAATTCCAATCATCACTTGCATCTCTCAAAGAATATTAAAGGAGAACGAATTCCCAAATCTACTATTGGGATTTGGGTGGCCAGTTTTCCCAGAATGAGGGTTTCCCGAAATGTGGGACTCTCGCTGTTAAAACCAGGAAGGTCCTGGGCAAACTGGGACCAATTGGCCACCCTACACGGGAGACTTGAATTCCTTGTGATTGAGGGGTCAGAAGAAGAGGAGATTCATAGGCCTGTGATGTGGACTAAATAAGTTCACATTTGAAAAGCAAATTCAGAACATTGCCTGACACAGTGTAAGCTCCATATAAATGCTTGTTAAATTAATTTAGAAAAAAAAGTGCCTTTCGTCCAAGTACTGGGAAACAAATTTATATCTATGAAATCATGGTAAAGCCACTGAATTTGTGATTGGGAGGGCATCGGCGACCAAATGCATGCAGGGGCAAATTGCAATGAGTTAAGATGAAATGAATCATCAGCAATAGAGGCCCCTTTTATATATTATCCATTCAATGGCTGGAAGGGAAAGGAGAGAGTGGGCAGTAGATGTAAGTTACTGAGAGGGCATGAAGACTCCCGTAGTTCTTCTCCTGCTAGGACCAAGGATTCCACTTCCCTTCCTTCTAACTCCCTTTTCTGTTTGCCTGACCTTCCAAATGGACAAAACCCCAGCAGAACTCTGCTTGGCCTGGGGCCAAGCCAGGGTGGAATCCAGTCACAATCTCTAGGTCCTATATGTATACAGTAGCTTAAGTGCTTACAGAACAGAACAGGAAATTGTATGCACCTCGCAGACCAGTCACAAAGATTCTGTTTTCAAGGGCAGAAGCATCATTTCTCTACTGATTTATGGTTTCACTGACAGCAGAAACATTTAGGGAGCTGGCTTCCCATTGTCCAGTGCTCACACAAAGAGGATAGTCAGAACAGGGCTCTGATCATGAAGGAGGAGTCCTGGGGCGCCGGAAGTGGGGGAACCATGGCATACTAACCTGAAGACCTAGAGTGGCCCAGGTACCGACAGCTGCCATTTGTTGAGCAGGTACCATATGTAAGTATTACACAGATATGTAAATTGTGTACATATTATGTATACATAATTATGTATACACATTATGTTTTATTCTACCCCCAAAGCCCATTTTTCATATGGGATAACTGAGTCTCAAGGAGGTTAAGTAACTTGCCCAAGGTCACAGTGAGGTACATGAGCTAGAGCTGGGATTTTTTTTTTTTTTTTGGAAAATTTCTGTTCTATCCACTCTAAACTCCACGGTTTCCAAACAGTGGTCTGTTCATTGGTTCTGGGCTGGGCACAGAAGAAGCCTGTAAGAAACACATGAAATATATAAACTCACCTCCAGGGATTCTGATTGGTAACTCAGGAGGAACACAAAAATCTGTGCTCTTAAAAGCTCATCAGGCCGTTCAGTTGTGCAACCACATTGGAGAAGCCCTGCCATGGGCCACCTGGAATGTTCCCAAATTCTTGTGGCATCTTCAACTTCATAATGACCCTGGAAGTAGGTAGGAGCCACAGCAGGCTGAATCTACCCCTCTCCCCTTCTTCACCTCAAAGAAAGGAAGGAGAGAGGAAGAGGAGCAGAGACTGATGGTATATAAGACCCATACTTCCCTATGCTTGTGTTTTCACCTTTAAAAGGCAAACACACATTCTGGGGCAGGGGTGGCTGAATTCATGCCAGCGTGAGCCAAAGAAGGCAGATTTCTTGTGTGAGGAGCAAAAGTGAACTTAGTATTTCCTAGGAGACTAGAAGCCCACGTTCTGTTTGCAGTGCCCGCCATGTGCCCTTGGGCAATCACTCACCCTCTGAACCTCAGTTTCCACCATTGTAGAGCCAAGGGGCCAGATTCGATGACTCCACTGGGCCCTCCCACCACCAACATTCTGTGATCTATTATGCTTTGATCCTGAAATTCTCAGTCAACAAGAAGGGTTGTGACTCTCCTGCTGAGACTCTAGGGAGATAGGAAAAGAGAAGATGGCAGAGGACAGGGAAACAGACAGGCTCTGTCTCCCAGAGTGAGACCCTGTGTTGTCTGGGCAGATCAGCGCCGGGTGAGGGGGTGGGAGTGGGGCCGGGGTGGTGAGAGATCAACCAGATGCTATTTCTCTGGCGACAGAACTCTTCCGAACTAAAGAAAAGTAATTGAACTTAATGTCCAAACACAAAATCAGTCCATAAATCCAGGGGCTGTCTATTGGAAATTTCAGAAAGGCTCTGCTTCCCTTAATCTTATCTCTGCCAGACTCTGTGCTTGATGCAATTAGAGCGATAAAATAATGTGACACAACTGCTGGTTTCTATCATGGCATCACTGCTGTTGACTTAAATGACAAGGTAATAATTTTATAAGAGGCCTTTTATTTTTATTTCTCTCTCCATCGTGGAGAGGTGTTTTCCAAATGGGGGGCATATCTCTCCAGATAATACCATATACGAAGACTGCTTCATTCATTACCATTTAGTCAAGTACTTACATCTCCCAAGGGAACGTTAGGAGTGTTTTTGTAGTTAAAATCACAGGGCCAGCTAGGGATTATCAGAACCATAACACATGTCTTGCAGAGCTGGGTGATTTATACATCCTTCAAAATTAACCCTGGAAGGAATAAGCCTGCCTTATCCAACTGATTCCCATCTCTTTTATAAAAAAGAGTAGACTTGCCTAGACTCTATGCCCCCAAGAGAGAACTGTCCACGTGGACATGGCAAGAAGGCAGACAGTCCTTCTTGACCTTGTGGGGTCAGGCTTAGAGAATCCAGAAAGCAATCTTCTCAGACAGGAAGGAATGGAGATTGATATCCAAAAGAAGTTTTGGAAACCGAGAAGCCATTGAGTCCAAGGAAAAACTCAAACCTTCTTTGGAGATACAAAGAACCCAAGACCACGACTGGGTCCAATTAGCATTTCTCTGGGAAGACATTTTGGTGGAAGCCCACATTCTAGCCAGAATGGTCGTGGACCGATAGTGACAAGAGCCTCAAAGTTAAACCTTCAGCATCGAAGGCTCGATTCTTTCCTGTCAAGAATAAAATTTAACACAGATATGCAATGTTTAATTATTTGCAGATATTACTGTGCATGATTTCTACTGGATGGTTGTGATGTGTTTTCAGGGGTGCCTTTCCTTCAGCTCCTGCACATCCCGATGGCCGGAGGGCTGAGGAAGGAGTCACACAGCTCGGGGACAAGAGCAGTCAGCAGTCTCCCTTTATTCAACCTCCTTTTATTTCAACCCTGGAAAAATTTCCAGTCTCATTCCATATGGGTGGCTGTTGCGCCTCCATTTCTCCAGAGAACTGGCAAGGAGGACTTCTTTACATGCCAGGAAGGGATGCCAAAAACGCACAAGTGCAGAGGCCCAGAGACAAGTGGTCATCCAGCTTGGAGGGCTCAGAGAGGCAAATTACCCACTTAAACACCAGCAGACATCTGTTACTCTGCCCTGATGGCCTTTTTAAACTAAGAAGATAGCTTTTCATGGAGGAAGGAGGGGGGAGGCCCTCATGAAATAAAAGTGGGGATAAAAGTGGGGATCAGGAATAAAAGTGGGGATGCATCCAACAAAGCCATTAGTTACGATCTTTCATAAGGAAGTCAGGACTTAGAGACAAAGGGCCCATCTGCAACAGTTTCATGAGATTCAGGGACCCTGGACCTTCCCTCTGTCAATTTCCTAAAGTGAGTTATCCAGAAAACCTTTTAAACTGAAAGGATTTATGGCCGTGTCCTTAAGTGCTGGTACGAAGTAGAGAACTGAGGATACCATACCCCACCCTGTGGGTAGCTCCAGAGTCGGGCTGAAGAATCCACATAGAGAGTGCCTCGTGATCCTGGAGAAGGAGGAGAATTGAAAACCCCAGGGGACCAGAGAAGAGGAAAGGAAGGGAGCCCAGGGAACTGGCCTGCATCTCAGAAGGAGATGTGGAGCTAAATCTGTCTCCCTGAAGCTGTAACCCATTAATTCCAATCACTGAGAGTCATTGCTCTCTTTCTTTCCTTGACAACCCTTCAAACTTTTGGAGAGATTGAACAGTTTCCCATGAGTCTTTTTGAGGATAAGATAACTTCCCAAGTTTTACTCAATGGGGAAAACCACAAAAATCACTCCTTCTTCTTCCTCTTAAAACATATGCCAGCTGTGGACACCTTTTCACTTGTAAAACAGGGCTCAGGGACAGTACTAGGTTCCTCAAGCCCTGACTTATAATAATAATCATTTCCATTTATTCAGTGCTTACCTTGAGCTGAACATCAGCTAAGCACCTTGCATATGTCAGCTCCTGTAACTCTCCCAATAGCTGGAAGAGGGGATTACTATTATTGTCCCCCTTTCATGTATGAAGAAATCAAGATTCAAAGAGCTTAAGTAATTAGCCCAACATCTCCTAGCTGTAACTGTCAAAGTTGGGGCTTGAATCCATTTCTTTCTCACTCCAAAGTCCATGCATATTGTTTGGTACTGTATCAAACTGATATATCTGTGTGGTATCCACTTTTTACCTATAAGACTACTGGAATTTGGAAATTTCCAAATTTTACCCTTTAAAATAATTTTCCAAAGCTTCTGTCATTCAGTACTGAGATGAACAGAATCACCACCATATCCAGACAAGAGCAATTTGGAACTTAAAAAAAAAAAAATCCATGTGATTTCTCTAAATTTATTAGAGAACAGAGAAAAATCTGAACTGAACAGTTAAAGGTTATCATTGAAGAGATCATCTTTATCTTATGCAAAATTGTCCTGGGGTGAGAGGGGGAGGAAGGAAAGCTCCCAAAATAATTTTTCTTTTTTTAGGGGATAAAAGTCAGACAGGGATTGTATAAGAAAATTATTGCTCAATCATATTCAAGAACCTAGATGCAAAAAGTCCTAAAGACATTCACAAATAAATTTGAAAATGTGATGTGAAAAACAAAATAAAACAAAGTAAGTATGGGATACATCTCAGGAGTCCAAATTTGGCTTACCATGAAAAATCCTATTAATCTAATTTACCATATTATCATATAAATCTTAAACATATGATCATCTCAAGATATGCTGAAAAAAAGCTTTTGAGAAATTTGAAGATCTATTGATGACTAGAAATATATCAAACTAAAAAGGAAGTAATCTTCAACATGACAGTATCTACCAAAAATATATTTGCTAGTGATACTTAGAAGTGAGCCCATTACTATCAGAGACCACTCCAGAAGATTCTTTCCTCATTATTACGATTCAATATGTACTGAAGGGCTTAGTCAATGCTCAAAAACAAAATAAAGAAATGAGATATAAGGGTTATAAAGAAGGAAAATTTTATCATTTGCAGATGCATGAATGATTATCTATATAAAAATATAAGCGAATCTACTGAAAAATTAGAATAGGTGTAAAAATCATGGCTATAAGATCAACAGACAATAGCTAATAGATTCTATATTCTACCAACTAGGTAATGTACTTTATAAAAAATTCATTCACGGGCTTCCCTGGTGGCGCAGTGGTTGAAAATCTGCCTGCTAATGCAGGGGACACGGGTTCGAGCCCTGGTCTGGGAAGATCCCACATGCCGCGGAGTGACTAGGCCCGTGAGCCACAATTGCTGAGCCTGTGCGTCTGGAGCCTGTGCTCTGCAACAAGAGAGGCCGCGATAGTGAGAGTCCCGTGCACTGCGATGAAGAGTGGCCCCCGCTCGCCCAACTAGAGAGAGCCCTCGCACAGAAACGAAGACCCAACACAGCCATAAATAAATAAATAAATAAATAAATAAATAAATAAATAAATAAATAAATCACTCACAATAGTCAGAAGAACTGTAAGGTAACTAGGAATAAATATAATAAAAGACCTGCAGAGAAAAATATGGAGAAAATTATAAAAGTTTATTAAATGATATAAAAACCTGAGTAAACCCAGAAATACATCACAGTCATGAATGGGAAGGCATGATATTATAAAGATGTGAATTCCTCAGATAATAACCTATAAATTCAATAAAATTCTAAATAAAATCCACATAGGACTTTTCATAGAACTTTATAAATTGATTTTAAAATTTGTTTTGAAGTATATATGTCTAAGAATAGCTAAGTCAATTTTGAAGTATAATAAGGAGGGGGAATTTGTAAGAGACTTTCCCCTATCTAGTATCAATACTTATAAAGCCATAGTAATTTCTTAAGTGCGTAATAGGATGAGAGTAGAACAAAGTGACCAATATTATAGGAAAACCCAATAGAATTTTCTATGATGATAGAAATATTCAAACTCTAAGCTACCCAGTGTGGTAGCTACTGGCCACATGTAGCTTGTGAGACTAAGAAATAAAATTCTTAATATCATGTACTTTTAATTAATTTAAATTTAAGTAGTCACATGTGGCTTATGGCTACCATACTTGGCAGTACGGCTTTATAATAAAGTTCCTATAAGCTGACAAAAACAAAAATGGTGGTACAGTATCAGACTGAAGTGTCGTTACAAATCAGTGGGAAAAAGAAATTGGCTGTTTACAGGGAAAAATATATATGTATACAAATGTAATCCCTATCTTACCCCATCTGCACAAATGAATTCCAGATGAATTAAAGATCTAAATCTAAAAATAAAAACTTTAATAAAAGCTTTAGAGGTAACATAGTAGAATACCTTTCAGAACTTATGACAAAATTTCTTAAGCAGGACCAAAAAACACAACTCTTAAAGGAATTTATCAATACATTTAACAATATTAAAATTAAAAACTTCTGCACAACCAAAGATGTCATAAAATATAGTGAAAATACAAGCAAGAGAAGAATATATTTGCCACATATAACTGACAAAAGATGATTATCTAGAATATACAAATGACTACATATCAATACTAAATAGCAAACAACTCAGTGAAAAATATAAAGAAAATATATGAAGCATGTTTTCCAGAAGAGGAAACTCAAATGGGCAATAAAAATGCAAAAGATGTTCAAAATCCATAGTAATAAGGAAATGCAAATGAAACCAACAACAGTATACTTTTCATATTCATCAATCAATGTAATGGATATTTGGCAATCTTGTCCATCTAGCATCTAAGCTGCCTTCCTATGTTTGGGGATTTTCCCTACTTTTTGTTTGAGGTCAAGTCAGCTTTCCTCTAGGAAGCTGAAAATGCTAGTTGCTAGTGCAGCTCAGGCATGGGGCACATGACGTGGGCTCCACCAATCAGATGCTGCTGACGGTGAGTAATTCTTCCAGGGGGTAGTGATACTAGTGGGGCAACAGAGTGTTGGGTCCACATGCGGGGTGATGACCCAGGTCTCTAGCAAGCAGTGTTAGGAGTGTAAGTGGTGTAGGTACAGTGTGCAGTGCTTGGAGTTGATGGCAGCCTGATAATGGTATCCTCACTGGACTGGATTTTGAATGTTATGCTGAGCTGAGTAGCTGTGAATCTTGTTCCCAGCCTTCATAGCAGTGGTTCTGTCAACCACTCAGAGTCTTTTACATAAGTTTTTTTTCCCCTACTTGAATCAATCAGAGTTTGTTTCTATTTAGTACAACATTAATAATACCAAATGTCGGTCAGGATGGGGGGAAATGGATCTGCCATACATTGATGGGAGACAGACATTTGTTACAGCCACTCTCGAAGGCAAGTGTCGATACATAGTGAAGGTGAAGATGCACGGATCCTATAACCCTAACTTTATACTTCTAGGAACATGCCAGATAGAAATATTTCCTCTTATTCAAGGTGAATGTGTATAAGGATTTCCATGCAGTAATGTTTTCAGTAGTCTACAATTGGAAACATTGTCCATCAGTGCGGAAATGTTATACATAAAGTGTGGTTTATTCATATGATAGATTTAACAGTGATTGTAATAAATAAAATTGATCTTAAATGCTTCCATATGGATGAACTTCACACAAATGTTGACTCAAAAGAAAGTTTTAGTATGATACCTAGAACATACTATCATTTATGTACAGTTATAACACATATACAACCATATTCTATGTGGTTTATGGGTAAGTACATGTGTATAAAGGTATTTGTAGAAAGAACCAAAAGAATGGAAACAAATGTCAGTAGATTGATTGTCTTTGGGAAAGGAAGGGGGTATAAGAAATCTGAATTGTATTGATCATGGCTTTTTTTAAATTAAAATTGGAGCAAATATGTCAAAATTTTGATATTAAAAAATTCTGGGTAATGAGTATATGAAAGCCTGTTACACTCCTCTCTCTACTGTATATTTGAATTATTAAAGAAAAGCCCAAAGCTTTTGAGTTAAAAAATTTAAGACCGCTTTATTGCATTTTCACATTGTTCAGGTTACATTAATTAATGATATTTATTGGGTGTTTAGTATTTGTCATGCACTGCACTAATTGTTGTACCTATATGATCTCACTTAAGCCTTTATCCAAATTTATGAAGTAGACCAGTGGATCATTTGAACCACATGGGGAGCTTTAAAAAAAAAAAAAAAACAACTGATGCCTGGACCCCATTCATGGAGATTATTCTGGTCAGACCTGGAAATTGAGTGTTTTTAAAACTCCCCTTGTGTTTCTAATATGCAGCCAGGGTTAAGAAACCTTGAAATAATTTATAGATTTGTTTCCCAAACTCTATCTGATTATAAGAATCACCAGGGGCAAATTACAAATACAGATTCTCAGGTAGCCATCCCAAATCCACGGAATCAAATTCTTTAGGGAAGATGCCAGAATATTAGTGTTTCAGTCAAGTGCTTAGATGATCCCTCTGATCAGGCAGGTTTGGTAAACCTGGGATTAGTGCTCTCCAACCTGGAAGGCCTTGCTCATCACATGCCCATCCCACCTCACCTACACCTCTTTCCTGGAGATTCTGATTTAGGAGGTCTCAAGGGAGACCCAGAAAATTATTTTCTTTAAAAAAATGTCCCAGGTGATGATCGGTCACATTGAGGACTCAATAAAGGACATATTATTATTATTACACATGAGTAAACAGAGACTCACAAATGGGAAACGCCAGCTTGCCCTGGTTCCAAAGCTCATGCTGTTTCCCCCACTTATTGTTTTGATGCCCTTGTGCTTGGAGTCAGTTTCCCCAGGCTCTGCCTCTGTGCTGATCCTAGCTCACATTTTCCATTCTGCCAGGACACCCCAGGAAACAAATGTGCACCTCCCCGTCAATGGGTAGAAATGCGAGTTGTAGAATCCAGCCCTTTGCGGTGGGACTGGTGGTATCTCCAGTCGGAAACAGGGTCGCAGCTAAACAGGCTGTGTGCCAGGACGTGGCTGCTGGGAGGGAAACAGAAGTGGCACCACCAGTGTGATGCTGTGGTTATCAGGGGAAGTGTGACTGACTGAGATGTTGTCAATATAGACTCTGTCCTGGTCCTTTCAGGCTCAGGAATTGTGTGTGTATATTGGGAAGAGGGGGATGGGCAGGTGGAATCTGCAGAGAGGTTGGGAGGAGCTGAAGAAAAACAGTTCTCAGAGTCCTTTCTTTTCCAATTCTTCCTTCCAATCCAATCACCACCACCACCACCACCCCCGCCAACCTGCCCATCACCAGATGAATCATTCTAAAGGTACATTTTCAAAGTGTGTTCTGTAGAACATGAGTGCCAAGAGTGACTTCTTGGAAAAAAAATAAGGCAGGAGGGTTTCTATTGGGAAATTCTGCTCATCATATGCCCCTCTTGAAGATTCACAATGCTCATTAACATTTAAAATCCCTGAGAAGTCCTTCAGTAACCTGTTTCACTTGGTATAACCCCTCCTTGTTAGAGATACATCTTAAAACTTTGTAGCTCTAGTGTTCTGGGGAACGCATTTTGGAAAACTATATCACAAATGAGTATCATGTATGTCTATATCCTCGGGTCACTGGAGAATGCCTCCTATAATGTAGGATTAAAAAAAAAGAAGAAAAAGAAAAAAAAAAACCTTTTGTCAATCATGTTAATGACATTTAAATTCCTTTGCTTGGCATCATTTTTTGACCAGGTAGGTATCTACCTGTAAAACCTCAGTTGTTCTTATGTGCCACAAATTCATTCTGATTTTTTTGTTTGTTTTAACAGCACTTCATTTTCTGGGTGGAAGAAAGGGACTCATTCACACCCTAGTTTTAGTCCAGAAGTCCAGAAGTTGTGTGTACATGATCTGTGCCTGGCCAATCAGAATATTCCATCTTCTCAGCTGGGCCAGGTATGGGCATTTGACCTATGTCAAATCACCAAAATGTCAGTTCTGGGACTTCTTTAACTGTTGAGACAGAAAATGTCCTTTTTTCTGGGGTTTATGGTTATAATAAAATTATAAATTTGAAATGTCAAGGGTACTATGTACAGAGAGTTTACCTGAGGGTGATACTAAGAGAAGAGAAAATGGAGCTTGGAAATGGAGAGAGTGGCTAAAGGCTGATGACATTATTTAAGCCCCTAGATCCAGCTGTGCCTGAAGCCTACCCTTGCTATGAAACTTTCTGTTTCAGTGAGCTAATGACTTGCTCTCAATTTTCTTTGCTAAAGCAAGTTTGTGGTGAGTTCCTCTCATTTGCAGCCAGAGTACTTTCTAATATGGTGGTTCTCAAAGTGTGGTCTCCAGACCAGCAAATTCAATTCACCTGTGAACTTGCTTTCAACATGTATGTCTCTCTTTTATCTTCCACCTTTACTTGCCTGAGGGATAGCTCGGGTGAACCCCTCTTGAAACCATCTTAACCACATGACCATAGTAATCTATTTTTGACCTTAGTAGTGCCTACTGCAATCTGCTTATTACTTGCCTCCTGTATTCTTTTGTCCACTAGAGTATGAGCTCTAGGGTCACGGGTGTGTTCTGATTTATCTCTGGTCCTCCCACTGCACTGAGAACAGAATCTGGAAAGCAATGGAGAATTGCTTAAGGCTCCCGATTTGTATTTTCAGAGAGCCTCGTCTTCAAGGGTCCATTTAAGAAGGCAGACCTTCTTAATTAGAGCTGTTAGGACCCATGAGTGTGTTTGCAGAGCCTGTCTCCCTGGGGTAATTTAAGGTTATGAAGTGCAGGCCCTTGTTAACAGCTCTTGTGAAGCAGTTGTCCTAACTTCAAACATGGGTCGCTATAATAAACGGTGCCAGAGAAACACAATTTGGGACCTTGCTAATTGTTCTCGCCTCACTGAGTTAGACATTACGTCTGTGTATGACCAAAGGTCGATGGAATGAAACAGTCCCTCAAGGAAGCTAATAGAAAGTCAATTACTTTGGCCCTTTAAATTGCTTTTGGAATAGACCGTTGCTGGGCCCTGCGGGAAGCTTTCGGCACTCAGCTCTGATGGGTGGATGGAGGGCCCTGAGGATCACTTTGGGGCCAGCCTCATGCTGCACCAGGAAGGTCCCCTCCATCCAGCGCCATAAACAGCTGCATCATCTCCACTGGCTAGGGCGCCCGGGTCAACCCCTTGCTTTGAATCAAAATCAACAGCTGACTAGTGTGTTTTGGAGGCAGGCTTCCCCTTAGCCAGGATGGACAGGAGAGCTGTCAGGAGTCTTCCAGAAGTGAGCAGGGCTCATCCACACCTGAACAAGCTGTTCAGTCAAGCCCCCTGGCCAAAGGGACTCTCCATGGGGCAGGGGTCGCTAACAGGTGTCTCAGCCCTCCCCTCTTATACACATACTGGGGAAATTGGCTTCCTGTCTCCAGTCCAAAGCAAGAATGTGCAGCCCCACAGTCAGGGCTGGTACTGCTGTCCTCACCCAGCATATTTGTGTGCTGTTGAGCTAAGTGTGAAGAGCTTCTTGTTTCGGCTAGAGCTCCAGACGCCCATCTTTTGTGTTTGGGGAAAATGCAACAAAGGAGTTTAGTGATTACTGCTTTTCAACCTTTGTGGCAGAGAAGCTCCCTTTACCACATCAGAGAAGAAGGAGGGAGGCCATCCAGAGGTTAAAGGGCAGCACGCTCAGCATCAGCTCGAGGCAGCACCCAAATGGTTGTAGCACTTAATTAAGAAGGACCTTGCACTCTTGGGGGGCAAGGAAATTCGCTTTTATTTCAATCTGGCTGCAAACACCCCAACCACAGTGTTTCTGCCTCTTTTCTTGGCCATTGAGTTTTACTCAATCTGAGCCAATTAGGGTATGTTCTTTTCTTTTTCTTTTTTTTTGGTATTGGGAAGAAATAACTGTGAGGACTATTCAAAAGGGGATCAGGACACGTCCACAAGCCTCTTAGGTAGCCTCATACACCAGAGGGCAGACAGCAGAAGCAAGAAGAACTACAATCCAGCAGGCTGTGGAACAAAAACCACATTCACAGAAAGATAGACAAGATGAAAAGGCAGAGGGCTATGTACCAGATGAAGGAACAAGATAAAACCCCAGAAAAACAACTAAATGAAATGGAGATAGGCAATCTTCCAGAAAAAGAATTTAGAATAATGATAGTGAAGATGATCCAGGACCTCAGAAAAAGAATGGAGGCAAAGATCGAGAAGATGAAAGAAATGTTTAACAAAGATCTAGAAGAATTAAAGAACAAACAAACAGAGATGAACAATACAATAACTGAAATGAAAAATACACTAGAAGGAATCAGTAGCAGAATAACTGAGGCAGAAGAATGGATAAGTGACCTGGAAGACAGAATGGTGGAATTCACTGCTGCGGAACAGAATAAAGAAAAAAGAATGAAAAGAAATGAAGACAGTCTACGAGACCTCTGGGACAACATTAAACGCAACAACATTCACATTATAGGGGTCCCAGAAGGAGAAGAGAGAGAGAAAGGACCCGAGAAAATATTTGAAGAGATTATAGTCGAAAACTTCCCTAACATGGGAAAGGAAATAGCCACCCAAGTCCAGGAAGCGCAGAGAGTCCCAGGCAGGATAAACCCACGGAGAAACACGCCGAGACACATAGTAATCAAATTGGCAAAAATTAGAGACAAAGAAAAATTATTGAAAGCAGCAAGGGGAAAACGACAAATAACATAAAAGGGAACTCCCATAAGGTTAGCAGCTGATTTCTCAGCAGAAACTCTACAAGCCAGAAGGGAGTGGCATGATATACTTAAAGTGATGAAAGGGAAGAACCTACAACCAAGATTACTCTACCCAGCAAGGATCTCATTCAGATTCAATGGAGAAATCAAAAGATTTACAGACAAGCAAAAGCTAAGAGAATTCAGCACCACCAAACCAGCTCTACAACAAATGCTAAAGGAACTTCTCTAAGTGGGAAACACAAGAGAAGAAAAGGACCTACAAAAACAAACCCAAAACAATTCAGAAAATGGTCATAGGAACATACATATTGATAATTACCTTAAATGTGAATGGATTAAATGCTCCAACCAAAAGACACAGTCTCGCTGAATGGATACAAAAACAAGACCCATGTATATGCTGTCCACAAGAGACCCACTTCAGACCTAGGGACACATACAGACTGAAAGTGAGGGGATGGAAAAAGGTATTCCATGCAAATGGAAATCAAAAGAAAGCTGGAGTAGCAATACTCATATCAGATAAAATAGACTTTAAAATAAAGACTGTTACAAGAGACAAAGAAGGACACTACATAATGATCAAGGCATCAAACCAAGAAGAAGATATAACAATTATAAATATATATGCACCCAACATAGGAACACCTCAATACATAAGGCAACTGCTAACAGCTATAAAAGAGGAAATCGACAGTAACACAGTGATAGTGGGGGACTTTAACACCTCACTTACACCAATGGACAGATCATCCAAACAGAAAATTAATAAGGAAACACAAGCTTTAAATGACACAATAGACCAGATAGATTTAATTGACATTCCATCCCAAAACAGCAGATTACACTTTCTTCTCAAGTGTGCACGGAACATTCTCCAGGATAGATCACATCTTGGGTCACAAATCAAGCCTCAGTAAATTGAAATCATATCAAGCATCTTTTCTGACCACAATGCTATGAGATTAGAAATTAAGTACAGGGAAAAAAACATAAAAACACAAACACATGGAGGCTAAACAATACGTTACTAAATAACCAAGAGATCACTGAAGAAATCAAAGAGGAAATCAAAAAATACCTAAAGACAAATGACAATGAAAACACGATGATCCAAAACCTATGGGATGCAGCAAAAGCAGTTCTAAGAAGGAAGTTTATAGCTATACAAGCCTACCTCAAGAAACAAGAGAAATCTCAAATAAACAATCTAACATTACACCTAAAGGTACTAGAGAAAGAAGAACAAACAAAAGCCAAACTTAGCAGAAGGAAAGAAATCATAAAGATCAGAGCAGAAATAAATGAAATAGAAACAAAGAAAACAATAGCAAAGATCAATAAAACTAAAAGCTGGTTCATTGAGAAGATAAACGAAATTGATAAACCATTAGCCAGACTCATCAAGAAAAAGAGGGGCTTCCCTGGTGGCGCAGTGGTTGAGAATCTGCCTGCCAATGCAGGGGACACGGGTTCGAGCCCTGGTCTGGGAAGATCCCACATGCCGCGGAGCAACTAGGCCCGTGAGCCACAATTACTGAGCCTGCGCGTCTGGAGCCTGTGCTCCGCAACAAGAGAGGCCGCGATAGTGAGAGGCCCGCACACCGTGATGAAGAGTGGCCCCCGCTTGCCACAGCTAGAGAAAGCCCTCGCACAGAAATGAAGACACAATACAGCCAAAATAAAATAAATAAATAAATAAATAATAAAAATAAAGGAATTCCTTTAAAAAAAAAAAAGAAAAAGAGGAAGAGGACTCAAAACAATAAAATTAGAAATGAAAAAGGAGAAGTTCCAACAGACACGGCAGAAATACAAAGCATCCTAAGAGACTACTACAAGCAACTCTATGCCAATAAAATGGACAACCTGGAAGAAATGGACAAATTCTTAGAAAGGTATAACCTTCCAAGACTGAACCAGGAAGAAACAGAAAATATGAACAGACCAATCACAAGTAATGAAATTGAAACTGTGATTAAAAATCTTCCACCAAACAAAAGCCCAGGACCAGATGGCTTCACAGGTGAATTCTATCAAACATTTAGAGAAGAGCTAACACCCATCTTTCTCAAACTCTTCCAAAAAATTGCAGAGGAAGGACACTCCCAAACTCATTCTGTGAGGCCACCATCACCCTGATACTCAAACCAGACAAAGATACTATAAAAAAAGAAAATTACAGACCAATATCACTGATGAATATAGATGCAAAAATCCTCAACAAAATACTAGCAAACAGAATCCAACCACACATTAAAAGGATCATAGGCCATGATCAAGTGGGATTTATCCCAGGGATGCAAGGATTCTTCAATATACGCAAATCAATCAATGTGATACACCATATTAACAAATTGAAGAATAAAAACCATATGATCATCTCCATAGATGCAGAAAAAGCTTTTGACAAAATTCAACACCCACTTTTTTTTTTAATTTAGATTTTTTTTTTTTTTTTTTTTAAAGATTTATTTATTGATTGATTGATTGATTGCTATGTTGGGTCTTCGTTTCTGTGCTAGGGCTTTCTGGAGTTGCGGCAAGCGGGGGCCACTCTTCATCGCGGTGCGCGGGCCTCTCACGATTGTGGCCTCTCTTGTTGCGGAGCACAGGCTCCAGACGCGCAGGCTCAGTAGCTGTGGCTCACGGGCCTAGTTGGTCCGCGGCATGTGGGATCCTCCCAGACCAGGGCGCGAACCCGTGTCCCCTGCATTAGCAGGCAGACTCTCAACCACTGCGCCACCAGGGAAGCCCCTAATTTAGATTTTTATTGAAGTATAGTTGCTGTGCAATATTATATAAGTTACAGGTGTACAATATAGTGTGATTCACAATGTTTAAAGGATATACTTTTTATAGTTATTGTAAAATATTGGCTATATTCCCCATGTTGTACAGTATATCCTTGCAGCTTATTTTACACCTAATAGTTTGTACCTCTTACTCCCCTACCCCTATATTTCTCCTCCCCCCTTCCCTCTCCCCACTGCTTCTTTTTTGTTGTATTTACTCATTCATTGTATTTTTTTAGATTCCACATATAATTGATATCATGCAGTGTTTGTCTTTCTCTATCTGACTTATTTCACTTGTCATAATGCCCTCCAAGTCCATCCATGTTGCTGCAAATGGCAAAAATTTCATTCTTTTTTATGGCTGGAGAGCCATTTCTGATTTTGGCCAGGTCCTATTACAATCTTGTTGACATCTGTACCCCAGTGTCCAGTGCAAAGCCTGTGGCATTGCAGGCATTTACTTAATCAGTAAACATGTATTGAGCACCTACTGTCAACACCCACTTATGATAAAAACTCTCCAGAAAGTGGGCGTAGAGGGAACCTACTTCAACATAATAAAGGCCATATACGACAAATCCACAGCAAAAAAAATTAAATAAAATAAGGGGCCATGCAGGGAAGCTGGAATAACAAAGAGGTGACTGAAACTGGTTTTAGAGGTGTGACAGATCTCAGAGTTTTGGCTGGATTCGCGTTCAGGGAGGGAAAAAATGCGTGACATGGCTCAGGCTTCTTGCAGAGACCTGATAGCAGCTTCCTTCTCACCCACCTGCAGAGGAGGGTAAGCACCTGAGACCTTGAAGGTCAGGACTGGATGAGACTCTCATTCTCCCAGTTTCCTTTCTAAGGAAACTGGCAGCAAGAAAAAGATCCCCTGTAGTCCCACCCAGGTGATGCATCTTCTTCTCTGGGTCTTTCGGGTCTCGGTGGGCTTTCCTTCGCTGATGCCCTGAAAGGGCGGTCCACCCTGAGAAAGGGAGGTCTTCGTTGACGCTTCATAATTTTAGAGAGCATTAGGCTGCTCCTTGATGGTGCCCCACGCGTGCAGCCTTGTCACTGAGTGCCTGCGTTCACGTGTGCACGTGCATCCACATATATGTGTATGCCCTTGTATGACGGGCAACTAAGGGTGCTTCTGGATGAGGAGAGCTCAGCCACTACCTCATGGATCTGCCTCCTCCCTTCCCGATCCCCCTGTTTCCACCGCAAACTTAAGAGTAGCAAATCCCTTTGGGAGGGACTGTCAAGCACTTCTAGCAAGTAAGTAAGTAAGTTTTTCTGTCTCTTGTTTCCTCCCTCATGCAGATTGGGTGGATCGGGGGAGATTTGTACCTGTCATGAGAACTGTGAACAGCCATTTTCTCCCAGGTCCCAGAAACAGTGGTTCGCAGGTGAAGGTGGACCAGATATCAGAGGTAGGAGGAGAAGAGCCAGAATTTAATGAGGCTGGCGGAATCCCTCTGATTGAACTGCTCCAGGCCCTAGACCATTCTCTTTTCTTCCTCTTTATACCAGGAACTCAGTCATTTTGGGAGAGTATAGGTGAATTATCATGTATCAGGTGAAAAACTGTTTCCGATTCTTTTTTTTTTTTTTTTTTTTTGTTAAGAATACATTGTGATGCCTGTGAACAGGAGGCTAGGATTACCAGCCTGCATTCTCTTGCTCTCTTTTTTTTTTTTTTTTAATTTATTTATTTATTTATGGCTGTGTTGGGTCTTCGTTTCTGTGCGAGGGCTTTCTCCAGTTGCGGCAAGCGGGGGCCACTCTTCATCGCGGTGCGCGGGCCTCTCACTATCGCGGTCTCTCTTGTTGCGGAGCACAGGCTCCAGACGCGCAGGCTCAGTAATTGTGGCTCATGGGCCTAGCTGCTCCGCAGCATGTGGGATCTTCCCAGACCAGGGCTCGAACCCGTGTCCCCTGCATTGGCAGGCAGATTCTCAACCACTGCACCACCAGGGAAGCCCCCCTGTTTCCGATTCTTATCAGTGGCAATGAACCTTGCAGAATCCTTGTCTTTTGCTGTCAGCTTGGATCACCCTTACCTAATGAACCTTCCACATGCAGCCTTGGGTCTCAGGCATCTCAGTCAGGGCATTTTAGTTTGGCTGAGCTGGGACTCTGAGACTGAAAGTATAGACAAACCCACCTGCCAATCCTCTGCTTATGGACAAGAAAGTAACCGGGGATTGGGGATGGGAAAAACATTCTGATTGAGGGTTAAGGGGAAAGAAGATGGACAAAAGAGATTGCGGTTGAGAGTCTTTTCCATCTGCCCCTCAGGCTTGGTTTGGACCCCCATGTTAAAGCATGTAAGTCAAAAGTTGACAGAATTGGTCTGGAGAGTCCATGTGAGTCTCAGGGCCCCAGGAGGCTGTGTTAGAGCTGAGGGGCCCCAGAGTGGCCGGGTTGAGGAGGAAGCTGTGACTTCCCTGCAGGGATGTGGAAGCCAGGGCAGTCCCAACTTCCTGAGGATTGTAAGTTTCAGGAGAAGGGGGACAGCAGGGCTCCCCTCTGCAGAGAAGCCCCCCTCAGGTGGTTCTCAGGCAGCAGAAATCGACAAATGGCAGGTGGAGAATGACAGGAGGGGCAGTCTGTTGTGAAGACAGCTACGGATTACTCTGTGGGCACATGTAAAAATTTGGGGGGAGCCAGTAGATACTCTGCTGGGGGTAAGTTCCTGTTTGGGAAGGGGAATGGGGACTTGGAACCATTGCAATCTGAGTACAGACCCAACTGGGAAATGACCAACTGGTGAGAGACCATACATCCTGGTCGCAAGTAATGACCAAAACCAGGAAAACTGGAGTCTCAAAGAAGACCAGCAGAGGGGGGATCAATGAAGGTTTTCTGTGAATGGCTTTGCTCTCCGGAGTGTATGCAACTGCTGGGATGCTGGCTGTCTAACCCGGCACGGCAGGTTTCAGGAGAGCCCAGGATGGGGTCGGGGTGAGGAGCTGGGCCCTGCCCAGTTCTTTCTGAAGGAGGTCCTTACAATGTGTATATGTATATGTGCCTATATTTATACATACACCGTGCAGCATTCCTTGTGGTATAAACAGTTTCTTCTTCTGTCGTGCTCTGATTGGGATGCTTCCTCTTGACTCTGTGAAGTGGCTTCTTTTCCACCCCCAGCCACCACTCCTTCCTTTCTGGCCTCGTCTCATTTCTTTGGAACCTCCTTTCTTCCCCCATATCCCTTCTTTTCCTCACCCTCCTGCACATCAACACTGTTTTGTTTTGTTTTGGATCTTAATCATGATCGGCTTTCAGGATGCATCAGGAAAGCTGGCTATGCAGGACTGCCATCAACAATGATTGGGGTGGTTACCCATCTCATAGTCATGGTCATTTGCCCTCCTCCTGGAAAGACCCAGTACATAGGAATGGGCCCCTCCTGGCCATGTCAGTGCCCCACGACCCCGCTCTATGCCATGACTGATGGCTCTGATGGGGCCAATTACATGATCTCTGCCTTGAGACCATGAAACTTGGAACAGAGAGTTAGACAGTGGAGCTGAGCCACTCTGATGGCTGCGCTGGAGAGAGAAGGCACACGATAAATTCCTGCCATTGTAGTGGCTGCCGCAGCTGTGGGCTTACACGCGTGCCAGGCCTGGCTGGCTTAGAGGAGAGCATTCCTGTGACACCACACCGAACAGCTTTGGCGTTGTATTAGAGTGGACTGTGCTGCAGTAACAAGCAGACGGACCTGCCAGAGGCTTACACAATAGAAGTTTATTTCTCGCTTACCCAGTGCATAATGGCTGGGTGACTCTCGGAGCTGCCCTCTTCCAAGCAGTGATGGAGATCCAGGTGGCTTCCTTTGGGTAGACGTGCCATCTGGAACATGGGGCCTCCAGAGCTGCTCCAGCAAGGAAAGAGAGAGAGAGAGGAAGCACCAGCTGTTCACCACTGTGGATCACACAGAAGACTCATGCAGAAGTGTCACCTGTCACTTTCGTTCCCATCTCATTTGCCGCACTGGCCATGACGTACCCTGGGAACCACAGAGGAACACATGGGCTATTCCATGAACACTACCCCTCTCTGCCACATATATTTTTTTTTTTTTTTAGCACTTTTCTTTTTTATAGCTTCTTTATTTATTTATTTTATTTTTTTATTTTTGGCTGTGTTGGGTCTTCGGTTCATGCGAGGGCTTTCTCTAGTTGAGGCAAGTGGGAGCCACTCTTCATCGCGGTGCGGGGACCGCTCTTCATCGCGGTGCGCGGGCCTCTCACTATCGCGGCCCCTCCCGTTGCGGGGCACAGGCTCCAGACGCGCAGGCTCAGTAGTTGTGGCTCACGGGCCCAGCCGCTCCGTGGCATGTGGGATCTTCCCAGACCAGGGCTCGAACCCGTGTCCCCTGCATTAGCAGGCAGACTCTCAACCACTGCGCCACCAGGGAAGCCCTGCCACATATTTTTTGATAGAGGAAGAGAAAGAAAAAAAGAAACTTCTCTTTAAGATGCCAACATTTTCCTGTGATGAGAGTGGCTCTTGAAACAAATAGTTAAAGGCCAATAGAATCTTTAGGGTAAAGCAAGATATAAGATGAAAGATATTATTTTGTTTGAGTTCAAATGTGCCAGAGCAATGGCAGCCACTGGTACCCTTTACCTCATCCTTCTGGTTGCTCAAAAAACAGCTAAGCACAAACCCTTGCAGCCTCCAACCCTACAGAACTGAGATTGGGGTACTGGATGAAGTCGGTGGGGGGGGCTGCTTTTCTAAGTGAAATGTCCTATCTTCTTCCATAACCCCAGGAGGATGTGTCTTGAATCATCAGGTAGCTGTCAACACCCCAAGTGAGAAAGCAGGCAAGAGTCACAAGACTGGAGGGTGAGGCGGGCAGAGGCGCATGGTGGGGGCAGGGCTGGGTTGGGGAGCTTGGAGGTTTGGGGAGACTCCTTGCACAGGCCTGCTGTGGCCCGGGAATAAGTGGGAACACTGGAGGAGGATCGTCTACCTGCTGACTTAGGAAGGAAAGAAACTGATAGAAGTCTGGTGTAGCCCACCCCCTTTCCTGCCAGCCCCTTGTACATGGCTTATAGGTGCAGGACACCCCATGAGACCAAAGATTCACCTCTCTGGTCCCCACTTGGCTCACCTGCCCAGTGCCCTAGGAATTCGGAGGTGAGGGCTGTGTTGTCTTCTCTGAAGATTTATTTTGCACATGCCTTACACTCTGGTCCTTACAGCACAAAATGCTAAAGCAGAAAAATAATAAAGAACATTTAATTCCAGTTTAATTAAAAGAGGAAAGAATTTAGCTCAAGAGCTAATCTGGTTGCTGCCAATTTCAAAGGCTACTTTTTTTTTTTTAATAAATGTATTTATTTATTTTTATTTATTTAGTTTTTGGCTGCGTTGCATCTTCGTTGCTGCGCGCGGGCTTTCTCTAGTTGCGGCGAGCGGGGGCTATTCTTCGACACAGTGCGCGGGCTTCTCATTGTGGTGGGTTCTCTTATTGCGGAGCACGGGCTCTAGGCGTGCGGGCTTCAGTAGTTGTGGCTTGCGGGCTCAGTAGTTGTGGCTCGCAAGCTCTAGAGTGCAGGCTCAGTAGTTGTGGTGCACGGGCTTAGTTTCTCCACAGCGTGTGGGTTCTTCCCAGACCAAGGCTTGAACCTGTGTCTCCTGCATTGGCAGGCAGGTTCTTAACCACTGAGCCACCAGGGAAACCCTCAAAGGATACTTTTTAAAAATTTAAAGTTATTTATTTATTGATTGATTGCTATTCCTCTTAAAGGGAAATAGCCTTCCATTGCTCCCATGGCTGTTGCTATCGCTGGCAGGAGAGGCGTGATGCCATGAAGGTATTAAGCCTTCCCTCCCCCTCTTCCCACTCCCTGCTGTCTGGGCAGTCCTGCTCTCCTTCAAGAAATCACACCATTTGAAACAGACACTGGGTTTCAGCTCTCAGGGGGCAGTGGGTTCAGTGGGCAGCACTACATCGTAGGAGAATATAGGTGCAAGTTACAGGCACTTGAGTCTGAGCCCTGCCTCTGCCCATAAGAAACTTAGGGTAAGTGACTTCCTTCCTTTGTGCCTTTTTTTTCTTATCTCATTTCTTTTAGGGACTTCGATGGCTATGCAAAGCACTTAGCATAATCTCTGTTGCGTAGTAGGGATAAAACAAATAGAAGCTAATGTTGTCATTATTTGGGGGGTGGGTAGGGATGGGGCTAAACAGGGCTTCTGGAAATCATTCATGCTTCTTGTTTTTCCAGAACAGTTATTTTGGATCTTATCTGGGTCATAGACTCATTCGAAAAGCAAATATGCAGATGACACAAAATTTTGCATGCTTCTATTTATTGCTTCCTGTAGCTCAGTGGTTCTCAACCTGTTTGACTATGAATGTCCTTTTCTAATGACAATATTTTTTGCCTTTTATGCCCCTCCCCCAACCTGATCTTTTTTTTTTTAACTTTTTATTTTATATTGGAGTATAGCCAATTAACAATTTGTGATAGTTTCAGGTGCACAACAAAGGGACTCAGCCATACATATACATGTATCCATTCTTCCCCAAATGGCACGTCTCATCTTGTGGATTGAGAAAATATCTAATGACACGCAGCGACTCTGAATTCTGTAATGCTTTTAAGAGATTTTGCATTTCATTAATCACAACAGCGTCTACATGGATTTGAAATGAAAAGTTGTAAATATATCTATGGGCTGCATGATTGATTCCATCTGTATTCAATGCTTGGTACCCCTGTAGATTTCCTCCATTGTTGGAAACCTCTCCAATAGACAGGTTTATGGAATCCAAGACTGGAAGGAAATCAAAGGGCCATTCAATCCAGCTCCATTAATTTGCATAACACAGAGGTCAAAGGAAGAAAGTCAACTTTTTAAAAATCACGTAGCCAGATGATATCAGAGAGGAGACTGGAAACCAGGATCCCCACAGCCAGCCTAACAGCTGCCTGAAGCTGACTTTCTTTGGCAGTTCTGGGTTGGTGGAAATTCTTCCTTTTCCACCAGTCAGTGGTCAGTGGTCTGTAGTGAGTGAATAGGAAAATGAAGCTTGGCAAGTAACTGTAGTCTCAAAGCTAGAGTGACGGTATAATTTATCTTCCAAACTGGGACATGTTTGAGAGTGAAAGGGAGCGCTACTAATAATTATGCCAGGGCAATAGGTGTAAACCAAGACTATTCTGGGCAAGCCGGGGCATATAGTCACCCTGCTGAAAGCTGACCAAGGGCCTATTTTGGAGCACTTTAAAAGCCACTCAGCAATAAGGATGACTTGCTTGAAGGAATTTGGATTAAGTATTGCCCTTCCCTCTGGCCAGTTTCTCATCTTGAAAGCACAGCAAAAAAGACTTGAAAATCTGGAAACTCTTTACGAATTACTAGTCTCTTACTGTAAACTCCCAAGAGGTTTGTAGCTCGCTATTTCCCACTCCCCATGCAACAGCATACGTCACCCCTTTCCTAGTTTTTCCTATCATGAGTATTAGCTCCTTCCCAGCCCCTCTGCTGGGAAACTGTAGGCATCTTCACAGAAACTTGGGCGATCACCTCATCAGTGCTTATAGACATAATAGGGGGCCTAGTGTCCCGGCAAGTGCTTGGGATAGGCCCTCTACTGGATAATCTCAGGCAATGACTTCTTTTCTCCTTAGTTTCCTAATCTATGAAATTAGAGGTGGGACCGATTCACTGCTGTTCTGTGTTAGTCAGGGCAGGATGGGCTGTGCTGTGTAACAAATAACCCTTGACCCTAAGGGACTTAACACAGCAAAGGTTTATTTCTCACTCAGGCTATAACATGTGTAAGTAGGGGGGCTCTGCTCTTTATAGCCTCTCAGGGTCCCAGGCTCCACAACAGGGAATAGAAAAGTGGAATTCAAGCAACCACCACTAAATATGTTCATCTAAAAGTGACATGTGCGTTCATATCTCATTGGCTCCCGCCAGTCACAGGGCCACATCTCACCACAAGGAAGCAGAGAAGAGCAGTCCTACCATGTGTCCAAGAGTTGGGGAATCAGAGTATTTGTAAATGCTCCCATGGCTATTTGCCCTACCCTCAAATTGTTTCTAATTTAAAATTTTACAGTGAAAGTATCATTTTCTTCCTCCCCATCTCCACCTTCAAATGAAATCTAATTGAGAAGCATATGACATACAATGGGTAGAATTGAAGTTGATCTGGTTGAAATGGAAGTTGATGACTTAGACCTTCACCCTTTGGTGGCAATGTGATCATTGCTTTGTTTTAGAAGATCACTTGATAGCCTTGAAGATGACAGATTGAGATTGGAGATACAGGGGAGACCAATTAAGTGGCTCTTTAGAATCTTCTAGGCAGTGGAAAATGAGGGCTGGGCAGAGGATGGAATGGGAGGGATTGTATTAGTTATATATGTTGTGTAAAAATTACCCTGAAACGAGTGGCTTAGAACAATACATGTTTGGCATCTCACAGTTTTTGAGGCTCAGGAGTCTGGGTGTGGCTGAACTGGATCCTCAGCTTGAGGATCTCTCACAAGCTGCAGTTTAGGTGTCAACCAGGCTACTGTCATCTTGAGGTTCAGCTGGGGCAGGATCCCCTTCCAAGGTCTTTTGGTGGTTGCTAGCAGGCTTCGGTTCCTCATGAGCTATTGGACTGGGGACCTCAGTTCTTTGCTGGCTGTTGGCTGGAGACCACCCTTAGTTCCTTGCCCTGACCTCTCTCCAACAGAAGAACCAGGTGAGAAGAACCAGGGAGAGAGAATGTGTGAACAAGATGGAAGTCATAGTCTTCTGAAACCCAACGACAGAAGTGACATTGTATCACCTTTGCCATATTCTACTGGTTAGAAATCACTAGGTCCAGCCCACACTCAAGGGGTGTGGATTACAAAAGGATGTGAACACAGGAGGTGGGGAATCACTGGGATGCAGGTTGGAAGCTGCCTGTTACAGGAGGATTTGGGAGAGGTTGAGAAACCTGAACCTCCATGAAGCAGACTGATGGGGTGTGGGTTACAGAGATGAGGAAGGAGCAGGTGAGGCCTTCAGGGTTTTGGTTTGGATGAGGATGATTGGTGATGCCATTATTTGAAATGGACAAAGCAGAATGGGGAGGTAGGGGCACTGTTAGGCTTGTGACATTAAATACCATCCTGGGCAGAGGTCGGTCTGAGTCACCGGACACTCAGAAACCCAGTAGAAGGGGCCTCTGGACTCCCGACTGGGCACCCGCATCCATCCTGCTCTGGTCTCTGTTACTCCTCGCTCTCCTTCGAGCTTGAGCTGACTAAAGGAATTCAGGGTGAAGTTCATAGCAAGTAGAGGTGATTGAAGTGGATTTAACATTCTAGTCCTTTCGCTGGAAACTACCAATCTCTGACTCCTACTCAGGCATCCCCCCAATCTACAGTTAGAACTGAGAAACCAAAGGGGTCACAGAACCAGGATTTGCATGAGGCTTTAAGAGAAAATGAAAAGACACAAGGGCTGTACACAGTCCAGCCTACCAGGCTTGGCTCTCTTTGAGACAAAGGCAAGTGGCTTATTTAACTTTTTTTTTTTTTTAAATGTGTGTGTAAGTGTCCTAAAAGGTTGACCTAAATGAGTTCGTACAAAGATCTGATAGCCCAGGACAATGGAATAATCCTTTTTAATAGGATTAGAGGCTGTGCTAAAAGAGACTGGCAGCTTTTGGGCTCTGCATTGTAATATGTGCTCAAAGAAAGCGCAGGAAAACGAAGACAGAACCTTGTTTCCCGTGTTGTTTTACACCCTCTAAACTATTAATATCTCCAGCTCATAGCATCCTTGGCTGCCCACATAAGGCACTTCTGGGATCCTCTTCCAGCATTGTGTCTAGTTCTGGGTCCTTAGTGGGCTTCTGGGCCTCTGTGAAAGGTGACATTGAACTAAACTATCCCTCAAGGTCAATCGCGGTAACATGGACCTGATTTCTTTTTTCCTTTTTAAAGATTTTTTTTTTTTTTGATGTGGACCAATTTTAAAGTCTTTATTGAATTTGTTGCAACATTGCTTCTGTTTTATGTTTTGGTTTTTTGGCCGCAAGCGGGTGGGATCTCAGCTCCCTGACCAGGGATCGAACCCGCACCCCCTGCATTGGAAGGTGAAGTCTTAACCACTGGACCGCCAGGGAAGTCCCAGACCTGATTTCTTCAGTCTATCTTTACCCCAAGGTCTCTTCCAATCTCCATCATTTCAGGTTCTTTATTCCATGGGTCACTGGGGAAGAGACTGCAGACCCAGCTCAGGAAGTCTCAAGATGAGGCACTGTGTGCTGGACATGGGCTTTGCGTGGGACTGATGACCCCAGGCCTGGGTATTTACTGATGAGACATCTCTGCTGTATTTGGGGAAGGGGTGTGAAAGGGTTCCCTAGCTCAAAGCACCCCTGTGAATGCTTCACTTATGCTTGGAGAGGGAGCGCTGGCAGACATGCAGGAGAACCTGGTCTGAATACTAAAGGAGCTTCCTTCTAGAATAACGTGTTCTGCAAATGGCAAGGCCTATCAAGAAAGAATAAAATTAAATTCCATCCTCACAAAGGCAGGTGAGACACATGTCAGATCAGTAGCAAACATTGATTAGGAAAATATTCTGCCAAAGGGACCACGCTCACTGCACTGAAATGCCTTTAAGTTACCACTTTAAAGGCAATAAAGCTAATTTGAAAATATATTCATTGAGTCATAATGAGTGAATTAAAAAAAATTCTGTCAAAATTTCATCCATTTACAGGAGCACAAACAGGCTATTTTATTAAGTACCAGTCTGAATGTTCTGTATGTGTTTTTAATAAATTTTTTATTCTCAAACAAGCAATTTATGTATCTATCAAGTCCATCAGGATGCAATCTACTTGTTTGAAGGTTTTTGTTTTTTTTTTTTTTTGTACATGGATCTCACTTTTATTAAAGACTGTTTCTCTGTCACCATGGGCTGGCTCACACTTCGGGTTTTTCTTACCTTGTTCTGAGTGTGGACCTCACACTGCTTTGCCTACCATGACTCAAGATCTAAGGTGGGCATTTGGAAGGAGACTGAATGAAGTTATAAGTAGAATCTGAGGCCAGGGGCAGGCAGAGTTTGGGGAGAAAAATCAACCGATTAACCAATGAGTTTTTATTATTAAGTACTTGCTGTGTGCACAGGGATACAGAAGAAGCCAGAACCGGTATGCCTGAACCTCAACTGGCTTTTAGGGAAAAAAATGTTGGTGATCAACCCCTGGAGGGTAGGGATCATCATACCTGTCTTGTTTGTGGCTATATGTCTAGTGCCTGGAATAATACATGGATTAAAAAAAAAAAAAGGTATTCAAGTGATGAAATGCAAAAAGATAAGAATGCAAAAAGTGTCCAGAAAACAGAGACATTGGTTTGAACTCAGTAGCCAGAGCATGCCCAGAAGGGGTAAATTTCCCAAGCATACCCATCCCTGTGTCTGGAGTCATGCCATTCCCTCCTCATCACGGACATGCACTCCTTGCTTTTTTTTTCTGTCTACCAAATGCATCCAGTACTTCAAGCCTCCTTTGGCATTTTCTCCAAGTTATTTTCCTTGATCTTGAAGCCAAAAGAGATATCCCACTTCTTCAAACTCCAATGCAATTTTATTTTTAAAATAAAATAAAAATATCTCATTTAATCTTTAAAATAAGCCCAGGAGCAAGGTACTATTATTATCTTTTTTTTTTTTTTTCAACAGTGGTGTATACTGGCACAAGGCTAAAAAGCTTATTGAAGAGCCCAGAGCTGTTAAGACATGGATCTGGAATGATACTCAGGTCTTCTGGGCTTCAAATGCCATCTCACTTTCACCAGGTCATGCTGCTCTCTCCCCTTTTCTCGTTTATCCTTACAAAGCTTCCCCTGGTAGAGGCTTGGTTGACTCACATCTTATATCACAAGAAGATTTCAAACCTGGGGAGGGCAGTGGGCTTGGCATGTCTCATTCTGCATGTTCCTTACTTTTCACGAGACAGTTACTCAACTACTCTGCTAGATCAATAGTGGATGAGATCAACCACATGTCCACAAAGTCTGTGCATGAGCCCTGATTGGATGCCTTCCCTGCTTCCATTGCCCAAATGAGGTCCACGATTGCCTCTCCTTCTTGCCAACCACCCCAGCCTCAGCTGGAAAGGCCATCCAACATGGGAGGGCCAGGATTTATTGAGGCTGGGGCTCCATATATGATAGACCCACACTCTGTTGAATGCATAAAGCTGATACAAAAACCCACTACTGTATATATTTTAGAATTCCAAATTTAAATCCAACAAATATTTACTGAGCACTGTAGGCAGAAAAATATAAAAAGATTAAAAGAGAGGGTGAGAGAAATGAAAAAGAATGTTCTGTGACTTCCTGGAGGATGGGAAGGTGGTAAACGTGACTCAGAAATAAGGCTGGGGCTTCCCTGGTGGCGCAGTGGTTGGGAATCTGCCTGCTAATGCGGGGGACACGGGTTTGCGCCCTGGTCTGGGAGGATCCCACATGCCGCGGAGCAACTGGGTCCGTGAGCCACAACTGCTGAGCCTGCGCGTCTGGAGCCTGTGCTCCGCAGCGGGAGAGGCCACGATGGTGAGAGGCCCGCACACCGCGATGAGGAGTGGCCCCCGCTTGCCGCAACTGGAGAAGGCCCTGGCACGGAAACGAAGACCCAACATAGCAATCAAGCAATCAATCAATCAATCAATAAAACTTTAAAAAAAAAAAAAAAGATGAAATGCTAATTTAAAAAAAAAAAGAAAGAAAGAAAGAAGGCTGGATCAGAAGGCTCCTGAAGACCAATTTAGCACCAGGACTTATGTTTCCTGGGCTCCAGACCATGCTGCTTGGGAGCTGTCAGTGTGGAAGCTGATATAGGTTTGCTGTGATTCCCACCCAGCGGCCTGAGCTCTCTCTTGCCCAGGAGGTAAAATTAAGCACATTTGAGAGGTGGCCTGTCAGTGGTCACAGGTCAGATGACATCACCTGGCACTGGTGAGGTTGAATTCCAAGTCTTAGCCTCTTTGGGGCTATGCCCAGACAATGGGGCTCTAACTATAGAATGTGACCCTGGCCCCTTTACAGGCCCAAAGGATGAACCCAAGAGATCGATTTGGATGAACATCACATTCATTGATGCCATCCTTGCTCAGGTTCAGTGGGTTTCCAGGCCAATAGTTGGTCAGATCTTCTGCACATCCATTCTTGGTTTGTTTTGGCATTTGCTTCAAACTTCAGCTTTGTCGCCTTCGTTTCTGTTTGATTTCTAAAGCACTGTATACTTCTCCCATGGCTGACTTGGTTTCCTGGTTGGAAGAGCCCCTCTTTGACGTTATAGCCGTGTTTTCTTGTTGTACTTAGCTCCTGACTCTAACCCATGGCCTCAGTCTTAGACTTTGTGTTTTGGAAAGGAACACTCTTTGCTAAAGCCATCGGTCCTGTCCCAGCCCAGGTGCAGCCCCTGCAATTACAGCCTCTTTCTAAATCTCCCTTCCTGGGTGCCCACATATCGTTGTGAGCCAGGCCATCCTACCCTTCAGCCCTGCTCACCGCCAAGCCCGCTCTGCCCTTGAACTGTTTTGCTTGGGTCATCAAGAAAGAAACTTTCAGTGCATTTCAATTCTCTAAGTCAAGTTTGCAAAGATGCTGTCAGGCTCCTTCTCAGTGATGATTTATGCATGGTGAGTGGAATTGCATGCTGTTTTCATTCCTTTTAAAACCAAGAAATGACCTAGGGGGTGAACATTATTTCTCTATCTCTATCTGTTCTTTTCTCTGTATCTGTGTCTTTTTCTCTATCTAAATCTGTATATCTACATCTGTATTTGTATGTATAGGGATACAATGGGACGAATTTAGTAGTCCAGCAAGGCCTTGCCACACCATTGTCTATTATTTATATTTGACTTACTAGAATTTGACACTTATTTGCAATGCAAAGATGCAGAGTTGCATTATGCCCTTCAGGAAATATCTGTGTAAATATAGGCCAACCCCTTCAAGTGAGATAAAAATATGGGGTGTTTGTCTTTGTTCTACGGAGATAAAGATATTCAAATCACCTTGGGATAATACTTACTGGGAAAATAAGAAGAGCCACTAATGGAATGACCTTGGGCATGTCCTTCAAATTCTCAGGGCCTCAGATTCTTCATCAGGGACAAAAGATTTAGACCAGATGATCTCTAAGGGAAAGCCAACTACTATGACAGAGAATCTTTTGGTTTTTGACTGGCACTATGTAATAAATTGTTTTTACTCCAAATCTGGCTTTACAGATTCTTCCTAGGAAATTACAATTGCAGGGAGAAGAACAGGGTCTTCTGGGTCTGAGTTGTGTGTCAGTCAAAGTCTAGATAGGAAACCCATGCCAGGTGGTTCAACAGAGGGGATTTGATATAAGGAACCAGTTACAATGTGTTGGAAGCACCACAAAGCCAAATGGGGTGGTGAGAAAAGTGCAAAATTGACAATAGCAGGGATTCACCACCATCCTTGGGCTGCAAGTGAAATAGGAAGGAAGAGGGCAGGGCACAACATTTAAAAGAATGACACAGCCATAGGACATGACAAAAACTGGTTAGAACTAACTAGATCCAAGATGGCAGAAGATTCGACTTCCATTGGACCTTGAGCCTCAGCACAGGGCATGCTCATTGTAATATTGATACATTAGCTAAATGACACACCCACCAGAGCCATGACAGTTCAGAGCTAACCATAAAAAGCCAAAAAGTGGGCGGTGGCCCAATTCCTGGAAATCCCTGCCCTTTCCCCTGAAAGAGTTGGAATAATCCTCCCACTCATTAGCCTATGAAATTACCCAGCCCATAAAAACTAACCACGCCATATTTCGAGGCTCTCTCACCTTCTGAGATGGCCCACACTTTGTCTATGGAATGTGCTTCTCTCTAAATAAATCCACTTCTAACCTCTCACTTTGTCTCTCACTGAATTCTCTCTGCAACAAGACATCAAGAACCTGAGCTTCATTAAGTCCTGAGACCAGCTGTGTGATCTCAATTAAAAGACCGTGGGTTCAAGTTCCAATCTGGGTTTTGGCTGAGTTCAAGTCCTGGTGTATGGGTTCGAGTCCCAATCTGAGTTGCACGGTTTCACAAGGACAAAGGGAGGTGGAGGTTTTGTCCGAGCACAAGATCCAGGGCTTCTAGAGGGAGATGGGACCCCAGAGGGAGTGATACACTGGTGAGAGCTGGAACCATTTCGGAATATAGTTATTGCCACAAGTGCCACTCAAAGCAAAGAGACAGAGAGGTAGATAGAGCCTGGCTTGTTTTTGCCCCTCAGCTGCCAACTGATCCCGGACGCTCATGAAAGCTAGCAGGTGAGGGAGTGTGAGATGCGTTGTTTGCAGGATCCCTCTTTTTTTTTTTTTTTTTTAATTATTATTATTATTTTTAAATTTTATTTATTTATTTATTTATTTATGGCTGTGTTGGGTCTTCGTTTCTGTGCGAGGGCTCTCTCTAGTTGCGGCAAGCGGGGGCCGCTCTTCATCGCGGTGCGCGGGCCTCTCACTATCGCGGCCTCTCTCATTGCGGAGCACAGGCTCCAGACGCGCAGGCTCAGTAGTTGTGGCTCACGGGCCTAGTTGCTCCGCGGCATGTGGGATCTTCCCAGACCAGGGCACGAACCCGTGTCCCCTGCATTGGCAGGCAGATTCTCAACCACTGCGCCACCAGGGAAGCCCAGGATCCCTCTTATAATACAGGGCAGCCAAGGGAGCCGCAAGTGTGAGGTCAAGGTCAGGCAAGCAGCTGCCTGGCACAGGCAAGCAGAGAAGCTCCCTTTAAAGCATCTAGGAATGCCATCCTAGCCTGGCTTTCCAGTGACCTGGTGGTCTGAGTTGGGGGCTCAGATGTTTCTTAGGCCTTTTCAACCCCTATCACCTCACGTTTGGATTGATCTGGTAAGCAATTTCTAGGTTCTCAGTTATAAGAAATTTGTGAGATTTCCCATTAGTAACTACGATTTCTGATTACCTGCCATGTGCTGAGCAGTCTATAGGTGATATCTTTTCCTATCCTTTGACTAATCTGCTCGGAAGAGATAAACACCCGTATTTTATAGATGAAGAGAAAAAGGTCAGCGAGATGGAGCCATGTGCCCAAGGGCTCCAGCTGGATGTATAGGAGGCAGGATTGAACCCAGGGGATTCTGTCTCTAAAGGTCCCTGTCAAACAGCAGCAAGGTCAACTATAGTGGAGCTCACCGTTTTATAAGGACTGTCCGTTTGATTTCTGGAAATGAGAGCTTTAAAATGCCAGGAGGCAAGAGCCACAGCAAACACTCAGGGAGGGAATAACCACGGGGCTTCAAACCTTCTGAGAAGCATCATCCTGGAGGACAGCGCCCTGCCTGCCAGCCCCTCCCATCCTGGGGCCTTCAAGGCTTCCAATTCTTGCTGGCAGAAGGAAGAGTTGTTGCACTCATGGGCTTCTTGGCCCCTATAACCAGATTTCTTTATTTACAGTATCACACTCGGCTGGTAAATGGGGTTGTGGAAAATACGATATTACAGGTGCTATTTGGAAGAAGTTGCTGAGTAAGGCCATTAAAGCCCAGAGTGAAAATGAGGTGGGAGAGATAAGTGGATTGTTTTCCCCCCTCTGAAGAGAAAGAAGGCTGGTGGCAATGACAGGGAAGAACAGGAGCGTCAAGCCACCAAGGGTAAGGAATACTGCTAAGTGGGAAATGCAAGACAGACAGATGAATCCCAGAAGCTGGCGGTCCAGGAGGTAAAGGCAAGAGGCAAGTGGACAGCTGCCTAGAATCCGAAGGACCCAAGCTTCATGGGCTCAGGCATCCTTCGCGCTACAAGAGAAACTTGTTGGGATGAGGATGAAGGGGATACAGATCAGGGCTGGTCTTGGAGGAAACATCCAGGCATATTCAGGAATACCTGGGAAGCATTCAGGAATTTGAACAGGGTTTAACACTTATGGGTAGGGCCCCTATAAAGAGGATACTTCACATCCCTGATTCTTTTTTAATTTGATTAATGGTGTTAATAATACTTATCTAATAGGACAGAGGTGAGGATTAAGTGAGGTAACTGATATAAAATTGCTCTATTAATTGATCAAGAGCTTTGAAGTGTTATTTCTGAATACGTCTCCCCTACATCTCTTAATGGTGTTTAGAGTGTGAGGGATGACATACAGTCCCATGCTAGTCAGACCCAAACCAGCTCTTGATTCATTTTACAAGAGATGTAACCAAGCAAGAGGATGTATGGAGGACTGCCCCCAGATGCAGTGGTGAGCCCAACAGTAACCAGGGGCAGAAAGACCAGGGGCGAGAAGGACCACATATAGTAGGTTGTGTGGGTCAGAGTAGAGAGCTTGGTGGGATTAAACAGTCTGTGCAGCTACAAAGGGCACAGTTATTACCAACACTTAGACATTTCAGAAAGGTAGATTTTAGTGAAATTGAAGGAAGACGTACTAATAATTTGAGTTACCCAACTGTTGGATGGGTTACCTTGTGAAGTAGTGAGTTCCCCACCATTGGAGGTATGCAAACTGAGGCTGAATATTTTGGAAGAGAGACTTGTCTATAGCACTAAGAGGTCTGGATGGTGTTGGAGACCTCTCAACCATGTGATTTTTTTGGACTCTGCCTGAACACAACTTGCTTCTTAGTAGGGATTCACTTTGATGGGTAAGAAGTGATCCAGATAAAGAGGGATCCCAAAGAGGGCCTGATTTGTTCTCTAAAAGCAGCCTAGAGCTTTTAACTTTGAGGCAAGGCTAGTGACGGTGGCAACCCTGGCTGCTGGAACTAATGCAAAGAGCTTTTCTAGCTTTTTGATGCAATAACTCCCCTCACCCCACAATGGCTCTTAGGTCTATCATAGCTTATCCTCACAAATATCCTAGGGAATAAAGTAGGCAGATAGTCGTATTCCCATTTAACACGTGGGCAACCAAGGGAGCAAAAAGAAAAGTATGACTTCAAACTGCAGGTTGGGGCTGGCTGCGATCTGAGGAGGTCGGTTATTCCAAACCTCTCATTTTACAGATGGGAAAACTGAGGCCCAGAGAAGCAGCCACTTGCCCAAATTCACATTGTGGTTGGTGCCAGGGTCAGGGCCGAATCATTCTTTGCATGATATCCCACAGTTCATCAGTGTGGACTTGCAGGAAGGAACTAATATGGCTCTCTCACTGAGGCAGTCAGATCAAAGAGAGATTGTGGACCCTCTTTCTCAGCCTGATGTCCCATCCCGAGCCTCTGTGGGAAAGTGTTCCAGATAAGTGGGGAATTTCTGGAGTCCAGCAGAATTTGAGGTTTGATGGAGATGCAGCCACAGAGGACCAGGCTGACCACCAGCTGGGTCAAAGGTGATTTCCTGTGCTCTGTGAGGGGGTAGAAAAGCCACATATTATGCCCTCTGGCCTTTGGGGAAGGTTGGAGCAGCAGAAGGGGTGGTGCAGGCAGAAGCGGCAGCTAAGTAGCAGGCTGGGGACGATCTGCCATGCTACGCAGCGTTATCGCTGTAATTACATCAAGAACAAGTTTTCTGTTTGAAAGAAGAGCCAGAGTACAAGAGGCACCTCCCGCCAAAACAACAGCCGTGTTGGCAGCACCCGCCACTCCTGCTGCTGCTGGTGCCCGGGCATCCTGGCACGAGCTAGCTTTGTACACCCCAGCTGGGCAGAATGAACAAGAATGCTGCCCCTCTGCTAACCCCAGGACTATACACGGGAGGTAGGTTTCCTTTAGTCACTTTCCAGCCTGATCAGGAAGAGATCAGAGAGAGATCGGAAGGTTAGAGGAACTGGCAAGCTGATAAAATCTGGGAACCCCCAGAAATGCACAAGGCAGTATTTCTATCCTGAGACTGTGATATGAAGGAGAGAAAAAGATGTTATCCACAATATATTTTATATTTTATATATACTATTCTTTTTTTCTCCCCAGAATGAGTAACATCAGCAGGATGGACTGGATCCCGAGTGAGTGGCTGAGTGGGCTGCTGGCGTCCTGGAAAGGTACCCAGGAAGCAGGGAGAGGTGGGGCAGGGGGAGGGGATGCTGCACATTTTATCTGGGCGTGTCCATGGCAGACCATGCACTGAGGGAATGTGGAAGGGGGCAGGCTGGGAAGAAGGCCAAAGACAAAGTATCTGCTTCCTTGAAGGATCTAAGTACAGCTAGGAAGAAAGAGCCTTGGATTAAGGGTTCAGAGACTTGGATTTGAATCTGGCTTCTATCACTCGGTCACTCAGTGGCCAGGGGCTTAAATTCTTTGAGTTCTGGTATGTTTATCTACACAGCAAAATAATGCAATCTACTATTTATGTTACAAGGTAGTTGTGAAGATTAAATGATATATGACGTGCAAAATATTTTTCAGAGTGTATACACAGCTTGTTTTCTAAGTATTACATAACATATAAAACTGTCATTATCTAAGTTTCCTTCTTCTAATTGGATGCAATTCAGTTCACTGAACTTCAACATGGATTAAGGACCCAATGTGTGCAAATCATCTTGCTTAGTCCTGTGAAACATGCCACGTGGAAAAAACTGGAAGGACTTGGTCCTTTTCTTAAGAGGTTTAACACTTAGTGGGGAATGCGTCGGGGGGATGCAGACACATTCACAGCTGACCATAACAAGGGGTAGGCAGAGGGTAGGCTGAGGCATGATAGCCATATACACAAAAAGCTATGGGAGAGTTGAGGAAGAGCTGAATCCAAAATGGTGGGATGAGGAAAACTGGAGGGACAGGGAGTTACCTGAACTGGCTTCGAAGGCTGAGGGAAAAGTGCTGGTTCGGAGTTGCAAAGAATCCCCGGAGCACTGAGAAAGGGAGGGGCCATAGCCACGGGGTGGGTGGAGTGCACCCGGAAGGAGGAAGCTCTTCCGGTATCTCTAGCCTCTCACCCGCAACTCGTTGGTAGCTTCTCCCCGGCTCTCCTGACCAGACGTAAACGTGGAGGGCGCGCTGCTCACCGAAGGCACCATGACGTTTGCGACCTGACTCAGGTAAGTGAGATTCTGGCTGAGTTCCTGAAGTCTGGGTTTTGTATCCTGTCCCTGCCTCTTGCAGACTAGCTGACTCTGGGACTCAGTGGCCCCTCCTGTCACCAGTACCTCGTAGTGCTTGTTGCAGTGATTAAATACATAAAACACGACCACATGCTTTAAAAAAAAGTGAGACATAAATGTTACGTCTTCTGGAGAAGACCAAAAATGTGGGCCTGAGAAATTGTGTCGCAAAGAACCATCTTCCCCAGTTAGAATTCAGGCTTCTTTTATACTAAAAGGGGAGTGGGGGGACCTCCCTGGGGCCAGTGGTTAAGACTCCCTCACGCGGCAACTAAGACCCCGCGCAGTCAAATAAATAAATACGTAATTTTAAAAAGGGCGGTGGGTGGGTTGTGTTTGGTTGCTGCAGACTTCTTGGTGCCAGAATCATTTGTTCTTGCAGCTGTCCATGTAAATCCGGTCACAATGTTCCTGTAAACCTCCAACAAGACAAATGTTATTCTCTCTTTTGCAACTTTTTATCTTTATGTGAATGGAAAAGTGTTATACCTTCAAAGGTCAGAGTTTTGGGAATGGGCTATCCTGTATATTTCAGGCTGCAGGCAACATTCTTAACTTGTAGCAAAAGCAATAGATACAAAGGCTAAAGTTAAAAGAAACATATTCAATATGGATTCAGGTTTGTTCTTCCCTATTACAAAACTCTTATAGAATACACCGAACTAGCAGCAAAGCTGGGCCATGTTATTATCAGGAAGGTACCCATAGGCCCTCTTTATTGCTCACCTAGGAGTATTCTTTGCTTTATGTTGGAGGTTCTACCTCTTAGTTTACAGAGAAGCCATTTAGAAGGTGCAATTATTTGCAAAATTAATTTTGAGCACCTGAACTTGTTGCCAAGGACAATATATATGGGGAGGTTGTTATTTTTTTCCTCTTGTGATGTTTTGGGGGCAATTTGCAACGGATGAGCATTTTATTAAAAAGGGAGCAGTTACTTTTCTGTCATCCGCAAACTCTGCATAGGTAGCAAAACGGAACTCCTGTCCGATATGCAAACGCTGCAGAACAACTTGCTGTAGAATTCCACACACATCTCATCTCATGAAATTTCCTTACTAGCTCTGAAAGAGAGAATAAAGAGGATCTTAAACTGACTCCTGGATTCTGTCCAAGATATTTCAAATATTTGATATGACATAGTATGAGTGGGGTGTTTTATTCCCCCAAGGGTCGGAGGAGGGAAGTTCCTGACCATATAATTATATTCTGACCTCCTGAAATTCACCCGGCTCTTGTACTTTGCATGGGTAATGCTGTTCTTTCCCTCCTGACTGGGAGCCTTGTGCTGGATGGAAGGAAAAAGGAGATTTCTCACTTTAACCACCTACCACTGGCCAAGGTTGTTGGTTTCTACTCCAACAATGGCAGTCCTCTGTATCTTCTGAAGATTTAGGGCAGCTTCTGTGTCTGCTGTTAAATGTACTCTGAATTTAACAAATTGTAATGGAGCAAAGCAACAACACCCTGGTGATATAAGAGCAGTCTTGCATGCCTGGAACGCAGGCTGCGAATCAGGACCCCAGTGTACATGTTGACAGCACAACTTGTCCAGGTGTAATAATCGCTATTTCTAGAGTCAAGTACCAACTGGGCTTGAAAAAAGAGAGAGGTGGAATTCAGTTAAATAAAGGGTTAGCTGCTCTTGCATTTGACTGAATACATCTTGTTCTTAAAATAACTGCACAGTTGAGTTTGAATTGTTTTTTTTGTTTTTTATGTTTGGTATTGTTTACATTTGTGGGTTCGTTTCCAAGTAGTGCTTTCAAAGGATAATTTACGTCTGTAATTGCATCCTTAATTAAAACAAACATTTCAGAAATAGGTAAAGTGAAAAATAGGTTGTTCTCATTACCACCTTAGATTGTTTCAGTGAATAACACTCATGACCTCCTTAAGACAAACTTACTGTTCCAGGTGGAGAAAGAGTCCCCAGAAACAGGAAACAGAGACAAACAGAACTCCATCCAGTAATGGTTTTGGAGTCTACAAATTCTTTAATATTAAGGGGCTTTTTTTTGCAGGAGATTATTTCTCTGATGTTGTTTTTAAGTTTGTAATATGTTCATAAATAGAAGATATTTTAAGAATAAAGTTGTATTACTAGATTAAGCCTCTATTTTACATTTCTTCCCTTTCTTCTCTAATCAGGTTCCTCTCCATAGAGGAAACTACTATGTCCAATTTAAAGACTATCCTTCCAAACTTTAACAGAAGTGTAAATACTAAATCTGTTAAACTCTATCTATTTCACAGCTTGCTTTTTTCATTTAATGATATATGTAGGAGTTCTTTCTGGGACAAAACAGGTAACACTTACCTCCTTTGAAAAAATAGTACATTGAGTTCCGTGGTATAAATAGACCATGGTTTATCAAGTCATTTTCTTATTGATGGACATGGATGATGTTTTAAAATTTTTCCTACTATAATTATGCAACACAAATCCTTGTCTGTGCCATTTTGCACTGATGACAAGCATTTTTCTAAGGTAGGTACCTAGAAGTGAAATTTCTGGGTTGAAGGATATGCATATTTTAAATTTTAATAGAAACTGCCAAACTTATCTCTAAAAATGTTGTACCAATTTACACTCCCATCAACAGTATTTGAGGACCTGTTTCTGTACACCTGAGCCAATGCTTGCTATCATTACTATTTTAATATTTTATAAACTGATGAGTGAAAGTGATATCTCATTGTTCTTTTAACTTGTCTTTTAACTTGGTTACTAATGAGATTGAGCAACTTTGCATTTGCCGTGAAGTGATCTTTCTGAAGCTGAATTTTTAAATTATATTTTATTTTAATAAACGAGTGCGAGTACATAGTATAAAAAGGCAAATAGTGCTAAAAGGGTTATAATAAAAAGAAAATATCAGCCCTCTGGTTCCCTGCTTTTTCTGTTGTTTCTCCCTCCAAAGACAAAACCTTTCAAATTTTGTGATTGTTTCTTTTGCTTTTTGCTTCCATATTTCTAAATAATATGCATGTATTGCTGTCTTTTGATTCTTCATTTTTACCTATTATTCAATTTTACTTCTGAGGTGAGTTTTCTTGTCTAAATTTATTCTCCCTTTCTTGCTTAGCAGCAGGCCCCTATATAATAGGGGATGGTGTTTCCAGCTAAAATACCATGCTTTGCTGCCTCCCTTATAGGCAGGGTAGTTGATGATTTGATGTGGCAATTATTTAAAAGGAAAAGCTCTTTAAAGGGAACTGACATATAGGTGAATTTTGACTTTCCTCCTTTCCTTCTTCTTCTTGCTTGGAACACAGATGTAATGGCTGGTGCTTGGGCAATTATCTTGTGACCATGAAACAAGCTGGAAGATTGAATTGTCACACAAAAAATAACAGAACAGAAAAGCACAAGAAATCTGGACTTTTGCTTTCCATAGAAATTCTCCATCCGCTTAGCTTTGACTTCCTTAAACTCTGCTAATCACTTATTATTTTTCCATCTGCAGTTTGATTTTATGTATCATGCTCACATTTAAAGATGTTCCCCAGTTTCATGGAAAATGCAGGTTTTGGTCCTGTTACATTTTCTTCATGTAGTTTTGTGGTTATTTTTTAGAGGCTAAAAGGCAAAATGCCTTTTCTGCACTACCTTAAAACTAGAATTTTGTTATATTTTTACTGTCTTTATGCATATTGTAAATTGGTTTCTACGAAGTTTATATCCTTTCACATTCCCAGCAGTTGTGTATTAACATGTCTATCTTTTTTTTAAAAAAAAATTATTTATTTATTTTTGGCTGCGTTGGGTCTTCATTGCTGCATGTGGGCTCTCTCTAGTTGCGGTGAGTGGGGCCACTCTTCGTACTGGTGCGCAGGCTTCTCACTGTGGTGGCTTATCTTGTTGCAGAGCATGGGCTCTAGGCACGCGGGCTTCAGTAGTTGTGGCACGCAGGCTCAGCAGTTGTGGTTTGTGGGCTGTAGACCACAGGCTCAGTAGTTGTGGTGCATGGGCTTAGTTGCTCCGCGGCATGTGGGATCTTCCTGGACCAGGGCTCAAAAACGTGTCCCCTGCGGATTCTTAACCACTGCACCACCAGGGAAGCCCCAGCATGTCTGTCTTAACTAGTGCTGTCAACATTAAATATCATCATTTTAAAAAATGTTTGCCAATTTCATAGGTTAAAATAGCATCTTTTAAAAAAATTATTTTATTATTAGTGATATTTAAGCTTTAAAAAATCTCACTATTAATCTTATATTTCTTCTTTTGTGAATTTTATTTTTATCTCCTTTGTTCATCATTTTTTTACTTTCCATTTTTATCGTTAATATTTTCTTATTGTTTTTTAAGAACTATTATATATTTGCCATTAGCCTTTTATTATTCAATTTTTTATAAATATTTCTATCCAATTTTTCACTTTTGTTTTCATTTTGTCTTATTATTTTTGGTGTATGCAAACTTACATTTTTTTCTTCCTTGCAGTGTTTTAATTACAGTCCGTATTTTTTTCATCTCGCAATTTTCCAAAGTTCTTTCTCAATTTGGTTTTCTCAGCAAATGAGAAAAGCTAAGAAATCAGTAATATGCAGAATTTTATTATCGGCAAGGATTTAGTGATTTGGAGTGAATAAGTTTAATCAATTTCTGTGTTCAAAAGTTCAACATAATTCATGTAGCAAACTTACATTTTTATATAGTTACATTCATTAGTATTTCTTCTGTCTTTTTTTCTATTGCTTTTTTGTTTAAAAGATATTTTTGTCATTTCAGAGAGCTTTAAGATATTTATCTATGTTTTCTTCTAATAGTTTTTACCTTTAACTCTTTAATACATCTAGAATTCACTTTAATGTGTATACTAAGATTTCATTTGTTTTTCAAATAGTTTAATATTTTTGCTGCATCTTTTATTGACTAATGAAACCGTTTTGCATTGCCTTATTGCACCCCCTTTAACAATTAGTAACTTTTCACTTATTTGGGGGCTATCAGTTTAGTTTCACTGGGCAGTTTTTTGGTTGTTTGGCCAATGTCATGGTTATTAAATGACCACAGCTTTATAAGATATTTTAGTATTTGTGAGGGCAAGTGAATACATCATTTTTCCCCCCAAATATAGCTATTTCTTTTCTGTCTGTTTCTAGAACACCTTAAAATAACTTTGGCAAATACTCAAAATATCTGCATGAAATTTTGATTTAGATTATATTCGTTTTATTTGTTACTTTTATGAAATGTTAACATATTGGAAAAATTCTGTCTTCCCATTCAGAAATATTATTTACTTAAATCTTTTATCTGTTTCCACTTTTATCATTACCTGTACATAGAGTCCTTGCATAACTTTTTAGGTCTTTTTTGTAGGTAGTTGATATTTTTTGCTTACTACCATAAATATAATTTTACTTCCATTATATCTTTTAAATCATTATTGCTGGCATGTAGGAAATCTGATTTGTTTCACATTTTTCACAATTTTACCTTGCTTATTACCATTTACCGAACTCTAATAAATTCTGAGAGCTTTTAGATTGATTCTCTAGTGTTTATTAGAATATAATTAGATTTCAAATCTGGCTGTCTTTTAGCTTGTAATAGTTTTATTAATTGCTCCTGAACTATATATCTTAATCTCTATTATACTGTCATACCATCATGGAGGGTGGCGGCTCTGGGACAGTCTTCAGTGAAGCCCTCATCCAGAAGGAGAGGCTAGAATTAAGTCTTGGAGGAAGATTAAAATGCTGTCAGGACAAATAGGCTGAGCCCATTCCAGGCAGAGGAAACAGCATTGCAAAGACACGAATGCATGAAAAAGCCAGGTATGTTAAGGAGATGGTCAGTAGTTTTGTACGGCTGGATATAGGGTATATGAATCAGGTTCACATTCCTAGTGCAATCTATCCTTCCCGACATTGCTTGTCCTTTTCATTCGGGTCCCATCTCCCATCATTTCTCAGCATATAATCCATGAGCTGGCCACAGCATGCTTCCTGCTATTCAGATGGTCTTTCCTGATCACATTCATATCACAGACTCCTACTCAACTTTGAATGCCCTGCTCAGTAGTTTTCTGGGTCCCTAGTGCTAAATAAAGCAATGATTAGTACTATGGTAACATACTTTTCATACATTTTAACATCTCTCTCTCCTATCCTGACCTGTGTGCAAAAACCATCTTACTTATCTATCTTTTAGTACCTAGCAAATGTTTAGCACATAAAAGGCAGAATTAAGTAGACTTTGGGATTATTACAATTAGATTTTCCAGTTGCCTGTTCTATGCTCATGGTATTTCTTTCCTAGATTTAGTTATTCTGATGGAAACCCAACATTTTATATTACTTTTTGTTATTATTCTCTAGTCTTCCTATCAGATTCATGTTGTTTATAGCATTCCCTATTGTTTATCAGACACCGGCTTGTGAAATGTTGGTTCTAGCCTGTGAGGTGGAAGGAACCAGAAAAAGTTCTTATTATTTTTCTAAATACGAGAGACACAAGACTCATGTATAAGGAAAGCCAGAGAGGAAAAGTTAATGAAATGTCTGTCCCAAGCACGGAGGGTAGCTCATTACAGAGCACTGGTAAAACCAAAGGGCTCTGACTAGATTTTTTTTTTAAATTTTTGCTTTTAGAAAGGAGTTCAGCTTTGTTTAAGTAACCAAAGAGAAGGCCATACGTGAAATAAAGAGGGGAAGTTATTTTATTGAGGATTTCTGTAAGGACAGATATTTCTAATCAGCTACTGATGACACGTACTCCTGAAATCGTACAATAGCGTATCTGCAAATTTGGGGGAGAAATGAAACTGAAAGCTCTAGCTGGATCAAGGGCATATCTATATCATATCTATATCATTTTTTAAAAGATGATAGTTGGCATTATAGGTGTCTCTAAACAAGATGACATAGATTGGGTCAAAATAGAGAAATTAAATCAAATGGTTGTCCTCTCCATCCAGTGCCAAGGAACAGTTGGGCTGGATATTGGATTGAGCCTGACATCTGGTTTGGAGTTCATCCAGAGGGATCTGGCTTGACTCTGATATTGGTTAATTCTTCCTCCTGAAAGGCAGGGCAGGACCGAGAGGTCACTGGCTCAGTGGACCACTGTGGGAGATGGAGGAGTGAGGTGGTAACATGGGGTGATTGGATGCAGACGGAGCTGGAGACTGAGGGCAGAGTCATGCCCACGGAGGAGTGCAGTCAGACCTAAGGCTCGGGCAGATGGTGAGGGGTGAGAAGTATGTTGTGGGAAGTCACAGGGATCAGGGCTTCTCCTGAGGCCCCCAATGCCCTCTTGATGACCACAGGCTCTGGGGTGTGAGGTCAGGTTTTGAAGAGATAAATGCTGCTTGATCCCTGGGAAGATGGACGGGCATGATCTTAATTCTTTACCAGACCCTTGATGAAGATATTAAATCATATCAGCCTTATGGACTCACTCCGAGGGGCATGATGCTATTTAAACTGGATGACAGGTACTTCGGTTTATTGTACTTCGGGTGTTTACCCAGCTGCTTTACGTTAATTAAGTGAACAAAATAAGAGAAGGCAAGAAGGGGCTAATGTGGACTCAATTTCTTACCTATTTATACTCAGTTTTATCAAATATAGTCATCTGGATTTCACTACTGAAAGCTGGGCTGGTTATTAGCTATGAATTTGAAAAGTAGGGGTGGGTTGTGTGATGATCAGAGCAAAATTCTAAGCATTAACCTGAAAGAGAAGAGAGGCAAGGGCTATGAAAGAAGGACACATGTTCCTACGAGGCCCTCCCAAGATGTGGAGAAGAAGAAACAAGTAGTTTTAAACTTCAGAGTCTGTCCTGATATCACTCTATGACCTCACATGTCATTTATTAATAACAATGAGAATTGAAAACGCTTTTTGGATGCTTATTATATTTTGCATGTGTAAACTGTTAGTCTTAACAAAATCCCTTAGAGTTAGTTAACTGTGATTTCATGCTACAGGGAAGGAGGTGCAGGGGGGCTAAGAACTGTGTCCAAGGTCACATGGCTGGTAAAAGAGCTAGAATCAGGCTCTGTGCTAAAAGCATTTGATACATTCTTTTTTTTTTTTTTTTTTTTAAACAACAGTTGTAACTTTTTTTTTTAAATTTATTAATTAATTAATTTTTATGGCTGTGTTGGGTCTTTGTTTCTGCGCAAGGGCTTTCTCTAGTTGTGGCAAGCGGGGGCCAGTCTTCATCGCAGTGCGCGGGCCTCTCACTGTCGCGGCCTCTCTCGTTGCGGAGCACAGGCTCCAGACGCGCAGGCTCAGTAATTGTGGCTCACGGGCCTAGTTGCTCCGCGGCATGTGGGATCTTCCCAGACCAGGGCTCGAACCTGTGTCCCCTGCATTGGCAGGCAGATTCTCAACCGCTGCGCCACCAGGGAAGCCCTTGATACATTCTTTTATTTAAGTATCTCCTAAGAGAGATAGTAGTGTCATCCTCCTTTTGTAAATTTGGAAATCAAGGTTCAGAGAGGCAATGGAAACTGCCAGAACTCACATGGTAAATAAGATGGTGGAGCCAGGTGTCAAAACCAGCACACGGAGAAGGACACACCATCACTTCTGCCATATTTGGGCCAAAATACATAACTTGAATCTAAGCCTGAGGAGACAATCAGACAGTCCAGACTGAGGGACATTCAGCAAAACAACTGGACAGGCTCTTGAAAAGTGTCAATGTCATGAACAACTGGGGCTCGGACTCCAGATTGAAAGAGCATGCAGAAACACGTCATCTAGATGCAATGCTGCCTCTGGACTGAGCCTAGATTAAAAGTATCTTGTATATCAAGCACAGCATTGGGAAAATCGGGGAGATTTGAGTACCAGCAGTTTATGAGACAATAATATAGTATTAGCATTATATTTTCCCAAGTGCTGTATTGTGGTTTTATAAAAAAATATTCTTGTTCTTATGAGATACTTGCTGAAGTATTTAGGAGTTGAGTGTCATAATGTCCACAGTTACCTCTCAAATGGTTCAGCCAAAAAAGTGTGTGTACATGCATTATCTATATATGCATCTATCTATACATATACACACTCATTTATGTTTGTGGAAAGACAGGAAGCAAATGTGGTAGAATTTTAATTGGTGAATTTAGGTAAAAGGCATTTGAATGTTCATTGTACTACCCTCCCAACTTTCCTGTAGGTTTGGATCTTTCACAGTATATAAGTTGGGGGAAATATCTATATCTGACCCCCCAATTCTACTTCTTGACCTCTACTCTCGACTGTCTGCCAAAGTCAATACTGATCGTGTGAGCCCCCAGTAGAAAGATGGATCATTATCACCTCTAACGATCATGAACATCACTTAATATTTACTATGTATTCAATCAGCAAATGTGTTATTGATCATTTACTATCTATCAGGCATCTCTCTAGGGCCTGAGGATAAAATAAAGATAAAACAAAGTCCCTGACTTTATGGAAATGGAGAAACCAGTGTAGCAGATGGGAAATAAATATTTCAGTGAATAAATGTTTAATATTATTTCAGCCAGGGATAAAGCAGAATGGAACTCAGAAAAGTGATGGAAAGAGATGTACGGCTATTTAGATAAGTGTGGTCAAGGAAGCCCTTTCTAGAAGAGCTGGTTTTGGGGCTGAAACTTGAATGAAATGAGGGAGCAAGTCTGGGGCAGGTGTGGAAGAGGTGTATTCCATGCAGGAGAGAAGCAAGCACAGAGACCCACAAGGAGTCTTTCTGGGAGCATCCCAAGTACTTCGCATCTCATTTAATCTCACTATCATCTTTCTGCATTTTTGCTCTATTTTGTTTATTTTTCAAAACGTGTAATATGCTTTAGCAACATTCCCTTAGAAAGAGCACATAATGACATTTTCCCTTAAAGTGCAATCTTGTTTTTCAGAAAATGTAGGCAAAGAAAAAGATAGATTGTTGAAAGACGTTCAGGTGCAAGGAAATGTCACATTTCTTTCCCATTTAACTAAAACTAATAGGTTCTTTACTCTTAGAAGAGAAATAGTTCCAATCCCGTTTACCAGAGCTGCTCTAATCGGCTGGATCCTACAGAAGTCTAGAGACTCACGTGCTGTGGGCCACTTGGGGAGGTGGCTCTGCATTTATGTCACCTCCCATCTGCTGAACTGCCCTTTCTTTAGGTCCACCGTCTCCACATTTTTTTGGACTGTTGACTGAAAAAAAAAATGCACAACCTAAAAGCTGAGAATTATGTTTTATTCAGTGGACAAAACTGAGGACTTAAGCCCAGGACACAGCATCTCAGATAGCTCTGAGGGACTGCTCCAAAGAGGCAGGAGGGGAACAAGGACGTACAGGAGTTTTTGCAACAAAGACCAGGTAGCCGGGGCATCAAAAGATTACTGTTAATTAAAGAAACCAGACATCTCAAGTTAATGAAATTAGTGCTTTTCTATGTATGGGAAGATGCAAGAGTCTGGGCTTATTGAAATCGTTCCTTTGATATGCACCTCAGCTAGCGGGGGCCAGTATCCTGTGCTTTCCCGTCCTGAGTCCCCTCAGGGGGCACCGTTGGGGGCAGCTGTAATGTGATGGCTTGATGGCTGCAACATCGTTTCTTTACTGATGTGGCCGGCGATATTTTTCATTCATAGTACTAATTTGGAAGAGCACTTTATACACTAAGTTGGTCAATCATATCTGATACAAACAAATATTCTCCCTAAACTGTCCCTGGTCATTCAGTTTTGTCTGTTGTGCTAATTGCTGCATACACTGTTTTGATTTATCAATATATGTCCCAAAATCTATCACCTGTTTGTTTTTTGATGTTAGCCTCTGATGACCTCCTTTTAAGATCATAGAAGTAATCACCCATGCTTTTTTTTAAAAGAATTTTTATAGTTCTATTACAATTAAATCTTAAATTTATTTATAATTAGTGTTGATACATGATAAGAGACACAGGTCTAACTTTATTTTATGTCCAAAACCCTCACAAAGTTTGTTGAAGATCGAAAAAGACAAAGGCAGAGAAGTAGAATTTTTATAGTACAGCCTTCTTGGTCATAAATGCCATCTTCACAACAAAATCTTGTATAAGGAGAATTTGTGGTAGTGTAATTTATGTTTAAAGACATAAGGCCTTTTCAAGGAAACATTGCTTGAGACCTATAATCGTGAATGAACTATTAACAGGACACAAATAGTTTGCATTCCTTGAAAATACAGCAATAAAGTCAAGAGCACTAAGTAAAGAGACAATCAGTGACAGTTTACACTATTAACAAGTAATAGAAGACAGTCAATCTTCCTTTACTCTACTTTGTTGCCTAGAAACTTTTCAAGACTTCCATTCTTTGCAAATTTAATAAGGTGCTTGTAATTTTTTAAAACCATTTAATGGTATTATGCAGGGTAAAAGACATTATTTTACGGGCCTTGTCCTACATTGAAATTTTCAGAATATTTTCTCTTTTATTTAAAAATTGTTTTATTTATTCTCGCAGCTACTGCAATACGCATTCCATGGAAAGCAATATAGACTACAAACGCTGAAAGATAAAGATGGCTTGCACTACCACCATTCAGAGACACTTAATGCTATTCATTTGTTTATGTCCTTCTAATCCTTTTCCCATGTACCTTCAGTTTTGCAGAACCTTGATTATTCTTATTATGTTTTTTAACCAAGTGTTGAGTTGGGCCAGTGCTGTGGGAGAGAGGGGGTGCACGACTGTACGTTGTGTGATTGATTGATGAGAGTGTGTGACTCATGCGAATGGGATGAAAGAGAAAAGAAACTTAGAACTTTCACTTAAGACTATTCATGGCATATGGCTTGGCGCGACATGATAGAAAGGAACTATGATGCTTTGTAGCCTGAATTCTTACAGAATGTATGCTTTTTAATATACTGATAGTTTTTTATTGTGTGCCTACCATATGCAGGGCAGTTTACACACATTAGTTCTAAGCTGCATAATAGCTTCCGGCGTAGGCAAAATTATAGCTCTCTCCCCCATACTCTTATAGATAAGAAAAAATGAGATTTAGAGGGGTTAATAATTGCCTATTTTGCTACTCTTAGAGGCGATATTCAAAATATTTAACAGCTTGACATTCAGTCAAAACCAGTACCCAACCAATCAGCATGTATGGTGTCCATTCCACTGGACAAGGTCCATACTGCCACCAGGCCTTGTCAATCATCATTTTCTTGATTATGTTTTATATACTGTTTGGTAATCTTTTATTTACCCAACTCAGTAATATACTGTGACATCTTTCCAAGTTATCAGATGTCATTTTACTATATAAAATGCATTCAGTGCATTTTTATTTAATAACTCAGAAGGGCTCGTGACTTTTATATACTCAAACTGCGATTCTCTCTAATGGGTAAAAAGTACACAGAATTAAAATCCCATATACTAGAAGTTTACATAATGAGAATTTGCAGTAGTGAGGGAGTATTGTAATGGAAATTAGTAGATACATGTTGGCAAGGCAGTCGGAATTTATTTTGAACGTTATATGCACTTCTAGTTGCCCAGATTTAAAACGATGACCAGATATGGAAACATATAGTTGAAGAACTCATTCTAACCATAAACAATGGTGAACTCAGGATATATGTCATTTACTATGAGGAGTTTGTGTATTCCTAGAGCCAGCATATTGCAGGACACATAGTAACACAACGTATATTGATTTGAATCGGATTCTAATGTGTAAATCAGTATTCAAAAAGGCAAAGTTGCTGCCCTGCCTCTAACTTGTCTGATCTCTTTCTGGAGCTCAACCTCCTCATTTCTTCTATAAAGGACTGGCAGTAGATCAGTGTTTGCCTGAATAGAAGTTATAGGTCAATGCTTGTTTTTGTGCTTTCGAATCTTTCTAGCCCAGAACTCTAGAAAGCGGTTACCAATCAACAGAGTTGGCTCAAGTTCAAGTCAGTTTCCCAATTCTAGACTAAATCAACTCAATGGGGCCTTCCATCACTTTCTTTTCTTTTTATGGTCTATTGTTTGGAATTGTCAATCCCCATTGCTTGTACCAATATTTTGTTTATTTGTCAATTTTTTAACTTTCGGGGGGAAGGATGACTCCTTCAGGGTCTCAGAATGGCTTCTGAGTTCCAGAGCCAGTGTCTTCCTGGAAAGACCTTGCTTTCCACTTGATAATGATCCAGTTCTTGGCGTTTATATATGTTACCTTAGGATAGTGAATCTCAAACCCCGACCACAAGTGTTGGAATGCCAGGAGCCAGGCTGGGGAGCTCCCCAGCTAACATGAGATAATCCCATGTGCTTTCTAAGTAGAAGAAAAAAATGAATTGACTGAATAGAATTCTAATATTTTAAGTACCCACATTTTGTCTTAAATCTATGGCACCTTCTACTGTTTGTTTAAGATAGTGTCTGGTGTAAAGGGGTTATAATTTAATTTACTGCAAAAATACCTATTTGGTTATTACAAGTTTAATACATTAATGTCTGAAAATGTTCCCCAAAACACATTCAAGGTGCTTTGCAGTTGAATGTGTTTGAGAATCATTTCCCTGGATTGTTTGCATTTAGAAAGCAAAGGCCATGGTTGGGTGAGGTTTGAACCAGAATGAGCATCATAATTCTTCTAGTTGCTCTCTGCTTGAGAGGGGGCCAACCTCCAGTCTAGAGGTTTTGTATTGGGGCTGGAATGAGAGGATGTCTCAGAAACCGGAGTGACTGATCCAACTCAGTAACTACGACTTTCCTGGTTATAGAAGTTATGATAGGTCCCAAGTGGAGATTATTGAAAGCCCTAGCCAGGTAACATGTACCTATAGAAAGGACAGTCACCTCCAGGTTCAACCCTGCCCAAACACTGAGACATTGGGAGATGATCTCTCCCATATCGCATCACCATAGTGAGGGATGTGGCCAATAGCCTATGACGCTGATGTTCATGGTCTAGGAGTTTAGCCTCTTAAAACCTGGCAGAAGTACAGATTCAAGAGGACTTTCTAACTTCTGTCATTTGTGGTCCCTTACTCCGAGTAACTTTGATGGTTTCTTTCCCAAGCCCTGGATGCCAACTGGGAAAATTTGTTACAAAACCAAAGAACATGGCTTTCTCTTCTGATTGTCCAAAGATTTTGTTTGCTCATTTTGAAAACTTATTGAAATATGGATTTGTTTTTTCTTCCTTATAAGATAGAACTTACTGAGATTGCCCGTAGGTCCTGGCTGGTCCCCAGGGTACCATGACCAGCTTGGATGTCTTTAGTATCCAGGGGAGGAAAGGCTGCTTCTCTTCCCCAGTCTTTATTCTCCAGCATCTACCTGGCACAAAACCTTTTCATGCCTTCTCCAGGTCGGCAAGACAGACAGGTCAACGTCATCCTGGGAAAACAAAGATTTTGAGCATTGGGAAAGGAAAGTCAATTCAGGAAGGCAACTAAAAGCACATCAGTCAAGTGAGCTATTTGGATGAGTGTAGACAGCCCTCTCCTTTTCTCTTGGCTCAGTGTAACACATTTTGATTGGTTGGTGAGCCCCAGCAGATATTGAATTAGTCAGCTGTCGGCACCACCACTTAAAGCTCAGGCTGCCATCTCTCCAATTGTATCCAATTGTAGTCTTATTCTTTTTTTTTTTTTTTTTTTTCTTTTTGGCCACGCAGCGCTGCATGTGGGATCTTAGTTACCTGACCAGGGATTGAACCCACGCCTGCTGCGGTGGAGGCGTGGAGTCTTAACCACTGGACCACCAGGGATGTCCCCAACTGTAGTCTTCAGATTCTCAAGTGGCCAGGGACCCCCTTTCAACTGTCCAACTTGCGACTCAAGTAGAGGTCATTTTGAAAGGAGATATTTGAACTCTGAAGGTCACTGTTCACCTGCTTTTTCCCTGCTGAAGACCCTCTTCAAGCTTCCTCATAGTGGATGTTGGCACAAATAGATCCTAGAATGGTAGGGACTCTCTTCAGCTGAAAGAGCACAGGAAAGAACGTTTCATCTTGTTATGGCTACATGCATTTTCCTTTGTCTGAAATATGGAGCATGGTAGATTCTTTCTCCTCAAAGAAGGGTGCTCTGTTTCTGTTGTTTATTCAGGGCATAGACTTTCTGCATGAAAACATTCCCATCTGCCCTTGTTCCACTCACTTAAGTGTTCAAGGGAAACCTGATCATTCCTTCCCGGGTATCTTTCACCTTTGCTAGAGATGATCACAACAGTAACTAATATTTATGAAGAATTTCATGTGTGCCAGGCACTGTTCACAACTGTTAACATGCCTTATTTTCTGTACTCCTCACAACAGCCCTGTGAGGAATTCCCATTTTATGAATGAAAGGACTGAGCTACAGAGCAATAAAGTCACTCTCCCAAGGTCACAGGGCTTGGCAGTGGCAGAGACAAGATTCGAGTCCTGGACCCTCGAGCCCATTTTTGGAACCACCATCCAAACTTGACCTGTCTTCAAACATGGTTCTTGGATTGGTTCTCTATGGATGGGACAGGGAGGGAAATCTAAGGTAACCGAATTCTGCTTTGTTTTTTTTAAACGTATTTCATCACATTCATATGAGAGAGTGCAATGCTCTCTATGTGTCATTGTCACCACTTCACAGTTGGGCAATGTCACAGGTGATTGGCTAGGTGGACATGTCCAAAGGCACAGACCTAGAGAATGGCAGAGGTAGGTTTTGAACTCAGATCTATCTGTGTGTTAAAAAAAGCATACGCTGCCTGGGGAGAAAGGGAGAGAAGAAAAGACAAGATATGCTTGTTAGTCTTTTCATGCAAGCTCCTCACCCTGTCATTCGACAAATATTTATTGACACTACAAAGTGCTGGCACTTTCTAGGTAGGTGGGAGGCACTTTTAATGGCAGTTTCTGTGACTCAATCACTTTCCTTTCACAGTGGAAAAAAAATTGCAAATAATTGCTCTTCAAAAAATAGGTGAAAAGATTCTTTTTAAAAAATTAAGTTTTTAAATGAAAGTAGTTGATTTACAATGTTGTGGTAGTTTGTGGTGTACAGCAAAGTGATTCAGTTATACTTAGGTGAAAAGATTCTTGATGATTCCTGGGGTAGGTAGAACTTGACCCTGTTCAAGGATGGAGGGAAATGAACTCTCTTCCCTAGGTTTGAGAAACTATGTCTCTAATGAGAGAAAGAACCTTGGAACTTCTGGTTTTCCTGATGATTTCCAAGTGCTGTTGTTGTCAGGATGATGCTGATTTCACTCACATTCCTTAGATCTGATTCCCCTTTTTCCTCCTCATCTTGCATAGTTCTTCAGCTATGCAGGACTCCTGATAGATTCCACCACAGATTTCAGGCTGTCCTTTTGTCTGAGTGGGAGAGGGCGTGGGCTAGAGAAATAGGATGAAGAGGGTATCAGCTGCTCTCCACGCCCGATGCACTCAAAGCACATGGACACTGACACCCAGATGTGTTTATACACGTGCCTGAGGGCCTGCCTGGACACAGACACACAGACACACTAGCTAAACACACACAAAGATCAACAAATAAACCGTCCGGTCACTAGGGTGACACACACAGAGACACACACTTCCACTGCAAACACAATTTGTTTTTTCACTGTTTATTTTATGTTGGAGTATAGCCGATTAACAACGTTGTGACAGTTTCAGGTGCACAGCAGAGCGACTCAACCATACATATACATGTATCCATTCTCCTCCAGACTCCCCTCCCATCCAGGCTGCCACATAACATTGAGCAGAGATCCCTGTGCTATACAGTAGGTCCTTGTTGGTTATCCTTTTTAAATATAGCAGTGTGTACATGTCAATCCCAAACTCTCTAACTATCCCTTCCCTCCACCCTTTCTCCACCAGGTAACCATAAGTTCATTCTGTAAGTCTGTGAGTCCGTGCAAACACAATTTTGTAACGTTGTTAAATGCACCCACTTGCTCCTGGTCATCATTTCGTCCAATCTTCCTAAGCTTGTGAGATGCATTAAGCTCTGAGCAGTGATTGGAAAAAATCCCTCAAGTATATCACCCCTTCCACTCACCAACACGGAGGCCGCTTATTATTTGGTGGTTATTATTCTTGGTTTTGAGGAAGAGAGTGTATCTCGTTCAGGCATCAGGGGAAAGTAGGTGCTGTTCCTCAGTCACACCTGTCCCCGATCCAGGGGACAAACAGACACCTAGGGCCTGGTCTCCCTTTCTCTTTCCATCACCAGGGGCAGAGAGCCTCTTTCCCCAGGACCCACAGCAGCTGGGTATTCACCGCATCCCCTTGCTCTCGTCCTCCTGAAATAAGCAAGTGAACCGATCAGGGGCTGGACTCAGAATCTTCTTTCCCTCCACGTGTCAAGGCAGCCCCCAGATTTCAAAGACCTGCCCCCAGTCATTTCACATGGGCCAATCTCCCCATCCCAAGGCAGTTCGTGCCCCAGGGTGAAGTGGGGAAACAACGCCCTGAGACTCGCCACCTGCATGGGAGTGGAGGGGCCAGGCCTGGGGGCCAGGCACACCCCCATCCTGGGATAGATCTCCCTGGAGGCCCAGCCAGTGTTTTCACAGCTGTGGCTGGGAGGCTGCTCCCCAAGTTCCTTACACACAGTTGGCCTGCGCCCCAGCAGCTGTGCACACCCAGGCATGACCCCGGTCCCAGCGGGGAGAGGGGGGCCCTGGCCGCTGTGCCTGGAACCAGGGACAGAACCGACCCACCTCACCGGGGCGGGCTGCATCTTGCTTTCCTGACCCACTTCGTTTATACGGCTATTAAGGGGTACTCACGTGGCTTCCCCGGCCTTCTATAACTCCCCGGGCAGCAGTGACAGCCTTATTAACTGCAAATGGCTTCTTGTGGCAGTGTTCCGTTTCTAATATTAATAATCAGCGTTTAATAAAAACAAAGAGGGGGAGATACAGGAGGAAAAAACAGACTGCTTTGCCCCTTTCCTGTGTATTACCCTGGCGGGAGGCCACGAACAGTACCAGCAATAGACCTTGAGTGGTTAGTCCTGCGCCAAAGACACACCAGCGTGTGCACACGCACGCACACGTGCACACACACGGACACGCACACCTGTTCCGGGAACTGCACTTCATCCCTCACTTGGCCAAAGTCAGGCTTGGACCCTCCTTCTTCGTCCCTGGCATCCCCATCCTCCAGGTCCCCAATCCCACCATCTACAGCGACTTTGACAACTCAGAATCACGTCATTAACTGATGTCTTTCAAGGAAGGGAGGAAAGGGGGGTGGTTGCTGGCTCTGGCATGGTTACATTTTCCCCTTCCTTCTCCCTCTCCATCAGGCCAGTCATCTGTAAGACAAAGGGCTCCCTCCTGCCAAGGCCCAGGGGAGTGGAGGTAAAGATGTAGTTAATTAAATTTACTCAACGAGATCAACTGTCAAGATTAGGAGCTGGGTTTATGGTCACTAAAAATAAACAGGGCTGAGGAGGACAGGATGGAAGAGATGGGAGTGGGAAGGTGGGTGGAGGTGAAGAGGGACTTGGGGCTTTGGAGGCTTGGATGCCGGACTGATATTTAAAGACCTTTGACTTTGTGAAGATCTTGGCAAGCAGCTGACATCTCCTGGGAACCTGGGGAGGTTTTTCCGGTAACAAACAATCCCACTTGTAGGCTGAGGGGACTCTTCCCCTCTCTGGGTGTGCAGAGGCTGTAGGAAAAAGAGCTCTTTGTTCGTGGTGAGAAGCGTGGTTCTTTCATTCCCTCTTTGACACCCCAGCGAGCAACCCTCACCCCATTCTCTTCCTCTACCTCCGAGCTGTGTGGATTGTGAACAGAAAGCTTTGTGGAGAGGGTGCACAGGCAGGCAGCTGTCCCGGAGACAGAGTGCCTACAGGCCCTACCCTTCCCAATGTATTCCAGACCCTGCCTGACCAGGGCATCCTCTCTCCTTTCTTGGAGGCTGAAAAGTCTCCTGACTGGGGTCCACCGGCAAAGGGCATGTGGATGCCCTTAGAGATTCACTCAAACAGGCTCATTAAGTTGACATCTGTAGCCTGAGGGAGGGGTCCAGAAGCACCAACTTACCCAGGAGTCAATGATCGGATGGTACTAGCTCTTTCATTTTCCAGCTGTTCTCTTTCTGAAAGGCTCCTAGTCCTGCTTCAAAACCTTCACAGGTGTCACGTCTTCTAACCCTTCAACACCAGTTCCCAAGTCAAAGCTGATCTATCTGTCCTCTGCTAGTTCAGCATTAACTCTTACCATTGCAGGCTTGCCCTGTTGCCTGCTCCCTCCTAAATCATAAGCACGGAGAGGGCATGGACCACATGCCTTTTCATCTTGCTCTTCCCCCTCCCCTCATGTAGTGCTCCTAGGGGAGCTCAAGGGGGTTGAGACCTGAAAGGGTGAAGGTGGGCAGCATCTGTGGCACACCGGGTTTACATTCTGGTTTAGCCACGGGTGGGCCTGACACCAGGGAGTCCCATGAGTGCATCCGAATGTCAGTGACTATTGTCAAAGGACCTCCTGACTTGAAAAATGGCTGTCACTCTCGTATTCTGAGCTTTACCTTGGAAACACCCAGAGAATGGAGTCAGTGCCTTCAGATTAATTTACTTATCAAAATGTCATTCTGCAAAAGCTACTTGTTAGCTGAGAGTCTCTTCATATTTCTCTTGCTTTGAGCAGATGGCCTTCCTCTGTTAACACATAGGGGGCTAAGATGTTAACACATTGGCCTTCCAATGTAAATACATAGGGATGCTAAGAGTTGGGGCCTGTGTTGGGGGGCTTAGAATCCCTGAGGCAGAGGTGGTTCCCCTAGACTAAAGCTCAGGCTTCCAGGAGTTCACCATCAAGGCATTCATTTGTCATGCAAATTCCCCTCTCTGCAGGCAGGGCTAGAATAGAAGGCAGAAAAATAAACTTTGACAGGGAGAGGGAAGAAAAAAAAGAATCATTTCTAATGAAGAAGGGTACAGAGCACATCAAAGTTTTTTTTAAAAAAATGTTTTCCAAGATATAGACATAAGCTCAAAAAGCCATCATCTATCAGGAAATGTGTCCTTACTTTTCATTTCTTATATTTAACATTCAGGGAAATGTAATAAAGCTGCACTATGGAAATGCCAGTGCGAGGTGAAGACAGGATGAACAGGGTTTCTTTCTTTTTTTTTTCAACATCTTTACTGGGGTATAATTGCTTTACAATGTTAGTTTTTGCTCTATAACAAAGTGAATCAGCTATACGTATACATGTATCTACATATCCCCTCCCTCTTGCGTCTCCCTCCCACCCTCCCTATCCCACCCCTCTAGGTGGTCACAAAGCACCGAGCTGATCTCCCTGTGCTATGCGGCTGCTTCCCACTAGCTATCTATTTTACATTTGATAGTGTATATATGTCCATGCCACTCTCTCACTTCGTCCCAGCTTACCCTTCCCCCTCCCCGTGTCCTCAAGTCCATTCTCTACGTCTGCGTCTTTATCCCTGTCCTGCCCCTAGGTTCTTCAGAACCTTTTTTTTTGTTTTTTTAGATTCCATATATATGTGTTAGCACACGGTATTTGTTTTTCTCTTTCTGACTTACTTTACTCTGTATGACAGACTCTATGTCCATCCACCTCACTACAAATAACTCTATTTCGTTTCTTTTTATGGCTGAGTAATATTCCATTGTATATATCATCTTATATATAAAAAATCCTAAAGACGCCACCAAAAAACTGTTAGAACTTATCAACAAATTCAGTAAAGTTGCAAGATACAAAATCAATATACAGAAATCAGTTGCCTTTCTATACACTAACAATGAAATATCTGAAAATGAAATGAAAGGAAAGAAAAGAATCCCATTCTTGGCCATCATCAAAAAATCTACAAACAATAAATGCTGGAGAGGGTGTGGAGAAAAGGGAACCCTCTTGCACCTTTGGTGGGAATGTAAATTGATACAGCCACTATGGAGAACAGTGTGGAGGTCCCTTAAAAAACTAAAAATAGAACTACCCTATGACCCAGCAATCCACTACTGGGCATATACCCTGAGAAAACCATAATTCAAAGAGTCATGTACCACAATGTTCATTGCAGCACTATTTACAATAGCCAGGACGTGGAAGCAGCCTAAGTGTCCATCGACAGATGAATGGATAAAGAAGATGAACAGGGTTTCTTAATCTCACAGTCCACTGCGCTCTGTCTGTCTCCTGGTCACAGACACAGACCAAAGGGCAGGGGCTTTCAGACCTCATCAGCTGTTCTGCAGAAATTAAAAAACAAAACAAAACAAAAACCAGTCTTACCCCCTGCCCCAACTCTGGGCCAGTTCCTTCAGCTTTCCTGGGGGAGTGTCAGACAATCAGAACACACTGGAACACAGCTTCTCTGAGAATGCTGCCCTGCTTTCTAGAGCTGGGGAACGTGCAAAGTGATTGTTAGACTCTTCCCCATCTTGGAGAATTCTCCTCAGTCCCTGGGCTGGAATCTGGGCCTAGTACTCACACTGAAATTAAGGCCTTGTCACCTGCCTTCTTGGCTCTAGATACACCGTTCCCCGTTTAGGGGCAATGCCTTCTGCATGTTCACCTTTGCATTGGGTGTCGTTTATTCTCTACGTGTGTTTGCTCACCTGTGTATGTGCATCGAACATACAAAGGGCGTAATGTGCTTTAGAGAATCCTGAAAGAGGAAACAACAATCAATATGCCTGTCCAAACAATTAGAAAGAAATGTTTCTGAGTCTCCTAAATCTATCTGGCGTGTGTTAGATGCATGCTGTCAGGCTGGCTGCCATTAGATAGCTTCTAAATAATGCAAAGACAATCAGATGTACAAATAAGCAATTCAATTTGGGTGGTTGATTATTGGAATAATGCTCATGCACCCAAGGCGTGACATTTCCAATCACATCTCCATTTCATTTCTCAGGCAGTAATGATCTTTCTACCTCTACCCGTGAAAAGTGATCTCATGGATGGAGGATTTGGACATGGGCTAGTATTCTTGGGTTCTATGATTGACTGTCCATCTTGCTTGAATATTCATTCCTTGTACACATGAAACAAGAGTGTCTCCTTTGATTCCTCTCTACAGTATGGAAATGCCAGCATCAACAAGCTACATTTTCTCAAACAAATGTCAAACATGTGTTTAGGAATCTTCCAAGGTTGAGGTCTTGCAGATGACCTTAATATGGCTTGGCGTTTTCACTCTCCAAGTTCTTCATTGTCTACAGCTCCTGGAAAAGGCATGATGAGATCTCCTTAGTGTCCTGCAGTCCTTACTATTTATTGGGGTTTTTTTTGTCTTTTTAAAAAAAATGTTATTGAAGTATAGTTGATTTACAATGTTGTGTTAATTTCTGCTGTACAGCAAAGTGACTCAGTTATACATATATATATATTCTTTTTCGTATTCTTTTCCATTTCAGTTTATCACAGATTACTGAATATAGTTCCCTGTGCTATACAGTAGGACCTTGTGGTTTATCTGTTCTATATATACTAGTTTGTAAATCGTTTTATTTCAAAAGCATGCTAATATAGTAAGAGGATCTCCATAAAGTTCAAGACTCAGCTCCGGCACCACTTCCTCCAGGAAGCCTTCCCTGACACACTTCCCAACTTAGCCCGGTCCTCCTCCTCCATATTCCCAAAGCACCTGTGGTTGTTTTTCCTCAGTCATAAGCAAAGTCATCTTCTCTGGCTTCCTTAATGGACTGAGAGGCCCTCAGGATCCACATTATATTAATCTGTGCTCCCAGAAAGGTGCTTGAACAGCACAGCTACAGAAAGACCATAGCAGATCTGCCTGTCCACTCACCCCAGGCCTACGAACGATTGCAAATAGTTGTTCACTGTCCATGGTGGCACCAATATTCTAGACATTTTAAGCAGTTTATTTCTACTGCTGCCAGTTGCTGTATTAGAAATAAATGATGCCCCAATGCAGAGAATGTAATACCCACCTTGCCCTTCTTGGGGCCCCTTCCTGATTAATGTTCTCTCTTGCTTTCCGCACCCGCCACTAACTGTGTGCAAATTCAGAAAATGAACTCTCCAAGTCTCTCATTGTTAAGATCTTTTTTTTCTAGGATTGCCTAGTTTTCTCACATAGTCTTCACCTCCAGACAACATCTTCTCTATTCCCTCTCCACACCTTCTCTCCCCAAAACACTCCAAACAAAAGCTAAAATAAATTGTATGACATAGTGTTTCTAGCATGAGCTGGATAATAGGGGTAAAGTCTTTTGCCAAAGGAAATCATCTCTAACTGGGAATATCTGACTTCAGTAAGCCATTTGATAGCATATAAGATGAATAGTACCCTCTGAAGGCATCCATCACCACAGCCCTGATGAGTGCACACTACAGTAAACAAGGCAGACATTATCCTTGTCCTCATGGAACTTATGGTGGGGGAAGCAGGAATATAAACCTACAAATAACAAATAGACTTGATACAGTAAGTACCCTACATATGAACGAGTTCCATTCCGAGAGCACGTTCGTTAAGTCCAATTTGTTCGAAAGTCCAACAAAGTTAGCCTAGGTACCCAGCTAACACAATTGGCTATATAAGTACTGTACTGTAATAGGTTTATAATACTTTTCACACAAATAATACTTAAAAATAAACAAATACAAAAAATAAAGAAAACATTTTGACTCTTACAGTACAGTACTTTGAAAAGTACATCAGTACAGTACAACAGCTGGCATCCAGGGGCTGGCATCGAGTGAACAGGCAAGAAGAGTTACTGACTGGAGGAGGGAGAGGAGGTGGGAGATGGTAGAGCTGAAGGATCGTCAGCAATAGAAGATGGAGGGCGAGCTGCAATTTCACTCACGCCTGATGATGGAACGCACGTTCACATCTTTGAAAGTTTGCAACTTTAAGGTTTGTATGTAGAGAACTTACTGCATTTACATTGGGGAAAATATCTGAAGGAAATAGATGGGGTGATATGATAGTAATTTGGGGAGCTTTCTCTGAGGAGGTGGCATCTGAGCTGTGTCTAGAAAGGTGATGAAAGACACATATGTGAAGAGTGAGTGGAAGAGCCTTGCAGGCAGAGAGGAAAGCAGGTTCAAAGGAAAAGACTGTGGCGAATAAAAGGAACAGAACAGAAATCAACTTGATCAAAGCGAGTGAAGGGGAGATTTGTGTGAAATGAGTGAAGCTGAAGCAGTGGGAAGGGGTCAGATTATTTAGACCTTGGAGGCCATGGTTAAGTTTATTTTATTCTAAGAGTAATGGGAACCTCTGAAGGGGGTGACGTGGTCTGATCTACATTTGTGAAAATCACTTACCGCCATATTAAAAAAAGATGGTGGAGCCAAAAAAGATGGTGGCCATGAGGAAGGAGAGAAGTCTGAGCTCTTCAATAGTCCCAGCACTATAGAATAGAGTTGAGTGGACCATTCATGAATGCACAATGAAGGCTATGGCTGATTTTAAACACCTTGATAGAGGTTCAATGGCTTGACCTCTGGCTTGTAGACTCCTGGGATTATTTCACAAAGTCTTGGAATTTATATGTGCAGCAATCATTATTGACAGAATAAGTAACACGTCTCATCCTTACATTATTTATAATTTATTTCTTTTTCAACACAGAAGTAATAGTGGTTAATAAAATATACATACTCATTTAAAAGCATCACTGAATTCATAGGAACTTTTTGTCATTATGTGTTGTTCAGTTATATGAAGTGAATCCTTGAATTGGTATGGAATCTGTAAAATGCTTTGATTTTAAAATATATCCTGCTGAGTGGGTCAATTTCTAGAATTCATCCTTGACCCAAAGAACACTATGTCCTCATCACACTGTTTCCTCTTCCTGGATACCCTAGAAGATGCTGTCTCCTGACCATGCTTGTGGTTAGGTTTGGGACAAATGGGAATGTGAGCAAATGTGATATGCTACTTCCCTTCTGACTTGTATGAGCTGGTAGGTGTTCTTTTTTTTTTAACTAATTAATTTATTTATTTTTTTGCTGTGTTGGGTCTTCGTTTCTGTGCAAGGGCCTTCTCCAGTTGCGGCGAGCGGGGGCCGCTCTTCATCGTGGTGCGCGGTCCTCTCATCGTCGCGGCCTCTCCCGTTGCGGAGCACAGGCTCCAGACGCGCAGGTTCAGCAGCTGTGGCTCACGGGCCCAGCCGCTCCGCGGCATGTGGGATCTTCCCAGACCAGGGCTCAAACCCGTGTCCCCTGCATTGGCAGGCAGATTCCTAACCACTGTGCCACCAGGGAAGCCCCTGGTAGGTGTTCTTATGTGGTCCCTATCCCCAGTTCACGAGGCTGGCAGCAAAGAACTCCAAAACATAGAGTTTCAGTTTGGAAGTAGCTCGGATCTGGGATCCCTGAGTCAACACTGGAGGAGGGGGGCTGCCAAGGAGTGTGATCTGATCTGCACTGGACTGAGAAATAAAGAAGTAAACCCTTTGTTGTACTAAGCCACTGAGCTATTGGAATTTATTTGTTGTACTAAGCCACTGAGCTATTGGAATTTATTTGTTGCCACAGTCTAGTTTAGCCTAGGCTGACTGATACCATCCTTCAAATATACCGCTTGCACCTGTGACCAAAGAGGCCTATACAAGGATCATCACTGCTGTAGCATTGTGACAGCAAAAGAATGAAAACTACCTAAATGTCCCTCCATGGGAAGTTGGTTCAATCAAAATGGTACGTGCGTACAGTGGAATATTATTCTGCCATTTTCAGGGAGGTCCATAAATTACACTGCTAGGTGAAAAATGCAGGGTTCAGTAGATATGTATAATATTTTGGCCATTTACAAATAAAAAGAATATACTTATGTCGTAGCAACTAACAAATTTTGGATTTACGTGTCATTCAGTAGTATTTCGAAAATTTACAATTATTAGCTCATCTGATCCTCACAATAGCCCTCTCAGGTAGGTCCCAGTGTTATCCCCATTTCACCAACATCAAAATAAGACACATAGAGGCTACGGGAGCTGGCCAAGGTGAGAAAGGTAGGATCAGGTTTGAGCAGAGATCCAAACTCAGACATGAAAGCTTAAGAGCTCACACCTTTAATCATTTCACAATATTGCATACATGGGGAAGCTCATTTAATTAGAGAATTTTTAGAAGAGGAAACAAGGACTCTGGTAGAAATAGGTGCCTCTGGTAGGAGAATTGAAAAGTGGGGGATAGACTTGGGAGAAAGATTTGATTTCCAGTGTATGCCCTTTAGTATGTCTTGATTTTCTTTTCTAACCATGTGTAGATCTTATGCATTTGGAAACATAAATACCATAATAATGTTTCCATTTGGAAACATTAATTCCATAAAGGAATTAAAATACTAGATCATCCAAATTTTGATACTGCGTCTCCTCTCTTCAGGACCCATTGGCTCCAGATCCTGAGGAAATACCAAAATGACTTCTAGGATGGCAAAAAAAAGCCCTGCAGGCTCTCAGCAAAACCCTTGTCTTTCAGGCCATGGTTTCTACCCATCTTCCTCCCCCGGTGTCCACATGCCCAGGAGACAGAGGAACACTGCACCACTGTCTGAGAATTCATTCCTGTTCAAAGAGAAGCTTGCACTCAGATAGATTTTTGCCTTTTGCAATTATGTCATTAAAAGCGTTCTGAACTTCAGACTTGAAATGAACTCCAGAAAAGGGTCTGCCCCTTTAGCTTTCTGGCTTTACATAATTTATGGTTTTGAATCTTATTGAAAAATGCAAAAGGGATTCAGAAAACGTTCCAAGCAGACGCACACAGAGGCACATCCCTCTGTCTCTCCCTGCATAATCTTTATAAAATTTCTCCCCCCATGGGGAAGGACACTGTCTTTGGGATTTGAGGGTCTTAATCTGGGTCATGGAAAGAACATAAGCAAGTAGAAATTGTAATGCAATCCCTCTATCCCTTTGGCATATCTGTTAGCAGCTGTAATATTCCTCTCTTGCACCCCTTTCTCACCAGCACCCTCCCTCTCTTCTTTTCCCTTCTCTTCCCTTCTCTTTTCCCTTCTTCTTTTCCTTCCCTCCCCTTCCCTCTAGTCCCCTCCATCTTCCTCTCCCCCTTCCTCTTCTGGCCCACCTGGCCCTGGAGTGTCACTTGGCATTTAGGGGAGTAGATAGGACCAGAGGAGAGTGATGCTTGAAGTCAAATCGTCTGCCTTCTACTCCTTGCTCTCCCACTCCCCAAACTTGGGTCTTTGGACAAGTTACTTTAGCCTTTGCAGCCTTGTTTTGCACATCTATGAACCAGGGCTAGTAGTTACATCTATCTCTTAGGTTGTAGCTTGGATTAAAGGACACACGGAAAGTAAAGAACTTAGCACTGTACAGTAAGCACTTAATAAATATTGGCTTTATTATTTTGGGGGGCAGGATGGTGTTGTGGGTAAGATCTTATTCTCTAGCAGCAGACTGTTTGAATCCCTACTCTGCCATTTAATCATTGGGTCATTTTCAAGTCATTTCTGCTCTCTGAGGTCAGTTTTCTTATCGTGATGGGGACAGAGAAGCCATTTATCTGTAGGATCACTGTGGGGACGAAATGAGATGAAGCATGTAAGGTACTTAGCACAGGGGCTGACACGTTGCACACCTTCAGTAAATGCAGACTCTTGGTGTGGAAATGTTGTGCCAAGCAGAGGGAGACACACAAACAAACAACAAACAACTTTCTCGAATCCCCTGAAAATTATTGCATCTGACTGAGTAAAAGGGTGACCTCACCCTAAGTCAGACTCTTGACTGCAAATCCAAGCCTGGCTGAATTCACTGACCTTTGGTTGCGCTGCCTGCCAGACAAGGCTGCCCACCCCAGACCTGGGACAGTTCCAGGGTGAAGAGGTGGTTCGCATTTTCAGCTGGCAAACTCCATCTCTGTCTCCACTTCTGGTGGCCATACTCCTCTAAATTTCTCTCCCTCTGTAGCTAGACCTCCCCCATCCCCTGCAAGTTCCAAATAAGGAGAGCAGTTGCTGGGGAGGTGTGTGTAGAGGGTGGAGGAGTTGGAACAGGTGTAGCCAATGGGAAAGACCCCAGTCTCTGGTCATGTCTCAGCCTGGGACAAGATCAGTGGGGACTCTGGCTTCTGACCCAGGCCCAGAACCTAGTTCTTCCTCTTCTGGCTGTGGACTCAGGCCAAGTCACTTAGCATTTCTCCACCAGCCTCAGTTTTCTCAACTGTGAAACTGGAAAAACAACAGTTGCTATTGAAAAGTAATGCCTGTAGAGTAACTGGCTCAGCAAAGGAATGAAGGATTATAATTGCTGTAACCTTGAATAGTGGATCCTCAGAATAGACAACAGAGGGTCCAGGTGGGTGGGGGCCCGGGGAAAGAGGTTCCATCTTTTTATTTCTTTTTTTTTTTCTCTTTTTTTGAAGTAGAGTTGACTTACAGTGTTGTGTTTCAGGTGTACAGAAAAGTGATTCAGTTATATATATGTATATACTCAGATATACATATATATTCTTTCTCAGATTCTTTTCCATTATAGGTTATTACAATATATTGAATACAGTTCCCTGTGCTATACAGTAGGTCCTTGTTGTTTATCTATTTTATGTGTAGTAGTCTGTATCTGCTAATTCCAAACTCCTAATTTCTCTCTCCCCTGCCTTCCTCTTTGGTAACCGTAAGTTTGTTTTCTATGTCTGTGAGTCTGTTTCTGTTTTGTAAATAAGTTCATTTGTGTCATATTTTCGATTCCACATGTAAATGGTATCATATGATATTTGTCTTTCTTTTGTCTGACTTATTTCACTTAGTCTTATGATCTCTGGATCCAGCCATTGTTCCATCGTTTTAAGATCTGAGGTTTGCGGTGCAGCTTCTCCTCTCTGAATTCACTTCTCTAGGTGTTGTCCTTCTAGGTGCAGTGGGGATGGTCCAGGGCAGGCTCCTGGCAGAAGGAGCCCCAGGACTAGGGGAGAGGCGGGGCTGAGCTGAGCTGAGCTGGCTGTTTCTCTAACTTCCCGCCTCTCTGCAGAGCCTCCGCCGAACGCACCAACAGGCCTTCTTTCCGAGGGTGGTGCTCAAGCAAGGAGCCTCAAGTCATCCTCCTGCCTGCTGCACTTGTTCTCTGCTTGCCCAATGCCTGCTCCAGCCAACAAGCAGGGCTTGGTATCTCATTTTGTAAAGTAATGTAAACTGGGGAGGCCTCATGTCTCTGTGGCAGCGACAGACTCAGGAGCTCTGTCTGGCATGGCCCTGCAGCCCCCGGCTCCAGCGAGGCTCAAAGCTCTCTAACCTTGCATGCTCTTGGATCCAGCCCCTGCTTTAATTTCAAAAGCCTTTAAAATTCCTTCATTTTCTATTAGTCCCTTGGAGCAGAATACAGAATCACAGGCTACCAGAGCAAAAAGGTATCTCAGCGATCATCTCTAGAGCTGACCAACTTACAGTCCCTGGCAAATCTGATCTACAGTGACATATTGTTCAGTCCACACAGTGTTTTTTTTAAATGAATGACATGTCAACATTGAAAACCTGCGAGTTTTCCCTTGATGTCCAGTTTCTCTTGCAAAGTCATAAATCTGGCAGTGCTGGCTTGCATTTCTACATGGCAGCAACTGAATGGATAGGGTAGTGGCTGCTTCCTTCGCGTTGTGCCTGAGCCTCTGTCCACCCCAGCCCCTCCCACTCCCTATCACGTCGTCCTTGCCCCTTTGGTTCATTTCCTTATCTGCATGGCCCCAATTGGCATTTGAGTTTGCAACTTCTCATCTAGCTGAACTCCTCATCGTATGGATGGGAAACCTGAGGCCAGGTGATAGGAAATGACTCTGCCGAGCCCACCAAAAAATAAATGCCAGGAGTGGGATTTGAGCCCTGCCCTTTTTCTTTTTTTTTATTGAAGTATAGTTGATTTACAATGTTGTGTTAATTTCTGCCGTACAGCAAAGCGATTTAGGTATATGTATATGTACTTTCTTTTTTTAAAAATTCTTTTCCATTATGGTTTATTAGTCCTTTTCCTCACTTACTGAGAATGGAACAGCCCGTGAATACAATATGCATCTTGGCACTGATGCTCTCTGGATGACCTCATGGAGTTGAGTCCCACCTCTCTGGCCTTTGTCCATCACTGAGTCATAGGCTTAGGTTGGGGTGGTTTTTGCCTAGGGCAGGACTCCCAAGTTTCATCTGATGGTCAGAATCCGAAAAACAAGCCCAGAGACATTGTCTGCCTTCCTGTTGCATGTTTTGCTTCCCTCATTTTGTCATTTCTCCTCTTGTCCTTTTCCATCATCCCTGTTAGAGAAGGATGGCATAATGTTCTCAGTTTTTCATGTAAACTGTGGTCAAGAGGGGTAAATTACTGTGATGTAAGGTGCCCAGCAGCCCCAGAACTGTTTCCCTGCCTCTCACCCCTGTTTACTGATGAGGTCATCAGGCCCCTAGAGGGTGACATGATATTGGTGCTACAGAGTCAAGATTATGGCTCAACCCTGGCCTTGCTCTCCCAGCACTCAGCACCCAGGGGTACCGCCAGTGGTGCCATGAATGACCAGAACTGACTCCAAACAGGCTGAGAGGAGGCTGGCAGATGGCAGCCACGGTGACCTCTGCCTCGTCCTGCCACCCCAGGGGCTCTAGTGCTCTGCAGAGCCTGTGACAACAGGTGAGGGGTTTGGTGGCCGGGGGGTGGGGAATGACATCTCAGTGTTTGGCTGGTCTTGTGCATTAATGTGGGTGCCCAGAAGCCCTGAGGGCTGGCCGGGGCTGGTTCTGCATTTCCATTCTCTTCAGTCAGCCTCAAATCCCTGTCTCTGAAAATGAAGTTAAAAGGAGCAGCTAGGAGATAATACGTACAGAAGATCCAAATGTAAAATGCCTCCCTGTCCCTCTGATAAGGCCGCTCCTAGGACAAGCAACAAGGATTACACAGTAATCTTATTATACAGGGTCTGCCAAGGGCAAAGAAAGGGTCACTTTTCTGTACATGGTGACACCGTCTCCCACTTTCCTTCTCTAAGCTGCCATCCCCTCCGCTGCAGAACTTTCCATCCTCAGAGAGGCGCAGTCATGTAGGTGCCCTGGGCTTCTTTCAGGCCAAAGGGGTTTCTGGTTTCTTCCCTGTCTCAGCAAGGCTCACGGGCTGCCCCCAGCCTCAGAGACTTGCCTCACAGCAGAACCTGCTGCTGGAGTTCGGATTCCATCATTTGTCAAAAGAGAAAGCTGGATAAGAGAGGTTAAATGCATCAAGACCAAACACTCCCAGTGTCTGGCCCATCCAGGTGTCCTAGTAGCAGAGGGCTTATTTCTCTCTTCTTGGGACAACCTGACAAAGCAAAGGGTCCTTCCTGAGCTTCTGTCCAAAGACATAGTGTTGAGAGGAATGAAAGTGGGAGATGAGATCTCACCATTAACTTCTGACTCAGATGCCTGTTTTGAGTAACTAAGTATTAGGAAACCATGCCTGGCCCTTACCTGGCTTTCTCCTTCTTCGCTGTCAGGAAAATTTAACCCCATCCACTCCACCTGTGGATCATAACTCTGGAGGAGAGTGTGTGTGGTGCCAGGAGAGGGATGGACTTGGCCACTGGCATTAGAAGGTACCCAAGGATGGGAAGATACATTTTGGCTAGTGAAAAGTAACAAGATCTGCTACATAGATTTTTACATGAAAACCTGGGACTGTTTATATTATTGTACTCAACTCGGTTTTCTGTGCCAGTGGATGGGGAAAAAATAGATAATGTAAGAGAATGGTAAAACCCTTGTTTCGAGTTTCACAGATATTTCACTTCTGTGTGACACCAGAATACAGATGTGTGCTTACATTACATTGAGTAATGTTTAATGTGCTCATGTCACACCAAGCCACCACCAGCTGTGGCATGATGACTTGAACATAGCAGGAGCCTTATCAGGACTTGTTAAGTGAATGAAGGAGCTTTCCTGTCATCTGATAACTAACATACCCACAGACACACAGATGCTCCTCTCTCAGCTGAAGTCCTCTGAAGTATTAAAAATCATGTGGACAAGGAAGGATCACAATTTCCTTAGACTCTAAGCCAGGATTCAGCAAACTTTTTCTGTAAATGCCCAGATAGTGAATATTTTCGGCTTTGCAAGCCAGAAGGTCACTGTATCCATGGCTTAACTCTGTAGCTGTCACACCAAAGCAGCCATAGATGATACAAATCACATGGTTGCGGCTGTGTTCCAAGAACGCTTTGTGTGTGTGTGTGTGTGTGTGTATTTGTGTGTGTGTGCCTTGCAGCCCCCAATAAAGCTTTATTTACAAAAGCAGGTGGCAAGCTGGATTTGGCTTGGGGGGCTGTAGTTTGCCAACCCCTGATCTAAACCTTTGGTAAGTTCTGATATCAAGGACTATGTTTAAAAATAAATCCTACACTTTGGTGAAGATTGGTCCTGGATAGAGAATTGGACCCTGCAGGTTACCGTGAAAACAAGTGTAAAACTGGTGGTCAGGGAAACTGGATGCTTTCCCTGGTTCATCGACTTAGAGTGAGGTCCTAAGAAAGCCTCAGTTTCCTGATGAATGAAGTGAGGGTTTACCTCAGAAGACCTTTAAGGCCTTTTCCAGAACTTAGAGGATTCACGTTCACACATCCTCCCCACACCCCCCACCATTTTTTTTTTTAAGCTTTAATGAACTTTGAGAAGCTCAGCATGAGTCTCATGGGAAAAATCAGAGTTGGGAGTGTGGTATGGAGGAGAAAAAGCCTAATTGTATTTACGTTCTGTTTCATAAAAATATAACCATTGATACCATAAAGTTTGTTCATGGTGTCATTCTATTTCTGGATACAAAGTGCATGTATTACACTTTTTGGTGACCTGATATCTCAACACTGTCCCTACAAGTGAGGATTCTCTGATGTACTATATCTTGATGGAAGGCAGTGGCAATCCCAGGTAGCTAGGACTCTGGCATGTGCCCCGTACTAAGAAAATTTGGCAATCTCACTCCCCACTGTGAATCTTGAGAAATGAGACAACAGCGTGGGGCTCTCAGAGAAATTATTCACAGAGCCAGTGGCAGCGAGGCTCCAGTGGGGATTCAGTGGGAATCCATTAGGGACAGTGTCACCTTCTAGTGCAGGAAGATCCTAGCCAGACTCTTCCTGAACTAGACTGTGGCTCTGGTTCTTGGATCCAGACTCTCTTGGTTTCTGCTCATTATCTGAGACTGAACATTTTTATCCATTCCCTGTTCATATCCTTCCAGCAAATTTAGTTCATGCTCAAGTTCGACAGAAGTACCTTCTGTTGCTTGCAGTTGAAATCCCTGACTGAAACACCAACGGTGCAACTCTGCATTTCATTTGCATCATTTAATTCTTCTTTCTAAAGCTGGAAAAACCTCTTTCCAGAGCCAGGAGTCATAGATCATTTACGTAAACTCTAAGCTAATCCTCTTGGGGTACTCACTTCACTGGGAGGAAGCCTCCCATTTGCGGTGGAAGGCTTTGCTTTTGAGCTACAGCAGAATACTGTGTTGACCTCAGAGCTTTCTAAAGGGCCTCTACTTCATTGCCCTCATTTATTTATTTGTTTATTTATTTATTTTTGGCTGTGTTGGGTCTTCGTTTCTGTGCGAGGGCTTTCTCCAGTTGCGGCAAGCGGGGGCCACTCTTCATCGCGGTGTGTGGGCCTCTCACTATGGCGGCCTCTCTTGTTGCAGAGCACAGGCTCCAGACGCGCAGGCTCAGTAGTTGTGGCGCATGGGCCTAGTTGCTCAGCGGCATGTAGGATCTTCCCAGACCACGGGCTCAAACCCGTGTCCCCTGCATTGACAGGCAGATTCTCAACCACTGCGCCACCAGGGAAGCCCTGTATTTCTTTTGGATAGCACTGAACTAGAGTCTTAAACTTTAATTGATGGAAATGACTTTAGCTCTCTCTAGTAAAATAACTACTATTTACTGATAACCTACCTCGAAGCACCTACCATGGGCCTATCCCTATTTTAGGCACTTGCGCATCATCCTTAGTAGTCATGGCAACCCTACAATCTAGAGATTCCCAACTTCCTTTTACAGATGAAGAACTTGGGCTAAGAGAGTACACGTGATTTCATTAATCCATTTAACTCAAGTCAGCAGCCTTGATTGAGCACCAACTGTGTGCTCTACATTGTGCCAAACACTGGGGGTCCCAGGTTTGAAGAGTTACCACCCATAATGGACTTGATTGAAACCCAGGTCCCTCTTGCTCTAAACCACTCTTTCCTGGACACTATGTGATTCCCCTTGTAGTTTCTCAGTGTGAGAAAGGTGGAGATTTCAGTCTGTTTCATTGTTTCATCTTCTGCTTCTCTTTTTCTCGGGGACTAATTTATGAGGACCAGGCAATGGCTAGAATGAGAGCCAGGGTCTGAGTGTGACTTGTTGGAGCTCTCTGCCTATGTAAAGCCTTTCCAGTACAAATTGGTATTCTCAGTGGTCTACGAGTGTGATAAGCTGAAGACTCCAGTCCTGGGTTTGATATTTATATATGTCAGCACCAGGCTAATTCAGGAGGAGCCAGGACGTGATGAACTATGCAATCTTGGGGCAAGAAGTTGCATCTGGGAAATCGGGGTGGAAGAGCAGTGAGACATAAGCATATGCGGTCACTGTGAAAAGGGGACACATGAAAAAAGGGTACTATGAAAAGTTAATGGCAGAATCTGAGACTGGGCCATGCAGAGTGGTTAGGGGTTCAGGCTCTGATGAGTAAGCTGGGGGCTTGTAATCTAAGGCTCAGCAATATGTGAGGGCCTCTGAGCATATAGGAGTTATTCTTCCTACATGGATCTAGAGTCTTGGTTTGCTTTGACATAAATTAAGTGACCATCTGACCGTAACTCTTTCTAGGCCCAGATCATCTAGTTAATGTCTTCCTCTGTGATAGATCCTGCCCTATGCTGACCCATTCATTCTGTCCCTCATCGCTGACATGCTTTGTTGCAATAATCTTTCAGGGTCCTTCTTTAAACCAGGAACCCAAGATGAGAACCACCAAAATATATAACCAACAGGTGGTTTGATATAAATATACTGTGGTTCTCTTGCTCTGATATGGTTCTTCTTTTGCTTCTTGCATCACCTGTGTTTTTTTTTTTTTTTTTGCAGTTGGACTGCGGTGTTGGGGAGTGGTGGTCTATGGACAAATTCTTGGGAGCTCTGAGTTCTCCATCATGATATTTAAAATTTGTGATTTTATATCTACGCCAAATTATATATCGTAGGCATTTTCTAGAGCTTTGTCATGACCACTGCTTAGAAAATACTGCCACCATTTCAGTGACTACTTCTACAGTTTGTTTAGAATCGCATCCAACTAATATTATTCAGTTGTTTGGGCAAAGGAGGAGAGGACAGAGGTAGATTAAAGCGTAAAAGATGTTTTCTATCAAGTGATGTCACTGCATCCTGAACCATGGATGGTTTGACAGTAACTTGTAAAGAAAAAAATGGTAATGGGAAAATTGAGTCATCACAGGGCCCACATTAGTATTAGCATGCTAAATTCAGAATAATTTATTCCACAGCAGTCAGTATTATATTCACATTATGAGCTGAAATTTAGTTTTAGCAAAAGAACCGTATCCATCACATTAAATTAATATTGTTAATTTAAATATTATTGGCTTTGTGCTTGATTTGTGACTGTTTCGATTTTATAGTTGTATAAGAGTTATAAGAATAAGGAATATATACGTAGTTTTATGTCTCTACATATTTTAGTGTGTCAGGAATAAAAGAGTAAAGTGTGAATACTCACTGTCTCTCCCTGTCAAGCACTGCCTAATAGTACCCAAACCTCCGGTCTCCCTGAAGTGGTCTCTCTAGGTGTCTACACTCCTGAAAAGCCCTGGAACTGTCTTGGATTGGGAAAATTCCTCTTTTGGGTCACTGGATGGGTCCAGATTTGGGGCAGGAACCACACTCTGTAGGACATAGGTTTTATAAACTCTCTATGGATTCGATTGCAGGCAGGTTGATAACTTGGTTGAGTTTGATAGATGAGGATGAGCTTGCTGACCTGCATCGTGGCCTGCATCATGGCCCTAGAGGATTTTTGCCCCTTCAAAGAAATACTACAACGAAAACCAGAACAGGTATCAGAGATGAAAATAGACCCTGCTGATAGTAACATTGGTCTGGTTCAGAAGCACAGGGTCTAGCCACATGATCCTCTCAAACTGATACCAAAAGTAGGGATTGCGAGTAGTCCCTAGGGAAAACAGCATTGCATTCTAGATTCCTACTATATTGAGGGAAGAAAAGACAGCATGTACACTCTGCTTTCTATAGACTCTGGTCTCTAAGACCAAAGGGATGGTCATTTTTGCACATTAACCACGGGAAGCAACGTTGATGCTGGTACCTGGGCCATTTCTGCCACTGGCTTTGTAACATATGTACAGAAGAAAAGTATCAATAGAATGCAGGAGTCTGAGTCCGTCTACTTCCTGGACATCACAGCTCTAAAGTTTAAGTGCCTTTAGATGAGCCTTGGAAGGAAGAATGGTTGATAGAAAGGATGAGGGCCAGGTAACTAATGTCAGACCAGGGCCCAGAGGGCTTCCCCTCCTCGTGACACATCTAGCTGGAAGTGGTCCCAGACCCCACGGCCCTGGACTCTACTGATCTCTCTCTCTCTCTCTCTCTTCACTAAAGGGATCTGAGCCTAGTCTGGACAGTCCCCTTGACTTTCAGAAGTGTTGACAATTGGAAGGACATCCACAGTGGGAACTCCTTTACCCCTCTCTCCTCCAGGTTCTGAGACCTGTGTTCAGATGCCCGTTGAGCTTGGGGAATCCTTAGAAAGTAGGAGGTCTACACGTTCCCACTATCATCCCTGCCTCTATGCCCTACATGCCAGTAGTACCCCCATCCCCAGTTGTGGCAACCAAAAATGTCTCTAGACATTGACAAATGTCACCTAGGGGTGGGTGAAACAGAATCTTCCCTTGTTGAGAACAATTGATGGAGAATTAGAGATCTTTGTTTATCTGCAGGAAGATTACAAAGAGGATTTTTCCATATACCTGCTTCTCCAGGACCTCCTAACTTTTTATAATTACGTTTCTGCTTAGATCATTCGTTGTGCCTGCCGCAAGCAGATCAATATTATAAATCAGTGTTGATGTTACCTCACCCCAGATCTCTCCAGATGATGACAGGAGCAATAGTTCACCCAATCAGAATTCTAGAAAATCAACAATGTAATCCAGAAAACCCTGTGTTTGTTGGGTTCCTATTAAATGCATTCACTGTATTATCTCTAATTCTTTCAACTCTCCTGCAGGATAGGTGTTAATAACCCCATTTTACAGGTGAACAGTGTGAGGCTGAGAGCAGTTAACTTAGGAGAGGGAGGTAGGATTTCATCACAGTTGGAGTTTGCTCCAAAGCTCACATATCCCCGCTTTTTCTGTGCTTACCCTACAATGTCTGTGATGAAGTTCTGCACGGCACAGCTCTGGAGCAGTGTAACTCGTGCTGCTGTCGCCCCTGTAGCTGCACAAATTGTGCCACACACAGAGGGGCTTCCAGCTTTCAGCACGCTGTCAGCCGAGTGCCCTGGGGACCTGCACCATCACTCCCAGACTGCCCTCGCAATACTTTTCGGATTCCCCCGAAACCTGAGCACCACTTTCAAGAGCTTTACTGTCTCTGGATATTGGCCAAACTTTCTTCCACTTGTCTTATTTGAGCTGTGAGTGTGATAAAAACCTTCCTCCTTCAGGGAATGAGGTGGCCTGATCTGAGCTCACTATTCGAGAAGTACATTCTGAGAAGCTGTGCCCTCAGGGCAGTCTTTCATTATTTCAGTTCCACTGGTGGATTCGTCCTCTCCAGAGTTCTCAAATCTTGGGAGGTCATATCGCTAATGTAAACTTAGGGCAATTACACGTAAGTTCCAAACAGAAGTCTCGCTGGCCTATTTTTAAAAACCCTGAAAGGTATGCTGTTGGAAAAAACAGCAACAACAAAAAAAACCCCCAAAAAACCTCTCCTGTGATTAATTGTTAAAATTCCCTTGATAATGTATATTTGCATCTCATTTTCCTACCTACTTTAGGCTGAATTCTCTTTGCCCAAAATGATGACATAGAACTGAAATATAGTTGTGAGAAACTCTGGCAAGTGATTTCTCTATGGATCCTTTAACATTTCAGTAGATTCTTACCACTTTTTTTCTCTACCACCCCTTTCCCTCTGCCTCCAGCTAGCTTCCCAATTCTTCACGGTTTTTTAATAATTTGTAACTCTGATCACTGTAAGTGGTTCAGTACATTAGCCAATTTCCTTAATACTCCAGGAGTTGTGTCATCAGAATATATTGATTTGTGTACATTCATATTTTCCCGGCTTTTTCTTATCTAGCTTTTGACAATAGCAATTTGGGTAAGGATTTCATTACTTCCTAATTGCTCCAATTTCTTTATTTCTTCTCGTTGAAGACACATTTAGAAAATGAATTCCCTATCTCAGCTTTTCAGTCTTGTCCTTTCATCCTTTGTTCCTTTCTTCCTTCTTTATTACCTGGGCTGGGGTCTGTAATTCATTCACTCATTTCCTTTAGAAGGTAGAGAAAACCTGGTACTTTTATTTTTTTTATTTTTATTTTTTTAAAGGAGACACACAGACACACGCCTTACCCAGAGACACACAGCTAATGGTGAATAGAAACAATATTTGGGCCGAGGCTTCTTTTTCTCCTTTTAATTTTTTAAAATTTATTTATTTATTTTGGCTGTGTTGGGTCTTCCTTGCTGCGCGCAGGCTTTCTCTAGTTGCGGCGAGTGGGGGCTACTCTTCGTTGAGGTGCGCGGGCTCTAGGCACGTGGGCTCAGTAGTTGTGGCACACGGGCTTCAGTAGTTGTGGTTCACGGGCTCTAGAGCGCAGGCTCAGTAGTTGTGGCGCACGGGCTTAGCTGCTCTGAGGCATGTGGGATCTTCCCAGACCATGGCTCGAACCCACGTCCCCTGCATTGGCAGGCAGATTCCTAACCACTGCACCACCAGGGAAGTCCCTGGTACTACCTTTTAAACTTTCATTTTTACTAAAGAGTTTAGGACAAGGAAGAACATTTTTTTTTTCAAACTTTCTGCCCCCAACCCATGTATTTCTCTGATAAACTGCTTGCAGACCCTTCCCCTCTCTCACTGCATTCTTTGAAAGTTCAGCAGGCAGAGATAATGAGAGAGCTGAAGACCAAACATACCACAAACATCATAATGTACTTTAGGCCCCAGCTTCGGAAATAATCCTTGTTTGCAATTGCTTTTTTTTTTTTTTTTTAAGTTTTCTTTTAGCATCAATTCTGAGCAAGCACTGCTGAAAATGAGCCTTCAAGGGACTCTCTCCTTCTCTACTTTGCAAAGTGTCAAAAATGGAGGAGACAGAGAGATACCTTTTTCAGACTTGGAGTGATTTCTGAGTTCCGGTAACACTTCAGATTCACCTTCACTGTCTGTTCAGAGGTGGTTCCTGTGTGGTGGATTAATGAAGGCCTTGTCACTATCTGATGAACCAGCTATCTCCTGAAATAGTTGCCTTTGTTCTGAGCGTACGTGTGTGTTTATAAGGGCTTGTGTGCATGTACATGTGCGTGAGTCCCTACTTGGTAACTGAGATGGATTCTACCTGATGTGCACATCTGCATGAAATCAGCACTCATCTCAGCCTTTTCAATGCGAAAGTTCCAAACATCTGGAGGTTTGAAATTTGGGACCGGGACTCCTGGATCCTTGCATGGCTCCTTTTTCCTTCTGGTTTTCATCCCTGGGCTTGGCGTCGGTGTAGACCCCGCCTTGCTGGTTCCTCTTGTAAACTGAGCCTTGTAGTGCCGGCGTGTTACTGAGGTTAGCCTGGGAAAGAGTGTCACGGGCCTCAGCAGGAAGCTGCTGGACAAGCCCCAGACTGTGTTAGGAAACAAACCGTTGTTTCCAGGGTGGGACGCTTGCTGAATGACCTGCATAACAAGATCGCCAATAAGAAGGACAGAAATAAAACATTTTTAATTTCTGGGAAATTCAGCACTCGGACTTCAAAGAGTGAGTTATGGAGGGAGGGGCTGCTGTCCCCGGGTGGGGAGAGCCGGCAGAGAAACCCAATAGCTTTTCCAACTGGGACTGCTTCATCACCTCTGGGGACCAAGCTCTGTGTTTGGGGCTGTGGAATAGAAGGAGCCAGTGGTTCATCATGTTGACAGCCAGTCATGGGGACCTTGAGGCTCATGTTCCCACCACAGTGTTCCTGCCTTCTCTTCCCCAACTGAGTCTTTGCCTGGGGCCCCTGCCATTCCTTGGGTGAGATTTCTGCCTTTGAATCCCTTTCAGTCCCCCTTGAAGCTGAATCTCTGAGGCTGGACAGCCCTTTCTACTACAGTTGCTTTCTTTAAGACTGCTTAATCCAAACCTTGATTCTTTTTTTTTTTTTAACTTTTTATTTTATATTGGAATACAGTTGATTAACAATGTTGTGTTAGTTTTAGGTATACAGCAAAGTGATTCATTTATACATATACACGTATCCATTCTTTTTCAAATTCTTTTCCCATTTACACATGTTGATTCTTGATCTACATTTGGTTCTTTGGCCTGGGGTCATTTCCACAGGGGCCTCTTCTTATGTTAAACCTCAAATTTGTTGTCTCTCAACTAAGCCATAACTAACCAATTCCCAAGGTCCCTAATATTTACCCAGTCTTTTGGGTCAGCCTAGATCTCAGGGAAAGGCCTGTTGTGTAATGGCTTGCGTACAACCTTTCAAATCTGCTGCCGCTGCCCCTAAAGCACAGATCTAACCTAAATACATTAAAACTCAAATACCATGCAAAGTCACCAATAACAACACCTAAAGCATCGGTCTCAACTGGGGGTGATTTGGCCCCCCAGGGGACTTTTGGCCAGGTCTGCAGACATTTTATTTTATTTTTTTAATAATTTACCTACTCTTTTTTTTTTTTTTTTTACCTCAGTTTTCATCCATTTTTAAAAAAATTTATTTATTTATTTATGGCTGTGTTGGGTCTTCGTTTCTGTGCGAGGGCTTTCTCTAGTTGTGGCAAGCGGGGGCCACTCTTCATTGCGGTGCACGGGCCTCTCACTATCGCGGCCTCTCCTGTTGCGGAGCACAGGCTCCAGACGCGCAGGCTCGGTAATTGTGGCTCACGGGCCCAGTTGCTCCGCGGCATGTGGGATCTTCCCAGACCAGGGCTCGAACCCGTGTCCCCTGCATTGGCAGGCAGATTCTCAACCACTGCGCCACCAGGGAAGCCCTGCAGATATTTTTGTTTGTCACAACTAGGGGAAGGGGATGCTGCTGGCATCTAGTGGGTAGAGGCCAGGGATGTTGCTCACCATTCTACAAGGCACAGGACAGTCTCCACAACAAAGAATTATCTGCCCCAAATCTCAATAATGTTGAGGCTGAGAAACCCTCATCTAAAGTAAGAATCAGGTGAAAGTTGTGGATACACAGTACAGAAGCAAACAAAGCTTTCTTCCTCAGACTCAACTAGCTTTACTTTTTTTCAGTGCTAAGAATACAGGTGCCAACAGACTTCGTTGTGAGTTTCCCTATCTCACCTTGCACTTCATTCCCTAAGTCAGACCATTATGTTGCACCAGTGTTCAGGCCAAGGAATTTCCTTGGCATACACACATAATACATGCATGCATGTATTCATGCTTACATACATGCATACAATAATTCAGCCAACATTTCCTGAGAACAACCTGTAGTAAGAATAGGGTCAGGTTCTTGGGATACAAAAATAAATAATACAGTCTCTGACATCAAAAGGGCCAATGGGGGAACGAGCAAGTAACCCAAAAATCATAATGCAATGAGCTAAACAGAGTAGATAAGCCAGGGGAGGAGCATTCCTGTCACAGTGGGGGCCAGGAAGGGCTTGTCAAGAGAGATCAAATCTGAGCTGAGTCTTGCAGAATGTTTCGGGCTAGTCCAAGCCCCCAGGGCAGAGAGATGAAGCAGCCATGGGAAGGCATGGGGTGTGCGAGGGGCAGCCCTTCATTAGGACTTTCGATTCTTAGAATAAACTTTCCTGATAGATACTATAAGAATTATTCTGGATGGGAAAATAAAGAAGGTAGTTGATCTGTCTGAGGCCAAAGCACAAGTCAGTGTCAGGGTTGGAATAGATTCTCACTGTCAGAGCTCATTCATTCATTCACTTATTCAACAGGTATTTATTGAGTGTCTGAAGTTTAAATCCCAGCTCCAAGACAAATGTTGGACAAGTTACTCAAGCTCCATGAGCCTTAGTTTGCTGTCTATAAAATAGAGATAAAAATAGTAACTATCTCTCTCTCGGGGGCTCTTGTAAAGATTAAGTGAGGTAACGCTTATGAAGCCTTTAGTGTGTACTACGTAGTGCAGGCACTCAGCGTCAGATGCTGTTGTCAGTAGTCGGCAACTTCATCATTGTTACCCTTGTTATTATTATCCCCCTCCCAAGTGCATGCTTTCTGCCCCTGGACCTGCGTACTGCCACCCACGCAACCAGGAGGCTCCCAGCCATACAGGCACAGAGGATTTTGCATTCCATTTACCTCTTGTCAGCCATTGGGTCCTGGGCAGAGCAGATTGCTCACTCAGCCTGCAATTCACAGGTTTCCTGTCTCTCTCCCTGTAAGCGGCTAAGAGGTAGGGAGGAAGCTGTTTCATCACAGTCTCATTTACACCTCTCCCTGTTTTTCTGCTCCCTCCAAGGAAAGTCAAATCGCTGTGTTCCACACAGACAGAGGCTGGCATGCAGGATTCCAGGCTGTGCTTTCCCAGTGAAGCCTCATCAGTGTCGTTCTCACTGCCCAGAGGGAGAAGCGATCACCCCGTCCCCACCCCTCATGGCACTTTCATGTGCTATATGGTTAGATAAATGCCCTTTGGGCAGGAGCCATGGCAAGCTGGCCAGGCTAGACAACAGTAATGGCTAGCAGGGATCACTTCTGAAATTTACTCCTGTATGGCTATAAATTGATCCCAGGCTTGCCCTCAGAGCAGGCTAATCCCCATCCCTTCCTGTGCACAGGAGGATATTGAGGGCTCCAGACACATAAGCAGACTCACAGATGGCTGGATGTCACACGTTTGGCAGTTCTTACTTTAGGATGGCTCAGTGCTGTGGCCCTCAGGCGCATCAGCCTGTGACATGTCTGAGAACTTGTTGGAAGTTTCTTTGTGAGAAGAATCTTTTTCCTGTCACCTCTGCCAGCTTCCTTGCCCTGGCTGAATGCATGGTGTACATAAGTGTACACATACAGTGAAAGATGTCAAACACATTTGAGAAAATCCCAGACATCGTGCCGGATCCAGTGCCTCAGTTCACTGATGAGGAGATGGTGGGTGGGAATGTCAGGGTCTCTGTGACCTCTCTTGAGAGTCACCACAGAAAGAAAGAGGCAGTTAAGGCCACTGACCTACATCTCCGGACACTTGGGTCCCTCCAGAGTCCACCATCTTTCCAGAACTGTCTTTCTCAAATTCCAGTATGCATCAGAATCAGAATCACCTGGAGGGCTTGTGAAAACCCAGATTGTTGGGCCCCACCCCCAGAATTTCTGATTCAGAAGGTCTGAGGTGAGCCCTGGTATTTGCATGTTTAACAAGTTTTCAGATGATCCTGATGCTGCTGGCCCAGGGACCACTGATCTAGATGATGTACCCAGCCTCGGAATACGGTCAATGAAGGAAACAGTTTATGTATGTTGATGGCCCCATAAATGTGGAAGACCCAGACAAGAGGGAACACACAGGGAATTCTCAGCTGCTCCAGCAGCAATAGTAGAGGTCTTCCTCCCTGCTGCTGTTGGAGAAACTGCTGCCTGGATCCCTTTAGTCCAGGAGGTCGTGGACCCCGGACTAGGGAAGTCTCTTTCTGGCTCTACCGTGCTTTGTTGTAGCGTCCGCAGTGTTTCATACACCCGTCTACTGAAGATGCCCTCTGTGTAGGTCTCTTCTGCCACAGTGGCTGCCCTCAAGAGCAAGAGGCAAGTTTTAAGTAGTTGTTTTCTCTCTCTCAAGCCCCAGTGTTGATGTAGTGCCTGGTCCAAAGTAGGTCCTCATGGCATGTCTGCCAGATACAAGAACAAGCAGTTCCCTCCAGTTTATTCTCCTCCCAGGTAGATGGATGACCTTTCTGAGCTCAGCAGATGCTGGGCTGTGTTCTGCAGGAAGAAGAAAAGAGGTCAGAGAGCTAACACCCAGCACCCATGGACACCAATGTCCTTATTCGTGCTGCTTCCTAACTTATTATGTACCCTGCTCTTCTTGGCCTGTTGAAATGCCCCCAGGCTTAAACCAGCAGGGCATGATGGTGAAAACACTCAGGCCAGTCTGGCGTAAGTGTGGGGTAACAGTAGAGAGAACCATGGAAAGGTGGGTAGAGGCCCTACTAAGGAGAGCCCTGAATGCCAGGCTGAGGAGTTTGCAAGTAGATCAGCAAAGGTGAGTCATGCCAGGTTTGAGCTTCAGGAGGACATGATTAAAGGGGAAAATCATTTAAAGTAAAATCACAAGTCTTTGTCCTCAATGTTGTTCTTTTGTTGTTCTCTAAAAGTAAAATAATCACCGGGGTTATATGTAGAGCAACTTTTTAAATAAATAAATTAAAAATAAATGTTTCCTCCTGACAGACATTCCATTGTCCTGCCAATGCCCGTTCATCAACCCCTTGACAAACTTATTGTTCAGATCAAGTCAAAAGATGCCCCAAATTTTCATACAGGTGGGAGGGGAAGTCTTCAGGAGAATACAGAGGGTGTTGTCCTTGATGTCAGGGGAAACTCAGTGCCTGGATAAAGGACAGGGAACTCCATTAGAACAAAAAGAACACAGAGGATACATACAAAATAGGAAGCATAGAGGGGGAGGGGGAAGGGTGATGGAAAAAGGCAATTATTAAATATACACGTCATGCCTGGCCTGGGATTTTAACTAAACAACTACACAGTGAATTAGACATTCATATTTTTATTTTGTTAAAGGACTAGGCTCATAAAGGTAAATAAACTCTCCAACTTTCTGGAACAAGAAAGTGGTGGAAATAGGATTCAAATCCAGGTCTGTTGTATTCCAAAGCCCATCTTCATTCTATTGCTGGGTACCATCACCCTATTTGACTACAGAAAGATGGCCAAGAACTAGTCCTTGTCATGAAGCAGCTTGTTAGCGAGCAAGGGAGGGAACAAACATACCCAAGTAATGACTAAAAATGACCAAATGTGTGGAGAGTCCCGTGGAAGATACAAAACCCTGGGCAAACTCAGACCAGGGCAGGAAAGGTAATTTCCACCCAGGGGGTATAGGAAAGATGTTTTGGAAAAGATAGCATGTGAATTGCTTTCGGAGGTTGGCAGAATTTTGGCAGGTAGAAATAGTGAGGAGATGATTACTAGGAATTCCAGGCCAAGAAAACCTTGAGGGCAAAGGCATAGAGGTGGGAAATGTGGGTTTATTTTGGAGATCAGCTGATGGATAATAAGAGAAAAATTTGCAAAGGCAAGCAGGGCAAGGGAGTGTTTTCAAATATCCTACCAAAGCATGGGGGCACCTTTCTGAAGACAAAGTGGAGTCAACGTGTGCATCAGCGCAGGGAAAGACATGGTCCGAGTGGGGCTGAAGGAAGATTAATGTGGCCAAGTGTGTAGAACAGTGAACAGAGGCCAGTGTTGGAGGGCTTGGTGCCTCTACAGTGTTTAGGGGCCTCTTAGCTTTGCATTAATGCAAACGATGGGAGCAGTGAATGGGGTCTAGGCTAAGAATGAGGACCACTGAAGAGGCTGCATAAATAATTTGGGGTTTCAATTAGGTGGAGAGCCTCCTGAGTCCTCAAATAAGATCAGATGTGACAGAGAGCAAGCCATTTGTATGGGGCAAATAAATCCGGTGTCACAAAATGCTGGGAGGAAATCAGTGATGGAGGAAGTGAGGGTCATAGAGAGGGCTCAGGGCTGCTCAGTGACTTCTTTTGCAGGTGTTCTCTGGTTCAAAGAGTCTCTTTTAGATAGGAATGATTTTTTGCAGCGCTCTGAATACACGGACTCTCATGTGTCAGGCCTAGGACTGCAGGTACCTTGTTCCTGGCCACGCTGCTGGCAGCTCTTTTATTTGGGGGCAGGGACTCAGCCACAGAGGAGGTGGGAGCCGCCCCATCTCAGATGAAGCAGAGAACGGAGTTCTGGGGAGCTGGATTGACCTCGTGGTGGCCTTTGTTCATTCGCTCCTTGGTTTTATCACCCATCTGGGATTATCTCACCACCTTGCATGGCTCACCTTCAGGGCTGGTCCAGATAGGAAACTTATCTTCACCAACATCTTTGTCAATGAAGATGACAAAGGGGGTGTGCACGTGCCCCTTGGCTATGATAGGGAGGATGATGGATGGCCAAAGGCTCATTTTCAAAATTACAAATTTGGCCAGTTTTCATGATACTGAAAGACAGAGAGAGAGAGGAAGGGAGAGAGAAAAGAGAGAGAAAACCTGAAGTGTTTAAAATAGACTCCTTAGACTTCTGACTTTTGTTAAGATGTGCCAGGATGGGCTGGGTAAAGAACAGGCTTAGGCAGGAGTGTAGGCTGCCAAGATGTATGCTGGAAGGGCCATCAGCACCGTCATGAGCCCTGGAGGACCTTCCCAGGATTTGTTTCCATGAGTGGAATCAGAATTCTTGATCTCATCCTATATTTTGCAACCAAGTCCAACTGGATTCTTGATAGATCCTTGGTATTGCAGTGTTCAAAGTGGTTTAAATGTGGCTGATAATTGAGCAGCTCAGAGGTGCCAGGAACTGTGTTTGAACACTTCTGCATGCAAATCCAATTTAAACCTCAAGATAAACCCCAAAGTTTCAAATTCCTTTCTAGCTGTAAAATTCTTATCTGGAAGCTTAGAGAGGTAAGCGACTTGCTCAAGGTCACGGAGTTGCTAATGGAGTCTCCTATTTCCAAACGCCTGCTGTTTCTGCTGTAAGGAGCTGCTTACCTGGCCCCTGGTCCTCATCTGTGGAATAGCTCCAGAAAATGGGGAAAAAGCAGCCGGCTTGTTATTAACCAGGGCCTCCACATGGCATAAGTCCAGGGAGCCTCCTCAGGAAGTAACCGTGTGCCACCCCAGGGGCCTGTAATGAACTTTCTTTGCTTTAGAGAGGGGATCAGCAAACTTTTTCTGTAAAGGGCCACGTACAAAATATTTTAGGGTTTTCAAACCTTACGGTCTCCATGGCAATGGCTCAGCTCTGCTGTTGTAGTGGGAAAGCAGCCACAGACAACAGGGAAATAAATGAGCAGGGCTATGTTCCAATAAAACTTTATTTATAAAAAACAGACCACAGGCTGAATTTGGCCCATAGGTCTGATCTGACTTGCTGGCCTTGCTTTGCTGACCCTGCTTCAGAGTGAAGACCAGGCCAAGGTAGACACCCACCAGGAAGAGTGCCACTAAGAGCCATTTTCTCCTGAATGCCAGGTGCTGAAACTGTGCACCTCAGATTGGGACTTGAACCCATGTGCCAGGACTCGAACCCAGCCAAAACTCAGACTGGGACTTGAACCCGGCCAAAACCCACGATCTTCCAACTGAGATCACGCACCTGGTTTCAGGACTTGATGAAGCTCAGGTTCTTGATGTCTCACTGCAGAAAGAATTCAGTGAGAGACAAAGTGATAGGTAAGAAGTGGAATTATTTAAAGAGATACACACTCCACAGACAGAGAGAGTGTGGGCCATCTCAGAAGGTGAGAAAGGCACCAGGATATGGGGTTGTCACTTTTTATAGGGGTGGGTAATTTCATAGGCTAATGAGTGGGAGGAGGATTCCAGCTATGTTAGGAAGGGGCAGGGATTTCCAGGAATTGGGCCACCGCCCACTTTTTGATCCTTATGGTTGGTCTTGGAACTGTCATGGTGCCTGTGGGTGAGTCATTTAGCTTGCTGATGTGAGTGTACACTGAAGCTTAAGGTCTAGTGGAAGTCGACTTGTCCGCCATCTTGAACCCACTCGGTTCTAGTCAGTTTATGTCATGTTCTCGGGCTATGTCATTCTTTCAAAGGTTGTTCCCTGTCTCCTTCCCTCCTGTTTCAGCCCTTCAGGATACTGTTAGTATGAGACCTGGTGGATAGAGTACAAACTGATAGCTGAAGAGCCATGTATGTTTTGCAGACAGGGTTTATCTGTATGATTTATACAACATTTAAGATTTTCCAAATTAACTGCTTACATTTAGAGATTGGGAGAATTCACATCAAAAATCTGAAATGTTTGCAACTTATGAAAAATTGGAAGATCTTATCCTGGGCAAGGATCCCCCACATTGGCTACAGATGAGCAGGGGGCTGCCCCCTGTAGGTGAGGAGGACCAGAGTTTGCTGCAGTCTGCATGCAGCTTTCTTCTCATGCTCAAGTTACCTGCTATTTGAGTTTGTGGTACTTTAAGGGTGCAAGTAAGAATTAAATCTCTGTTGTAGGTGGGCCCTCAGCTCTCCTTATATTTTTCTTTTATTGCTTTTCTAATGTCAAAACCTGCGTGTCTGGGTAGGAGGTGCGGTGCGGGGTTGGGAATGGTGCCAGAACAAAGTCCTTGGGACCAAAGTGGTGTAGGATGGGTTTCTAGAGCAGTGGGGAGAGGGAAAGGCCAGGACTCTTTATGAGTCACACCCTCCAAGGATGAAAACCATGAAAGCCAAGGAAGTGAGAGACAAGGAAAAAGTCAACACCTGGGAAGGGAGGAGCAGTGACCTAAGGGCAAGACCTAGCAGAGTGTGTCTCAAACACTGGCAGCAGTGAGGTTGGGCTGGGGCCATGAAGCGTTTCCATTAGCTGCCAACTAGGCAGTGTGCGGCTGGATCAGCTTTATTTAAAGACCAGGATTGAGACAGACCATTATTAAATCCCCCTGTTACCTAAGAACTGGGTTCGCCTCTTGGTGGGTATCAACCCAAAAGACACAACCAAGGCAGAGATCGGTAGAAGGAAGGATTTATTAACTGCAGCAAGTAAGGAGAAAAGTGGGGATCTTTCCCAAAGCATTGTCTCCCTGAATAGCAAAATTGGAGAATTCTTAAGCTAAGGGTGTGTGCATATTCACGAAGGGGTTTGGGAGAAATATGCATATTCATGAATGGGCTTGAGCATAGTAGAATACAGCATAAGATTGGTGCAAATGTCGACAGAGTCCAAGCTTTAGTTGATTGAAGTCCTGAGGGTCCACATCAACATTCCCTCTTCCACCTGGGTTGGGGTCTTAGTTCCAGCAGAACTCAAAGATGTATATCAGATTGTGATGTATATCCCTTGAGAAAGGGCTAGGACCCTGTTTTATTGCTGAAATATTGTTTCTTGACTGCTTTTCCTTTGTTCCTGCATTCCTCACTTCCCTTAAGATCATTAATTACTGAGACCTGTTCAAGGGCAAGCATTGTGGCCACGCTTATATCACTAAATGGCTTAGGCCAAAGATGCCTTCTCTTATGTCAAGAAAGCCATGCCTGGTTCTCTGTCTTTGGTAACCTCCTACCTTACCTGCTTACACCCATGGTGGGTCCGCAGACCTTCTTTATTCCCCCAAGGCTTCATCTCCCCCTCTCTGCTGCCTTTCTCTATGTTAGTTACTGTACATTAATGAATATGAAATTGCTGACATATAGGAAATAAATAGTGTGCCTGGTACATAGCATGCGTTTGATAAATGTTTGCTCTTCATCTGTGTCAGCATTTCTCCACCTCTTCATCTTTCCTCTCTTCCTGGGCTTGCTTCCCAGGGAGAAGAGTCCCCTCCTTGCCAAAGCTTAACCTTCCTCTTCAGCTCTTGTTTCTTTTCTCTCACGGCCATCTTTCCTTCTCTTTCTTGCCTCCTTCTATTTTACTTCCCAAACTACTCATGCCTCCCCACCCCAAATTAAAAAAGAAAGGGCCGCCTTCCCTCAACAAGGGAAACTCCTTATGTTCCCATTGGGTGCTCCCTTTTTCTTTACCTTCAAACTTCTCAAAAGAGTAGTGGGTTTGGATAAACAACGAGGTTCTACTGTATAGCACAGAGAACTATATTCAATGTCCTATGATAAACCATAATGGAAAGGAATATATAAAAAAAGAATGTACAGGGACTACCCTGGCCGTCCAGTGGTTAAGACTGCACTTCCAGTGCAGGGGTATGGGTTTGATCCCTGGTCAGGGAACGAAGATCCCACATGCCACATGCTGTGGCAAAAAAAAAAAAAAAAAAAAAAGAAGGTACATATATGTATAACTGAATCAGTTTGCTGTACAGCAATAGTTAGCACAACATTGTAAATCAACTATACTTCAATAAACCAATTAAAAAAAAAGAGTAGTGGGTGTTCAGGGTCCCGTGTCAACATTGCCCACTTGTTCATTAAACCCTTTCTGGCTGTTGCCCCACCGACTATTCTAAACCTACTCTCCTGGGGACTTTTGCATGCCACAATTATTCTATTCCCATCCAGTTCTTTTTCTCAGCTGGCAAAATGTTGGTTAATAATATAATAATCACTCAAATAATAATGATTTGAATTTGTTGAACCCTTTGCTCTAGACACAGTGCTTTCACAAACATGAGCTCATGTAATTCTCACAACCTCCTTCTAAAGCACACAGTATACATCTTATTTGTTGGTAAAGATATGGATTCTTGGAGAGGTAAGTGACAAGGTGCCCAGGGTAACACCATAAGCTCAGCTCCTTTGATCCCAAGTCCTACTGCCCCCACCCCCAACCATCCCCCTACAATGCTTGGTCTGTTCTGATTCTCTTCCTTCTTCTCTTCTCCTTCTCCATTGCTTGGGTCTCTTCTTCCTTCCTTATGCTCCCAGGCTTTGTCCTTAGACTTTCCTCTCTGATGGGCCCATCAGTTTCCATAGCTCCAGCTGTTATCTCTAAGATGGACATTTAAATCTCTGTTCTATCACTGTGTGTCTTTGGACCAGTTACTTCTCCTCTGTGGGTCTCAGTTTCTTTCTTTGAAATATAAGAGCATTAGGTGGCTGATGTATGCTTTCCTCTACAACTCCCACTTCAAATGAGATGAAGAATGTTAAAGTAATTTTTAAACAAAAATCGATATGAAAGTACAAGATCTCATAAATAAATTCAGCAAGGTTGCAGGATCAACATCAATATGCAAAAAAAAATCAATTGCATTTCTATAGACTAACAATGAACAATCCAAAAATAAAATTAAAAAAACAATTCCATTTACAGTAGCCTCAAAAAGAATAAAAGACTTAGGAATAAATCTAACAAAAGAAGTGCAAGATTGAAAACTATAAGACATTGTTGAAAGGAATTAAAGAACATGTAAATAAATGGAGAAACATCCTATGCTCATGAATCAGGAGATTTAACATTGTTAGGATGGTGCTTTTCTCTAAATTGATCTACAAATTTAACACAATCCCTATCAAAATCTCAACTGGCTCTTTTTGCAGAAATTGACAAGCTGGTTTTAAAATTCATATGGAATTGCAAGGGGCCCAGAATAACCCAAATAATCCAGAAAAAGAACAAAGCTGGAGGAGTCACACTTCCTGATTTCAAAACTTATTACAGAAATCAAAACAGTGTGACAGTGACATAAAGATCAATGGAATATAATTGATAGTCCAGAAATAAACCCATACATCTATGGCTATTGATTTTTTTTCAGGGCTGCCAAGACAATTCAATAGAGGAAGTATTCATTTTTTCAACAAATGGTGTTGAGACAACTGATATCCACATGGAAAAGGATGAACTTGGACCTGTACCTTATGTGATATCAAAAATTAATTCAAAATGCATAAACAAATAAATATAAGAGCTAAAACTATACAACTGTTAAAGAAAACATAAAGTAAATCCTAGTAACCTTGGGTTAAGCAATGGTTTCTTAGATGCAATAACGAAAGTATAAGCAATAAAAGAAAGAAATAGATAAATTAGACTTTATCAAAATTAAAAACTTTTGTACGTTAAATGACACTATCAAGAGTGAAAACACAACCCACAGAATGGGACAAAATATTTGCAAACCACAGCTCTGGTAAGAGGCTTATGTGGAAGAAAAAAATAGATTTTACAAGTCAATAATAAAAAATAACCTGATTAAAAATGGGAAAAGGGTCTGGAGAGGCATTTCTAAAAAGAAGATGTACAAATGGACAGTAAACATATCAAAAGATATCAGCATCATTAGTCACTAGGGAAAATGCAAATCAAAACCCCAGTGAGATCCTACTTCACATCCATTAAGATGACTATAATCAAAAAGACAATAACAGGTGTTGGCTAGGATGTGGAGAAATTGGAACCCTCATACACTGCTGGTGGAAATGGAAAATGGTGCAGCCCTTTTGGAAAACAGTTTGGCAGTTTCTTGGAAAGTGAAACACAGAGTTGCCATGTGATCCAAAAGTTCCACTCCAAGGTTTTTAAGGGAAATAAAACATATGTTCACACAAAAAATCATTGATGAATGTTCATAGCAGCTTTATTCACAATTGCCAAAAGTGCTAACAACCCAAATGTCCATTTAATGATGACTAGATAAACAAAATGTGATATATCTGCACAATGGAATACTATTTGGCAATTAGAAATAATGATATTCTGTTACATTCTACAATGTGGATGAACCTTGCAAATATTATGCTAAGTAAAGAAGCCGGTCACAAAAGACTACATGTTATATGATTCCATTTATATGAAATAGCCAGAATAGGCAAATCTGTAGAGACAGAAGGTGTATTTGTGGTTGCCTAGGGCTGGAGTTTGTGGGGGAATTGAGGAGTGAGTGCTGAGGGGTTCAGGGTTTCCTTTGAGAGATGAAAATGTTCTAAACTTAGATCGTGTTCATGACTGCAAAACTCCATGAATGTACTAAAACCCATTGATTTGCACACTTTAAATGGGTGAACTTAGGGCATGTGAATTGTATCTCACTGAAACTGTTAAAAATCAATATATAAGGATGATGATAATGATTAATATCATTATTATTCACACAATTATCCTGTTATGTAATGGGTTTTGGAGTTAGAGGTATCTTTTCCTAAGAAGTCAGTGGTTTGCCTGGGAATCATTTCTACTCACAGCCAAGAATACATGACGACTCTGGTGTTCTACAATAGAAAAAAAAAGAACTTGGTTTGATTCCCTGCTCAGCTACTATCCTGCTGTGTGGTATTGGACACATTTTTAGTCCGAAGTCTCAATTTCCCTAATTTACACAAACAAGGATAACAATGCTTTCTGAACAACGCTAAAACAAGAGATATAAGTGTTTAGCATAAAGCTGGAGTGTTCTACCTTCATGATAAATGTTATTTCCATCTTTTGTTTCAGAAAAGCTTCTCCAGCTCTTCTGCCCTGAATGGAGCAGATAGGAACTATTGCATGAGGTTACCTGGCCAAAGTTATGGGTAGAGGAGAGGCTGGCATTGTCCGAACTTCCTTCCATGGGGTATCTTTGGGTCTTTAAAGCTCGCGAAGGGTGATGAAAAGATCCCATGAAGAGCTAAGAGCTTTCTCAACTGAGTGCTTATTCTATAAAGGAATAATTAAATGCGCACCATGCAGTGGTTTTCAGAGCCTGGAGCCTTTCTTCCCAGAAGCCCTTGAGGGTTAGAGCAATGGATTTTCCCCAGGAGGAGTGTAGAGGACCTGAACAGCTCAGGGCCAAGGTGGAAGGAATAATTGACTGGAGTTTTAGTCCTGACTTTGCTCAATCAAGAACATAATGTGGTCTGAAAGGATCTTTGTTAATTCTGTAGCTCAGTTTGCCCTTCTACTAAATGGGGATTAAACTCACCCACCAACCCTTTTCCCTCTGGGAGAGTGACGTTTGGGCAACAGTCTAAAGCACTCTGACCTGTTTGGAAAGAAGACCTCAAATGAAAACAAGGTTTCATTAGCAGCATTATTGTTTTCTACTTCTAATTTTTATAATTTGGTGGTACTGAATAATTACAGAATAAATTCATAATTATTTAGGCCTTGTCTGGCAAATCATGTGGCCATTCCATTTGAGTATAAGTACAATATTACTGCATAATAACCCAAGGAAATCTGCATCTAATTGTGGTGGCCAACCTGTGTCTCATTGTCCCTCCTGCTAAGCCTGTACTCTGTGATGGGCCTATTTCTTAGTCCCTGTGCTCTTGCTATCTGGATGCTCAAGCTTCATGACCACAGGGATGTGGTGGGAACTGCTGGGACCCACAGAAGTCACGTGGCTTATAGTTAGCATTGTAACCGTAGACTTCCTTTACCATAGGCCCTGGGGTCAGAAGCTATGTGCGCCTGCAAGCATTCAACAAATACATATGAAGCTTCTGCTAGGTACTAGACCCTGTTTCAGGCACTGAGGACGCATCACTGAAGGAAAAATGTCAGAAATCCTTGTTCTCATGTATATATGTTTGGGGTCAGAGAGAGTGATGGTGGGGAGTCAGACAGGACACGAAACAGTAAGTAAAATACTTAATATGTTAGATGGCAGTAAGTGCTATGGAGAAAAATAAACCAGGGAAGGAAGATGGGGAAGCATTGAAATTATGCACATTTGACTGACGAGTTGAGGGAGGTGAGGTTGTCACTCAGGGTAAATATGATGAAAGAGCATCACAGGCAGAGGGTCTGGACATGAGGAAACTCTGGGATGGGAGTGTTCTGGGGGCCAGTGTGGCTTTACTGGGGTGCACGAGGGGGATGGTGGTAGGAGATGAGGTCAGAGAAATGACAAGGATAGGACAGAGAGTTGTATAGTGCAAGGGTAGGTAAATTACAGACTGCTGGCCAAATCTGACCCACTCCCTGTTCTTACAAATAAAGGTTTATTAGAACACAGCTCATTTGTTTACATATCGTTTATGGCTGTTGTACTGCTAAATGGCAGAGCTCAGGAGTTGTGACCGAGACTGTTATGACCTGCAAAGCCTAAAACATTTGCTATAGGTCCTTAAAAGAAAAGGGTTGCTGGTCCCTAGAATAGGGCCTTGCAAGAATTATTTCCTATTTCTTCCGTGTCAGACAGTGTACTGGGTACTTAGAGGTGAAAGAATATAATCTGTGCCCTCAGGATGCTAGGAGTGTAGTGAGGAGAAAGGTATGTAGACAGGCAATTAAAACGTAGCTCCATGCTCTCATACATTGTTCTGGAGTTTGTAGAACAGGCCAACGATTTTGGAAAAGTGTTTCTGCCTACTAAAGCTAAACATAGTTATGTGCAATAATCCAACACTTATACTCCTGTGTTTATACCCAACAGAAATGAGTGCTTATGTTTACTAAAAGGTATATACAGGAAGGTTCCTAGAGACTTTATTCATGACAGTCCCCAAATGGAAACACACCTACGTATCCATCACCATTTGAATGGGTAAATACCTTCTGGTATATTCATACACTGGAATACTACATAGCAATGAAAAATAATGCATGACTGCTACACACAAGTACATGGATGAATTTCACAAACCTAATGTTGAATGAAAAATCCAGACAGGAGTGAACTCAGATTGCATGATTTGATTCCAAAGATGAAATTCAAAAACAGGCATAACTGATCTATTCAGAGGGAAGTCAGAATAGTGATTATCTTTGATTATCTAGCTGGGAGGGCACAAGGCAGACTTCTGAGAGGCTAGAAATCTTCTATACAGTAAGTCCCCTACATACAAACCTTCGAGTTGCAAACTTTCAAAGATGCGAATATGCATCTGGTTCCAGCAAGGAACCAGAACCTGTGCCATCCACGTCAGGCGTGAGTGAAATTGCAGCTTGCCCTACGTCTCCTATTGCTGGCGATTCTTCAGCTTTACCATCTTCCACCTTCTCTCTCTCCTCCAGTCAGTAACTCTTCTTGCCTGTTCACTCGATGCCAGCCTCTGTATGCCAGCTGTTGTACTGTACTACTGTACTTTTCAAGGTTCTGTACTGTAAGATTAAAAATGTTTTCTTTCTTTATTTTTTTAATGTATAATTTGCGTGAAAAGTATTTTAAACCTATTACAGTACAGTATTATATAGCCAATTGTGTTAGTTGGGTCCCTAGGCTAACTTTGTTGGACTTATGAACAAATTGGACTTATGAACATGCTCTCAGAGCAGAACTTGTTCGTATGTAGGGGACTTACTGTATCTTGATCTGGATGTAGTCACATGACTGTATACATATGTAAAAATTCATTGAGCTCTACCCTTAACATTTGTGTACTTTACTGTATGTAAATTGTGCCTTAATTAATACATAAAAAATGAAAATACAGACCCACTGCCATAGAACTAATACTAAGTGCTATGACTATATAGAAAAATGAGAGACTAAGTGCCTAGGGAAGATAAGAATGCTTCTTACTGGAGTCAAATTTTGAGCTTAAGGAGTTAAGCTTTCCCTGGGAAGACCAGACTGGAAAGAATGCCCTGGGAGAGGAAATAGCATATGAAAAGTCTGAAAAGCAAGGTTTATTAAGGAAACTTCTAGATGTGCTGTAGTGTTCCTAATCAAATACAAAATATTTCTATTCCCCTCTATTCTTCCTTCTTTCCTCCTGCCTTCCTATTTAAATTTCTTTTTGCTTGTATTTTGTTTTCATGTCATTCAGTTATTGTATGTACTTTTCAACTCAAGAATTTCTATTTTATTCCTTTTTATGCTTTTATAGAAATATAACTAATATACCATGTCTTTTCCTTTCACAGTATACCATTCAGTCATTTTCAGTATCTTCACAAGATGGTGCAACCATCACCACTCTCTAATTCCAGCAGAATACTTTCATCATCTCAAAACAAACCCCATACCCATTAGTAGTCACTATCAATTTTCCCCTCCCCCAGTCCATGGCAACTACTAATCTACTTTCTCCCTCTGGATTTGCTTATACTAGACATTTCATCTAAATTGAATTATGCAATATGTGATCTATTTTGTCTGGCTTCTTTTCAAGGTTCTTCATGTTTTAGCATGACTGGATAGCATTTCATTTTTAGATGTACCCCATTTTGTTTATCTATCATCAGTTGATGGCCATTGGGTTGTTTCCACTTTGGGCCATTGTGAATAATGCTATTATGTACCCTTGTGTACAAGTTACTGTATGGTCGTATATTTTTAATTATTTTGGGTTCGTACCTAGGAGTGGAATTCCTGGGTCATACAGTAATTCTCTGTTTCATTTATTAAGGGACTGCCAAACTTTTTTCCACAGTGGCTGCACAATTTACATCCCCATCAGCAGTGTACGAGTGTTCCACTTTCTCAGCATACCTGCCAAGATGTATTATTGTCTGTCTTTTTTATTGTAGCCATCATCATGGATATGAAGTAGGATCTCATTGTGGTTTTGAGTTGCATTTCCCTAATGACAAATTATGTTGACCATCTTTTGATGTACTTACTGACCATTTGTATAACTTCTTTGGAGAAGTGTCTATTTGGACTCTTTTTCAATTAAAAAAGGGTTATTCTCTCTTTATTGTTGAATTTTAAGAGTTCTTTATATATTCTAGATACTAAATCAGTATATATATACATATGTATATATATATACACATATATGTGTGTGTGTGTGTGCGTGTGTGTTGTAAATCTCTCTTCCATTCTATGGGTTGTATTTTTCACTTTCTTGATTGTGTCCTTTTAGTCACAATTGTTTTTCAGTTTTGATGAAGTTTAATTTCTCTATTTTTTCTTTTGTTGTGTATGCTTTTGGTGTCATATCTAAGAAAACATTGCCTAGCCCAAGGTTTCAAATGTTTATTCCTATGTTTTCTTCTAAGAGTTTTATAGTTGTCTCAACATCTTTTGTCGAAAAAACTCCTCTTTCCCCATTGAATTTTCTTGGAAGACTTGTGAAAAACCAATGACCATAAATGTATGGATTTATTTATGGACTATCAATTATATTCCATTGATCTATATGTCTGTCTTTATGTCACTATCACACCATTTGATTCCTATAGTAAGTTTTGAAATCAGGAAGTGTGAGTCCTTCCGTTCTGTTCTTTTTGTAGATTGTTTTGGCTGTTCTGGGTCCCTTGTAATTCCGAAGAAGTGTATATGCTTCTTCAAAAGAAGTGTATACTACTTTTGTTTAATTTATTCCTAAGTTACACTCTTTGGTGTTGCTGCAAATTGAAAATATTTAAAAAATTTTATTTTTAGATTTTTCATTACTCTAATATATAGTGTACACTATACAACTGGTTTTTGTTCTCAAGATTTTGTGTTCATCATTGCAGATCATTGCTTTTTTTCAGTTGTATTTTAAATCAGATAGGAGAAGAAGGAGTTACAGATAAAAACTCATGTGTATTGGCATTTATTTTTACATATGTAGTTACCTTTACTACTTGTCTTTATTATTTCATGTGGGTTCAATTTACTGTGTAGTGTCCTTTTATTTCAGCTTGAAGAACTCTAGTATTTCTTGCAAGTCATATTTTCTACTAACATATTCTCTCAGTTTTTGTTTATCTAGACATGTCTTAATCTTAACTTTTCTAGGATAGTTGTACTATATATAGAATTCTTGGTTGATATACTGAGAGACTGTACATACACACACACATATGTGTGTATATATACACACACACATATATATATACATATATATGTATCTTTTTTCAGTACCTTGTATATGTTATCTCACTGCTTTCTGGGCTCCATGGTTTCTGATAAGAAATCAGGTGTTTATCTTTATGAAGATGAGTTGTATATATCACTGCTTTCAAGATTCTCTCATTGTCTTTTCCTTCTGACATTTTGATTATAATGTGTCTATATGTAGATCTCTTAGAATTTATTTTACATGGAGTTACTTGATCTTCTTGGATATGTAGGTTAAAGTTTTTCATCAAATTTGGGAAATTTTATACATTATTTCTTCAGATATTCTTTCTGCTCATTTCTTTCTCTTCTCTCTTTCTGGAACACCCATTACTCATCTTTTGGTGTCCCAGATGTCTCTGAAGCACTGCTAGTTTTCTTCTCTTTTTTTTTTTTTTTTCTGTTGTTCAGACTGGATAATCTCAATTGACCTATCTTCAAATTCTATGATTCTTTCTTCTGCTAGCTGAAATCTGCTGTTGAGAACCCTAGTGTGTATTTTTATTTTAGTTTATTATACTTTTCAACTCCAGAATTTCTATTTGTTTCCTTCGTCTAATTGCTATCTCTTTATTAATATTCTGTCATATGAGGTATTGTTCTCATACTTTCCTTTAGTCATTTAAATATGGTTTCTTTTAACACTTTTAAAATATTTAAAATAGCCAACTTACAGTCTTCATCTAGCAAGTTCAATGGACTTTTTCAGGGACAGTTTATATTGATCACTTTTTCCCTTGTGTATTGTCTACATTTTCTCATTTTTTTCTGTTATATTTTTTAATTGAAAAATGGAAATTTTATGAATTTTTAAAATAAATTTTTAAAAAATTTATTTATTTAATTTATTTATTTTTGGCTGCGTTGGGTCTTCATTGCTGCACACAGGCTTTCTTTAGTTGTGGCGAGTGGGGGCTACACTTCATTGTGGTGCACAGGCTTCTCATTGTGGTGGCCTCTCTTGTTGTGGAGCACAGGCTCTAGGCGTGTGGGCTTCAGTAATTGTGGCATGCGGGCTCAGTAGTTGTGGTGCACGGGCTTAGTTTCTCCACAGCATGTGGGATCTTCCCGGACCAGGGGTTGAACCTGTGTCCCCTGCATTGGCAGGTGGATTGTTAACCACTGTACCACCAGGGAAGCCCGAAAAAGGGAAATTTTAAATAATATAATGCTGCAACTCTGAAAACCAAATTCTTGCCCCCCCAAGTGTTTGTTGCTGCTGCTGTTTTTTGTAGCTGTTATTACTTTTGTTTAGTGACTTTTCTGAACTAACTTTGTAAAGTCTGTATTCTTTGTCATGTGTGGACACTTAAATCTCTCCTTGGTTAGCTTAATGGTCAGCTAATGATTGGACAGAGATTTCCTTAATTGTTGCAACCAATAAGTCTCCCAATTTTGCATAGGGACTCTGTGTGCATGTTGGGGTATAACTTCAATACTTAGCCAGGAAGTTGGAAACTTTGCATTAGCCTTCACTTCCTGCTCTAGGAGAGTCTCAAGTTTAGCCAGATGTGAGAACTTAGGACCTTCTTGGGTCTTTCCTGATCAAGAGTACTACCCTGGGCACATGTACTTCCCTGGGTGTGCGTGTGGCCATCTAGATTCCCAGGAATATATCACACCTTTGAAAAACTCCTATGGACATCCCATCCCCCAGCTTTTTCTTTTAGGCTTTTTGGTTCATCTGTTGTTTTCCCCAACTGTTATCTGCTACCTCAGGCTGCTTCACAGTTAATCATATACTTATAATAATTTTTTATAATCTCCCCAGGGAAAATAATTTTCACAGTTTTAGATTTCTTTTTTTTAAATGTTTTTAAAATTATTTATTTTATTTTATTTATATTTATTTTTGGCTGTGTTGGGTCTTCGTTGCTGCATGTGGGCTTTCTCTAGTTGCGGCAAGCAGGGCTACTGTTTGTTGTGGTGCATGGGCTTCTCATTGGGGTGGCTTCTCTTGTTGCAGAGCATGGGCTCTAGACGTGTGGGCTTCAGTAGTTGTGACACGCAGGCTCCGTAGTTGTGGCTCATGGGCTCTAGAGCGCAGGCTCAGTAGTTGTGGCACGTGGGTTTAGTTGCTCCGTGACATGTGGGATCTTCCCGGACCAGGGCTCGAACCTGTGTCCCCTGCATTGGCAGGTGGATTCTTAACCACTCCACCACCAGGAAAGCCCCACAATTTTAGATTTCTGAATCATGTCAAATGCAGACATCTTTGTAAGTGATACTATATAGGTCATAATTACAGAACTCTGAAAATGAGCAATTGAAAGGGTTATAAACTCTTTTGTTCCCTTCATTTTGCTCCCCTCAATGGCTGCCAGACTATTAGTTTTCACTTGAAATTGGTCAGTTATTTTTCAAAGCTAACACAGAGCTGGAAAGACTAGGACAAATTAAAAGGTTACAAAACTCACTGTTCTTAGTAAGATTATACCATTTTTTGTGGGGGGAATACATGTTCCCCAGATTGCTTCAAGACTTTGATTAATTTCCAGAGTGTTGGAGAAATTTTTAATAAAATTTTTGCCAGTTTTCTTATTGCTTTTATGGAGAAGAGAATTTTCAGAGGGCTGTGCTCCACAATTTTCGCTGATGCTCTCAACTTTCTTGTATATATTTGTGGCAGGGATGCTGGTACATGCCAACAAGAGCTTATGGTCTAGTTGGAGAGAGAAAGAGCAAATACTATAGAGCAATGGAGAATGTTTTAAAGTCTTGCTACTAAATTGTTGCCCAAAGACCAGCATCATTGATAGCATCAGAAGATTGTAAGAAAGGCAGAGTCTCAGGTCTCTCCCCACATCTACTGAATTTTAACATTTTAGCAAGAATCCCAAGTGATTCATATTCACATTAAAGTTTGATATGCATTAATGTCATGGACTTCTTGTTAGCTTAAGCAATGCCAGCTGCTGTTACCCACAACTCACTACCCCATTCTTAGTGGCTTAGCACAATAATTTTATGTCCAATGTGAGTGGTTGGGGACTGTCCACCATCTGATGGCACAGGGATCTAGGTTCTCTTCACTTTGTGACACTACCATATAAACATGTGGCTTCCAAGTTTTCTACTTAAATGAAGAAAGAAATGGAGCTAGCATGCTTCCTCTTAAATGCCTCAGCCAAGAAGTGGCACAGAAAACTTCTTCTCACGTCTGTTGGCATGAATCATTCGCACAACCCCAAACTAGCTGCAAGTAAGTTGGAGAATGTAGAGATGGAGCACTTGGATTATTTTTGGAGCACCACCTCAGCCATTCTCTTTCATAGAGGTTCATGTGATCCAACAGGGATATTATCAGGAAGGAAAAGTCCATTTTTAGAGGAATCATAGAAAAGGTCATAAAAAAAGTCTATTTTTGGTTTGGGGCTTTGAAGATGGATTGAATCTAAAAGTTAAACCAGCAGAGAAAGGTGGATATCAGAGGAAGAAAGGAGAGCATTAGTTTAGTACACAGAATATTGTAGGAAGAACTGGGCATCAACATTTATTCAGAGGGAAAGATATGGTGAAGATATTTCATGAAATCATCTGTGCTCACTATAATCTTGAAAACAAGTACTGCAAGATAGCTTTTTTTGAGAGTTTGATTTGGGTAGATTCAATGGATTAGGATTAGAAATTCTGAAACTGTCATAATCAATTAACATATCATCATATGAGTGAACTTACATCCTTATCCATCTGCCCAGGAAAGAACAATGGGTTACAGAGTAATGAATGTAGACTGGGCATTTGGAGGCTACATATCTAATCCCAACTCTGTTAGGCATTCACTCTGGGACTTGGGGTCTGACTGTGAACATTGCTGAGACTTCAGAGAGTGTCAGCCTAGATTAGCATTTTGTAGTCCAGTAGTTCTTGACCCTGACTGCACATGAGAATCATCCATGAAGCTTGCAAAAAATTCCAGACCAAGGAAAACACTCTCTGGGGATGTGGTTGAGACATCTGTATAAAAGCTGAATAAAGAAACCCTGGTCTGTCCCAGTGGTCTTCAAACTTTAATGTGCATATAGATCATGTGAGGATCTTGTGAACAGGAAGATTCTGAGTCAGTGGGTCAGAGGTGTGACCTGAGATTCTGCATTTCTAACCAGCTCCTAAATGATGCTGAGGCTGCTGGTTCAGGATTTATCGGGGCCTGAATAATGTTAAATAATTGATCAATTTCAGTCAAAAGACTCTTTTGTTCCAACTTAACCAGATTGGGCGGTGATTTTTGCATTGTCTAGAAGCAGACTGGGTGGGCTCAGGCAGAGAAGCCTCTAGAGGGAGAAGTGAAATGTTTGTACTCAAAGGCTAATCCATTGCCTCCTCCCAGGTATCAGCAAGATGTGTGAGCTGGCAGTGCTCATCTCTCATGTCAACACTCCCCTTACAGTGAAGGCAGGCAGTACTGCCTCTGGGGATGCTTGACAGACTGATAAAAGATCATAAGGAGCCAGAGTTGTTAGGTCATGAATCAACACAAACTGTGCTGTGCCCCTGGTGAAGGAGGACGGGAAGAGGGGTGAGAGTGGGAAAATCATACGCAGGAAGCACCCAGGAACCCAGCCAGTCACTTTCGCATGCATTATGCCATTTATTCTTTATAAAAATCCTCAAAGGTTGGCGTTATTAACTGCATTTTCTAGATTAGAAAATTGTGACTCAGAGAAGGTAAATGGCTTGTCAGCCTGGAAAGCATCTGCTTGACACCCAAATCCACCTTCTCTTCACAACACACACTAAAGTGTCTTATATCTTAAGTCATGTTGATGGCAGGTAGAGGAACTGGGGTGACATGTCGTTCACATATGAGTCATTTTATCATGGCCATGTTAGAAGTGTGGTCCACTTAGTGCTTCTCTCTTGCATTTTCCATCCTTTGTAGTTTGTCAAATGATACAAAGATAAGAAGAAACTGTCTATAAATGGAAGCTGTGCAAAAAGAAGCAATGATAGTCCAAGAACTGTTGCGATTTGTTTTCCTGGATCTTTCCATCTTCAGGAGTCTACCATTATCAAGGCCAGAAAAAGGAAATACATACAATGCAATACAACTTTGTTGTATTATATTATGTATATTTCCTCTTCCTCCTTAGCCCCTCTCCATTCCGACTGGACTTTGCTAACTAGAATTTACAAATAGAATAAGCTAACTCTGTTTCTCAGGGCATCTGCACTCTCTGTTCCCTCAGATAACACTTTGTCTTTCTTCTCCCATCCTTTAGTCTTGGCCTTGATGCTTTTTCCTCAGAGAACACTTCTCTGACCAGCTTATCTGAACTAGTTTTCCTCATGCAAGCTACATCATAATCCTCAATCGTCCAACCTCACTTTATTTTTATAGGGTTCACAAATACTTGATCTTATATATTATATTTTTTTTTACCTGTTTATTACCTGTCTCACTCGTCTGCTAGAACTACGCTTAGAAAACTTTCCCTGAACGGGCCAGATATATTTTAGGCTTTGCAGGCCATACAACTACTCAGCTCCATAGTCAATTGGTACCCTGGATCGGTGTGGCTGTGTTCCACTAAAACTGTATTTACAGAAACAGACCATGGGATAGATTTGGTCCACAGGCCATAGTTTGCTGACACCTGCTCTAGAAAATAAGTCCTATGAAGAACATTGCTTTTTGTCTTCCATAATATGCCCAGAACTAAAAATCAATGCTTAGCATGTAGTGGCATTTAATACATTTATTTTTGAGTGAATGAGTGAGTGAATGAATGAATAAATCCGTCACCTCAGGGCAACACAGGAAAACACAGGCAAACTTAGAAAATAAAAGAAGTTAATTATAAGCTTTTGAAGCTGAGATCCCCTTTGCTAAGATAGTGTGATATCTCTGTTGTCATGACCTGTCCCAATTCTTAAAAAAAGAATTTTATAAAAAGGAGGATGAGAGTAGAGAGAGCCAGATAGAGATGGTTAGATAATTTCTAGCAGATTAACTGAAGTCCCTACTGGAGTTTAATTCTTTGTGAAAAATATTAGAAAAAGGAATTCTCAGTCTTTGAAAAACTAGTCCAGAATTATCCTGTTACAGCATGAGGCATCAGGGTCATTTGGGAGCACAGGGGAAATGGCCTAATTTTCATTCCTTGTATAGTCCTTATGAATTAAGCAAATACTATAGATCTAAGAACTCAGAGCCTTAGGTCTAAGATCAAAAGTTAGTTTGTGTTGAATAAACAGACTGGGCAGTACAAGCTGCCTCATGAGAGAGGAAATGAGACCAGTCTGGTGCACGAAGTAGAAGTGGGGATAAGGGGATAAGACCAGTGGCCACTAGCAGATTGTTTGACCTTGAGAATATCTCTCATCCATGCCCCTTCTGGCCAAGACAGACATCATCACTCTAGGTGACTGCAAAACGGGCATAGAAGTAAAATCAGATCTTGTAATGATGCTATTTTCATGAGGCTGTATAGTCCCTGGTCATGGGAGCTCACATCTACATAACAATTCAGCTGTCAGCAATTCTGGGGCATCACAACAGCTAACAAGACTTTGTTTCATGAAGGTTCTTCTCCACTCCTACAGGTAGGCTTATTTGGGGGACTTTCTTAGAATCTTTAGGTTCTGCATATTAGGGCTCTGAGGAAAATTGGGCACTTGTTTGTGGACACACCCCTTGCATCTAGGAGAGGGCATCTTGGAAAATAATGATGTTCCTCCAGGTACAGGGAGAGTCTGTGGACATATGCTGCGTCCAGGAACCTAGACTAAGCAAGGAAGGGCAGGTAGTGTATGTCATGGGCTACTGTCCACATTGACTTTCTGCAAATTAACTCTTAGAAGAGTTTTGTCCCTCAAAACAATAATCTATCTAAAATACCTACACAGAGATTGGTTCAAGATGGTGGAGTAGAAGGATGTGAGCACACTCCCTCTTGCGAGAGCACCGGAATCACAACTAACTGCTGAGCAATCATTGACAGAAAGACACTGGAGCTCACCAAAGAGGATGCCCCACATCCAAAGACAGAGGAGAGGCCACAGTGGGATGGTAGAAGGGGAGCAATCACAATAAAATCAAGTCCCATAACTGCTGGCTGGGTGACTCACAAACAGGAGATCAATTATACCACAGAAGTCCATCAACTGGAGCGAGGGTTCTGGGTCCCAAGTCGGGCTTCCCAACCTGGGCATCCGGCAACGGGAGGAGGAATTCCCAGAGAGTCAGACTTTGAAGGCTGGTGAGATTTGATTACAGGACTTCGGCAGGACTGGGGGAAACAGAGACTCCACTCTTGGAGGGCACACACAGGGTAGTGTGCACATCGGAACCCAGGGGGAAGGAGTGGTGATCCCATGGGAGACTGAACCAGACCTACCTGCTAGTGTTGGAGGGTCTCCTCCTGCAGAGGCAGGGTGTGGCTGTGGCTCACCACGGGGACAAGGACACTGGCAGCAGAAGTTCTGGGAAGAACTCCTTGGTGTGAGCCCTCCCAGAGTCAAAGAGCCTGTGGCTCGAGTGCTGGGTCGCCTCAGGCCAAATAACCAACAGGGAGGGAACTCAGCTCTACCCATCAGAGACAAGCTGATTAAAGTTTTACTGAGCTCTGCCCACCAGAGCAACACCCAGCTCTACCCACCACCAGTCCCTCCCATCAGGAAGCTTGCACAAGCCTCTTGGATAGCCTCATCCACCAGAGGGCAGACAGCAGAAGCAAGAAGAAATACAATCCTGCAGCCTGTGAAGCGAAAACCACATTCACAGAAAGATAGAAAAAATGAAAAGGCAGAGGACTATGTATCAGATGAAGGAACAAGGTAAAACCCCAGAAAGCAACTAAATGAAGTGGAGATAGGCAACCTTCCAGAAAAGCATTTCAGAATAATGATAGTGAAGATGATCCAGGACCTCGGAAAAAGAATGGAGGCGAAAATCGAGACGATGCAAGAAATGTTCAACAAAGACCTAGAAGAATTAAAGAACAAACACCTAGAAGAATTAAAGAACAAACAAACAGAGATGAACAATACAATAACTGAAATGAAAAATACACTAGAAGGAATCAGTAGCAGAATAACTGAGGCAGAAGAACGGATAAGTGACCTGGAAGTCAGAATGGGGGAATTCACTGCTGCAGAACAGAATAAAGAAAAAAGAATGAAAAGAAATGAAGACAGCATAAGGGACCTCTGGGCCAACATTAAATGCACCAACATTTGCATTATAGGGGTCCCAGAAGGAGAAGAGAGAGAGAAAGGACCCGAGAAAATATTTGAAGAGATTATAGTTGAAAAGTTACCTAACATGGGAAAGGAAATAGCCGCCCAAGTCCAGGAAGCACAGAGAGTCCCATACAGGATAAACCCAAGGAGAAATACGCTGAGATACATAGTAATCAAATTGAAAAAAATTAAAGACAAAGAAAAATTATTAAAAGCAGCAAGGGAAAAACGACAAGTAACATACAAGGGAACTCCCATAAGTTTAACAGCTGATTTCTCAGCAGAAACTCTACAAGCCAGAAGGGAGTGGCATGATATATTTAAAGTGATGAAAGGGAAGAAACTACAACCAAGATTACTCTAACCAGCAAGGGTCTCATTCAGATTTGACGAAGAAATCAAAAGCTTTACAGACAAGCAAAAGCTAAGAGAATTCAGCACCACCAAACCAGCTCTACAACAAATGCTAAAGGAACTTCTCTAAGTGGGAAACACAAGAGAAGAAAAGGACCTACAAAAACAAACCCAAAACAATTAAGAAAATGGTCATAGGAACATACATATCAATAATTACCTTAAATGTGAATGGATTAAATACTCCAACCAAAAGACACAGGCTCGCTGAATGGATACAAAAACAAGACCCATTTATATGCTGTCTACAAGAGACCCACTTCAGACCTAGGGACACATACAGACTGAAAGTGAAGGGATGGAAAAAGATATTGCATGCAAATGGAAATCAAAAGAAAGCTGGAGTAGCAATACTCATATCAGATGAAATAGACTTTAAAATAAAGAATGTTGCAAGAGACAAGGAAGGACACTACATAATGATCAAGGCATCAATCCAAGAAGAAGATATAACAATTATAAATATATATGCACCTGAATACATGAGGCAAATGCTTATAGCTATAAAAGAGGAAATCAACAGTAACACAATAATAGTGGGGAACTTTAAGACCTCACACCAATGAACAAATGATCCAGACAGAAAATTAATAAGGAAACACAAACTTTAAATGACACAATAGATAGACTTAACTGATATTTACAGGACATTCCATCCAAAAACAGCAGATTACACTTTCTTCTCAAGTGCACACAGAACATTCTCCAGGATGGATCACATCCTCGGTCACAAATCAAGCCTCGGTAAATTTAAGAAAATTAAAATCATATCAAGCATCTTTTCCGACCACAACGCTATGAGATTAGAAATACAGGGGAAAAAAACGTAAAAAACACAAACTCATGGAGTCTAAACAATATGTTACTAAATAACCAAGAGATCACTGAAGAAATCAAAAAATACCTAGAGACAAATGACAATGAAAACACGATGATCCAAAACCTATGGGATGCAGTAAAAGCAGTTCTAAGAAGGAATTTTATAACAATACAATCCTACCTCAAGAAACGAAAAATTTCAAATAAACAATCTAACCTTACACCTTAAAGGAACTAGTGAAAGAAGAACAAACAAAACCCAAAGTTAGCAGAAGGAAAGAAATCATAAAGATCAGAGCAGAAATAAATGAAATAGAAACAAAGAAAACAATAGCAAAGATGAAAAAACTAAAAGCTAGTTCTTTGAGAAGATAAACAAAATTGATAAACCTTTAGCCAGACTTATCAAGAAAAAGAGAGGACTCAAATCAATAAAATTAGAAATGAAAAAGGAGAAGTTACAACGGCCACCACAGAAATACAAAGCATCCTAAGAGACTACTGCAAGCAAATCTATGCCAATAAAATGGACAACCTGGAAGAAGTGGACAAATTCTTAGAAAGGTTTAACCTTCCAAGACTGAACCAGGAAGAAATAGAAAATATGAACAGACCAATGACAAGTAATGAAATTGAACCTGTGATTAAAAATCTTCCAACAAACAAAAGCCCAGGACCAGATGGCTTCACAGGTGAATTCTATCAAATGTTTAGAGACGAGCTAACACCCATCCTTCTCACACTCTTTCAAAAAATTGCAGAGGATGGAGCACTCCCAAACTCATTCTATGAGGCCACCATCACCCTGATACCAAAACCATTCAAAGATACTACAAAAAAAGAAAATTACTGACTGATATCACTGATGAATATAGATGCAAAAATCCCCAAGAAAATACTAACAAACAGAATCCAACAACACATTAAAAGGATCATGCACCATGATCAAGTGCGATTTATCCCAGGCATGCAAGGATTCTTCAGTATACGCAAATCAATCAATGTGATTCACCATATTAAGAAACTGAAGAATAAAAACCATATATCATCTCAATAGATGCAGAAAAAGCTTTTGACAAAAGTCAACACCCATTTATGATAAAAACTCTCCAGAAAGTGGGCATAGAGGGAACCTACCTCAACATAATAAAGGCCATATATGACAAACCCACAGCAAACATCATTCTCAATGGTGAAAAACTGAAAGCATTTCCCCTAAGATCAGGAACAAGACAAGAATGTCCACTCTCACCACTATTATTCAACATAGTTCTGGAAGTCCTAGCCACGGTAATCAGAGAAGAAAAAGGAATGAAAGGAATACAAATTGAAAAAGAAGAAGTAAAACAGTCACTGTTTGCAGGTGACATGATACTATACGTAGAGAATCCTAAGGATGCCACCAGAAAACTACTAGAGCTAATCAATGAGTTTGGTAAAGTTGCAGGGTACAGAATTAATGCAGAAATCTCTTGCATTCCTATACACTAACAATGAAAGATCAGAAAGATAAATTAAGGAAACAATCCCATTCACCATTGCAACAAAAAGAATAAAATACCTAGGAATAAACCTACCTAAGGAGGTAAAAGACCTGTACTCAGAAAACTAGAAGACACTGATGAAAGAAATCAAAGATGACACAAACAGATGGAAAGATATACCATGTTCTTGGATTGGAAGAATCAATATTGTGAAAATGACTATACTACCCAAAGCTATCTACAGATTTAAGGCAATCCCTTTCAAATTACCAGTGGCATTTCTTACAGAGCTAGAACAAAAAATCTTAAAATTTGTATGGAGACACAAAAGACCCTGAATAGCCAAAGCAACCTTGAGGGTAAAAAACAGAGCTGGAGGAATCAGACTCCCTGACTTCAGACTATACTACAAAGCTACAGTAATCAAGACAATATGGTACTGGCACAGAAACAGAAATATAGATCAGTGAAACAGGATAGAAAGCCCAGAGATAAACCCTCGCACCTATGGTCAACTAATTTATGATGAAGGAAGCAAGGATATACAATGGAGAAAAGACAGTCTCTTCAGTAAGTGGTGCTGGGAAAATTGGACAGCTACATGTAGAAGAATGTAATTAGAACACTCCCTAACACCATACACAAAAATAAACTCAAAATGGATTGAAGACCTAATTGGATTAAAGACTGGACACTATAAAACTCTTAGAGGAAAACATAGGAAGAAAACTCTTTGACAGAAATCACAACAAGATCTTTTTTGACCCACCTCCTAGAGTAATGGAAATAAAAACAAAAATTAACAAATGGGACCTAACGAAACTTAAAAGCTTTTGCACAGCAAAGGAAACTACAAACAAGACGAAAAGACAACCCTCAGAATGGGAGAAAATATTTGCAAATGAATCAACGGACAAAAGATTAATCTCCAAAATATATAAACAGCCCATGCAGCTCAATATTAAAAAAACAAACAACCCAATCAAAAAATGGGCAGAAGAGTTAAATAGACATTTCTCCAAAGAAGACATACAGGTGGCCAAAAAGCTGCTCAACATCACTAATTATTAGAGAAATGCAAATCAAAACTACCATGAGGTATCACCTCACACCGGTTAGAAGTGCATCATCAGAAAATCTACAAAGAACAAATGCTGGAGAGGGTGTGGAGAAAAGGGTACACTCTTGCACTGTTGGTGGGAATGTAAATTGATACAGCCACTATGGAGAACAGTATGGAGGTTCCTTAGAAAACTAAAAGTAGAATTACCATATGACCCAGCAATCCCACTACTGGGCATATACCCAGAGAAAACCATAATTCAACAAGACACATGCACCCCAATGTTCATTGCAGTACAATTTACAATAGCCACTTCATGGAAGCAATCTAAATACCCATCGACAGATGAAGGATAAAGAAGATGTGGTACATACATAGAATGGAATATTACTCAGCCATAAAAAGGAACAAAATTGGGTCATTTGTACAGACGTGGATGGAACTAGAGACTGTCATACAGTTTGAAGTATGTCAGAAAGAGAAAAACATCATATGTTAACGCATATATGTGGAATCTAGAAAAATGGTACAGATGAACTGGTTTGCGAGGCAGAAATAGAAACACAGATGTAGAGAACAAACGTATGGAAACCAAGGAGGGAAAGCAGTGGGGTGTGGGGGGTGGTGGTGGGATGAATTGGGAGATTGGGATTGACATATATACACTGATATGTATAAAATAGATAACTAATAATAACGTGCTGAATTAAAAAATAGATAAATAAAATAAAATTCAAAACATAAATAAATAAAATAAAATACATACACAGTCATGGCATGAACCTGATGCTGAGTTTCCTTGACCTCTGGTTGACTAATGGGTCACATCTAAAGTACTAAGCTTGGCCCCTAGGTCCCACTGTGGTTCAGCCCTCACTTACTCTCCACTCTCATGTCTGACCTTGCTGTTTCCTGCCTCAAACTTTTGCTTCTGCTATTTCCTCTTTCTAAACTATCTTTCCCTCCTCTTTTGCCTGGTGATTACATCTTTGTTTTTTTTCTTCTCTGTAAAGTCCCACTAACTCATCCAAGCATAATTGCTACCTCCCTCCTTTGGGCCAGCATTGTAGCTCATAAATAACTTTATTAATCATCTATTCTCACTCTGCTGCCTGGATTACAATCTGGGAGCTCCATCAGGGCAAGGACTGGGGCAGTTGTTCCTGACCTGATGCCTGATAGGCTTTTAATAAATATTTTAAATGAATGAATGAGTGAGTGAATGAATAAATGGACTCTTGCTAGACTGTGAGCTCTCAGAAGACAAACGGCCATGCTTTCTTACTCATGCATTGTCTGCATTTTATAGTGTCTGGCAGATAGGAAAAATGCGGTTATTGCTTGTTTATAAAATAAATATGCTATTGAAAGAATATATCTTCCTTCTGCTAGTAGAAAAGTCTGGATGCTCAGTGGAGAGTAGCTGCCTTGGCTGGAAATATTGAGGCTGCACAAGAGCCACCATAAGACAGCCCTCTCAACCAACTTCAATACAAAACCCTTTTGCATCCCTTAATCGATGATCGGCCTTTAACTCATCAGCCTGGGACAATATTGGTTAATGCCAGGTTGTCTTGGAGTAATTATTGGTTGATCTCCTTTTATTCCCCAAATTATCCTAGTTTGGAAGATAAAGCATATGGCCACCGTAATTGTGTGCTATGTGATATGCATACATTATAGGTCTCAAGATATTAATATTTCCACAAAGCTCAAGATGCCATAGCACCTGAAGAAGATAGTAATGAGGTAAAAATGATGAGAAAAATGGTCACAAATTAAAATGCATTGAAACATCACTAGGTGAGCAAAAGAGATTGCACAGTAACAGTATCCTTGTGTTTGAGGGTTCCGGGAAAGGCTTCATAGAGAGCCTGGCATTGGAGAAGGGCCCTGATGAATGAATAATGGGTCCAGCTTCTTATTTTCCCCTGAAAGCATCTAGAGCAATCTTGCCCTGGCTTGTGCTGGTATTCTATCTTGCTCTTTTTTCCTATTTTTTCTCAGTGTCCACACCCTCAAGAATGTCTTTCCTCCTTTTATGCACTTATCTGAATGTTACTCATCCTTCATGACCCAGGCTGAGTCCTACAGTTCGGGGCCTCCCACATTCACAGTGATTCTTACATCCTTAAATGCCTGTAGATCTTAAATCCTCTTCAATGGGTTTGCCATTTAACACATGGTGCCTTGTAACATTTCTTGCTATGTGTAGCATCTCCCCTTAGCTCCAAGTAAAAGGAAAATCTGCTGGTGAGAATCAGAAAGGTTTGGCTGGGGGAACAGACACTGGAAGCCAGTCATCTTGGAATGACTGTGGCAGAGGGAAGAAAAAGGGACCAAGATGTAGGACCAAGTATCAGCCAGAGAACAGAAGCTACCTGTGAGAAAACACCTTCCTCCAGCCCAGAGCAGGGGGAATGGCTCCTTCCTGGTGACTTGGGACAGAGGGCTTCCCATGGATATACAGGGAGAAAGGAAGGAGAAGCAAGAGGCCCAGAGGTAGACTTCCCTGGTCCCTTGGATTGAGCATCAGTTGAACAAGTGGCCCCAAGTGGTTGTGGGACAAGCCTCTTCCTGCTTCTGACATAAGAAGGCGCTGGTTTCTTCCGGGTCCTGCTCATGCCGAAGCTCTGCCCAAGGTAGGGAGGTCTAGGAAGGGTGGGCTGTCCATGGGGCACAGATGCAGTCATGGAAGGGGCAGCAGGTAGACTCTTCAGGCTGTTGACAGATTCTTGGAGTAAGACAGGGATGTTTCCATGAGGCCCATAGATTCTTCAGGAAGCAAGGGGCAGTATCATAGTGATCTGGGAATGAGAGACCACACAGGGCAGGAAGAAACATCTCCAGAATAATTTCCCTACTTTGATTCAGAGAAAAAAAAAATTTGCAGAGGCTGAGATACCAAACAGTTGTGCTGAAATAAATGAATACCCTGATGTTAGTTCTAAGCTGGTGATCTGGGAAACACCTATTAAATTACATGCTTTTCTTTATTTTTTTCCTTTCCTTCCTTCCCTCCCTCCCTCCTTTCCTTCCTTCTTTCCTTCTTTCCTTCCTTCCTTCCTTCCTTCCCTCCCTCCTTCCTTCCTTCCCTCCTTCCTTCTCTCCTTTCTTTTTCTATCAATCAACTCCAAGTTGAACATATATTCTTGGAAGGAATTAAAAATTGTCTGTAACTATTTATATAACCACAGTATTTATCCTGATGCTCTGAACCTAGTAAGTCATAGGTGCTTAATATATATTTTCTGATTGAATGCTTGGTTGGGAATGTTCATGGAGAATAAGTATTTTCTTTGTCTGAATCACTCTAGAAACTCAGACATCAGACATTAGCAATGCCCTTGGCTCCTTGGTTATATAGGGGGAACAAAACACCCCCATGAACAAGAAGTCAGGTTCTGGAACCCAAATCGTCTGAACAGATGAGAATAACAAGAGTTAGGAAGCTGGTTGAGCACAGCATGGTTTCCTTGAGCAGAGCACAGAATCCATCAGGTAACCGTGGACTCTCTGGGCAGCACCAAAATCAAGGAAGTTAGAAGAAAGTAATTAAGAGAGGAAGATTCAAGACTCTCTTGACTTTATTTTTTGCATGGATTGGGGATGGTGGCAGAACCTTCTGTTTGGGGTTCAGTTCATTCTCTCCTACCTTGGCAAGTTTCCAAACCTCTTTCTCTTGCTGCTGCTTTTGTTAAGTCACATTCCCATAACCACTGGTTCCCTGCCCTTCTCAGCTCAGACCTTTAAGTGATTTGCAAATTCAGACACCATCTTGGTCTACAGAAAGCAAGAGTATAGTGATGGTCTCTCTTCATTTCTTTCCTGACACCTCCATGGATGGAATTTCACACGTACAACAACTTTTGCCAAAGTTTGGGTGACTTTTTCCACCTCAGAAAGAGCTTCCCATTGGGAGGCCTTGGCTTAGAATTCCTGGTGGACCAAAATGCTGACTCTCAGATCTAGGGGAGGCTGGAGGCCCTGGCCCAGCTCGTCTCCAGGGACATGTTAGAAAGCACTGACCTAAAAGTTTAGTTTAAAAGCAGCATCTTTAGGAAAACATACCCCCCAAGAACCTGATTTTTCTCCCCAAGAATGAAGAAGAAAAGCACCAAAACAATTCTTTTTTTTAATTTTTAAAATTTTAATTAATTAATTAATTAAATTTTTTGGGGGGGTCACCCTCCTTGCAGCATGCGGGATCTTAGTTCCCCAACCAGGGATCAAACCCTTGCCCCATGCAGTGGAAGCACAGAGTCCTAACCACTGGACTGCCAGGGAAGTCCCAACAACTCTTTTTTAGAGCCTTCAGGAAGTTGTCTGAGAAACACTGCTTGCGTAGGAAAAAGACTGACATTGCATGAATCATCTGTTACCCTTCTCTCTAATAATTGTAAACTATAATTCCCTTAATTGTCCATGCTTCGCCTGCCTCTGTGCCTTTGGACATGCTACTCCTGCTTCCCAGAATGTCTTTCTTCCCCTGGATGGACCTATCAAATGCTTAACTCCACTTTCCAGAAGCACCCAACTCAAAAGCACCTTCTCTGTGAAGCCTTCCAGAATTTCCCCAGATGAATGTAGGAGCTGCCTGTTTGGGTATACCAGATTACTTTCTCTATTAATCTATTTTAGTATTTCATTCAATAATTAAAACAATAATTGCTACGTGCCAGGAACTCTGCTAGAAACTGGGAAAAAACAATAACAAAATGAGATATAGACATAGAATCTTGTCATCAAGATTCTTAGAGCTTATCTCTGGTCACACTGGTGAAATGATATACTTGCATATTTATTCTGTGCATAAGAGGAGCAGGGTCTCTAGAATATGGCCGCCTGGATTCATATCTCGGCTCTACAACCATCTAAGCTATAGGACTAGCAATCTGAACTCTCTGTGCATTAGTTTCCTTATCTGTAAAATAATCATGTTTATATCACCTCCTCCTAAGGTTGTGATGAATGAATGAATCAACATTTACAAAGTGCTTAGAACAGTGCTTGAAATTTACTAAGCCCTCTTTAAATTTAGTTATTATTTTGCTAAAATCTCTTCCCCCTGGAGTAGGTCCCTGCTTTTATTTTTTGTGTACTCCAAACACTTAATGTAGTATGTAGCATACAATAAGTGCTTAATAAATATTTGTTGAATGAATGAACCATTATACAGCAGATTCGTTTTCAAAAGAAAATTCATACATCCCTTCTAAGGCAGGGAATTCACTATTTGTTCCCTTAAGACATTCAGCTGCGACAGCCATGCATGAAACCGTATTAAGCCTGGAGAATTTTCCATCCGCTCTGGTGGCTGCTATTGATTTTACCTACTGAAATATTTGGCTCCTTCATAAAATGAAAAATTATTCACAAACAAAACAGGAAAACAGTCTTCAAATGCTTATATCTGCAATTCACATATGATTTAACATTTTTCCTTTTGGTTGGGAATGAAATCTCTCTCTGTTTTGGATGAGAGTGAAAAATGCCTCCAAATCAATTGGTTATTTGGTCTATAGTTATTTCAGAAGATATATGGGAAACAGAAAATAATTTTTTTTTTTTTTTTTTTTTTTTAATTTGGGCTTTTTTTTTTTAGCTACTTTATTTATTTATTTATTTATTTTTGGCTGTGTTGGGTCTTCGGTTCGTGCGAGGGCTTTCTCTAGTTAACGGCAAGTGGGGGCCACTCTTCATCGCGGTGCGGGGACCGCTCTTCATCGCGGTGCGCGGGCCTTTCACTATCGCGGCCCCTCCCGTTGCGGGGCACAGGCTCCAGACGCGCAGGCTCAGTAGTTGTGGCTCACGGGCCCAGCTGCTCCGTGGCATGTGGGATCTTCCCAGACCAGGGCTCGAACCCGTGTCCCCTGCATTAGCAGGCAGATTCTCAACCACTGCGCCACCAGGGAAGCCCAGAAAATAATTTTATAAACTGATTTTGCTTGGAAACAGCAGAAGATCAGATTTCCTCCCTGGCTCAGCCAGAAACCGAGATTTTTATGTATCAGGGTTTGTTGTAATGGAATTTGCCAGTTAACTGGGTCAAACATTCAGTTTGAATCACCTTTCTGCTCTGCCTAATGATTACCTAGGTAAACTGGCTAACTCAATTACTCTTTAGGAACAGGAGGAGAATTTTGGTACAGTGAGAGCAATGCCATGCCTTGCAGGGACCTAAAAGCCATCTCTGCCCTTTTACTTAATAATTTATTCTTATTGGGATCAAAGTCTTTTGTTAATACAGTATAAGCCTGTAACTGGTCCAGGTGTTCCCCAAAGTTCACAGACAGCCCAGCTTGAGAACTAATATAGACACATTATTCCCTCTTCCCTTTAATAATATCATAATCATGCTACCATTTATTTAGCATCTTTCACTTGTCAGGTCCTTTCCGTGCATAATCTCACTTAATCCCCATGATGCTAGCCCATAATAGTTCTCATGACAGTCTCAGTGGCTTATCACACTAATGCTTTAGTGAAAATGTATTTTCATTGGTGTCCCAGTTCAGTCACATTCTTCTAGGGTGGCCTTCCACAATATGATTCAGGAATCCAGGCTTCTTCCATCTAGTGACTCGGTCCTTCCCCAGGACTTTCAAAAGCTCCACTGGACCCTCTCCATTCACTGGGAGACCAGAAAAGAATATAACAGGTTGAATTGTGTTCTCCAACAAGACATATTTAAGTCCTAACCCCTGTCAGCTGACCTTATTTGGAAATAGGGTCTTTGCAGATACAATGAAGATGTAAGTTAAGATGAGGTCGTACTGGAAAAAGGTAGGTCCTAAATCCAATGAGTGGTGTCTTTGTAAGGAGAGAAAGATTTGAAGATCCAGGGGAGATCCAGGGAAGAAGGCCATGTCATGACTGAGCCAGAGATTGGAGTGATACCTATAAGCCAAGAGTTAATGGCAACCACCAGAAGTTAGGAGAGAGGCATGGAGCAGATTCTCCCACAGAACCTCCAGAAGGAACCAGCCCTACTGACACCTTGGTTTCAAACTTCTAACCTCTACTTTGTTAGAGTAGAGGTTATCTACTTTGTAGTATACTTTAGAGCAGCCCTAGGAAACTAATACAAAGGATTATCCACTGTGGATTCCTCCAGCATTTGAAAGATGTCGTTCCATTGCCTTCTTGCTGTTTCCAATGAATAATTGTGCACAGTGTTTTTCTTTGACTGCCTTTACGATTTTCTTTTTATCAGTGGTTTTAAGCAATTGGATTATGATGTGCCTTAAAGTGGTTTTCTTTATGTTTCTTCTGCTTGGGGTTTATTGAGCTTCTTGGATGTGTGGATTTATGGTTTTCACCAAATTGGACTGCTTAAGGTTGTCCCACAGTTCATGGAGGCTTTGTTTATTTTTAATTTTTTTTTCTCTGTGTTTAGTTTTGAATAGTTTCTATTGCTATGTCTTCAATTTAACTAATACTTTCTTCTGAGAGCTCCTCTAATCTGCCATTAAGACCACTCAATGTATTTCTCATCTCAATATTGTACTTTTCATCTCTAGATGTTAGATTTTGGTATTTTTTAATACTTTCCCTATATTTATTTAATATGTTCAGTTTTTCCTGAAGCTTCTTGAGCATGTAGAATACAGTCCATAACTATTTTAATGCCCTTGTCTGCTAATTCTGTGATCTCTGTCACTTCTGAGTCAGTTTTTATATATTAATTTTTCTCCTTTTGAGTTGTAGTTTTCTGCTTCTTTGCAAGCCTGGAAATTTCTGATTGGGTGACATGCATTGCTAGTGCTGTGATTTTATTGGCTGCATTTCTATAAATATATTTGAGTTTTGTTCTAGGGTATATTAGCACCATTTTTCCAATAGCATTGGCTCACTTTGTATCTCTGTGTCACATTGTAATTCTCAAAATATTTCTAATGTTTTTGTTATTATATTTGTTATGGTGATCTGTGATCAGTGATCTTTGATGTTACTGCTTTGGCTCACTAAAGACTCAGATGATGGTTAGTATTTTTTAGCAATAAAGTATTTTTAAATTAAGGTGTATACATTGTTTTTTTAGACAATGCTGTTACATACTCAATAGACTAGAGTATAGTGTAAACATAACTTTTATATGCAATGGGAAGCCAAAAAATTTGTGTGACTTGCTTAATTGTAATATTCACTTTACTGTCATGGTCTGGAACTGAACCTGCAATATTTCCAAGGTATGCCTGTACGTGCCCTGATTAATATTCAGCATAATACTTGGTGGGGATGTTCTGTAGATATCTGGAGGCTTCTCTGTATGCAGCTTTCTCTTTTCCTCTATTCTGCCCTGCAATCTCTAGCCACTTTAGCTTTTGCAGACACCTAGCTCCGTCACCTCAGCTAAGAGAGAAAGCTGAACTCTGCCTGAATTTTACTTCCTATGCTGTGTCTGGGAAACTTCCCCCAGGCAGAAAATTGGGGCAATCATAGGACTTAACCTCTTTTTTATTTATTTTTTCTCCCTGTCTCTTAGGGATTGCTGGCCTTTATTGCTGTATGTCCACTGTCTTGAATAATGCTGGTTTGTATATTTTGCCCAGTTTTTAGTTATTTAAAGTAAGAAGTTAATCTGGTCCTGTTCCTCCACTTTGACTGGAACACTGTGGTGGATTAAGCATGGCCAGGAATTCTTTGACACACTTCCCATTGAGAAGTATGGTTTACGTCTACTCTCCTTACAACCAGGCAGGCTTTGTGACTATTTGGCCAATAGAAAACAGAAGAGGTAGTGCTGTACTAGTTTCTGGGCCCAGACTTTAAGAGATTGGCAGCTCCTTCTCCTGTTTCTTAGAACACTTGCTCTTGGAATCCCATGGTACAAGGAAACCCACCACCTCATAGAAAAGCTTATGGGGAAAGAAACATGGGCACCAACTTATCAGTCATATGAGGGAGTGATCGTGGAAGCATATCCTCTAACCCCAGTCAAGCTGTCCTAGCAGATGCCACAGGGAGAAGAGACAAGCTGTCCCTTAGCCCTGCCCACATTGCAGATTCATGATCGCTATTATTTCACATTGCTGTGTTTTAGGGACTTTTTTTTTTTTTTGCTTTGTTAGTTTATTTTTATTTATTTATTTATTAAAAATTTTATTGAAGTATAGTTGATTTGCAATACTGTGTTAATTTCTTCTGTACAACAAAGTGACATATATATATGTATATATATATGTGTATATACATATATATGTGTGTGTATATATATGTGTGACATATATATGTATATATATATGTGTATATACATATATATGTGTGTGTGTGTGTGTATATATATATATATATATACATATATATGTATATATATATATTCTTTTCCATTATGTTTTGTCACAGGATACTGAATATATAATATATCCCCTGTGCCATACAGTAGGACCTTGTTGCTTATCCATCCTATAGATAATAGTTTGCCTCTGCTAATCCCAAACTCCCAACCCTTCCCTCCCCCATCCCCCTCCCCCTTGGCAACCACAAGTCTGTTCTCTATGTCTGTGAGTCTGTTTTTGTTTCGTAGATATGTTGATTTGTATCATATTTTAAATTCTGCATATAAGTGATATCACATGGTATTTGTCTTTCTCTGACTTACTTCACTTAGTATGATAATCTCTAGGTCCATCCATGTTGCTGCAAATGGCATTATTTCATTATTTTTGATGGCTAAGGAGTATTCCATTGTCTATATGTACCACATCTTCTTTATCTATTCATCTGTCGATGGACATTTAGGTTGTTTCCATGTCTTGGCTATTGTAAATAGTGCTGCTATGAACATAGGGTTGGGGTTGTTTTTTACACAGTATTAGACACATGGAATAGTCACTCTTAACATGTGAGAGCTCGTCATTTGGCCCACTCATGGAAGGGGGGCTGGGCATGGATTTGCTGAGCAGATGCTGTTATCGCCCCACATTTATGAAGTAGGGTTATGTCCATATTGAACACTCTGGAGAACTAAGACTTAGGTTCAATATTGTGTCCAAAGTCACAGCAAGTAAGTGGAAGTGTCAGGACTTTGCCTCTGGCTTTTTTGACCCCTAAACCTGAACTCTTTCCTTCGTCTCTTTCATCCATCTGAGCAGCTAGAGCCTGGCCAATTCCTATCCTTCCTTGCACATTCATAAATTACTTTTCTTTGCTTGAATAGCCCTCGTCTCCCAGAGGAGCTTTGACCAGTCAGTGGAGCCGAGCCGTTTACGAGGTTAGGGCTGATAGAAGAAGATAATGAAGTGAACCCCAAATTGGGATACACATGGTATTGAGAGTCATGGGGGAAAACAAGTCCCCAGATCTAGTGAAAAGAGCCTGAATGTGTCACCAAAATATTAAGGAATTCAAGATCTGGGGTGCAGGGGGTAAAGTTTGAGGTGGTCCTGGGAAAATACCCAGAACCAGTGCTGTGACTTGTTCTGGGTCAGCTCTGTTTGAAAGCTCAGGGCTGGGGTTAACATTTTATGGGCTGCAAGGGGTCTCACTTGGGCTGGTGGAGATTTGGATAGGAGGCCCTCAGGCTCCAGCCTATTGCCTTTGACTCTGTGATGGTTAGTTTGATGTGTCAGCTTGGTATACTATCCAGTTATTCAATCTCACCCTATTCTAGGTGTTGCTGTGAAGGTATCTTGTAGAGGTGGTTAATGTCTATATTTAGTTGACTGTATAGAAAGGAGATTATCCTTGATAATGTGCATGGGCCTCCTCTAGTTAGTTGAAGGACCATAAGAGCAAAACTGAGGAAAGAGGAATGAGAAATTTTGCCTCAAGACTGTAGCATCAGTTCCTGCTTGAAAATCTCTAGCCTTCTAGCCTGCCCTGTGGATTTCAGGCTTGCCAGTCCCCACAACTGTGTAAGCCAGTTTCTTGAAATAAATGTTTATACGCACACACATGCACATATCCTGCTGGTTCTGTTTCTCTGGAGAACCCTGACCAATACAGACTCTGCAAGGGATACACTGAACACAGACTTGAGTTCTTTGCTAAAACATCTGAGAATACAACCATTAGCTTTGGGATTTGGTCGCAAATATTAAGAGAGGACCAAGATCTACCACCATCTTGACCTGATCTTGGTGGTATCAATTACAGCCTTGAAAGAGAAGAGCATGTATTCCCAGGGTCTAATCTCCATAGCTCAGCAAATCAATGCCTGCTTATCTTGGAAAGCTGACTTATTGCCCTGGAAATCCAGGAGCTTCTCAGGTGGCGGAGTGGCCTCTCATATCAAACACTTACCCTTAAACCGGGGCTCATGTGGTGTGGGGATCAGAGCTGCCTGAAGGAATTTCTGTGACGGGAAATTATCTGCATTGCATGCCAGGGCTAGCCAGTGCTCACTGGAAGGCAGCGATTTAAATTCTACACACACACCAGTGGCCTCTGCATGAACTGCAATGCCTGTGTTAAACGGAGAGAAAGAGGTAAAAAAAAAAAGAAAGAAAGAGAGATCTACAGCCAGTGTCATTATGAGCAGCTCAATGAAGACATCTGCTCCGTGCCCAGTGGCGGTCAGAGCCGTGATAAGACACAGGACTGGTGAAGGGGATAGAGAATGAGATGCGGAAATATTATTATGCCATTCTATAAATCAGTGGTACATCCTCACTTTGAATCCAGCAGCCAAGGCCAGCTGTCTTATCTCAACGAGGATATAAATGAAAGGGTGAAAGGCCAGCTAAGGGCAGTGGAGCTGATTAGAGGCATCAGGATTGAGATGGGAGCAGAGGCAAGAGGATGGATCTCACTGGCAGAGAGAATGCGGATGATTAGAGCTGTATATCACAGAGATGCGTGGAGTGGTGAGAGACCAAGGTAGAGGCAAATGAGGTAATGAAGGGCTCCCCAAAGGCCAAGTGGGTGTTCCTATTTATCCTGCCTCATGAAATGAAATGGCAACAGATTTGAGATGGATGAAAGGACATCTCTCTTAATGCATAAGGTGCCTGGTTTTCAACTGAGTGTATAGGAGGCCACCTGGCATGTTGAGGAGAGTGCTAGGGAGTTTAGGCTGGGAGTGAGGAAACATGTCTCTTATGAGGTGGATGTGTTTGGCCCTGTTGCTTCTCTTGTCTGAGCCCCAGGTTCTGCATCTGTAGCATGGGGGAGATGGGACCCCATTTCATCAGGCCCTTCCGATTCTGAAGATCCTTGATTCTCTGCAGCTACCTGGTATGAGCTCAGGGAAACCCAGTGAAGAGGCTGTGCATCGCTTCCTTCCCTCCTCCACGCCCCCTACTGGGAAAGTATGGGAATAGTCAGGCTGGGAAATAGGTGGCCGGATGGCAGAGGCTTCCCAGGGGGTCTTCGTAGCATTTGATTGCAGACACTTGGAATGCTAATGAGACGGAATATGTTTCAAGATATAAAGTCTCCTTTATGAAAGCTTCTTTTTTTTTTTTTCCCCAGAGTAATCCCAATCATACTTAGCAGCTTTTTGACTTAAGTAAACTACCAAATTACTTATCTTCCTTAAACCTCAGTTTCTTTCTCTTTAAAATGGGGATAATATGATCACCTTCCCAGGAGATAACACGTTCAAGTCACATAGCCACACAGGCAGTGTTTAGTAAATGTAAGCTATTATTAAAGCTGTTATTGAAAAGATTGGCACCAAACCGTCAGTAATTTGACAAATCACACTGGTAATTAGTGGCAGATTAGGGATTGAAACGCTGGTCCATCATCAAGGGAAGTATGTGTTTTTCCCACTGGATCACTTTGCTTTTAGTTGAGGCATAAGCTGCTCACAATCCCAGGCAGGGTTTGATTACTGCCACGTGTCTGAGTTAGATAAGAAGCACCGTGAGAGGTTAGGGAAGGGGAAAGCTGACTAGAGTAGGCTGAGGTGGTCCTGGAAAGCTTCCTGGAGGACGGGTCATTTGAACTGGATCTCAGTGAAGTGGAAAACTAAAGTGGAGAACAAGGGTCACTCACAGCAGGAGAAACTGAGCAATTCACAGAGGCCAGCTCGAGCCTGGGAAAGACACCTGCCTTATTGGAGTGGAGAGTTGCAATAGGGCAATGGTGATGTTGACTATGGAAGATGGCAGATTACAAAGGGCTTTGGAGGACGGGCTCAATTAGAACATTTTCCTAAGGCGAGGGAGGAGCCATCAAGGGGCTGTGAATCAGAATGGGCGTAATCTTCTCAAAAACCACAAAAGTGTGTCTGAGGAGATTCATCCAGCCACCGTCTTCAGGGTGGAGGGAAGAGATTGGACCCAGGGCTGTCAGAGAGCCAGGGCCAGCCGCTCCCCGGCAGGAAGTTCTGAGTGTCAGAATAAGGATGGTGGCGGTGGGGACCAAGGCAGGCACGGGGGCATTTGGCATAAATGATCGAAGAGCAGCAAAACCAAACAGCTCCTGCGGGCTCGCTTTGTGCTGGCCTCTCTTCCGGGCACCTGGGGGATCTTCACAACATCACTAAGGGGCCCTAGGATGCTGTCCACTTTGGAGCAGACAAGACCTGCTCCAGCACTTACTACATGAGCGACTGGGCCGGTCACCACCCTAAACCTCAGTTTTCTCATCTTTTAAATGGGCTAATACTATGTATCCTATAATATTGTTTTGAGGGTTAAAGATAATGTATAAAAAGCACCTAATAGCGGAAGCCTGTCTTGTAGAAAGCACACACAAAATGAATGCTATTGTTATCATGTTTATTTTTAAAGGACAGGACGGCTGAAAGGAATTTTTGGCCTGGATGTGAGAGGATGGCATGAAACTTAAAGGGCCCAAGGTAACTCTAGAGTTCCATTGTCAGAGCCTGAGAAAATGCTGCTTCCACTAACAGAAGTAAGAAAATTGGTTTTGAGGGAAATGTGATAGGCTTGGTTTGATTTTTGAGGTGATGGCCGGGCACCCAAGCAGAAAAGTTTGACAGGCCATTGGAGGCATAAAATCAGATCTTGGGCAAGACACCAACATTCTAGAAGAAAATTGAGCCATTTGTCAAGTGTCTAAATATCTTGCCCACATAATGACAAACATCCAGATTTTTGGAACCCTTTGGACACGGATTTAAATTTTGACTTTGTATCTCAATACTTGATGGTGTTGACTTGTAGACAAAGACCTCTTGTTTTTCTCTGGATTGTGAATCCAATTTTTTTTGCTAAGATCCACATGCCCCAAATCACCATTGGTTTCTTCACCCTTTGGCAGGAAATTACAAAAGGGTTAAACAAGAAGTTTACTTCAATTTTAACTCTAGGCTCTTGATTTCTAAATTATTCACACCTCAACAAATCCTATTTCAATATATTTTGAAAACTGCAGTATCATTTTGGTGATTACCTTTAAATTGGGGATAATACGCTGACAGGCATTAACATAATGTCAAAATATTTTCTTACAATTATTTCTTAACCTTCATCAAATCACTCTTTCCCTGAAAACCTTTTTAATAGACTATGGACAACACACCAGAACTCCAAGCTGTGAAAAGGAAAAGTGATTACGAGGAGCACTTATCAGAAATGATCAAGGCTAGTAAAAGACAGTGGAGCAGAGCTGCGTGTTCTCACATTTCCCTGTCCAGGAGCAGACGTGAGGAGACGCGTTCTGAAGCAGCTCTAGGGATGTTTGGGTTAGAGCATGGCTGGTAGGAGTTTTGTTCCCATTGTCACATCTGTTGCCATTACCCAAATGCAGCATGCATTCTGGTGAAAAATGAAAACAGCTTGGCAGGCCAAAAATAGTAGCTCAGCCCCACTTGGAGAGACTTAGGGACCAGACAGCGCCTGCTAGATGCAGAAGTGGAAATAATAGGATGTAAAGCAAGAGAGTCTTAAGGGTTTTCAAAATATTTTCACTTACACTATCTACTTTGGGAATCCTAGCCACTTAGGGAAAGCTTGTAAGGTCAGTATGAATCGTCCTCAATTTTATGGAAACTCAGACATTTTAGGCTACTTGCCTCCAATAGTACGGTGACTATGAAGCAGGAGAGTGGATCCGTTTGGCTTTAGAGTCAGGCAGGGATGAGTTCAAACACAGCCTGCTTTCACCATTTATGCGATCTCTTGGCTGTGAAAATAATCTCCTAGGGCTTCAGTTTCCTCATTAGTAACTTGAAGATGATAGCAGTGCATTCCTCATGGAGTGAAATTGACACAGTGTTCTCAGTATTTGGTAGCTAGTGAGTATTATGATTAGGAGGAGAATAGTAGAATATGATAAACCTAGAACTAGAACTTGAGCATGCTGAGTCCTGCTTTTCCCATTGTATCTACACAAGGGCAGGGGGTGGGGAGGTCAGACAAAGCAAGGCAGGGAGGGGTGGGGTGGAGGGAAAGCAAGTGGGGAAGGTTTCGTCGCTGATGCTCTCTGAGCCCCATCCCTAATCCTCCAGACTCACAACCACCGGACTGAGATGCCGGTGCCCTGTATGTTCTTCACGGGTTCTATGTACAAATTTCATCCCCTTACTAAGCCCCCCTGAGCTGAAACAAAACATTTTGTCCCCAAGGCTTGCCTTCGTCCGAGGGGAAATTATTTAATTTAAAATGTTAGTGCTAGAAAATTCTGGTGTTCAAGGAAAAGAGCCTTTCAGAATACAGAAGAGGAGCTCGAAGAAAATGAGCCATAAAATGCTGGCTGCATTTCCCAGGTCCCACGGCAGCTGGCACTTGGCTGGTGTTAGCCCATGAGAGGCTCTGGGAGAAGCTGGGGTCTGGGAGGAAGGAAGAGGCCAAGGTATTTCTTCTCTTCTCTCTCTACCTCTGGTGGCCTTTCTAACAGTGACTCCAGCTCCCAATGAATAGTCCCACTGCTGTTCCAGCTTCTACCTGGTGACCCCAGCCGCTGGGTTCCATCTTTGTCCCCTCAGCCTTGGGGTGGCAGTGATTTCCTGCTGTCCAATCTCTGTGCTGCCCCATGGTCTCCAGCTGGCTTTTAAGCTCTTCCATCATCAAGTGTGTGATCAATCCTAGTTGCTCTTTTCCTGGTCAGATCCAGACTGATACCCCCTCTTAGTGCCTCGTACTTTGCCTGCTTTCAACAAATACCATACATGTTTGTAGAACGGAATGGAGCTTGGTCGTTTCACTAGACCCAAATAGCCACTTATGTAGCTGTTCAGACACAGCCATAGAGAGGTCTACAGAAGTTCAGGAAGAGAATTTCAGAATGGTAATGAAAATTAAGGAATTCAAATGCCGGGTGAGGCTTATGGCAAGTTGTAAGGAGAGTAGGAACAGAGGGCCAGGAAATGGGACTTAGGTCATTAGTGACACCCTAATGCACTCTGTGACAGAGCTAGTAATTATACTTCCTAACACTGTAACCATTTGTTCAAAGAATCAGCCGAGGAATTAGAGTGCTTGAAATGATTCACTTAAGCCTAAAGCATGGGAATCTCATTTTATAGAAATATTTCCATGTGGGATAGTTCATTGCTTATAAAATCCATCAGAAACAAAGCAGAGGTCAAGGCAAGTTATATTAGTATTTAAGGGAATTTCATGACATTTTCTTTCAACCTTTGGTGGCTCTCTGGCTGCCAAGATCTTCCATTCCAGATCCTCCAAGTTTTCAGGTTCTACGGCCATGCTTCAGTGTGTTTGGAGGTACCAGATCCTCTAGAAATTAGTTTCACTCATCCAGAAAACTAACCAGGGTTAAGAAGATCCTGATGGGGAGGCAATAGGGAGTGGTGGGTTCAAGACAACTTAAGGGATGCAAGGAGTGGGTTAATGTGTAAGTCTTGCCATTTATTAGCTCTGTGATGCTCAGCAAGGGACCTAAATTCTATGAGCCATCCTCAGTGTCCTCTTCTGCAAAATGGGAATAATAATGTTTGATCTGTAGTAATTGTGAAAATTAAATAAATTTATAAAGTGCCACCAACACAGAGTAGAGATGCGATAAACGTTAGTTGCTCTCATCACCACTATACTCGTTCCCATCAACCTGCTGAATATTCAGAATAAACAGACTCAACTTATCCCCCTCTTCCTGGTTGCCTAGTTACACAGAGTCAGTATCTTGAGGGTCAGAGTTTCCCAAACTATGTTCCATGAACCACTAGCCTCCCTGACACTGTAATTAGTCTTCTTCAAATATAAAGGTGATAAAATTTGCAGCATCCTTGTATTTTCTTGACCATGAACTCTTGTTGAGCAGAATAACCACATTCCCCAGAATACACTTTGCTAAACACTTAAGCAGTGGTCTAAATAGAGCACTTTGGGCACAGACATATCTGGGCTGTCATCCCAGCCCACTATTTATAGTTGCATGACCTGGGGCAAGTTTATTACTGATTTTGAGCTTGATTTTCCAATCTGTAAATTGTGATAATCATAGCATCTACTCTGTGGTTGTTCCTGTGAAGGTTTAATAAAATAAGTGAAGGACTTAACCTAGTATCTGGCACTTGTTCAACAAATGGTGGTTATTAAGGTCATAGGAGTTTCTTAAGGCCTTGAGAAGTAAGTAGAAATAAACATCATGGGCACTGAATGTGGAGTCAGAGGCAGGAGGAAGTAAGTTCTGGGGATGGTGGGGTTTGGAAACTGGAGGCATGGCTTCTCCAGGGATGAGTTGTGGACTGGTCCCTGCCCGCGGGCAGCCTGGGCCCTTGCCCATCTCCCCGCCTGCCTGCCTGCCTGCCTACGGAGCCAGTTTTCATTTCCTCCTCCCACTCCGTGTTCAGTTGCTCTGTGGCAGACCTGAAGGCCCACTCTCCAGCATGCAGGCCTTCTCTTTCTCATGTTCCATGTTCCAGCGGGCAGGCTGAGAGCTCCGTACCTTCCCCCGGACTGTGTGATCAGAGCTTCCTCTGCAGAACCAGCTTTCCCCCAAATGGACCCGAGGGTCTGAACTGGGCCAGGGAGGGAGCCATCAGGGAGTCTTACAGATCTTCTAAGCCGAAGCTTCTCACAGCTGCATCTGAAGTGATTCAAGCTAAAACTATTCTTTGATCCTCATCTGAGTTCTTGAATCTGTTCCTTTATTAATTCCCAATCAAGAAGGGAGCAGTGGTGAGGTTAATTGGTATTAACAGGCCTCCAATAATATCTCTTTTGAAGACCAGGACACTCTGGATCTGCAAACTGCATCTCCTTGTGGGCAGTGAGGAGCATTACACTTCTAAATCTCTTGATTTTGAAAATCAGAGGTCTGGAGTATATTTGCTGGATTTAACATAATTCTGGGCCTCTCCATGCAAGGGCCCTGTTTACCTGTCTTGCCTATGGAGAACCATTGCATTCTAAACTTGAGTCCCTCCCCCCAGGGGCCTCATTTTACCCATGATGCCATAAGTTCTGCCCCAGGGCCAAATCTCACCTTGTCCATTACCCAAGCTCAGGACAGTGGCTGAGCATCTAAGGCCATGGGTGTTGTTTCCAGGTCCTTTAATTATGGGGCCATGAGTGGATTTGGAAACTTTTAGTTTACACTGAATGATTTTAGCCTCTGGTCAAAATTGCACTGGCCAGTCTGCATGACTGATATTTTTGTTCCTTCCTGAAAGAAGCTAATTCTGTTGATTTTTCACTGAGGCAGATCCAACCTTATCACTCCTTCTTCTTTCCCTCTGTGAGGACAGGCCAGTGAGAGACTGTAAGCCCAAGGAGAAGAGATAAGAAGTCAGCATTTAGACTCTGACAAGGACTCCTCAGGCTCAGGGGAAAGGGGGGACCCATGAATAGTTTAAATGCATCCTCATGAAGTTTATGCTTCTTGCCACCTGTGGGGTCCAATGTGTTGGCTTCTGCTGATGAGAGGTGCTTGAGTGGAAGGCAATATGGAGGCCAGGAAGCAGGGGTCAGACGATGGAGGCTGAGCTGGTGGACAGCCAGTTATATTAATATTACTATCAATATTACTATTAATATTACTATCAATATTTGGTAGCTAGTGAGTATTATGCTTAGGAGGAGAATAGTAGAATATGATAAACCTAGAACTAGAACTTGAGCATGCTGAGTCCTGCTTTTCCCATTGTATCTACACAAGGGCAGGGGGTGGGGAGGTTAGACAAAGCAAGGCAGGGCGTTAATAACCCTTATTAATATTATTATTATATTATTATTTAAGGGAATATTTAAATTCCCTTAAATATTAATATAACTTGCCTTGAGCCAAGGCAAGGACAAAGAGCCAAGGTGAAGGACACAGGGGTCTTGGTAATTATAAGGCTTTTCCAGAGAGATGGGTTATCTAGGCTTGAGGGTGATTTCCCAGCTGGGCTGATATCTTGTGTTATCCATCAAAGGGGCCATGGAAAGAATGAGCATGCAGCAGCAGAGGTAAACTTGAAAGGTAAAAACAATCGAGGACCCAAAGAGGTGAATGAAATTGACTAATAAAACACTTTACCACCGTACTGGGCCTGTGAGACTGGCTCCTATTGCTTCCTGGAAATACGGATGATTTCTAAAAGACCATGCTGTTCTTATATGAAGGCTATTTCCTGATCAATAGGTAAGAAGAAAAGAGTACTCATGATAGGACCTGGATAAAAGTCACAGAATCGGGGCTTGTTCCAAGCCAGGTATTTACTGGTATTTCCTTGGTCTCCTTGAGACTGACCAGGGTTGAGAAGCAAAGCCAGGAATAGGACAAGCCCCCTTATCCAGCCTTGTTTCTGAAGAAGAGCCAACATGAGCCAATGTCATCACTGTTTCCTGTTAGAGCCTGGGTGTCCATAGCCCCTGATGGTGGAGGGCTGGTGTTTGGAGCACACTCTTACGGCCTAGATGGTGTAGGTCAGGCAGCACTGTGGTAGGAAAGAAGCATAATAATAAGACCATCAATAATAAAGTGGAGGGAGCCATACCAGCCAGTGGCCTGGAAACTCAAGAAATTTAAGGAGCATCCTGGCCCAATGAGCTGTAACCGCTCCAGGTGTTAAGGCCGATGGAAGGCAGTCAGCCACCAGGGCGAGGTGGCCCCAGCATAGCACATAAAATGGGAGGTAAAGATGGAGAAGGGCAGAAAGCACAGTTATTTTGAAATCACAAAATTAAAACCTGAAACAACAGTTCATTGAATGGCCACGTATCTGTGTGTTATAGTCAAATGCTCTACATTGATAGCCAGGCTAGCAGAGCAGCGTGTTTGAGGTCAGAAGTGGGCCACAGTGAAGGCACATTCCTCTAGACTGTATGGGCAATGAATAATATCAGGCCCGCAGCTTCAAGACAACTAGAAATCATACTGGAATGTGAATCACAATCATCATAATAGGCGCTATTTACTGAGCACTTACTCAGGGGGTGCCAAGTATTTATTGTATGCTTGTGCTAATCTTTAAGCAATCATGGAAGGTGGTCATTTTAGCATCGCCTCAAGAGAGCTTCGTTGTTTTCCCGGAAACAGCGACAGCACTGTGTTTTGAACCCAGATTGATTTGGCCTCGTAGCCTGGGTTTGCGCTCTGGCTCTGGATCATTTTATCTCTACAAGCCGGTCTGTTAGTACAGCAGAAGATGATGACATCTGCTTTCTGGAGAGAGTGTGATTGGAGGTGTGATTGTGGCAATGCAAGATGGAATTGATATTTCATAAATAAAGTGATACCTGTCAGATCCTGCAGCCCCCTTAGCCCTTCCCGGTTGTGACTTACTAAGACCTGTGACTCTCAGAATCAGCCCCACAAGTTGCCACCTTGCTCTTGACTGGAGAAAACATATAACCTGCCTCCTTCCATCAGTAAGTCAGGTCTTGAATTCAATTGGCTGCCTGAAGACCCAGGTTTCCTCATGTCTATAGTGGGTCCTGGGTGCCCACATACTTGGTGAGCGACATCCGCCCCTGCATTCTCAACCATTTTACATAACAAGCTTCTCTATTTTACTTTATTATTCCCTGTGGGTCTAGAAAGTTGCCAGAATCCCAGCTGAATCCTGTTCAAACCTGGGAGCTTTGCAGTGAACACAATGATGGCCCAAACCGTGCTGCTACTGTCCATGTAAGGAGGCTGCCCTCTGCCCCCTGGACTCCTGTGCAGGTCCCACCCTGGCAACTGCATGGAGTCATGGAAATAATTCGGCCTGGATTTGGAAAGCTGGCACAGTTTTTTTTTGTTTTTTTTTTTTAAACATCTTTATTGAAGTATAGTTGCCTTACAATGGTGTGTTAGCTTCTGCTTTATAACAAAGTGAATCAGTTATACATATACAATATGTTCCCATTTCTCTTCCCTCTTGCATCTCCCTCCCTCCCACCCTCCCCATCCCACCCCTCTAGGTGGTCACAAAGCACCGAGCTGATCTCCCTGTGCTATGCGGCTGCTTCCCACTAGCTATCTATTTTACATTTGGTAGTGTATATATGTCCATGACACTCTCTCACCCTGTCACATCTCACCCCACCCCCTCCCCATATCCTCAAGTCCATTCTCTAGTAGGTCTGTATCTTTATTCCCGTCTTGCCACTAGGTTCTTCATGGCCTTTTTTTTTTTTTTTCTTAGATTCCGTATATATGTGTTAGCATACTGTATTTGTTTTTCTCTTTCTGACTTACTTCACTCTGTATGACAGACTCTAACTCCATCCACCTCATTACAAATACCTCCATTTCATTTCTTTTTATGGCTGAGTAATATTCCATTGTATATATGTGGCACAGTTTTTTACTCTCTGTGAAACCTGCAAAACCATGCAAGTTAATTTATCCAAGTCTCAGTCACGTCATCTGTGAAATGGAGATAAAGTAGTACTTTCCACCAGAATTTATCATTGAGTATCTATTTTGTGCCAGATGCTGTCTTTTGTACATTATTACATTTCAACCTTCCAAGAACCCTACATTCCAGCTCCTTTTCTACTTCTTGGCTGAAGTAGGAGTCTTCTATTCTGATGCCTTTTCTGATCAAAGGGAAAGTGTACTGTGCTCTTTGGTTACTGTGTTTTGAATTATCCAACTGCCCTTACAAAGACTACCCAGTGTAGTTGGGTTATTTTCTCTAGTTGCTCTCTTCCCCAGTCCCAGATCCCTCTCTCTTTTCACCAGTCATGTTGTTGAGCTGCCAGGGCACCTCACAACCATGAGGTACAGTGGGCAAATCACAGCAGTCCTTATGAGCTAAGCTAAGGGGGTGAGATGTTACCCAGTAAACAGTGACGACCATGACTGATATTTTGAAGGATGGTGGATCAGTCATGAAGAGTGACTTACAAGGTGGGATGTAGGTCCTGCCAGGGGATGCACTTGTCATTAGCAGTGCTTCCGCCTTAGCTGCCCTAGATTATAGCACAGGAGCAATGACAAGCTTGCACACCCCCAGTGAGTCCCCAGGTGTGAGCCAGTAAAGGAATTTAAATCATATGATAAGTAAGAATCAAAATGTGCTCTCAAATAGCTGCTCTACGATGTGCTAGGACAGAGTTTATAATTCTATGCTGTTGACAAAATATTCTGGTACTTGATCAGCTTCATAAAACAGTGGAGTCTATTGCTGTTGCTCTACCACTAAAGCACAAGACTCCTCAGAACATATGCAGAGAATAAAAATAAGTGTTCATGCCTGAGAGTGAAAGAAAACATCCAGGGGTCATTCACTGGCATGGAAGACGCATTCCTCTCCAATATACTGACGCAAACGTACGTGGATGGCTTCTTTCCAAGGGTTGAAGGGTCCTAGTATGTTATTCAAGTCCTGGATGGGGAGGGGAGTCAGACTTATTACTGCATTTTTTAAAAACCACGTGCTTTTGGGGAAAGCTCAGGAAACTTGCCTTATTCTTGCTTTATCAGAGGGCAAATAGAAGCTTGGGAGGGGAAAGAGACTTGCCCAATTTAGTGCCTTGGGCAAGACTGAAAACCAGTGCCCTTTGTAAATGCATTTTATTTTTTTAACCATTTTGTTTGGAAATATTTCAGACTTACTTAAAAGTAGAGAGACTAGTACAGTGAACCTTCATGTACTCAGCAGCAATTATCAGGATTTTTGTTAATCTTTTTTTTTTTTTCCCTCAGAATAATTTGAAGCAAATATCAAAGACCACATCATTTTGCCCACAATATTTCTTAGGTCAATGCACTGTGAAAGATGCCTTTATATGACACTTTTGTCCTTCAATAAAGGGAACAATGAAGTGGTGCCTGTATTTTTTTTTTTTTTCACTTAGTATGCTTATCTCTTACTTAATTGAACCTAACATAATTCAGTACACATTGATTGGATCTCTACTATGGCCAGGAACTGTGGATAATTAGGAAATAAATATCAGCAATTTACTATCTTTGTCCTCAACTCTATAGTTAAAAGCTAGGAAAATATATGAATAAGGTTTGGAGAACAATCTTTCAGGTCCAACAGGCAGTGGGATTGTTGTCGTTTAGCTTGACTGCTCCAAGTCTCATATTCCTCAGGTCTAAGATGAGGCTATGTATCAGTTATCCATTGCCACAATAATGCTAATAGCAAACCACCCTGAACTCAGAAGTTTAAAACAATAAGCATTTATCATGATCATGAGTTTGCCGTTCAGGAATTTAAGTTAGACTTGGCCAGACAATTCTTCTGTTCTTTGGGTTTACTGACATATACGGGGGTGTGCTGACTGTGGGCTTATCGAGGGAGGTCTCAGCTGGAACTACAGTGACAAATCAGCTCTTGTCCAACCATGGCTCAGGCACAGGTCAGAGGAGCCAGGGAGTGAACAGAAACACAAAAGCCTTTTTCAAGCCTCTCCTTGGATCCCATTTGCTAACATTCCATTGGTCATAACCAATTGCATGGATGAACCCACAGTCAAGCAGGGAGATGACGCTCTGTCCACGGTGGGAGGGACAGGGCTGCAAAGTTGCAAGGCAAACGGTGAGGATACGGGTAGGGAATAGGGGTCATTAATGTAATCAAATACATGCTAGGATTCTTACAGGACTTGCCGGAGAGGGTCACTATTGGGATTAAATCAAATAGCGTTCTTAGAGAGCTTAGCATAGTGACTGGCATATTGTAAGTACTCAGTAGAAGTCAGCTATTAATTAGTGTCATTATAATTATTGTCTTTATTATTATTGTTAACATCTCCAGGTAAAGGGAAAAACAAAGTTCTGTAAGAACGTAGTGGACTGGCCAAAAAGTTCGTTCGGGTTTTTCCATACCATCGTACCAAAAACCTGAATGAACTTCTTGGCCAACCCAATAGACAAGGGAGACTCATTCTGACCTGGGCTGAGGAGGAAGATGGGTGTGTGAAACAGCATTAGAATAGACTTTGAGGGATGGCAGTTTGAGTCTGGAACAAAGCAAGAAACAAACACAAAAATTATAGATGTTCCTTCAGAAGGACTGATTGACTTATAATCTTGTTTAAAATCCCTTCCAGGAGAATTATTCTTCTGGATAAGACAATAGCATCATTCCCCCCGCCCCCTTCCCCCCAACACACAGTGGGGCCTAAGGCTGCTCATTGACCCTTTACGGTTCTTGGTAGCAATGATGTGAGGTAGGGCAGTGGGGACCAGTCTGGACCATGTGACAATGCTGGCCTCTGGGGCCAGGCTCTCAGCAGCTCCAACAGGGGGAATGAACTCTCCAGGGTGACTTCCACGGAGCAGGCACTAAGGGGTTAGGCCTGTACGGGCAGATGCTGAAAGAGAAAGAGTGAGAAGGTTCTGGAAAAATGACCATCTTAGACTGGATTTGTCCAAAAGCAGGCCCTGAGGTTTGAGTGTGAATGATTTATTTATGATGTGATCCGAGACACTGGTAGGAGAGGTGAGTCTGGAAAGGAAGGGGGTGAGTGAATAGAATACAGCAGTGGGCACCTGGGGCTTAGTGCCAGTGGGGAGACGGCATGGAGTACGCCGCAGGCTTGTCTCACCCTGGTATGGAGGGAGCAGGGGTCGTTACCCTCCTCCAGTCCATCCGTGAGTGGTTGTCGGATGCTCCCTGGCACGTTGATCTTGCCCCTCACCCGGGTCGAGCATATTCCAGTGGCTGGAGGCAAAGAGTAACAGGCGTGGGAGTGTGATGCTTCTGTGTGAGCTTGGGGACCTTGGTGTGGAGGGGACATAGATGAGACACCAACAGCCGGTCCATCCCCATCTGCAGACGGGATTTCAGTGGTGCTGTAAACCAGCCCTCTGCATGGACTGGCCTCCCTTTCTGCACCATTTCCCGTAAGTTCTATTTCACGTTGCAAAGATATAAAATACGGTATGGGAGAATCGTGTAGATCTCCCCTCTGCTTACTCTTTTTTAAAAAAAATAGCTGCTAAACATTTCCTGTCATCTGGAGCAGCGAATGAGGGAGGGGGATGTAAGCCCAGACAGGGGGAGGTGTGAACATGACAGCAAACTCTAAGGGCTTATTCCCTCCCCCTGACACACTGAAGGTTTTGATTATGACTGAAAGGCATAACTAGGTGTGAAGAGTAAGTGGAAACTGTTAAAAAATAATCAGTCCTCTTTAAATAGACTCCCGTTCTTGTGATCTCCATTTTTTATTGGTTTTAGATTTACCCTAGGACATGAATCATTAGAATTATATCAAGTGGATCAATCTATTTATTTACAAAATATTTAGAGAGAGCAGTGAGTGTGCAAGGAGGGGAGGGGAGCAGGGCCAGAAAGGCATGTGAGCTTTTTCCAGTGAGACTCTCTCAGCTGTAATCAAATAGATGCACTTGAAAAACAAGCAAGGAAAAAAATCCTACAGAGATGATTGTATATTAAAACAAGGGAATTGTTTGCAGGGGTAACGGAGGTATAAAGCATGAATCATCACGTAAAGTATGAGAAATGTTAAGAAGACTAGACTAAAAATAGTCTCTTTGTTATCTGTTTTCTGTTGTGTTCTCTTTCCTTTGTCCCAGCTGGGTATTCTCTTCCTAGTGAAAAGATAGAGAGGGTCATCAGTGTGAACACAAGTTGAGAGGCAGTGATGCAGCCATAGGACCAAGAATTGTAGCGATGCTATCGATTCAGCATTTTACAGTGTGTATCATTTCAAAGATGTTAATTTATCGGGTTGTCATAGTCTTGAGGCAGGAAAGCTAGTAAAATCCCTATTTTATAAATGATGCAACTGAGACTTGGATAAGTTGCATGAATATTTCAAAATCACACAGCTAGACAAAGGTAGGGAACCAGGGAAGGGCCAGCAAGAAACATAATAAGGGGACCAGGCAGTATTCATGGCATTGTGTTTATGAGCCACGGATATATATCTACTCTGACTCCTGGAAACCTGATACCTTAGAGTGACCATTCACTGATTAATTATACTCCCATACAATGGAGAAATAACAGGAACAAGACATAATCCTTTTTCTCATGGATTTCTGACATAAAGGGTGTGATAGCTCTATGGTGGCCTGCCAGAGTCCACGGATAGGGCAGTCTGGAGTCCTGGTCCTTCAGGGTGTGATGGGATAATATTGATCAATTCAATTTTTCAACCTGTTTCATGATGTGATTCATCACACTGTCCCAGAGCAGAGCAAGCAGTTCAGATAATTAACTGGCTCTTGGGTGGTGGTATATAGGAAGAAGAAATTGGGGTGGTGGATGATCTGAAGTCCTGGAAGACAGGCAAAATGAAAAGCAAATCTGTCCACTGACAGTAGTAACCCAACTGCCAAGCTGGGATTTTAATGGAGGTTTTTGAAGCCTGGGGAGGGAGAGAAAGAACTGAGTAAGGCAGGAATCTACTCTTCAGAGGGAAATTACAGGATGAGACAGGCTACTGAACCAGGGACTCGAAGCTGGGTTGCACTGGGGTAGGGTCTTGGAGCTCTGGACTTGGACTCAGTAGTAGAGTAGTGATGGGGAAGTGACAGAATTAACACTTGGGGAACAATGTCAAGCTCAATAATTAGCCATAGAACACCGTGATTCAAGGCCAATTTTCCATTAGGGAAACCTGGGTCACAATACTAAACAGAATCCAAATGGAGTTGTAAGAATGAGAACAAAGTGCCTTTAGCCTTTTCTGTGTCAGTCACCACTTAGTATGGGAGTAGAGAGGAGGGATTGCTACTATGGGTCAGAATCTCTCCTTAGAGCTATGTTTATGATCCCACTTGCTCCTCACAAAAGCCCTGCAAACTAGGATTTAGCTCCATTTTCGGTGAGGAAACTAAGGGCCAGAGAGATCATGAAATCATTCTTGGGATACATCTAATATTAATGGAAGAGTTGGGATGAGAACCCTCTGTCTAATGACAGATATCCCAATATTTCTACTCCATTGTACTGTTTGCTAATAAACACAGTGAATTCAAAGGTGGGGTGAGGAGTGGGCCAACTGTGGGGAGATCTGGAAGAAAAGGACTAGGCAATCTAGGTGGTATGGGGAGAGGGGAGATGGCCTTTATTGGCAGGGGGTTGGGCCTTATTATCATCACCATCTTCTAAGCAGTTAAGCTGCCGCAGACCAATGGGCAACAAAACTGCACACATACCTTGGAGCCATTACTAGTGTCACAAAATGCGAAGAGGTTGGATGGAGAGTTTGGGTAAATTGAGTAGATGGTCCCATCCCAGTTGCAACCACAGGCCCCGGTTGAATTTGAGCATGGCATGAGTGGGTTGGCAGGGTTGACAGAGAGTGGGTAGAATTTTTTACCTAGAGATTCTCCCTTGCCTCCAGAGCTGTGCCAATAAAATGTCTTCAATTTATACAACCATATAAAGTGCTACATTATTCCCATTTTACAGATGATGGTCATCACAGAAATAGGTGCCCAATAAGTGGAAAACAACTTGTGTGTTCACATAAGAGGGCAGCTAAGTTGTCCAAATTCATTCATATGATTGTGTTGGTCATTTATTAAAATACTATCTACTCAGAGCATTTATTTTTAGTAATGCAAGAAAATGTACATGCTATGGTAATAGGTGAAAACTGGTTTGGTTTCTAAAAGGCGATAGAAGATATGGGACAGAATCCAAAAAGAGAATCACTGCTTGTTCAGATATTACTGTTATTGGTTATAAAAATAATAATAGTAAATAAACCAGTCATAATAATCGCTAAAATAGATAATAAAGTACTGAATACTATGTATATACTCTAATAGTAAAACACTAATTACTAAATGTATACTAAATAATATTAAATACTAAAATACATAGTAAAATATTACTAAAACAAAAATAATGGCTTAATTGGTATAATTTATGTAATTTAGAAAGTAATTTTATCTATAATATATCATTTTAATCTGCTCTACTGTGTATAGATAGGCAGGATGGTTTCACATCCCAGTAAAACCCTGTAAAAAAAATTTCCAGAGGTATCTTCTTTTAGTCTGATTTTATAGTAGATGAATATAATATATAATAGAAAAAGTAATTTAATTTTCTAATGATTAATCCATTCTGGATATTTTTCAATTTATATCCAGAAAATTAAATGAAAGCAACAAACGTACCTCAGGGATCATGTTAGGTGCTGATGGGAGATATGAAGATAAGCCGTAGCCCGAGCCCAGGAGAGACTTCCGTCTTTTGGGAGAGATGATATGGGAGTTCTTGGAAAGAAAAAATAATTATAAATGATTTGAGTGATGGTTCAAGGCTGGTCTAGATGAGATGTCGCCAGCGAACTCACCAAGTTGATTGCTAACCAGAGGTATTCAGGCAAGAGAGAGAGCTGATTGAGTGCCATTGCATTAGTTAGGAAAGGCTTTTCCTGAGGAGTTGGGCTAGGATGTGGGAGTCCCAGAGCCTCCAGGCAGAGGCGGTAGACTACCCTCCTTTTGCTGGAGTCTAACAGGCCAAAGTTCAAGTCCGTTTAATCACTTCCTAATGGGATGATTTGGGACAGCTTACCTCTCTTGCTCAACTCTTAACCGGCATGAAGCTGTGAGGATGAAACCCAGAGAGCTGCACGGTGAACCCTTCAAAGATGTTGGGGTCCTTTCCCTCATCCTTCCCTCTTTAGCTGGGGCCATAGGTAAGCAGGGTACCGTGAATCAAAGCTCCACAAATCATATAAAGAGCTCCGGACAGGTAGTTGAGTTGGGATATTACACTTGGGTTTCTGTTTTCTAAAACCTGAAAAGATCCTACAGGGAGCAGTTGGAGGTAAGGAAGAAGAGCACGGGCAGGTTCTGGGCTAAGACCATGGCAGGTGAGCCAGGTTCCGGCAGTACACTGATCTGCAGGTGACTTCTGTGGGCATTAATTTACTGGAGGGGAAGAAGCTATGTAGGAAGATGGTGATTGGCAGGCATCTGAGGGAAGAGCTCCCCCGGGGGACATCTGGCATCTGCCTTCTAGCCTAGGTCCACAGACTGGTGTTGGAGCCTTGTGCAAAGGGATGCAAGCAGAAGCTGAGTGAGCTGTTTTGGATGGAATCCTAAGAATTACGGGAACCAGAGAGCATGAACGCCACTGCTCATGGACCCCCAAACTTGCTTGACATGACTGACAAAATACAACGAGCCTCTCCCATTCACAGCCAAATGCCATGCAGCTCTGGTGTCTTGAGGGCTCCAGGGAGAGGTGCCAGTCTCAGGTGGGCATGAAACCTGATGGGCAAGTCAGGCCTTACGGATGTCCTGCTGGCAGAATGGACTGCTTTGTAGGTACAAAGCAATGCTGGACACACGTCGGGTTACTAGGGGAGGGCTTCCCAACGTGCAGGGGGCCAGTGGAGCAGTATTTTTATTATTATGGCTCCATTTGATCCCACAAATAGATGACGTCAGATCCCTTGACCACAGTGGGACAAATAAAGGCCCGAGCAGGCCCTGGCACCCCTCTTTCCAGTCCCCACCCCCAGCACACATAGAGAAGCGCATGCACATGGCTGGTCTATAGCCTGGAGACATGTGAAAAGGTTGTCTCCACATGCTGGTTTTCCAGGTCTCGTGAAGCCAACAGGCCATGGTTGCCAAGTGCTGCAAACAGCAACATCGTTGATCCCAGGAAGGAAAAAAATCTCTAGACTATATTTGTTTGGAAAAAGTTTAGCAGCCTTAAATAGGTCAAGGGTGGTGAATGACACTCTAAAGGTATTGAAAGGCACCGATTTCTTTCTTCCCTTTTATTTAAACTTTTGAGTGCTTTTTAATTCTTTTTTGGTAAAAATAATGCATGCTTATTATAAATAATTGAAAAGTACAGAAATTACATAATTAAATAAATAAAACATGATCCTAAATCCCAGAAAATGACAATATTTTGATGCACATCCTTCCATGCACACATAGCTATATATTTTACACAAATAATGTCATACTGTTGCCTGCTCTTTTTTTTTTTTAATCCCACTCACCAGTATGAAAGGTTATTTTCCCATGTCATAAATACAAATCCACATCATATTTAATGGAAGCTTATTATTCCACTTCATATATACATTCTATAATTTGTTTAATCAATCCTATTCTTACAAAACATTTAGCTAGCCTTACAAAGTTTTCAAAATTATGGACAAAGATGAGATGAACATCCTGGGCAAACTTCTTTGGCTCTTGTTTGGTTATTTTCTTATGTTACAGTTCTAGAAGTAGGATTGTTGAGTAAAAGCGTATGTACAATATTCTGGCCTTTGATACATGAGAGTGGTTTCAGTCTGCCCTACAGAACTTCAAAAGGGGTGCCTTGGAGACCCCTGCAGGGAACAGAAGCAGGAGAGCATGAGAAGTCAAAGCCCCAGGCCCTCCAACTCCTCTCAACCAGAGAAGCTCCCTTTATATCAGTTTTATAGATTGGGCTCCTTGTAAGATGTTGTATGAAGAAATAGTTTCTTGGTTTAAAAATTATATTTATAAAGTTTGAAAAGCACAGGTAAAGTCCAATGATTGCAACTTGGTGACACAAACTGGCTGAGTAAATCCATGCTTGCCTCAACCTGTGTGTCCTTGAACTGGTATGATGTTGATTTTCCGGGGACTCAGGGAAATGATGGTCTTACTTATCATAATAATGATGATGATTTTCATTGAGGTAAGAAGCCCAAATTGGACTAACTTTAATCAAGAGCTGAGGAAATGCCTATAAGGCACAGATTGGGGGAACTTCTGAGAATAAGACTGGAAATTCCAAGATTCCTAACCACCTGATAACATCTAGCTCCTACCAGCAGAGTAGAGGTAAGGGCAAGGGTAGTCCCTGCCTCTGCCTCCCTCCCTCCCTTCCTTTCTTTCCATCCCTTCCCCCATTCTGGTACCAGCAAATACAAGTGCACACAGAAAGCCATGGCTTGTTCCCCAGGGCAAAAGATCAACCGCATTGAGGGTCTGCCCACCACCCGACCACTAGGCAACTCCAAGGCATTTCCAGGATGAAGCCAGAGCTCCTAAACATCCTGGCCAACTCAGGCCTCGGGACCTCGGATATATCATCAGTGTCCCTGGCCTTTGGGGAAAGGGAGGCTTTCATATCTTTAGTCAAAGCGAGGGAACAAGAGTTCTGCCTAACTAGTCAATTTTCCTAATGAGCTATAAGAAGCTGCTTTTGTGCTGAACGCTCTGCCCTCATTATGACTGTGCTTCCCAGAAGCAACACTCTCTCTGCCCATTGTAATGAGCAGAATGCCGGAGTGAAACACAGTTTTAATGAGTTACAGCATGGATGTAAAGCGGAACAACTTGCATCTGAGAGCACCTCAAAGTAAGGTTAGGGCTGGCGGGTACATTTATAGCAGTGGAGTGAACCATTTGGAGGTGACTTCTCTCATTAGCCAAACTGGAAGAAACCAAGTGGGCTTCATCGGAAACTACACCCTGACTGACAGGTGCCCTCTCAGGGCAAAAGAAAGAAAATGTACTGTGACCCTGAGAAATAGACAGATTAAATAGTTCCAAGTCATAGACATGGCAGTATTATGTTACTTTACAATATGCAATATTGGCACTGGCCCAGAGCACGCTGGGAATCGAGGTAAACAGAGCCAGGAAGGAAGGGATTCATTAGAGGAGCATAGCGGGTATGAGTGAAGGTCACATGGAGATAGGAGAGACTAGTGTTCTGGATCTAACTTATACCAGCCAGTGAAAGCTAATTGCTAGGTGGTTAAGAATTTTGAAAAGCGGTCATTGACTATTCGTCATTATTAACATTTAAGTTATATGAACTGGCTATTGAATACATTATATTTGTGAAATAAAATTCATGTTTTATGGCAAGACAGGAAACACTTAAACATAAAAAATACTTTCTCTGCCCTTTGGCCTCCTCTCTTCCCGCACTGTGCATTGTGTATCTGCATTATGCATGGACCAAATCTCCTCCATCTGTAGAAATACCTGCTCAACCATAAAAAGCAACATTCTCCCAGCATCAACAAGACAAGTCGTTAAAGATAACATTCCTTCTTGATAAGGGGTCACATGCGCTTAGATCTGGATTGTGTAAGCTGTCAATAATACGCCATTTAATGTACAGCCCCCATCTCAAAAAACTTATATTACTGTGCCTTGACTTCTAACAGGTGGAACAGTTCTCAGAGCTTTCTGAGATGCTCTTCCCGGGTTATAATCCTCAAATTTGGCTCGAATGAAATTTTTCATTTCTTTCTTAGATCGACTGATTAATTTTTCATCCGCATATTATAAACAAAGATAATAAATACTCAAAACTTCCTATTTGTTTTACTACATTTTACATTAACAGTTCTCTTTAGGTTGTTCATGTCTATTATATTCAATGATGTCATGTTGGTAGCTTGAAATTGGGCAGGGTGAGAGTATTACCAACATGGAAATCAGTAGATGCTACACATCAGGGCGTGGTTTATTGTTTTGTGGATTGTCTATGTAGAGAGCTATAGAAAATAATGGAAAAATGCTAATAATGCAGATTACACTTACAAGTGCATCATATCCTTAGCCATTACTGTGTGAATAGAATACAAAAAATTTAAGGAAACACTCTTCCATTATGTGAAAACTATTATCCAAATCAGCAAAGAGGTCAGTCTGTCACTAATGAATGAGTAAAGTTCCCACATGTATCTTTGTTGTCTCATTTTCATCTTCCTCATTGACATAAAAAATATCAGCATTCGCATTCATGTTGGAGCTACACTCATTTATCAACTGAAGCCACAGGTTGGCTATAGAAATAAGGGTTCATAAAAAATAAAAATAATCATTCTGTAAGAATCAGCAGACTATGTAGAAATTTCAATAAAGACTAGTGTATAATTCATTCTTATTTGTATATTATGTACCAAAAATCTTTTATATAAATAAAATTTATGATAAATGCATGAGATGTACATATATCACACACTCAAATATCTCATCTATACATACATAATTTTTGGGGGGCTATGTGGTTGTTAAACATTTACCAGGACACCACTGAAGAGACCACCCCATCTCCAAGGGTCTGTGAGCAGTGAGCATCTCGGCGTGGTGGAGTAGGGGAATTAGGGTTTTGGGCCTAGGTTAGAATATGGGTGCTGGGTCTGACTTCTGTGTGTTGTTAGACAGTTACTCTCACTGAGTTTTAGTTCATCTGTAAAATGGAGATATTAATACTCACCTTTAAGGACTGTGGTAATTGCAAATGAGATCAAGTGTTGCATTATGATAGTGCCTGGCATTTAGCAGGCTGCTATTATAAATTTATTACTCTGATTATGATCATGATTATTTGCAAGCAAAGGTGTTACAGGTTCAGTTCAGTATCAGACATGGTGAAATGCCTAAGGATGCTCTGATTTGTGAGGAGGAAAGAGATATGACATTAGATGCCTTCAGAAGGGCTGCTCTCCAATATCACCAGTGAGTACTTGACCCTTCAGCTGGACTTGAGAAGCAGGGTGCAGGTTAATAAACATCGATTGTTTGCCAAATTCTTCCACATGTGATACCTTACTTCATCTTCATGATAGTTTTGTAGGGGAACGTAGAAGATCTTATTTTCCAATGATGGCTGACATGGTATTTCCCTTCTCATATTTCCTAGAGCTTTGCCATCCCTCTGTCAGGAGGTAGAGGCTAATTCCCTCCCTTGAAGCTGGGGAGCCTTGTGGCTCAATTATAGCCAGCAGAAGACATCAAAAGTGACAGAGCATGACTTCCAAGGTGATGCAGCTTCTGTGTCATCGATGAGGACACTCACCTTCGGAGCCCTGAGTCACCATAGAAGAAGTCCAACTATCCTGAATCCTCAAAGCTGCAAGGAAGCCCCGCTGTCTGGACAGTGGCCCTAAATTTCAAGTCCTCCGCATCCAGACTTCAGATCTGTAAGTAAATGAACCTGATTCCCGTTCTTGTCCTTTCCAAATTACTGACCTTCAAAATCTATGAATATTATCAAATGGTGGTTTTATATCACTAGGTGTGAGGTGGCTTGTTACACAGCACTAGTTATTGGAATTGAAATGCTTCTCACACGCCAGTTATGAAGACAAGAACACTGAGGCTTGGATTGGATAATGACCTTCACATGGTCACCTGGCTGGTCATTGGCAAACTTGAGATTCCCTCTCAGGGCTTCCTGACTGGAGATTCCATGCTCTTTAGACTATGCTACACTTTCCTGCTCCTTGGAGGGGCGAGGACTGTCGTTCTACTAACTAGCTGGGGCTCAGAGGGGCAGGGAGGGGAGGAGGAGGATAGAAGCTAGCCATTATAGAGAGTCCCAGGGCTGGGCTCTTGTTAGAAACAGTGGGGCTGGAGTGGGACCAGGGGAACTGACCCTTTAGAGCACGGACGAGCTGGGTTCAGACTCTGAAAACAATTCTCTCTTAGGAAAGAAAAACAACAACAACAACAATTCTCCTCTTAGAAAAAAAAATCCCAATCCTGGTGTTTTGGTGTTTGCAGCTGCTTCTGTTGTGAACATAACACATTTCCACCTGGGGATTGATTTGATGAGTGTATTTGACAACATTTTCTGCGGTTATAATTCCTCAAGTTCTAGATATCAGAGGACGCAAGAACTTGCAACATTTCAACCTCACTTCCTAATATCAGGAGACAGCAGACAGTTTGGTCTCCCTCAGAGACTTCTGGGGCTCAGCGGGGGAGCAGCAGGCCTCCAACCCTGTACACAGCAGCTGCACACCAGTCCAGGGTTAGCTCTAGAGAGTATCTTCCCTGAGAAGGCAAGGTGTGCTGTGGATAAGCTCCCTAGCTTTTCCCTCGGTTACCTGCGTGCACCTTTATTCACCTGTCTTAAATATTTCTCCAATGCCTTCTTTTCAACCTTAGGTCTCTACAATATTAATAACAATCATTATCATCATCACTATTTTTAAACAGCTAATACATATTGATCACCTCCCCTTATGTGCTATACACATATATCTCATAATAAATTTACAAAATAATCCCACAAGAATGGCCTGATTATGACCCGCATTTTACAGATGGGGGCGAAGGCACAGAAAAGGCAGATAATTTATAATCCACAGAACTGGATTCACATCAAATGTAAAAGAGCGAACGGCTCTCATTCCTTAGTATTATATCTCTCTAGAACGTATTGTCAAATAACAGCAAGGAGGAAGAGGAGAGATGAGGAATTGATTATGGATAATAATAACTTTCATTTATTGAGTACTTATTTGGTGCCTGGTACCTTGCTAGTCTTCAAAATTAGCAATCCAACGTGATAAAACCGTCTTACGGATGAAGATTCAAAGGATCAGAGAGGTGAAGTAACTTGCCCCATGCAGTAAGACCTGAGTGTGTCTGATTCCAAATTCCATGTACCTCTCTACTAAGTTCTCTCAAGACAGACCCTATTCATGGTGGTGGGGTTGCTCCTAGGCCCCGCCACCTCACTGCCTCACCTGGTTCTCCAAACTCACATAGCTTGATTGACTTATGTTGTCAAGTTTCCTTAAATGCAGGACCTAAAGGAAGAGGCAAATGCCAGTTACCAAGGTGGTTCAGAGGTGGTGCCCCCTCTGGACAGGACCACGCCCCATTCTGTTGCATATGGAGCACTGAGGCCTCTTGCCCTAGTCTAAGATTCTTGCTGAACTGAGCTGGCACCTGCCCTTGGAGTGCTTGGTCCAGTCTAGAGATGGTCTTTGGGCTGTGGAATCTTCATAAGTTCCTTCTATTCCTTTGAGGTTTGTTTCTCGCTTAACCTATACTGTGAAGCCATCTCTGACTCCCCTGGACACATTTGGAAGATTTCTCCCATGTCTTCCCCCAGAAGCAGGAACATAATTCTTTCAAGGCGCTAATTCCATTGTGTTGTTTATTTACTTACCCGTCTCAGTCCTTATCAGACTCATTTCCTCAAGGACAGGGAATGGATTTTCTTCATCCTCAACACCTACAACACCTGGCATAGAGGAGGAACTCAGAAAGTTTATTAATACACCATTCATTTTAATTGAACACCTACTTCCAAGTTCTTTGTTTAGATTGACTCAATTCTCAAAAACAACCCTGTGAAATAGGCACGATTATATCCTATGATGGTTAATTGTATGTGCCAAGTTTACTGGCCATCGGTGCCCAGAGATTTGGTCAAATATTATTCTGATGTTTCTGTGAGGGTGTTTTGGATGAGATTATATTTAAACTGGTGAATTTGAGTAAAGCAGACTGCCCTTTATAAAGTGAATGAACTTAATGCAATCACTTGAAGGTCTGAGTAGAACAAAAGACCTATATCTCTCAAGCAAGAGGGAATTTTGCCAACAGAGGGCTTCTGGACGTAAACTGCAACACCTTCTCTTCCTGGGTCTCTAGGTTGCGGGTCCACCTTGCAGATCTTGGACTTTCCAGGTTCCATAATCACATGAGCCAGTTTCTTAAAAATCATCTCTTTCTCTGTACATATATGCATCCTATGGGTTCTCTTTCTCTGGAGAACTCTTGTCTAATGCATATCCCCATCTACAGATGGGGAAATTCAGGCCCAGAAAGAGTGAGTTATTTGTCCAGGGTTACACAGTTAATAAGTAGAAGAGGTAGGATTTAAACCCAAGGAGTTCTGACTCCAGAGTCTGTATTTCAAACCTTTCTACATATTGCCACTCTCCTGTGGCAGACACAGTTCTAAGAACAGTGGCAAGAAGATAGACAAGGTTTCTGCTATCTTGGAGCTTGTGTTTGAGTGGGGCAATGGCGGGTTATACAAATATGTGCAAAGGGGCACATTTGCTGCATCCTGGCTTGCAGGAGCCCAGGTTAAAGAGGGGAGATTCAAGGAGTAAAGAGAAGAATGAAAGGGGCCCAAGGGAAGGGGTTGAAGTTTCTAGAATCCAAAGGCTAGTTCATGCTAGACCACACGCACTCAGGGCAGGTACCAGCTCAGATAGCCCCAGTGTAAATGAATCAGTGTTTGGTTTAGACTAATAACTGATGGCTTGAATAAGGGAGATCAGAGTTCTATCCTGCCCCCTGGTTGCCCCTATGGGACTGGTTGGAAGTAGCAGGTTCCTCTGTCTGAGTGTGGATGTAATGATATGTGATGGCCATGGTGCGTCTACCTCTGCTTTTTCTAAATTGAGCCATTTCCCCGTGGACAGTGTTACCTTCTTTATCCAGTCTTGGATGCTCCGTGGTCTCTAAGCTCCATGTAGGGAGTCGGCTAAGATCGATAAGACTGAGCTGGAATCCTCAGCATTAGAGTGGGTTGGGTATGGCAGATCAGATCTGTAATGGACAACAAGTGAAGAAGACACAATCCTTACATTTCCCAGGCACGCCACTCTGGCCCCCCTGCTTCGAGGCTCCAGGCACTTTTGAAAAGGAGGATCCAGAAGATTCTAGTGGCCTAGGTTAGTTGGAGGGAGAGGAGACTATTGGAGGTGCTGAGGAGGCTGGGGAGGAAGGGAAGAGTATCATCTCCCTTTAGGGTGTCATGCTGAAACAGGAGGGAAGGGGGCAGGGCACAACCTTTAAAAGAATGACATAGCCCGAGGACATGACAAAAACTGGTTAGAACCAACTAGGTCCAAGATGGCGGAAGATTTGACTTCTAGTGAACCTTGATCCTCATTATACGCTCATTGTAACACATTAACATAAGCTAAGTGACACACCCACCAGCCCCATGACAGTTCTGAGGCTGACCATCAAAGATCAAAAAGTGGGAGGGGCCCAATTCCTGGAAATCCCCACCCCTTCCCCAAAATGGCTGGAATCCTCCTCCCACTTATTAGCCTATGAAATTACCCACCCCTATAAAAACTGACAGCCCCATACCCTGGTGCCTCTTGCCTTCTGAGATGGCCCACACTCTGTCTATGGAATGTGTTTTTCTCTAAGTAAATCCACTTCTTACCTATTACTTTGTCACTGAATTTTTTCTGCCATGAGACATCAAGTGCCTGAGCTTCATTAAGTCCTGAGACCAGGTGTGTGATCCTATTTAAAAGACTGTTGGTTCAAGTCCCAATCTGAGTTGCACAGTTGCAGCCTGAAACCTCACACAGTTGACGGGGTGAGAAGCTGGGAAGCAGGAAGCCGTGTGACCTGCAGGTGTGTGTGCTCCCTGGAGATCAGGGTGTGATTGCAGAAGGCATTGGAGCCGAGAGGGGCTGGCCGCTGGGCAGGCAAGGAGAGCTGCCAGTTTTGAAAGCCACTTTGCTCAGAGGCCACTGGGTTAGGTGCAGGCTGAACAATTTGTTCTGGTTTGTCCAGACCTTTCCTGGTTTTAGCACTGAAAATTCCAGGTTCTAAGAACCCACTCAGTCCTGGGCAAACTGGTACAGTTAGTCGTCCTGGGTGAAAATCCAGCTCTGAGGTAGAATTGCTGGGTGAGCTTTTTCATGGGACATACTTATACTAAATGTTTGTGTGTGTGTGTGTGTGTGTGCGCGCGCGTGTGTGTACAAAATTTTATTTATTTTTCTGAAATTCAAATTTAGTTGAGTGTCCTGTATTTTCATTTCTGTATCTGGCAACCTTACTCTGAGATGTTTGCTGTATTGTTACCACTGAAGAAAGAAGGTATTTATTATTTGGAGAAGCCCCCAGATGTGGCAGGTTAGGAAATTCTCTTTGTCTCCTCACCAAGAAAGGAGGGGTTTAAGGGAAGCGGGACCCGACTGGTAAGGTAATGAGCATCTTGAACTCAGACCTGATAAGAGCATCAATAGTTAGGAGTTGGTCTGCTTGGTAAGTGCATAGACTCCCAGAGCAGCAGGCCAGGTTCCAGTGCTGTGTCTGCTATTTACAGCCTCTGCTGCCCTGGACAAGTTATTTCATCTTCTGGCACCTCCATTTCCTCATTTGACAAATGGGGCAATGGCAGTACCTACCTCCTACGATTACTGTGATAACTCAATAGCTTGATATATATAAAGCTCTCAAACAGAGCCTAGCATGTAGTAGGGCTAGTTTTTGCCTTGCTGGCATTCTTCCTCTTTTGGCTTACACCACTCTGGTGAAAGCTCCCTCTAAATTCTTGGGCTTCATGGTCCCTGAATCCAGGGTGGTCATGTGACACATCCTAGTCAAGGACCCTTTCAGAGTCCAGACCAGTAATTGGTCCAAGGATGGCAAGAATGGGCATGTAGCACAGGTCAGTCCAATGAAGGTCAATCCCATGGCTTTTGTCAGGTCAACTGAGGGAAGAAGAGCCCTTTTTCCCTGTGGCTGGTCCATATGGAAGGACATGATCCTGGAACACCCAGGAGCCCTATACAAAGACTGTCTGCCTTAGAGCGGGAACTGGGAGTGGAGAAGAACAAAGTCCTGCTATCCCATTGTGAGCTCCTGGACCAACCTTGCCTTGTACGTGGCTAAGAGCATGACTTTGGAGTTGGCTTGTGGGTGGGAACCCTAGATCTACTGCATATTCCCTGCACAGCCTTGGGTGAGTTCTTGCACCACCCTGTTCCTCATCCCCTTGGTTCAATGGGGATAGTAATAGCTTCTCCTTAGAGGGCTGCTGTGAAGATTGCGTGGGTTGCTATATGTAAACTGCTCGGAATGGTGCCGGGCACAGTGAACGTGCTCCGTAAATACTGGCTATTGTCATCACCACTGAACCCTTCTGTCCTGTGAGGCAATACAGCCTCTTTGGGGCCCACATTGGTTTGGGTAGAGTGTATGTCACTTGTTACCAGAAGAATTCTCACTAATTAAAATGTGTTTTTGGAGGGCCTGGAGTTCTAGAATGACTCATATGCCTCTCTGGGGAGAACAAATATTTGGCAAGATTAACTTGGACAGGTAACTCGTCAGGAAGAGAAATTTGAATGAGAGTTCATGGATGAAAGCAGTGGTTCTGGAAACTTGAACATGCCCTTGGAGGGCTTATTAAAACACAGACTGCCAGACCGCCACCTCCAGCGTTTTCGGTTTAAAAAGTCTGGGTGGGCCTTGAGAATTTGCATTTCTAACAAGCTTCTGAGTGATGCTCTGCTGAGGCTTCTGGTCTCTAGACATTACACTTTGAAAACCACTGGATTAGATGAAAGGCCAAAGCAATGACATTTATTATTAGTTTTATGTTAGTCTCGTATCATGGCTGCTATAAGTAAGACACTGTTTTATGTGCTTTATAAATACTAATTTATTTCATTTTCATGGCAGTTTTTTTTAATATAGTCACTATCATTATTTTGCAAAGGAACAAACTGAGGCACAGAAAGATTAAATGACATGCCTCAAGTTTGTTGGTGGAGAGCTAGGAAATGCACCCAGGCGTCTGGGGTGTTCGTAGCTTCTATCTTAGGCTGTCTCTCACTAATTTCTATGCTATATAGAAAATGAAAGGATTTGAAAAATACAGAGGCTTGAGCCCTGCCCTCAAATTGTGGTTCTCTGGGTTTGGAAGGGATAGGCCTATGTAGCTCTGCCAGCTTTAGAAAACCACTCAGATGACTCCGAGAAATGGAAGCATTGCCTCTGATCCTGGCTCTCAGCTTCTCACCAGGTATGCCTTCCCCCGGAGGAGGGCCTTTCCTCTGCGGAGTTCAGGGGCACGGGGAGAAAGCCTCTCTCCACTGCAGGTGGTGGGATTCCTGGGGGAGCAGTCACCTGGAGCCAGAGGTTACATGATGCCTGTAAGATCAGATGTGATCTTTAGCAACAGTTAGCATTTCTCCAGCTCCTTTGAGTAGCAGCTCCACTTGCTTTATTTTGTTCCACTCCTTGTCTGTCGGCCTGTTTCCAGTTACTGAGGGACGCTCCGACCAGGCTTGGTAAAAACCTGCCCATGGTGTTTTGTTTTGAGCACAGGATGGCATTTCCATGCGGTTTCCATTGGTTTGTTGATTTATTCTTAGAGAGAAAAGGAGGGACACCAGATAAGAAACTTGTCCTGTTTGCAACACTGTGAGGTGCTTGAGTGTCCTTTTCTATGAACTCAGTTTCCAGTGCTGGAAATAATAGCGATGTATTAATAAATATAGAGATAAGCCAGTCGTGCCTTTCCTCCCAACTTCCACAACCACTGTTGCTTCTCTCCTCCAGAGCCACCTTTACAACAGAGGGAACTGTGCAGAGAGGGGAAATGACTTCCAAAGCTCTTGAACGATGGGGTTAAAATCAGGGTACAGAAGGAGGAAATACTTTTCAATAAAGGGTAATCCAAAGGTCAGTCTTTACACGAGTCTAGGTTGGGAGCAAGGCTCTTACCTGTTTTAAGTTAGTTCAGACATACCACCTAGATTTCCCCATGACCTTGACAAAGTACAGTTTTGCCCTCAGGGATAGTATATGGTCATCTTGGTCACTGGGACTAACATAGAAAAAATAATGCAGCAGGGTCATTGGGCTTTGTTTTGAATTTGCTTTTGTTTGGATTTAAAACACCACAATTTCACTGTTCAGGAAGCAGTTCAGACAGACTTGAAATAGTAATGGAATTTTCTTCTATTCATGTGATCGCTCGTCCTTTCATTCATCACTGGTTTGTTGAGTGAGAAGCTCTCTGTGGAGGGAGAAAGAAAAAGGCACCCAAGCCGTAGCCTTACTTTGGGAGCTTACAAAATAGTGAGGGAGGGAAGTGCCTTCAGGGCAGTGTACAGTAAATTCTACATAGGGGACTGGGACTTGAATCAACATATATTATGCATAGGGACTGTGCTAGGTATTTTAAATATGTTAGGTTATTTTATCTTCCCTAAAAGCCTCTGGTATAAATATAACAGATGAGGATACTGAGGCTTAGAGAGGATAAGTAAATTTCTCAAGATCTCAGAGCCAGTTAATGACAGAGCCAGGTTCTAACCCTGTTTACTTAGGTTCAATATTTGCGTTATCTCTGCTCTGCCATGAGCTGACAGGCACGTAGGTGTGTGTTGGTAGGTAGATGTTAACAGATATAGACATGCGTGCATGTATGTTACAAAGAGGGTGCTTTAACAGGGGTGCCTAGTAAAGGAACCTCAGAAGAGTCTGTGTTTAGAAGATCAGCAGAGAGATGAGCATTCCAGGTGGAAAAAAGATCCAACAATGCAGTGAAAATTGGGAGGTATATGGCAGGTTTGTAGAACCATATGTAATTATGTTTGCCAGGAATGCATGGACTGTGCAGGAAAATAACGGGGAATGAAGAGTAAGAGGAAATCTGTGGCCAAATAATAGAAAAAGTAGAATGCTGAGCCTAGGATCCTAGACTCTGCATGCTGTGGCTGTTGGGTACTGATTGACGGCCATCTGTCACAATTTCACACAAGGCTACAGTTCTCTCACCCAAGGCCCAATAGAACTCAATGTGATGGTGTCCCCTAGACCCCAAAGAATTGCTTCAGATTGCTGACATTGCCCCAGTTTTTATGAGGCTGATGTCAGCCTCAGCACAAGCTACTGTCATTCCATTTCAGTCATAATAAGAATTAACACTGGGAAGAAAACCCAAACAGTCTTGAAACAGTCCCTCAGTCCCCTTCTTCAAGGTAACCTGATCCAGGGACATCTCCCACATATGGAGCATCTGTGGGAGCATCGCAAAGAACCACAGCACTCCGGGCAAAGGGTCTTCATATCCAACCTCTTCTGACTTATATTCCCCTCATTCCCTACCTCCTCCACCCACATGCCACCTTGTAACCTCCTGGGAATTCCTCTCCAAATGGTTCCTTCCCCAGACCCTCTCTGCTTCAAGATAGCACCAGTAATATTCCAAGCCCCCTTCACTTCTCCGGCCACCTTGTAAAGGGCACTCACCCTGACGTTGATTCATTAATCCTCATGCCATATATTTGCTTAGTTTGCTTAGTTTAAGTCATGCAATTTGTTCAGTGTCATTATTTGCAGTGCATTCTTTAGAAAGCAAAGGGATTAAATAAAAATTTCATGGTGTGTTCCCCATACTGACTACAGTGTCCACACTTGGTATTTCATTTTGGCAAAATATGATTGAGTGAAACATAGAGGTAAGACTTTAATGGGAACAGGAAGAGAAGATGTCAATGAAGGCAACAGCCTTATGGATAAAGGGTGGAAGGGAAGGGGAGAGGTATGGTGTATGTGCATATATTGACTGATACCCAGTAGGTACTTAGGAGCAGCGACAAATAGCTTTGATTTTTTGTGCATGAATACCTTGGGTCTTTTTATTCTTATAATAATTATTATTTTTAATTGAAGTATCGTTAATTTATAATGTTGTGTTAGTTTCAAGTGTACAGCAAAGTGACTCAGTTATACATATTTATATATATATTTTTTCAGATACTTTTCCATTATAGGGTTTTACAAGATACTGAGTATAGTTCCCTGTGCTATATAGTAGGTCCTTGTTGTTTATCTATTTTATGAATAGTAGTGTGTGTATGTTAATCACAAGCTCCTAGTTTATCACTCACCACACACACTTCCACTATACCCGTTGGTAACCATAAGTTTGTTTTCTATGTCTGTGAGTCTACTTCTGTTTTGTAAATAAGTTCATTTGGATCATTTTTTTAGATTCCACATGTAAATGATATCATATGGTACTTGTCTTTCTCTGTCTGACTTACTTCCCTTAGTATGATAATCTCTAGGTCTATCCATGCACCTTGGGTCTTTTTAATGCCAGCTGATGGGTTGACTTCTCTCTGTTCAAATACTTCCTGCACTCTATTGGAGACCTACTTTAAGTTTCTGTATCCAAAAAAAGATTCCACCGTGAACCAAATGCACTGGGGAAACAGTGCCGTATAAGACACTGGCCCCGAAATTAAGGAGGATCCATTGTAGTCAGATGGCAGAAAGATAATTGAGATACAATACAATACACACAGTGGGGACACAGAAAAGGACAATGAACCAGGCCTGTGTGGGAAGGGGTTAGGACAAAGTTTAAGAAGGACTATGCAGCAATGCTGACATTTGAGCTGAACCGTAAAGGATGTATAGGAGTTCATCAGGAACAACAGTGAATGGTGGAAAGGGAGAAGGGAATGGATGATATTCAAGAAGGAAGGAACAGCATGTATGAAGGCATAGAGAAAAGGAAGAGCAAAGCTATGGGAAATGGTGAGAAGGTTAATATAGCTGACTCTGGGTATAAGAACAAAAGCAATAAAAGGCAACACTCTTCTCTTCTGGCCTCCCTTCCAACTTGTTGGCTGTGCGGCTCCGTCTCTGCAAGCTCATCCTCCTCTGCCTGGTCATTAGAGATTAAAATCCTCAAGACTTGATCTTGAGCCTGCTTTTCTTCCAATCTGTGTCTTCTTCCTAGGCAACCTTATTTATGCCTGGTTTCAATCACACCTATATGAGAATCTCACATGTTTCTGTATCTCTAGTTTAGTATCTCTAGTTCAGAGAATCTCACATGTTTTTGTATCTCTAGTTTAGTATCTCTAGCTCAGAGAATCTCACATGTTTTTGTATCTCTAGTTTAGTATCTCTAGCTCAGAGAATCTCACATGTTTTTGTATCTCTAGTTTAGTATCTCTAGCTCAGAGAATCTCACATGTTTTTGTATCTCTAGTTTAGTGTCTCTAGTTCAGAGAATCTCACATGTTTCTGTATCTCTAGTATCTCTAGCTCAGAGAATCTCACATGTTTTTGTATCTCTAGTTTAGTATCTCTAGTTCAGAGAATCTCACATGTTTTTGTATCTCTAGTTTAGTATCTGTAGCTCAGAGAATCTCCCATATTTTTGTATCTCTAGTTTAGTATCTCTAGTTCAGAGAATCTCACATGTTTTTGTATCTCTAGTTTAGTATCTCTAGCTCAGAGAATCTCACATGTTTTTGTATCTCTAGTTTAGTATCTCTAGCTCAGACTCCCAGTCCTGCATATGCCACTTGGAATTCTCAAAGGCATCAAATTTGGTTAAACACTGAGCCTCTAGTCTTTACTTTCTTAAGCTGGTTCTTCTTTCAATTATCAGCACCACCATCTATCTAGTTGTACAAGTGGGACATTATCCTGAACACTGGCATTATTCCAAACACCTTTCTCCAAATTTCACATCCAATTCACCACTAATAACATTGATATTAGTTTTTCAATATTTCTCAAATCCATCCACTACTATCTACTTTTATCAAGTCCATAGCAGTTGAAGTTACAATTTCTTGCCTAGAGGATTGCTATATATCCTAACTTGTCTTCCTGTTTCTACTCTTAATCTCACTTTAAACTCTCTAGTTCAAAGCAAGGGAAACCTTAAAAAAATAGGAATCTGAGCATGATGGTGGATTAAAGGTCATAGCAATTTTTCCTAGTATTGAACTATGTTCGTTGGATAAATGCTGCATGGCTGATTTGGGAAAAAAAAAATAAGGGGATTTCTTAGAGATTAGGCATTAAATAAGAGTGCAGATCAGCAGAATGTAGGATTTACCATGGTAGATTATAATCTGTGTTTCAATGGACCATGTATATCAGAAAAAGAAATCAAAGGCTGACCCAACACAGGACAGGAATAAAAACAGACACCCAGAATAAATCTGAAACTTACAAAGGATGACATCCTCATGAAGTAAAATAGGAAAAAAAGATTTTTTTTTTTTCTGCTGAGGGATGTATGCAAGTATTTTTAATGACTATTCATAGAGTGGGAAAAATATCCTTTAAGAATTACTATTAACAAGTCTTTATTCTAGTCTTGTGACCTGAAGAAACAAAACCTAAGCTTAAATATACATATTTAAAGAAGTCAAGTTTAGTCATTCCCCAGGTGACTTGGAAAAAAAAACCAAATCCTGTCTGGAGGAACACAAATGCAGGCTTCAAAGAATTCCCACAAATAAAAAGAACATCAGTAAACAATAAAAAATAAATTAAAACACATGAAGAGGCAAAGTCAAGATGAGCAAAATTAAGCAACAAAACAAAACAAAAGCAAATTCATAAACAGACCCATAAAGTCTGCTTTTATTAGAATTTGGATACAGAATAGCAAAAGGGTGTTGAAGAAATACTAAGAAATTTGAGATGACAGAAAGCAAGATGAAGGAAGAATCTACCAAGATTGGTGTGGCACATAGGAAAAGGAAACAAGTAAATATCCTAGAAATGAAAACCCTAATAATATAAAATAAATTATATCATAGTTTAGACACAGATAGATAGAAAATTAATATAATGGAGGCCACTGGCGAATTAAAGAACTGCAATCTAAAAAACAGAAATTCTTGAGAATATAGACAAAAGGGCAGAGAAGATAGAAAATATCACAGTGTTCAAGGCATATAGAAGAAAGAGTGAGAAGATATAATACTTATCTAATTGGAATTCCAAAGGGAGAAAATAGAGTGGAGAAAGCCAATATTTCAGTTGGTAATGGCTAAACTCCTTAATTGATAAAATATATCAATGGTTAAGTATAGAATGGCCACTAAATCACATCTAAAATAAATAAAATGAAACTTATTTTTAAATGCATTTTAATGAAACACAATATAGAAATTAACGAACATGGAGAAGTTCTGAAAAGCAGTCAAAGAAAAAATGTAGTTGAATTTTTTATGTTTTTCTGGTATTCTGAGACCTTACTGAAATCATTATTGTTTCTAACAGTTTTTTTGTGTGTGGATTTCTTGGGATTTTCTACATACAAAATTATTCCATCTGAAAATTGGGATCATTTTATTTCTTCCTTTCTGATCTGTATGCCTTTTATTTCCTTTTCTTTCATTATTGCATTGGCTAGAACATCTAGCACTATTTTGAGTAAGAGTGATGAAGGCAGACATCCTTCCCACGTTCACGATCTTAGGGGGAAACCATTCAGTCTTTCACCATTAAGAAGAATGTTAATTGTAGGCTTTTTTGTAGGTGCTCTTTATGAAGTTGAGGACATTCTCCTCTATTCTTATTTTTCTGAGTGTTAATTATTAATGGGTGTCAAATTTTCACAAAGACTTTTTTTCTGCATTGACTGATATGAGAATGTGATTCTTCTTCTTTAGCCAGTTAATAGGCTGGATTACAGCAATTTATTTTCAAATATTAAGCCATTCTTATATCCTTGGAATAAACTCCCCTTGATCATGGTGTATGATTCTTTTTATATATTTCTACCTCTTATTTGCTTGTATTTTATTAAGGATATTATGTCCATATTCATGAAGTTATTGGCCTGCAGTTTTCTTTTTTTTTTTGTACTGTCTCCGTCTGGTTTGGATATCAAGTTAGTGTGAGCTTCATAAAATGTATTGGGAAGCACTTCCTCTTCTATTTTTTAGAAGAGACGTGTAGAATTGGTATTATTTATTTTTAAATATATGGTAGAATTCTTCAGTGAAACCATCTTGACCTGGAGATTTCTTTTGGAAAGTTTTTAAATTATGAATTAAATTTCTTAACAGTTATAGAGCTATTAAAATTACATATTTTATATTGTGCAAGTTACAATTTTAATCACCTTCAAGTTTACAATTAAGTGGTTTTATGGTATTTACAAGGTTGTGCAACCATCATCACCATCTAATTCCACAACATTTTCACTACCTTTAAAAACAAACCTTTTACTCATTAGCAGACACTATTCATTCCTCCCTGTCCCTGTCCTTGGCAGTTACTAATATTATACTTTCTGTCTCTGGATTTATCTATTCTGGGTTATTTTAAATAAATAAAATCATGCAACATGGGATCTTTTCTTTCTGGCTTCTTTCACTTGGCATAATGGTTTTGAGGTTCATTCATGTTATAGCATGTATCAGTGCTTCATTTCTTTTTTTTTTTAAAGATTTATTTATTGATTGATTGATTGCTATGTTGGGTCTTCGTTTCTGTGCTAGGGCTTTCTCTAGTTGCGGCAAGCGGGGGCCACTCTTCATCGCGGTGCGCGGGCCTCTCACTATCGTGGCCTCTCTTGTTGCGGAGCACAGGCTCCAGACGCGCAGGCTCAGTAATTGTGGCTCACGGGCCTAGCTGCTCCGCAGCATGTGGGATTTTCCCAGACCAGGGCTCGAACCCGTGTCCCCTGCGTTGGCAGGCAGACTCTCAACCACTGCGCCACCAGGGAAGCCCTGCTTCATTTCTTTTTATGGCTGAATAATATTCCACTGTATGGAATACATATTTTTTCCATTCATCAGTTGATGGATATGGGCTCTTTTCATTTTTTTGACTGTTATGAATAATGGTACTTTGAATACTCATTTACAAGTTTTTCATAAATTTATGTTTTTACTTCTCTTGGATAGACACCGAGGAGTAGAATTTCTGGGTTGTACAATAGCTCTAAGTTTACTTTTTTGAGGAACTGTCAAAATGTTTTCCAAGGTGACTGCATCATTTTACATTTTTATCAGCAATGTTTAATTTTTTTTTTTAATTTTATTTATTTATTTATTTATTTTACTTATGGCTGTTTCGGGTCTTCGTTTCTGTGCAAGGGCTTTCTCTAGTTGCAGCAAGTGGGGGCCACTCTTCATCATGGTGCGCGGGCCACTTACTATATCGCGGCCTCTCTTGCTGTGGAGCACAGGCTCCAGACGCGCAGGCTCAGCAATTGTGGCTCACGGGCCTAGTCGCTCCGTGGCATGTGGGATCTTCCCAGACCAGGGCTCGAACCCGTGTCTCCTGCATTGGCAGGCAGATTCTCAACCACTGCGCCACCAGGGAAGCCCATCAGCAATGTTTAAGAATTCCAATTTCCTCATGTACTTGTCAACATATATCATTGTGTATTTTTGATTACAGTATCCTAGTGGGTAGGAAGTAGGATTTCATTGTGGTTTTGATTGTCATTTCCCTAGCGACTAATGATGTTGAATGTATTTGCTTTGTGCTTATAGGCTATTTGTATATCTTCTTTGGAGAAATGTCTATTCAAATTAATTGACCATTTGGTAATTTGTCTCTTTTATTGCCCAGTTAAAAGAATTATTTATGTATTCTAGATACTAGAACTTTGCCAAATATGTGATTTACAAGTAATTCCCCCACTTTGGGGGGTTGACTTTTTACTTTCTTGATAGGGTTGACTGAAGCACAAAAGTTTTAAATTTTAATTAAGTCCAATTTATCTATTTTTTCTTTGCTCGTTCTTTAGGTACCATATCTAAGAAACCATTGCCTTTTCCAAGGTTAAAAAAAAAAAAAAGATTTACCCTATGTTTTCTTGTAAGGGGGTTATAGTCCTTACATTTAGGTCTCTGATCCATTTTGAGTTTATTATTGTATGTGGTTTGTGGTATTAGTCTAACTTTATTGTTTTGCTTGTGAATGCCTAATTGTCTCATCACCATTTGTTGAAAAGACTATTATTCGTTCATTGAATTGTCTTGCACCCTTGTCAAAAATCAGCTGCTTAAAGATGTATGAATTAATTCTGAGCTCTTAATTCCAATTCATATATATACATTAGTACCACACAGAAGTCTTGGCACTAAAACTTGGTAGTAAGTTTAGAAATCAGTAAGTGTGAGCCCCCCAAATATGTTCTTTTTCAAAATTGTTTTGGCTATTCTGGGTCCATTCATTTCCATACAAGTTTTAGGATCAGGTCACGAATTTCTGCAAAAATACATCTGGAATTTTGATAGAGATTGCATTAAAACTGTAGAACAGTTTAAGCACAGTAAACCCAAAGTGATCAGATGGCAGTCTTAACTTCCATTTCTTAACAATGTTAAGTATTTCTATCTATGAATACAAGATATCTTATTTAGGTCTTTCAATGCAGCTTTTTTTACCTTTCTGTGTGCAAGTCTTGCATCTTTTTAAAAATTTACTGCTATGGATTTTATTCTTTCTGTTGCTATTGTAAATGTAATTGTTTTCTTGATTACATTTTTGAATTGTTTATTTCAAGTTTATATAAATGCATTTGATTTTTGTATATTAACTTGTATCATACTTTTTTTCTGTACTCATTTATAAGATCTAACAATTATTTTTAAGTTTACTTTGTATTTTCTGTATACAAAATCAAATCATCTAAAAATAGAAATAGTTTTGCTTCTTTTCCTTTTCAACTTGGATGACTTTTATTTATTTTTCTTTTTCTATTTACCTTGGCTAGACCCTCCAATACAATGTTGAATTGAAGTGGTAAGGACAGACTTTTTCTTGAGCCTGATTAAAGGGTAAAAACTTTCTCGGTCTTTCAGCATTATTATGTAGTCTCTGAATTTTACATAAAAACCCATTCTCAGGTTAAGAAAGTTCTCTTCCTCTTACAGTTTGTTGACTGTCTTTATTGTGATTGTTTACTTATGTAGAGCTAACCTTTCATTTCTGGCACAAGTCCCACTTGGTCATGGTGTGTATTCCCTTTTTTATGTTGCTACATATAGTTTTCTAGTATTTTTGTGTGTATATTCATGAGGGATTTGGGTTTCTAGGTTTCTTTTCTTGTGGTATCTTTGTCTGGTTTTAGTATCAGAGCAATATCAGCTTCATAAAATGAGTTGGGTGGTGTTCCCTCTTCTGTGTTTTTGAAGAGTATGTGAAAGATTCATGTTAATTTTTCTTTAAATGTATGAAAAGTGAAGCTTGTGTTTCCAGGCTTTATTCATGGGTAGTTTTTTGATTATTAATTCAACCTCTTTACTTATTATAGTTTTTTTTTTTCCAGATTCTCCATGTCTTCTTGAATCACTTTCCATAGTCTCATTTTTCTAGGAATCCATTTTATTTAATTATCTAATGTGTTGACATACAATTATTCATAGTGTTCTCTTTTAATCCTTTTCATTTTTGTAAGGACAGTAGTAGTATCCCCTATTTCATTCTTAACTTTAGTAATTTGCATTTTTTCTTGTTTTTTCATGTTCAGTCTACCTAAAGGTTTGCCAATTTTGTTGATCTTTTCAGAGAAACAATTTCGGTTTTGTTTATAGTGTTTTTCAAATCTTTTAATGTCTTGTTGATCTTTTTTTTAGTTGTTCTATCCATTATAAAAAGAAAGGTATTGAAGTTTCCAACCATTACTGCTGAACTGTTTATTTCTCCCTTCATTTCTGACACTTTTTGTTTTATTTATTCTGAAGTTTTTTTGTTAGGCCCATATATGTTGAAAATTGTTATATCTTCTTGACTGATTGTCCCTTTTACTACTAAAAATATTCTGTATTGCTTCTAGTTCTAATTTTTATCTTACAGTCTATTTAGTCTGATATTAATAAAGCCACTCCAGCTCTTGTTTGTTACTGTTTTGCATTTCATGTTTTTTTTCATGCGTTTACTTTAAAGATTTATTTTTCGTATTTGAAGCTAAGTTATGTCTCTCATAGACAGCATAAAGTTGGATCATGTTTAATATGGACTGAACTAGTAGTGACCTGGGCTTCTTCAATAAGAGGCTCTAGCCAGATGCTTTCATCAGCTTCAAAGTGGTACATTTCAGAAATATTATAAGAATATGCTAAAGGTACCAATGAGGTGCCTTTCTCATTGTGGATCCTGACAAATGGGCAGGGATCTCAGGAGTGGCACAAAGGGAGATGATCACCAGAACTCTGGAAGTGAGTATCAACTAGCCTTATATCCTACATGAAAAGAAATTCGTTTGACCATGATTGAGTTTCTCATCTGTGGATTTGGCATGGCTTCACATCTCTTCTTGATATGAAACAGACGATTGGATACAAAGAGGCAGAGCCATCAGTTCAGTATCTGTAGATGACTTTTTCAGCAGTACCATATGCTGGTGACCATTCCCCTTTTCCTCATCTGCAATTTATTTGCCCTAAAGCCTTCAACAAAATTCGGAATATTTGGGTGTTAGAGGCTGCTGTCCCCAGGAAACTAAATAACCATGTCCACATTAAAACATCTGGCAAAGCATCTGGCAGCTAGCAGGAACCAAGCAGGCAGAATGGAAATCCTAGAGAAACATGACATACGGTATATTGCAGTGACTAAGCTCTTCTTCTCAGCATGTGGGGGTGTGATGGTAATGAAAGAGATATCATGCATGATGGAGTCCCCAGATAAGCTCTCATGCCCTTCCCCTGTGGACCTGTGCTTCAGTTGCTAAAGAAATAACTGTAGTGGGCTGATATTTTCCGTGACCTCTCTTTTTTAAATCTTCATCTTCTATGGGAAGCAAAGAAAATAAGAAACTGACCAGAAGGCCAAAAGCAACAGGATGTTGTTCCCTGTGCAGAATTTGACATTGTTGATTGACAAATTCCTTGTGAATTACCTTTCTCCCTAGGTAAACCATGACACCATCCTATCTGCTTCTCTTCTAACAGACACTCTGCTCACTCCCTCTCCCTTCCCTTAGCTGCATCCTCTTTTTCATCTTGCTCAGAAAATGTGGTGTTGCTTGCCCTCTTCTCTACACACTCCTATTTCTTAGAGGCATAAAGCCTGACAACCGTCACCTATTTGTTTGCGTTCAGGCACTCACATGATCATTCATTTATACAGTACCCAATTTTTCGCTGCTCTTACAAGAAAGGCACTAAGCAAGGTAGTGAAACCTCCTGCTCTCAAGAAGATGACAACCCAAAACAAATATCCAGCTACCCCCTCTCACCTGATATGACCATATTAGTGATTTATCTGTTCTAATTGGTTGGTTTCTGTGTTGTATTAGTATTTTGACTATTAGCTCTGCCTAGGTAGGGTATATCACACAATCAAGAAAACATATCCAAAGTTGACTTCTTTCTTGTACTCTACATATTCAGTTTTATGGTTTAAAATTTCTTATTGATATCCAAAATATAAACAACTAGTTTTAACAAAATCTTGGTTTTAAAGGTTCAAGTCTCTCTCTCTCTCTCTTTTTTTTTTCCCAAAACTTGCATCACCAACACTGAGCTGGAAGGGACTTCAAAATTGGGCTGGTGTCTTATTTCACAAACGAGGAAGCATCCCTTAGCAGGAGGCTGTGACTTGCCTGGTCACGCAGTTGACTAGAACTCAGATCTTCCAATTCTAAGTTCAGTGTGTCAGCAATTTTGAGGATTTGGAGGTATTTTTCAATTTCCTACCAGCTGCCCTGGCATGCAGACACAGTATTACGATTCTTTAGAGGGGTGTTGTAGTGCATTATAAAGAATATGTGAAGACCACATGTACGAACAAGTGCATCATTTGTAATGGTCAGAAGGATAGAATAACTGCAGTGCTATTCTCAGGCCAGACCTTATTCTGCCACATGTTTAAATAGTGCCATTTTATTTGCCCTTCCCACATGGCACTTCAGCAAGGCCGTAGCTATTGTCAAATTAGCTGTCATGACAACGGTATGCCTGGATTCCTCAGGGATAGTACTGTTTCAAACAGTATGTCCCAGCAAGTTTTAATATTCAGGCATCCAGAGACATGTTCCAAATTGTTTTGCACACACACACACACACACACACACTCACACACACACACACTCACACATACTCACACATACTCACACACTCGAGATACAAATGTCCTTTGCCAGATCTTGTGTCTTGATATTTGCCTAACAGTATATGGCCACTGGACCGATTAGAAACATAGCAGAGAACAAGAGGCAGAAACACTGACAACAAAAAAGTGACAGCTGACAGTCTGATAGTGAGGGAGGAGGCAAAAAAATTTAAAAAGAGAGAGAGAGAAACCACGGCAGTGAGGGCCCTTCTGTGTAGTGGAGAACTACTTGGCACATATCAACATTATTATGACAGTAGGGGCCAATAACGGACATTAGTAATGAAAATTCTGAAACCTCAGCGAAAAATGTCATTGTTTTCCATATCTTTTGTTTCAAAATGCCAGGAGGTATATCATAGACTTAACATTTCCACTGAAAATGGTTAAAATATCTTAATGGTATCTTAAGATAATAATAGTGTAATAATAATACTAGTAATAGGGAGAAGTCTTTTTGCTTCTTTAAGGTTACTTTTTTCATTTGTATTATCTATTGCAATCTTCAAATGAATCCAATGAAACAGGTGTTCTGCTAACCATTGTCACTCAGGCTAATAGTGGAGAATACAAAAGACTAAAACAACACTAGGAAAACACAATAGACTGTGGGAATGGCTCCCTCTCATGTGTCCCCAGACGTGTGGTGTCCACACTCATCTGTGGACTCCCAGGGCTGCTGGGTCTCTGGGACAACATCCCTGCTGGACTCCACTGTTTCTGGGGTCCTTGCTTGCTGACCCCAAGATAATCCACTACAAAATATTCCTATATTGTCTGATTGGGACAACTTGGCCATTTCTACTCCCCAACCCAGGAGACATAACCCCCTATCTCTCCTGCCCTCAGTGTCTTCCCGAAACCTCCACGACACAGGTTCTGTCTGACTTTACATGATTAGATTTCCCTCCCTCTTCTGACATCCAAACCATGTGGAGTGGGCAGGTGAAGGCAAAAGCAAACAGGTCCTAATGCAAGAAACTGTCCAAGTTCCCCACCTAGGGCCTCCATGTCACCCTTTCACCTAACATCTGCGCTCTGCCCCACCTCTCTCTCCCTCTGTTCTGCTTGGGCTGTTGAGGGATGACCTTTGCTCTTTCCTGGATCAAGGGTCATATTCACCAGGCTGGCTGTCAACTCTGATGTGTGCAGTCGTCTGCCATTTCTATCAAACTCCTCTTGCAAATTAGACTCCTGAGTGGGCCTGGCCAATTAGCCCTCTAGACAGACCAAGATACGTTTGACCCTGAAAGGATCAGACTTCAGCTTTTTACAAGGGACATCTTTTGTGAGCCATGGTGAATCCTCTTGAACCCATCTTGTTGCAGCCATTGATAGTGAAGAGTCGTGAGCAGATTTCAACCAGCTTCCTGCAGGTGCAAGGAGACAGCACTTTTCCCTAAGCCCACAGAGAAATACTTCCCTTCAGACTATTCCGAGATGGATTTCATGCAATTCCTTGGAAGCTCCAAACCGCTTCAGCATCAGTTCCCTGTGGCGATGGCCAACTGGATAACACCTCCATGAATGGGTTGCCCTCCCTCTCATTCCACTGTCCCTCCTTCCTGAGATCATGTCCCAGATAGACCACCATGCCTGCAAGCCTTTTGTTCAAAACTTTGATCTTTATGGCTGGGTGGTTGGGGGGGATGTGTAGGGAGGAGGAACTGGAGCTCAGACCAAGACAGTTTTGCTTTCTTGCTCCAGGTGAAAAATAACAATAAAAAAAAAAAGAGGCAATCTTTATTGAGCGCTTACCATGTGCCAAACACAGTTCAAAACACTTGGCACGCTCTAACAAATTTAATGCAATATGTGGCTTTTACAAATGAGCAAAGGGAGACTGTGTTGACAAGACTTGTCCTGAGTACCTCAGATGGAGGAATGAGGGCGTGAAGCTGGTTAGGTCTTCTGAACCTAGATTCAGAGTTCTTGCCATTGCATGAGGGTCAGTTTCCAGCTCTTTGGAAACCTTGGGGAGGCAGACAGCTCATTTCTTAACAGCTGAAGACCATGCTAGTGTAAACAACGTTTGGGACAGTTGCTTAGATTTCGGGGTATCTGTCATCTCCTGTCCACTTAAGCTGGTCAGAGGTAACATGCTCTGTCTTGCTCTGGTTTAGGGTGTACCAAGTCCCAGTGTAGAGAACCTCATTCGTGAGGTCACCAGGACCGGCATGCCTTTATCCCTCCAGGAGAGGGAAAGATGCTCCCATGGCTTGGTGGACCCTCAGTGGCCAGCAGCCTTGATTGTCCATGTCACACGAGTGTTGGCCTCAATCTCTCTCTCTCTCTCTCACACACACACACACACACACACATCGTACATACATACACATACACCTCCCTAGAACTACAAATGGGAATAAATTCCATCCTATGTGTTATAAGGCCTAATTGAGCTGCAAAATTGCCTTTGGAAATGAAGGCTCCAGGAAACCCTCCCCTCAAATGCAACTCAGCAGACAGGCCCGCCCCTTCAGAGACTGACTTGACATCTTTCATGAACCTCAGCCTAGCCCTTCACGCCTCACAGGTTCCAGTGCTTCGTGTTGGATGAAGCCCACATCCCCCAAAGCTGTCTCACACCTCCACTCAAAAAAAAGCAGCTGGCCATGCCACTGGCCGGTTTATGGTACAATAGCTTTCTTGCAGCATGCTTATAAATATTTATAGCACCGAGTGAGCAGTAATGGGCTGCTATTCAAACACACCTGCTGGCGAAGAAAGAAATAAAAAAGAAAAGGAAAAAACACTACACACACATATTTATGCTCACTATATGAAGGTCATTTTGGCATTTAGACCAAGAAAGCGTCTGCACAAAACTAACCAAACAATCGCTGCTTTCCCAAGGTCTGTGGTCCAGGCATGCAGTGTTTGCTGTGAGGATGCAGGGCAAGGACTCATTTTGTTTTCAAATGTTGCTTCCCCCCAGATAATGAACATATTTTTTGAACTACGTAGGGAAATACTGAACTGTACACAGGATAAGAAAAATATTACCTATATATCTTAACTCCCAGAGGTAATAGTGATAACATTTTGGAATTTTTCTATCTATGCACTAAGAAATCTATACTCTATGTGCTTTTTTGAGCCCTGTTTTATTACAGTTAATACGGTATCTTTAAAGAGTTTAAAAATCTTTTCTAATTTGAGAGTTGAAAATGATATTTTCTTGTTCCAATTTGCATTGATTTGATTATTGAGGGTTGCATATTAAGTCAGTCAATACAAATATATCCCGGTGCTGCTGAGTGTAAAGTCCCTGGCATGGGTAATGGGGATGGGAAGATGTGAACTGGGCAGATCCTTCCCCTCAGAGGTTTACTGTCTGGTGGAATAGAAAAGGATCTTCTCTCTCCGATATATTATTTCTTCTTTTGTGACCTGTGTATTCAGATCTTTTAATAGTTTGGCTTTTGATTAAATGAGGGAGGCAACATATTAGCAAGAGATATTTTATTTCTCTCCTCTGTCCTACCATCAAACCAACTTTCAGAATAAAGAATGGCATGTACAATATTGCTTGTGAGTTTTCTTTCAAAGAATTTGGAAAACACTGCCTCTGGGAGGGCTGAGAGCAATTCCGTCAGCTGTCTTAACATGGGCAAGAGGGAGTTCAGGTTAAATCAGAGGAGATGGAGAGCAAGCTAAATGACTGATTCAAAAAGCATATGTGTTTGTGTATAAAAAAATATACACATACGTATATACATATGTGTGTGTATATATATATATATATATATTCTGTACATGCCATGTTAAACCCTTACAATTCATGGGAATAGCTTTAGTAGTATGGCAAGTAAGTATGCTTCAAATTGCCTTTTTTTTGACATTTTATTTATTTGTTTATTTATTTATTTAACATCTTTACTGGAGTATAATTGCTTTACAATGGTGTGTCAGTTTCTGCTGTATAACAAAATGATTCAGCTATACATATACATATATCCCCATATCTCCTCCCTCTTGCGTCTCCCTCCCACCCTCCCTATCCCACCCCTCTAGGTGGTCACAAAGCACCGAGCTGATCTCCCTGTGCTATGTGGCTGCTTCCCACTAGCTGTCTTACGTTTGGTAGTGTATATATGAACATGCCACTCTTTCATTTCGTTCCAGCTTACCTTTCCCCCTCCCCATGTCCTCAAGTCCAATCTCTATGTATATGTCTTTATTCCTGTCCTGCCCCTAGGTTCTTCAGAACGAGTTTTTTTTTTCAGATTCCATATATATATATGTTTTCTCTTTCTGACTTACTTCACTCTGTATGACAGACTCTATGTCCATCCACCTCACTAAAAATAACTCAATTTCATTTCTTTTTATGGCTGAGTAATATTCCATTGTATATATGTGCCACATCTTCTTTATCCATTCACCTGTAGATGGACACTTAGGATGGTTCCATGTCCTGGCTATTGTAAATAGAGCTGCAATGAACATTGTGGTACATGACTCCTTTAGAATTATGGTTTTCTCAGGGTATATGCCCAGTAGTGGTGATTGCTGGGTCATATGGTAGTTCTATTTTTAGTTTTTTAAGGAACCTCCATACTGTTCTCCATAGTGGTTGTATCAATTTACATTCCCACCAACAGTGCAAGAGGGTTCCCTTTTCTCCACACCCTCTCCAGCATTTATTGTTTGTAGACTTATTGATGCTGGCCATTCTGACTGGTGTGAGGTGATACCTCAATGTAGTTTTGATTTGCATTTCTCTAATGATTAGTGATGTTGAGCACCCTTTTGTGTGTTTGTTGGCAATCTGTATATCTTCTTTGGAGCAATGTCTATTTAGGTCTTCTGCCCATTTTCTGATAGGGTTGTTTGTTTTTTTGATATTGAGTTGCATGAGCTGCTTGTAAATTTTGGGGATTAATCCTTTGTCAGTTGCTTCATTTGCAAATATTTTCTCCCATTCTGAGGGCTTTTTGTCTTTCTTTATGTTTTCCTTTGCTGTGCAAAATCTTTTCAGTTTCATTAGGCCCCATTTGTTTATTTTTGTTTTTATGTCCATTTCTCTAGGAGCTGGGTCAAAAAGGATCTTGCTGTGATTTATGTCATAGAGTGTTCTGCCTATGTTTTCCTCTAAGAGTTTTATAGTGTCTCGCCTTACATTTATCTCTTTAATCCATATTGAGTTTGTTTTTGTGTATAGTGTTAGGGAGTGTTCTAATTTCATTCTTTTACATGTAGCTGTCCGGTTTTCCCAGCACCACTTAATGAAGAAGCTGTCTTTTCTCCATTGTATATTCTTGCCTCCTTTATCAAAGATAAGGTGACCATATGTGCATGGGTTTATCTCTGGGCTTTCTATCCTGTTCCATTGATCTATATTTCTCTTTTTGTGCCAGTACCATACTGTCTTGATTACTGTAGCTTTGTAGTATAGTCTGAAGTCCAGGAGCCTGATTCCTCCAGCTCCATTTTTCTTTCTCAAGATTGCTTTGGCTATCCTGGGTCTTTTGTGTTTCCATACAAATTGTGAAATTTTTTGTTCTTCTTCTGTGAAAAATGCCATTGGTATTTTGATAGGGATTGCATTGATTTTATAGATTGCTTTGGGTAGTATAGTCGTTTTCACAATGTTGATTCTTCCAATCCAAGAACATGGTATATCTCTCCAGCTCTTTGTATCATCTTTAATTTCTTTCATGAGTGTCTTATAGTTTTCTGCATACAGGTCTTTTGTCTCCTTAGGCAGGTTTATTCCTAGATATTTTATTCTTTTTGCTGCAGTGGTAAATGGGAGTGTTTCCTTAATTTCTCTTTCTGATATTTCATCATTAGTGTATAGGAATGCAAGAGGTTTCTGTGCATTAATTTTGTATCCTGCTAGTTTACCAAATTCATTGATTAGCTCTAGTAGTTTTCTGGTAGCATCTTTAGGATTCTCTATGTATAGTATCATGTCATCTGCAAACAGTGACAGCTTTACTTCTTCTTTTCTGATTTGGATTCCTTTTATTTCTTTTTCGTCTCTGATTGCTGTGGCTAAACCTTCCAAAACTATGTTGAATAATAGTGGTGAGAGTGGCCAACCTTGTCTTGTTCCTGATCTTAGAGGAAATGGTTTCAGTTTTTCACCATTGAGAATGATGTTGGCTGTGGGTTTGTCACATATGGCCTTTATTATGTTGAGGTAGGTTCCCTCTTTGCCTACTTTCTGGAGGGTTTTTATCATAAATGGGTGTTGAATTTTGTCAAAAGCTTGTTCTGCATCTTTTACGATGATCATATGGTTTTTCTCCTTCAATTTGTTAATATGGTTTATCACATTGGTTTGTGTATATTGAAGAATCCTTGCATTCCTGGGATAAAGCGCACTTGATCATGGTGTATGATCCTTTTAATGTTCAGTTGGATTCTGCTTGCTAGTATTTTGTTGAGGATTTTTGCGTCTATGTTCATCAGTGATATTGGTCTGTAGTTTTCTTTTTTTGTGACATCTTTGTCTGCTTTTGGTATCAGGGTGATGGTGGCCTCACAGAATGATTTTGGGAGTGTTCCTCCCTCTGCTATATTTTGGAAGCGTTTGAGAAGGATAGGTTTTAGCTCTTCTCTAAATGTTTGATAGAATTCGCCTGTGAAGCCTTCTGGTCCTGGGCTTTTGTTTGTTGGAAGATTTTTAATTACTGTCTCAATTTCAGTGCTTGTGATTGGTCTGTTTATATTTCTTCCTGGTTCAGTCATGGAAGGTTGTGCTTTTCTAAGAATTTGTCCATTTCTTCCAGGTTGTCCATTTTATTGGTGTATAGTTGCTTGTAGTAATCTCTCATGATCCTTTGTATTTCTGCAGTGTCAGTTGTTACTGCTCCTTTTTCATTTCTAATTCTATTGATTTGAGTCGTCTCCCTTTTTTTCATGATGAGTCTGGGTAATAGTTTATCAATTTTGTTTATCCTCTCAAAGAGCTAGGTTTTAGTTTTACTGATCTTTGCTACTGTTTCCTTCATTTCTTTTTCATTTATTTCTGATCTGATCTTTATGATTTCTTTTCTTCTGCCAACTTGTGGTTTTTTTGTTCTTCCTTCTCTAATTTGCTTTAGGTGTAAGGTTAGGTTGTTTATTTGAGATGTTTCTTGTTTCTTGAGGTAGGATTGTATTGTTATAAACTTCCCTCTTAGAACTGCTTTTGCTGCATCCCATAGTTTTGGGTCATCGTGTTTTCATTGTCATTTGTTTCTAGGTGTTTTCTGATTTCCTCTTTGATTTCTTCAGTGATCTCTTGGTTATTTAGTAGTGTATTGTTTAGCCTCCATGTGTTTGTAGTTTTTACAGATTTTTTCCTGTAAAAATCTGACATGTAGTCTCATAGCATTGTGGTCAGAAAAGATACTTGATTCAATTTCAATTTTCTTAAGTTTACCAAGGCTTGATTTGTGACCCAAGATATGATCTATCCTGGAGAATGTTCCATGAGCACTTGAGAAAAAAGTGTATTCTGTTGTTTTTGGATGGACTGTCCTATAAATATCAATTAAGTCCATCTTGTTTAATGTACCATTTAAAGCTTGTGTTTCCGTATTTATTTTCATTTTGGATGATCTGTCCATTGGTGAAAGTGGGTTGTTAAAGTCCCCTACTATGATTTCCCCATTTATGGCTGTTAGCATTTGCCTTATGTGTTGAGGTGCTCCTATGTTTGGTGCATAAGTATTTACAGTTGTTATATCTTCTTCTTGGATTGGTCCCTTAATCATTATGTAGTGTCCTTCTTTGTGTCTTGTAATAGTCTTTATTTTAAAGTCATTTTGTCTGATGTGAGAATTGCTACTCCAGCTTTCTTTTGATTTCCCTTTGCATGGAATATCTTTTTCCATCCCCTCGCTTTCAGTCTGTATGTGTCCCTCAGTCTGAAGTGGGTCTCTTGTAGACAGCATATATATGGGTCTTGTTTTTGTATCCATTCAGCCAGTCTGTGTCTTTTGGTGGGAGCATTTAATCCATTTACATTTAAGGTAATTATCGATATATATGTTCCTATTCCCATTTTCTTAAATATTTTGGGTTTGTTATTGTAGGTGTTTTCCTTCTCTTGTGTTTCTTGCCTAGAGAAGTTCCTTTAGCATTTGTTGTAAAACTGGTTTGGTGGTTCTGAAATCTCTCAGCTTTTGCTTGTCTGTAAAGGTTTTAATTTCTCCATCAAATCTGAATGAGATCCTTGCTGGGTAGAGTAACCTTGGTTGTAGGTTTTTCTCCTTCATGACTTTAAGTATATCCTGCCACTCCCTTCTGGCTTGCAGAGTTTCTGCTGAAAGATCAGCTGTTAACCTTATGGGGATTCCCTTGTGTGTTATTTGTTGTTTTTCCCTTGCTGCTTTTAATATGTTTTCTTTATATTTAATTTTGGATAGTTTGATTAATATGTGTCTTGGCATGTTTCTCCTTGGGTTTATCCTGTATGGGACTCTCTGTGCTTCCAGGACTTGATTAACTATTTCCTTTCCCATATTAGGGAAGTTTTCAACTATAATCTCTTCAAATATTTTCTCAGTCCCTTTCTTTTTCTCTTCTTCTGGGACCCCTATAATTCGAATGTTGGTGCATTTAATGTTGTCCCAGAGGTCTCTGAGACTGTCCTCAGTTCTTTTCATTCTTTTTTCTTTATTCTGCTCTGCAGTAGTTATTTCCACTATTTTATCTTCCAGGTCACTTATCCGTTCTTCTGCCTCAGTTATTCTGCTATTGATCCTGTCTAGAGTATTTTTAATTTCGTTTATTGTGTTTTTCATCGTTGCTTGGTTCCTCTTTAGTTCTTCTACGTCCTTGTTAAATGTTTCTTGCATTTTATCTATTCTATTTCCAAGATTTTGGATCATCTTTACTATCATTATTCTGAATTCTTTTTCAGGTAGACTGCCTATTTCCTCTTCATTTGTTAGGTCTGGTGTGTTTTGACCCTGCTCCTTCACCTACTGTGTGTTTTTTTGTCTTCTCATTTTGCTTATCTTACTGTGGTTGGGGTCTCCTTTTCACAGGCTGCAGGTTTGTAGTTCCCGTTGTTTTTGGTATCTGTCCCCAGTGGCTAAGGTTGGTTCAGTGGGTTGTGTAGGCTTCCTGGTGGAGGGGACTAGTGCCTGTGTTCTGGTGGATGAGGTTGGACCTTGTCTTTCTGGTGGGCACGTCCACGTCTGGTGGTGTGTTTTGGGGTGTCTGTGGCCTTATTATGATTTTAGGCAGCCTCTCTGCTAATGGATGGGGCTGTGTTCCTGTCTTGCTAGTTGTTTGGCATAGGGTGTCCAGCACTGTAGCCTGCTAGTCATTGAGTGGAGCTGGGTCTTATCATTGAGATGGAGATCTCTGGGAGAGCTTTCGCCGTTTGATATTACCTGGAGCCGGGAGGTCTCTGAGGGACCAATGTCCTGAACTCGGCTCTCCCACCTCAGAAGCATAGGCCTGACACCCGGCTGGAGCACCAAGACCCTGTCAGCCACACAACTCAGAAGAAAAGGGAGAAAGAAAGAAAGAAAGAAAAAATAAATATATAAAATTAAATTAAATTAAATTAAAAAGTTATTAAAATAAAAAATAAAGTTATTAAAAATAAAAAAATTAAAAGTAATAAAAAAGAAAGAAAGAAGAGAGCAACTGAACCAAAAACAAATCCACTAATGATAACAAGCACTAAAAACTATAGTAAAAAAAAAAAAGAAAACGGACAGACAGAACCCTAGGACAAATGGTAAAAGCAAAGCTGTGCACACAAAATCACACAAAGAAGCATACACATACACACTCACAAAAAAGAGAAAAAGGAAAAAGAAATACATATATTTATTAAAAAAAAGAGAGCAACCAAGCCAATAAACAAATGTACCAATGATAATAAACTCTAAATACTAAACTAAGATAAACATAAACCCAGAAACAAATTAGATGCAGAAAGCAAACCCCAAGTCTACCGTTGCTCCCAAAGTCCACGGCCTCAATTTTGGGATGATTCATTGTCTATTCAGGTATTCCAGAGATTCAGGGTATATCAAGCTGATTGTGGAGATTTAATCCGCTGCTCCTGAGGCTGCTGGGAGAGATTTCCCTTTCTCTTCTTTGTTTGCACAGCTCCTGGGGTTCAGCTTTGGATTTGGCCCCGCCTCTGTGTGTAGGTCACCTGAGGGCATCTGTTCCCGCTCAGACAGGTCGGTGTTAAAAGACCAGCTGATTCGGCAGCTCTGGCTCACTCAGGCCGGGGGGGGGGGGGGGGGGGGGGGTGGGGGGGGGCTGGGGTGGGGCTGTATGGAATGCGAGGCTAGCCTGACAGTGGCAGAGGCCGGCGTGATGTTGCAGCAGCCTGAGGCACGCTGTGTGTTCTCCCGGGGAAGTTGTCCCTGGATCACGGGACCCTGGCAGTGGCAGGCTGCACAGGCTCCCGGGAGGGGAGGTGTGGAGAGTGACCTGGGCTCGCACACAGGCTTCTTGGTGGCAGCAGCAGCCTTAGTGTTTCATGCCCGTCTCTGGTGGCTGCGCTGATAGCCGCAGCTCACGCCCATCTCTGGAGCTCGTTTAGGTGGCGCTCTGAATCCCTTTTCCTTGCGCATCCCAAAACAATGGTCTCTTGCCTCTAAGGCAGCTCCACACTTTTTCCCGGACTCCCTGCCGGTTAGCTGTGGCGCACTAGCTCCTTTCAGGTTGTGTTCACGTGGCCAACCCCAGTCCTCTCACTGGGGTCTGACCTCCGAAGCCAGAGCCTCAGCTCCCAGCCCCCACCCGCCCTGGCGGGTGAGCAGACAAGCCTCTCGGGCTGGTGAGTGCTGGTTGGCATCGATCCTCTGTGTGGGAATCTCTCCGCTTTGCCCTCCGCACCCCTGTTGCTTCACTCTCCTCCGTGGCTCCGAAGCTTCCCCCCTACCACCCCCTATCTCCGCCAGTGAAGGGGCTTCCTAGTGTGTGGAAACCTTTCCTCCTTCACAGTTCCCTCCCAGAGGTGCAGGTCCTGCCCCTATTCTTTTGTCTGTGTCTTTTCTTTTTTCTTTTGCCCTACCCAGGTACGTGGAGAGTTTCTTGCCTTTTGGCAAGTCTGAGGTCTTCTGCCAGCATTCAGTAGGTGTTCTGTAGGAGTTGTTCCACATGTAGATGTATTTCTGATGTATTTGTGGGGAGGAAGGTGATCTCCACGTCTTACTCCTCTGCCATCTTGAAGGTCTCTCCAAATTGCCTTTTGTTTAATGTTTTCCTGTGGATTTCTGGGCAGCTGCTGTGATGTCTTCTGCATTTAAATAGTAAAGTGTTATAAACATTAAAGAACAAAGCCTCACTGAGTACATGCCAGTGTACTCATGTCAGACTTAGAGACTGAGTCCAGAGAAACTCAGAGATAGAACAGAGGTGCTGTATCTATTCCTCAATGACCCAAGAACTGGACCAGTGCTCACGCTAAACTGGGTGGTTTCAATACTGTCCACCAGGCAGGGGTCATCCACAGTTACTGACACTGTGCAGAAAGGCTTGATGTGGGGTAGACGTTTGTGTGGTGCCTATGAAACACTCCACACATAACTTGTGGTTCATATGGGAAGCTTTACAAAGGGAGTATCTGGCTGTCACAGAGTGATTAAACTCAGCATCACTAAGAGTAGGTCAGCCAAACATTACATGCCTCCTCATGTGACGTGAAGTGAAATTCAGCACCTCCTGTGAACTTGCTTAAAATATGTATTCTGAAATTAATTAAGCCTTTAACTCTACACTCCACATTGCAGGAAATACAGGGAAAAGGAAACACGTTAAACAACACGATGAGAAGACAATCAGCCAAATCCAGAAAGTGGGATGTTTGTACAAGAAAAAAAAAATACCCTGGTCTCTTCATCAAGGATAAGGAGGAAGTAACTATTCTAGATTAAAGAAATTTAACAGACTTAATTATCAAATATAATGCATGCTTCCTGATTAGAGTCTGATATTTAAGACTCCTAAACTATACAAGACATTTTGGGAACAAGTAGGGACATTTGAATGCTATCTTATTGCTATATGACAGTAGAAAAAAATTTGTTAATTTTATTAGGTGTGAAAATAGTTTTGTGGGTGTGTTGGAAACGATCCTTGTTTTGGGAGATGCGTGATGGACTGTTTAAAGATAAAATGTCACCATGGTTTATTAAAAATGTAAATAGATAAATGTAGATAGATAGATAATAGCTAGGAGTGATAGGTAGATAAATAGATCATAAAATGATTTACAGGTAGGTAGAGATAGATTGATAGATATGAAGACAGAAAGATAAGAAGGTAGATGAAGCAAATGTAGAAAAATATTATATATGTTGAATCTTTCTAGATATATAAGTAGTCATGATACTATAATTTCTGCTTTTCTATGTATTTACAAATTTCCATAATTCAGAGATTTTAAAAAGTGCTGTCTCTGTCAGGTGACCTCAAAATCCCTAGGGAAAGGGGAAAGAGAATTTCATTGCTGTTAAATTTCTTTTATGCCAAAATGGAAGCACAGAGAGTTAATTCAGGTCACTTATTCAGAGATTTAGAAACAAGGTTTAGTCATGGATTTTCCCGGATGTCACAGGAAGTCTAGCATTGGGATGAAACTTTACAATCTTTCTGACAGTTCTCATCTATGTTTTTCTCCCCCAAATATTTCACTGCTTGTGTTCATTTTCTTCATCGTGGTGTATTGAAGTAGATAGTGCATTTGATGTAGAGTGAGAAGTTGTAGGTTTGGATTCGGGTCTGTTACTTCTAGCTGCTAGGCCTGGGGCAGATTATTTCATCTCTTCATCTTCACTTTCTTAAACCATAAAATTTGAATATTAAACATATTTGCTTCACAGAATTACTGTGAGGCTAGGAGAATGTTTCAAAGAATCTACAGGTGTATTGTTACACCTGTAGGGGTGAAACGTGTCCTCCCCAATCCCTAATTCATGTGCTGAAGCCTGAAACCCAGGACCTTAGAATGTAACTGTACTTGCAGTCAGGGCCTTTAAAGAGGTAAAATAGATGGTTAGTGGGAAGCAGCCACATAGCACAGGGAGATCAGCTCGGTGCTTTGCGAGGACCTAGCGGGGTGGGATGGGAGGGTGGGAGGGAGGCTCAAGAGGGAGGGGATATGGGGATATATGTATATGTATAGCTGATTCACTTTGTTGTACGACAGAAACTAACACAGCATTGTAAAGCAATTATACTCCAATAAAGATCTATTAAAAAAAAAGAGGTGATTAATTTAAAATGGGGGGGTGGGGCGCTTAATCCAATCTGACCGGTGTCCTTATAAGAAGAGGGAATTTGGACAGTGAGAGATTCCAGGAGTACACCTGCACACAGGAAAGACCATGTGAGGACCCAGTGGGACCATGAGCATCCATAAGTCAGTGAGACAGGTCTCAGAAGAAAGTAACCTTGTGACACTTGATCTTGGGCTTCTAGCCTCCAGAACAGTAAGAAAATTAATTTCTGTGCTTTAAGCCACCCAGTCTGTTACATTTTGTTCCTAATCAAACTGCTGTGTGATGCTCTCTCTTTTTTTTTTGGCCTTGCCTCAGGGGTTGCGGGATCTTAGTTCCCCAACCAGGGAAGCACGGAGTCCTAACCACTGGACCGCCAGGCAAGTCCCTGCTGTGTAATGCTCTTACCTTCTAGGATCAGTGTTTTTTCCCTTGGTCTCTGATACAGTTCTGTCCTGGACCCTATCTATCCTTCTAGCAGCCTTATCTCAAAGAATCCTTCTGTGACATGTGGGTACCCCTCAGGGATTTCATTTCTTACTGAAAGTACTTTTCAGTTTGTCAATCAGTCATTCAAAAAAATTTAATGATCTCCTACTATGTGTCAAACTATTATAGACACTTGAATACTTAAAAGAAGAGAAACCAAAATCAATGCCAAATTAATCTTCAGCCGTTAAGCAGAAAGGTTGTTGAAGGGGTTCCCCGCTAAGCATTTTTGGAAAAAAAATAATTTCCATGAATTCTCACAGTCCTTCTCTCCCTCATTCAAATGATTCTACTGTCATCACCTTTGAAACTTTGTATAATCTTATTTGGAGTGTGATTGGTTGGGGGATGGATCAGTTAATAAGTCATCCAATCAACAGATATTAATTCATGTCCTTTGTGAAACAACAACATTAGAGAAGAATGTGTAAGGCATGGAGTTTGCCCTCAGGGAACTTAAACAAATTTTTAAAAGCTGCACAACAGGAAGGCAAGGAGATATGGCAAGGCAAGATGTGATTAATCACCACATGAGTGAATGGATGGTGTAAGGGATATTGTGGTTCCATATTAACAGGAGGGTGGTGGGGACAGTGGTGCTGCCAGTGACAAGAGGAAAGGGAGAGAAAGAACGAGAGAAAGAAGAGAGGGAGCAGGAGTCGAGTCATAAAAACTTGGGGAAATCAAGTAAAATGCAGCAGAGAGGTAACCAACCAAATGGATGGTGCTAAATATATACATGCATTTCAAAGCCGCGATGACTAATAAAGGAAAATACAAATGAAGTGGGACCAATTTAAAAACAAATTAAGGCCAGCGTGGCCCAGAGTGAGAAAGAACGTAGGATAGGAATTTATACTTGTCATAGGAACCAGAACCAGCCCTGGAGGGAAAGATCATTGGAGGGCAGGAGTGGTTGAAAATAAAATTTCAAATATGCATCCTTATTTAGCTTTGCCTAAGACGTGAGAAGGAAAGGCTTCTGGAGAGGACTGACAGAATTGCCACAATGTGCAGAGCTTAAGCCACCATTTTGGCTTAGGAGAATAGCTCTTTCTTAAAAAGAATGATAGGAACGGTTTGTCAGTGGCTTATGATTCTGGATCCAAATTGGAAATTAGAAATGGTCCATTGTTATTACTATTCGCATAGTTGTAGACTATCAGAGCTGTGTGGTGATTTGGTTGACAGTTCGGCATTAGAGCTGTCAGAAAAAAGGATGGACTTTGCTGGGGTCTTGTTAGACCACATGGGGCAATGGAAGCTGAATCCAGAGCACAAATCATTCCTGGCCTTGGGGATGTTCCTACAAAAGGAGAAGGGAAGCTCCAGGGTGACAGGGGAGTATCCTGGGATGAGAGCCGCTGGGCTGGGAATCTCACACACCAAGGAGATGCCTTCCCACTCTTCTCCTCTCTCTCTCTCTCTCTCTCTCTCTCTCTTCCTCTCTCTCTGCCTCAATAGTGATCCCTCCTTTTCATTTCTTTTTAACCCCAGTTTCACTCTCCTCTCTACAGCTTGGTTTCCTCAGTCTACTCTTGTTTCCTGCTCCGTAAATCATCAATATGTGCAGGACTTTGCTTTCCTTGGTGCAGACACAGCCCTAACTCTATATAACCCTGAGACTGGGGTCTCCACAGCTGGGCCAGTGGATTCCCTGACGACCTAATTGCAAATCCCTAGGCAAATACAGTGCTGTTACAGCTCGTGTCAAGTTTCAGGTTAAAGTCTGCTTGTGAGACAAAAGCTGGACTTGAACATGTCTTTGGAAGCACTACACTGGAAACTGACACCATCACTTTTCAGTATGTCAGATCCAGCCACGGTTTCTTCTAAGAACTGGATTAGATTATGGTTTCTTTGAGTACGAGATGAAGTTGTTGATTTGCCTTTTGGAGTCAAGCTTTATGAAACAGGAGCATTTTAAAGACAAGCATGACGCTTAGCTTGATTAGATACTCACACTCTCAGAGGCACTTAGGAAACAGCACAGACCAGGGGATAGTAGATTCCTATCAACCATCTCAAGGCTACTGTAGCCATAGCTCCTCAATGTATGGAATGGTGCTAGGACTCCTTCGTGCTATGAAAGTGATTTGTCTCTATGTCTGTCTCTCCCTGCACCATCATGTTCATATCTGAATTCTGCAGTGTGACGTGAGTCCATTTCAAAGGGCCCCCTCCCACTCAGGTGTCTACCTGTGACTTGAGCAAAATGGGGATGAACGGTATGAGGCAGGCAAACTGCTCAGCAGGGCCTCTGAGAGGGGCAGTCCAGAGAAGATGGTGGTGGGGACCTGACATAAACCTTCTAGAATGAATGAGTTTTCATCAGGGGACAATAAAGCCTGATTCTGCGGACACTGTGTGACTATTAGCAGATAGATCCCTCTGAGGGCGGTGGGTGGTAGGTTGGTGGATTATCCTATCCGTCCTTGTTCTTGAAGCAGAGAGACTCAGGGTGCTTCTTCCTGGCCTCTTCCTTACTCTCAGAGCCAGTTTCTTGGAATTCAATGAAATAGTTATTTGTAAGTTTGGAGTTGAACGAGAGCCTCACGTAAGGGTAAAGAGCACAGAAACCGTGAGTCCAGATGTTGAGGTTAGACAGTTGTGAGTCTTAATCCAAACCGTGCATATCAGCTGTGGCTTTGGACAAATTATTGAACTTTTATGGGCCTCAGACTCCTTACCTGTTAGATGAGCGTTGTAAGACTTACCATGCAGGGGTCTTGAAAGGATTAAATGAGGTAACGCCCAATCCCCGGCACATCATAAATGATGTGCGTGAGAGTTCATAAAGGCTTATTTGAGCGTGACTGTCTGTGATGTTCTTTGGAGAGTGAGGAAGAGGGCAGGAGAGAGACAGATGGCTCAGGAGCCTATGGGCAGGACCACCTTCATGGGCGTACATCCTGTGCAGTTTCACTGACCCTGTTCTCAGAAGAGCTCCACACTTGGTTCAATGCTCTGCTCTCACTGTCTAGAAATTTTTAATTTTTTAATGAAGTGTCCCACTTTTTCGTTTTGCACTGGGCCCTGCGAACTAGGTAGCTGTCTTGCCTGTGGGTGTTATGAGCTGTTACCGCCTGAATCCAGTGAGTGATCAAAGGAAAGGAAAGAGAGAATATAGTTAAGGAGGTTTCCAAGACCACCTTCAGGTTCTCTGATTCCCTTGAAGGGCTCACAGAAGCCAGCAAAGCCATTCTATTCATGGTCATGGTTTTCTACCACGAAAGGATACAGATTAAACTCAGCAGCAGAAAAAAAGAGCTTAGGAGAGGGTCCAAGAGAGACCCCTTGCAGAACTTCCAATTGTGCTTTCCCAGTGGAGTCATGCAGACGGTGCCTGCTTTTCCCAGCAATGATTGATGGTAACATGGGACCCAAGGCCCCCACCATAAATCACGTTGCTAGCATAGACTATTTGGCATGGCCCGAGTTTCCCAGATAAACAAAGACAGTCTTATCAGGCAGGACATTCCAAGAGCTTTGAGATTACTTCCCAGAAGCCAGTCAAGGGCCAAAGCATTCTTTGGGCAAGGTTAATACTTTACTGCACAGAGAGACCATCAGAAAATTTCAAAGGAAAATAAAGTGTGACTTAGTGAATGATGGAAAGAAAAAGAGCAGTGGGTGTAAGAGGAAAGCAGTGGTTCTCCAAGGACCCCAGGGAGCTTGAACACTGTGGCACAATGAACAGAAACTGGGAAACCAAGAGAGTTCTTCACTGTTTAAATAAAGCAAAACTGGCATTTATTGTAACTGTAACTGAAGGTATTACATTAAATCACAAATCAGTTATTAAGGATGGTATGACAAAGACTGTCCTTATGTTAACTGAGTGGGAGGCTTTGTGTGCTTACCTATTGCTCTGTCCTACTGTCCCTGGTAACTTGCTTGGAAGACTTGAATCAACCTCTCTGGGGTCTTACCCAGGTCTCCCATTTCTCACTAGCAACTTCCTACTACCTATTCTGTTTCGCAGCTTCCCACCACACGCTACTACACATGCGTGTGCACACAGAAACACACACATGTTCACACTCATACCCAAACTCTCACCTGGTTCACTGCCCAGGTTGACTGTATCCACGTGGGCAAATCTTCCTGCAAAATGCTCACAGGAGGCCATTCAACCTAAGATGTGTTTCCTCCTACCAATTGCCACCTTCTTCACCAAACCTGCCCCCAACACAACTTCAAATAAAATCTCTCTGGGCCTTGTCTACAGCAAATATTATTCACCCTTTCAACCTCCACAGCTGGGTGCGTCATATGTTGTTGGGACTTAATACACATGAAATAGTTTGAACAATTGACCCCTTATCGCCATTTATCAGAAGCAGCTTTCCTTACATTTTACTCTTCCCTTAAAAGGAAGGCCTGCCACCCAGGTCTGCTGGATTCTCTTAGCAAGAAAAGCAATGTCCCTGGAGATGATAAATGGTTCCAGAAGCTTCAGCCCTCACACGCCAGCTCCCCACTTTGTGATAATAGAGAAGTAGCCCATTAATTCAGCAGAGATACATTTCCTTTTGCAATGTCCTTGATTTTATTTTGCAGCGATTCCTCAAAATCACAGGTTAAAGGAGTGTGTTTGCTGTAGGTTGCCTTTATGCAAATTAAGAAGGGAAAAATTATTTGCTCTCTCTCTTCTTTGCCCCCTCAGACCCTCTTTCCTTTCCCTTTGGTGCTCCTGCCTACCCAAGTCCCCTCATCTGGGCCTCTCTTTAGCAGTCCAGCTTACAGTGTACTTGATGGACCCCTGTGTTTGGCATTGGTTCATGGAATTCAACTTTCCAAACACTTTGACATCATTCTCAAGGTCCCAGTGAGACAGATAGGGCAGGAGTCATCATCATCACGATCATCATGCTTTTTTTAATCCCAATCACTTTAAAGTTATAAAAACTGAGATCTAACTAATTTAAATGAAACAAACAGAATGCAAATTCAGACTTCTGATCCATTCTTTTTCATCAATCATTACTTTGGTCATTAATGCTGAGGGCAGGGCTGGCAGATATATGGCATTCTTGTTGGCACTTTCCATTCTGGTACCCACTGTAAGTATCCCAGTCTCTTGTTCCTTCCTGAAGAACCTAGAATAGCTTAGGAATACTTAGAATAGTGCTCTGGGCAATCATTACCCACTGAAGAGTGTTGGCGTGTGAATTAACACACAATTTCTATTCTTGTCTAAGGTAGTGACTTCCCAAGTGGTATTGGAAGAGAAAATTCCTGCAGAGCAAACGCCTTTGATATTTCATGGAATGACTCTTACTTGGAGGAGTTTCAGAGGCAAATGCAAGGGAACTAATTTTAAAGTGTGCCTGTGATTTGCCAAACTTTGTGTTAATCCACATGACAACTTGTTTGCAATGTCGTTTGTAATTTTCAGTTGAGGAAACCAAGTCAGCATTTAAGTCACTTTCCCAAACACAAAATAGTGCAAGAGACAGAGTCAGGATTAGACTCAGTCTGAGCCACAACTCTGCTACAGACGTGCCCTCACCCACCCTCCTCCCAGCCCTCCGACTGAACTCCTTTTCATCTTATTGTAATAGCATGTTTCTCAACATTAAAAGAGAATGGCTCTAGAAAAACTAAAGGGCAGAGAAAGGAGATAAATATGGGAATGATGCCAAGCTGTGCTGTGTGTGATCTTGTGTATAAAGGTACGAAACCAGCATTATGTCATTATTTTCACTAACTAAGTGTTTAAGCATTATTCTGTGGAAGTATGTAAAATTTATAACCTGTTTTTTCAATTCTTCTTCTATTTCCTTCAAGATACCCATGCATGTGTGTGTAACAATTTTTCTCTTGGATGCTCTGCGGTAAGCAGATCAGGATCAATGACTGTGACAGGAGCAGGATAAAAGAATATCAGAGGCTCGATAGGCCAGCCAGTATTGATTGAACACTTTTTGTGTATTTTTTATTGTTCTAGGAACTGTAGGACCACAGAGAGTGCAAGACAGTGTCACTTCTCTCTGAGACATTTTAATGAGATTAATTTCAAAGACCTTACTCTCTGATAGAGAAAAAAAATATCCACCCTAGGAAGGGAATAGCATCACAAAAAGTTAGGATTTGAAAGAGTCCTAACTTCATGTGACGTCATGTGACTTGCTGTTGCCTCCCTGGCTGAAGGGTTAAATAGATGAAATTGTGCTTATATAGCCCGACCAGCAGAGGCTCACACAGCCTTGTAATGGCACGTCTGTTCTCTGTGACTTCTACCCAATGACCGATTCTGCCATCGGGGCAGCTCAGAAAAACTCTCTTCCTTCTCGGAAGAGCTCCTGTTATATTTGAAGGCAGCTACCATTTCTTCCCTTAGCTACTTCTTTTCCCCTTGAAACCTCCATTCTTTTCCCATTGAAACCATTACTGCAGTCATGTTCCAGAACCTTCACTATCCTTTGTTTCGATTCCCTCTGCTTAGCCAGAGTCCTCCATAAATGTGATTGGCAGAAGCAAGCACGGTTCTCTAGGGGGGACTAACCTGGGCAGAAAATGCTTGTGTCATTTATTTCTAGCCCTGGACATTGTACGTCTTTCAGTGCAGACTAAATCTGTGTTAATATTTTAGCAGTTGCATAATGTTACTGGCATCTATTAAACATAGGCTTCCTAAGCTTCACCAAATTATTTTTGTAGGAATGGATGCCAAATTAGAGGCACTCTAGGGCAACTTTCAAGTATTTTTAAAGGAGTTAGTCACGAGACTTGAGTGCTAATTCTGATTCCAGTACTTTTTGGCTGTGAATCCTTGGGGAAGTTCCTACCTTTTAGTGGATTTCAAGTTAACATCCCTGTCAAATGAGGCAATTGAACTAGATGATTTTTCAAGTTCCTTATACTATGAAATTTCTGAGTCTGATCTATTACATCTTCTAAGAGAGCAATTGCTGTTTTGAACCTACGTGCAAAATTTCACACTTGTCCCATTTATTCCAGTATATTTTGCCCAGAGTTCCAGGCTTTTAAGACCTTTTTTTTTTTTTTTTTATTTTTTTATTTTTTTGGCTATGTTGGGTCTTCGGTTCATGCGAGGGCTTTCTCTAGTTGAGGCAAGTGGGGGCCACTCTTCATCGCGGTGCGGGGACCGCTCTTCATCGCGGTGCGCAGGCCTCTCACTATCGCGGCCCCTCCCGTCGCGGGGCACAGGCTCCAGACGCGCAGGCTCAGTAGTTGTGGCTCACGGGCCCAGCTGCTCCGTGGCATGTGGGATCTTCCCAGACCAGGGCTCGAACCCGTGTCCCCTGCATTAGCAGGCAGATTCTCAACCACTGCGCCACCAGGGAAGCCCCTTAAGACCTTTTTGACTTACAATCCTAGAACTGAGTGCATTAGCTTTTGTGTATTACAGTATTTTCTTAGGAGCAGATCAACCATTCAATAAGCTCTTTTAGACTATTGCCTGAACAGCTTGCTTCCCAACCTTGGTCCTGCTCAGCCTTGACTCCTCAACTCAGCCCAACTCCTTGCTACTGACACTCTCAGGTTTATGAGCTGGCAGTTTGCAGAATCCATGCTTTACTGCTTTGGAAAAATTAGGGTTAAAATGATGTCTGCCATCTCTAGGCATAGTTCCTCTCCTCTCTGTCCCTCAGAGATTGCTATCACATCTACAAATTCTTTTAGCACGTGTGATGGACACTTTGCCATGTAATTTTTGTCTGTCCAGTTTTCCATTCTTTCTTATTTTTGGAGAATTCCCCCACTGCACATACTGTTGGTAGATTGCAGTAACACCTTTCCCACGATGGAAGCCAAAGGAAAGAATGCTTTCCTCTCAGCACTGCCCTGCAGCCAGGGTAGAGGAACAGGGTAGGCCTGGCCCATCACATCCTTCTGTCGGGGCTTTGATTTTGGAGGAAGTGATACAAGGATGAAGGGTGCGTTCTAAGCAGCTGTGGGGCTTTCCCTGGGTGGCTAAAATTGTCGCAAGTTGGAGAGCAGCCTTACCTAATGGTTCACCCTCGAGCTCAGATGTTATAGTTCCTGCCTACAGACCCTCAAGAGTCACAGAGGTCTTGCCATTTTTCAACATTTTCATCCTCTCCGTTTTATGAAACTCCATATCGTTCCAATAGATTCTTCCCGTAATTAAGATAGCCCCAAATTGCTAACTGTTGTTTGCAACAAAGAACCCTGAGAATAACAGCACGGTAGACACTGGAGGATGTGATGATTGCCAAGACACTGCCTCCTAAGGACATCTCTCCCTGAAGAGATTGGTGAGCACAGAACACTGCCTATATCTGCATATCCCTTACCTGTGTAGTCCTGACCTGCTCCCTTTGTGAGCCTTGCTCAGATTTACCAATCCTAACTCAACCCATCTCTGGCTTTTTCTTCCTGTTCCCCATGTTTTGGACTGGTATACTCCTCCGTCTCTGTACCAGGGTTTGGATCCAACAACAGTCTCAGCATTGATTCAGAATTCTTCCAGACTCCTTGTTCTGTTTCACAGTTACTTTGCTTTCCAAGGAACAAGAATGTCTTAATTCTCCCTTTGGCCTGGATCAGGTCTCTCTGTAGTACTCCTTCCCTTGGCAATATCAGCAGCTTACACAATTTTAAATACTAACCCCTTGATTGTAACTCCCAAATTTACATCTCTGTGTGACTTCTACCCTGAATTCCAGACTCCTATTTCCAACTACCTCCTTGACATTTCTAATTAGATAGATGACTAATAGGCCTCTCACACTAAAATTAAGCACACGACCCCTCATCCTGCTCTGCCGTAGCTGCCTCTGCATCAGTTGATGGCTTATTTTTCTTCCATTTTCTCAGGCCAGACACCTTGGGATTATCCTTGTCTGTTCTTGTTCTCCTATACCCCACATCCGATCTCTCTGGAAATTTTGTTGGCTACATCTTCAAAATATATCCATAATCTAACTTGTAAACTTAATTTGATCCTCTTTGGAAAGACCATTAGCTTTATTTCAAAAGCCTGACAAGTTGATTACAAATTTGTTTGGCAAAACAGACAAGCACGGCACGCTCTTCTGAAAAAGAAGAACAATGAAGGAGTAGCCCAACAAGGTTTGAGAACACATTATAAAGCCTCTATAATGAAAACAATGGGAATTGGTGCATGAATAGCACAAAAGACCAATAAGACAGACTAGACAATCCAGAAATAGATCCTATTGTATATCATATATTTTTTATGGAATAAAATCATTACCTCAAATCAGTGGAACAGAGAACGAACAGGTTGGAGTGAACACAGATAAAAAGTATACATTTCTGAATATTCCTTATTTTGTATAATTGATATTGGAACTAAATAATATTCTACATAATTATAAGATAAAACCAAATTAAGGTGAAAATAAAGCTATCCCTGGATTTAAAAGCTAAATGAAAGTAATGAACCTTAAAGTGTATCATGTTTTAGCATTTTTTTTTTTAAAGGGAACCCTTGTGCACTGTTGGCATATAGTTAGTTTGTTGTTTGTTTTTTTTTAAATTATTAGCGCCTTTAATTATTATTTATTTATTTATTTATTTTTTGGCTGTGTTGGGTCTTCGTTTCTGTGCGAGGGCTTTCTCTAGTTGCGGCAAGCGGGGGCCACTCTTCATCGCGGTGCGCGGGCCTCTCACTATCGCGGCCTCTCTTGTTGCGGAGCACGGGCTCCAGACGCGCAGGCTCAGTAATTGTGGCTCACGGGCCTAATTTCTCCGCGGCATGTGGGATCTTCCCAGACCAGGGCTCGAGCCCGTGTCCCCTGCATTGGCAGGCAGATTCTCAACCACTGCGCCACCAGGGAAGCCCTGTTTTAGCATTTTTGACATAACTATACAGAGTAGGATTATTTCAAGTGTATTTAAAATGAATAACTTGTGTGCTACACTTAAAAGCATGAAATAAAATTGCAGTCCCCCCCAAATCTTAAACTGCCTTCAGCAATAGTAGTACTATTAATAATATTGTATTATTATTCTAAAACAGATACACAGCCATATAGTAAAATGTTGAGCCTGGAACCGAAAACAAAAACGTAGAAATACACCACACAAAAATTCCCAACTGATTTTTGGTCAAAAGTAATACCGTGATGGTAAGATAACTTTATCAACAAATGGTGCTGGGGCAATTAAGATGTCTGTAGACAAAAACAAAAAATTCAACCTACGCTACCTCATGCTTTATACAAAAATCAACTTAAAGTGGATCATGGATTTAAATGTAAAATGCAAAACTTTTAAACTTTTAAGAAAAAAAATAGGATAAAATCTTTGGGATCTAGAGAGGGTACTGAGACTTGACACCAGAAGCATGATGAATAAAGGAGAATTTGGTAGATTGGACTTCATCAAAATGAAAAACTTTTGCTCTCTAAAAGGCCTGTGAAAGAAATAAAGACAAAAACTACAGACTGAGAGAAAATATTTGTAAACCATATATGCAGTGTAGGACTACTCTCCACAATATATAAAGAATTCTTAAAACTCAACAGGTGGTAAAGCAAACAATTCAACTTTTAAAAATGGACAAAAGACTTGAAGACACTTTTCCCTCAATAGGAAATATTGATGGAAAATGAGCACATAAAGAGAACATCAGTACCATAAGCCATTACGGAAATGCAAATTAAAACCACAATGAGATATTAGCACATACATAGCCAAATGGCTAAAATAAAAAGTAGTAACAGGGGCTTCCCTGGCGGCTCAGTGGTTGAGAATCTGCCTGCCAATGCAGGGGACACGGGTTCGAGCCCTGGTCTGGGAGGATCCCACATGCTGCGGAGCAACTGGGCCCGTGAGCCACAATTACTGAGCCTGTGCGTCTGGAGCCTGTGCTCCGCAACAAGAGAGGCCGCGATAATGAGAGGCCCGCGCACCGCGATGAAGAGCGGCCCCCACTTGCCACAACTAGAGAAAGCCCTTGCACAGAAACGAAGACCCAAAACAGCCATAAATAAATAAATAAATTAATTAATTAATTAAAAAAAAAAAAAAAGTAGTAACAACAGCAAATGCTGATGTGGATGCAGAGAAACCTGATTATCTATACATTGTTGGTGGTAATAAAAAACAATGGTACAGTCACTCAGAAAACAATTTGACAATTAAAATAAAATAACATGCAACTACCATATGAATCAGCAATTGTATTCCTGGACATTTATCTCAGAGAAATGAGAATTTATGTCACACAAAACCCTGTACATGAATGTTTATAGAAACTCTATTAATAATATTCTGAAACTAGAAACAACTCAGATGCTCTGTGAAAGGTGAATGTTTAAATCAATTCTGATACATCCATACCATGAGATAGTACTTATAAATAAAAAGGAATGGGCTATTGATATACACTATAGCCTGGATGAATTTTCAGAGAATTATGCTAAGTAAGAAAAGCCAATCCCTATGGTTACATATAGTATGATTCCATTTACAAAATATTCTTGGTAAAATTATATATATCTAAAAAGAGCAGATTAGTTGTTTTCAGGGTTATAGGAGGGAGTGGGAGGGAGGTGCATATGGCTATAGAAGGCCAACATGGGGTATACTTGTGGTGATGGAAATGTTCTGTATCTTGACTGTATCAATGTCAGTGTTCTGACTGAGAAATGTTACTATAGTTACACAAGATGTTATCATTGGTATCTCTCTGTATTATTTCTTACAACTGCATGTGAATTTACAATTATCTAAAAAAATTTATCTAAAAAGAATAATTATGATAATGCATTGAAATGTATCAAATATTTTAAATCCATGAGTTCATAATGATACAAAAACAAAAATCATATTGTTCACTTTTGGAGGATGCTAGGAAAACAACTCATTATTCTGAAAACTGGCAAAATAAGGCAGATAAACATCCATCTGCATTTTGTTTTTAAATTATACCTCAAGTAAGTCAAACATTTGATATGGAAAATATTCTGTTTAGAATTTTAAAGAAAATGAGCAAAAAAAGAATGCTATTGCACTACCATTAGTTTGAAAGCCTGAATGAAATAATGGATCAATGCAGTGCTTCTGATGTCTACTAAGAACATCAAGTGCTAAGGGGAAATCCATGATGGACCAGGGTGACAACATCTGAATCCCTGGCTCAATATTTTTAAATTAATTAATTAATTTTATTTATTGGCTGAGTTGGGTCTTCATTGCTGTGCATGGGCTTTCTCTAGTTGTGGCAAGTGGTGGCTTCTCTTGTTGTGGAGCACGGGCTCTAGGCGTATGGGCTTCAGTAGTTGTGGCACGTGGGCTCAGTAGTTGTGGCTCGAGGGCTCCAGTGTGCAGGCTCAGTAGTTGTGATGCACGGGCTTATGTGCTCCGTGGCATGTGGGATCTTCCCGGACCGGGGCTCAAACCCGTGTCCTCTGCATTGGCACCACTGTGCCACCAGGGAAGTCCCCCTGGCTCAATATTAACATCAGACAAAAGAGGGAAAGTCAGACACTAAGTGCCTCCCAGTGAAAATATATATCACCATCTATGAAATATTCTTAAAAAAACAAAAAAACAAAAAAAAAAACACAACAATCTGAATAAGGACCTAAATCTAATTGCCAGAGTATGAGACATTAAGGGAACAAATAAACAACCCATAGGATGCACTCAGCAAAACCTAAAGTGTGGGAGCATCTACAGTACTAGCAACCTATTTTCTTCAAAAATGCATTTAAGGAAAATACAAAAGGGGAGGCGAAATCCCTAGGTTATAAGACCTTAGGAGACGTCAAAGAACTGCAATGCATGGGCCTTGTTTAAACACGGATTTGCAAAAGAAAACTGTAAAAGCAAAAATTATGAGACGATAGAGTAAATTTGATCACTGGTTAGATATTTGATGCTGCTAAGGAATTATCGTTAAGTTTTTCAGATGTAAAAATGACAATGTGGTTATGTTCTTAACAAGAGTCTAACCTGTAGAGATACCTACCAAATTATTTATGGATTAGTTATTTGCTTCTCGCTAATCCAGTGGGATCAGAGGACAATGACTGGGTATAGAAAAAGCAAGATATGCCACAATCTGAAGTTTTTTGATGAGTCCTCACTCTACTTTTCTGTTCACACCATCTTTGTATAGGTTTGAAATTTTTCATAATAAAATATAAAAATATATCCAGGAGCCTTTACTTCTTACTGTCAACTGCTAATTGCCTGGTCCAATCTACCACCATTTTTAATTTGAGGTGTTATAGTATAATCCTAACTGATCTCCTGGATTCTACTCTGGTCCTCTTTCCATCTCTTTCCAACACAGTAGTCATGGTAATCTTCTTAATACCCAAGTCGGATCCTGCAGAGGAGATGTATACAGAGTTCTGCCAGGGCTCCCTCCTAGGTTGAAGTTACATCATCTCCATCCATGCAGGATGCCTGCGGCCTCCTGTTCAGCTGCCTACACCAGGCAAAGCTGCAGAATCTCTGGTGGTTGTTTGTAGCGTTTCTGAGAGTATCAATTTGCTGTGGTTCAGTCCCCCACACAGCATCCCCATGGGATGGTTGTACACCTGTTTTATGTTTCTCCTTGCTCACGTGCTTTCCCGTCCATGTTTGTATCCTTGGCCTTTTGCAATTCGAGCTTGTTAGAGAGCTCCCCATGGCACTACATATCTTACTTTAGCAGCATTTCCTGTCTCATAGGAATTGTCCATAATTACAGTGTCATAATTTCTCTTTTCAGAAATTCCCCATCTCATGTCCACCATGCTCTCACTTGGATTCTCTGACCATGAGAGACTCCGTACCATTTCTTCAAGTTCTGTGATGTTTCAAACCCAAGGAAAAGATTTTAATGTTTTCTGAGCATCTACTATGTGCCAGGCACTGTGCTAGCTAGTCATATATATCATTTCATTTCATTCAAACAGTAGTGCTAGTAGCTAAGACATTCATTTGTATATCCCTTAGAAATAAGAAAAATGAAATTCAGAGAATTTCAGTCAATGTTTGAAGGTCATGTATAGAACAGTCAGTGGAATCAGGATTGGAGAATATATTTCTTTTCTATTAAAAAAATGAAGATTTCATGGCCACTTTTTTGATAGATCTTCTACAGACTCAAGCAGGTCTTCATAATCATAATTTCTCCATTTCTTCCATCTCTGCTATCTGCTTGTTTCTTCTGTGAAGTGCAACATCATAGGGACTTGGAAGAATTGGGCTTCCAGGAGCTCTTGGACAGTTGAAATCCCTCTTTATTCTTTTATATCTATTTGGTAATGTATATTTAGAAGAAATCAGCCATGTCTTTGGACTGTGGAGAAGTATAGAATATTTGCATGATATTGAATCTGTTTAAAAGGATAACATAAGCCCTTCCCACTGGACATCTATCTCTGTTTAATATCCACTCTGAGGCATACTCCTTAGGTATACATTCTTACCACCTGTTAGATGAGAGTAGGCTTCTATCTCAATTCTCAGTTAATTTTAACTTTAAAAAAGGTATCTGAAGTGTGAAGTCTTTAGAGTTATGTAGTGGAAAGAGTGCTGGACTCAGAAAATTTGAGTTAAAAGATAACAGCTAAAGTTTATCAAGCGTATTCTATATGTGGCAGGCACAGCTGTTAAGTACTTTTCATTGGTTATTTTATTTGAGCTACCCAACATCCTAAGAGAAAACCATTATACAGATGAAGAACTGGAGGGCTGGATGGGGCTGTGTAATGTTCCCAATGTTACATAGCGAATAAGTACTAAAGCTAAATTCAGATCTCTGTGCTCTCAACTGCCACTCCACTCTACTTCCCAGCTCAGGCATTCCTAGCCTGAGCCTTGTGAAGTCACTGAACTTCCTTGATGCTCTATGAATGGAGATAATAACAATTGCCTCACCAGTAGGGAACGTGAAAACTTTGAGTACGCTGAAAATGTTTTACAAGCATAATGGATTACCATTGTATGAAATTGGCAGTGCCAATAATAACAACAGTGTTTATTTGAGATACTGTATGGGCCACCATCATCCTTAGCATTTCATATCTCATTTAATCATCACATGAGCTGTATGGAGAGATAGCAAGATAGTATTATTCTTACTATTTTAGAGATAAGAAAAAACAGAAGGAAAGATATAATATAATACATAAAACTATGTGAACTATGTATAAAAATACATATGCTTTCTGAATGTCGTATTTCTGACCATAAACCTTTAGAGAATCCCTAGTGGAAGCAGTGTTGGCTCTTCATTTGTGCTTGGATAATGCTGTATACTCATTTCATTTTTTCCAAGAGGGTCACAGCAGTAGGTGAGAGAGCTAGAGGGACAGGTGCCTCTTCCTCTGCCCACCTGCCGATCCACAAAGCTCTGTATGACCACATACAATTGTTTCTTAAAGAATCAGACACATGCACTGTCATCTCTCCAGGAAGTTTTGCAGCCATTGTCAGAATTCATTTTTGGTGACAAGACATAATGGACTTGGGGATTCATTAACAGACAGAGCACTCTGAGAAATCTTTTGTATGAGTAGGAACAATCTCAGATAGAAGGTAGGATTTACTTGGTCAATGGAACGTTTTAGAGGATTTCCAGAGTCGAAGCTTTGTATTTAGCTTTTTTCCCTCTGTGTCCTGAAGAAATGCCCTTAAGGCCTCAGCATTAAAAAGTCTGGGAAAATAAGCAGGAAGGGATGGGCTGGGGACACATGCTAGCTCATGCAAGCAGGGGACTAGACTTCAGAAGAAGCCTTTCCGGTCTCCCCGAGGAAAGGTCAGCTTAAGGTCAGTAGCTAGGGATGATTAAGAGTAGGGCACCCTCTCTCTAACCTCTCAAAGTACATTTGGCCAAGAAAGGCTTCCAGTTTTCTGGTGAGACCTTGTAGCACCTTGTCAAATCCTCTTGAAGGCAAGGCAGGTGAGAAGGTAGGGAAGGTGAGATGCATTTAACATGCTTGCAATGGAAATCAGGTACACGGGGACAGCACAGTGAGAAGGTGACACATGGGTGCTTACAGAAAGTGGACATCTTCTCACAAACAGTACCTCCTATTTAGAGTCTGGCACTGTTGTTCTTTTGCCCTCAGTTTTTTCCACCTGGTAACTCATACTCTTTCATTCAAGGCATTCATCCAATAAACTTCGACAAGAACCCTTCTCTGAGTCTGTCCCCCAGGTTACGGGCTCCTCTTTCATGTTTGCTACACTTTGTATGAGTCTTGATTGCAGTACTCTTCACCTGGTATTCCCTCGATGGTTTACCTGCTTATCTACCTTTTAGGACAGTGAAACCCTGAATAGCACAGAAGACATCTTTTACTGTATATTTCAAGCACCCAGCCAAGCCAAGTACCTTGTAGGTGTGTCAGTCAATGGGGTTGAATGAATATTCAGTCTGAAAGCCCTTTAGGCACCAACAGCTTGGGAATCTTAGATAAGATTGCTTTCATAGTTTCTTCCTAAATTTAGTGGCTATATCAGCACCCATCTCAAAGGGGCAGGTCCCAGGATTCACCGTACTCTTGAAGTTATAATTCGTGTGGCTGGCTGCATGGCGCCTCCCTTGCCCACTGCCTCTGTGTCTGCTTTCCTGCTGCAGGGTGTGGGTGGAAGCTCAGGTGTCTGCCAGGCCCTGATGACATCAGGAGAGGGGAGAGAGAAGCAGAGTGCCTGCCAACTAGCCCTGCCTGTTCTGTTCTCTGTTCCCACCATCTTGTTCCCTTTTATTGATGCCGGTGGGATGGGGGCTCAGGTCTTCACTGGGCTCTGCTGATACTAGGAAGGGGGAAAGCTGACTAGGCTGTCTGGTACCAGCTTGTTCTATTTCCTTGATGCCAGCTGAAGGTAGAGGCCCAGCTCCACTCTGGGTCCCACTGATGCCCTGCACGGGTTGGGGGAAGTGGAGCCCTTCCTTGGACCAGCATGTTCGGTCTCACTGATGTTGAGGGATGAGGGTAGGAGGCCCAGGTATTGGCTAGTCTCTGCTGGTCCCCCTGGCAGGGAGATTGGGGTGCCTTTTGGTGGTGGGGTGCCAGCTCAGTTCCTCTAGGTTCTGTTGTGGGACTGTGGTTTTTCTGTTGGAGTTTGACAAGAGCAGGGAAGTTACTGCCAAAGCAGTTTTTTGTTGTTAGACAATCCATTTTCTGGTCCTTTGGCTAGAGGAAAAAGGCTTTTCTTGGACCTCTGCTGGTTGTGCCTCTTGGCGGTTCCACGTGGGAGGCTTCTGCAGTGCCCTGTCTGGGATACAGGCAGGGCAGCAAAGAGACCCAGGAACGTCCCACCATGCTGTTCCTTGAGTCCCAGTGTCCCTAGGCCGTCTGCCTGCTTCTGTGTCGTCTTCCTATGCCCATTCACCGGTTTTCTAGTTTTAAGGTGAGAAACTGGGGAAATGAAACTACTTCATGTTGGCCAGAACTCATACCATTTCTGGCTCATACCTGGATGTAATGACTTGAAATCGTGGCTCAGCCTTTCAAACTACCGCAGGCAGTGTGAGCAAAGACCCATCAGCCCAATTTGCCTATGGTTCTAGTTCTGTGAGGTGTACCGTCCGAACAGCCGATAAGAGGAGCCCCCTTGAGGACAGGCACGGTGTCTTACTCATCTCTGCATTCTCCATGCCTAGCATGGTGCTTGGAAGCTCCAGGCCAAAAGTTTTGAGTGAATAAAATCAAAGGCCCCTTTAGCAGAACTGGAGAAGCCTTCCCGTATGACAAGTTGCCTGAGGTGCTTTTCTAATCTAGGGTCGAGATTGATTGCGACCTTGTTTGCTCCCCAGTGGATGTGTGATGTGGAGGAAGCAGGGTCTGCAGCCTGCTGCAGATGACTGAGGACTCTGGAGGCGGCACACTCCCCAGGAGGGGCCAGGCCGCAGCATTCCTTCCTTCCTAGCTGCGTGGTCCCCTGGATGTGTGGTTAACTCAGCAGGGCAAAGCCGCCTGCGCTAGCCTGCCTGGTCGTTATTCACGTGAGGACGGTGGGTGCCGCCTCTACTATCAGTGGTTTTGTGGGAGCCTGGAGGCTGACCTCCTGGCGGGGGGGCTCCTCGTTTTGGTGTCACAGTTGACAGTGGACCTCACTAGGTGCTGCCTGGTTACGAGGGAGGGGGCAGGCAGGAGAGAACTAAAGACAGTGAGGGAGAGACGCACGCTGACAGAGCACGGCGGAAGAACAGAGAAACAGAGCACAAAGGAAGGAGATGCTTTTCCTTCGTTTTTACCTTTTCTGCGATTGGCTCTCTGGGCTGCTTTGGGCTACTTTTTTCCTTCTCAGCACGCAATATATTTGACTACCCAGGAATAAAACATCAAAACCTAAAATGTAATTGGATGTAGGAAATATTGATGGGGCGCCAGAAGCATTCGGGATGCTGTTGTGAGCAGAGAGGAGCCGCCACTGCATGAGGCGGAGATCAGAAGGTGGCAAAGCCCAGCTCCTTGCAGGCGAATCCCTCTGAGGTCCGAGTGACAACATTTACCCCATCACCACGTGTATCAGTAAAATGATTATTGATATCAACCAGGCAAGATTCGGGGCTGGGGGTGGAAATGGAAACAAGAGGAGACCTGGTTTCAGCCGGTAATGATACAAGAGTCAGATTTAATAAAAACAAATTGTTTTAGCATTAGTAAGAGTTAACAAATCTGATTATTTTTGACTGCATGATCCTTGGAACTCTTGGCTGTCACTCAAATAGCTGGTGCTACACTCTCCAGGAGGCAAGCCCCTCCCCTCACTCCTCCTGCTGCTGTGTGTGCAGAGCCTGGCTCTGGACAGAGGCTCATGCCCCTTCTGGTACCTTCTTCTCCTCTTTTCACTGCTCCCTGCAAACTCTTATCTAGGCCACCACTTTTTACTATCCTTGATGCAATTCTCTGAACTCCAGGAAACAGCATGTGACTATATACTGTCTGAGATCATTTCCTAAATATTTTATGTACAGTGAAAATCGTTCAAGGGTGGATGCCTGTTTGCAGGTTTTTTGTTTGCCCGGCAGTGCCCAGTTCAGAGCTGGGCACAGCGCATGCCCAGTGAATGAGGGCCAAGGGGCCGACACAGCAGCTAGGAAAGGCCTAGCTTCTGCTCTGTCCTCATCCTCACATTTCCATTTCCCATCCTGCACTTGCTCTGCATCATCTGCCTTCTATGGGGCTGGACTGGCTTGCATTTCCAGAAGGATGGTGGCAGGAAATTAAAGCCTGTCACCAATCAGTGACGCTTGTGGCGTGTCCTGGATGAACACGGCACAGTGGCTCATGGGGTTACTAAGCAAGAGAGGTGAGAGCAGCCACCAAGCATCAGGGAGACTTTCTCGTGGAATGAAAATGCAGGGACCTCACAGCAGCTGGCCAAATGCTGGTAGTTCCAGGCCTTGAGATCTTCTCCCCAGAGGAGGTATCCTGGTTGACAAGCATGGCTCTTTCTGGTTACATCAAGGCTTATTTCATTATTAATACCAACAATACCTAGTAGTACTATGATTTATAGTTAGTATGGGCAATTGTTATGGACTAAATGTGTGTTTCCCCCCCCAGAGTCATATGTTGAAACCCTACCCCCCAATATGATGATATTAGGAGGTAAGGCCTTTGGGAGGTAATTAAGATTAGATGAGGTCATGAGGGTGGAGCCCTCATGCATGGAATTAGTGCCCTTATAGAGTCACAAGAGGGCTTGTGCTCTGCCTTGTGAGGATATAATGATAAGTTGGCAGTCTGCAATCCAGCAGAGGTCCTCACCAGAACCTGACCATGCTGGCTTCTTGATCTCAGACTGCCAGCTCCAGAACTGTGAGAAATAAGTTTATGTAGTTTATAATCCACTCAATCTATGGAACTTGGTTAGAGCCACCTAAACTTAGAACCACCTAAACTAAGACAGCAGTGTTTGCTGAACACTTATTATTTTCAGGGTACTTGGTTCATCTCTTTGTATGTAGCATCTTAGTTTTTCCACACCACAAATCTGTGAGTTATTATTCTCATTTTATGGATGACAAAATAAAGCTCAGAAAGCTTAAGCAATTTGCCCAGACTGACTTAGGAGTTAACAGTGTGGCCATCAGCAAACCTGAAATTGTGCCCTTCCAATGCCCATAACCTTGGAAACTCTGGAGCCACTGGTGAAAATGGCAAAATTCAAGATATCTGAGTTGACAGGAGAGGGATTTTCTCTGGGGAAGCTTAGTCAGAGGGGAGTAGCACCTTCTGGATTTGGGTCATGATAACACTCTAAGGAAATAGAATAAAAATAATAGTGACTGTACTTCTACCACATACCATTTTGTTAAACATATATTGTCTAGGTAAATGGAACCTACAGGTGAGGTCATACACTGTGTCCTGGTCCAGGCTGCTGGCAATAGCACAGTCAGACCTCACATATACCCAGGCTCAGCCCTCGCCATCCAGTTAAGCCAGCTCTGAAGATCTCCAGGCCGATGCTCTTCCAATGCTCTGTGTCCCACATGAATTGAAATTCCTAAGCATGGTTGCCCTACCCTGGCTTTAACTCGACCTCGTCCTGTTCTTGACTCCAGCTTCATATTCTTAGTTCTTCCTTTCATTTCCTGCAGTGGCAGTGCCGTCAGAAGCAGTGTCTGTGTCCCTTTGCTCCCCTCTCCCGAGTTCTGCATCAAGGTTACTCCAGGCTATGCTACCCGCTATCTCAGCTGTCAGCAGGCCCTTCTTTGGGGATGTAGGACACCCAGGGAGAGTGATAGCCAGTCTTATCAGAGCGATGCCGCTGGGGCTTGTGGAGGGGTCAAGGGCAGTGCATTTTAGCTGAGTTGATCATTTCTGGAATAAATCAATGGGCTAACATTGGAATTTGATGAACCTTGAATTGTCCGAGACTAGGCTCATGTATCAGGCCACTAAGTGCCTCCTAATTGGCCCAAGTCATGTCTGGGTTGGCCAGACTATACCTGACAAGCTGCGTAGTGTCATGTGATGGACAGATGCGGGGCAGAGATGCAGTGTCATTCACGTATTTGTTAAGTGACTGATCTACACATGGCCTTGGGCTAGGCTCTTGTTGGTTGAGGGACTGGGGATGAGTGGGATTTCTGAGACAATAAGAGGAGCAGTGTTTCCACTTGGTACCTGCATGGCAGGTATGGTGATGTGTGTTCTCATCTAACACCTCTTAGAATCTCTAATTTCTTGAAGCTCTATATTCTGTTCCACTACTCAGAACCTGGTGCAGATCCTGCTAGGGTTGTTCAGTAGTACTCAGAATGAAGGAAGGGATCTGTCAATCAATGGAAAGATTTTGGTAAAATGTGAGTGCAGAGCCCTTAAATTGGGTGGAGAAGGGAGATTATCTTCATGGGATCACATATTCTAATAAACATCCTAGAACAGAGGACAATAAGGTGCTTAGTTGAATGTGGGCACCAGGGAAGGCTAGAGTTTGACTTGGAAATGGGATTAGAATGAAATGGAATGGGCTCTGAACTAGAAAAATGATCTTCCATAAATGTGGCAATTATACGTTCTGCTCTTTCTCCACATTGGAGAACACGTGGACAATTTCATAATTCCTTCTCTCCACAATGGTAACATGTGCCTTCTCCCTGCTGCTCAGGGCACTGAGGACAATGGGCTGAAAGGCTCCTGCAGGACCTTTTCTAAGAATTTCTAAGAAAGACTGAGGAAGACCCTGGAGAAGTACAAGATGTGACCATTATTATAACACTGATATGATAGCTATTAACCTTAGCAAAATTCCCCATAGCTGTGCCCACTTGAATTCATAAGACTCACAAGAGGCTTCGGTCTACATGACACTCTGTACAAATGGCATTTCAGTCAACAAGTAACCTCAAATGAAATGGATCACTCGTGGTTTTAGAGCCCAGAGCTAGGGGATCTGTGGAAGAAACTAAAATAATTGGATCATATTTTATCTACATACAATTTATCAAGGAAAGACACTACACACAAAATCATATATCATCAACTTCCAAAGAGTCTCATTAGACTCTCCAAACTTGTAGTAGTTGGAGATTTTGTTGTTCGATACATGGCCTTGAATAAGCTAATCATTGCTGGTGATTGGAATTTTTCTTTTTTCTTTTTTCTTCCTTCCTTCCTTCCTTCCTTTCCTTCTTCCTTCCTTCCTTCCTTCCTTCCTTCCTTCCTTCCTTCCTTCCTTCCTTCCTTCCTTCCTTCCTTCCTTCCTTCCTTCCTTCCTTCCTTCCTTTCTTTCTTTCTTTCTCTCTCTCTTTCTCTCTTTCTTTCTTTCTTTCTTTCTTTCTTTCTTTCTTTCTTTCTTTCTTTCTTTCTTTCTTTCTTTCTTTCTTTCTTTCTTTCTTTCTTTCTTTCTTTCTTTCTTTCTTTCCCTTCCCCCCTTCCTTCCTTCCTTCCTTCCTTTTCTTTCTTCTCCTCCTCCTCCTTCTTCTTTCAGAGAGATTTTTCTTACAACATTTGCTTTAACAGGGTTTTATTTGCACAAAAAACTGACAAGATAGAAAATGTTAGAGGTAAAATTATACTAGTATCTGGCATCTGGTGCCCCTCCTACATGCCCAGAGCATCATGTGTCATCTCTAAGCCATACAATGATAAGAGGTCTTATCATCCACATTTTACAGGTGACAAAATTGCAGCTTGGAAAAGTTGAGTACCTTAATGAAAGTCACACAGCTAGAAAGGGAAGGAGCTGGAAGGAAAACCCAGGGATGTCCAAATCTAAACAAACACTCTCTACTACCCCTGGGAATGGTGTTAATCAGTAAACGTCTCTTGCAAGTGATGAGCTCACAGCCCCCCTCTTAGCAGGAGTTGGGGATGAGTGGTCATCCTGCTTTAAGACTGTCTCAAAGGTCTGAGGAAACCTACGGATCAATGCCATCAGCCCGTATCCTCCAGGAACTCACCAATCCTAGATGAAGAGACAGACGGGAGGGGAGTGAAAGAAAGCTTTGATAGGTGACAGTTAGACAAATCGGCAAAAATGAGTAGGGTTAGCAAGGCATCCAAGGTGGGAAAGGCACCAGGGGTGGAGGGAATAACATGTGCCCTGGTGCCGAAATGCAAGAGTCTTGTGGAACCACAGCAGTGTGGTGGGGCTGGTGCAGGAGCGTGGGGGGAATGGGGGAGATAACAAATAAAGGAGACCCAGAGGGGACAAGGATATGGGGCCCAGAGAATGGCATTCTTGGATTCAAGGAGAAGCTGCCTGATTTCCTCTTGTAGGGGCGGAGGGTGCAGACTGAACATGGCTCTCTGCCCTCACACACACCATCTCCTGGATGCAAATTAATATGGCCAAATAGCCTTTCTTTTTAAAGCTTTCTCACACTGGCATGATAACTAAAAAAGGAGGCTGGTGGAAAGGAGGAGCAAATTGATTTGGGAGCCACGTGCTGGTCTGCCTGAGCCAGGAAAGCAGGCATCCTCCCCTCCCAATGATACACCTTTTCCAAAAGCTGTGTGCTGACAGCTCTGACAGCCCCTCCGTCGCCACAGTGGCATGCTGGGTGCAAGAACTGAGCAATGAGAGGGACCGGCACCTGAGACAGAAGCACACACACACCCAGGGAAGGTAAATGATGGTACACAGGACATTCCTCTCTGAGGTTGTTCCCCCAGCAAAACCAATTACCGGCCTTTTCCTTGCGAACGTGCAGTGAGTATCAACTTATTGGGGGCTGGAGTGAAAAGATGCTATGATACATCTTTGTGATATTCATGAGTCTGCTGAGAGTTCTGAGGCAAAGGATTTAGTATTTCTGGGCTTCTGCAGGTGGGGAGGGTGTGAAGTGCATCTAAGAAGAGCTCTAAGGAGTGGGGTGTTGAAGTGGCACTTTTACAACAGATGCACTTAGGAATTGCAGGTGGAAGTTAGAATCAGCCTGGGAGAGGAGGAAGAACTGATCACATAAATAAAAGACCTGCTAAAGTGCAAATTCACTGTTCTTTCCAGAGAACGGTGGGAGGTTTTCTACTGCAATCGCCATATTAAACTGGGATGCAGAGCCAGACGTCCCAAAAACATGCAGGACTCATCTCCGTCTCTGGCAGGATTAATGCTACCCAAATGTGTATTCATGGCCTGTTATACCAGGCTTTAGCGTCACAAAGGATCATCTCTTAGCTGTGCCATCAAGTGGGAGACAGGGATGGTCACGGAGGGAGAGCTGATACCGTGGCTTCACGGTGCCTTGCTGCCATGTTGAATTTTCCATGCCCAGGCCTGGCCAGAGTTACAGGAATCTGGTATCAGCCCTGTGGGCCTACCCTCCATCCACCCCTGCCTTTTCCATCTCCCTCAGGTCTCTCTTTGCAGGCATCTCCTCCTTTCCCTTCAGGGGTACTGTGATTGGTTTTACAGCTTCTGTGCTGCACGAAGGTATCAGCCAAAAGGGACCAGGAGCATATACAAATACAGAAGAACTCCTTTACAAAGCCATGTGCATGGGGTATTGTGTTTGCAAGAGGGGCTGCTTTTTCCTGATACGCTCATAGAAGAGCTATAGGCAGGTGCTGGCTTTGCTTCTCCCCTCACAGGGAGAGCAGGACTGAACAGAAACCCAAGAGACCTGAGCTGAGCTAGGTGAGCAGATGCAGTGGGCAGAAGAGGGCACTGGGCAGGAGAGGCAAGACACTCACGGAGGGCAAATGTCCCTGAGACACACTCAGAACCCTGCTCTGCCTTTCCAAGGGACTCAGCCGCAATTCTTGGGGAGCAAAATCAAGTCTCCTCGCTTATACAGATACCCAGCTGTCCCTTCCATTCTCCCTTTGATTCAGGTGGACTCATTCTCTCCTGGAATTAAGGGTATGCCCCAAACTCACATTTATTTTAGGAGCAAATAAAATTAGCAGAGCCACGAAATTGTATTAGAGTTGACAAGGCTCTCAGAGACTTTCTCTCCTGGAAGTTGCAAATCACTAGCTGGCAAAGAGACTTATTTGACACTCGGAGAATTATGTAGGTATTTATGTATTTATTTATGTATTTATTTATTTATTATTCCTTCATTCATTCATCTATTTTATTTGTTTTCAAAAGGCAATTCTCCCAAACAGGGCGTGATTTCCCCAGGGCTCCACTGTCCCCATCCCCCACCAGGTTCATTTGCTTTGACCATTTGCATAACCCGCGTGGGTCTTGGAAGCATTTGAGTGTGTGCCCCTTGTTCTTGTCCACTTCCCCATTTTACAGATGGAGAGACTGAGGCTCTTAGAGGGTAGGTGTTGGCACCAAGTACACATAACCAGTCATTGGAAAGGGTCCAACTTAGAACTGGTCTCATATTTCCCTTGTTCAGTGCTGTTCTCTTCACTTAGAGATGCTTTCCAAGTCTTGAAATGACCACACTGTGTTTAGCTCTGTTTGATCTTGACCTTAACCACCTTCATGGTCTTAATGGAGCCTGCCAGGCTACATGCTTTCTTTCCCTTGCAAAGGGGAATTGGAAGGGAGAAGACACCTTCAGCCTCTTCTTTCTTGTCTCCCGAAGGTCTGAAATGATGCACAATTGCAATGAGTTGTGAGCAGTATCAAGGCCGCCTCCTTAACTTTGAATTCATCCCCTCCTTGTCTACGGCCATCCCACCCCGAACGCGCCCAATCTCATCAGAGTGCATCTCCTCCTGGCCTCAGCCAAATCCTTCCCTGCTCTGTCGCTACTTCCCCTGATGCCCTGTCTGTCCCCACTCAGCTTCTTCTCTTCTGGAGGATTCTTCTTGCCTCCCAGTATTGCTCGGCCATAATCTGTTGAGCAGCTGATGTTTCTTCCTGGATGATCCAGTCACCAGAAGTGGGGTTTCTGGGGCTCACACACTGTTCCCAGCTTCTTAGCCACCTCGTTTCCTGTTGCTGGCCTGCTTCCCTTTTCTCATGGCTGTCTAGTTCTACTTGGTCTTTTTGCCCAGGATTCTCTAGATCATACATTTTTAAGAGCAAAAAGATGTTTCGAATCTTGCCTCTCAAAACTTTCCACTTACGAGGGTTTTGACCCCTGTATTCAGAATAGCCTGGGTAAGGGAGACAGATAGAAGGAGGTTTCTCTCTTAGGTTCGATAGCTCTTGAATGACTCAGGAATGTACTCTGCTTTACTACATGGTCTCCAAAGGGTTAATAGTGCTGCCACCTCTCCGCCTCCTGGAGGAATTCCCTAACAAACATCCATCCATCCATCCAACAAATATTGTATCACAGAAACAGTGATCAAGTCCCCCAGTCTCTCCACCACATACCTCTTGGTGGAGGGAGACAGATAATAGGGAAACAAGTAAATGAATAAGATGATTTCTAAGAGTGATACATGCTACAGAGAAAATATAACCAGATGATGTGATAGAAAGTGATGGGTTTGAGAGGCTTCTTTAGACTAAATGGCAAACAAAGGCCTCACTAAGGAGGTGATATTTGACCTGAAAGATACAAAGAAATCAACCAGGTGAAGCCCTGAGGAAGAGTGTTTCAGACAAAGGGGATCACATGTATAAGAGTCCTGGGACTGAGAAAGCCTGGTGTATTACAGGAAAGGAAGGAAGGCCAATATGGTGAAGCACAGTTATAGAGTTGGATAATGGTAGGAGTTGAGATCAGAGAGCTGGATAATTCCTGGTAAAGAATTTGGAACTTTTCTCTAAATCTAATGGGAAGCCATTAGAGGGTTTTAAGCAGGGGAAAGACATGTTACAATATATGTTTTAAATGTATCACCAAGACTGCAAGATGGAAAATGGGATATTTGCATTCTCGCCCTTGCTGGCTTTGATAAAGCAAGTTGCCATGTTGAGGAGGATTCCACAGAAGGAACAGATGGGGACCTCTATCCAACAGCCCACTGGAAAGTGATTCCCTCAGTCCAATGGCCCAGAACAAACTGAATCTTGCCGACATCCATGTAAGGAAGCTTGGAAGCAAATCCTTCCCTGGTCAAGTCTTCAGGTGAGACCCCAGCCCTGGCAAACAACTTGATTGCAGCCTTATGAGTGACCCTGAAGCAGAGGACCCAACTAATTTGTGCTCAAACTCCTGGCCCACAAAATCTATGAGATAATAAATGTTATTATTTTAAATTTGTATGTCTAAGTTTGTTGCATTTTTTTTTAGTGCATCAGCATGTAGGAAATGTGAAGTGTTTGAGTGACTAGTTAACTCTGAATGTCAGAAGCCAATCTAAGTGGGCATCTTGTTAAAAACAAAAATAGGGTCTGAAATATTGAGGGGGTCCCACTCTTAGGAAGCATACCAAGAGATTCTAAAGTTTAGTGGTCATGGTGTTATAATTAGCATCTGTGGGGATAATTCATAGTCAGAATTTACAGTAGTACAAAAGAAGACTAAGTAAAGGCTCAGGTTTACTTAAGGTCAGTCCCCATGAGTTCTTGTTATTGCAGTTCATTATGTCAGTGATTCTTTTGAAGATCTCACCTCCAAGGATAAACCATAGTTAAAGCTAAAAGTATGAATGGTTGAATCCACAACTGCTATTGAAAGAATCCAAAGTCTCTGAAGCCCAAAGAACTACTTCTCTAATGATGGACAGTCAAACAACAGCAAGGAGTGGGGGAGATCTTTTAAGGCAGAGCAAGTACTTTCAGCTCTTATTATCCTCATTCATAAGATCCTGGCCACAAGGCATGTAGGAGACTTTTTGAAATAGGCTCATGGAGACCACGAGGGAGTTTAATTTCAGGGTTCTGGGAACAGACTCAGTGATACCAGTGAGGCCTGTAGGCATAGCCAACTGCCTAATGGCGAGCATCCTAAGGGGCATGTTAGTCTCTGGCTTGATTGAGACTATGCTAGTATCCTAGGTGGTGGGGAACAGGTCCGTTCAGGAAACAGGGATCCCAATCACACTGGACAGCTGCTCATGGATTAAATGATTGAGCAGGGTAGGTCAGCAGCCAAAGCTTAAAGTTTGTTGATAGGGTCCAGTCTTTTAGATTATGAACAGAAATGATGTGTCAGCTTTAAGCTGTGGTTTGTATCTCTGCCCTTAAAAAGGAATATAGTGGTTGGGATATGGGTTCCATGGAGCTGCTAAGGTAAAGTCTATTTCTTGAGGCAGCATAAGATAATAGCCACAGGATTTCAAAAGTTACCATGGGAAAGTAGAAATTCCAAACAAGCTACTGACTTTGATTCATATCTTCCATTCATATACAGAATGTGTCCCAGGTTATTTATAAATCTTCATGTACCTCCTACTATCCAATCTGTATCTGAAACAAAGTGAAACAGTAGAAGTAAAGTAACACACACAAAAAAGGAAAGAAGGAAGTAATTAAAAAAGAAGGGAAAGAGAGAACTAACACTGATGGAGGACCTACTTGTGCTTTAACTTTTAAATCCCCAAATGACCTTGTAGGGCTAAGTGCTGTGCCAAACAAACCTCAACTTTCAGGGGCTTGATGAAGTAAATACTTATTTTCTTTCTCATGTAAACGTCTCAGTGCTCATGTACCAGTGTGGCTCTCCTGAGCATCTTCCAACAGTGACTCAAGGATCCAACCATCTTCAATCTCAGGGCATTGTCACTTTTAATACCACATGGCTTCCAAGATTGCCAAAGAAGAAGCAGAGAGTGTGGCAATGACATACAGATACTTATGCATGTACATATGCTTTTAAGTGAAAAGGATGACTTTGATCTCATTCCATTAGTTGGAACCAGTCATGTGACTGCTTGTCACCTAGATGAAAGGCAGGCTGGGAAATGTAGTCTCTGGCTTGACAGTCACTTCTCAGCAACAATTCTGCACCTGGGGGAGGACGTAATCTTTCAGCGTCCACTCATTATCTCTGCCGCAGGTTTCCAATGAGAACACTGGAGCTCAGAGCAGTTGCTCAGAAAGTTGCACAGACCTTATAAGTGACACAGGCAGCACTGGCACAATGGAGAGAAAACTGTCAGACAGATTGATCTGATGTGACAGCTTCCCCAAGGCCTTTGGATTTCCTGGTCTCACAATTCTCAGGCAGATTTGATTAAGGGTCGGGGCTCTCAAGTCGGGTTGTCTTAGTTTTCAGCTTGGTGCCACCACTTATTAACTGCATGATAGTGGGCAAATGGCTTCTCCTCTCTTAGGCTTGGTTTTTGCACTTATAAAGTGGACATAATAATGGTATCTTCATCAAATGCCTTTCGTGAGAATTAAATGAATTATTGCAAGCAAAGAGCTTAGATTGGTACTTGGCAAACAGTCAGTGTTAAGTGTTACCTGAGGCTCTTGCTGTTGTGATCTCTCGATCGGTTCCATTTTGGGTTCATCTGCCTCAGTATCAAAGCCCTTTGTTCTTCCATCTCATACTCATTCATGACATACTTCTGTGCCCCGACCCCATCACAACTTCCTCTCTTCTCCCTTAGCTTTAGGGAGGATAAGTTTCCTTCTCCCTAAGAACATTTGTAGTATTTAGCCAAATGACCAACTGCTTTCTTCTCTCTGGAAGAGAGGGGTATTTTGAGACATAATTATCTCATCATCTTAGCCATCTCGCTCTGGCTTCAACACAACAAAGATTTTCTCACTATATCTGCACTGAAATAATTATACAGGATGGTTGTATGATCTGCATGTATTTTATTCTACAAATGGCTGAGTTTTAAGAGTAGTAAAACCGATAACACTGCTTATTAAAACTGTAAAATACATTGCGATTCAGGCATACCTAAGGACAGATTGAATAAGCAAATTCAATTTGTACCAATGAACTCAGGTTAATACAAAGAAAAGACTCTCTCCTTTTGACCTCTAATCTATGTTTATGTGGATAATGTTCAACAGACAGGAGATATTGTTGCTCTCGTCACCTTGCCTGGGTAGAAAAGGCCTAATGTTGAACTTTCAAATGTTAAAGAGGTCCTTCATAATGAACTTACATGCTAGGAATTTTCCCAGTGAATGTCACATGCTCCAGTGTCACTGACCTACTTCCCCTAGGTCTACATACCCCAAGGAATACAATGGCCCAGCCACAAAATGGGCATCACTGGGCCACGCAATAACCTTTCCTTTACACGGTGGTCTCCCTTGACATGAGGGGCATTGCATGCTAGCCATTGTGGGCTCTCAACACTGGACCATTGTGGGTGATGCCCAGGGCACACTTCTTAGATTCAGAGGTCATTCCTGAATGAGATTGAGGCCTTTTCCCAAATTCAAGGGCTCATGAACACCCCATGTCACTAACATGTCTGGTAAAGAACTAGGGTCCATGGTCTGGGCTCTATCATTCCAGTGTGAATTTCTCTTACTCCAAATTTTCTTCCTTCCTATGTAGTTCTTCCTGTGTAGTTTCTTCTTCCTACGTAGATCATGACTTTGGGAAATCCCTGAAAGTTAAGTTCTAAAAGTGGCATTGGAAATCACCTAGTCCAAATTCCCCATCCTGAGAAAGTAGAGGCTTTAGGTTTTATTATTATTATTAATTAAATGGAAGAATGAAAGATTTTCTCACACCATCGTCACGTAAGAGGTGAACCTTAAAGCAAATAACAAATATTATTTGACAGTTGTGTTTTGGGAGAGCAGTTTAGCAATATTTATCAAAACAGAAAAAGGTACACATACATCGACTTAGTAATTAAACTTCTAGAGATTTCTCTACACCCCACATCATCGTTCATAATAGTGAAAAAAAAAACTGATAGCAATGCTAATGTCCCTCATTATAAGAGTGGTTAAATAAACTATGGCATATCTTTACAATGGACTATTCTTCAGCCTTTGACAAAATAAAGTAGATCTGGGGAAAAAATGTCTGTGCAAAAGAAAATGTTAGTAAAGGTTATTGTGGGAACAGAGAATGAAGGCAGAAGAAGGGCATATAGGAAAGCTTTCACTTTTCTTTTTATACTTTTTTAGTTCTTTTATACTTGTTTTACTTTTCTTACATTGTGAAAATTTTTCATTTAAAAACTCAGCAAGGATTGTCTAGTGGTTATGTGTACCATTTTTTATTTTATACCTTTATATATATATTTAAAAACTAATGAATAGTTATTTTTATAAATTGAAACATATAATTCATTGTAGAAGCTTTTGAAAATACAGATACTCATGATTCTACCACCCACTGCTTACATTATATCATATGCTTGTTCAACCTTTTCATTATGCATAATTTCATATATTCAAATGCCATGGAGTTTTTTTTCAATAAAAATATGATCACATTGTAAATACCTTTTTACAACTTGAAAGATCAAATTTCTGTGACATTAAATAATCTTTTACAACATAATTTTAATGATTGCAGAGTATTCAACTTTATAGGTAGCTTATTATTTCAGATCCCTAGATGTTGCATATTTAAATTGTTTTCAGAATTTTTTGTTTATTTTGTTTTTGTTTTGTTATTATAAATACATATTCATATGTATGCCCCTCAGGCTAAAATCTTAGAAGTGGATATACTGGTCAGAGTGTCTGCATATTATTTAAGCTTTTGATAAATACTGACAACTAATTCCAGAGAATTCCAAATTCTACTGAGTTACACACTGGGAATAGATGAGAATTTTCATTCACCCTCACAGTTATACTATTATATAGATGCTTTTAACAATCAAGGAAGTCCTTAAAAATTCAGTTATATTTGCAGAGCTTTGTATCATAAAATATGAAAATTGACTCCTTTCTACCATAAAAAAGTGCAGGAAATGCTTGAAAAGACGAGGATGCATAGTTAGATAAGTCCCAAGGGACATGACCTCAACTAGGCAAATAGGATATTTTAGAAAACAATTAGGGCCAAGTGAAATAAAGTCAGGGGACAGGATGGAGAGGTCCCAGGAGAATGGCTGGTCAGGGAGGGCCTCTTTGAGAAGATTATGAGAAGGGGCCAGGTGTGTGAAGACCTGGGAAAGAGTGCATTCTAGAAGAGGAGATGGGAAATGCAAAGGCCTTGAGGTCAGGTCACAGGGAAAACTCTCAATTTTGGTGGATCAGAAAAAAAGGTCCTTGTGCCTTCAGCAGAGTGAGCAAGGCAGACGGTGTCTGAAGGTGAGGTTAGTGTGCTGGGCAAGAAAGGGGACAAGGGGCTTTGTAACTCACTGCAAGGAGCATAGATTTCATTCTAAGTGTAACAGGAGACTACTGGCTGGTTTTTAACAGTACAATATTACATTTTTTAAAAAATTTATTTATTTATTTTTAATCAGTCATCAATTTTATACACATCAGTGTATACATGTCAATCCCAATCGCCCAATTCAGCACACCACCATCCCCACCCCACCGCGGTTTTCCCCCCTTGGTGTCCATACGTTTGTTCTCTACATCTGTGTCTCAACTTCTGCCCTGCAAACCGGTTCATCTGTACCATTTTTCTAGATTCCACATACATGCGTTAATATACGATATTTGTTTTTCTCTTTCTGACTTACTTCACTCTGTGTGACAATCTCTAGATCCGTCCACATCTCAACAAATGACTCAATTTCGTTCCTTTTTAATTACATTATTTTTTTAAAGGTCTCTGAAGCTGCTGGGCAGAGAATGGATTGCAGGAGGTGGGTGGTTGGGTAGAAGCTGGGAAGCTCGTGAAGAGGACACGGCAATAGTTTCAGTCCAGGTGATGGTGGCCTGAATGACAGTGGGAGCAGTTGAGATGGGAAGAAGAGAATGGATTCTAAAGACAATCTTGCAGGCAAAAGTGATGGACATGGTAATATACGAAACGTGGGAAGTGAGAGAAAAGGGAAAATTGGGCATGGCTGTTGTGTTTTCCCCCATGGAACTGGTTTAATGAAGTAGCTGCTTACTTAGAATGAGAAGGTTGGAGGCAGGTTTGACAGTGGATCTCGGAGGCAGAATGCCTGTTTGGAACATGTTAGGTTTGATAATCTTGTTGGGCATATGCATTTAGGTGCCAAGGTGACAGTGGATATACCTCTGGGGTTCCGAAGCCATCTAAGAGATGGTGGTCAGTGCGCTTAAAGAGGATATTTAAAGCCATGGGTCTAGACGTGCGCATCAAGGATGAGAGTCAGAGGAGAATAGAGAGAAGACGTGAGGAGCAGAGGGAAGGAAGGGAGAGCATATGGGAGGGACAAGACTGAGTCCTGGGTCGTTCCGAGATTCTGAATGAAGTAGAGGAAAATGTGCCATGAGGGAGATGAGAAGGGGCAGCCAGTGACACACTCGCCCTGGGAGAGTCTGGCACCCCAAAGTCAGGAGGACACGTGTCAAGAAGGAGGAGGTGGCCCGCTTCCTCCAGCGATGCTCTCAGAACCGCTAGCAAGCTGGCTGTTGGGAAAGTGAAAAAAGGCTACTGTATTCAGCAGAGACGGGCCAGGTAGACGGGTGGCCAGCAAGCTGAAATTGTAGATCAAAGTTTGGAAAGAGACGTGAGACTAGAACCACGGTCCCTGATATATCAGCTGGGGAGTGTGCCAGTCTATATATATATATATTTTTTTTAATTTTTACACTTCATTTATTTATTTATTTATTTTTGGCTGTGTTGGGTCTTCGTTTCTGTGCGTGGGCTTTCTCAGGTTGCGGCGAGTGGGGGCCACTCCTCATCGCAGTGCGCGGGCCTCTCACCGTCGCGGGCTCTCTTGTTGCGGAGCACAGGCTCCAAACGCACAGGCTCAGTACTTGTGTCTCACGGGCCCAGCTGCTCCGCAGCATGTGGGTATATTATTTTTTTTTTCTACACTAATTTTTATTTCAAACTATTACATACTCACACAGAGAAAAGAACAGGAAATGGCTATATACATTTAAACAAATAATTATAAAGCAAACACCTGACGCACATTCACACAGGGCAAGACCTAGAACAGCACCAGCCCTCAGAATCCCTCGATTCCTAGAAGTATCTGCACGCCTGACTCAGGGATCGTCATTTCCTCGCTTTGCTTTATACTTTTCCCACAGTGTATATGCATCCTTCAACAATATAGTTTCGTTCTGCCTGATTTTGAACAAGACATAAAAGTAATTACACTGTATGTGTTTCGGAATCTCACTTCTTTGCCTCAGTCTTAACATTTAGAATATTCATCTTCCCGCAGATAGTTGCAGCTTGGTCATCTTAACTGATGTATTTGGTTGTATGGAGGTACCACATTCTCTACCCATTCTACTGGTGAGTCCAGTTTGAGGCCATCTGGAGCAATGCTGTTATGACTATTCGTGTATCTGTACATGTGTCTCTTGAGAGTATATGCCTAAGATTAGAACTGCTCTTTCATAGAGTACACATGCCTTCCATTTTAGGAGATAGTGGCAAACGGTTTTGAAAGAAATTTGACTAATAATTTATACTTCCACCAGCAGTATAGGAAAACTTCTCTTGTTTCACATTTTTACCCCACTTGGTATTCACAGGTTATTAATTTATTTTGCCATCAGATGAGTATACAAAGATATTTTATTGTGGCTCTATTTTTCATTTTCTAATCTCTAGTTTTTATTTGTTGGCTGCTTGGATTTTCTTTATTTTTCTTTTTTGGTGAGAGTCCTGGTTTTGACTTTTTCAGCTTTTCTATTGTTTTCTGCCTTTTTTTTAATGTTGACTTTTGGCTATTCTTTATAGATTCTAGAAACTAAGCCTTTGTTGATTATGTGTTTTATGAAATTTTATTCTATATTTTCACTTGTTCTATGATGTCTTTTAATAAAAGAGAGGTTTAAAATTGTACCTTTTACGATTGCGCCAAAAAGGTAGGAAAATGCATGCCTGGGAAAGTCCCTCTGAGACTTAAGGTGCCCATATCTTTGGAGTCCTTTTGCTTTGGAATCCTCTGAATCACCCTAAGATGAGGCAAGAGGGAAACTTGAGGAGGTCCCATTTAAGAATGGGGAAACCACCTTTGCTGTTTAGGTCTGGAACCCTGTGATAATGAGGAAACCCCTGCAGATTTCAGATTTGGGCAAGCTTGTCTTAACAATGACAAGCTTGACAGTTGCTCCTGTAGCGCACAGAAAAAATTAAGCAAGTTGCCAAGGCAGTTACCTTAGCAAAAAACACAGAGGTTTTCCTTTTTGTTTCCTTTGAAAAGAATATTTGAAGATGCAGATTGTGGGAGAGGGAAAAAAGCCCCTGCTTTAGAAATGTCAACAGTTATCAGTAGGCCTTAGTCACAGATAAAGTGTCTTAAGGAGGTGTGGGAGGGGTGCCCTTCCTGCCTGCTCTGTCGGTGGGCTAGTCCCTTCACCTGTTCGTTTTTGAATCATCAACTGCCAACTCCCACCATCATTTCTCAGTCTATTTGACCAAATCCAAACCTATTTCCTCCCACTTCCAAATCACTGCCTGCCATTCAAACCCATGTAGGCGCACTCCAATTGGCATTTGGTTTGGAATTAATGCACATTAATGGGTGGTAATACATTTCTACTAGTGCATATATTTACTTGAAATACAATTTTCCATCTAATGCATTTTATTCACATCACTGCCTGATAACTGCATCCAGAATAATATCTTTAGTGATTATTCATTACTGAAATAATGTATCCGTACCAAACAGCAGCTTTTAAGTGGCTTCAGATTTTTTTTTTCTTTAAATTGAACATGTTTTTATTACACAGATAGAATAATCCCATTATCCTCACTAACTGAAGACAACAGCTTTCTAGGAGGCTATTTCACAAAACCTGGTGCAGGTGAGAACTATGGCTTTTCTCTGATAGGGGTGGGGTAGGTAGGGAACTGATTTTGGGGAAAGTGCTGCAGCTTCAGATGTGAATACAGATGTGGGACGAACAGCTGTAGCAGAAAGAAGATGAGCAAGTTGGGTATGGCTCAAAGCAAAATAAATATATGTGCTGTCTAAAACCAGAAGTGAAGGTAAGAGTTCTTTGAAAGCTGTAGATGAGTGGGGGCGTGTGTGTGTGTGTGTGTGTGTGTGTGTGTGACAGAGAAAGAGAGAGAGAGAGGGCAAAAATAGCAAAAGTTAATGCAAGAAACCCCCTAGGATTACAGAGTAATTAATAAAGCATCACACTTCATGCAGAAACTTCAGGATAAATTGTCAGGACCTGCTGGAAGCCCGTGTCATATCTTAGAGCTCGGGAGACATTTATTGATTGGCATTTCTGTCATGTATACCACGTATACATTCTTCATAAGTGACAGTTATCATTGTCCCCATTTTCTCAGATTAGGAAACTGAGGCTCAGAGAGATTAAATGTAGTTGTCCACAGTCTATATCTAAAAAGTGCTAGAAAGATAATTGGACTCTAGATCCATGTAATTCTAAATCTGATGATCCTTCCATGGCATTTGGAACTGTCTAGTGGTTAAGAGCAGTTCAGATGGCTAGCAGACATTTGGTCCTGTCCAAAATGTCTGTAAAACATTAGGTCCATAAGACATTTGGTCCACACCAGAAAGGTACTTGATATTTAGTTCTGTCCAAAACCATTTGGCATAGACCAAATATGTTCATGAATGTTTTGGATGGGACCAAATTTCAAGGACTTTTGGCATGGACCAAATGTCTTATGGACCTAATTTTGGACAGAAACCAAATGTCCTGCACGGGTTCAAATCTCAGTCTTATCACTTATACTTACAAAATGTAGAGCCTTGGGCGAATTACTTGATTCGATGATTGCCATTTTCTTATAGGGATTTTGTGAGAATTCCCTGAGATTTCCCACGTGGAGAGCCCTGGATCATAAATAATTTTTCAGTTATCGGAAATCTGTCCTTTTCCCCATCTCTGTGATCTAGATTGTTGAGTGCTTCACAGCTGAAACCAGACAGGAGCCTCTCTCCAACCTCCGTGAAATCTTGTGAAACCATGACCCCTCTGGTCCCTGGATCTGTGCCCCTTGCCCCAGTCAGGACTAGAACTGAACTAGACCTCCAGCCTTTCTTTGCACTTAGCATCAGCACTTCGGAGGGCAGAATGGCAGTGAAGTTGACTGGCTACTAAACTTTATAGAAGAACCTGAATCATCTTCATTGTTTCATGGTGTTTTCCCCATTAGGCTCACCTGGGAAACACTTTAAAAATAAGGATGCTGGCAGCTCAGTCCAGGAGATGAGGATCCAAGTAGTTGGTATTTTTTAAAACTGCTTATGTTTGTTATTATAATATTTCACTATTCCAGGAGGGCTCATAACCAGTGGTCTAGAAATTGACTTAAGTTGAGTCTATATATGGGAAGATCAATAAGTCCCTGATCCAGGTAAAAGCTATGTTGCCACCTCCCGGGGCCAGATCAGGGGCTGAGAACTGGAGAAGAGTCCAATACTGCCAAGGACAAACCCAAGACATTGCATTCTCAATTTTCTTTTCTCTTTTTGACCTAGTTTTTCCTTTTTTTGTTTTCCTATTTCCTATGTAGATTTTTAAAAATTAATTTTAGTTTTAAAATGATCGTATAGTAAAATTGACTTTTGTGTTGTTCATTCCAACAATCTGAACATGTGTACAAATTCATGTAACTGCCATAATTGGAATACAGAATGGTCACCCTAAAAAACTCCCTTGTGATGTCCTTTGATAGTCGTCCCTCTGTATCCTCAGGGCATTGGTTCCAGGATCCCCTGCAGATACCAAAATCCTCAGATGCTCAAGTCCCTTATATTAAATGGTGTAGTACAGTCAGCCCTCTGTATCCACAGGTTCTGCATCTACGTATTCAACCCATCATGTCACGCAGGTACAAAGGGCCAACTGTGTAGTTGCATCCTTTCCAAACCCCAACCCTGGCAATCACTGATATGCTCTCCATCACTATAGCTTTGTCTTTTTGAGGATGTCATTTAAATGTAATTACAATGTCTGTAACCTTTTGAGACTGGCTTCCCACACTCAGTACAATGTCTTTGTGATTCATCCAAATTGTTGTGTATATCAATGGTTTATTCCTTTTTATTGCTGAGTAGTATTCCATTATATGGATGTACTGCATTTTGTTTATCCATTCATAAATTGAAGGGCATTTAAGGTATTTCCAATTTTGGGCAATTATGAATAGAGTTGCTATAAACCTTTGTGTGCAAGTTTTTGTGGAAACATAAATTTTCATTTTCTAGGGTCATATGTGTGTGTTTAACTTTATAAAAAACTCACAGTTTTCCAGAGTGGCTGTACCATTTGGTATTCACACTAACAAGGCATGAGAGTTGTATTTGTTTCACATCTTCACCAACACTTGCTATCTTAGTTTTGTGTTAGCAATTCTGATAGGTAGATACGGCTATCTCACTGTGGTTTTAATTGGCATTTTCCTAATGGCTAAAGATGTTGAAAATCTTTTCATGTGCTTGTGTTAGGCTTAAATAATCTTTGGTGAAATCTCTGTTCAGGTCTTTGGAACATTTTAGAAGTTGACTTTGTTTTCTTACTACTGAATTTTGAAAGTTCTTTATACATTCTAGATACAAGCCTTTTGATATATCATTGCAAATTTTTTCTCCCAGTCTGTAGCTTATCTTTTCATTTTCTCAATAGTGTCTCTCATCAGTAAGATTTTTTAATTTTGAGGAAGACCAATTTATCAATTTGTCTTACATGAGTTATGTTTTTGTTGTCATATCTATGAATTTTTGCTTAACTTCAGGTCATGAAGATTTTCTCCTCTGTTTTCTTCTAAAACTTTTATACATTTGTGTTTTACATTTAGATCTATGATACATTAAAATGTGAGGTTTAGGTTAAAGGTTTTTTGTTTGTTTGTTTGCATATAATGTCCAATTGTTACCACATCATTAAAAAAAACGACTATTCTTTCTCCATTGAAGTACTTTTGCACCTTAATTAAAAATCAACTGGCTATATTTCTGTGGGCCTCTTTCTGGATTCTGCATCATCCATTGGTCTGCGTGTCCATGTGTCTATCCTTTCACTGATAACACGCTCTCTTAATTACTGCAGCTTTATAAGAACTCTTAAAATTGTATAAAATGACTCCCACAATTTTATTTTTACCTTTTAAAATTATTTGAGCTATTTTAGTTTCTTTGTCTTTCCATATAAATTTAAAAATCAACTTCTCTATATGTATAAAAAGTTTTACTGGGATTTTGATTGGAATTTCATTAACTCTGTAAATAAATCTGGGAAGAATTAACATCTTTACTACTTTGAATCTTTTGACCCATGAATGTGGTATGTCACTCCATTTATTTAGATTTTTGATTTATTTGACCAGTACACTTGTAATTTTCTGGCCATGGATCTTGAATACATTTATTTTCATTTTTTGGAACTATCATAATAGCATTTTAAAAATTTAGTTTCATATTTATATTGCTAGTATATTGACTCATGGATGATTTTTATGTGGTGATCTTGTATTCTGTGACCTTGCTAGATTCACTTATTTGTTCTGAGAGGTTTTTGTTGTTGTTGCTGTTGTTTTTTGTTTTCATTTTCTGTAGATTCTACAGAGATTTGTAAATAGATAAACATGTTCAATTTTAATAGGGACAGTTTTATTTCTTAATTTCTCATCTGTAGGCCTTTTATTTTATTTTTTCCATTGCACTAGTTACGAATTCCAGTACTATGTTGAATAAGACCAATGGGATTGAGATTTCTCTTCTCAGTCTTAGGAGGAAAGTATTCTATCTTTACCAATAAGGATGATGATAATTACAGGTTTTTGTGAATGCTTTTTTTTTTAACATTTGTGAATGCTTTTTATTAGGTTAAGACAGTTTCTTTCTATTCCTAATCTGCTTAGGTTTTTTTTTTTTTAATCATGAGTGGATGTTGTATTTTATTAACAAATTTTTGCTTTTTCTGCATCAGTTGACCTGACCCTATGGTTTAGCTTCTTCAGACTGTTCATACAGTAAAAAGTGAATTACCTTCATAGGTTTCAAAATATTGATCTAGCTTTGCATTCTTGGGATAAGCTCTACTTGGTTGTGATATATTATCGTTTGTATATTTTGATCTATTGATTTGCGTGTATTTTTTTTGTTATTGAAACCTCCTAGAACTAATAAGTGATTTACAGTGTTGTGCCGTTCTCTGCTGTACAGCAAAGTGACTCAGTTATACACATATAGACATTCTTTTTTTAATATTCTTTTCCATTATGGTTTATCACAGGATATTAAATATAGTTCCCTGTGCTATACATTAGGACCTTGTTGTTTATCCATTCTAAATGTAATAGTTTGCATCTACCAACCCCAAAATGATTTGCTTATATTTTGTTGACAATTTTTTGTGTTCATGTCCATGAGGGATATTGATATATTTCATTTTTGGCATTGTCTTTGTTTTTTGTTTCAGAATAATGCTTGCCTTATAATAAAATGAGGTGTAAAATGTTCTCTTCTATTGTCTGGATTAGGTTGTATAGAAATGGTGTCATATCGTCTTTAAATATTTGGTAGAATTTTCTAGTAACCATTTGGGACAGGAGATTTTTTTAGAAGGCTTTTAACTACAAATTCAAATGATTTAATAGTATAGAAATATTCAGGTTATCTGTATTATCTTGGGTGGGCTTTGGTACTTTATACTTTCTGAGGAATTGGTCCATTTTATCTAATTTCTCAAATGTATGTGCATAGAGTTGATTATAGATTATGATTCCCTTATTAATTTTTCTTTTAATGTCTGCAGTGTCTGTGGTGATATGAGCTCTTTCATTTCCAATTCGTCGGTGATTTGCGTCTTTCCTCTTTCTTTCTTTGGAAGTCTTGCTCGAGTTTTATTGTTTCATTGATCTTTTTAAGAAATCAGCTTTTGGTTTCGTTTATATTCTCTATTGTTTTTATGTTTTCAATTTCATTGACTTCTGTTTTTATCTTTAGTATTTTCCTCTTCCTACTTGCCTGGGTTTAATTGTCTCTTCTTCTAGTTTTGTAATGTGGAAGCTTAACTTATTGTTTTGAGTCCATTCTTCCTTTTTTAAAATAAGCACTTAGTGCTATAAATTTCCCTGTAAGCACTGCTTTAGGTAAATCCCACATTGTTTGATACGCTGCATTTTCAGTTTTGTTCTTTATGGATTTTCATGTCCTGTTTTCCACAGACTACTAGAATCCATAGTGGAGTCTGAAACTGTGATTTTGCCAATGCACATGATATTGGCATTTGCTACTACTGGCAGGTTTATGCCTTGTCATTCATTCACTATCTTCATTCACTCGATAGATATTTATTGAGTGTTTACTATAATTTGGGCACTGTTCTAAGCCCTGCAGATACAGCACTGAACAAAACTTACGAGAATTTCTGCCTTTTTGGAGATTGCATCTTAGTGGGAAGATAGATAATAAACAAAGATATAATACAGTTTTAGGTAGTCATATGTGCTACAAAGAAACTTATAAGTTCCATCATTCCATTTAGTAGGAGTGTTATTTTGTATAGATCAAAAAAGACTCTGAGCAGGTGTCCTGATTGAATCAATAGGGCTGCACTTGGTTACGTGGAGAAGAGCCTTCAAGGCAGAGAAGAAACCCTGCAAGACTGTGCAAAGGTCCAGGGGCAGGGTATAAGAAATGAGCAAAGTAACAGTAAAGAGTAAAAGGATGAGGAGGTATGGTAATAGTTAAGGAGTATATTTTTGAATTGTTTGGTCCAACCATCGGCAACTGATTCCCACCCACTCTGATCCAAGTGGGTCTCAGGGAACTTATTAAAAGTTGCCAAGTTCCATCTCTAATAATTCCATCTCTAATTATTCTCTAATAATTCTGATTCAGGTAGGTCTAGTTGGTATCTATCCATCTAATCAAGCACTCCAGGTGAGTCTGGTGCCGGAATATCTTTGTATACATCCGATATACCACATTGGGCATATTCCAGCTTCTCAACTTCACTCTCTCATTTGGAATTTCTAAAGGCCGCAGATGACAGGTCACAAGACTGAGACAGCAGTAGCCACTTCATGGAGCCAGACAGATAGGCCCATCACACATATCCATCTTCTCTGCTCGGAAGGTCCGGCCTCATTTATTGTGGCAGCTATGATGACGCAGTCTCCGGGGATGGAGGAGACTGACACGACCCTTATGTTTTTCACAGTCTGGAAGCCTTGGCTCTTTGAATCACAGGATCTGATTTGAAAGGAAAGAAATGTGTCTCTTGGAAGAGAAATGAAAACAAACAAATAAATAAACAGACAAGTACAGATTGTAATTAGTTAGTAGCAAAATAATTAGTGACAAAACCGCCGCCGGGCAGGAGCTGGAGCAGACCTCTTCATCCCTATGTGGAGGCACTGACCCCACTAAATGCTTATGGTGCGTCGTTTTCCAAGAGCCTCATTGATACCGCAGGACTGCCAAGACCCCGGGGACCTGCGATAGCTATTTCCCCACAATTTACAGGGAGAACTGGAGCGGGGTTGCTTGGGAGATTAATTAACTTGTCAAACAATTAAGCAGACAGGCTGTAATTGAGGTTTCCATTTCATAATTGATTTATCACTTTGTAGCTTCTTGAATCCCTGGGCTCTGAATGGAGAGACTGCTGTGCAGGGAAAACTTTTTAAGAGATGGCAGAAGGCTTCCGGCAGGGGGAGGGCAGGAGGGGAGCTCCTCCTGTTTTTCTACCTTCCAGCAACACTGCCAGGAGAATTCCTTTTATGGCCTCACAGCCTCGCCCAATCTAGTATTGTTTGGAGAGGCAAAGACTCCAAGGAATTTCCACCAGGAACACCTACGGTGCCAGAGCCACCCTCCTCTGTGATGACAGTGCCTAAAGAAATGTCACACATTACGAATTCATCCTGAGACTGTAACTGGAGGCCGCCTTCCCTGTGTTCCCAACGAGACATCAGGGGTTCTCTCCCGGATGCCGCACTCCCTGAGAGCATCAACTCATGACTGGTGTGCCACAGAATGCTGGCTGTTTCACAGTGTTAGCGTGCGTCCGCGTCACCGGGGAGCTTGTCAGGCCAGCGGAGTCTCCAGTCCCAACCCAAAGACTTGGCCTTAGGAGGTCTGGGGTGGGGCTTAGGAATCTGCCTGTTGAGCAGATCTTCCAGGTGATTCTACTGCAGGGACTCCAAAGAGTTAGTGTTTAGATCAGAATAGACTCCCCAGCCGCAGACCTGATCTGGACACCTTCGCCACCAGGTGTCTTGTGGCAAAGCCCAGGCAACAATCAGCATGCGTTTTACGTGTCCCCACTCTTTACCATACAGTTGGATACCAGCGTGAGGGTCCTGGAGGCCTGGTGCCTTCTGGATCGATCACTTCAGGGATGCTTCAGCTAGCCTGCATCAAAAGGCAGGAGTAAAAGTTTACTCTGCTCTTCTGGATTTCCTTCTTGGTGCTTGTAGTTAGGTTTGTAGTCCTGTGTGTATGTACGTGTGTCTGTATGCATACACGCACACACTCACATGTATTTTGGTTGCATTTGCATGCATTTTTGTTTCATTATTTGCTTAAATCTCAAATTATTTTTTCAGACAAGGCATTCTGTAAATATCCTTTTCACCCCACTTTGCCCTCATTCTCACTTCTCTCCCAGCCTCGCTCCCAGCTAGACTTCCTAAAGCAAATGTGCTCTGTCATCAGCTCTCTGAAGTCCTGTGAATTGTCATCCACCTAAAACCTCAAGTTTCAATAATAAGCTTAGAACACTGAGCTTCATTGAGGGAGCTTTCCCTACATCTCATCTATTTCCAATTAAGAAGCTCAAACCATGTCCAGAGTTTGAAAGAATTTCTTCTGACACCACAGAACAAGAGTAACTTTTATTTATTGATTTGCCTCAAAGCAACTGGCTTTTAAATAAAGCATCACAGATACTGTAGAAATCTCTCCTCCGCGTCTTCATGCTCCTCTCCTGCTCCCCAGAAGCAACCATCATCCCAAAACTAATGTCTTGGCATATTTGTCTCAACCCTATTTTTTTTTGTTTATCTTCTATGTATACATATCCATAGGCAACATCATATATTGTTTCCTGAATTGTTTTCTAAGTTGTTTCTAATTTATACTAATAGTATTCTTCATCATTTGGCAGTCTTAATTATTATTCTTCAACCTGCTTTTTGCTCTGAACATTATATTTTTAAGATCTATCTTTCTTTGCCTCTTGTAGGTCAAACCCACTTCTCTTAGCTGCCATAGAGTATTCCTTCATCTGCGCGTGCTGTTTCTCTGTTTAGGTCTCCCCATTGCTTCACCATTTAATGCAATAATCTGGTGACCTGACTGCAACTGTTCATGTTTCCTCCATGTACACAGGTGCTGAGGCTTCTTTTGGGTTAATACCTAGAGGAGGACTTGCTGAGTCTTAGACTATGTACGTTTTGAGTTAGGTTTGGGCAGACACTGACAAATTTCTCTACTCAGTGCTTATACCAATGTGTGAGAGCTACCGTTTCCTATGACCCACCAAAACTTAGTATTGCCAAACTATATAAATTTCTACAAGCACAATTGCAGTCTCTTATCCAACTAGAGTTGGGAGGGGATCAGACTCTTCCTTTCACAAAATTTTCCTAGAAGGACCTAGGCTTAAGTGGTCAACCCACAAAATAAAGGAGTGAGATGAATTTAAACCTAGGGAATTCAGGTCTGCAAGAAAGTGTTCTAAAAACACAATAAAACCTCATCTATTGAGCTCTCCTTAAAATGCATACAAAGCAGTAAAAAAGCAGAAAAACCAAATTAGAGTCTATTTTTAATTGCAGCAGTTTAAACCAATAGCAAAGGAAAATAAATGTTAAGTTGCTGGGTCTCAACTATTCCAAATCCCTTGATTTTGGGTATATGTGAGGGTTAACTACAAGCATAGCATTCCAGGAAGGTTGTCTGTGGCTGGAGCCTCTCTCTTCTGGGCTTTGCTGAAATTGTAAATACTCAGTTATGCTTTGCCAGTCACCTCACTTTCATTTTTAGCTTGCTTAACCTATGTCTTAACACTCCCCCCAGCCCTGCTGCCAACATATTTTATTTTTCTTTCATTGAACATGCAAAGATAAGCTTGAGGCCAGTCCTCATTTGAATTATTTTGCTGTCTGCACTTGAGAAGCCTATATTAATGAAGACTTGTAGGAACTGAATAATTGATGCATGTGTATTTCTGAGCTTAATTATCAGCAAAACAAATTCTCTTCTTTCTTTCCATTTTGTGTTTATAGACATTGTCTGAGTGGCTGCTCTGAAGGTCACACAGCCAGATTAGTTGCAGGAAAGCTTAGACTGCAGGTCTCACCCAGTCATCTGGTCCCCCAAAGTCTGGGCAGATAACAACATCCAGATGTCTATCTGGAGAAAATTCAACTAGTTATTGATCCTCTTTGATAAGAAAAGCTCTAGTCCCATGCAAAGCTGATGAAAATGACGTCTCTCTCCTCCAGGTGTTCACAACTTAGTAGCAGTGACAGAGCTCATGTAAATAACTCTAATACCAGGAAGATAGTTATTGGATGAAAAGTGAACCAGGAGACCATAACAAAATAGCCACCTGAAACTGCCCTCAGTTCTCTGAAGAGGAAAGTCTGAACTTAAAGCCTGTGAAAGCACTTAGTAATATGCAGAGCACTAAATGAATGTAAAACAGTATGTCTCCCCTGAGAGATGAGGTTAAAATGTAGACTATTGGGCCCCACTCCCCAAAACAACTGACCTAGAATCTCTAGCTGGGGCCTGATAATCTGCATTTTTTCGCCTGTTTCGCTGCATCAGTGGTTCTCCAGCTTTATTTGCATCAGAATCTCCTGGAGGGTCTGTGAAAACACAGGCTGCTGGGCCCCAGCACAGTTTCTGATTCAGAGGTTTTTTGAATCTGCATTTCTAATGGAGTTCCCAGATGATGCTGTTCCAGGGTTTGTACTTTGAAAATCACCCCCTGAGCGATTCTTATGAACAGTAGCATTTAAAAACTACTTACCTGAGACATTATTTGCTTTAGATTGTGTCACCCAGAAATGAAGCTATGAAAAGCAAAAAGCTAGCAAAGAGGAAAGAAACTAGCAGGGGTGAAGAAGAACCTGACTCTAACCAGTTTGCATATGATACAGAATTCTCATCATCCTTGGATCTTACTGAAGAAAGAAGACATACTTGCTTGGTCTCTAGGATAGTTACAATCTAATGGGAATCTTCAAACATACAATAACAACTTATAAGTGACAGAAACATAGACATACACCGGAGGCTTGTTACATAAGCCTCGGAGTAATTCCCTTGGAAAAAAACTTGTGAATTTGTTGTAGGGTTTGTATAAGGATGTCTCTTGGACAACGGATCCATGTAAACGGGGTTCCATACTGGAGCCTGGTTGCAGTGAGGTTCCAGTCTTCTCTTCCACCTCTGGAGATAAAATCTTATTCTAAGCATCCTTGCTGTGGATTGAGGGAACCAGTGGAGATTACTGGAATGACATTACTCACAGCCACCAATTTTAAAGACATATCACGCTAGGGCTGGAGGGGATCACGGAGCTGATGTAGTCCGTTATTTTATGGATTGGGATGCAGAAATTGACAAGGAAAATAACTTATTCAAGTTCAAGGGAGAATTTATAAATCCCTGGACATTCAAGAAAAAGTATTGAGGAAGGTGAGGCATGAGGTTTGGCAAAAATATGAAGACAAATCCAGAAAAGACAGCAAAAGAAAGTGCAAGATGTTAATGAGTGGAAGACAGCAGACCCCCTGCTTGGTGGTAGGAATGGACCGTATTATCTGGACAAAAGAGGAAGGAAGGGATAAATACAAATGAGGCAGAGACAGAGAGAGATGGAGAGCAGTGGTGTTTTCAACATGCAATCATTTCACAGACTTAAAACCAAACAGAGAACTTAGAGTTAGGGAAATTGGAAATTATTGGCCAACTCTATATATCAGAATCTGTCAATATGACAAATTCAGATTCCCTGGCCTCAATGTACCAGGAGTCTACAATTTCCCACCACGTGATTTTTACACAAGTAAAGTTTTGAACTACTGCTCTACTTCATTAAGTAAAGACTCCATTTCTCCTCTCCTTGCTTGTTTCCCAGGAAATGCATCAACTCCATTAGATGCCTGAGCCTGGTCTCCCAGCTTTACTTTGGATACCTCCAAGGACAGAAAGCTCATTCTCTCAAAGGCAGGCTCATTCTGTTCTCATGTGTTGACTTAGGTTGAGTGGTCCTCCCTGCCCTAAAGCACAGGATGGCACACACCTTGAGAGCAGAAGTGCCATTCTGCAGGAAAGGTGTGTGGAGCGCTGACATCTCTCGGGCTCTTACCTTCCTCTCTCTGTCTCAGGATTTCTTTAACCGTCACCTGGAGATAATAACAGCTCCTACCTTGTAGGGCTGTTTTGGAAAGTTTTAGTTAGTTAACACATGTAGAGCATTTACAATGGTAGCTGGCATGTCAGAACAGCCAGGGTTGGCTGTGCTCAGAAGGGCCCTTTGTTTGTTTTAATTCTCTGCTGTCTCCATCTTGAAATTCTTAATAATTTTTGAGCAAGAGACCTCACATTTTCCTTTTGCACTGGGCCCTGCAAACTATGTAGCCGATCCTGGGAAGAACCCAGTATATGGTAATACTTGTAAGTTGGCATAGTTGCTCTAACATTTTGAAAAGATTAAATCAATAATATGTTTTTTAAATCTTGGCTCCAGGATGGTGTATCACGTTCATAGGAAGTATTGGGTCTCTCCTTCACCAAAAGCTCAAGCTTATACTTCCCATGGTAGGAGGGTCTCTCCAAGTTCCAGCCCTGAATGGGGGCTTCCCTAGCACTGGCATGAGCTGCCCCTGCCCTTGTTTCTCACTGTCCCGTGTGTTGAACCCGGCTCTCTTCTGCCAGTCCCTGCACAGACAGCTCCTATGTGTAGGGCATCCCCATTTCAGTTCCTTTTCAAACCTGAATCTTTTTTTTTTTTTTGGCTGTGCCACATGTGGGGATCTTAGTTCCCCAACCAGGGATCGAACCCGTGACCCCTGTAGTGGAAGCGCAGGGTCTTAACCATTGGACCGCCAGGGAAGTCCCCTCAGTTCCTTTTCAGACATCATGTTGAAACATTGATTCCAGAGCACAGGGGTGTGCCCAGGAGGCCAGGTCTCTAATAATGTTCAGCAGTAGTCACAAGCTGCCAGCTACACCAATTTTGAGTACCTTGCCATGAACTTGGATCACCAGCCTAGACTTTCAGTGTGGTCATTTTATTTTTGGAGTCCTGTTTCTTGCATGGCCCACTCCAATCTATACTCTTGCTTCAAGTCTCAGAAGCCAGTTTTGGGAGAACAGATCCGCTGCTCCCAGAATCTTTATGAGAGTTAATCCATCTTCTTCCCAGGGACCAGTTTTCACACCAGTGTTCTTGATCAGACATCGTCTCCATAGAGTAAAGGAAGTTGTTATTATACCCTGATCCCAAGGCAGTGCCGCCTTACATTTGTTTAAGCAATATGCCCACTGGGTTAAACCCTTTGTAGGGCAGAGAAGTCACTGCAACTCAGTCCAATTCCTTCTCCCCATAACTCTTATCCATTAGATCTATCCTGACCTCTGGCTGAATTCTTCTTCAATTTGAATCTCCTTCAAGAACTTAAAAGCAGCATGTGTGCAGGACACGCCACGTCTGCCAAGATGACAAAGTGGTAAATGGCTGAACAAGCCAATGCCCAGAGGGGTCTCACCCCCTATGATGTGCTTTGAAGGCAGTTCTCAGAGGAAGCAAAGTCAAATACTGAACGGTCCTTCCTGACCTTGAGCCGTCTCCTGGCACTGAGCCCCAAACACCCCATTCCTCTCCAGGAAACATTCTATCTTCTCCCTGTGTTGGCTTCTTACTGTCTTCCCTGGTTTTCTGCCGTCCACTCAGCTGGCCATTGCAGTTTACAGAGACCACAGTGGGATGACGTGTACTCTCTCAGAAGTACTAGCTGTCTTTAGGTGGAAGAGGGATTTGGGGAGAAAACATGCTGGATTTTCATTTATTTTTAATTGTAAACAGCTTGAAATGAGCGTGCCACGAACTCTGATTCCATCCCTCTAGAGAGAGCCAGGCTGGGTTCAGCCCTTTCAGAGCCTTTAGGTGGCCACTGTGTTTAATATCTCGGGAAAGCAAGCAGAGCCCACGGAAGACTACGTGAATAGCATACTTCCAACAAGACCGCATTTCAGAGCCCACAGGACAAAGCTGATCCCAAAGGCACATCTGAGACCCTTCCTTCTTATGTCTGAGCTAGTATCAGCCATTCAGTGGAATTTATTTAAAAATAAATAAAACTACACACTTTTCCTGTAAATAAGATAAAGCGATGCTCCCTAGTACTGGCCCACTTTGCAGCAGTGTTCTGCCCGCTGCCCTCCTGTGTCTGCCTCCTGCCTTAATTGAGACACTGGTCAGGGGACTTTCCGATTCCTCTTCATCTCCTGTTTGCAGAAAGGCAGGTTAACTCAGCCCAATCTTAGCATGGAAATTCCCTTAGGGTCTGGAGCTCCTGCCTACACTAAGTCGGATTGTTGGACAGCAACAATTCTGTTTATTCAAGAGGTTGCCACAAATGAAGCTGGACAGGGAGGAAAAATAGGCTAAAAGGAGGATCTTATTCTTCTTTTCATCACTTGCTAATGAGGACGTTTACACTCAAGGGCTGTCCATTCTGAAAGAACTCTAAGAATCATACCGACTCCTTAAATCTCTTTGTTGGAGAAAGAGCAAGAGAGCGAGCATGCGAAGGAGAGCTTGAGACAAGAAGTTTTTACTTTCTATTGTGCATTGTCAGCCATTGAAAAGCTGGAAAGTGAACGGAATCTTGCTTTCCTTCTAGGATCATATTTGTCGATTTCTTGTATGTTTCTTCTTCTGACAGCATCATTTCTTTTCCATGGATGATCTCTCTAAGGGTGCAGTGCCTAAGACTTTCTTTAGGAGATGCTCACTTAAGATTACATGAATAGCATCCTTGTAACATGACCATGTTTCTTAGCCCATCAGATACAGCCTAAGGATGTAGGTCACGAACCTACAAAATTAGCAGTCATCTGACTACATCTGGACCACATCTGAACCGACCCAGTGCCAACCCTTATGCATGTGCTGTATCTCCAGTCAAGCCTTAATATTTGACCTCAACTTTGTGAGCAGTTCTGAATATCTTACCCTTTTCCATCAGGTTTCATGCTTTTTATGGTCAGCCAGTCATCTGATCCAGCCCTCCCTCTAAGTCAGCTTTCTCAGACAGCTCTGCTTGGGTAGCCTCCCAAGGTCTTCCCAACATCAAATTTTAACCAAATCCCTTGCAACTTCCTGATGTCAATCCCACACACTCACTAACTTTCCAGCTCCTCCACTTGTCTGAGAGGAAAATACTCGAATGGGTCAAGGACAAGATGAAGTCCTTGGGGTCACACAAGTAGGTTGTGACCATGAGGGTTAGGGTTTTTAGTTTAGAGGGGCAACGCCTCCCCCGTAGAGCTGTTGTGCTGGGGGCAGCCCTGCTCCTGGGGCAGCCTGGTGGGTGGAAAGGAAGCCCTCGTGGTGGGGGTCTGATAGTCACAGGCTTTAAGGAAGAAAACCTCTTTCCTCTTGTCCTTGCTTATTTCCTCCTCCCCTCCTTTGGAGAGGTGATGTTCAGAGGGCAAAGGTCACATTGGGACTTTGGGGAAGGGTGTCTGGAAACCAGCTCCTCAGCCTTCTTCTGGTCTCGGTCTCAAGTTGAAAATGCTAGGGAGGCTTTCAGGGTTGCCCTAGACTAGCTCAGCTCGCCTCCAGTAGAGAATTGTTTCCAATTTGGTAGCAAAGAATGCTTTCAGTGAAGTGCTAAGTATTTCACCAAAGGAGGCACTTTGACCATTGTGCATGTCCTTTGAGCACCTACCATGGCTGTGTACGATGGTGGCTATCTTCCAGTGTTCTTGATGACGGCTCCCTGTGTGTCAGACTCTGTACTCGGTGATCTCCCTGCATTATTTCATCTATGAGTTGGGGAGCCCTCTCACTCCCAGAACATGAGGTGTACAGCAGTAAGTACCTGTCCAGATTTTTCAGACTGTCTTACCATCTTACCTGGGGCACACGTGGAGGCAGACCTTGAACCCAGCACTGTCTAACTCCCGCGCCCTAGCTGTCAATCATGACACTATGCTCTGTAGACTTACATTGGGTTCATTCAACAAGCTGGTATTATTCATCTATTGAACAGGCACTGGGCTAGGTCCTGGGGACACTGAGACGGAATAAGAGGACACAATGTCATCAAGCCTCACAATCTAATGAGGCGACATAAAATATGCTTCCTTGTGTGTCCTTCCAGTGTCATCTTTGTCATCTGAGACTGTCTTCCCCGTCTGCCAGATCAGTTCAACTTTCTTGTCTCAGCCACTGAAGCCTCCCGCCCTCATCCCTCTGACTGTCATTTTGGTGTCACAGGCAGATGGAATACAAGAAGAGGCTGTCTGTGGGTGTGGGGTGAGGAGAGGAAGAAGGGAATGTGCCACAAAGCCGGAATCTGTCGAACAAATGATGTGACAGTAGACATGGTGTGGGTGACAGCTGGAAAATAGCAGTTAATAGCCCCTGGCCAGGCTGTGCTCAGGGAGATGGCATACTGAGAGACGTCATAAAGGCTTGTGGAAACACTGCTCAGAGCCCACGGAGGCCTTTGCAAGACACCCAGCCCAGTGCACATCTTTGTCACATTTGCAAAACCCACTCTTTCGGAAACTGAATCTGTGCTGGTCCTTGCCCAGTGATGCATTCAGGGGATGCCATGCAGAGTCGACCAGCTGGACCTGGTATCTACTTAGCCATGGCTCTTGCTAATAAACACTTAGAAGAAATGATTGCCAAAGACTTGGGGTTTGGGTGAGTCTTCCAGCAGCTCACGGGCTTCACTGCTATGACTCCTGACGATAATGATGAAGATAACACAGGTTAAAATATCCAATGTTTTATTCAATATTTTGGTGAGTTTCAGTTACTCCTAATTATAATTCAACAGCTTTTCTACTTAAAACAATTATTGCCCTTTGCAATGAGCTTTGAAGCAAATACATTGTTTGCCATGATGAGTCACTGCTTCTGCCAGAGGTCTCTCTTTCTAGTCCTCCTCAACTCTGCTGCCTTTCAATTTGCAGCTAACTAGCGTTAGCTTATGGTTAACATTGTGTCTGCTCCCAGTGTTAGTAACCAAGCTAATTCACAGAAGGGGGGAGGAAAAAAAGTAGCTTCAGTCACCCTTGAGACAATTATACTCATTAAAAATCAATGGGATCCAATTATGAGCAGCACGACTCTGACTCAGTTTAAAATGTATTGAACACCAACTCCCAGCCGAGTGACAGTGGCACATCACGGGGATCTGACAGCTGTGGCAGGAAAGGAGACACTTGAACTTGCTTCTGTGATTGCATTCAAAGCCATTGCTTCCTTGTCATTATTGTCATCTTGTGTTTATTGTGTAATTTCCTCCTATGCTAAGTGTTAAATTAAGAGCGAGGGAAGATGCAAGGAATGAAGATTATCCTCCCTCAGACAGAGTTGTAATTAGAAAACGGAGGCAATGCCGGCAGAAATAGTCATCAGAAAAGGACACAAGCTGGAAGAAACAAGTTCAAACCTGAAGTGTCTGATAGGCCTCGGGTGGCACTATTCCCACTATTTTATTGAATAGTGGGTGGCAGTATTCAATAAAAACAAATTTTTATTGAATCCCGCTCTGACCCTAGGAACTCAGAGATGACTGAGATCACACCTGCCCTCGAGGAACTTGCCATGCATATTATGGTTTGTGGCTTCGTTTTATTCATCAAATCAACTACTGGGTTAACAATGGACTCAATAGGGGTGTTAGTTATACAATTTTAGAATAAAAGAGCTAGAGGCTATTATTAGTATTAGTAAAATATAGCATCCTCAATACTTTGTAATACCTACGTTACATTTGTTAACAACTGAATTAGACCACAGAGTTCAAGGACATGAAGTTCAACAGAGTAAAGTGCTTTTCTGGGAAGGGCCTTTCAGAGTAAAATTGGGATTATCATTTATACTTACATTCCCCTCTCAATGTTTTGTGTGTTAGTACCTGCTTGGCAGTGTTGGGTGTTGGCTGGCTGGCTTGCTTGCTTGCTTGATTGATTGATTTATATTTTCCCCAGCTTTATTGAGATATAATTGACATATAACATTGTATAATTTTAAGGTGCACAGCATGATGATTTGATACACATATATATTGCAAATGATTACCTCAATAAGGTTAATTAGCACATGTACCACCTCACGTAATTATAATTTTTGCGTGTGTGTGGTGAGAACATTATGGATCTTAGCAACTTGCAAGCATATAAAACAGTATTTTAAACTGTTATCACTATGGAAGTTTGTACTCTTTGGCCAATATTCTCCATTCCCCACCCCTAGCCCCTGGCAACCATATTCTACTCTCTGTTTCTATCAGTTTGGCTTTTTTTTTTTTTTTTTAAGAGTCCACATATAAGGGAGATAATACAGTATTTGTCTTTCTCTGTCTGGCTTGTCTCACTTAGCATAATGCCCTCAAAGCCCATCCATGTTGTTTCAAAAAACAGGATTTCCTTGTTTTACATGGCTGGATAATATTCCACTCTGTGTGTGTGTGTGTGTGTGTGTATTTGTATATCACATCTTTATTTATTCATCTTTTTATGGACACTTAGGTTGTTTCCATGTCTTGGCTAATGTTAAGAGTTCTGAAATAAACATGAGACTGCAGAGATCTCTTTGAGATAGTGATTTCAGCTCCTTCAGACTTATACCCAGCAGTGGTATGAATGGATCGTATGGTAGTTGCAGTTTTAATTTTTTGAGGAACCTCCATACCCTTTTCCATAGTGGCTGCTACAATTTACAGTCCCACCAACAGGGCACAGGGGTTCCTTTTTTTCCCAGCGTGCTTGCCAACATTTTTTATCACTTGTCTTTTTGATAATAGCCATTCTTAACAGGTTGGAGGTGATATCTCCTTGTAGGTTTCAAATACATTTCCCTGAAGATTAGTAAAGTTGAGTGCTTTTTTTATGTACCTGTTGGCCATTTGTATATTTCTTTGGAAAAATTCCTATTTGGGGGTTCTGCCCATGTTTTATCAGGTTTTTTGGGTTTTTTTGGTATTGAGTTATAAGAGTTTCTTATATATTTTGGATATTAACCTCCTATCTGATATATGGTTTGCAAATTTTTTTCCATTCTGTAGACTGCCTTTCCATGTTTAAAAAAATTTTTTTTTGGCTTTGCAAAAGCTTTTTATTTTGATGTATTTCCACTTGTTGATTTCTGCTTTTGTTGCATGTATTTTTGGTGTCATATCCAAACTATCAATGCCAAGACCAATATTAAGGAGATTTTTTTCCCTATGGAGTTTTATGGCTTCAGGTCTTATGTTTAAGTCTTTAATCCATTTTGAGTTAATTTTGGTAAGTGGTATAAAATAAGGGTCCAATTTCATTCTTTTGCTTGTGAGTATCTAGTTTTCCAAACACCATTCATTGAAAAGACTAACTTTTTCCTTTTGAGTATTCTTGGCTTCCTTGTCAAATATTAGCTGACTTTATGCATGGGTTTATTTCTGGGCTCTATATTCTATTCTGTTGATCTTTGTGTTTGTTTTTATGTGAGTAGCAAACTATTTTGATTACTATAACTATGTAGTACAGGTTGAAATTAGGAAGTGTGATGCCTCCAGCTTTGCTCTTTCTCAAGATTGCTTTGACTCTTCGAGGTCTTCTGTGGTTCCGTACAAATTTTAGAATGATTTTTTTCTATTTTCGTTAAAAAAATGCCTTGGAATTTTGATAGTGATTTCACTGAATCTGTAGATGGCTCTGGGTAGTATGAACATTTTAACAATATTAATTTGTCTGATTCATGAGCCCAGGATACCTTTCCATTTATTTGTGTCTTTTTAAATTTCTTTCATCAATGTCTCATAGTTTTCAGTGTACAGATCTTTTACCTCCTGGCTGAAGTTTATTGCTAAGTATTTTCTTGTTTTCAATGCTACTGTAAGTAAGATTGCTTTCTTAATTTCTCTTTTTCATTGTTAGTGTATAGATATGCACTTGTTAGAAATTTCATTGTTAATGTAGAGATGCAACTGATTTTTGTAGGTTGATTTTTTTCTCCTGTAGCTTTTTATTAATTCTAACAGTTTTTTTTAATTTAATTTTTTTTTTGGGTGGAGTCTTTAGTGTTTTCTGTATGTACAACCATGTCATCTGCAAACACAGACAATTTTGATTCTTCTTTTCCTATTTGGATGCCTTTTTTTTTTTTTTCTGTTTCTTTCTTAATGTTTTGGGTAGGATTTCCAGTACTATCCTGAATAGGAATGATGAGAGTGGGCATTCTTGCCTTGTTCCTAATTTTAGAGAAAAAGCTTTCAGCTTTTTGCTGTTGAATATGATGTTAGCTATGGGTTTGTCATATATAGTCTTTATTATTTTGAGGTATGTTCCTTGTGTTCTCAATTTGTTGAGAGCTTTTATCATGCAAAGGTGTTGAATATTGTCAAATGCTTTTTCTGCATCTGTTGAGAGGATCATATGATTTTTAGTTTTTATTCCATTAACATGGTGCATCATATTTATTGATTTCCATATGTTGAAACATCCTCACATCCCAGGGATAAGTCCCACTTGATCATGATATATGATTCTTTTCATGGCTGTTGAATTCAATTACCTAAAATTTTGTTGAGAATTTTTTGCATTTCATGTGGTAAGCAGAGTAACCTGTGAGAATGAGGGGAAACTAGAACAGTGTGTTATGTTTTAGAATCCAAGAGAAGTGGGTGTTTTAAAATAGGGGGAGCTGTCTACTTGCCAGTGTTACACAATAGTACAGAAAATTAAGGACTGAGATGTGACCTTTGAACTTTATAATACGGGGTTGCTTGGTTTCAGTGAGGTTGTTGTGAGAAAGGTCTGATTACAGTGGGTTACAAGACAGTGGGATAGTGACTAGAATAGCTTTTCTATGAAGAGACAGAAGAAACATGGGATGTAGGTATAAATACTCTGAAATCAAAAGTTTTTTATTTCGTTTTGTTGTGTTTTAAGGTAGGAGTTAGTAGGGCATGTTTGTTTGCGTATGAGATGCTCCAGTGAAAAAGAAGAAATTAATGCTGCTGAAGGTAGTATCTAGTTGCACTGACAAAGCCCTCAAGAAAGAGTGTATAGCTAAAATCTAGAACACAGGTGGAGAGTACGGGATACTAGCTGGTTGTGCAAGCCACAAAGTCATGGGATCTTGGAATGTTTGAGCTGACAAGGGTTTTAGAGTTCATCTAGTCCAATTATTCATTTGCTGATTCAGTCCTTCAAGTAATAGGTTTTGAAATCTTCCATGCAGCAAGCATGATTGAGATAGAACCTGTGCCCTTGATACATAAGCATATCCTCCTTTTTATAAACAAGAAAAATGAGACATAGAGGGTGGAATATCTAGCATAAAACCATACCTTTTTTTTTTTTCAGCTAGAGCTAGAATGGAAATTCATGACTCTCTACTATCAATACATTTTGCTTAAAAAAAAAAACCCAAAAAACAAAAACAAAACAAAACAGAAACACCTTTTTTAAAGAGTAGTTTTAAATTCATAGTAAAATTAAGAGAAAGTAAAATAAAGAGATTTCCCATATACCCCTTAGCCCCTCACATTCATAGCCTCCCCCATTATTAACACCCTCATAAGAGTGGTACATTTATTACAATGAATGAACCTACATTGACACATCATATTTGCCCAGTTTGTAGTTTACATTATAATTCACTGTTGGTGTTGTTCATTCTATGGGTTTGGATAAATGTATAATGATATGTATCCATCATTATAGTATAATACAGAGTATTTTCACTCCGCTAAAAATCTGTGCTCCACCTTTTCATCCCTCCCCTCCACCCAAGCCCCTGGAAACTACTGATCTTTATACTGTCTCCATTGTTTCACCTTTCCCAGAATGTCATACAGTTGGAATCATACAGTACGTAGCCTTTTCATACTGGCTTCTTTCACTTAGTAATATACATTTAAGTTCTTCCATGTCTTTTCACGGTCATTATTCTTTCAGTTAACCATCCAACCACTTAACTCAGAGCCTCATTTCCTCACTTATTACGCAGGTATGTAACACATGAGAACTGATGGAACAAGTTCTATGTTGGGTTTACAAAAAAATGAACAAGATACCCATGAACACACATTCTTATGGGGGAGATACTATGCATACATTAAAGAATCTTTGTGAAGATAGAATGAAAAATAATATGGGACATCTCCTGAGAGCAAGCTTTTCAAACAAGTGTTAGTTATATGCTGTGTTACATTTTATATGGATCTAAGAAATCAGGCTAAATGGTAGAGATGCAAGAGTTCCTCTTGATTTTCCTAAAACCCAAAGAGAAAAATGGAAACCTTTTTATTACAAATGCTTATAAAATAAGTCAAAATGTAACAACTTATAAGATAAAGCAACTGAACAAAAGCAACAGGTGAAAATGTTAAAAGATCATAGCATCTAGGTGTTCAGGGAGCTTTTTGTTGGAAAGGCTGTTATATTTGAAAAGTTGCAGCTTAGAGTGTTGAGGTCCTTTCCCAGATCTCTTGGAGTTTTGGGGAAGCATATAACTATCTACTTTGACCTCAGCATTAAGCCAAACAAATCTGTCCATCTGACTGATACACCTGTCAGTCTGCTGAATCTGGCCACATCCATTCAGAGATGCTCACAGAAATTCTAGACCCTCCACTGTCATTTGCTTGCATACAACTTGATCTTCAGCCGACCTTTCCCTAGCTTCAAATGCTTGGCTTTCCAATCCGGAAATAAATTCGGTCTCATATTTTCTAAATTTGGCATTTGAACCTTATTTCTTTAGATTTCTGCTAACAAATTGACATAAGTCATCTTCCTGAGCCCTGTCAACCCATAGAATTATGAGAGATAATAATAAATTGCTGTTTTAAGCCACGAAGTTTTGGGAATGGTTTTCAACTGGGGATGATTTTGCCCCCCAGGGGACATTTGAAGATGTCTGGAGACATTTTTGGCTTTCATACTGGGGAGGGGGAGTGTTAATGTCATTTAGTGGGTAGAGGCCATGGATGCTGCTAAATATCCCATAATACACAGGACACCCCCCCTCCCCAACCATAACACAGAATTATTGGGCCCAAGATACCAAAAATGTTAAGGCTGAGAACCTTTGTAATTAATAATCATGATCACTTTCTTTTAAACTTGTGCTGTTATTAAATGGAAAGGTCAGTTTTTCAGATTTTGAATAATGTACCTCATATACACTCCTATGTGTTATCCTGAAAACCCTTTCTCTTTCCTGTCTCTCCAAACCCTGCAAAGCCTTATTCAAATCCCCCATTCACAGAAGACTTCCTGACATCTCTCCTCTGCCTGTAGTAAAATACTAACATATTATACACTGCTAATTTCTTTTCTGACATTTAGCTACATTTTTAGGTCTATTAATCTGATATGACTGTAAGCTCCTCAAAGTCAAACACCAAATTACATACTACTTTCAGACACTCCCAAAGGCCAAGCACCAGCCTACCATGAACGGTGTTGGAGATTGACTATGACCGTTTCTTATTTTCATGCAATTTTTATGAAACAATGCAGTAATTTTATACTAGATTGTAATATTGTGATTTATAATAAGAAATATATATTTAGTTTTTGTCCCCATTTCTGGCATAGAGCTCCTAAAACTCTTGGAATTTCCTAAGTGAAGAGAGAAATAAAGGTGTCTCTTTCTATGTTAATGAGATGACATTTGGAAAGCACTTAAGGATGGGGCTGGTTGCCAGTGGAACCAACCATGTTATTAGAGGGTTGAGACTTTCAGTTCTAGCTCCAGATCTCCAGAAAGAAGAGAGGGACTGGAGATTGAAAATCAATTGCCGATGGCCAATGGGTTAATCAGTGATGCCTAGGTAATGAACTTCCATAAAAACCTAAAAGGAGAGGGTTTGGAGAACTTCCAGGTTAATGAACATGTGGAGTTGCTAGGACAGTGGCATGCCAGGAGGGACACCCTTTCCCATGCCTTGCCTTGTTCATCTCTTCCATCTGCTTGTTCCTGAGTTATATCTTTTTACAATAAACTGGTAATCTAGTGAGTAAACTGGTTTTCCTGAGTTCTGTGAGCCACTGAAGCATATTAATCTAACCTGAAGAGGGGGTTATTGGTACCTTCAGTTTGTAGCTAGTAATTCAGAAGTACAGGTAACAACTTGGGCTGGCAACTGGCATCTGAAGGGGGGGGCAGTATTGTGGGTTTGAGCCCTTAAGCTGTGGGATCTATGTCCCACAGATCTATCTATCTATCTATCTGTGTATCTATGTATCTATCTATCTATCTATCTCCAGGTAGATCGTGTAAGAATTGAATTAAATTTAAGACACCCTGCTGGTGTCCAGAGAATTGCTTATTGTAGGGAAAATCCTCCACCCATTTGGTGACCAGAAGTGTTGAAAGTGTTTTGTGTGAGTAGTAAAGGAGACTCACAGGAAAGAAACACAGAGTACAGAAGAACTGGGTTTTTCCTTACATAGGAAGGAAAAAAAATGTATTTTTCCATTTTATAGACTTTTCCTAGAGACACTGAAATTTCCTAGAGACACTATGAAGGAGCAAAATTTTTGTAGACTATTGAAATTAAATTTGTATTAGTCTTAATTAGACTGTTAAAAATTAAATTGTTCATTTTAATACCCATGGAAAGCACTAAGAAAATAACTCAAAATATATGGCAAAAGAAATAGTAAAAGAATTGAAATGGAACACTAGACAATATCTATTTAACATAAAAGAAGTTATATTGATGGATTAGGGGAATAACAAAGAGATAAGATGTATGAAAAACAACACGATGGCAGACAGCATCCCCGCCTTTTTGGTAATTATATTAAAGTAAATATTGAAACATTCCAGTTAAAAGACAAAATTGGTGGAATGTGTTAAAGAGTAAAAAAAAAAAAACAAAAAACATTATCCAACTATTCGCTGCCTGAAGTAGACACGTGTTAGATTAAAAAACACAAATAGATTAAAAGTATGAAAACAATACACCATACGATCATTAACCAAAAGGGACCTGGAGTGGTAATATTACCAGAAAATAGACTTTATAAGAAAAATTGTTACTAGAGACAAAGAAGGAGATTTTAACTATGATAAAGTATTATCCATAGCAAGGTATAACGATTATAAACATACATGCATGTAAAAGCAGACCCCAAAATAAAGGAAGCAAAAACTGACACAAGTAAAGGGAAAAATAAACAATTCAACTTATATTTAAATACTTCAATATTTGATTTTCAGTACTGAGAAAACACTAGACAGTAGATCAACAAAGAAATGTGACTTGAACGATACTGTGAAAAACTAGAGCTGAAACACATCTATAGAGCATGACACCTGACAACACCAGAAAACACATTCTTCTTAAATGCACGTGGAACATTCCTTAGGATAAACAATAGTTAAGGCCACCAAACAAATCTCAATAAATGTAAAAGTGTTGTTATCATACAAAGTGTGTTCTTTGACCACAATATAATGGTATTAGAAACAATGACAAAAGGAAATTTGGTATAGTTAGAAATCTGTGGAAATTACACTCTTAAATAATCAATGGGTAAAAGAGAAATCATGAGGAAATTAGAAAATATTTTATGAGGAATAAAAAAAAACACAACATGTGATACAGTGAAAGCAGTGCTTAAAGGGATACCTACATTTTCAAAGAAAAATATTAAATCAGTAAACCAACCCTAAGAAACTAAGAAAAGAAGAGCAAACTAATCTCAAAACAAGCAGAAAGAAGGAAATAATAAAGATTAGAGTGGAGATAAATGAAATAGAGAACAGAAAAACAATAGAATAAGTAAAACAAAGTTGGTTTTTTGAAAATATTAACAAAATTGGAAAATTTTAACTAGTTTGACAAAGAGAAAAACCTCTAATTACTAAGTCAAGAAGAAAAGTGTAGACATTACTACTGATTTTACAGGAATAAAGGGGATCAGAAGAGAATACTGTAAATAATTTTATGCCAACAAATTGGATAGATGAAATAAGCAAGTTTCTAAAAACACTCAAATTACCAAAACTAAATCAGGAAGGAATAGAAAATCTGAATAGATCTGTAACAAGTAAAGAAACTGAATGAATAATAATAATTAAAATCAAACTTCTCACAAAGAAAAAGTTCAGGACCAGATGACTTTATTGGTAAATTCTACCAAACCTAAAAGAATAAATATGAATCCTTCACAAACTGTTCTAAAAAAAGGAAGAAGAAACACTTCCCAACTCTTTCTATGAGGCCCTGATACCGAAACCAGCAAAGACATCACAAGAAAAGAAAACTACAGACCAATATCTTTCATGAATATAGAGATAAAAATCCACATCCAAATACTAGCAAACTGCATCTAACAGCATATAAGAAGGATTATATGTTATGATCAAGTGGGATTTATCCCAGGAATGCAAAGTTGGTTCAACAACAAAACCAGATCACTGTGATAACTATAATAATAGAATAAAGAGCAAAAATCACATGATCGTCTCCACAGAGAAAGCACTTTACACAATGCAACATATTTTCATCATAAAAGCATTCAACAAACTAAGGATATGGAGGAACTTCCTCAATCTGAGAAAGTGCATCTATGCAAAAGCCACAGGCCATATCATACTTAATGCTAAAAGGTTGAAAGCTTCCCTCTAAGAGCAGAAACAAGAAGAGGATGTCTACTCTTGACACTTTTCAACATTGTAATGAACATTTTAGCCAAGGCAGTTAAGAAATAAAAAGAAATAAAAGGCATCCAGATTTGACAGGAAGAAATAAAATCTCTATTTGCAGATTGGATGATATTGTACATAAGAATTCTAAGTTACACACACACACACACACACACAATATTGGAACTTATAAGTGAGTTCAACAAGGTTGCAGGATACAAGATCGATATAGAAAGACAAATTGTGTTTTATATACTATCAGTGTACCATACAAAAATAAAATTAAGAAAACAATTTTATTTAAAATACTATCAAAAGAATTAAATATTTAGGAATAAATTTAACAGAAGAAGTGCAAGATTTCTATACTTAAAAGTACAAAAATCATCATTGAAAGAAATTAAAGAAGACTTAAATGGATATACATTTTGTGTCCATGGGTTAGAAAACCTAGTATTGTTAAGAAGGCAGTGCTCCCTAAATTGGTCTGCATATTTAATACAATACCTATCAAAATTCTAACTGCCTTTTTTACACATTCTAAAAAGCTGATAATAAATTCATATGGAAATACAAGGCACCCAGAATAGCTAAAGGAAGCTTGAAAAAGAAGAACAAATTTGAAGGACTCACACTTGCCCATTTCAAAAAATTCACTGCAAAGCTAGAGTAAACAAGGTGGTATAGTATAGTCCTGGCATAAAGATATACGTATAGATGAATGAAACAGAATTGAGAGTTCAGAAACAAACCTACACATTTAAGTTCAATTTATTTTTAACAAAGTGCCAAGACAATTCAATAGGGGAAAGAGCAAGTCTTTTCACAAAGGTGTTGAAATGACTGGATATCCACATGCAAAGTAATGAATTTGGAACCATACGTTAGTCTACATACAAAACTTAAAATAAATCAATGAAAAAAAACTAGACGTGTAAAACTCTTAGAAGAAAACTTAGGAATATATCTTTATGTCTGGATTAGGCAATGGTTTCTTAAATATGATACCATAAGCACAAGTAAACAAAAAAATAGATAAATGGGGATTAACCAAAAATAAAATGTTTTGTACTGTGAAGGACATTTCTTCAAAGACAAATCACCAAATGGGAAAAATATTTGCAAATCATATATCTGAAAAGGGGCTAGTGTCTAGAATACACAAACATCAAGAATAAAAAGATAAATTTTAAAAATGGACAAATTATTTGAATATCCATTTCTCCAAAGAAGATGTGGAAATGGTAATCACCATATGAAAATATGCTCAACATCATTAGCCATTAGGTAAATCAATATTAAAACCTCAGTTAGATACCACTTAACACCCACTGGGAGGACTATCATCAAAAAGACAGACAATACCCATCAAAAAACTTATATGTACATAGCAGCATTATACATAGAAGCCAAAAGGTGGGAACAATCCCAGTGTCCATCAATGACAAATGGATAAACAAAATGTGATGTATCTATACAATGGTACATTATTCAGCCACAAAAAGGAATAAATTTTCCAGTATGTGAATTATATTTCAATAAAAAAGAAACTGTTGCAGCAAAACTGCATTGATTTCAGTGGCAAAAGGAAATAGAGATGATTGGAGCCCACAGATTCCCTTCACATGATAGAAAATAGTGGATTTTCTTGATGTGCTTTTGTAGTAAATACGGTAGTGTGTAATTTATTCACAAGACTTTCAGCTACCTGAATGTGCAAGTTGATAATAATTAGAACCCGAGGAACAGAGGTTTGGGACAAAAGACAGCACTAAAACAGATGGCAGATAGGAGGAAGTACAGCCTTGGGAAAGATAAAGAAACTGCATTCTAGCCTGTTGGGGAGGAGAAAGCTGAAATGTAGTTAAGAAAAGGGCTAATGGAACTAAATTAGTATGGTCTGTTATACTCTGACATGACATTATCTGGTATGAGTCCTCACTGGGATTTTCCAAGACCCCAAATCTAAATTGGAAGTGTCTTGGAAAATCCCAGTGAGGACTCATGGGGAGTTGCCCCTTCACCAGGAAAAATTCAGTAAATCAGTGGCCTCTATAGGGAAAGTTAAGACACACAAGTCAAGAGGAAGCTTTTGTTTGTTTGTTTGTTTAATTAGAAGTTCAGGTATTCTAGGGATATTGACAGTTTCAAGAGATTCCCCCCAAAATATTAATTGACAGAATAAATAATTCCATTTGGGAAATGATATTCCAAGGTAATAATGCCTGCCTAAACCTTTTTTCTCCTTAGGTCTGGGGAAGTGTTAAAGTGATTTCTTTTCAATGTTAGCAATATCACATTTTATGTTGGGGGGGAGGAGCTTGGAAACAATCCAAATTACCCACAAAAGGGAACCAGCTAAACAAACTGCCTCACAAATGATGGCTCCTTTAAACATATTAAAATGGTAATACATGACAATTTCAATATATGAAAAGCTCTAAACCATGAAGTGAGTTAACAAAACATAAAATTACATGTCAACTGATTACTAAATTTTATATATTCAAAAAGACTATATGTATGTTTTATTAAGGGGAAAAATAAGGAATATAGAAAGAAAGAACAAATATGCTTGCCAGATTCCCTGCCAATTATGTTCTTATAACACCATGAGTAACTTGGTGAAGTTGGTAATATTATCTCAACTTTATAGATGAAAAATTAATATACAGAAAAATTAATATAATTTGTTTAAGGATACCCAACTGATAAAGGCAAAGACAAGATTCAGCCTCAGCTTTGTTGATGCCCGAATTCATTGATCCATAGTCCAGTGAAATAGAATTTAATAGTTTTCTATTTCTTTTCTTTGGTTACCAACTCAATAAAGTCTGAGCAGTGAGATACCAAATGAGGTGATGATTTTTTTTCTACTCACTGCACTTACGTTGAATCTGCTTTCCCATCTCTTAAAGATGACAGAGCCCATAGGCATCTATCAAATATTATCATTAAAAAGGTCATTTTAATCCAGTTTCATCTGGTTTCAAGCCCAAGCCTCATACCCTCAGTAAACATTTATCATCTCCCCTTTCTCTGATATCTACCAGATTTCAGCCCAAGAGATTTGCAGCCCATGAGAGAGGTCATGAGTGGCATGTGGGATCTCTTCTCCATTCTTTTCTCCTCTGGTTTCAGCTCCTGCGATGTCAGCTTGGGAACAGGGAACGTGAGAGAGAAAAGACATGATCTTATGTAACTAGCATCCTGTTGGTGGTCCTATTTTTGGCTTCTTTGTCTAATGCTACAGGTATCTAAATGTTGGCTCTCTCGTGGAGTGCATGTGTAAGTTATCCAGATCACCTAACAGACCTCCACACTGCTAAGATCCCCTTACTGAAAGATCTGTCCTAGCTTCACCCTATCATTTCCCCGACTCCTCAGCTTCTTCCCCAGGGGCGTCCACCTAACAGCCTCTGGCTGCTGTGTTCCTCTGCCCAGTGTGCCAGCCTTCTTGGGTGGGATTCCAGCAAGCCAGCTCAGGTCCGGCTGCCTACATGGTGTTCAGTTAGCCCATTCACTGGAAACTCAGGCCATAAGAAACAGTGGGAGCCCAGGCTGCTCTGGCGCCACACCTCCTTTGTCTTCTGCCTCTCTTATATTCCTTGTGTGCTTTTGTACAAATAGTTTGAGAGAAAAAAAACAGCAGGTCCACCACATAAGCAGATACCCTAGTAAACAAATAAGATGAAATGAAATTTTTCCTTTCCTGCAGCACTAACCTCATAATTTCTACAAAGTGTTCTCCTGGAGATCCTCTTGCTTTTCTTGGCATGGGTGAGAAAAGCATCCACTCTCCCCATGGAAGGGAGGCAAATGTGGACACTTACTCTCCCAGGTTAGTAACTCATGTCTCTTTGACAATTCTCCAATTCTCAACCGTGACCTCCCCCTCCCAAGACTTTAATTTACATAGACTTGGGTGGTGACGGTGGCTCAGTTGTACTGACATAGCAGAATAATTTGTTCCCCTTCCCCAACACACACACACACACACACACACACTCACACACAAACTCACACACACTATGACGCCTTGGAAAGGATTTTTGTCCCCTAAATGTCTGAATCTCATTATAGAAAGTGGAATACTTGACTTTTGTATGTCCTAGCTTTGTACCCTGGTCCAGGAACAGAGAATTCCCTTTCAGAATCCTAGTACACTTATTAAGTCACCAAACTGCAAAATAACATTTGCAAAAGGTGGCATATGTCCAATTAAATGCACATTAGCACTTAAGAGGGCTCTTCGCCACTCCCCTGATGCCTAAAGCATACCAAGAAAAATAGAAAACAGCTAGTAAATCAAAGTAATGAAACATATTGAAAATCATATCTCTGAAATCAGTGGGGGGTAACTCTAAGGGAAAAATAAAAATTTCTATGGATTAAGAAGTTAAATTGTAGTATAAACAAAGAAAGATATATGCCATCTCTGCTTTCCTACCCAAATTAGCAGGAAATGCTCTGTCCCCCAGCTAGAGAGTACCAGTGGGTTTTGGTATCATGTTGTAAAAGTTAAGCTGACATTCTTCATTACGAGGGATTAAAATACTTTAAATCCCTATTCACCAACCCTGTTTATGTTTCTGTCTAAGTGTTATTTAGGATTATACTTTGGGTGCACACTGACTTTCTAAACAAATTTCATTCCCTATGTCCCCTTTAGAATACTCTAGCGAACTGCTCTGCTCACCATCCTAAGCCTGTCTGAAAGCTGCTTCCCTCTCTGCTTTTCTTCACCTCTACCCTGGGAAGCTCTCCTTTCCTATGTCTACTTAACAAAATCCCACCCACTACTGGAAAGTCAATTTGGAGCCCACCTTCTCTGTCCTGCTATGGGGACTTCTCTACTCTGCTTTCCTTTCTGGACAATGTATTTTCTTGAGTTGTTGCTGAGTGATTCTCAGAATGGATGTGCACATCCTAGGTGTTTGATGACATATTCTCCAAAGTGTCCGTGCTTATTTTTATTGTTTTGTGTTTATTTGGCCGAAGAGCGAGGAGTTGGAATGTTTTTACCCTGAAGATTATCTAAAAACGTAATAAAATCATCTGGATGACCCCAAAATGACTAACTCCATGTCATTTCCTCCCTATCACAAACTCACAAGCAAGTTTGCATGTGAGTTTTCAATCACATTGGCACCAGGAGTTCTCTAAGAATACTAGGGCAGAGATGAACTAAATATGTAAATTACAGATTCATGACAAGTGAAAGCCAAATAATTTAGGATATGCTGTGAGAAAGATGACTTTCCTACAGAAGAAAACCTGGGGGGACGTGAGTGATTGTATGGCCCAACGATATGGCAGGAAGGATTGAAAAGAACTTACTCAGTGGTCCTCAGCACTATACTCACATTGAAAGTAGAAATTTAGTTTCAAGAGAGTAACACCATCCATCTGACTAAATTAGCATTGTTGATTTAATGTTACTGGTTTTTGTAGTTTTGTTTGGGTTCAATTGCTAAATTTGATTTGGTGTTATAGTTTTATAAGTGCAATAAACATCAGTTATTTAGATATAATTTTAGGTTTGCACATATTTAAACAACATAAGTATTACAGCATAACATAGCATTTTATGTCAATGTTGAGGAATCTCTGACAATTTTTTTTAAAATGATGTGGAATACCATTCAGTTTTGAAAAACTGTGGCTTAGCATTGAATGCTTACCATTTGTTCATAGAAACATGTCTTTTTTTCAACACTGTTGTCAGTTCTTAGAGATCAGAGATTATATCTGTTTTCTGTGTCTCTCACAGCAGCTAGCTGGGTGTCTTACATATAACCATTGCTCAATAAAATTTATTGATGACTGTGATTGTACTGATGTACTCTTTCTGAAAGCTAAAGCTCTCAGAACTTCAGTTTTTCATATGTAACATGAAGCTGATCCGTTAATACTTGGCTTATACATTCCGTGCCTACTCTGACATTCTAAACAATTTGCAAAAAAAAGCAGATCATGTCCATGCTAAGGATAAATCTGGTTATGAGAAACATTTCAAGCAAAGATAAAGACAAATCTAGTGATTGTGCCCATTGAGAGGAACCATGGCTCCACATCCTTTGTTTTATAAAAGAGGGGAGGGATGAATCTCTTTTCAGTGGTTGTAAGTCATGGTGCTTCACGCTGCCGACAATGAGATATTGGCTACACAACTACAGTTTTTCATGTGCTTTTTTCTTTGCTGAAGTGAATAAGGCATGATTTCCTTCTGGAAATAGTTGTAGATGAAAAGTAGTTGCATTTTTTTTCTTCCCTGCAAGTTTCCTGAAGGACCAATCAAGAAAGCAAATATAACCTACAGTTCAAAATGTAGTTGGGAAGATAAGAATAATCTCAGCCAAGAAGGACATAATAGGTATATAAAACTTCAGCACAAATACAACTGGAAACCTCAGCAAAAGAGTGTGGAGACACAGACTCACCACCATCCAACAGTCATCACACTCTGACATATGGGTTGGTTTTCAAATATGCAGTTTATTGACCAAAGTACTTAAACTTCCTGATTTAATTCTCAAGAATGTCCAACCCCATTAACCAAATGGTTGTTTTTTCTTTCATGTTAGAGAGCTCTGAGTTAGCATCACAAGCCTACTGACTATAGATGTGTCACCTTGGCAAACTCTTAAGATCAGTTTCTTCACCTGTAAGATGGGGACAGCATTGACTGATTTTCAGATATGTTATGAGGATTGTGAAATTCTATATGTAAAGTTCCTGGTCTTAGGTGAATGACCCAATAAATGGAAGGTTTTTTCCTATTACCTTTTAAGATCTGGAGGAATAGAGATCCACTGTTCTCTGAGCTCAAAAGTGGTCCTCCATTCTGATGAATCGTCAGTATCATCCTGGGAAATTTGAAACACAAATTGTATAGACTCCACCCTGATTTAGAGGATCTGTGGTGGAGTCCAGGAATACCTACTTCAATCAGTCCTCCATCAAGTCCAAGAATCATTGTCCTAGGGAGCAGGGACAATGTCTACTTATATTTTGGATTCTTAATCCCTAGAAAGGGGTCTGGTACAAGGCAAGTGCTCAGTGAAAGGCACAAAGAAAGTACCCAGTGAGTTCTGTTGAATGAATCCTAAACAAATCTCCTCTATCACCCATGAGTGATGGCATTGATTCTGGTGTTATTCAAACTGACCATTCAGAAGATGGATTATCTGGCTAATTATGGCTGGCCTAATTAGAGAAAAGCCTATTATAAAGAACCTTAAAATGCTTTAAAGTAAAATTGATTTGGCTATATTTTATAATGTGATACAGAGTAAACTTCATTCCTTATAACATACAAGCCATCACTTAGAGTCTTCCTTATGTTACATACTTAAAACAGTAATAAACGTGGTGTTTCATGGCTGTCTCCCACATTTCCCTAGAGCAAGGACTGCCATGCCATTTTTGTCATCACTGTACAGAAGGCGTTGCATATAATATGTAGGGTTGGTGACATGAGGTAGTGCTCTTAGCTCCTCCTTCCATGTCTTATTCCCACATTGCAGGGAGAAGAGTTTGAATAATGAAAGCAGTAGTAGTACGTAGCAGTTCATAGAGTGATGTCAAAATGGCCAGGTTTAACAATTCAAGGGCTACCAAAATACCTAAGAGCACCTCGGACACTGCTGCTTAAATCTTCTAGCCAACAGCTGACCTTTCCCTCTATAGCAATTTTAGATATTTCAGTCAAAGTTTTGTCCCTGTTGAGGAGTGAGAAATTTTAAAATAAATTATCAAGTATTAGAAAACTAGAAAAATAGAGAAAATGGAAATTAATATTTATTAGCTCTCTAGGGGAGAGTTTTTAGCTTTCAAGCAGTGAAAGAACTCACGAAGATATGACTACAAAGATATAAGCAAATAATTATAAATTAAAGAGTAAAAAACAAACAGGGGAAAATATTCCCAGAATATATGACAGAAAGAGTGAATATTTTATATATAAAAAGATTATACAAATTGTTATAAAAATGAGACATTCTATAAATAAATAGGCAAAAGATAGTCTCAGTTAATTCATAAAAGAAGAAAATCAATATGCATCATGTGCAAAAAATTCAGTTAGTAAACAAAAAATACAAATCAAAAATGAGATTTCATTTCAATTTTTCTATCAAATTAACAAAACTTAGATTAAAAAAATATAAAGTACCCTCTGAAAGGGGAAAAAGGACTTATACTGTACCTATGTGAGGGTAAATTTATACAAGCTTGCATAGAAAGACATTTAATAATATTTATCAAGTGATATAAAAATGATCATACCTACTGAACTAATAATTCTACTTCTGGAAAATGATCCTAATGAAAAAAATAGAAAAAAAGAAAGAAAAATAATGAAGACAGTAACAAGAAATAAAACTCAGATTTGCAAGAGAAGCTATATTCGTTGCAATATATATTCATTGCAATAGTATAAAAACTTGGAAACAAGCTAAGAGTCTAAAAATGGATAATATTAAGTTAATTGTGATTCACTCACCCAGTGAAATGTTATGTGACTATGTTAAAAATATATGCAAATAACTTATAATAATATAAATCACATTATAGGAAACACATCATATGTAGTTATGATTAAATTTAACCCTCTACCCCCCCACACAAAATAGAAAAGAAAGGCCAGGATCTTTATGTAGAATTACAGCAGTATAGTATCTCATGGATTGGTTTGTAGTTGAGCGGCTTTGATTGCCGGTTTTTTTCCCTACTATCACCTTTTGTGTATTATTTATATTTTTTCTAATTACCATGTATAATGGGAAAAATAAAAACTTACTCAAAATAATTCCCTCTAGCACTTGCTAACACAGTAGTAGGAATCCATCCCTATACTTTCAGAGGTTTGAGGGATGCCAGATGGACACTTTACTCTCTGGATGGAAAGTGTCACTGAGAGCCAAAGAGCCTTGAAAGACCTTCCTGCTCATCTCCGTGAGCAAATGAAAAAATAAATGTATTGGGCTGAGAACAAATGGTTATAGTGACACTGGCTAAGAAAAAAATAAAAAAATATAGAAGTTAATATTTATCATTTCTCTAGAGGAACTTCTCTAGGCTTTCAAGCAATGAAAGAAACAAAAAAAGATTTGGCTGTGAAATTAATTCAAAAGTCTGCATGTAAGTAAATATAACCAAAATTAAAAGATAAGCAACAAATGTGAAAATATTACAAAGAATGAATGTGAATCTCCCTAAAGTTTGCTGCTCCTAGAATTGTTTTAACTCACTCACCGCTGGGTAGAATTTCTCTGGCAGGGGATGTAATGCATCCTAGATTTAGTTTGCCTTCTCAGGGAACATTAAAAACCACACCTATTGTCCTCTTATATAAAGTCCCAATGTGTGTGCCCAGGAGAAGAATGAGGTCAGCTATTTTTCTCAAAGTTAAACCTCGAGATTGTTCTGTGGTATAAAATTATTTATTCATTGTATTATTATGGGAGTATGCATTTCCCAAGTACAACATTAACATTATACATCCAAAGAAGTAAATTGGAATGTAGTTTACATAGCACTTGTGAAACACCTTTGAGGAAGCTTATGGGACCAGCCTCTAATATTTCTTTGCATTAGCTCCCTAGGGTGGATTAATCAAGGCCCAAAAGAAATAGAGCTGAAAAAGACCTTATGGATTATATTTAGTTTAAGAACCTTATTTTTCAGATTGGGAAACTGAAGGTAGACAAATGACTCACACAAACACAAGAACACAAAGACAGAGCTATACCTAAACTCCCAGATCTGTGCTCTTTACTTTAAAAAATTTTTTTTCTTAAGGTGAAAAAATTAATAAATAAAATCAACTACTTTTCTCTTCACATTTCCCCAGAAAAACTGGTGTCTGCTGTTGTTAATACCTGAGTCAAAAGTCGCTAACGATCCATATAAGCACATTTTGGAAAAGAGATTAACAAGCATTTGACAATGATCAACCTGTATCTTTTAGAACAGGTACAGAGAAAGAGTGGATAAAACATAAGAGTTAATGATTATGCCTACATTTGTTTATTTATTGGGCTTATATTTTTAAAGCATCATGTGCTCAATAAATATGTCTTAAGACGCTACAGGTTTCAGATGAATGTAATGTCAGCACAAATCCTGAGCCTCTTTTTGAGTAGTTTGGTTTTCAGTAATATATTCAGACAATATTCCTCAGAATATGGCATATATAATCCTGGTGTTATGTGAAATAATACCAGGTAGCACTTTTTAATTTTTATAGTAAAGTTCCTATTTCATTATTTATGAAATTATAACCAGCACATCAAAACTTATTTTGTAGGTCATATTGCTTAGGATTTAAAGAAATATTTTAAGTAATTACATTACAGGTGGTATTATAAACATGACGAAAATTGGAAAGTGGTACAAGAAAGACTTAAGTTCCAGAAATGATGATTTAAGAAGTTCCTACGCTGAAGGAATAATAATTCACAGAGGGTAGATGGAAATATCTGCTTTCAGGTTTAGAATTTAATTCTAGGACATCGTGAGGCAACACCTTGATTAAATGGTCTTTGAAGAATTGGTCATCTTAATGACCAGAGAAAAATAACTCTTGACTCAACCCTCACCCATTAGGGAAGTGAACAAAGCCAAAATGCCCATCATATTGGGTTGATGGGACTTGCCATAGCAACAGAGCTAAATTCTTTCATGTTTTGCTCATTACAATTGACACTTTTTTTTCTGTTTGTGTTCTAGAAGTTATGTGTGTAATTAAAATATACAAAGTAACCATAAAATCATAGCATTTTAAAAATTACTTTATTCTCAAACATCTCCAACTGTTTTACATTTCTTATCCCACTAATCTTCCCAAAACTCCTGGAAAGGTGGGCCGATGTATATATCACTGATACTCTGCAAAGAGAGCTGGAGAGACTCCTGAGCTCTCTTTACTCAAGGAGATCATGAATACAGAAGAGGAAGGCAATTTCCAGGTTTTCAGATTGGCCCGGCATAGCCAGATCAATGTCTGCTAAGGCCTGCTAAGGCCAGGCTTTCACAGAAATCAGGGTAGAAAGATTGGTTAAGGTGATGTGTCAAAGAAACAGCCAAACATCCTGAGATACTGTTTTTTTGCTGACTTCAGAGAGGTCCTTTGGGGTGCACTATGGCTCCACTGACTAGAAAATGTTAATGATTATGACACAATGACTTGTAGATTAAGAGTGTCCTAGTTGTTTAAATGAGTCAACCAGAAGTAGACTCCTGTGCATTGAGAGGAATGGAGTTTTGATAGGCAATAGGATTGAAAGCTGTTTTTTTACTTTTGAGTTCCATGTTGTCATAAATGTGCATAAATGGTGAAGAGGGCATATAGGATTCTAAGGTAGTTAATATTTCATGGCAATGAGAAATACTTACTGAGAACCTTCTTTTGCTTTATGACCCATCATGCTGCTTTATTGTGGCTTTTGTCAAGACACCGTCTCAGTATTCATACTGACTATTGAATAGATCCGACTGAAAGTATGGCACCTCGTTTGGAAGATTCACTTACTACTTCTATTTAATGGCTTTACCTACAGATTGTGATACCTCACATCCATTGGTAGAAATGAAAAGGAATTGTAAACAAACAACTTGAATTTACCTTAGGAACTAAAAAACGTTCTATTTTTTTTTCTAACTGCATTGTAGTCAGTTCTTTTATTTATGAATAGTTTAAATAAAATTCATGACTGCTTACCTTTTTTAACCGTTGCCACTCATTTTGTTGGGAGAATACTTACACATTTCATAAAATAAAATAACCATTGATTTAAAATATAGGTGTCTTAATAGAGAGGATTTTCATCTTAGGTCTACCCTAGTCAGATAATTTTTTTTAGGAGAACTTGATAACTCTCACTGTTCTTAAACTCAGAGCCATAAAGTCTAAGGTCCATAGTCATAACTACCTATCATATCTGACTCATCACAAACACCCATCATGGCCATCTCAGTTCAATGTAATTCCCTCTTACGTTCATTAAGCTCTATCATGAATAAGATACCTTGCTAGATTTTTTTATGGGCATGGAGTTTGGAAAATACCATCTATACTTTGAAGACACAGTCCCCTCCTTCTTGGAGTTTATAATTTATCAGACTAGATATTTATCCATTCACTTATTAATGCATTCATTGATTTAAAAATGTGCATCTACCACGTACCTGTGCTAAGTGGTATTTTTTAATTTTTGTTTTTGCTTTTGTCAAACCATGGTTTTTCTTTTCTTTCCCCTGATCCCTAGACATAAACCTCAGGAAAGTAAGGCATACATACCAATTACTAAATTACAGGGTCTGTCTAGATAAATGCTATGGCAGAGGCTGCATGAGTTATGACATTACAGAGAAGAGAAGGATAATTTCTAGCTGGGGAAGGAAGAAAAATTCCATGAACCTGGTGACATTTGAGTTAAGTCTTGAAAGATGAATAGAGAGAACTTGAAAAGCAAAAGTAGAGGTAGGGGCGAGGAGCCAGGATTTGGAGAATGGGGAGAATAAGACTGCTTTGGGGACTAAGAGCAGCTAGAGAGGAAAGGCAGGCTGGTCTATTGAAAGTCTCATTGTCATGTTCAAGAAACTGACCTTTAAGCCATAGGAAGCTACTAAATGGCAGGATTAGTGTTTCTGTCCCGGAGATGTTGGATAGGTCCTTTTTTTTTTTTTAACCTCTTCCTCACTTCTGATCCTCTTTCCTCTTTCACCTGCTGTAAGTTCACTTACATTAAAATGCAATCAAGAAGTATGAGCTGCCTGCATTTTGATTCTACAATGAGGACACATTGGCATGGTTGTTTTTCCAAGTGCTGGGCTGCACTGTGCGAAGTCTGTTACAGAGATGATACGATTAATGTATTAGCTACAGCAATATCTAACCACCCCACCCTTTACTGTCAAAAGCAATTAATGTGGATTACATATATTTGAAGGAAGAACTTCTTTCATTTCAAACCTTGGAGCATCTCCAGAGAGGATTAGGTAGGAAAATGAATGGTATCATTTGCATAATTTAGAGAAATATGAATAGTAATTTGTATTTGGAAAAGCTTGCTCAGACTCTTTCCAATACATTGGTGCCACATGGCTTATCAGCTGAGTGTGACCAGGAAGCAAGAATTCCGTATGATACAGTAGTCATAGGAGCAAAAAAACCCATTGTCGTGTTGCATGTGCTTTGATGCAAAATGAAAAACAAATAAATCAAAGTAACTTATTTTAGATTCAGTCTATATGACTGTCTGATGGATTGAAAAGAATATAGTCTTTAGGGCTCCAGGGATACGTATAAAATTTATAAACACCACTCTTGCTAGAGATATGCACTGAAGATAAAAATGAGAGGAACAGGTTTAACTTGTGAATTTAGAGATTTGAATGGAACAAAAGGAAAGACTTTCTTTAAGTCACTCTCTTTTCTTAGTAGGCGTAGAAACATCATTCAGCCAGAAGCTGGAAATAGACCCATGCACTGCAAAGGAAGCAGTGTCTAATGTAATTTTCTTACATAGCAGAGAGAGAACAATGACCTATTATGAGTAAATCCACTTGCCTTGACTATTATCACCTTTTCTAGGGGGTGTGTTCACAACTGTCTTTCACAGTTTTAACCAATAAGCGATGCCAATGATGGAGTCACTTCTGTGACACCAGACTTCCCATCAAAATAAACTACATATATGGACCTGAATCCCAGTGACTCTAGATTCACTACTTCTAAGGAAGCTTCATAGGCTGACTCATTTTCCTTGTCCAGTTTCTGAGGTCTGTTGGAAATAAAAGACAAGCCTTTCCTGAATTTATACCATAATTTTGCTTTATGGCATTTTCAGGGTCCAGAGGGCTGGTGTGGTGAAATGTAGAGGGAATTAGCAAGAGACAACCTTTTGGGACCCTGCAGGTTGACAAGGAGCTATGGTGTGGAAGCAGAAGCTTCAGAAGCTGACCTCCATCTGAGATCAGGAACGAGAGGGCAGCAATTTAAATGAAAGAGATATGGATCATTTCTAAGCTATGTCCCGGCTGTCCTCAGCTTCATTTATCAACATGTTGGACCACACTGACAGATTCGTAGGAGTCTCAGATGAGAAAAGATATTAATTTTCTTTCAGCAAATGAAAAAAAAAGAAAGAAAGTTAGCATTCTTAGGTAATCTTAATTTGATTTGACCTAAGTTTGACATCAATCAATGCTAATAATGCTGGTACACAACATAGACCCTTATTTAGTACCTTGCAATTTATATGGGAAGATAAGATTTATCTCCGAATAAGCAGCAAACGAATTTTAAAAGTGTATATGTGTATTATTGCTATATGGACATATATACAAAATAGTTACACTATTTGAAGATGAACGATAGCTACATTTGCTAGGGTAATCTCAAATAGACTGCGTGCTTTTTGTGGGAAGTGCCAATGTATTTTTATCCTTTATGTTTCTGGCTGAGGGATAGTAACATCCCCATACAGCTCCCAGGTTCCATTCCTCAGAACCAAGTTTCTACTATAACCCACCTTCCCTAAACCTTTCTCTTTTGCCCTTTGGAGATTTCCCCCAAGAGTTAAGCAAACTCCTTTGCATCCTCATCTCTTCCATGCACATTTGCTCTACCCTGATGTCTTCATTGAATCTTGCTTGTTTCAGAGGTCAGGTTTCTCTGTGGCTCACATAAGCATAAAAACTCATTTTCCCAAGATCCAGATATTTCAGGGCCAGAAGGTAGCCCACTTTAGCCTTCCCAGGCCCTTTTCCAACCATTATGTCTCCAATCCCCCAAGAAAGCCCTAGGTCCCTTGAGATCTATAATATGGTCATCCCCTCATTGTCCTTGTCATCGAATGACCTTCTCTTCAGTCCCTAAGTCATTTATCCTTTGAAATCTTACAACCTTTCTCTCCACTGACTGTTGTCATCATCTGGGGTTTTTAGTGTGTATGTCAATGTCCCAATCAACACCTTTGCCTGTCTCAGTTCCTTCTCATTCTGCTTAGGTCACCAATCTCCTGGACCTTTATATCAACTCAAACTAGTCCACCTCTTAAATCTGCAGTGCCGATATCCTATTTGGTGACCATACTGAGCAGTTCTGCCTTCCATCTGCTTCTGACTCCTGTTTCCTTTGTTGCCATGCTTGCTATAGACAAGGACCCTTCCTCCTGTAAGCTTCACTCCATTTCTAAGAAGGTCAGCTTTAGCAACAGTTGATAATTGGTTATAAGTTTGGTCTATACAGTTCACTCTGCAAGTCTTCTCTTCTTGGTCTCAAAAATCTCTAATTGACCTTTGTACGCCCTATGATTCTGTGGCTACCAGCAGCCATCATAAGCAAGAAACAATAACTTGGCATTGCTTCATAAGAAGGTATAGGCATATTATTAACTGTGCTTTTGCCTCATGTGAAAAAGTGACTAAATGCCATTGACTTTGAACACAGTGTTTATGTATGTGGATTTCATTAGAATGAGCCTCAGTGTTTTCAGAAATCCAGCAATGAAAATCTCTGTGCTAAGGAATCATGGATCATTCATGGTAGCAAAACCAGTGAGAGTTTTTAAAGTCTTTGAATAATGACCCAACAAGAAGAAATAGAGCCCAAGTCTCCAGGAAATGGTTTAAGGATAGATCCTCAAAGTGATTTAAAATATTTCTTTCTAGCACAACCCTTTTATCTGACTTCATTAAAATGTCTCAGTATTGTTTATTCAACATACCATTTAATCAAAATCCTCTACTAGATTCTTCCCAAGATTCATTTGTGATCCATATGAGCAAACATTCTGGAGGGTTATAATGAAGAAAAATATAGGAGAATTATAGCAGCTTTCTTTTCTTTTTTGAACACTAAATATTTTAGTAATCCATCTCCATTTCTAAAATTGGTTTCTCTTTGAATCATGTATTACTTTGCTTTAGATAAAAAGCACTGTACATGTCTGAAATCAAAAAAGATTGGAAGGAGATTCAAAGAGCTATATTTCTTAATATTTACTTCTTAATCTAAATCTTTACTTCTCATGCGTAAATCCACAAAAGACTAAGCAAAGATACCACACCTAAAGACTGATTTTGTCATTTGGTAAGGAAATAGTTAATAGTTCTGCATCTTTTAGAGAGTGTTTTAATAGGATCTTATTTATTGTAGATTCAATAAATATATGGAAAATCAAATAAAGTCATTCAAGGAGAGAGCCTTCATTTCACAAATGAGAAAAATCAAGGCCCAGAGAGGTTAAAACAATAACGACTTTAAAAGTATTTATAATAATTTTAATGTGGGCTTCAGTTTTCTCTGAAGTCTCATGCCCTAGATATGCATTGTCTCAATATTAAGAAAAATATTTTTAGTAGGAATTACCATGACCACACTTAGAGATCCATCACAATTATGCTAAGAACTAAAACAGAACTTAGCTGATGTTTGTTGTAGTTATTGTTTGACTTCAGGTACTACTGGAGAATGAACAAGGTGGAAAAACATCAAGAGCTGATTTCCACTTGAGTCTTTTGGTTGAACATAATGAAAGAAAGAAGTGTGACAACATCTCCCATCCCACGTGGTCTTTTAGAACCTTGACATCCCTCCGTCAAGAGATGAACCCTCATTCCCCTCCCCTTGAGTCTTGATGGACTGTTTCAAACCACACAACAGGGTAGAAGTTGTTAGCAGCCCAACTGTTATGAGGAGACCAAAACTAGCCCCCCCACCCCCCGAGAGGCCACACAGAGAGGTCCTAAAACTGCAACCCCCTGCTGTTCCCCGTTCCTGCTTTTCCAAATCTAGCCACTCTTTTACTGTAACTGCAGGAAAGATCCCAAGTCAGAAACATCCAGCCAAGTGCTTCCCAAATCCCTGACTCATAGAAATTGAGATACAAGGAACTAATTGTTCTTGTTTTAAAACACTAAGATTTGGGGTGATTTGTCATGCAACAGTAGACATTGAAACAAAAATTATTTCCCGTGATCCTCTTCCCTTAACAGTCACAAGAAAGATTTGGGAAGTAGATATGAGACAGTATGTTTGTGATTCTTCGAAGGTTGTTACAAGGCATTAGGCACAGGGGCAGATCATGCACATTGCATCTTGTCCGTTGACTCACCTTGTTGTTCTGGAGCAGCTCCTGAGTTCCAGCCACTTCAGCTTGTCTCCTTCAGCTTGTCAAAGTGCTCGACCAAGTGTGCCTGCAACTCCAGGGCAAAAACGGCCAGTTTCTCCTGCATGTCACCCACAGAATCCAGGTTTCAGGTGCTAATAGAAAGATGTCGATTCCAGGTTGTCCTTATGGGTTTTTTTTATGAGTTCTTGTTTTCCATGTGGATTCCAGTTCATCTTCAAGTGTCCCAGTTTGCCTTTGCTTTTGCCTACATTCATCGTTCCTTTCCAACCTCAGGGCTGGCTGACCTATCTCAACTTAGACTCAACTCCAGATGTGCAGCCTCTTCTACCAGCTTTCACATAGGTTAAGGTCTAACCCCTATAGTAACTCTGTATTCTACATCACTCACAGAGGTTCCACTTCTGTGATCAAGTCCTGACTGATACAGAGGTATCAGTATCAGGATGCTTCTTGGAACATCCCCTAGAGATTGGTCCCTGAGCTGAGATAAACTGAGAAGTCTTGATTTAGTCTTTGTTAGGGTTAGGCTACATTTTCCTAGGAAAACCATTTGTTTTGGGAATATGTGTAGCTTCCAGTTGTTCCAGTAATGTAAATGCCTGCACTCAGGGTTGGGAAGCTGGAGGGTAGGCTGGAATTTTAGAAATGCTCATGCGGAGATATGTATGAATTCTGTAAGTACCTAAATAGCAGAATCCAATTTGAGTGAGATGAGTTCTTAGAAAGAACATGTATTCATGATTCATGAGTCAGAAGCTGATGATGCTTAACTGCAGCTGCTTTTCTTCAGGAAGTCTGAAATCATTGATGTATTTATCTTTTCCATCAATCCGTCTAGTCTATCTTTATATAGTGCCTATTAATCTGTTTAAGACAACCAAGAGCCCAGCTCAGATTTGAAGTATTGGAAAAGATATATGCAGATAAATAGAAGCAGTACTGTTAGTAAATAAACTGACTTAAAAAATATTATAAAAGAACTACTTATTCAACAGCTATTAATTAGAGGCATAGTAATAACTACCTGCCTTGTAAATCTGTGGTTTATGCTTTATAAGGAAGCGGGGTAGAAGGGTAGAGAGATTGTCCATATGGCATCATATATTTTTCATGAACCGTGGACTTCCCAGACCATTTTTACCATTTTATGGGACGGGGAAAGCAATGTTAGATGTTTTGTTTTGATACCTAGATTGCTGTCTGAGCTATTCTTTGTAGAAGATGGTTTCCAGAAGAATGTTCAGGGGCTTCCCTGGTGGCGCAGTGGTTAAGAGTCTGCCTGCCAATGCAGGGGACACGGGTTCGAGCCCTGGTGTGGGAGAATCCCACATGCTGCGGAGCAACTAGGCCCGTGAGCCACAACTACTGAGCCTGCGCTTCTAGAGCCTGTGCTCCGCAACAAGAGAGGCCGCGATAGTGAGAGGCCCGCGCACCGCGATGAAGAGTGGCCCCCGCTTGCCGCAACTAGGGAGGGCCCTCGCACAGAAACAAAGACCCAACACAGCCAAAGATAAATAAATAAATTAATTAAAAAAAAATGTTCAATCTCTCTGGCTATGTGTATCTTTATGGGAATGAGAAAGCCCATGAAAAAGAACCTGTTGAAAGAAAGAAAGAATGCAAGACAGATGGAGGCCAGTGATCACTTCATTATCAGTAGCGGCTAAGTCAGAAGACAGTTTCATATGAGTTACATCAGCCTATAAAGCCAACACCCACAGCAGAAGGATAGATCTACTGAATCACAGACAGTTCTGAAGCAGAGCAAGCCCTGTACATGAGGGACCTACATGGACACTGGAAAACTCCTGATTTCCATGGGTTGGTGTGTTCTCAAGAGGAAAATGAAGGGAAAAACTGACGAAGCAAGAATGACTATTCAGATCATGCATTCTAGCTCTGCTAAAATGGAATAAAGGAAGAAGTGGCAAGAGGCCAGGGCTATGGCACTAACTGAGCTCCTTTTACAAAGAAATAAATGCAGAGAATGGGAAAGAGGTGCTTGCCCTTAGTGGTGTGAATTAATAGTAAATTTTTGCTTCTTAGGGATGGGACCTAAAATATATTGTCCACAATCCTCTTCCACTGGATTCTTTTCTTTACCCCATAAACCTTATAACATATTTCCCATTTAAAAAACCTCAGTAGCAGCAGTGGCAGCAAAAGCAACATCGTCCCGAGTGCTGTTTCTTGTTTTGGCACTTTTTTCACCATAAGTGTACCTTTATTGCAAAGTGACCTGCAACTTATTGGTAGGAAGGACTCAAAAAATGTCACCCTAATTCCTTGCCTCCCATTTGCTCAACAATCTATTGTAGTAGGCACATTGTCTGCATCAAATCTCCATTGAAATTATTCTTGAAGCCTTAATTGCAAAATCTAATGTTTCCTTGCCAGTCCTCCTGTCACCTGTGCTGTCTGCCACACTTGACAGGTTCCCTCCCTTCTGAAACTCTCTCTTCCATTGGCTTTCATTATACATGTCTCTCCTAGTTCTTTTCCCGCTTCCTTGGTTTCTTAATAATCTCAGTGATATTTTCTGAGAACTCAGAGAAGAGGGATCCTTCTTTATTTATCTTTAAAGTCCCAGTGTCTTGCACAGTGTCTGGTACCTGATGGATGTGATTACCCCTTCAATAGACATCCCTCTGTCCTGGGTCATGTTGACGCAGCTCTTTTTCAGGAGTTCATTGTCCTATATGCTAAGGGAAGGTGACTCCTTTTCCAGTCCCAGGGGTGGATAATGATTTGTTTAATTGAATCATGTAATTTCCCCTTCCCACTAATTGATTTAAGCATGGATTCATGATTCAATCACATGCAATAGGGAGAAAGCTTCTAAGGGACTTTGGGGGTAGATTTTCAGAACTAATAAGAAAAGGGAATGGATTAGTTTGTTAGGGCTGCTGTAACAAAGCAGCACAAACTGGGTGGCTTAAACAACAGAAATGTATTGTTTTGCAGTTCTGGAGGTTAGAAGGCTGAAATCAAAGTGTCGGCAAGTTTGGTTCCTTCTGAAGGACGCAAAGGATCTCTTGTAAGCTTCTCTCCTTAGCTCTTAGATGGTCATCTTCAGGGTCACTTAATATTCTCCCTGTATGTATGTCTCTGTATCTACATTTCCCCTTTTTATGAGGACATCAGTCATATTAGGGCTAAAGGTAATGACTCTATCTCTAAATAAGGTCACACTCTGAGGTACTGGGGATTAAGACTTCAACATAAAGATTCTGAAGGGGCACAATTCAACTAATAACAAGGAGGAAACAACTTTTCTTCAAGATTAAGGATGCCTGGAGCTGTAGCAGCTACATTGTAACCATGAGAAGGCAATACAGTTAGCAGACCAAGAAACAGAAAGTGGTTGAACAATGAGAGAACCTGATCCTTGTTGGCATCTTTGATCAGAGTAGTATTTTAGGAAAACAAATAAATCTGTGTTGTACATTCCATTTGGATTGGAGTGGGGTGAAACTGAGAGCAGATAAACTAGTTAAGTGATTGCTGCAGTAGTCTTAGTGCAATGACTTGAATTAAACTAGTGAAAAGAAGGGGTATATAGTTGAGGCATCAACAAGGAAACTTTTTTTTTTTTTAAGTTTTTAATTATTTATTTATTTATTTTTGGCTGGGTCGGGTCTTCGTTTCTGTGTGAGGGCTTTCTCCAGTTGCGGCAAGCGGGGGCCACTCTTCATCGCGGTGCGCGGGCCTCTCACTATCGCGGCCTCTCTTGTTGCGGAGCACAGGCTCCAGACGCGCAGGCTCAGTAATTGTGGCTCACGGGGCCCAGCCGCTCCGCGGCATGTGGGATCTTCCCAGACCAGGGCTCGAACCCGTGTCCCCTGCATTGGCAGGCAGACTCTCAACCACTGCACCACCAAGGAAGCCCGGAAACTTTCTTATAAGAAGAAAGATGGTAGCCAGAGATGGGTTTGGGACACATTCTTACTTCTCCCTGTCCGAGGGCTGCTAGTGCTGGTAGCTGCTTGGATTGCATGCAATTTAAGAAAAGTTGAGAAAGAAAGAGCCAGTTGATCTAATAACCATTTTATGACTAATAAGGACTTGTGAATTGAACATTTCCCTCTTCCCAGATGTACAATTTTAGACTTCCCCTGACAGTCTAAAAATAAGCAATTAAAGTAGGTGCTTTAAATCAATGTTCCCCAAACTGTGATTCATGAAATGCTAATTCTGTGTGTTAATAATAGATCTTATACAAATCAAAGGTGAGGAAAGACATATTCTGTGCCGAAATGAATTCAGAAATTTGGGTTAAGGTCCACCTTGCAGGACTTCTCAGAGCCTTCAGTATTCAAGTGTTGAGTGATAGGGATGTAGTGAGTAGTATTTACAAAACTAATAAAACACAGGGTTTAGCAATTGCAAACATTTTATCACGAGCATCTCACAGGAGTCTATCCTGTGGAGCACATTTTTGGAAATACTGCTGTAAACAATGATTTCACTCTAGGCTCCATTTTTTTCACTTTAGTATATCACACCCTAGCTATTCAGTCTCCTCAGTGTAATGAGCCCATTACAGATGGAATTGCCAATTCCCTGGTGACCCATGAGGCTTTGTGCAGTGATACTGACATCCCCATTTAAAACACTGAGGCAGGAAGAGATGAGGCATATAACTGTATGAATAGAGCTATCTCCAGGAGACAGGAAGGAGGAAAGGAAATCTATGAGCCTACCGCAGATGAGGTAATGGGCCCAACATTCAGCAAGACCTAGTGGGCACTGAGAGGCCACACTTGGATCAGAATCTACCAAATAAATGGCAACAGGCACCTCCGAGAATGGAATTTTCAGGTGAGAAAATGCAACTGCTCCTTCCCCAGGGAGAGAGTTTTTCTGGACTCATCTTCCTGGACATATGTTATTTTTTATTATAGGTCCCCAGGCAGTGGTGATGTCTGCATTTTGCAGCAAGATGGTGTTTGTGTTTTATGCCCAGAACCTCTCCCAGGGGCCTCCCATGTCTGTACAACAGGTGACGTGGTTTAGAAGTTGAGAGCACACACAGGAACCCGGGTTCCAATTCTGATTCTGTACTTCGTGGATTTTGCTTTTGAGAAGGTATCTTAAGATCTTTAGATCTCAGTTTTCTCATCTATAAAATGGGGATACTTATAATAGCTCCCTTAACAAACTCTTTTGAGGCTTATACAAACCCAATGCTGGGCAAAAAATAAATGCTTAATAAATGTAATAAAGTACAAAAATTATATAAACTTTAAATAAATTACTGAATTATTTTTGAAACTCTGCCACACACTTTCAGGAGAGGGTATTTCTGGGCAGAATTTATGGCATATGCAAATCTATAGAGATGGGGTGAATTGCAAAGAATGAACAGAGCTGGACTTTTGGGTTCAAGGTTGATTGTAGTCAGCTATGGAAAGGAGTGTGTGCCATGTTGTGGAGCTTGGACCCTACACCTGGGTCAACTCACTGGAGAATTTTAAGTTGGGGAGGGACATGGTTCATTCCTTGCAGACTAGAAAGGACACTTTGGTAGTAGCATGGAACTGTTTGTAAGTGCCAACATTTGAGAAACGTCCTTCACCTTCATGTAGTTTGCTGTCTAATTTAAGATAAATTAATTTGCTGATCCAACAGGTATTTACTACTAAAGCATCATGGTTGACAAAATAAGAAATGATTGATTGGCTTGTGCATGGTCATGTGTGCTGGCGAATACTGCTTCAGGCTTAGAAAATTGAATACATATTATTTTTGAATAGAATAATATACCTTTAGTTTTTAGTGTTTAGGAACTTTTCAGGAAAAGTATTGCCTTTCTCTTCACCTTATAAGAATGGCCTCTAAGTGACATTAGATGAACTATAAACCATGCCTGAGGCTCCCTGATCCCTGATACTGGAACATATTTTAACCTCTGGGCTCTTCATATGTGAAAATCCTATTGGTGGGAAATGAACTTCTGGATACAGACGCTGCATACCAGATTTCTCATCTTGACACTCCAGGCACCTTTATAATGTAACATCACATTCTTCAAATAGTATCTTCTCCTGATTCTTCTATGAAAACACTGTTCTCATGTGTCCGCAGTGGTGGCAGGTGCATTCCTGCCTCTGAAACTGGGCTCAGGCCATTTCCCATCCTTCTAACTCTTCTCTATGGGGATTATATTCTTTCTTCAGGGTGCATCTCTTATGTGACAGTGGCATCGGATGCCCCAACCTTTTCCATCTGAACATCCTCTGTACTCCTTTTGAATGTATTATTGGTATCATTTGGTTGGGAGTTAATCTAAACTGCTTTACAAAAATGTGTCTCTCTTTATGAACACATTTTTGTTATAACTTGAGCAGGGTACGTCTGAAGCTGTGATGATGTCTACCTGTCCTGGGACAATGGAGGAGAAATAGCTGGGAATGGGTGGAGCTTTGGGTGGGAAGATCATGGAACCTTTTCTGGCTGCAGGACTGGCCTTTGAGGCAAGTGCTATCCAGTCCAATATGCTCAAAAGGATAAGGGCAGAAATGGAAATTAAGAGTCAAGTTCCTATTAGGATCTTTGGAAATTTCATTAATCTCTCTAGGCCTTGCTTTTCTTTTTTTTCTTTTTTTTTTTTTTAATTAATTAATTTATTTATTTATTTTTGGCTGTGTTGGGTCTTCGTTTCTGTGCGAGGGCTTTCTCTAGTTGCGGCAAGCGGGCGCCACTCTTCATCGCGGTGCGCGGGCCTCTCACTATCGCGGCCTCTCTTGTTGCGGAGCACAGGCTCCAGACGCGCAGGCTCAGTAGTTGTGGCACACGGGCTTAGTTGCTCCGCGGCATGTGGGATTTTCCCAGACCAGGGCTCGAACCCGTGTCCCCTGCATTGGCAGGCAGATTCTCAACCACTGCGCCACCAGGGAAGCCCTAGGCCTTGCTTTTCTCATCTGTAAAGTTAGGCAAAAAAAAATTTTTTTTTAATTTAAAAAACAAACCAAACCTACGTCTCTTAGGGTTATTGTGGAAATTAAATCAGTGAACTTACACAAAGCACTTAACACTATGACTGATGCATAATAAGGACCCAATAAATGATGGTTATTATTATTATTATTATAGTCAGTAAACGAGAGGTTACAATAAAGTGCTCCTGGAACTTAGAAATAAATTACCCTCTGTGAGAGAAACTAGGAAAAATCAACACATAAAAAATGAGATTAACCATCTGTGGAATTAAGCTCTCCTCAAATGGTCTGCATGTCTGTGTGGCTGCAGAGATTTGGGAATCACCCAAGTCCAATCAAGCAGGCAGAGGTATTACATTACAAGGCCCAGCTGGAATGTGATTGATTAAAAAAAAAAACCAAAAACAAAAATCAACCCTGGACTCCAATCAATTATATTAGCATAACTGAGGAAAGAATGTCTCAAGAGAATTGATAGACTCTAGAAAAAGAAAGGGTCAAAGATCAAGGTTTTGCTAGTTTTCATTCAGCATCCTGGAAGAGGGGGGAAAGAAGAGAGACAGAGGCAAGAAAGGAAAGGCAGGGAAACAGAGGCAGGAAAACAGAGAAGGAAGAAGAGAGAGATAAAGGTAGAGAGATGGAGAGACACAATGGAACAGAAAGAAAGTCAGAAAATGAAAATAAGTTGAATCCAAAATGCAAGGATATTCAGGGTACTAGAGGGATAGAACTAAGATGATGAAATATTCTTTCCCTCAGAGACAATCTAATATTATTTGCTGTTCTTCCAAGCAAAACAGTGACACAATTTTAACTTTCAAGGCCAAGGGATATTTCTAACAGCTGCTCTGATCTTAGTAATGGGACTCAGCAGCTGAACCAATAGGAGACTTCAATTGTTGGAGGGGTGAAGTACCTCAGGGAGGCCTTCCTGGTCAATACTGACTCTGGAACTAGCCGGGTGAAGCCTGCAGGAGGAGTTCATAACTACAGTTGATCATAGCTGGTCATGCTTGATTAGATTTGAAACTATTTAATGCAATGAACATCCATTCCCAGCCCATTTTGTGCAGAAGAGTGGGTTACTTGGAAGATGAGTGGGATGATGCAGTTGCCTTCCAGGAACTTTCAGTCCAGAAGCTCTGTAAAGCTTGCACACTAATCCTCAAATAATTGATGCCAGAGGAGATCAAGGTGCTGCATGATCATGTAGAAAACAATGACTAATTCTGCTGAGGGGACTGTCCTTGAGAGGTAGACATCCCGGAGGGGGTGACATTGGAACTGGCACTTAAACAGTAATGGGTATTTCCACAGACAGATAATAGGGTGTGGATGGCATTACAGATAGAAGTTAGAACATGAATAATAGGGATGTGTTTTCAATGGAATGTGGTGGTGAACTGGAGATCATTTAGTGCCTTAATCAGTTCAGGCTGCTATGACAACCACAGACAGGGTGGCTTATAAACAACAAAAATGTATTTCTCAGCTCTGGAGGCTGGGAGTTCAAGATCAGGATGCAACCATGATTAGGTTGTGGTGAGGACCTTCTTCCATGTTGCAGACTGCCAACTTCTCCTTGCATCCTCACATGGCTCAAAGAGGGTGAGCGTGCTCTCTGGGGTTCCTTTTATAAGGGCACTAATCCTTTTCATGAGGTCTCCACCCTCATGACCTAATTACCTCCCGAAGGCCCATTTTCCTAATACTATTACATGGAGGGTTAGGATTTCAACATATGAATTTATGAGGGGATACAAACATTGAGTCACTTGCAATATCTGGGTGATGGAAAGAGAACTTACCAAAGTGCCTTTTATTTTGAACCTCTTGATATCTACAGTAAGATCCATGCAATAAGTACTCAATAAAAGCTCACAACTATTTTGATTTTCCTGCTTGAGAGACATATTACCTTTGACAAGGAATCACAGGCTATTTGAACATGTCATGCTCAATGTACTAAAGATTCTCAAATAAGTCACTAAAACATGTCCAACAGGGAAAGTAAAGAAAAGGAGCAGCCCTTAGGACTACTTGAGGAAAAATATGGATGATTCCCATTGTTTAAAGGCTTTCAGTGTACCAAAGGCATCAATTGTATATCAGTCTACCTAATTTAAATCCATAAGATGGATACTCTTTTGTCTCTTTTGCAATTGTGCTAACATTAAAAAAAAATTACACGTTTGGTCTTTGTTCCTGGTTCTTGACACTGTGCTCCTAAAGCTCTGGAATTTCCAGAATGATAAAGTGTCTTTGGTTTGTTAATGAGCTGACTCCTGGCTGGGATGTCTTGGTAGCCTCAGGATGGGGGTACTGGACGCTAGAAGGACTAAGCCATGAATAGAGATTTGGAACTTTCAGTGTACGTCTTGACCTCTGGGGATGAATGAAACCTCCATAAAACCCTGAAAAGACAAATTTTGGAGGTCTGGGTTAGTGAACATGTTGAGGTGCTGGGAAGGTAACATCCCAGAGAGGAGGACTGAAATCTTTGTGCCACCCTTCCCTCCCTCACCCCCAAACCTTGCCTTATGCATCTCTGACATTTGGCTTTTCCTGAGTTGTATATTCTATAATAAACTGGTAAATGTAAGTAAAGGGTTTTCCTGAGTTCTGTGAGTTGATTTAGCAAATTATAGAAGTTGAGGAGGGTGTTGTGGGAACCTTCATCAGAGGTATAGGTGGTCCCCAGGACTTGTGACTGGTGTTTGAAGTAGAAGCAGTCCTTAACTCAGTGACATCTGCACTAACTCCAAGCAGTCAGTGTCAGAATTGAAGGGAATTGTTGGATGCCAATTTGGTGTCAAAAGTGGTGTCAGAAAAAAGAAAAGGGGACAGTTGAAAAAATTAAGACTCAGAGAGGAGAAGTCATTTATCGGGATCACACAGCTTGCATATGAAAGAGCTGGGATTGGAGTCCAGGTCTGTAAGATACCAGAACCTTGCAGTTAACCAGGCTGGAAGGATTCAGGGGGGAGCCTCACTATTCTGTTTGGTGGAACCTGCTGGAAATCAAGAGAGAAGAAGGAATGGAGAGGTATTGCATCCGCAGACAAAAAATTTCTGCCTGCCATTCCAGGAAACGAAGAATGTTGCCTGCCATCAAGCCATCAGCCACTGCAGCTGCCCCCAGTGCTGCACCCTGAGAGGAATTCAGGATGGAGAAAAAGAGAATCCTGGCCCTAGATAGTTACGATGCATATCTAAGGAATGATTTTAATAAGCCCAGACTGTTGCATCCTCCCATACATAGAAAGGCACTAAAATCATTAACTTGAGCTGTATTTTTTGTGATTAGTAGTAATCTTTTTCGGCAAAAACTCCTGTATATCCTGGCTCATCCCTTATCTCTTTGGAGCAGTTCTCCAGAGCTCTCTGAGAGGTTGTCTCCTGGGCTATAGTCCTCAGTAAAGTCCCCAAATAAAACATAACCTGAAACTTTTACGTTGTGAATTTTTCTTCAGTCAATGCACCCATCTCAAGAAGCTCAAGTTCAAACTTGAGCTCTGGACTTGGAGTACCTGGATTCAATTACCAGCTCTATTACTTTACCAGCAAACTTAACAAGTTGTTTAAACTTTGTACCTCAGTTTCCTTATGTGTAAAATGGCAAAATAATAAAACCGGGAGATTGGTTCAAGATGGTGGAGTAGAAGGACATGCTCTCACTCCCTCTTGCGAGAGCACCGGAATCACAACTAAATGCTGAACAGTCATCGACATGAAGACGCTGGAACTCACCAAAAAAGATACCCCACATGCAAAGACAAAGGAAAGGCCCCAATGAGATGGTAGGAGGGACGCAATCACAATAAAATCAAATCCCATAACTGCTGGGTGGGTGACTCACAAACTGGAGAACACTTATACCACAGAAGTCCACCCACTGGAGTGAAGGTTCTGAGCCCCACGTCAGGCTTCCCAACCTGGGGGCCTGGCAATGGGAGGAGGAATTCCTAGAGAACCAGACTTTGAAGGCTAGCAGGATTTGATTACAGGACTTTGACAGGACTGGGGGAAAGAGAGATTCCACACTTTAAGGGCACACACAAAGTAGTGTGTGCATTGGGACCCAAGGGAAGGAGCAGTGACCCCATAAAAGACTGAACCAGACCTACCTGCTAGTGTTGGAAGGTCCCCTGCAGAGGCAGGGGGTGGCTGTGCCTCACCAAGAGGACAAGGACACTGGCAGCAGACGTTCTGGGAAGTACTCCTTGGTGTGAGCCCTCCCAGAGTCCACCATTAGCTCCACCAAAGAGCCGAGCTAGGCCCCAGTGTTGGGTCACCTCAGGCCAAACAACCAACAGGGAGGGAACCCAGTCCCACCCATCAGCAGACAAGCAGATTAAAGTTTTACTGAGCTCTGCCCACCAGAGCAACAGCCATCTTTACCCACCACCAATCCCTCCCATCAGGAAACTTCCACAAGCCTCTTATAGCCTCATCCACCAGAGGGCAGACAGCAGAAGCAAGAAGAACTACAATTCTGCAGCCTGTGGAACAAAAACCACATTCACAGAAAGATAGACAAGATGAAAAGGCAGAGGGCTATATACCAGATGAAGGAACAAGATAAAACCCCAGAAAAACAACTAAATGAAATGGAGATAGGCAATCTTCCAGAAAGAGAATTCAGAATAATGATACTGAAGGTGATCCAGGACCTCGGAAAAAGAATGGAGGCAAAGATCGAGAAGATGCAAGAGATATTTAACAAATATCTAGAAAAATTAAGGAACAAACAAACAGAGATGAACAATACAATAACTGAAATGAAAAATACACTAGAAGGAATCAATAGCAGAATAACTGAGGCAGAAGAACGGATAAGTGACCTGGAAGACAGAATGGTGGAATTCACTGCTGTGGAACAGAATAAAGAAAAAAGAATGAAAAGAAATGAAGACAGCCTAAGAGACCTCTGGGACAACATTAAATGCAGCAACATTCACATTATAGGGGTCCCAGAAGGAGAAGAGAGAGAGAAAGGACCCAAGAAAATATTTGAAGAGATTATAGTCGAAAACTTCCCTAAGATGGGACAGGAAATAGCCACCCAAGTCCAGGAAACGCAGAGAGTCCCATACAGGATAAACCCAAGGAGAAACACGCCGAGACACGTAGTAATCAAATTGGCAAAAATTAAAGACAAAGAAAAATTATTGAAAGCAGCAAGGGAAAAACGACAACATACCAGGGAACTCCCATAAGGTTAACAACTGATTTCTCAGCAGAAACTCTACAAGCCAGAAGGGAGTGACATGATATACTTAAAGTGATGAAAGGGAAGAACCTACAACCAAGATTACTCTACCCAGCAAGGATCTCATTCAGATTCGATGGAGAAATCAAAAGTTTTACAGACAAGCTAAAGCTAAGAGAATTCAGCATCACCAAACCAGCTCTACAACAAATGCTAAAGGAACTTCTCTAAGTGGGAAACACAAGAGAAGAAAAGGACCTACAAAAACAAACCCAAAACAATTAAGAAAATGGTAATAGGAACATACATATCGATAATTACCTTAAACGTGAATGGATTAAATGCTCCAACCAAAAGACACAGCCTCACTGAATGGATACAAAAACAAGATCCATATATATGCTGTCTACAAGAGACCCACTTCAGGCATAGGGACACATACAGACTGAAAGTGAAGGGATGGAAAAAGATATTCCATGCAAATGGAAATCAAAAGAGAGCTGGAGTAGCAATACTCATATCAGATAAAATAGACGTTAAAATAAAGAATTACAAGAGACAAGCAAGGACACTACATAATGATCAAGGGATCAATCCAAGAGGAAGATATAACAATTATAAATATATATGCACCCAACATAGGAGCACCTCAATACATAAAGCAACTGCAAACAGCTATAAAAGAGGAAATCGACAGTAACACAATAATACTGGGGGACTTTAACACCTCACTTACACCAATGGACAGATCATCCAAACAGAAAATTAATAAGGAAACACAAGCTTTAAATGACACAATAGACCAGATAGATTTAATTGATATTTATAGGACATTCCATCCAAAAACAGCATATTATACTTCTCAAGTGCACACAGAACATTCTCCAGGATAGATCATATCTTAGGTCACAAATCAAGCCTCAGTAAATTTAAGAAAATTGAAATCATATCAAGCATCTTTTCTGACCACAATGCTATGAGATTAGAAATCAATTACAGGGAAAAAAATGTAGAAAACACAAACACATGGAGGCTAAACAATACATTACTAAGTAAGCAAGAGATCCCTGAAGAAATCAAAGAGGAAATCAAAAAATACCTAGAGACAAATGACAATGAAAACACGATGATCCAAAACCTATGGAATGCAGCAAAAGGAGTTCTAAGAGGGAAATTTATAGCTATACAAGCTTACCTCAAGAAACAAGAAAAATCTCAAATACACAATCTAACATTACACCTAAAGGAACTAGAGAAGGAAGAACAAACAAAACTCAAAGTTAGCAGAAGGAAAGAAATCATCAAGATCAGAGCAGAAATAAATGAAATAGAAACAAAGAAAACAATAGCAAAGATCAATAAAACTAAAAGCTGGTTCTTAGAGAAGATAAACAAAATAGATAAACCATTCACCAGACTCATCAAGAATAAGAGGGAGATGACTCAAATCAATAAAATTAGAAATGAAAAAGCAGAAGTTACAACAGACACCACAGAAATACAAAGCATCCTAAGAGACTACTACAAGCAACTCTATGCCAATAAAATGGACAACCTTGAAGAAATGGACAAATTCTTAGAAAGGTGTAACCTTCCAAGACTGAACCAGGAAGAAATAGAAAATATGAACAGACCAATCAGAAGTAATGAAATTGAAACTGTGGTTAAAAATCTTCCAACAAACAAAAGTCCAGAACCAGATGGCTTCACAGGCGAATTCTATCAAACATTTAGAGAAGAGCTAACACCCATCCTTCTCAAACTCATCCAAAAAATTGCAGAGGAAGGAACACTCCCAAACTCATTCTATGAGGTCACCATCACCCTGATACCAAAACCAGACAAAGATACTACAAATAAAGAAAATTACAGATCAATGTCACTGATGAATATAGATGCAAAAATCCTCAACAAAATACTAGCAAACAGAATGCAACAACACATTAAAAGGATCATACACCATGATCAAGTGGGATTTATCCCAGGGATGCAGGGATTCCTCAGTATATGCAAATCAATCAATGTGATACACCATATTAACAAATGGAAGAATAAAAACCATATGATCATCTCAATAGATGCAGAAAAAGCTTTTGACAAAATTCAACACCCATTTATGATAGAAACTCCAGAAAGTGGGCATAGAGGGAACCTACCTCAACATAATAAAGGCCATATATGACAAACCCACAGCAAACATCATTCTCAACGGTGAAAAACTGAAAGCGTTTCCTCTAAGATCAGGAAGAGGACAAGGATGTCCGCTCTCACCACTATTATTCAACATAGTTTAGGAAGTCCTAGCCACGGCAATCAGAGAAGAAAAAGAAATAAAAGGAATACAAATTGGAAAAGAAGAAGTAAAGCTGTCACTGTTTGCAGATGACATGATACTATACATAGAGAATCCTAAAGATGCCACCAGAAAGCTACTAGAGCTAATCAATGAATCTGGTAAAGTAGCAGGATACAAAATCAATGCACAGAAATCTCTTACATTCCTATACACGAATGAGGAAAAATCTGAAAGAGAAATTAAAGAAACACTCTCATTTACCATTGCAACTAAAAGAATAAAATACCTAGGAATAAACCTACCTAGAGAGACAAAAGACCTGTATGCAGAAAACTATAAGACACTGATGAAAGGAATTAAAGATGATTCCAACAGATGGAGAGATACAACATGTTCTTGGATTGGAAGAATCAATATTGTGGAAATGACTATACTACCCAAAGCAATCTACAGATTCAATGCAATCCCTGTCAAATTACCAATTGCATTTTTTACAAAACTAGAACAGAAAATCTTAAAATTTGTATGGAGACACAAAAGACCCCGAATAGCCAAAGCAGTCTTGAGGGAAAAAAACGTAGCTGGAGGAATCAGACTCCCTGACTTCAGACTATACTACAAAGCTACACTAATGAAGACTATATGGTACTGGCACAAAAACAGAAATATAGATCAATGGAACAGGATAGAAAGCCCAGAGATAAACCCACGCATCTATGGTCAACTAATCTATGACAAAGGAGGCAAGGATATACAATGGAGAAAAGACAGTCTCTTCAATAAGTGGTGCTGGGAAAACTGGACAGCTACATGTAGAAGAATGAAATTAGAACACTTCCTAACACCATACACAAAAATTAACTCAAAATGGATTAGAGACCTAAATGTAAGACTGGACACTATAAAACTCTTAGAGGAAAACATAGGAAGAACACTCTTTGACATAAATCACAGCAAGATCTTTTTTGATCCATCTCCTAGAGTAATGGAAATAAAAACAAAAATAAACAAATGGGACCTAATGAAACTTAAAAGCTTTTGCACAGCAAAGGAAACCATAAACAAGACGAAAAGACAACCCTCAGAATGGGAGAAAATATTTGCAAAAGAATCAACGGACAAAGGATTAATCTCCAAAATATATAAACAACTCATGCAGCTCAATATTAAAAAAACAAACAACCCAATCCAAAAATGGACAGAAGACCTAAATAGACATTTCTCCAAAGAACACATACAGGTGGCCAAGAGGCACATGAAAAGCTGCTGAACATCACTAATTGTTCGAGAAATGCAAATCAAAACTACAATGAGCCACATCTTCTTTATCCATTCATCTGTCGATGGACATTTAGGTTGCTTCCAGGTCCTGGCTATTGTAAATAGAGCTGCAATGAACATTGTGGTACATGACACTTTTTGACCTAGAAGTAAGTCAGAAAGAGAAAAACAAATACAGTATGCTAACACATATATACGGAATCTAAGGAAAAAAAAAAAGGCCATGAAGAACCTAGTGGCAAGACGGGAATAAAGACACAGACCTACTAGAGAATGGACTTGAGGATATGGGGAGGGGGTGGGGTGAGATGGGACAGGGTAAGAGAGTGTCATGGACATATGTACACTACCAATTGTAAAATAGATAACTAGTGGGAAGCAGCCACATAGCACAGGGAGATCAGCTTGGTGCTTTGTGACCACCTAGAGGGGTGGGATGGGGAGGGTGGGAGGGAGGGAGATGCAAGAGGGAAGAGAAATGGGAACATATTGTATATGTATAACTGATTCACTTTGTTATAAAGCAGAAGCTAACACACTATTGTAAGGCAATTATACTTCAATAAAGATGTTTAAAAAAAAAAAAAAAAACTACAATGAGGTATCACCTCACACCGGTTAGAATGGGTATCATCAGAAAATCTACAAACAACAAATTCTGGAGAGGGTGTGGAGAAAAGGGCACCCTCTTGCACTGTTGGTGGGAATGTAAATTGATACAGCAACTATGGAGAACAGTATGGAGGTTCCTTAAGAAACTAAAAATAGAATTATCATATGACCCAGCAATCCCACTACTGGGCATATACCCAGAGAAAACCATAATTCAACAAGACACATGCATCCCAATGTTCACTGCAGCACTATTTACAATAGCCAGGTCATGGAAGCAACCTAAATGCCCATCGACAGACGAATGGATAAAGAAGAAGTGGTACATGTATACAATGGAATATTACTCAGCCATAAAAAGGAACGAAATTGGGTCATTTGTAGAGATGTGGATGGATCTAGAGACTGTCATACAGAGTGAAGTAAGTCAGAAAGGGAAAAACAAATATCGTATATTAACGCATATATGTGGAACCTAGAAAAATGGTACAGATGAACCAGTTTGCAGGGCAGAAATAGATACACAGATGCAGAGAAAAAACATATGGACACCAAAGTGGGAAAGCGGCGGAGGGTGGTGGTGTGATGAATTGGGAGATTGGGATTGACATGTATACACTGATGTGTATAAAATGGATGACTAATAAGAACCTGCTGTATAAAATAATAAATTAAATTAAAAATAAAAAGATAAAAAATAATAAAACCTATTCCATATGATTTTTTTGTGAATTATATGAGTTAATATGTAAAGAGCACTAAAGATGTAATAGCACTTCATGTAATGACATAAATGTTTACATTAAAATTATTGTTGTTGTCATTATTGGAAAACAGCCACAAAATGATAGACCTATAATAAAACGCTACAACCTAGGAAAGAAGAATACTTTGTTGTATTCTTATTTATTAAGATATAATGATAAAATAAGATGCCAATTTCATACATCATATATAGAAATAAGTGCTGTTACTTTAAAGTAAGAATGGGGCAATTCTTTGATAGAAAATAAAATTTTGGAAGACAAAATAACTAATCATTCTAAACAAAATTGTGAGACCAAAATTTCTTGGAGGAAGCGGCTAGTGCATTTCAGGGCAGGGAGTCTGTTCGAGGCCACTAGAAGAATCCAGCACTCCCTGTGAGATGGTAGAGAGAGTGGGGAGCTTTTTTCTAATTAGTGTGGTGATCTATAGGAGCTTTCCCGGCATGAGCTTGGCAATTGGACCTTACAGAGACATTAGGAGAAGAAGAGGAAAGCAAGAAGGTCAGAATCAGAAACAGAGCCCCAGGAACACACCAGGCAAAAAGGAAGTAGCCAAGAGCCCATGTGTCAGTATTCAGCATGTCATAGAAAATTCTGGGAGGATGGAGGCCAGTCTGGGGGTGGTAGTGAGGAGAGGGTGCACAGGGGCTGAAGGGGATGCTATCTTGTACCAAAGTATGGGGATTATAATAACTAGTAGGCATTCAGGGATATAGCCAAGAGGGCTGTGGTTCAGGATGTGGCTCTACTAGATCAAGCATAAGACTAAGTGCTAACAAGGGGAAGGAAGAAAACAGTCTAGTCATTGAGGCTGGACCACATGCACATTACGGGGGAGCTGCAGCATTGGGTCCACACTGCAGAGAGCTCGCTTCTGGCACTTTCCATACCAGATGCTAAATGCCAACCCCCGCCTGCTGGTGTCGCTAAGCCACTTGCTGTTTGAGTGCCAGGCTTGAGGGACGCTAGCTGTTCAGAGCTAACGTAGGCAGGAATGGCACACCGCACAGTTCCCGAATAGTATGCCTTGTTAAAAATATTTTAATACACCTTTAATTTTGGCCGGGAGAGCTAATTTCAGTCAGGTGTATTTATAAGAAATATTTCACATGTATTGAACAAGTAGGCTTTCTCTACACACACAAAGAAAGCGGGTGGAGAAGAGAAAGAGAGAACTAAACTTGAGATCAGTCAAATAATTGGGTTATTTGGAAAACAGCAAAGACCTATTTGGGGGACAAGTGCCATCATCTATTTTCAAAATCACCATTTTTCTCAGATCCAAGCATTTCTCCTTTGTCTGAGTCCTTACTGCTGGGCCTACGTGGGAAGTACTTCTTGACGGCAAATATATTCTGGCAGGGTTTAACAAGCACACATTTTACAATGAAAATAAACATTTGAAGAATTTCCTATCCTGGAGGGCTTGAAGATTAAGATATCTTCTCTCCAGAAGGTTTAAAAATGTTACTTCTTAAAACAGAAGGATGAACTCATCTACCTCTGAAACTACCACGGGTCAATTATCAAACATGCATTGGCCCTTTGCAATGTGTAAGACACCATGGCTCATAGGTGGTAGGTACAGGGCTAAGTGAGGGAGGATTCCTGCCCCGCAAAAAGATTCTAATCCCTCTGAGCCAACATGCCCTGAATGAATATTGAAATGGTGCAAGGCAATGGATCGTATAGCCCTCTATCAGCCAGTATCCACTCAGGAAAATAAAAAAACACAGCAGTTATTTTAGCATTCGGAATTTAATATAGGGACTTAGTGAGACAGGAATTGAATAACGAAGGCAAAAGTGGCTGCTGAGTTAAGTTAGAGATTCTAACTTCAGGAAGCAAATACCACTCCCCACCCCTCCAGGCTGGGGAAACTAAAGAAAGAGAAAGGGGCTGTTAGAACCCAGGAGTGTGGAAGAGGGGCCTTGCAGAGTAGGGCCCTCTGAGGAGGGAGGGCAGCCCAGCTAACAGGGGTGCTATGGGATTCAGAGAAGGCCCTGCAAAGAGCTGAGATTCAGACCTCTAAGGAGAAGGCACAAGGACGCCAATCCTAGCAATGTGTAGGGGGTATGAGGGAGGGAAGGGGTACTGATAATGGAATCAACTGCTTCTGCAAGGGTGGAAAACCATCACTGGGGTGAAGTTGAGAGCAATGGGAAGCAAGTCAGAAGAAAGCAGTTCCTTCCATCTACTCCATCCTCCCAGTCTCCCTCTAGGGCCCACTGTTGGCAGAACTGAGCAGAGGGCCCCTGGCAAAGCAGAAATGTGGTTTTCAGAGTCCCAGCCCTAGCATCCCCAAAACAGAGTGAAGAGGGTAAGATAGGAGACAGTAGCTCGATAACCAAGAGAATACCTTATAAGAGGCACAGAGAGAAACTGTTTAGGGCACTTTAGATATGATGAAATGACTCTGGGCTCATTGGTCAGGCAAGGCTCCGTGGACAAACAAGTGATCTGATAGTTTCATTATAGCTTGGACAGATTCCACTGTGGGTCATTCATTCATCATTCATTTATTCACCCAATAATTACTTAAACACCTGCTAGATGTCAAGGGCTCTGTGAAACACTGGAAATACAAGGATGAATATGACGGAATAGGTCCCTATCTTCATAAAACTTGCATTAGAGAAAAGAGAAAAAAATAAAGAACAACCACCAAAAATCCAGATATGAATAAGCTTATGAAGGAAATAAAACAGGGTAATGTGATCAGGAGATACAGGAAGGGGTTGAGACCACTTCAAATTAAGCCAACGGGAAGGTGGTCTTCAAGAAGGAGTTTTCAGTGTAGCCAGGAATGCTGAGACAGCTAAGTATTCACATAACTGAGAAGGGGGTAGCCATAGGAACAGCACATACGGCAAGTGCAAAAGCCCTGAGGCAGTAATGTGCTTGCAGCGTTTAAGGAGCAGAAAGAAGGGCAGGTTGTTGGTGGCAGAGTGGACAAGGGGATTAGTGGTCAAGCACGAGGTGGCAGAAACAACCAGGCACACACCTTATAGGGCTGATAGGCTCTTTGTGGACCGCGCTGAAAATTTTAAAAGATCACCTATAACTGTTATGTGGAAATTGCACTGTTGCAAAACAAAACAGGCACAGGGTAACCAACTGTCCAGGCAAGAGATTTTGGTGTTTTGGCTTCAGGTGGTAGCAGTGGAGATGGTGAGAAGTGATTACATTTGCAATATCTTTTCGAAGTATTCTCCAACAGAATTTGCTTGTGGAGTAGATAGATGCCAAGGGTGAGGGAAAGAGGGATTTAGGAATCTGCGGCATGAGGTAGGTAAGAGCCTACCTATAAGTTTGGGAGAATCTCAAGGAGGAGCGGGGTTGGGGGAAGTTGGGGGAGGCGTGTTGGTCTGAGGCATCTCTTAGATACCCAGGTAGATGTAGAACAGACTGTTGGACTTGGGACCGCACCACTCATGGGAGAGGCGGTGCTGGAAATATACTCATGGGCAGACCACGGTGGAAGGATCAGCCAAGAAATATGGAGTAAGAGATACATGGAATGGAGCTAGCTTTGGGGTGAGCTATCTTCAGTCTAAATCAGGGGCTGAGGCAGCTCAGCATCTGCTAGGGTACACAGGGATACACAAGGGTTTTAGTCAAGTGGAGATTGGCAAAAATGGTTCACATCCTCCGATGAGGTTGGCACCACAGATCTAGGTGCTGAGCGCATTTTGGAGCAGGGGAGGTAACAGAACAGGAGGCAGTAAGGGAAAGGGCATCCCCAACAGGGACATCAGCCTGAGCAAAAACAGAGAGGAGGGATTTACTAAAATATTCTGTGGGATAGAAAGAAAACAACTTTTATTTAGATCAGAGACGCCAAGGAGAAGCAGGGCACATCCTGAACAATGTGTTAGTATTGGAAATCTTCTTAGAATCCATTTATTCCAACCTCACACTTAGACCTGGGAAGCTGAGACCTAGAGGTGTTAATACCTTAGGCAAATTCACACAGTCACTTAGTACCTAAGCCGTGCTCTCCTTCCGTTCATCCTCGTCTTCTATGAGTGCATATGGTAGAGCTCACGCTGGGAAACTGCGGTTTTAGCTAGAAGCAGTGAGGAAATACAAAAGGCTTTTGAACAGAAAAATGGGGCAGCGTTAAGTGATGCTTTGTGCGGAATTAATTCCGGTGGTCAGGAAGACGATGAAGACCCAGGAAGGCCAGGTGGGCAGCCTGGGTGGAGGTCAAGGCACACGGGAGAAAAGCCTGCATGTGCACAGCCATCCTCCAGACACCCAGGTCTATGGCTAAGGCTGCAGTCCAGTTACAGGCAAAGAGGGGTTTTAAGCTAAAAGGTAAAAATCCAGATCCTTTGCCTTCCTTGTCGTGGTGCTGTCTCAAGTCACACTATTTTCTTCCCTTGTCACTATCGTATGAGAAAGTGTGAGCAGGTATGGGGATATTTGGTGAGCTTGGGAAGGATGTGTGAACTGACAAATTCTTCAGAAACCCCTTTTCTTTCTTTTTTTTTTTAATTTTTATTTATTTATTTATTTATTTATGGCTGTGTTGGGTCTTCGTTTCTGTGCGAGGGCTTTCTCTAGTTGCGGCAAGTGGGGGCCACTCTTCATCGCGGTGCGCGGGCCTCTCACTATTGCGGCCTCTTGTTGCGGAGCACAGGCTCCAGATGCGCAGGCTCAGTAATTGTGGCTCACGGGCCCAGTTGCTTCGCGGCATGTGGGATCTTCCCAGACCAGGGCTCGAACCCGTGTCCCCTGCATTGGCAGGCAGATTCTCAACCACTGCGCCACCAGGGAAGTCCCCAGAAACCCCTTTTCTTGCAGGAGACATACCCATTTAAATTTGACTAATCAGTGACTTAGGAGAAGGACTCAACTGGAAAAAAAATTGTATACATACAACAATTATATAAAATTAAATAAAATTGTATAAAAATAAAATATATATAACCTTCCTTCCTACGATATATATTATATATGGTTATATATGATACATAATTTTATAAAAATATATTTCTAATATATATTAGATATAAAATACATATATATGTCTACAATATCTATATTTGTATGTATGTATGTATCTTCTATCTATCTATCTATCTATCTATCTATCTATCTATCTATCTATCTATCTATCTATCTATTTATCTTTTTAGGGATATCTGGTCTATTACCCCTAGTTGGATTATAAACTGTCCAGCTCATAATTAGTGGTTTTTATGTAGGGTCCAAACCAAGATATTTTGAGACTGAAAATGGATATTATTAATAATATTGCCAAGATGACTTAGGGACTGTCCCAGACAGAATGCCCCAGACAACTAGGAAATATGGTCATCTTATTTTTAGTTGTTTTTCCTCTGCTTTCCCTAACACCTAGTTTTCACACCAAGCACCATGGGAACTTGAAAAATGCTAACTGAATTTGAGAAGTCTGCTCCCCCCCGATTTTTAGGCAATTATGAAGAAGCACATTATGGGGATACATTTTCAGATTTTAAGTCCTACTTGCAAATCCCAACTTTGCCAACAGCTTATGTGATTTTGGACAAGTTGTTTAACCATCCCAGGATGTCACTTTTGGTCTTTGTAAAATAAAGGTTTGTGTGAGGATAAAGGAGATGATACACTCGGAGGATCTTGTACTTTTAAAAATGTGAACCCCTTCTTCTATTAAAAGCACTCAGCAAATAAGGCCATTAGTGTACTGGAAAATGTTATTTCTTTCTTCCTCCCTTCCTTCTTCCCTCCCTTCCTTCCTCCCTCCCTCCCTCCCTCCCTTCCTTCCTTCTATCATTCATTCATTATCCATCCATCCATCCATCCTTATGGAAACCACAGTAAAGTGTCAGGCCATCCAGGAGACTAAATCACATCATGTAGAGCCCAGTATTACCCTTTCTCCCAAAGCACTTATATGTAGGTAAAATCTGCCTACTCTAAACATTAAAGGTGATGACAGCCTTTGGGTTAGCACTGACACTGCTGAATAAGATAATCACGCTATAGTTATATTGTACTTATTATACACAAATATAATGAAATCTATATAATTAAATCCATCATTGATGACAATAAATGTATTTCACCTGACTTCTGCAATTCTTCTTCCTCTGGGCTCTTGGGAAAAGAATTTACCATATCATATACCCTCAGATGAAGACCAATTCCTCCTTACTGCCCTTTTCTTCCTTCTTCTTACTTCCTTTTCTTCATATTGTTTAATATATTCACACCATTTATTTTTTGCAGAGGACTTTTTCATATTCTATTTCATTTCACAACAAATGCATAGGTGTATTGGTTTACGGTATTTAGCACATATTGAATCAGAGATCAGAGAGGTTAATTAACTTGCTCAAAGATGCTCAGGTAGTAAGTGACAAAGAGGGCATTTTAGCCTAGGAATTCAGTCTGTATTATTTTGAGAATATATTTATACTCAGGTTGTTTTTCATCATGTATAATCTAGAAAAAAATTACTTCTCTGAACAGTCACCTCTTTTTAAAAATTACCTGCCTCATTCTGGGTTCTCCAGACTGAACCTGATCGTGTAGGAAGATGATAACAGTTTCTATGGCCAAATTAAGACCTTCTGACACCCAAAGTACCAAAATACTGTGTCCAAGGATCCCTCATGTGTAATTAAAAGTATCTAAAAACAAAACTAGCACAGATGTTAAAGTTAAAATAGCCTAAATTTTCTCTTATTACCAGAGTCTGGATAAGTTCACTGAAGCTCAATGTGTCTCATTTATTTTGCTTTTATCATTTACTTATTTGAGTGATGCCCTCTTTGCTGGTCCTCTAAGTGTATACTTGCTCCGTTACAGGAAATCAGCTCTGATGTTCTCTCTGGGCCTCATCAAATGAGAGAGTTGGACCAGGTCACTTCCATTTGCCTCCAAACTCTCACCTTCTGCAACTTTGCTGTGGCCCTACCCAGCCTCTGTGGGGAGCAGCTTCAGAGCAGCTGATTTTGGTCTGAAGACATAGCGTGACAGGTGCCAGGCCTTGACAAGGGCTCTAGCCTATGGAGCACAGCATAAGGGACACAAACCCCTTTTTCTCTCAAAGACCCATAGTCCACTCCCTCTCCGAAGGAGCTGGTGTCAGGTCACCCTTTCTGCCAGCAGTGTGGACTTTCAGATGAGGTGCTGTAACATGCTCAGTGCATCTCCCTTTCCAGGGAGCTTCTGGTGACCACAGAGTAAGTGTTTGCAGCTTTGGGGTTCCTGGGTCTATTTATCAACACCTCCCCAAGTTCCTTGAGGGTAGCCCTACATACCACATTAGCCTTTATTTTATTTATTTATTTACACTGAGTTGTGTTTTGAGGGAAAATGAGAGACTGAGACAACCTCAGAGAGAACTGTAAATAAATGTCCCTTTTTACCATCGCCAGGGCCTGGCTGTGTGACATTTAACAGCCAGGGAATTGTCCCAGTGGCAGCCACTTCTCTCTGCACCACACACTGCCCTCCTCCACTTGCCCCACGTGGTTTCCTTCCTGAGGGCTCAGATGGCTCTGCTCTCTATCTACTGGCCGCAGGGGCCCTTAGCTGCCATGTCCCATACCTGGTTCCCATACCTGGAGGATAAAAGAGGAGATGGTTCAAGGTTCCTATGTCTTCTCTCCCCTCCTGCTTAGACAAGGCCTCTGTAGTGCTGTGTAGGGTGGGTCACCCTTCAGCTGAGTGATGCCCTCTCGTCTACTCTGTGCTACCTTGGCCCTTGCTGAGCATCTCCCAGGCAGTCTGGGTCTTTAAGGTGGGAATTATGAGATCTTATTTGTCCTCTGACCCAGTACCAGCCCTAGAGTACAGGGTTTCCCAGCCCACCTCACCACCTTTGGGGAGGAAGGTGCAGGTAAGTATTGGGCTGGGGCTGAGTGTCAACCTGCAGCCAGCTCCCCTGCACTCGCCCTGATACAGACTCTCTGGCTAACCTTTCTGAACCCCTTGATGAAAGGAATGTTCTACATCTTCATCTTAATCAGCTGAAAAGGAAGAATCCAGGTTTCTACGTCCAAAATGCTTCTGGGCTGTGCTATTTTGTCTCACCCTTTATTCATTCAATCAGTTATTCTTCCTTTCTGCAAACATTTATGGAGCCACTGAGGGGTTCCAGGTCATTTTCTAGGTGAATATATGTCAGATGTAGTTCCTGTGTTTCCATGTAGCACACTTTCCAGTAGAGAAGAAAATATTTAAAATAGTCCATCCACTAATTGCTCCAAGAGAGAATTATGCAAGATATCTGGTGGGTTGTGTGTGAACATCCCTTCTGGTGAGTTGGGAAAAGCATCCTTAGAACAGGTAACTTTTGGGCTGCATCTATTATGGTGGTTAAGCACACAAGCTCTGGAGGGATAAACCCCTTCTCTGCTGCCCCTAACCTTTGTGTCCTTGTGCCAGTAAGTTAACCTCTCCAAGACCCAGACTCTTCATCTGAAAGGCAGGAAATAGTACACCTACTTCATAGGATTGTAAAGAACAGGAATGAAATCTATAAAGCATTTAATTTAGCAAGGTGCCTGATACAAGATAATCTTAGCTACTTTTGATATTAATGTTGTTTTTATTATTCCCAAAAGACAAGTGAGTGGGCAGGAAGGAGAAGAGTATTCCAGAAGACAGCACAGCATATACAAAAGCATGGGGATACCCCTTCCCCTCATGCAACCCCCTTGGACTGATAGAGCTACAAAATATAAGACCCAGCCCTGGTCTAGGGAAGGTGAAACAATGACAGGGAGGGCATTTGGGTATTTCAGGAGCAGCAGACTTATCACCTAAGTCTTCCAAACCCTATTTCCAGAGGCCTGACATTGACCACCAGCCTACAGTCCCCTCCCCCCACCTTCCCCAGCCCTCACCCAGTGGATCATCCCATTCTCTTTCAAGGGCTAAGCCCCCCTCTAATCCCAGCACTTTTATTAGGCAACCCATGGATCATCTAATTGATATCTCAGTATCAGAAAATCATTATCAGACCCCAGAGAATGATTTTCTGTTATAGAGCAGGGGTTATTTATTTATCTGTGTACCTAGGAATCTATTTTTCACTCGATGGAGGTTTTCCTTGTTTTGGCCCACAGCAATTTCCAGAGAGAGAGAGAGAAAGAGAGAGAGAGAGATTCCTGTAGAATGTGGGACAAGGCTACCATAACACACAGTAATAAAAACATAAAATCAAGCATAACTTATGCTGTTGAGCGTGGCGAAGCATTGGTGAGGTTGATACAAGCTTAGCTGTGGGCGTTTTGAAAGGATCCAGTGATGTTTAACACATGGTGGGGGGAAGGGGGAAATATTGCTACAGGCTCCCAATTTTAAGTGGCAGTGAATGAATGAGGAAGGAGAGGTGTGAAGTGGAGGGAGGACGATGTGTTCCTGTCTCCATAATTAAAAATGAAAGGAGCTTCTGGCTCAGAAGGATGGGGCAGAATGGAGCCATCCATCTGGGTAGCCTGTCTTCTGCCATTCACTGCCTCCACCAGGGCTAAGTATGTGACAGCTGCTGAGGACAGGCAGTGGATGAAAATCGAGTTGGTGAGATGCCCTCCACAGAACATTCCAGACAGGTTTGCAACAGCTAAAAGGCCGACAGGAATCGGACCAGAAAATGTTAGTGCGTTCAGCTGCAAGGCAGGCAAACTCAAGCTCTTGCAATTTAACGGAGCTCCCAGGGCCACCCCAGCACCTGGGGGAAGATTTTGGTTAATCTACTTCAATTTTTTTTTTTTTTAACATCTTTATTGGAGTATAATTGCTTTACAATGGTGTGTTAGTTTCTGCTTTATAACAAAGTGAATCAGCTATACATATACATATATCCCCATATCTCTTCCCTCTTGGGTCTCCCTCCCTCCCACCCTTCCTGTCCCACCCCTCTAGGTGGTCACAAAGCACAGAGCTGATCTCCCTGTGCTATTCGGCTGCTTCCCACTAGCTATCTATTTTACATTTGGTAGTGCATATATGTCCATGCCACTCTCTCACTTTGTCCCAGCTTACCCTTCTCCCTCCCCATATCCTCAAGTCCATTCTCTAGTAGGTCTGTGTCTTTATTCCCGTCTTTACCTCGATTTTATTTTATTCTGGGTTTTTTGTTTTTTGTTTGTTTTTACATGAGTTCTATTCCTCCTTGGTAGAGAAACCCTTGCTGTATCAAATGTCCTCTTTGGGCTTTAGTACTTCATTAATTAGCATCTCTTAAATGATTGGGTAATATTCTTTTCTCCCTTTTCTGAGCCATTTCCCCAAGCCCTAATTTTAATAAAGCCGGTGTTCATGAACATTTGAATTTTAAAACCCTTGGTTATAAGAAAGACAGAGGATGCATTTTAAAAGAGAGCCAATCAAGGATGACTCAAATGGTGAACAGGACTTCTCTGATTTTATGAGTCTACTTTGAAAGATCCAATATTAAGACATTTTTTTTTCCTGCAGATATAGCAGAGAGCAACATGAAGAAAAATCTAAAGGCTTGATTAGGGGGCAGATACTCTAGGGAAGAGTTAGAAGCATAACTCTGACATACTTCAGTGTGGGTGGCAGTTTCATTTAAAATAGAGCAATAGTAAACCTGTTTTTTTTTCATAGATAAGCACTGTATTTCAGGTGGTAAAGGTGAACCATTTAAGAGCCTTTTAAAAAGAGAACACACAACCAAAACTCTTTAAGATCCCCAATTGTTCACAGAATTTATGTGGAGATGAATGCATTTGCCAGTATAGGCTGTTAAAGGCAAAATGGTTGGAAATTGACTCCACGGTTACCCACCTGCCTGGTGCAAGCTTGTGCGTTTCCCCAGCAACTGGGATAACATCATAACCGCTTATAGTGCTGCTGAGCCGGCAGCCCCCTGGGTGGCTTCAGGTGGTAGTGATGCTATCAGCTGTTGCCAGGGCAACACAAAACCTTGACCTTCTGAGACCTGCTAGGCAAGGAATGGAGAAATACAGCTTTTGAGTCCTCCTTGGAGGTCTGTTTGTGAAGAAAGGGATATAATTCTGTATCTATCTGCCACTGGATACTTATTAAGTCTACAGACACTTATAAATAAAATACATGCTACCTAAATAATACATGCATGCTTGCAAGTGGTCTCTCCTTTGGTTGGTAGAGGGTGCTTCTATATTTGCAAATGGTAAATGTTTTTATCACCTCTATTCAGTCTACTCCTTGACTAGTGGCAATGGGATTCTTCCCCTGGGACCCCAGCCTCACCAATTCCTCAAGTTTCATTCTCTCCTGGACCCAGAACCTGAAGAGTGAATTAAAGAGGTTTCTGTAGTTATTCTTAAAACATTTTACATATTGGAGAGCTGAGGTCCAGGAGCAGTGAAGTGATTTGCCCAAGGTCACAGAGATCTGGGGGATGAAAATGGGGTTGTACTTCTCTTGCGTATATCTTATTTTATCTGAAACCATACTGGCTGCCATGTCTTTTGTGAATTTTATACATATGGAGGCCTTTTGGTTTTCCCTTCTGCCAAATATTTCCTCAACTTGTAAGTCACCATCTTTTCTGAAATCTTTCGACACTATTTTTGACCCAATCATCATTGTCTTCTAACCTAAGTGTTTTGGAAGGGAAGACAGGGGGCATCTAACTATATTCCTATTGGCTTATGATGACCCTGACTGCCTCCATTCTGGAGCTGAAGAGAATAGATCCTAGTCACTCTTTAAAGTGTATCGAGTCCCTTGTCAATGAAGGGGTTCAGAACACGCCACTCTAAAATATACCATATTGGCATATTGATTATTTTGAGCTGAAGACACTTGAGAAACAGCAGACACAGGAACGGCTTTCTGATCTCCGCCTTTCTACCTAAAATCAGGTCATAAAATTTCTCATGAGAAAGGTCACCTCCCTGTACCAGGAAGAGAACATTCTTATCACTGGAAACTGGGAGTCAATGCTGAAATATATCTGTACAAACAAATCTACTAAAGTAACCGTTATCTTCTATTACTTTCCCCCATATATTTCCTAGTCAGTGTGCCACAATTTACTGCTCCTAGCCCAAGCCACTTTGTCTTGTCACAATTTATTGCTCTTTGTTTACAAAGCTTTTGGGCTTAATGACTTCTTTGGGTCTTCAGTTTTCTTATGAAGGCTCCCATGCATGTGAAAATATTAAATATAACTTGTATGTTTTTCTCCTATGAATCTGTCTTATGTTAGTTTAATTCCCAGACCCAGTCACAGAACCTAAAAGGGTAAAAGGAAGGTTTTCCTCCCCCTACATCATCATGGACATTTTCCCAGGAAGAGCAGTCTTAGCTACCTTTGGTATCTTGAATATTGGGGAATCAATGGGGCAGACTCAGTCTTTGAAACCATGTCAGTGGCATGCACAGAAGACAACTGGTTGATGGATATTTTAAAGCAATGACATAGACATTATAAATCTACCTTTTAGGCAGGAACAGTTAGTCTTCCTTTCCTCATCAATTAAACAGGGGCAGTATTTTCTAACTATCTGCAAATGTGTGAAGATAGTCAACAAAATGTTTGGACTTTTATTGATCACTGTATGCCTTTTCCCCCAAGTTTGGAGTATTTTGATGGTTCTCAATGACTAATTCTAATTCATTCAGGTTATTGTTATGATGGCAATAACATCCTTAATAATGTGTTGGGGGGAGAGAAGGATTCTGAAAGGCTCATCCTTCTGAAAAGATAAATATGGGTCCTGTTTATTTACAGTAGCTCTATCTTAGTGCTGACACAACAGGCTAGGTGATTGCCTAGGAGAGATGAGTAAGATGCTATTCTAGATGCAAATGATAAAGCCATCTTGTACCCAGCGAGTATATAATGGGGAGGATCAGACCATTACTGGGCATCAAGATGGGATAAACCATGCTTTGAGTATATACTTGGTCCGTGATGAAAAGCCCTTTTCATGATTCCTTTCCTCACGAAAGAGAGTAAATCTTTTTTCTTCCCTTCTGGTAATTGCATTTCTGGACACAATTGCCTGTTATCTCTAGGCATCCCACAGGTGGGGATATTGGAGTCCCTTGAGAATTTGTTGTAGCAGCTCAGCTCTTGGTTTCTTTGTGGCGCTAAATGCCATATTGCTGAGTAATCAGTATGTTTTCTGAGAGAATGTGGTATGCCATCTGCAATTCGTTTACTTAGCTTCATGAGCTCCATTGCTTCAAAGGTGAAGAGCAGAGCTTTTCAGCAGAGATTTGAAATAGGTTCTTTACAGAGCCTTGCTTGTTACTTACAAAGGCAGAGACTATTAAAATGCAAAGAACTTGAATAATATAGAACTCAGTTGCTTTGGATCACTGATGATCATCCTTGAATCTATGTAATTTACTTTAATTGTTGAGTGGAGCTTAGAATTCTGGGTTTCACATTCAGCTTATAACTACTTTTATTTTTCTGGCAGTTTGACTCTCTCCAAAGCTACTGTTTGGCTTTCTAAGATGGATTCAAGAAAGCCTGATGAATGAGAATCCAAATTTGCAAAACAAATCAATTAGTGGAGCAGGAGTCCAACCACAGAGAAAATTCACAGCATGGCTCCTTAAATAAAATAATTCTTCCCGGTGAGTCTGAAATGGAATTTGATTTTCCCCATTGCAGAGGTGAAGAAATTGAGATTAGATCTGTCTTCCCAGCATAAAAATTTGATTCACACACAACCTTTTAGGAATACATGTATTATGTAAAAGACAGTGCGCTTGCCTTGCAGAGAATGATGTCAGTGACACAAATTCTCAGTAGGAAAACTGTCCTCAAATCTGAGATCCAGTTGTGAAATGCTTGCGTCCCCCAGAGTTATTGTAGCTTTCACTTATAACCAAAGACTTTGTCTCCAGTTTCTTCATGTACCACCAAACTAAGAAAAGCCAAACTGGCATCTTCTGGAAATACCTAAGCATTTCTCCACAAGCACATACCCAGCCAGGACAACAGAATCAAGAAAGTGGAAGTATATGATTAACTATACTTCTTGTCACTGCCCAAAGTGGCCTTGTTTGTGATGGGACTTCATTCTCTTGGACACAGTGACCCGGTTTAGGGGTGGGTCATGCCAAAAATATTTTCCTTTTATCGAATTTGAATTAAATGACATCAAGTCAGTCAAGTGGTTGTGAGTACGGAAGCCAGAAGGTTATGGAAACTTGGGCCTGGTAACTATTTTCAATTATGTGAATAGTAGTAAGGAAACTGAGAAAACTGGTGTGCAGAAAGTTAGGAGAGGTGTTTGGAGAGAAGCAGCATCTAGAATCCATGTGGCTATGAGAGATTCTGCTTGAAAGCTTTTTAGTATTGTAAAATCCTGACTCTTTCCTTCATCTTAATAAGCACCTGTATTATGAACGTTTTATCGGAGCCAATTCTGAATGAGTTTGATCTCCCTGACAACTTAAGGAGCTCTGAACATCCCCTGGTGCGTTGTTCTTTTAGAACTAACTTTTAGTAGGAGCGTTTAGTTTCATCATCGACATTTTCTGAATGTGGTTAATAAATTTAAGAAATCACACCATTAATGATGTTCAGTGGGGTCCTCGGGGGCACTAGAAATTCATCTATTTGAGGAATCCCTCATACCATCATTTGGGGATCACCCCATCTTTCTCTACTTTTTCTGTGAGTGTCTGGGGCTTACATTCTCCAAGGTCCATTATACTCTGACCTCCTATATCTGTATATACTATTTTTTCTACTCCCTCCGTGGGTATAGATGCAAAACTCAGCACTTTACACTTTCCAAAGATAATCCACTCACACAAAGTTCTTATATAATGAACTGGGGAGGGTTTCCCACCATGGACTCAATAGCAAAACATAAAGGGAAAACTCAAAATCTTCCAAAACATCATCTTGGATATTATTATTCTCCAAGCTCCCTTTTCAGACACTCTGTCACCAGGATTTTATTTATACAATTTTTGTTTTTTGCATTGCATTCCCTTTCATTACCTCCTCCAGATCCTCTTTCTTCCCTCTCTTGTCTGTCCTCTCTCTTCTCATCTGCCCTTGCCCTCCCCAAAGAAACAGAAATCCCTCCTCATTTTACAAGCAGATCAGGTTAATCCTCTGAAAACTTGGCAACAGGCAGTGCTTAAGCCTTGGGGATCACAACTTCTCACTAAGGACTTAACAGATATTTTCTCAAAATGTGTCCTCCCTAAACAGACTTCAAGTGCCAGCTGCTCAGATAATAGCAGCAGTGATCATGGTGGTAGTGGTCATTCTACCTCAATACCCTGGTGTGTCAGTTCATGTCATTCGGACTTTATGTTATCACTGATTTTCAACCAGTCTTTCTTAGTGCTGAGGTTATGGAAGTGACTCAGGAGCCACCAGGCAAGAGCAGAGCAGCTGATCAGGGGAAGATCCTGGACCCTGTGGATTCACCTAAACCAGAGCAGCACAGAGTGTTTCTGCTTCACACAATGGAGTTCTATGTAAGAAATACTTTTGAAGAGAGAGTTCACGCTGCTAAAAATAGCTTGTAACCTCCTAAAGAAGGAAATGAGAAACCACAGAGGAATTTTAAGCAGCGAAGTGACAAGCTTTAATCCACTGTGGTTGGAGTGAAAGGAGAGGCTTTGGGGTCAGGAACCCCAGTGTGGAGGTTAACATAGGAGCCCAGGAGGATGCTGAGAGCCTACCCGAGATGGTAGCAGTCAGAGCAGAGCTATTTTTGAGGAAAAGTCACAGGACGTGGTGGCCAATTTGACTTTGGGATCTAAGGCAGAGGAAGGCATATCTGTAAAGTTTCTGACCTGGTGACTAGGTGAACGTGGGTACCATTATTGAAAGGAGGGAATACAGTAGAAGAACTTGATTTTGGAGGGTAGGTGGGAATCTAGGTTCAGTTTTTAATATTTTGAAATCGTTGTGCTTTCTGGATGTGCTCGATATCTGGAGATGTCTAGTAGCCAGAGAGACATGTGTACCTATTGCTCAAGAGAGAGGTTGAACTGGGAATCAACCATGATAAAGGGTCACTGTGAGGCATGAAGTAGGAATGATGTGGAATAAGAAGCAAAGACTTTTGCATGTGAGATTCTGGGGACGTGCATATTTAGTGCCAGCAGAGGAAGCCGAGGGGCCTGGGAGGGAAGAATCAGAGAGGCAAGAACCAAATGGAAGTTTCCAGAAGCTAAGAGAAGGTGGGCGTGAACAGCTGAGTCAAACACCAACGTGAAGTGGTGCAGGCTGCATCCTGGATTTGACACTTAGAATGATGTTGATGATCTAGGAGGGTGATGGCTGCAGACAAGAGGTGAGGAAGAAGAGAAGGAGAGGAGAGGGAGAATGATAGGCACAGTCATTTTGAGAACAGTTGTAGGCAAAGGGGAAGGAGTGAGGGGAAGCGAGACAACGGTCAGAGAAAAAGAGGGCTTGTCTGATGGACAAGGGACTCAAAGGAAGTTTGAATAAATGGGATTATGAGCATCGGGGGAGAAGCTCACCATGGAGAGGAGTACATCTCTCCAAGAAGATTAAGACAAAGACAAGTTGGGAGGTTGTTGGGAATATTGAGGGGTTTTTTTTCATTTTTATTTAAAAAAGGACTTTTCATCAATTCATTTCTGAAAGTTTTTTACAGCCCCGAGGTTCACATCACAATAGTGCAAAAGGAGAAACTGAGAGGGAGACCCATGATATCCAATATGCCTGCAATGGGTGCTTCAGAATGAGTGGTGGTATTTCATTCAAACGGTGGAGACAATCTTGATGGCATCAGCCTAGGGACTGAAGGGAGTCTAGTGGTTTTCAGCCAGTTTAGCACATGGCTGCCCTCCTGGCAGAAATCAGTGAACTGACTGAAAAAACAGTCAGATTGTTGGAGTTCTTCAGATAGTCTCAGGCCCTGTAACTCAATTGGAATGAATGAAGAATAATAAAGTTTGCATCTCTGCATCAACACAGAAGCAGCCATCTGAAAAGTAAAAAAATAAAAATAAAATGAGGTGTTAAAAAATAAACTGTGTGATCCACACAGTTCCATGCAAGTATGTCTGATATTTGTTTCTCACTGAAATAAAAATATAAGCCAGTTAAGTCCTGTGTAGATGTGGCCCAAATCAAATATACACATGGGCAATTTGTCTTCACGACCCTCAATCTAGAAAATAAATACTCAAATGGTTATTCTTTCTCTTGTGAGAGTGGGAGCAGGTAGATGGAGTGGTAGATGGGGCAGGTCCAGAGCTTACTGGATGGAGTAGGAGGCTGTGATGGTAAAGCTGCAATGGAGGTTTAGTTTACTGGTGACAAGAGCATACTCAAGAGATTTTTTTTAAATTTAATTTTTATTGGGGTATAGTTGATTTACAATGTTGTGTTAGTTTCAGGTGTACAGCGAGGTGAATCATTTATACATATACATATATCCACTCTTTTTTACATTGTTTTCCCATATAGGCCATTACAGATTATTGAGTAGAGTTCTCTGTGCTATACTGTAGGTCCTTATTAGTTATCTATTTTATATATAGTAGTGTGTATGCGTCAATCCCAATCTTCCAATTTATCCCTTCCCCCTGCCACTGTTTTGATTCCACCTAGATGGTTTAGTTCAAGCAGTGATCTGGTGACTAATGGGGATGTGGTTATGACTTCATAGTCCACACAGCTAGGCTTCCGCCCTAGGCAGGCTAACCGGCGGACATTAGCAGGCTTTCTCACTTGGTAACCTCCTTTTATAACCAGAGTGGACCACTTTATTAAAACAGCTAACACAGCAACAGTAAAACACCCTGCGTGTTTAAAGAATATATATATAAACAGAGAGTAAGATTTTAAGGAATCAAACAGGTGTAACTGGATTGTTTTTGGTTTGTTTGCTTTAGTTTGTATAAAAACACAACTGGAATGATCAACTGCATAGTCTAATAATGCCCTCATGGGAAATACTGATTAGAAATGATCATCTGTGTAGATTTTACATCTACTTGTTCCTTTTAGTTGTAGCCCAATTCCAGTTAATGCCAGTGAAAGATTCAAATGCCTCACTTGTAACCAATGGATCTTACACTACCATACTCTAATTAACTCTTGAGAATAAAAGTTCCTATCCTCTTAGGGAAAGTCTGATAGTTCTGTGAGCAAAGCAGAAGTAACTATAAAAATTGGTTTTAAACTTGCTTACCTGATCAGTGAAAAGCAGCTTAAACATTCAAACTTCTGAAGACAGTCCCACCAGTGACAGCCTCCTGCTTCTGAAATCAACCAGTTGGCAACACCCTTACTCCAGTGCTATCTTTCTGAAATCAGCCAATCAGAACTAGCCTCACTTGAGTAACCAAGCTTCCCCTACTTAACGTCAACCAGTCCCCAAATGCTGCTTCTTCTGAATGTCTTCCAGCCCACAAACTCCATACTTCCCAAATCCTATAGAAACTCAGCTCTCTGCTTTACTCCCTGTATTGGTCCATTAGGGCTGCTATCGTGAAATACCATAAACTGAGTGGCTTATAAACAACGGAAATGTATTTCCCATGGTTCTGGAAGCTGAAAGTCCCAGATCAGGTGCCAGCATGGTCAGGAGAAGGCCCTCTTCCAGATAGAGGACTTTTGTGTCCCCACATGGTGGAAGGGAGAGGGGTGTCTCTGGAGCCTCTTTTGTAGGGCACTAATGCCATTAATGAGGGTTCCACCCTCATGACTTAAGCACCTCCCAAAGATCCCATCTACAAATATTATCCCCTTTGGGAGTTAGGATTTTGGCATATAAATTTGTAGGGGACATGAACACTTAGACAATGGCACTCCCCAAGTCTGCATCTTATACATATAACCCTTTCTTGCACACAGAAGCAATAATTTGGCTTTTTGTTTCAGGTGCTGAGAGGTGGCTTCATTCTTCAGGGCTCTTAATTGCACCAGTAAGAGAGAACTAGGCATAGTCAGCGCTGATGGCTCTGGGCTGAGGTGCTTGGAGTTGTGACCTATACAGATACAAATACAGCTGGGCATTTCAGTTACACTTTTCAATGAGACCTTTTCAGCTGACTCCTATAGGACCCTGGTCTCTCCATCTGGTCTGCCTCAGTTTCTCCATTCTTCTGAGCCTGCAATGTACCGCCAATTTGCCGTCTAATGTAGGCTATTTTGATAAGAATAAGAAGGCATCTGGGGACAGGCATGGGAGGGAGAATACACACACACATGCACACACGCACAGTAGTACAAAACAGCAGATAAGAATGATCTTTAATCTCTCTATGACTTTGTTTCCCTATAATAAAATGCTGATTATTGAAACTATTGTCTTGCCCCAGGTGAAATTAAATAACATATGCAAAGTAGCTCATTCAGTGCCTGGGACAGAAGCTAAGATCAATAGAGATGGTCTTATTTCTTCCAGGCATCTTTGGACTCTTGGTGGTTTGGCTTTCTTTCCTTAGTACCTTCACTTTCAGAGGTGTTTTGGGTCTATGGAACAGTGATTCTCAACTGTGGCTATGCACTTGCAATGTCTGTTAAACAAAGGATAACAACAAAAACTCCAGTGATGCAGATTTAGTAGGTTTGGAGTGTGGCTTAAGCATCTGTATTTTTCAAATGCCATGTTGGTGATTCTCATGTGCATCCAGGCTTAGGAAAGATGAGTCTGGGCAAGGCTCAGAGGGAAGAAGAGAATCACTGTGTGTCTTCTCAGTTGTCTGATGCTATTCACTGGGCAGGAAGAATGGCTAAGGAGACAGGGATAAGAGTAAACGCTCTTTCCTGTGCCTGCAATATAATACTTTCCACGCATTAGCATTAAACAAATGTTGGTTGAAGTCCAGGAACAAAATTCAGTTTTCCTTGGATGAATCTCTTGGGGATGTAAATACTGAGAACTGCATTCTCTCTCTATACCTGGCCTAGATCTCTCTCCTGAGATCCAGGTCTGCAGGGCGCTTCCACAAGGACCTGTTGCAGACTCAACTCAACTCTGCACTCCAACCCACTGGCTTTAAACCTGGCTCCATGCTTGACTGACTGTGTGTCTTTAGTTTTTCCCCCTGTCTCACAGGATCAGCATGAAGACCTATGAGATTAATATTTGGAAGTGTATATGATATTCACATATTGATATTCTGTTCATATAAATATATATGAATAGCAAAGAGATAAACATCAATAAATGTGGTTATTATATTTATTATTTAATTTATTAATCTCTTGCCTGAATCCACTGTCCTCAGCTGCTCCCTATCTAGTGATGGTAGCACTAGTCTTGGTGCTCCAATGAAACTCCTCGGAATCATCTTTGACTTCTCTCTCCAGTCTCATCCTCCATGCCTTCTAATACCTAGAATTGACCACATTTTTCTTACTACCACCCAGCTTAGGCCACAGTTTACTTTTCCCTGGACTCCTACCATCGTCTCCTATTAGGTGTCTTGTCTCCAGTCTGCCCACCCAGAGTGCAGCTTGCCTCCAGACTTACCTTTCCAAACTGCAGAGAGGCTTAATGTCATTGCCCTGCTTAAAACCTTCAGTGACTTCCATTTGTCCTTAGGCTCTGGTCTAAATCGCTTTACATACTGAATATATTCCTTTGGCCCCTGTTTACCTAGACAAGTCTCAATTTAGTGACACCCTCCTTGCACCGTGTGTTCCATGGATTTGGACCTCCCTTCGGTTCTTCAGCTGTGTCATGCTGCTCTGAGCGCTGTCCAGTGATATGCTCTCCACTTGGAACACTCTCACTATGAATGCAAAATGAAGTATGTGAGATGCAAGAGTGTTGGAACCCAAAGGAGACGTTGATTATCTTAAGACGCCCTCTTGCTCTAAATTCTCACATTGTATGATGAAAGTACTTACGTCCTAGGTTGGTGAAGATGATGCCAATGATTCATGGTCTTGGTCCACCCTTTAACTGCATCAGCAAGCTCCAGCTGCTGATAAGATAGAAACTCCCCAACCCATTTATGTTCTGGTCAGGTGCTCATGAAAGTTCTCCCCAAATCTCCACTCCTAGTACCTTCCTAGTCTCTTATTCGGATCTCATGTCCACACCGTTTTGCCTCTATCATGCCTTCTTTGATTTTTGCCTATGATTCTTGGATTTGAAACTTGGATTTTTTTTACCCCTTTATTTAAACCTCAGTATTTCACAGTGAACTTTTGACTGTTGTTGGCAACTGGAGTAGGATTGGTAGGAATCCTCAACTCCTTTACTAGCCCCATAAAACCCCACCCAGAACAAAACCCTGGCAAACAGGCCAGGGCCTGCTTTGACTCCTCTTGGAGTTGAAAAAGTAAGACATTAGTCATTGATTTCCAGATGATTCTTCCAGAATATGATCTATATCAGCAGGCTCTAAGTTGAACTTAATTTCCTTAACAGCAAATAAAAAATATGTTCAAGTTATAAGAAGTATGTGTGTGTGTGTGTGTGTGTGTGTGTGTGTAAACATCTAAATGAAAAAGAGAAATATGAACCTAACTGTAGAACTAATAATGAAGGAAATCTTGCCAGACAAATTTCAGCTTCATTATTGGCTTTAATTAGCAGATGAGAGGACAAACAGAATACAGTGAATGTCCCTGGTCTTGACTTTATTAACACATTGCACAGAGCCCTTCACAAAATGATAGCCCATCAGGGCATTTAAATCAGCATGGAGGTGAGGAATTGCGGCAGCCCAGAGCTGGCTGGTTACGTGAGAAGGGAAGGTAGTAGAAATGACAGCGTTCTGGAAAGACAGCGACATGGACCCTGTCTTATTCAGCACCTTTCCTAATGATGTGGAAGGGGGAGCACACAGTGTAATAATTAAATTTGACAAGGATGCTGATTTGGTTAGCAGAGTGAACTTGGAGGATCTAGATACATAGTGAGGAAATACGAAGAAAAAAATACAGTTTGGAAAAATTCAGATAGTGCATTTTGGGAGAAATAAGCCATTAGAAAAATATTCAGGGATCCCATAACAAGAACTAGGACACATTTAAGAAAATAGAGATGAGAAGGCCACACTTGTTTTCTTTCCCCAAGGAGAGCATAGAGCATCACTCCCTATGCATCCCCTACGGCTAAACACTGCACCCCTTAATAAGGCTTCAGCAAAAGGATTTTCTTACTGAGATTAAGATACTTTGGAATTGATGGTTTCTGTGTATTTCACTTAAGAGGTTCTTTATGTTTGCTATATCTCACTCCCATTGTAGTTCTTAACAAAACACTTGTCAACCTTCCGTATCATTGCTTCCTTTTATCTTAGGGACAAAAGACATCTCTTTAGGGTCAAAATCTTCCTTCCTGTGCCCTCTTCATCTCTATTCAACCAAGAGTTTTCCATCAGGGTTTGGAACTGCCTTTGGATGGGGGTTAATTTTTACCTTATCAAGTACATTAAAGATGTTTCTAAATTAATCAGAACCTTGCTTTCATGTCACCTAATAGTATTATTTTCCTGGCTTTTTATAATGACCCTTCAAAGACTGCTCATCTGGGAATGTCGTAATGAACTTTGGCCTCTTCCTTTCTTTTACATACCATCCTCCAAACATGAAATGATTTTCTTAGTCAGTCTTCTGCAACCCCACAGATACATTTTTGTCCAGATATCTTTCTTGATTCTCACATCAGTTCTGTAAGGTAGGGGGCCTTCTGTGCAAGGGTTTAATCAATATTTCGCCACTAACCAGCTTTAAAAGGCAATAGTTAACCTCTCTGAGCTTCCATTTCCATTAGTGAACATAGTAATCCTTACCTTGTTATAAGAAACAGAAGAAACAAGCCAGGCAAGCATCCTGTATGGAACTAGAAAGTGACGTTCAAGGAGGGTTATTATTGCTGTTGTACAGAACCTTCTGGATTTCAGGGAAATGTAGAGACTTGTCCAGCACCAGAAGGATAATGAGTGATGGTATGTGAACCTACCTCCAGCTGCCCTCCTTCTTTGTCCCGTGTTCTTCCACTCCCATCACCATGTTACCTCCTTCCTGAAAGCAAGTCTTGGACAGAGTGTAAGGATGAGGTTCTGTAGACTTTCGTATGTGAAATATCCCTAATCTGGACTCCATGTTCCTTAGTTATTGTGGATCTTTACTTCACACTAATTCTACTCACCTGAGTGCTCATTTATCCTTAAAAAAAGATACAAGAAAACTTTAAAAAAAAGAAAATGAAAAAAGAAACAAAATAAAAAAAATAAAAAAGGAAGAAATAAAGAAAAAAGTCAAAAAAAGTTTGAAGATATGAAAATCTTACACAGGGTGCCCAGTTATGAGGGGCACCCATTGATCAACCTGCAGAGAGCTTAGCTGGAGTTACCTAGAGGCCAGGAAGTCTTTTAGCCAATATAACCCAGAAATTCACAGCACCCACAAAGGGGAACACTGGACAAAAGCCCTCAGCAATTCTCTTTTACTTCCTCATTTTCCTAAGGATACAGAGACTGCATTAAAAGGATTGGCCTGAGCCTTGGGCTGGACATGTGGCTTACTGAGAGGCAGCATGAAGGATTTGGAGTTAGACAGGCCAAAGCTGTAAATTACAGCTTTGTCATTAGCTACGTGACAAGGGACATCAGTTTCTTTCTCCACGTGTGATGAACACGAGCACTTCACCAGATTCTTGGGAGGATCGGATGAGATGATGTCTGCAAATTGCCAAACGCTGTGCCAGATATACAATAAACATGATGATAATACATTATTGAACACTTATGAGGTACTAGACATTGCTTCAGGTGCTTCACATGATCAACAAATTTAATACCCACGATAACCCTATTAGATAGGTTAATATGTTTCCCCTTTCATGATTGAGGAAAGGAGAATAAAGATGGGTAAATTGCCAACACCACACATCTCAGGAGTGTTGGAGACACAATATGAACCCAAGAAATCTGACTCCAGATCCCTGGTTTTTGGTTTTTTGTTTTGTTTTAATTAAGACCTAATGGATATTCAATAAACAATTTCTTTAAAGTATGCAATTCGCTTATAAGAAACAAATGTGTGGAAACATCGCCACAATTAAAATAATGAATGCATCTCCATCAGCTCCCAAATTTCCTTGTGCCCCTTTGCATTCCTTCCCACCTGCCCTTCTCTGTCTGTACCCCAGCCCCTTGTTACATCCCCAGGCAAACACCAGTCTGCTTTCTGAGTCTACAGATTCGTTTGCAATTTCTAGAATTTTATATAAATGGAATCATATATGTTTGTACTTTTTTTTTTTGTCTGACTTCTTTCACTTAGCATAATTATTTTGAGATTCATCTATGTTGTTGTGTGTATCAATAGTTCATTCTTTTTTATTCCTGAGTGGTATATTATTATATGGATATAGCTACAACTTATTTATCCTTTCACCTGTTGATGGATGTTAGGGTGTTTCCAGACTTTGGCTAGTGTACATAAAGTTGCTGTGAACATTAGTAACAAATATTTATTTGGATATTTGTTTTCCCTGCTTTTCATCACAAAACCTCCATAATGCCTACCTCTGTTGAGAAAAGCTCAATAAACCTTAGGAGAACTAAGAAGTGGTGGCCTAGCATGAAATTCCTTTCTTGAAATTGCATATTGTTCAGGAAAGAACTCTGTAGCCATGTGGTCTTGCCTCTTTCTAGAGTAATGGCAGAAGAAAAAGATCCCCTTGTATACCCAATGTTCACATGTGGAATTCTTTCTGGGGTAGAGAAAAGAGTAAAAGAATAAAATACCAAATGTGCTGGGTTACTGAAATTTGCTTTACTGGAAAGCAGAACCCAATCTACTTGTCAAAATTTTCCACCTGATGTGTTTTCAGTGTAGTTGTTGGTGATGAATGACCACATTACCTGCCAGAAGTTAATGTGAAAGCTCCAGAGACTTAGGCAGGAAATGAGATCCCCGGATGTTCCCAGAGTCAGTGAGACAATTAATCTGATTTACATCCATTGCATTTCAGAAACTAAAATTTCATCTGCTGCTCCTAAGCATTCATTTGGGCTGAAACCACATTACTTTAAGTGAAACCCATCAGTCAAGCTGTTTATAAAATACACAGTGACTAACAAGGAAGGAAAGCCAATAGAAGAACTCAGAGATCACAGATAATGCCAAGGCAGGAGAGTGCATTAGACAGGGCTGTAGACATGTGGAATAGAGAAACGCATCACTTGGGCTAAAGCTCTGCCCAACAGAGAACACAGGGACTTGATAAGTTTCTAAGACCAAAGTGATAAACTAAAAAGTCCAGATGGCAGAAAGAGACAAGAGGTTGCTTCCCAAAGCAGGAAATGAAATATTCTTGGAGATTGAAAGGAAAAAAAACAGGGATCTTATGGAAGTTTTTTTTGTTTTGTTTTGTTTTTTTGAGTTGTCCTCTCTTGTAGGATTTGCAGACACTAATATGACACAAATAAGATGGAAGTGATATCTAGAGGGCAGAACAGAAAATTAACTGTGGCTACGAAACTCCTATCTCATAAAAGGGGTGAGAGAACAGCCTGCAGAGAGTTTACCTGCTGTGTGAGTCTAGGATACAGCTGAGGAGTTGTACGGCGGCAATTCTCATTGCTTAGGGGCCAGTGGTTCCAGGTGATCTTGAGACATTATTGCCAATATTTCTGGTTTAGAGACTTTTCAAAATCTGTAGGCAGTTATTTCCTACTCCAGAATTATCTTGAAGTCTGCCTCCTGTGGCATCAGTGACTGTGATCTATGGTTGTAACCACAGATTTCAAATAAATTTGGGGAAGAAAATTTGGACAGTTCTCAACAGTAAATGAGCCATTCGTAAGATGCTTGAGTTTTCTTAATATAATCGTCATTGGTGATATTGAAAGATGAAAAAGGCCAAGATTCCAGTAGCTATCTACAGGTGTTAATAGTAAATTGTAGTCATGATTAAAAAATGAGCAGAAGCCCTGAATAGACATTTTTCCAAAGAAGATATACAGATGGCCAACAGGCACATGAAAAGATATCAACATCGCTAATCTTCAGAGAAATGTAAATCAAAACCACAGTGAGATATCACCTCACACCTGTCAGACTGGCTGTCATTAAAAAGACCACTAGGGCTTCCCTGGTGGTGCAGTGGTTGAGAATCTGCCTGCTAATGCAGGGGACACGGGTTCGAGCCCTGGTCTGGGAAGATCCCACATGCCGCGGAGCAACTGGGCCCGTGAGCCACAACTACTGAGCCTGCGCGTCTGGAGCCTGTGCTCTGCAACAAGAGAGGCCACGATAGTGAGAGGCCCGTGCACCGCGATGAAGAGTGGCCCCCGCTTGCCGCAACTAGAGAAAGCCCTCACACAGAAACGAAGACCCAACATAGCCAAAAATAAATAAATAAATTAATTAATTAATTAATTAAAAAAAAAAAAGACCACTAATAACAAATGTTGGTGAGGATGTGGAGAAAGGGGAACCCTTGTGCACTGTTGATGAGAATGTAAGTTGGTGCAGTCACTATGGAAAGCTGTATGAAGTTTCCTCAAAAAACTAAAAATAGAACTACCATATGATATAGCAATTACCCTCCTGGGTACATATCTGAAGAAAATGAGAACACTAGTTCGAAAATATAAATGCACCCCCATTTTCATAGCAGCGTTATTTGCAATAGCCAAGATATGGAAGCAGCTCTTAATGCTCAGTGAAATAAGCCAGATGAAGAAAGACAAACACTCTGTGTTATCACTTATATGTGGAATCTAAAAAATAAAACAAACAAATGTATATAACAAAACAGAAACAGACTCACAAATATAGAGAACAAACTAGTGTTTACCAGTGGGGAGGGACAAGATAGGAGTATGAGATACAGAAGTACAAACTACTGTGTTTAAAATAGATAAGCAAGAAGGATATATTGTATAGCCTAGAGAAATGCAGTCATCATTTTGTAATAACTTTAAATGGAGTATGATCTATAAAAATATTGAATCACTATGTTGTACACCTGAAACTAATATAATATTGTAAATCAACTATACTTCAATAAAAAGAAAAGAAATTAAGTAACTTGTCCTAAAAGTGATTAAAAGGCAAAGGAAGATTCAGATCCAGACAATCTGATGCAAAAATCTACGTTCTTAACCCCTACTTTATGCTACATTCTTTAAGCTTCACTGCAACCCTGCAAGGGAATTATGTTTTCCATTTCATGGGCAGTGAAACAGATCGTGAGAGGTCTAGTAACTTTTTTAAAGTCACACAGCTAGTGAGTAGAAGAGATTAGGGATGGAACCCAGGACTGCTTCACTCCAAAATTCATTTTCTTTCTATTCTACAGAATGTAAGTTCAAATTACAGAGCAAGTTAAGAAGGGAAGGGTAGAAATGTAAGCAGACTTTTAGATGGGAGCCAGTGGCAGAGCAAGCATTGGACATTCAGTACCAACTTCATGGCAAAGGATAGTATACATAGAATGATAGGGCTGGGATGGGCCAGAGGCGGGTGTTGGAGAGAACAGATGAGCTGGGAATGGTGAAAAGAAGTAGTGGAAGGTTTTGCACCTGGTTGTGGATCATATTTCATTTGCCATAAACATAGCACTTCTCGAATTCTGAATTCAATTGCAGGTTTTTTGAAAAGAAAACTAAAAAGGAAAAAAAAAAATCCAAAAACAAATCTCTTTTTATCTAAGCCTTTGCCCCCAGTCTCTCCACACTCAGGAAAAGAGAAATAGAGCAGTTCAGTTCCTGTTGGTACCTTACCACGGAGATGGCTTCCACAGGATCTTCAGTCCTGACTCACCCCTGCAGGAGTCTCCAAACTTAAAAGGCTTTTACCAGGGCAGTCTCCAGGGGTGGAACATCTTGTTTCCAAGGCTGAGACAGTGGAGAGAAACAGAGGCAGAAAATACTATGCAATTACAAAGAATTAATTAGAGCATCTGTAAACATACTGATAAACATGCCATAGGACAACCTGCAGTGGGATTTGAGGGTACTCAGGTGTTTGGGGGAAAAAAGGAAAATGGGCAGTAGGTATCCAATAATCCTTTCTCCGGTGACACTGCAAGAGTCTTCCACACTGTTCCTTCCATGAACTGGTTGTTCAAGGTGGATTAGTAAGCTACAAATTCCAGAAAAGCAATTCTGGAATTCACCCTAAAAAATACACACACACACACACATACATATATCTATAAGTATATAGTGTTTCAATCTTTGGACACCCTTCCAAGCATACCATAATCAGATTGCCTTAGCTAAACTAATTAACTAATTAATTAATTAATGGAGAGTGCTTAGAAATGATATCAGTGATAGAATTAGGTCTTGCAGGGAAATGTGAATCCTAGGTTACCTATTTACATGATTGCTCATGAATTATTTTTTTCTATATGTTTAAACTTAATGAATGGAAATGGAATGGGAAAAGCACAAAGGTAGGTGATTAATTTGTTAATTAACTTTTTAGTTCATCCATTCATTTATCCTTTCAACTATAGATCTATTTATTCACTTAACTGTACTTACTAAGAATTCAGTACTGGTTTGACTATTACATGGTGCTTGACTTGACAGACATGAGACATGCACCTTAAGTCACTAAATTCATGGTAAAAGATTATTAGTTACCTTAAAAGATACACTGGTGAAAAGTTGTGATAAATGGCATGATAAACGGGGTCACAGTGAAGTCACAGAGTGAATAGTGGTGCTTTGTGTCTGAGATTGAATTAGTTGCCTGCTGATAGCCCTTCTAACTCTAAGATCTGTCTGAATCTCTGTGAAGCAGTCAACTAACTTTCATGTTACTTTGTGCAACTAACACACAAAACCTTACCTCAATTCCACTGTTGTGTTTCCTTATGTTGACTGCTATGTGGCAGATCTATATGCCATAAGAAAAACATCAGGGATCTAATTGGGAAAATTCATTCTGTCCTTTAACAACCTTAAGTTTAAAACTCCAATCCTTTCAAGTTAGGGATAATTACTTGGCAGTCCAGTTTCTGGTGTAGTTGAGTCCAGGTTGTGAAAAGGTAAGTACAGAATACTCCATAGTACGTTAGAGCTAGAAAGGACTTGTAGGTCATAAAACCAATAAAAGCTACTGTGTCTTGATTGTTTATTAGATGTTAGACTCTTTACTTAATATATTAGCTCTAACCCTTAAAATCTACAAGGTACGTATGATTAGACAGAGTTCATCATCGATGAGGAATTTAGGCTTGGAAATAATGATGAACGGGTCCAATATCCCAGAGCTGGTTAGAAAAGCTGGAAAGAAACCCAGTTGTGTCTAGCCCCAAAGCCAGAAAATATTTCTCTGGTCTCTGTGATCCAATCTGGCCTCAATTCCCTCATTCCTTAGATAGGAAAATTAAGACTCAGAAATTTGAGAAAACCCGTATTCATTCTTGATCAAAAGGTCTTAATGAGCCAGGAAGAATTTGATCAAGAGCATTATCTAAAATTAATAGCCAACATCATAATTAACAGTAAGCCTTTAAAATAATTCTCATTGAAGTCAGGAATGCTACAGGATTCATTCAATCACTACTATTATTTAACATTGATCTGAAATTTTAGTGATGAAAATGACAGGGAGAAATTAGAGTTATAAGAAGCAGTAGAGAGAGGGGAAAGTTCATAATTGATCTCTTGATAAAACCAAATGAAACAACTAAAAATTCTAGTAAAGCAAATGTTAGAATTTGGAATATTGGCTGGTTTCAAACTACATATTCAAGAGCAAAAGCTGTGGAAATACAAGGGACCCAGAATAGCTAAAACCATTTTTAAAAAGAAGAACAAATTTAGAGCTATCAAACCTCCCAACTTCAAAATTTGTTACATGGCTTTAGTAAACAAGACAAAGTGATACACATATAGATCAAAAGAATAGTATTGAGAGTCTGGAAGTCAACTCTTATCTTCATAGTCAAATGACTTTTGACAAGGGTGCCGAGACAATTTCTTGGGGGAAAAGAATAGTCTTTCCAACTAATGGTGCTAGGATAACTGAATATTCAGATGCAAAAGAATAGAGTTGGACCCCTTCCTTATATACCACACACAATAATTACCTCAAAAACGAATCACAGACCTAAAAGTTAGAGCCCAAACTATTGATATAAAACTCTTAGAGGAAATGATAGGAATAAAGCTCCTTGGTCTTAGATTAAGCAAACCCTTTTAGATATGACACAAAAGCACATGGGACAAAAAAGAAATAGATATATTGGACTTCATAAAAATTAAAAATGTGTGTGCTGCAAATAGTACCCTCAGGAAGTGGAAAGACAACCCACAGAATGAGAGAAAACATTTGCAAATTAATGTTTAATAAGATGCAGGTATCCAGAATATATAAAGAACTCTTACAGCTCAATAATAAAAAAGGAAAACAAAAGCACAAAGGAATTCCACTAGACATTTCTCTCAAGAAGATAAACAAGTGGCCAAAAAGTACATGAAAAGATATATAATTAACCATTAAGGAAATGCATATTGAAACCATGAGGTGATAGAATGTCTACTCCACTAAGATGGCTATCATCAAAAAGTGAGATAATAAGTTTTAGCAAGGATGTGAAGATATTGTAACCCTTATACATTGCTGGTAGAAATCTAAGATGGTGCAGCCACTTTGTTCAATAGCTTGGCAGTTCCTCTAAATGTCAAATATAGAGCTACCTTATATGACTCAGCAATTCCACTTGTAGGTATGTACCCAAGAGAATAGAAAACATATCTAAAAAAACTGGAACATGAATGTTTCTGGCAACATTATTCATAATAATCAAAACCTGAAAACTCTCCAAAGGTTCATGAACTGGTGGATGGATAAATCAGGATGGTATATCTATACAAAAGAATATTATTTCTCAATAAAAAGGAATTAAGTACTGATAGGTACGATGACATGGGTGGACCGTGAAAATCTTATGCTACGTGAAAGAAGCCAGCCACAAAAGACGACATATTGTATGATTCCATTTATATGAAATGTCTAGAATAAGCAAATCTATAGAAACAGACAGTAGATTACTGGTTTTTAGGGGGGCAACCAGGGAGTGGCTGCCAGTGGGCATGAGTTTTCCTTTTGGGGTGATGAAAATGTTCCAAACTTAGGTCATGGTGGTGGTTGCCCAATTCTGTAAATGCACTAAAGGCATTGAATTGTACAATTTACATAGCTGACTTTTATTGAATATGAATTATGCCTCAATAAAGATGTCTTTAACAAAGCAACAGCTTGTGTGTGTATTTATATATACATATATATGTGCAATGATGTGAAAAGCATAACAAAAATCTCTCACTAAAAGCAGAATGCAATGTAAATGCTCATAATTATACAAAAAGAAATACACGTGTCTAGTTTTTCATTCTTTCTTTTATCAAGTATTTATTGAGCATCTGTACTGTGCCAGATGTGGATTAATGGCCTTGATGGGCACCAGTGAACAAAATAAAGAACCCTACTTTACGTGTAGAAAACCACAAGACCCTACTAAAGAACATGGAGAGATATAAACATGCCTCTTCTCCTCCCTCAAATTTATATATATTGACAGTTTCAATACATTTTTTTGGGGAATATGACAAAATGTTTAAAAATTTTTTCAGTCAAAATCATCCATGTTTAAAAAAACACAGTTTTTTTTTATATACAGTTCCTTAACAGGATGAAATATATTTACCCCAATCCCAAATCCTACATTATTTTTTTTTTTTTTTTTTTTTAGAAATTCACGTTCTTTTATTTATTTATTTATGACTGTGTTGAGTCTTCGTTTCTGTGCGAGGGCTTTCTCTAGTTGCGGCAAGTGGGGACCACTCTTCATCGCAGTGCGCGGGCCTCTCACCATCACGGCCTCTCTTGTTGCGGAGCACAGGCTCCAGACGCGCAGGCTCAGTAATTGTGGCTCACGGGCCCAGTTGCTCCGTGGCATGTGGGATCTTCCCAGACCAGGGCTCGAACCCGTGTCCCCTGCATTGGCAGGCAGATTCTTAACCACTGCGCCACCAGGGAAGCCCCCCTACATTATTTTTAATGGGGAAAAATAAAGACTTACTAACATTGGGTAAAGGATAAAGGGGTCCATTATGCTCAGAACTATTCATCATGTGTGAGAGGTATTAGCAATGGAATTAGACAGGAATGCAGCGAGAGCCTTAAGAATTGAAAAGGAAGAAGTAAAACTATATTTATTTGATAATAAAATGATTAGTTATCTGGAAAGCCTAAAAAAATCCATAGAAGTCCTATTATCAAAAATAAGCAAAGTTAAATAAATATGCAGCGTGGATATCTATACATAAAAGCTAGAAACTTCAAACATACAAACAAAGCTATCTGGAAGATATTTTAAAAGAGAAGACTTTATAACAGCAAAAGAAAAACCGAGAAAAATGTACAAAAATTATATGAGGAAAATTATAAAACACTCCTGACAGAGAGAAAAGTAGATTTGAACAAATGGAAAGGCATACCATGTTCTTGGAAGGAACATTCAACATCATTAAAAAGTAGTATCTGTAAGTTAATATACGAATAAATAGGATCTCAATTTTTTTAAAAAATTGTATTTTTTTCTGGAGCCTGACAAGGTAATTGTAAAGTTAATATGCAAGAACAGAAATCAAAACTAGCAAAAGACTCTATAATTAAAACATTGTGAACAGAACCAGAAATAGAATAACTTTCATATGAAAATTTAATATACAATATCATAGCATCTCATAGCAGTGAGGGAAGATAAACTTCTTGATAAATGGAAATCAAATATATGGATACAAAATTAAAAATTGGCTTATTCCTCATACCACATACAAAAAGAAAATTCAAAATGAATCAGAGATTTAAATGTGAAAAATGAAGCCTTACATATAGTGGAAGAAAATATAAATTAATTATATAATAATGTGGAAATGGAGATAATTTACCTAACGATAATTCAAAAATCCAGAATCATGGGGGAAAGCTATCTATCTATCTATCTGGCTATTTATCTATTTATCTATCTGTCTATACTTAACTTTATATATGTAATATATATCTTATTATATAGAAATATTTATATTAGAATCAATTAAAATTAAATATAATATAAAATTATATAAAATATAATTTTTCAAGTACCAGAACAGTTTGCAAATTACTTGTAAAGAACAGCAAAAATATTAGTAATCTTAATAATAAAAGAAACTCTAAAAAATAAAACAAGACAACCCTATACACAAATAGGCAAGATACATAAAGACATCAGTTTACAGCAACTAAAAAGCAAATGGTCCTTAACAAATGAAAAGATGTCAGCCTCACTCATAGTAAGAAATATGAAAATTAAAAACTATACTGAAATACCTTTCAAATTGACAAAATCCAAATGTTTGACAAAATACCCTATTGTTTAGCCGGCAAAGATATAGACACTCTCATGGATTACCAGTGGAAAGGTAAAATTGCATAACCAATTTAGTAATAGCTAGCAAAAGTATATATGCATATACCCTTTGACCCAGCAATCTCTGTTTTAGAAATTTATCACAATGATACATTCTAAAAATACAAAAAGACATATTCACAGAGGTTCATTTTAGCAATTTATCATAGTAAAAGACTGACCCATTTTTCCATCAAACGGGAACTAGGTAAATAAATTATGAATACATAATGAACTACTACATAATTAAAATTTATATTTATATGCTACTTTACGAGACTGGGGTGTATTGTTAAGTTAAAAAAAAGCAAGAAAGAGAAAGTTTTGCATATTATACCACCGTTTAACAAAGAGAGGGGGACAGATCTATGAATAGATAGATTGATAGATAGATAGAATCTCCTATCTTGAGAAAATGGAAGGAAAACCGTATTTTGTGTAATTCTATAGGGAGAGGCAGAAACAGGGGTAGAAGTTAGACTTCTCTAATACACTTTGTTTTGTTGTGACATAAACACCATATAAATACATATTATTTTTGGAACAAAATTGCATAAGGGATTGCTAACTATTAAATGTAAAATTGATATATAAATCTTTGAATTGAGTGATTGGAATAACAATACAGAGATAAGATTTTTCAAATGACTTTAAAACAGTCATTTCACTGTACACCCTTAATGGATTATATGCTAAAGATAAAAGAACTAAAACAAAAAACGCACACATCTTAAATTATTATAATCAGTTGTGAGTGTGTGTGTGTATGTATCAAGTAAATGATTATGTTAATAAAGATTTTTAGCATCAAAGGATAAATCAAATAATATATGCCAAAGCCTATAATCCTTCATTGGAATGGAAGTATTAGCATGGACTCATAATATAGTTTTTTTGTTCAATGAAAAAAACCTAGAAACTGTGACCAAAGCAATAGCAATGAGCATCTTTAACACTCAGGTCCTGAACTACTTAACCACAAAATTAACCAGTGATCCTTGAAGATATGGTTGATTCCTGATTTTGGGTAGGAAATGTGGAAAATGAGTCTGGATCATAGAAAGTATGAAAGTTACCAAAGATTGTTAGTGTTTGATTGAAAATGATCCATCGTACAACATAGAGAGTTTCCACTGACCAAAGATGGTTAATTAGGGCACATCAATATGTTTAAATCCATCAGTTTACAATGATACAGAAAAACAAAAATAAAATACTTCCAATGATTGCTTTGGAGTGCTAGGGAACAACACATTATTTGAAAACTGGTGTAAAGAAAAAAGGGGGAAAGACTAACGCAAGAAAAAGTCTATATAGCAGAGCATATAATCATTACCGTCAATTTGTTTAGATAGTTGTGAAAAAGTATTTGCATTCTTGGATAATAAAACATTACGGAACTAAAACATTTTAAACTATGTGGTATTGCTATAACAACAACAACAGCATAAACAACTACAATAATAGCAGAACAATGAAATAAAATACACATCCGAGTATGACTATTTCCCATATGATAAAGATGGCATTATAAATAATTGACAAAATGCTAGATTATTTAATAAGTAGTATAGGAGTAATCGTTCAACAATTTGAAGACCTAACTTGCATTTTTACCTCACACCATAACTCAACATAAATTCCAGATGGAATAAAGAGAATATAGGATGTGGAGAAGGAGAAAAGGAAGGCAAATGGGAAAAAGAGGAAGGGAAAGAGAAAGGAAAAGAAGAAAATGGAGAGTTAGGCAAAGAGAGGAGTGTCAGAAATGGGAAATTATCCAATTTAGAGGGGGTCAAGCTCTTTGAGGCAAAAACCTCAAAGAAAATATAGAAAATATAATAATTAACAAAGTGGGCTCTGGAATCAGATTGTCTGGCTTTAAAGACCAGCTCTGCTGCTTACTAGTTGGTGTGTGACCTTGGGCAGGACACTGAGCCACCTCCCTTTGCCTCAGTTTCCTCATATGAAAATAAGAATAATTATATGCACATTAGAGGTGATTTACAGATTAAATAAAATAGCATGTGTCAATAATTAAGTATAATCTGGAACATGTAGTAAAACTAAATAGATGTGGACTATCATTGAACGTAATTTAAAATTTTGTGTGTAATGAAAACTTCATAAACACAGTTAAAATATAAATGACAAACTGAAAGAATATTTGCTACATATAAATACATATTTAGACAAAAGGCTAATAGAATTATAAGTATATAAAAATATGCTATTGAGAAAAAGTGTGATGAATAATTTATAAAGTAGGAAGTATCAATGACAGTTTTTAAAATTAAACTAATTAAAAATCAAAGCCAAAGAAATTAAAATTAAATACTTATTGTCTGTGTATTTGAAAAAAAAAATAAAGGCAATATTCAGTATTGGTGAGATATACCAAAACTGTTAATATCTTGCACTGCTGTAGCAAATATGTCGTTAACTCTCTGAAGGGTAATTCAGGGGTATGTGTCAAGAGTTTAAAAATATCTATATGTTTTATACTTTAAATTATACTTTTTGTAATTTAAACTAAGAAAACACGATTAATATGTGCAAAAACATTCTTCATACTATTACTTATAATAGTGAAAACTTAGAGTCAAGCAATGTGTCCAAAGTTATATGATTATCAAATACTTTTTGATAGGACCAATAATAACCATATCGAGAAGACTTGCTAATGTCATGTATATGCTATGTTTAAAGTTTTTAAAAGCAGGTCACAAAGCAATGCTTTCATCATGATCCCAATTTTATGTACAACTGGGTCTCTCCCTGCAGAGTGGTTTCATCACTTTATTTTTTTAAATTTGTGTATTTTTCAAGTTTTCCACTGACTATACATTTATTTTCTAAAAATATATGTAAGAAAAAACCTTCTCAAAGCTTTAAAAATAAGCTACTATAACTATACTAACTTACCATGAATCAGTCATGATATTTTTCTTACAAGAAAACAATGCTCATAGCAGTGATCCCTGGAGTCTCACAGGGAATATAATGAGGACAAAGAACAGCTTGGCTGGCAGATTCCAAGGAGTTTTTATTGACCATGTGTTGCCTCCTATATGACATCTTAAGCTGAGCTAAAAAGAAATAAACTTTAAGAAAGGTTTACGTGGGTTAAGCTTTTTTTTAAACATTGCAATACCTTTCCCAATCCCCATTTCAAATTAGCAAACACCTATCACCATCAAAACTAGCACCCCATAAGAAGCACAATGATGGCTTTTTCAAGGAAACAAAGATAATGGACACGTTAATGCCAAAATCATCCCCAATTCATACTAATTCAAGCTCAGGTTTCTATCTACTAATCTTTTCTGTTTATGGGGTCTTGTCGTGTAAATTCTATGCCTCCTACTCACTAGTAATAAAAAATGCACCAGGTTTTTCATGCTCACCCAACATCTTGGTGTTGGGGATACTGCTTAGATACATGGGCTTTCCGATATCCAACATCCAAATATCACGTGATTAAATATCATAAATACATAAATCTTACCCATCAAGTAAGGATAAATAAAAAACCTTGAATCTATTTAAGTATACACTAACACCAAAAGGAGACTGTAAAATATTCCAAAACAAGAAGGGATGAAATCTATCATATGTAGAATCTCTCCATAAATAAGAAAAAAAAATAGGATATTAGAGAGAAATACGTCAATAGATAGCTAGTGGGAAGCAACCGCATAGCACAGGGAGATCAGCTCTGTGCTTTGTGACCACCTAGAGGGGTGGGATAGGGAGGGTGGGAGGGAGGGAGATGCAAGAGGGAAGAGATATGGGAACATATGTATATGTATAACTGATTCACTTTGTTATAAAGAGGAAACTAACACACCATTGTAAAGCAATTATACTCCAATAAAGATGTTTTAAAAAAAAAAAAAAAGCATATCACCAAACTAAAAAAAAAAAAAAAGTCAAGGCAAATTTGAAATACCTTCTCCACTAAGTTAATTGACCAGTATCACTTACTATGAGTCATTCTGCAATAAATTTTGTTACGGGCAGGAAGCTAGTTTAGTGACACCAAGCCAAGAGTATGAATCAATTAATTTTTTTTTTCTGATCAGACAAGTTTAAATATCATGGCTTTCTACATTGCTTTTTCTTTAAACAAATATTTACTGAACACCTACTATATGACAGTCACTGTGACCAGTCAATGGGATACGTCACAGAACTTGGAGATTAGCATCTCCCTGATGATCTTTTGGGCTGAGTGAAGAGAAATATCTAAATTTCAGAAAACTACAGCTTGCAAGTCAAATCTAGCCCGCTACTTGTACTTGTAAATAATACTTTACTGGAATACAGCCATGCTAATTAATTTATGTATTGTCTACGGGTGTTTACATGCTGCAGTGATAGTTTAGTTACGGCAGGGACTACATGAACTTAAAATACTTGCTATCTAGTCCTTAACAGAAGTTTGCTGACCCCCGGTTTAGGAGACACTAACAATTTCTACTTCTGTACAAGTACCTGTGACCCAACTGCCCTCAATCTATTCTTCAAATAACACCCAGGATCATCCTTTTTACATGAAAGTTGGATAACATTACTCTCTTCTTAATACATGACAATGGCTTTTCATTGCTCTTACAATGAAGACTACATTTTTATACAACCTCCAAAGCCCAGCTTGCTTCAGCTGTGGTGGCCCTCTTTCCAATGCCTTGAATAGATCACTCTTATTATAAATGTTTTCTTCTGTCTGGAGCAATGTTCCACTTATATCTTGCACTGGTCAACTCATCCTTCGTTCTCAGCGTAAATTTTACTTCCAAGGAAGCCTTCCCAACCATACTATTTACAATAATCACTACACCTCCATCCTGACCTGTTATTTTCTCTTATGGTACTCTTATATTCTTTCATAGTATGCCTTAAATTTTGTTTCCATATATTCATTTATGGGTTTTTATGCTGCCGGTCTACACCACTAGACTATAAGCTCAGTGAGGGTAATAATTAAATCAGTTTTGTTTTGTTTTTTTTTTAACTAAGTGAACTGTACCCATCTGAAGATTTCCTGGACCATAGTATGTATGTCATAAATTTATTCATTCTTTTTTAAAACTTTATTTATTATATTTTATTTCTTTTTGGCTGCATTGGGTCTTCGTTGCTGCGTGCAGGCTTTCTCTAGTTGTGGCTAGCAGGGGCTTCTCTTGTTGCAGAGCACGGGCTCTAGGCGCACAGACTTCAGTAGTTGTGCCACATGGGCACAGTAGTTGTGGCTCACGGGCTCTAGAGCACAGGGTCAGTAGTTGTGGCGCACAGGCTTAGTTGCTCCATGGCATGTGGGATCTTCCCAGACCAGGGCTCGAACCTGTGTCCCCTGCATTGACAGGCAGATTCTTAACCACTGTGCCGCCAGGGAAGTCCTCATTCTTTTTTTTTTAATTTTTGAATTTTATTTTATTTATATTTTTATACAGCAGGTTCTTATTAGTCATCAGTTTTATACACATCAGGGTATACATGTCAATCCCAATCTCCCAATTCACCCCACCACCCCCCCCCCACACCCCGCCGCTTTCCCCCCTTGGTGTCCATACATTTGTTCTCTACATCTGTGTCTCAATTTCTGCTCTGCAAACCGGTTCATCTGTACCATTTTTCTAGGTTCCACATATATGCGTTAATATACAATATTTGTTTTTCTCTTTCTGACTTACTTCACTGTGTATGACAGTCTCTACATCCATCCACGTCTGAACAAATGACACATTTTCGTTCCTTTTTATGGCTGAGTAATATTCCATTGTATATACGTACCACAACTTCTTTAGCCATTCGTCTGTCGATGCACATTTAGGTTGCTTCCATGACCTGGCTATTGTAAATAGTGCTGCAATGAACATTGGGGTGCACGTGTCTTTTTGAATTATGGTTTTCTCTGGGTATATGCCCAGTAGTGGGATTGCTGGATCATATGATAATTCTATTTTTAGTTTTTTAAGGAACCTCCATACTATTCTCCATAGTTGCTGTATCAATTTACATTCCCACCAACAGTGCAAGAGGGTTCCCTTTTCTCCACACCCTCTCCAGCATTTGTTGTTTGTAGATTATCTGATGATGCCCATTCTAACTGGTGTGAGGTGATACCTCACTGTAGTTTTGATTTGCATTTCTCTAATTATTAGTGATGTTGAACAGCTTTTCATGTGCTTCATGGCCATCTGTATGTCTTCTTTGGAGAAATGTCTGTTTAGCTCTTCTGCCCATGTTTTGGATTGGGTTGTTTGTTTTTTTAATATTGAGCTGCATGAGCTGTTTATATATTTTGGAGATTAATCCTTTGTCTGTTGATTCTTTTGCAAATATTTTCTCCCATTCTGAGGGTTGTCTTTTTGTCTTGTTTATGGTTTCTTTTGCTGTGCAAAAACGTTTAAGTTTCATTAGGTCCCATTTGTTTATTTTTGTTTTTATTTCCATTACTCTAGGAGGTGGATCAAAAAAGATATTTCTGTGATTTATGTCAAAGAATGTTATTCCTATGTTTTCCTATAAGAGTTTTATAGTGTCCGGTCTTACAATTAGGTCTCTAATTCATTTTCACTTTATTTTTGTGTATGGTGTTAAGCAGTGTTCTAATTTCATTCTTTTACATGTAGCTGTCCAGTTTTCCCAGCAGCACTTATTGAAGAGACTGTCTTTTCTCCATTGTATATCCTTGCCTCCTTTGTCATAGATTAGTTGACCATAGGTGCGTGGGTTTATCTCTGGGCTTTCTATCTTGTTCCATTGATCTATGTTTTTGTTTTTGTGCCAGTACCATATTGTCTTGATTACTGTAGCTTTATAGTACAGTATGAAGTCAAGGAGTCTGATTCCTCCAGCTCCATTTTTTCCCTCAAGACTGCTTTGGCTATTCGGGGTCTTTTGTGTCTCCATATAAATTTTAAGGTTTTTTTTCTATTTCCATAAAAAATGCCATTGGTAATTTGATAGGGATTGCATTGAATCTGTAGATTGCTTTGGGCAGTATAGTCATTTTCACAATATTGATTTTTCCAATCCAAGAACATGTTATATCTCTCCATCTATTGGTATCATCTTTAATTTCTTTCATCAGTGTCTTATAGTTTTCTGCATACAAGTCTTTTGTCTCCCTAGGTAGGTTTATTCCTAGGTATTTTATTCTTTTTGTTGCAATGGTAAATGGGAGTGTTTCCTTAATTTCTCCTCCAGATTTTTCATCATTAGTGTACAGGAATGCAAGAGATTTCTGTGCATTAATTTTGTATCCTGCAACTTTACCAAATTCATTGATTAGCTCTAGTAGTTTTCTGGTGGCATCTTTAGGATTCTCTATGTATAGTATCATGTCATCTGCAAACAGTGACAGTTTGACTTCTTCTTTTCCAATTTGTATTCCTTTTATTTCTTTTTCTTCTCTGATTGCCATGGCTAGGACTTCCAAAACTATGGTGAATAATAGTGGTGAGAGTGGACATCCTTTTCTTCTTCCTGATCTTAGAGGAAATGCTTTCACATTTTCACCATTGAGAATGATGTTTGCTGTGGGTTTGTTGTATATGGCCTTTATTATGTTGAGGTAGGTTCCCTCTATGCCCACTTTCTGGAGAGTTTTTTCATAAATGGGTGTTGAATTTTGTCAGAAGTTTTTTCTGCATCTTTTGAGATGATCATATGGTTTTATTCTTCAATTTGTTTATATGGTGTATCACATTGATTGATTTGTGTATATTGAAGAATCCTTGCATCCCTGGGATAAATCCCACTTGATCATGGTGTATGATCCTTTTAATGTGTTGTTGCATTCTGTTTGCTAATATTTTGTTGAGGATATTTGCATCTATATTCATCAGTGGTATTGGTCTGTAATTTTCTTTTTTTGTAGTATCTTTGTTTGGTTTTGGTATCAGGGTGATGGTGGCCTCATAGAATGAGTTTGGGAGTGTTCCTTCCTCTGAAATTTTTTGGAAGAGTTTGAAAGCATGGGTGTTAGCTCTTCTCTAAATGTTTGACAGAATTCACCTGTGAAGCCATCTGGTCCTGGGCTTTTGTTTGTTGGAAGATTTTTAATCACAGTTTCAATTTCATTATGTGTGATTGGTCTGTTCTTATTTTCTATTTCTTCTTGGTTCAGTCTTGGAAGGTTATACCTTTCTAAGAATTTGTCCATTTCTTCCAGGTTGTCCATTTTATTGGCATAGAGTCGCTTGTAGTAGTCTCTTAGGATGCTTTGTATTTCTGCGGTGTCTGTTGGAACTTCTCCTTTTTCATTTCTAATTTTATTGATTTTAGTCCTCTCCCTCTTTTTCTTGATGAGTCTGGCTAATGGTTTATCCATTTTGTTTATCTTCTCAAAGAACCAGCTTTTAGTTTTATTGATCTCTGCTATTGTTTTCTTTGTTTCTATTTCATTTATTTCTGCTCTGATCTTTATGATTTCTTCCTTCTGCTAACTTTGGGTTTTGTTTGTTCTTCTTTCTCTAGTTCCTTTAGGTGTAAGTTTAGATTGTTTACTTGAGATTTTTCTTGTTTGTTGAGATAGGCTTGTATAGCTATAAACTTCCCTCTTAGAACTGCTTTTGCTGCATCCCATAGGTTTTGGCTCGTCGTGTTTTCATTGTCATTTGTCTCTAGGTATTTTCTGATTTCCTCTTTGATTTCTTCAGTGATCTCTTGGTTATTTAGTAACGTATTGTTTAGCCTCCACATGTTTGTGTTTTTTACGTTTTTTTCCCTGTAATTCATTTCTAATCTCATAGTGTTGTGGTCAGAAAAGATGCTTGATATGATTTCAATTTTCTTAAATTTACTGAGGCTTGATTTGTGACCCAAGATGTGATCTATCCTGGAGCATGTTCTGTGTGCACTTGAAAGTGTAATCTGCTGTTTTTGGATGGAATATCCTATAAATATCAATTAAATCTCTCTGGTCTATAGTGTAATTTAAAGCTTGTCTTCCTTATTAATTTTCTCTTTGGATGATCTGTCCATTGGTGTAAGTGAGGTGTTAAAGTCCCCCACTTATTGTGTTACTGTCAATTTACTCTTTTTTTTTTTTTAACATCTTTATTGGAGTGTAATTGCTTTACAATGGTGTGTTAGTTTCTTCTTTATAACAAAGTGAATAAGTTATACATATACATATGTTCCCATATCTCTTCCCTCTTGCATCTCCCTCCCTCCCACTCTCCCTATCCCACCCCTGTAGGTGATCACAAAGCACTGAGCTGATTTCCCTGTGCTATCCTCTTTTATAACTGTTAGCAGTTGCCTTATTTAGTGACGTGCTCCTATGTTGGGTGCATGTATATTTATAATTGTTATACCTTCTTCTTGGATTGATCCCTTGATCATTATGTAGTGTCCTTCCTTGTCTCTTGTAACATTCTTTATTTTAACGTCTATTTTATCTTATATGAGTATTGCTACTCCAGCGTTCTTTTGATTTCCATTTGCATGGAATGTCTTTTCCAATCCCTTCACTTTCAGTCTGTATGTGTCCCTAGGTCTGAAGTGGGTCTCTTGTAGACAGCATATATATGGGCCTTGTTTTTGTATCCATTCAGTGAGCGTGTGTCTTTTGGTTGGAGCATTTAATCCATTCACGTTTAAGGTAATTATCGATATGTATGTTCCTATGACCATTTTCTGAATTGTTTTGGGTTTGTTTTTGTAGGTCCTTTTCTTCTCTTCTGTTTCCCACTTAGAGAAGCTCCTTTAGCATTTGTTGTAGAGCTGGTTTGGTGGTGCTGAATTCTCTTAGCTTTAGCTTGTCTGTAATGCTTTTGATTTCTCCATCAAATCTGAATGAGACCATTGCCGGGTAGAGTAATCTTGATTGTAGGTTCTTCCCTTTCATCACTTTAAGTATATCATGCCACTCCCTTCTGGCTTGTAGAGTTTCTGCTGAGAAATCAGTTGTTAACCTTATGGGAGTTCCCTTGTATGTTATTTGTCGCTTTTCCCTTGCTGCTTTCAATAATTTTTCTGTCTTTAATTTTTGCCAATTTGATTACTACGTGTCTTGGTGTGTTTCTCCTTGGGTTTATCCTGTATGGGACTCTCTGCGCTTCCTGGATTTGGGTGGCTATTTCCTTTCCCATCTTAGGGAAGTTTTCAACTATAATCTCTTCAAATATTTTCTCAGGTCCTTTCTCTCTCTCTTCTCCTTTTGGGACCCCTATAATGCGAATGTTGTTGCATTTAATGCTGTCCCAGAGGTATCTTAGGCTGTCTTCATTTCTTTTCATTCTTTTTTCTTTATTCTGTTCCGCAGCAGTGAGTTCCACCATTCTGTCTTTCAGGTCACTTATCCGTTCTTCTGCCTCCGTTGTTCTGCTATTGATTCCTTCTAGTGTATTTTTCATTTCAGTTATTGTACTGTTCATCTCTGTTTGTTTGTTCTTTAATTCTTCTAGGTCTTTGTTAAACATTTCTTGCATCTTCTCGATCTTTGCCTGCATTCTTTTTCCGAGGTCCTGGATCATCTTCACTATCATTATTCTGAATTCTTTTTCTGGAAGGTTGCCAATCTCCACTTCATTTAGTTGTTTTTCTGGGGTTTTATCTTGTTCCCCCATCTGGTCCATAGCCCTCTGCCTTTTCATCTTCTCTATCTTTCTGTGAATGTGGTTTTTGTTCCACAGGCTGCAGGATTGTAGTTCTTCTTGCTTCTGCTCCCTCATTCATTTTTGAATGAAGGTTATAGGACTATTTTGATGCCAATTGAGTGAACTGTTTAACGGTGGTAGAGAATTGGCAGATAAGTTTGAATTTCTTGAATAAAACAAAAGATAATTCATAGTCTAAAACTGTCTAGATATCCTATGTCATGATTTCTGAAGTAAAAAAAAAAAAAAATAGTAAGCAGATTGATTGAGAGTATAGTCAGATCGTCACTGCTGAGGCCCAAATCTGTAACCAGGAATACCAGGTAAAAGAAATATCTCAGATGACACAGAGTTGGGAAAATATGATAGAACAGATAAGAGAATTGGATAATAAATCTCAGACACCAAAAATGCAAATAAAGTAATTTCAGGAGGTTATAAAGGAAAAAGTGAGGAGAGGCAATAATTGGCCAATAAGAAAGTAAAATTTCCCTGAGTAGGGTTGGTGGGGACCTATCTGAAAATTAAAATAACAAGTTCTAGTTGGAGGTGATAAGGAAAGACACACCAAGATCCATCCTGATAAAATTCTAGAGCTCCAGTGCCAAAGAGAAATCTAACAAACATTCAGGTAAAAATACAGGTACCTGTATTAGCCTGCTTGGCCTGCCATAACAGAATACCACAGACTGGGTGGCTTAAACAACAGAAGTTTAATTTTTCACTGTTTTAAAGGCTGGAAGTCCAAGATCAAAGTGCCAGCAAGGTTGGTTTCTGATGAGACCTCTCTTTCTGGCTTGCAGAAACCTGCTTCTCCTATGTCTTCATAAGGCCTTTCCTCTGTGTGTGTGGAGACAGAGAAAGAGCTCTTTGGTGCCTGTTCTTCAGTTTATAAGAACATTTGTCCTATCAGATTACAGACCACTCTTACGACCTCATTTAACCCTAATAACCCTCTAAAACCCCTATCTCCATATATGGGTGTTAGGGCCATGAATTTGAGGGGATACAATTTAGCCCATAATGGTACCTAAAAGGGAGAAAAAGTATCATACAGCCAGTACTGTTATGGTCTACAGGGCTGGGGGCTACGTGATGGTGGGATACATTTAAAGACTACTGAGATGAAGGGTTGCAACTTAATTATTCTATGCCTAGTCAAGTCATGATTCATCTGTCAAGGCTCAAAGGAATGTAGTTGCAAAGACATCAGGGTTTGGAGAGTAGATTGTTCACTTACTCTTTCAGGGAAAAATGCTCAAAGACCAACTCCAACAAACAGATCCATCAGAATAGAGATCTCAAGGTAGGAGCAATGAGGAAGAGAGGAACACGTGGAGAGCAACAAACCTTAGTTTACACATATATACCTAAATGGATAATGACAGGCTCTGGTGAAATGTAACAGAGCACTAATATGGATTATTAAAATAGAAGGAGTATCTGTAAGGAAAACTGTCATAACTTACACGTGAGCATAATTAGCTCTGTGAAAGCAGAGCTGAGTAGAAGTTGGGAGGGAGAGGGAAAAAGAAGCATTCTAAAGATATCACCTAGGTGGGGTTAGTCACTGGTAAGAAAGAAAGGAAAAATGGAGGGTCAAAGTATTCTGAGATCTCATCTCATGGAAGGGCAAGGAAATGGGGTTAATAAAATATTCAGTATGGAAGAAGTTAGTACCATTTTATGAAATAAATAGAGTCTGATTATGAGTCTTTGGAGAGAGAAACAATCAGCCAGAATATGGAAAAGTGTACTAGAACTTCCAAATTAAAAAGCCAAGAAGTGAAATGAATAGCAACTTCATCAAACTGGGGAAAAAATGAAAAGGGGGAAAATAAATAAGAAATCACTAAAGACGTTGAATTAGTAGACATAAAGATGAAAATAATAAAATTAATATTTGTATTTGGAAATGGATTGAAATCTTCCATTAGAAGCAAGAAATCGATAGAGTTACAACTGGGTTAAATCATACCTTTTTTTTAAAGTAAGCTTTAGAGTGTTTTAAAAAGTTAGGAAATAAGATATGTAAAAGAGATATAAGCAAATGAGAACAAAACTCACAGCAGAGGTGGCAATATTAATTTAATCAAGGTGACTTCAAGATTAAAAATACCAAACAGAGGGGCACACTATGATGGTAATAGACACAACTGATGTAGAAGATAATACTGTCATAAACCTGTATGTACTAAATAACATAAAAGCTAAATATAGAATGTATTAGAAAATCAGGAAATATTTGGTAAGCATGCAGTATAGTAGATTTCAATACACTTATTTTAAAATTAGGTGGATGTAGCAGACAAAAATAAATATGGGATGAAAGAATATAATGATACATTTAAATAGTTTTATTTAATAGTATAGATCCATATATTCTTAAGAGAAATAATATACATTTTTGTAAGTCCACAGAGCATTCATATAAATTGATTTGAACTTGATTACAAAGATGATTTGATAACCCACAAGCTCTGATTGAAATTCAGTAAAAATTAAATGAAATCTTAAAAAGATTATCAGATTTAGCTCACCCACTTCGATACTGAAAAATAAGCTAATGGATATTCCTGGAATCAAAGAGTAAACCAAACCTGACAATACAAACTATCCTGGAAGGAATGCAAATAATATTTAACAACAACAAAAATAAAACCCTACAAAACTTAGCATAATGTAAAATCTACACTTTGATGAATTTTAAATAAGGATAATGAAAACTAAAATAGAATATATTATTCATCTCATGATTTTAGAAAAAGAATATCCGCAAAACAACAACCAAAACAAAAGAGACTGGGAAGAAAGAATGGAAAAAATGAAAACCTGAAATTAATGAAAATTAATATTAAAAGTAGTAAAAAGATTATAGGAAATAAAAAAGCTATCGCTTGAAAAGACCATTAACTATCTCATAAGCCTGATGAAAGACCTAAGAGAAGAAGGAGAAGAAGGCACAGGAGAAGGAGAATAAGGAGGAGAAAGAAGAAGAAATAGAATATAAGACTAAGGATTAGAAAAGACATATTTTTACTAATATACTGGTAAAGGACAGATACAAGAGAATACATGCCAAACATTTGAAATCCTAGAAGAAATGGATTATTTCCTAGCAAAATATAAATTAGTAAAAATTAATCCAAGAAGAAGTAGAAACTTAAATTGATTAATATAAAAAAGAATGTAAAAACAATTATATACGGCACAGAAAAAAGGCACCAGTAGGTTCACAGTTAATTCTAACTAATCTTTAAGAAAAAGATAATTTCAATATTACAAAACTATTACACACCACCAAAAATATTTAATCTTTTCCAAATGATTTTAAGAAAATTTCTTAATTTTAATTCCAAGATTCAAATAGATACATTTTAATAAGGAGACAAATTCAGCAGTACGAATAAATGAAGTAGTGATACATACTATAAAATGTATGAATCTCAAAAACAATATGTCAAGTGAAAGAAGTTTGACACAGAGGCCGCATATTGTATGATTCTTATATATAAAATGTTCATTTAAAATAGTCTATAAACACAGAAAAGCAGATTAGTAGTTGCCTGGGATTGGGGCTGGGGACAGAAATTGACTGCACATGGGCATAAAGGATCTTCTTGAGGTGATGTAAATGCTCTAAACTGGATTGTGGTGATGGTGCACAACTGTAAATTTACTGAAAGTCATTGAATTGTATCCTTAAAATGGGTGAATTTTATAGTTTGTATATTATATCTCAATAAAGCTCTTTTAAAAAAAGTAAATAAATAGTAGATATGGAAAATCAAGACTATCATTTATGAATATAGATGCAAAAGTCTAAATAAAACTTTAAATAAAAGAATTCATGAAGTATACATATGCCATGACTAAATAACATTCCTTCCAGAAAAGCAAGAGTGGCCCTATATCAGATACGCAATTAACATAATCCATTGCTTTGAGAAATTAAAGAGGAAGAAACATTGGAGCACATTAACAGATAATGAAAAGTCATATAATCAAAGTCATTAGCCACTATTGAAAAAGCAAAAGTAGGAATAAAACCATGTTATGTAAATTTACCAAGTCAGCAGGAAATATTATTTTTAATAACAGATCACTAAAACCATTTCAATTTAAATCAAGAACTAGATAAGGATATGTATTGTTAGTCAATATTTTCTTGAAAGTTCTAGAAATACAATAAGAAAATAATTTTAAACAAGGATTTAAATTTAAAAAGAAAACTGATAAACCTATCTCTTTTAGATAATAAAATTATTTTACACCTAGAAAACACAAAAAGCCCATAGTTAAAAATGAAAACAAAGCTGTCCTTCAATTGATAAGAGAATTTGGTGAGGAGATTTGATGTACCATAAAACTACAAAAGGAAAAGTTTTTCTCTGATATAGTAATAAGCACTTAGAAACTGAACTGGAACCAAACATATTCACAGTGGTAAGAAAAAGGACAATAAAATCTTAGTAATAAATATAACAGGGAAATAACAGAAACTTCTATAAATAAAATTTCTACAAAATTGTATTAAAGGATATAAACCAAGATCTGAACAAATTGTAAGACGTCAATTGTTTATAAATAAAATGCTAATTCTTCTGAAATCAATGTATAGTTTTAAATAATTCTGAGTATAACATTAACATATCTTTCTTTTGAAATTGAATTATCCTAAAAGTTAATATGAACAAATAAATGCCACAGAGTTGTCAAGAAAAACATTCAAAAGAAAAAACAGAAAGGGAGAAGTTGACTTACATAAAACATCATTTGAAATAGCCACTCAAGTCAGTTCATCATAGTATCGGCATATAAATAGATATAGATTAGTAAAACAGATAGGCGAATCCAGAGCTATATCTGAGGATAAATGAGCATTGAATATCCAATGACAGTAATAACTGTGTAAGAAAACTGGATTAATTATAGAAGGTACTGGCATAATTGGCTATCTTTCCAGAAGAAAGTAAAATGAATCCCTATTTTACCCCAAACACAAAATAATTCTAGAAGCATTAAAGATTAAATGAGAAAAGAATAAGATCATAAAATATTAGAAAATGAATATTTAGTCCACTTCATCTATTATCTAGAGATAGAATAAATCAGACTTAGATGTATATAGACCATACAAAATATTAAGACTTTTGTATGGGAAAATATTCCATAAATAAAGTGCATAGAAAACAATAATGGATTTGGGCAAAAAATGATAATGCAAAGAATATGAGTTAATATCCATTTTATATAATAGCTCTTTCAAACATCCCAATAGAAAGATTAGCAAAGACTATGATGAAGCAATGCACAAAAAGGCAATTCCAAGTGGCCAAACATTAAGATGCTCAACCTCACCAAGCGTCAGTGAATGCAAATTAAACTGAGATATTCCTTTATGCCCATCAGACTGGCAAGCACAAAACAAAGCAATAACACCTATTGCTGGCGGGATACAGAGAAAAGGGGCACTTTCATATATTGCTGGTGGAAATGTGCTTCATTATAGCTTTTTTGGAAAGCAATCTGGCAATATCTATTAAATTAAAAATATCCTTTGACCCAGACATCCCACTGTGGGAAACTATCCCAGAAAAATAAATGCATCAGTAGGTAAGGATACATACACAAAGGATTTTTATTGCATCACTGTTTTTTGTGCCAAAAAGTGGAAACTTAGTGAATTCCTATTAGTAGTGGAATGATTGAATAGTGTGAATATTACAGAATGCAACAGAACAAAACTTAGTACCATATCTCCTGACTTGAAGAAATTTCCATCACATATGACTGAGTGGGAAAAGCACAGTGTAAAAAGGTGGGTGTAATATGATCACATTTTTAAATTAAAAAAATAAACACGCACATGCATATGTCTGTACATATATGTGTGTGCATCTATATCTATCTATGTGCATCTATATCTATCCATCTATCTATCTATCTTTTTGTCTGTCTATCTACACCTGTATCTGATTGGAGAAAAAGATGAGATTATACAAACCAGGTTGTTAAAATGGATTAACTGAGAGTAGAGCTGGGGGGTGATGTAGGTAGAGGGGCATAGAAAGCTGAAGGGCTCAGGGGGATGTACAGTCAAAAAAGGGGGGGAATATAATAAAAACCCAACAGGTGTGGTTTGACCCTGTTTGTGCCAGACAATACTGAGATCGTCTCTAATTACTCCCTTTCTCTGGTATTCATACCTTGTATAGTCTCTTCCCTTGAGTGTGGATGGAAGCTGTGACTTGGTTCTGACCAACAGAATATGGCAAAGGTGATGGGAATGTCACCTTCATGATTTTGTTATTTCTATCTTGTCACTGCTATCTACCTAGAAGACCCTCCTTACTGACTTTCCCTTGCTGGCCTGAGTGAAGTAATCTGCTCTGTGGAGAGGCCCACGTGGCAAGGAATTGAGGGAAGCTTCCAAATGCTAGAGAGCAAAGAGCTGAATCCTGCCACCAATCACAGGAGCTTGGGTATGAGTTTACTCAGTTGAGCCTTTAAATGAGAACCCCACCAGGCCAACACCTTGACTGCAGATAACCTAGCTAAGCTGTGCCTGGACTCTTGACCCAGAGAAACTGTGAGATAATAAATGAATATTGCTTTAAGTTTTAAATTTCTGGCATTTCACGTGCAGCAATAGATAACTAATTTAAACATTTATATAAAATCATATATGTGTATGTATTTTTAATTAGAAAAATTAATCTTAGCTACTATTTATTGAAAATCAACAGTCCTCCAGACACTCCACTTACATTATCTCAAAGCCCCACAAAAACTCTGAAGTACATGTATCATCCTTATATTACAGGAGAGAAACTTAACTCTTGGAAGTTAACTTGCCAGGTCATATAGCTGGTGTTTTGCCAAGTCAAAGTTAGAACCCCGGATGCCCCACTCCAAAGCCCCTTTCCTTTGTGTATGTGTATAAGAACTTATCACCCATCCCATTGGGAGTCCAGGCAGGCAAAATACCAGGATTGTCCCTGTTCCACTTCTCTGAGAAACTGCCATAAGCCGATAAACCTCCGGGCACTTAAAGACCAAAGATACACCCTGTACATGACAGGTGGCCTCGCATCCATACCCGAGCAGCCTTTTGGTCTAGATCTGCTTAGTACTCTATCTAAAACCATCAGGACAGTTCAGAGGGTGGCATGTTGCACTGGGCTACGCACTTCAGGTCACTAAGAAAGCTCCACGTGCCCAGAAGCCAAAGGTCAGAGCAGCAAAATGTGGACATCAGACCGAAGGAGGCATGGGGAGAGGCTGTCAGTACTTGCAGAAGAAAACTTTAGAGTTTTCTATAATGGGCCTGTGAAGATGGGAAATGAGTGTTTTGCAGAAAAAAAGAAAAGCATAGGATCAATGGTCAACTCATTTGTATAATGCTGAATTGGAATTTAAACAAATGTCTGTAAAGCAAGACTTTTCAGAGACTTTAATCAGCTAATGTACAATGAACATTCACATTAACTTAAATGTGTTTGAATTCAGAAAACTGACTTGGTTGAAATTTTCATACACTAATGTTAATTTTCAAAAAATAAAAAGTGGGAAATGCTTCTCTTCTCTTTCCACCTACTTCTACACGTTCCTCTGTCTCTACAAAGTCAACCTGACCTTACACTCCATCCCTCTCTGCATAAACTTGTGTCATTCAGATGCGATGAATTACTCTGGGAATAGAAATCCTGATAACTATTTTATAAGATTCTCTAAATATTCACTAAATGGATCAAAACATATTGGAATTAGACAAACACATAATCTTTCTAAATACAAAGCCTAGTGTATCTGGTATTCTTCAAAAAATGTTAAAAAGACATAGTTCCAGACTTGTCATTGCCAAGGGGGAGGGAGGTCAGGGAAGGGAAGGCTTGGGAGTTTGGTACTAGCAGATGCAAACTGCTATATATAGGATGGATAAACAACAAGGTCCTATTGTATAGCACAGGGAACTATACTCAATATCCTGTAATAAACCATAATGGAAAAGAATATGAAAAAGAATATATAAATATATATATTTTCTGTGTACATTTTGCTGTACACCAGAAACTGACACAACACTGCAAATCAACTGTACTTCAGTAAAAAAAAAAAAATTTTAATAAAAAAAGAATTAGTTCTGTGGGAAATCTAGAGACAAGTAAGTAGATGAATTGAGTATCTTAAAACTACTTATTAATAATAGATTATAGGGCTTCCCTGGTGGCGCAGTGATTGAGAATCTGCCTGCCAATGCAGGGGACATGGGTTCGAGCCCTGGTCTGGGAAGATCCCACATGCCGCAGAGCGACTAGGCCCATGAGCCACAACTACTGAGCCTGCGCGTCTGGAGCCTATGCTCCGCAACAAGAGAGGCCGCGATAGTGAGAGGCCCGCGCACCGCGATGAAGAGTGGCCCCCACTTGCCACAACTGGAGAAAGCCCTCCCACAGAAACGAAGACCCAACACAGCCATAAATAAGTAAATTAAAAATAAATAAATAAATAAATAAATAAATAAGTCATTAAAAAAAATTACATTTATAAAAAAAAATAATAGTTTATAATAATGATAATATTTATATATGTGCCTTTTGAATAAAATGGTCATAATCATCTTGTCATTTAATATTCACAATGACTTAATGAGATTTAAGTTATCTATTATTAGCTCTAATTTTAGAGATAAAAAGAGACTAGAGGTTATTATATGTCCAAGGTCACAATTCTATTGAGTAAGAGAATTGGGATTGGAAATTGATTTGTATTTTGGTAAAATGTTTTAGGAGAATGTTCTACATTCTAGGTGATTGTCTCAGATCAAGCAATTCATTAATTATCTCTTCAGCTATATCTAGTCTTCCATTCAAGCTGATCACAGAAATTTTGTTTTGTTTTTAATATCTGTATTTTTCTTATAGAGAGCCATTTGGCTGTTATAATAATCTGCTTGTTTTTGCTTTCTGGCTTTGTTTTCCTCCTCCCCATTATAAAATCAATTTGAATGTTTTAATTATGTTTATAAAAAAACCTTTTCATACTGATTCTCCTCTCAGTTTTGGAGTGCATGTTCTCTTTTTTCTCTGCTGACTCTTCCTCATGGTAGCTGCTTTACTTATGGGCTATGAAATTTTTTAATGTAAACTCAGTTGTTGCTTTAGCAGTTTTCTATGGCTGTCTCCTGTATCCTTGGGGGGTAGAGGGAGAACAGAAAGAAGATTATGGATTTCCAAGTCCTCGGAAAATTTTTATGTTAATTTATCTGCATATGGTTTATTATGGATAGCGTAAATCTAAACCTCAAAGCTATGTATGATGTAATCCCCAACTCCCTATTTCTTGCAGTTAATTTTTTTTATACCCACAAGATGTTCCTGCAAGATATTTCCTTACCTCATACTTAAGCTACTAACTGAGTAGTTTTTTTTTTTTCCTCCTTAATCTTATATCAGGTATGGAAGAATCCTTTGTAAAGGCCAGTTTTATGTTATTCAGTAGTTTCAGTTCCCTGTAGGCATGGGTTCTACAGTTTCACCCCCCAAACCTAATAGGAAAATAATTGCTAATAGAGGACTCAGTGTTAACTGTTGCTTATAGCCCAAACTCTAATTCCTTACAGGTTTCTTTCACTAGGCACTTGAGGATTTCCATTTCTTGATTTCTGGCTCAGCTGTCTATGTTTCTAACTTTTAAAATATTTATTTATTTATTTGTTTATTCATATATTCATTCATTCATTCATTTATTTAATAAGTCTGGTACCCAACTGTTTATGGTTTAAACTAGGAAGGGGAATTCCTTCTTAGTCAGCCATATTAAATAGTTCTCTATCCCCTGTGTCCCAAATCACATCACTTCTCAATATTAATCTTCCACTTTGAAATCCATAAAATAATTGACATTATGGAAACAGTAATTATGGCTTGTTCATAAAATCTCAGAAGACTAGAATTAAGAAGCAGATGATAAAAATCAAAAGAGCAATTTGAGAATGAATGAAAAGGAGGAGGTGTATCCAAGATGGCCAAGTAGGAAGACTCTGAGCTCACCTCCTCCCTTGGCACACCAAAATTACAACGATTTACAGAGCAGCTATCCATGAGAATGACCTGAAGATAAGTAGAAATCATTTTCCACAACTAAATATATAAAGGAAGAACCACACGAGATAAATAGGAGAGGTGGAGATGCAATATAGTCAAGACCCCCACCCCTGGGTAGGCGACACACAAAGAGGATAATAACAATTCCGGAGATTCTCCCCCAAGGAGTGAGGGCTTCAAGCCCTACATTGGACCTCCCAGCCTAAAGGTCATGCACTGGGAAGATGGGTCCTCAGAATGTCTGGACTTGAAGGCAAGTGGGGCTTGTGTATGGGACAGCCAAAGGACTGTAGGAAACAGTGACTCCATGCTTAAAGGGCATACACAAAATCTCACATACTTGGAGTCCCAGCTCAGAGGCAGTAATTTGAAAGAAGCCTGAATTAGACCAACTTGCTGATCTTGGAGAACCTCCCAGAGAGGCAGGAGGCAATGAGACTCCCCCTGGAACATAGATACTGGTGGCAGCCATTTTGGGGGACTTGTTCTGTTGGGAGGACACTGGTGCTGCGAAGCACCAGTTTGGAGTCCTCACTCTAGATTATTAGTGCCTGGAGCTTTCCCATTTAACAGTGGGCCAGCACAAGCCCTGGGCCCCTGAGCCCCCATATTGAGCCACACTGGGGATCAGTCCCACCCACCAATGGGCCAGAACAAGCCCTTGTCCCCTTAGCCAGCAGCCCTGGTACCCAGCCCTGCCCATCAATGGTTCAGCAACCACTGCACAAGGCAGGGCCTGGCAGCCAGCCAAGCCCAATGACAGCCCCACCTACCAGCAAGCCCACAGCAGTTGGCCCAACCACAGCAGAAGGGCCCACACAACCCATACAGTGGTACTGATACAGTATATAGCTCTGGTCACCATAGTTGAGTTGATGCTGGGCCCCATAGGCTGTCTCCTATATAAGGCCACTTCTCTAAGATCAGGAGAAATAACTGACCTACCTAATACACAGAAATAAACACAGAGAATTAGGCAAAATGAGGAGACAAAGTAATATACTTCTAATGAAAGAACAAGACAAAGCCCCAGAAGAAGAAGAGCTAAGAGAAGTGGAAATAATCAGTCTACTAAAGAAAGATTTCAAGGTAATGAACATGAAGATGCTCAACAAACTTGAGAGAAGATGGATAAATACAGTGAGAGTTTTAACAAAGAGTTGGAAAATACAAAGAAACAAATAGAGCTGAAGAATACAATAACTGTATTACACACACACACACACACACACACACACACACACACTACAAAGAATCAACAATAGATTAGAAGATGGGACACAGCAAAGCAGTTCTAAGAGGGAAGTTTATAGTGATATAAACCTACCTCAGGAAACAAGAAAAATCTCAAAGAAACAAGCTAAACTTACATCTAAACAAACTAGAAAGAGAACAAACAAAACCCAAAGTTAGTAGAAGGAAGGACATTATAAATATCAGAGCAGAAATGAAAGAAATAAAAACTAAAAAACAACAGTAAATATTAATTAAAAGCTGACTCTTTTGTTTATCTTATCCGAAAAATTGAAGAGGAAGGAATACTTTCAAACTCATTCTATGAGGCCAGCATCACCCTGATACAAAAACTAGCAAAAGACACCACAAAAAAAGAGAAAAATAACAGGACAATATCACTGATGAACATAGATGCAAAAATCCTCAACAAAATAGTAGCAAACTGAATTAAACAATATGTTAAAAAGACAATCATACACCATGATCAAGTGGGATTTAACCCAGGGATACAAGGATGGTTCAATATCCACAAATCAATCAAGGTGATACACCAATTAACAAATTTTAGAATTAAATCACATGGTCATTTCAATAAATTCAGAAAAAGCTTTTGTCAAAATTCAATATCCATTTATGGTAAAAACTCTCAACAAAGTGGGGATATAGTGAACATAATTCAACACAATTAAGGCCATATATGACAAACCTATAGCCTACATCATACTCAATGGTGAAAAGCTGAAAACATATCCTCTAAGATCAGGAAAAAGACAAGGATGCCTTCTCTAGCCACTTTTATTCAACATTGTATTGGAAGTCTTAGCCATAGCAACCACTCCAAAAGAAAAAGGGAAAAAAAACAAAAGAAATAAAGGGAATCCAAATTGGAAAGGAAGAATTAAAACTGTCACTGCAGATGACATGATATTATATATAGAAAATCCTAAAGATGACACCATAAAACTATTAGAATAAGTGAATTCAGTACAAGTTGCAGGATACAAAATTAATATAGAGAAAGCTGTGGCATCTCTATACAGTAACAACAAGCTATCAGAAAGAGACATTAAGAAAATGATCCCATTTACAAGTGCATCAAAAAGAATAAAACCTAGGAATAAATATAATCAAGAATGTAAAGACCTGTACTTGGAAAACTATGACACTGATGAAAGAAACTAAAAACACAAATGGAAAGATACACCATGCTCATGGATTAGAAGAATTAATCTTGTTAAAATGACCACACTACCCAACACAGTGTAAAGATTCAATGCAATCCCTATCAAAATGCCAATGGCATTTTTCACAGAACAAGAACAAATAATTCTAAAATTTGTAGGGAAATAAAAAAGACCCTGAATATCCAATACAACCTTGAGAAAGAAGAGCAAAGCTGGATGTATAACACTCTCTGATTTCAAACTATGCTACAAAGTTCCAGTAATCAAAACAGTATGGTACTACTGGCACAAAAATAGACACAAAGAACAATGGAAGAGAATAGAGAGCCAGAAATAAACCCATACTTGTGTCAATTAACCTACAAAAAAGGAGGCAGGAATATAAAATGGAGAATAGACAGTCTTCTCAATAATGGTGTTGGGAAAAGTGGGCAGCTACATTCAAAAGAATCAACTGTATTACTTTTTCACACCATATACAAAAATAAATTCAAAATGGATTAAACTTAAATGTAAGGTCTGAAACTATAAACTCCTACAAGAAAACATAGGCAGTATGCTTTTTTACATTGGTTTTAGCAATATTTTTGCAGGCATGTCTCCTCAGGCAAGGGCAACAGAAACAAAAATAAGTGAATGAGACCTAATTAAACTTAAAATTTGTGCACAGCAAAGGAAAATATCAATGAAATGAAAAGGCTGCCTACTGAATGTGAGAAGATATTGACAACCAGTATATCTGATAAAGGTTAACATCCAAAATATACAAAGAACTGATACAACATAACATCAAAAAAACCAAACAATCTGATTACAAAAAGGGCAGAGGACTTGCATAAACATTTTTACAAAGGAAACATAAAGTGGTCAACAGCAACATGAAAAGATGCTCAACATCACTAATATAAGGGAATGAAAATCAAAACCACAATGAGATTCCATATATATGGAATCTAAGGGAAAAAAAAAAGGCCATGAAGAACCTAGTGGCAAGATGGGAATAAAGACACAGACCTACTAGAGAATGGACTTGAGGATATGGGGAGGGGGAGGGGTGAGATGTTACAGGGTGAGAGAGTGTCATGGACATATACACACTACCAAATGTAAAATAGATAGCTAGTGGGAAGCAGCCGCATAGCACAGGGAGATCAGCTCGGTGCTTTGTGACCACCTAGAGGGGTGGGATGGGGAGGGTGGGAAGGAGGGAGATGCAAGAGGGAAGAGATATGGGAACATATGTATATGTATAACTGATTCACTTTGTTATAAAGCAGAAACTAACACACCATTGTAAAGCAATTATACTTCAATAAAGATGTTAAAAAAAAAAAACCACAATGAGATATAACCTTACACCTGTCAAGATTCCTATTATTAAAATGACAACAAATAACAAGTGTTGGCAACAATGTGGAGAAAACAGAACACTCTTGTACTGTTGATGGGAACGTAAATTGGTAGAGCCATTATGGAAAAGAGCATGGAGATTCCTCAAAAAATTAAAATTACCATACAATCCAGCAATTCCACTTCTGGGTATTTTTCCCAAGAAACCAAAACATTACTTTGAAAAGATTTATGCTAGGAAGTGTTCTAATCTGATTCTTTTACATGTAGCTGTCCAGTTTTCCCAGCACCACTTATTGAAGAGGCTCTCTTTTCTCCATTGTATATACTTGCCTCCTTTGTCAAAGATAAGGGGACCATATGTGCATGGGTTTATCTCTGGGCTTTCTATCCTGTTCCATTGATATATATTTTTGTTTTTGTGCCAGTTCCATACTGTCTTGATTACTGTAGCTTTGTAGTATAGTCTGACATCAGGGAGCCTGATTCCTCCAACTGCGTTTTTCTTTCTCAAGATTGCTTTGGCTATTTGGGGTCTTTTGTATTTCCTTACAAACTGTGAAGTTTTTTGTTCTAGTTCTGTGAAAAATGCCATTGGTAGTTTGATAGGGATTGCACTGAATCTGTATATAGCTTTGGGTAGTATAGTCATTTTCACACTGTTGATTCTTCCAATCCAAGAACATGGTATATCTCTCCATCTGTTTGTATTGTCTTTAATTTCTTTCACCAGTGTCTTATAGTTTTCTGCATACAGAAACCTACCTTCTTAGGTAGGTTTATTCCTAGGTATTTTATTCTTTTTGTTGCAATGGTAAATGGGAGTGTATCCTAACTCAAAATGGATTAAAGACCTAAATGTAAGGCCAGACAATATAAAACTCTTAGAGGAAAACATAGGCAGTACACTCTATGACATACATCACAGCAAGATCCTTTTTGACCCACCTCCTAGAGGAATGGAATTAAAAACAAAAATATACAAATGGGACCTAATGAAACTTAAAAGCTTTTGCACAGCAAAGGAAACCATAAACAAGACGAAAAGACAGCCCTCAGAATGGGAGAAAATATTTGCAAATGAAGCAACTGACAAAGGATTAATTTCCAAAATATATAAACAGCTCATGCAGCTCAATATTAAAAAAACAAACAACCCAATCCAAAAATGGGCAGAAGACCTAAATAGACATTTCTCCAAAGAAGATATACAGATTGCCAACAAACACATGAAAGGATGCTCAATGTCACTAATCATTAGAGAAATGCAAGTCAAAACTACAATGAGGTATCACCTCACACCGGTCAGAATGGCCATCATCAAAAAATCTACAAACAATTAATGCTGGAGAGGGTGTGGAGAAAAGGGAACCCTCTTGCACTGTGGGTGGGAATATAAATTGATACAGCCACTATGGAGGTTCCTTAAAAAACTAAAAATAGAACTACCGTATGACCCAGCAATCCCACTACTGGGCATATACCCTGAGAAAACCATAATTCAAAAAGTGTCATGTACCACAATGTTCATTGCAGCTCTATTTACAATAGCCAGGACATGGAAGCAACCTAAGTGTCCATCGCCAGATGACTGGATTAAGAAGATGTGGCACATATATACAGTGGAATATTACTCAGCCATAAAGAGAAATGAAATTGAGTTATTTTTAGTGAGGTGGATGGACCTAGAGTCTGTCATACAGAGTGAAGTAATTCAGAAAGAGAAAAATAAATACCATATGCTAACACATATATATGGAATCTAAAAAATAAATGGTTCTGATGAACTTAGGGGCAGGACAAGAATAAAGACACAGACGTAGAGAATGGACTTTAGGACATGGGGAGGGGGAAGGGTAAGCTGGGACGAAGTGAGAGAGTAGCACTGACATATATACAGTACCAAATGTAAAATAGATAGCTAGTGGGAAGCAGCCGCATAGCACAGGGAGATCAGCTTGGTACTTTGTGACCACCTAGAGGGCTGGGATGAGGAGGGTGGGAGGGAGATGCAAGAGGGAGGAGATATGGGGATATATGTATACATATAGCTGATTGACTTTGTTATATAGCAGAAACTAACACAACATTGTAAAGTGATTATACTCCAATAAAGAGGTTAAAAAAAAAAGGATTTATGCACCTCTATGTTCACTGCAGCATTATTTACAATAGCAAAGACATAGAAGCAACCTGAGTGCCCATCAGTAGATGGATGGGTAAAGAAAAGGTGGAACACACACACACACACACACACACACACAGACGCATACACACACACACTAGAATATTACTCAGCCATAAAAAAGAATGAAATCTTGCCATTTGTGACAACACGGATGGACCTAGAGGGTATTATGCTAAGTAAATAATGCAGACAGAAAAACAAACGTATGATTTCACTTATATGTGGAATTTAATAGAACAAAACAAACATAACAAAGTAGAAACAGACTCATAGATTCATTAAAAAATGTGGTTTCTAGAGTGGTGGTATGTGGGGAGATGGATCAAATAGGTGAGGAAGATTAAGAAGGAAAACTTCCAATTATACAATGAATAAATGAATAAATCATGGGGATGTAATGTACAGCATAGGGAATATAGTCAGTAATGTTGTAATAACTTTGTATAGTGAGAGGTAACTAGACTTACCATGGTGAAGATTTTGTAACGTATATAAATCTTGAATCACTATGATGTACACCTGCAATTAAAATAATATTGTAAGCCAATTATACTTCAATTTAAAAAAAAGAAAAAAAGAATGAAAGAAAGAAAATATATTACTTTTCCCAACAGGTAGCAAACCTATAAAATACTTCTCTAAGTGGTGTTTCAGTCCAGTTAATGATGTGTTGGTTATCTTAGCATATGATTTATGAAAGACTGTCTTTATTAAATGACACATATTTCTTGAACCATGGTCTGTGTTAGGCAGTGAGGATGCAGGGGTTAACAGGTGGGTCATGGCTGATGCCTCTGTGAAATGTACACTCTAGGGGGAGTAAACAGAAACCCCACAGTCCCAGGGCATAACAAGCCACGGAAGAAGCCTCTGAATGATGTTTTAGCCAAAAATTGAAAGATAAAATGAGATCGTGATTTAGTTTTGGTTATGTTGAGCTTGATAAATTCCTTCCAAGTGTGGACACCAGTAACCTATCAGATAAACGTGTCTAGAGCTTAAGATATGATTCTTTATTGTAGATGCATATTTGGTGGTCCATTTGGATAGTAATTTATTATTCTAGCATGTTAAATTTTAATTTAATTGATTTACTAACACAGGAACATGTTTGCAAAATCCAAAAAGCACTAAAGGGTGTACGTTAAAAAGTGAGTCTCCCTCTGACAAGTACAGGTTTCTGGTAACTGAGTGTACTGCTGAACTGAATGAATAAGCATTTTCAGAACTCTAATGGAAAACTGATGAACTCATAAAAGTGCTAACAAAAGATCAAGATGAAAAAGAAAATTAATTACATGGGACTGAGTGCACTGATGAGGATGATTATAATTTTTGTGACTTTCTGTTTGAATAAAAAAAAAAAAAGTGAGTCTCCCTTCAATCCCTGTCATCCAGTTAAACCAGGCCCCTTCTCAGAGACAATCAATCACTGCTACCAGTTTCTAGTTCAAACTCCCAGAGAGTAGCATGTGCATATTAATATTTTACACAAGTGATATCATATTATTCAAGCTGTTCCATATCTCAAATCTTGACTAAGCATTATATGTCAATCATAATTCTATACCAGTGCATATGGGGCCTCTCCAGCCTTTTGAACAGTTATGTACAGTCTATTGTATGGCTAAACCAGTCCTCTAGTCATGGATATTTATATGGTTTCTAATATTAAATGATATTTTAAAATGTAAATCCCAAATACATCTCTCCTCTAATTAAAAGTCTTAAGTGGCTTCTTACATGGTACTTAGAAAAAAATCCAAAGTTGTCATGCTAGCTTTTTATCCTAGCTTATAATGCCATTAGTATTTGCTGCCTCTCTTCCATCCTGATTGCATCCTGCACTCTGCTTTTGTTTGCTCACTGTGATCTAGCCAAATTAACATTTTTTCCTGTTTTCTCACTATATCAAGCTCCTCTTGCCTTATAGGTTTTTCAACTGATATACTCTTCTTGGCATGCTGTTCTCTCCGACTTTTATGTGATTGGCTTCTTCAGATTTTAATTTAAATGACTACTCAATCTAAAGTAGCCACCAAGTCACATTCTATATAATGCCACACTGTTTTAATAGTCTGCATATCTTTCTAAAGTCAAAAATTAACAAGCACTTAATATGATCTCTGAGTTTGACAGCCATGGGAATCCACATCTCAGACCTCTGACTTCAGGGAACCAAGGGCTCCAGCTGGTGTTCTCTGAAATCTATGGCTTCATTTTCACCAAGGACACACTCTCCTGGGGCTGCTCTCAGCTAATGACTAATGGTGGAGTCCCCAGTAGCCTTACCAAACTTTCCTTAGAGGTGAAAAACATAGGCAATAAGCATAGATAATTATTTTAAGAAGAATTGTATAAAGGAAAGGAGAAACATAAAGTAGCAACACAAGGAGGAGATGGATATCAAGGGAAGACTTTGGGTTTTTTGTTTTGTTTTTTCATTGTTTATAGGAAGGGAGAGATTAGAGTGTGTTTCATGGTTTATGGAAAAGATCCAATAATGGTTGAGAACTTGAAGACATAGGAGAAAGGATAACTAAAGGAGTAAAATCCTCCAGGTTGATGGAATGGACAGGATCCAGAGCACAGCTGGAGTTTTGACTTTAGATTTTGTTTATCACAGAAATAAAGGAGGAAATAGAGGTGTTGGCACAGGTAGTTGTTGAGTTGAGATGTTAAATGTCTTGTCCAGTGGATTCTTTTCTCTCTCTCATGCTTGCGCTCTCTCTCTCTCTCTCTCTTTATCCCTCTGAAACAAAAGACAAAGATATGTTTTGAATGAAAGGGAAGAGAACATGGAAGTCTTCAGGAAAGTGGAAAGCTTTTAAATAATTTTATCAGGAATGGAAGAGCAAGTCAACGCATGCCGGCTGTTATTGATGACCATACATTTATAAATACCTATACATTTATAAATGTTAAAAAATAAAACTATAATACAGTGTACTAATTCCACAGGAGAGTAATAAACAGTGTTTTAAATGTACAGAAAAAAGAATGATTTATTGTACCTTAAATTATGTTTAAGTATAATAATAACCACCATTTCCTAAGCTCTGCCAGGCTCTGTGCTGAATACGTACATCCATGACCTCAATTAATCTGAACATCAGTGAAAGGCTGGTATTTTCCATATTATTAGTTAGCATATGAGTGAATTGAGTAGCACAGATAATAAATAAGTTATCAAAATCTCACAGCTGATAAGTCACAGAAATAGAATGTGAACTCTATTTGAAGGACCAAAAAAGACCCCTGAGTTATTTTCATGCCTGAAATGTATGATGATTAAGCTTAGCCTTATTTTGAGCCCTTAACCAGATTTGAAATCCAAAATGACCGTGATCACTGAAATGTTTCTGAGTACTTTAAAAACTACCCAAGTACCTGCAATTTTTTTTTGTTGTTGTTATTGTTCTTCAAACACTCTTCTCAGTCACAGCACTAGTTCTGAATCTTTTATCTCCTGAGGCCATGGTAGACATGGCTAATCAATCACGGCACTAATTTCCAATGAACTGAATGAACCCCATGCTCTTCCACCTGTTACTCCAGGTAGGCATGATTAATTGACCAAAGTCAACAGGAAAAATTGAACATAGTATTTGCTGTCTCTGTTTTAAAAAGTAAACTGCCCTGGTGAATACAAATTGAAGAGGTAGATAGACTTTTAAAGGGATACAAGGTAGAGAAGTCCTGTGGAAAATATCTAGATGAAGACTTAGTACATAGTAGGTGCTTTTGAGTTTAGCAGATTCTTGATCAATTACAGGCTGAGTACAATTTAAAGAGAGAAGATCAATTCCTTTCCTTTCTTTTCTCTGTGTTATTTAATCTCTTGAATTTTTGTGATATAACAGGAGGGCTTGGAAGTAGACTCTCTACTTCTCCGTTGAGAATATAGAGACTTCAACATGACTTGCTAGAGGATGACCGAGAAAATGGAATGTGAAAGTGCTGTCTCCTAGGCTCCAAGGTGCCTGTTTCAGAACACTTTGACAGATGGCTGCAAGAGGGTTGAGGGTAATTAGGTTGGTCAGCTGGAGGGCTTTCTAAGGTCCTGTAATCTGTCACCCCTTGATGCCTGCCTTCCCCTAGAAAGTGACAGATGATGCATTGAGCCATAGTGGTAATGTAAACCTCAGTGTGCTCCAGAATCCCATGTCTGCTCTTCTTATGACAAGCACTTCTTTTATGGATGATTTATTTCTCTCTGGAAAGCTCTATCTAGACACAGCCTTAGTTTCCAGGATATTCCTTATCATTACTGCATTCTTCCCAAATATGAGAAGTAAAATGCAGGATAGGCAATGAATCTTTCTGGAGGTCTGAGTTAGGATCCATTCAGAATTGGAACTATGGTCCACTCTAAATATGAGTTTCTTACGCATTATACTAGGATCCATGGATCTTAACAAACGCTGTACTCCTACTCTGCCAGTTTGTTTCACTATACTAGTAAGACTCAAAGATAGCATTTCTATATTCTTTCCCCAACTTATATTAAATGGGTTGTATTCCATCAACATACGAAATATATTCTATTTCTAAATATATAAAATTACAACTTCTCCCATCTCTCTGGTCTTGTTATCCCCTTACCTGGCTTTTTTTTTTTCCTTCATCTCACTTATTACCTTCTGACTTATTACGTTTTCATCTGGTTTTTTGTTTATCGTTTGACTTCCTACACTAGAATGTAATGAACGGTAACTTTGCTCTTTTTTGTTACAGTAACCTTGGAACACTGTATCTCCTTGATACATATTTGTTCAAGTTTAAATAAATGACAGATACCAAAAAAAATTTATTTAAAACAGAACAATTCACATGATTTAGTAACAGGAATACTACTGAATCTGGAGTCAGAAGGGTTCTTGTTCTTTGAGAGTCACAAGCGTGATACGTGTGTTGGTTCGGGGTGGGGTACACTTGATCTTTCTGAGACCCCGATACCTTATCTAAAAGCAAAAATAATAAGTCTTGGTCCACCTATATCATTGGATTTCCCTGAGGCTCACATAGTGTGAAAATACCTTGAAAGTTTTCAATAATACAAATATCAATTATAATCACTCTAAAATGTGTTCATAAACTGAGGGATAAAAAGCAGACTGTGTTTTAGTGGTCCTGTCAAAGTGCACAACTTTTAGGAGGAAGACATGAGATCATGGTTGCTGAGGAGTTCTTCAGAAGTGTTCTTTATCCAGAATCCCGCTCTTAGCCTCCCTCCTCCCTTTCTTCTTTACTTCCTTTCTCACTATTACAAACCTTTATTTGTTCAAGAAAAAAACTTTGCTCAAAGAAAATTAGCAGTTTATCCATGATATACCCGTTATAATTTTATACTGTTAAGATGATCTGAGAGTTGGAAGTTTTCTTTAAGTTAATTCAATGAGGATGAAATGTTTCCTCCTATTTCCCTTTGTCAAGTCAGTCCTTTTCTACTCAGAAACATGAGTTTGAAGCAACTGCTAGGAAAGAAGTTAACTTTAGGTAGAATCATAGTTTGTCTTATGCCCCACAAATGTCAAGTGAGCAGATTCATGACTGGACTCAGAGTCTCTCCTAGCCTACAACACCATTTCATTCATGTCTCTCCATTGGCAGCAGGATAATGGATTAAGGTTCTTCTTAATCCATGTAGATAAAGGCTGGCCTTGAACACCATATAACTGGAGAAACAGTAAGAGCTTTGGAGTCATACAGAGCTAGTTTTGAGTCCTAGTTCTGGCACCTGTTTGTCATTGGTCCCTGAGCAAATAAATAAAATCTCTGAGAAAATAATGGTATCTACCCCATGTAAAGTGGGCATGGATTACATGCCAAGAGCAATGAAGAGATTTAGGATACTGTGGAGAACAACATAAATATAAGGTCCTGCCCTCATAAGGTCACTGCCTCGCTGCACGTGATGACTCTTGCTTTCCTCTTTTCCTGATTTCTGTCATTTCTGACACTGTGGCCCCATACCCAACCTCTAGACAAATGGCACGACCAATGCGATTCCCCAAATATTTCAAACTTACAGGGTCAGGTCATTGTTACTTCCAAGAATCCAGGTAATAAATATGAGGAATTTATTCTAATCTGTTTTAATAAGCTAATGTAATGACAGGAGAGTGGAGACTCACCCCAGAGTTCTCTCTCCAGGACTTTTCAGTTGACCAGTACTTCCTAAAATGCAGATGACTTAAACTAGGGATATGTAAATTGATTTTACATTGTATGTCAATAATACTTTCAGTTTTAATTGTTATACATTTAATATTATTTATCAGAAAAAAAAGAACTTAAGCCCATCAAAATCATGATTGATCTTATGTTTATTATTACTTATGTAGAAAAGTGAATTGAATGAAAAATATAAGTAATTATACAGGTGTTATGGCAAAAACAGGCAAAAATAGTGAAGGTAGACTTTAACTAGTTGAGGTTTGGAAATTCCACTTTAAGGATTCCCTTCACCATTTCCTTATGTATCAAAGGAGTAGTTCTTGAGATAAGAATTTGCAATTCACTAAAAATGAAAGGAGTTGATAGGATTATTAAATAAATGTAAAGTATATACCTTGGTAATTTTCAAAGCCATTTCACATATATGATCTTTTTTTTTAAAAATAAATTTATTTATTTATTTATTTATTTATGGCTGTGTTGGGTCTTCATTTCTGTGCGAGGGCTTCCTCTGGTTGTGGCAAGCGGGGGCCACTCTTCATCGCGGTGCACGGGCCTCTCACTATCACGGCCTCTCGTTGCGGAGCACAGGCTCCAGACGCGCAGGCTCAGTAGCTGTGGCTCACGGGCCCAGTTGCTCCGCGGCATGTGGGATCTTCCCAGACCAGGGCTCGAACCCGTGTCCCCTGCATTGGCAGGCAGATTCTCAACCACTGCACCACCAGGGAAGCCCCACATATATGATCTTCATTGATCTTATAATAGTGCTGTGAAGTAGGAAGAAAGATAGAGATAGAGAGAGAGGGTGAGAGAGAGCACTAGACTAGAGGGTGGAATATTTGGGCTAAAAATTACAATTAACGCCTGCAAATCACAATGTAAAATGAGAATATAACAGAAGGGTGGATGAAACTGTGGTTGTTCTGAAAGTATGAGGATTTATTGACAGACCAGGAGATGATTGATTTAGAGAAAAGATAACTAAAGGAAACATGGAAAAATTTTTTTAATATTAAAGGCTATTTTGTGGAAAAGGAAACAAATTTATTCTGCATTGATCGAGAGAGAAGAACTAGGATTAATGGCGGAAAGTTTCAGGCAAGCAGCTTTTTAATCAATGTAAGGCTGACCTTTCTAATAATTAGAATGTTCTACAATCAGCTCCTGGTCAGCTTTCCTAGGCTGCTTCTATTCCTCCTTGCTGAATTCATAGTTTTTCTAAATATTCCAGGTTCCTTTTCAACTGTCCCCCCTGCCAAAGTCACTAATACAAGGTTTCTTTTCCTTCCTATTTCCTCTGCATGAACATTAACTGAAATATTCTGTTTAGAACACAAATAAATGTAAATATATGGCCTCTGTTAATATTAGACCTAGACTTTAAATGTATGAATAATTTTTATTTGAAGGTAGGTTTTCCCTGTGTTGGAATAGTCTACAGTCTTTTCCCAAAAGCCTTCTTTTTAATCAACATAACTTTGAAATTCTCTCATCTATAGCTGCATATCTAGCTCAGAAAAAAAAAAGTCTGAAAACATGGCCTAGCTTTGCCCAAATGACCTTGAGCAGAACAATTCCCCTTTCTGGATTTCAGTATCCTCATTGTTTTAAAATTAATCATTTGGATTGGACGATCTCTAGGGTTTCTTCCAGCTCTAATTTTCCATGATTCCATTAATCAACTTTCCTCACAGTGGAATAGGCAAACTCTTAACTATCCAATGAAACTTTGATAGATTCTGTGTAAATAGTTGTAATTCTTTCATTGTGTTGTATTCACTTAGGTTCCCCCTTAAATAAATAATTAGCTGCCTAATTTAGAACTGCATCCTTAGTCTGTTTAGCATATACATGCAGGCCTAACTGAGTGACACACAAAACATGGAATGCTTTATTCACACGTGAAATTTATTCATAGCGTTGGACTTGAAAACCAAAAGGAAAATGTCTTTTAAGTTTTAAATCTGGAGTAGAACTCTTCCACGTCTAGGGGAAAATAGTGATGCTCTTCTTTCCTTAGAAATTGATAACTTCAGGGACTTCCCTGGTGGTGCAGTGGTTAAGAATCCGCCTGCCAATTCAGGGGACACAGGTTCGAGCCCTGGTCCCAGAAGATCCCACATGCTGCGGAGCAACTAAGCCCGTGTGTCACAACTACTAAGCCTGTGCTCTAGAGCCTGCAAGCCACAATTACCGAGTCCACGAGCCACAACTACTGAGCCCGTGTGCCACAACTACTGAAGCCTGCGTGCCTAGAGCCTGTGCTCCACAACAAGAGAAGCCACCGCAATGAGAAGCCTGTGCACCGCAACGAAGAGTAGCCCCTGCTCGCTGCAACTAGAGAAAGCCCGCGCACAGCAACAAAGACCCAAGGCAGCCAAACATAAATAAATAAATAAAATAAAATAAATTGATAACTTCATGTTTCTCTAGATATTCAAGTACAGATCAAAGACAGAAAAATTGTGGTGAAGAGTTAATTTATATAATTTTTTAAATGACAGCTTTATTGGGATATAGTGCACATACCATACAAGTCACTGGTTTAAATACACAATTCAGTAGTTTCTAATATGTTCACAGAGCAGCAACCATCACCACAATGAATTTTAGAACATTTTCACCACCCCAGAAAGAAACTCCATAAGCATTAGTAGTTTCTGCCCATCTTCTCCCCGCCTCTCCCAACAGCCTCGGTCCTAGGCAACCACTAATTTCTGTTGTCTCTGAAGATTTGCCTATCCTGAACATTTTGTATAAATGGAATAAAACAACTTGTGTTTTTTTGTGACTGACTCCTTTCACTCAGCATCATGTTTTCAAGGTTCATCCATGTTGTAGCATGTATCAGTTCTTCATTCCTTTTTATGGCTATCTGATATTCAATTTCATGGACTTACCAAATTTTGTATATTCATTCATCAATTGATGGACAATGTAGGTTGTTTCTATCCTTTGGCTATTATGAAAAATGCAGTTAGGAACATTTATGTACATGTTTAATGTGGACATATGTTTTAATTTCTTTTGAGTATATACCTAGGAGTGGAATTGCTGGGTCAAATGTAAACTTTAAGTTTTTGAGGACCCGTAGCCTCTTTTCCAAAATGTCTACACCGTTTTACATTTACACCAGCAATGTATGAGGGTTCCAATTTCTCCACATCCTAGCCAACATTTGGTATTATCTGTCTTTTTGATTATAGCTATCTAGTGAGTATGGGGTATATCTAATACAATTTTGATTTGCATTTCCGTGATGAGTAATGATGTTGACCGTCTTTTCGTGTGCTGATTGGTCATTTGTATATTGTATTTGGAGAAATGTTTAACAAGTTACTTTGTCCATTTTTAACTTGGATTCTTTGTCTTTTTATCATCGAGTTGTGAGAGTTCTTTATATATTCTTTATACCAGTTCCTTATTTTATCTGCAAATATTTTCTTCCTTGTTCCGGGTTGTTTTTCACTTTCTTGATGGTGTCTTTTGAAGCAAAAATAGTTTTTACTTTTGAAGAAGTTCAATTTATCTATTTTTTTTAGATGTGCTTTTGTTTTCATAGTTAAGAATCCATTGCCAAATAAAAAGTCATGAAAATTTACCCTCATGTTTTTTTCTAAGAGTTTTATAGCTTTAGCTTTTACATTTATGTTTTTGACCCATTTTGAGATAATATTTTTATATAAGGTAAAGTAACAGGTGAAACTTCATTCTTTTCCATGTGCATATCCAGTTATCCCAGCAGCATTTTTTGATCAGACCGTTTTCCTACATTGAATAGCCTCAACACCATTGTTGAAAATCAAGTGACCATAGATAATGTGGGTTTATTTCTGAACTCAATTCTATCCCATTGAACTACGTGTTTATGTTTGTGGCACACCCTTAGAGGGCATAGAAGTTCTGCACAGAATACCGCCCCCCCCCCATAATTTTCCCTATGCATCTCTTTCATCTGGTTGTTTCTGAGTTATATCCTTTATAATAAAGTAGTAGATATAAGTAAAGTGTTTCCCCATCTGTGAGCCATTCTAATAAATTTTTGAACCTTAGGAGGGGGTTTTGGGAACCTGTGGTTTGATAGCCAGTTGGCTCTAAGTCCCAGTGGCTTCAGGATTTGCAACTGACATCTGATGTAGGATTAGCGTTGTGGGACTGAGCCTTTAACTTACAGGAACTGTGCTAACCCCAGGTAGTTAGTGTCAAATTGAATTGATATGTAGGTTACCCACCCAGTTGGTGTCCACAGGGAATCGGTCGTTGATACTGGAAAATATCTCAGAGTAATGTATATGAAACAAAACAAACAAAACTGGTTTTGGTTTATTGATTCTGCAATCTTGCTCAACTCCTTTTAGTTCTAATAGATCTTAGTGGATTCCTTTGCGTGGAGATTTTAGTAGATTCCTTAGCATGGAGATATATAAATGTGTATATATATATATGTGTGTGTATATATATATGTGTGTGTGTGTATATATATATATATAGTGTAGCATGTTATCTACAAATCAAGATAGTTTTACTTCTTCCTTTTCAATATGGATGTTTAGTATTTCATTTTCTTTCCTAATTGGTCTAGCTAGAACCTCCAGTACAATGTTGAATAGAAATGGTGAGAATGGACAATCTTCTCTTTTTTCTAAGCTTAGGGGTCATTTAGTCTTTCATCATTAATCATGTTAGTTGTGGGTTTTCAAAGATACCGTTTCTCAGGCTGAAGAAGTTTCCTTTGTTTCTCATTTGCTGAGTGTCTTTTTCATGGAAGGCTGTTGGATTTTGCCAAGTTCTTTTTCTGACTCTATGTAGATGATTACTGTCTCTATGTAGATGATTACTGTGTGTGTTTTATTCTGTTGATATGATCCATGGTATTAACTGATTTCTGAGTGTTAAATCAACCTAGCATTTCTGGGATAGATTGCACTTGAGCACAGTGTATAATACTTTTTATATGATGCTGATTTAGTTTGCTATAATTTCTGTGTCTATACCCTTAAGAGGTACTGGTCTGTAGTTTTCTTCTCTTGTGTCTTCCTCTGATACTGGCATCAGTGTAATAGTAATTTAAAAAAGAGTTAGGAATGTTCCCTCCTGTTCCATTTTTTTGGAAGAGTTTTTGAAGAGTTGGGATTAATTATTTAAAATTTTTTTTTTGTAGAATTCACCAGAGTAGATTTCTGGCTCTGGGCTTTTCTTTGTAGGTTTTTTTTTTTTTTTTTTTTTTGATTACCCATTCAATCTCTTTACTTTTCATAGGTCTATGCAGATATTCTATTTCTTTTTGAGGTAGTTTTGGCAGTTTGTGTCTTTCTAGGAGGTGAATCATTTCATCTAGGTTATCTAATTTGTTGGTGTACAATTATTTGTGTTATTCTTATAATACTTTTTATTTCTATAGGGTTGGTAGCAATGTCCCCTGTTTTATTTCTGATTTTAGTAGTTTGAATCTTTTCTGTCTCTCTGCGTCTCTCTCTTTCTCTCTCCCTCTCTCACCCTCTTTCTCACTTTGTCTCTCTATCTTTGGTCAGTCTCCTAAAGATTTGTCAATTTTGTTGATCTTTTCAGAGAATTCACCTTTGATTTTATTGATTTTGTCTACTGTTTTTTCCTATTGTCTATTTCATTTGTTTCCTTTCTTATCTTTATTGCTTTTTTTTTTCTTCTTCTTGCTTTGAGATTATTTTGCTCTTAGAATTGTAAGGTGGAAAGTTGGGTTATTCTTTCAAGAGCTTCCTTTTTTAATATGGTGGTTAACAACCATAATTGTTGCAATTTTTTCTTCTGAACACTACTGTTAGTGCATCCCATATGTTTTGGTATGTTGTGTTTTTGTTTCATTTGTCTCAAAGTATAGCCTAATTTTCATTGTGATTTATTCTTTTTTCCATTGGTTATTTAGGAGTGTGCTGTTTAATTTCCACATATTTGTGTTTCCAAATTTATGTTATTTCAGCTTGCAGAACTTCCTTTAGTATTTCTTGTAAGCCTGATTTACCAGGGATAAATTTTCTGTTTCTGTTTATCTGGGAATGTCTTTATTTTACTTTCATTTATGAAAGATACACTGCCAGTAAGTGTATGTTGCTGTGCATAACAGTGTCCTGCATTTCTCTGATGCTCTGTTTACTTTTTTCATTCCTTTTTCTCTCTGTTCTTCTGATTGTATAACCTCTATTGATCTATTATCAAGTTAACTAATTCTTTTTTCTGCCAAATCAAACATACTGTTGATCCGCTCTAGTGAGTTTTTCATTTCATTTATTGTGTTTTTAAACTCCAGAATGTCTAATTAAAAAAATTTTTTTCTACTCTTTATTGATGTACGCCATTTGATAAAACATTGTCATTGTATCTCCATTTAATTATTTAAGCATGGCTTCCATTCCATTAGTTCTTTGAACATATTTATAACGACTACTGTGAAGTGTTTGTCTGTTAAATCTTATGTCTACTCACTGTGCTTCTATTATCTGTTCTTTTTCCTGTTGTGCGGATCAGACTTTTGTGTTTCTTAACTTTTTGTTGGAAACTGGACATTTTAGATAATGCATTGTAGCAACTCTGGATTCTAGCTCCCCATTCCCTCTGGCACTTGTTATTGTTATTTATTTTTTACTTTTTAGTGACTGATTGGATTATTTTGCTGAAGTCTATTTCCCCTGCAGTGAGTTAAATTATAAATGTTGGTATATAATTTTGTCCAAGATAGATTTTTAGTGAGATTGTGAAAGTAGAGTGTACAGAGCATATTCCCAATTATGTAGGTGGAAACAAGTGGTCCGTCTATGCTTATATGTGCTTACCTGATTTCTAAAAAGAGACACAGAAACTGGTAAACAAGTTGCCTGTAGGAAGGAGGACTGAGAACTGACGAGCTGTTATGAAGATTAATTCACTTTTCCTTGCTTACTATTTTTACGTATATTTAGTTTTGCCATTTGTGTGCAATTCTTCCTAAATGTATAAGGGTATAACCACTGAGTTTCTTTTTATAAGAAAAAGACTCTTAGATATCTCCTTATACTAATTTCATGAATGCGTATTTTAAATGGGAATTAAATTACTTCATTTAGAAATTCTGTTCTAGTGGAGATTAATGTATTATATAATGCATTGTGTATGTAATTTATTATATATTATATAGTATATAATATGTTATATATGTAATACATGTAATGTGTATATATTATGTAATATTACATACATATTACATAATTATAAAATATGTTAACATGTATATAATGTGTAATATTACATAATATAGAATAAATTATATATAATATCAAAATGGATTATCCCAAATTTATTTTATATTTTTCAAAAACAAACCAATCTTAGACTAGTGTTTCATCTGGTAAAATCATTAATAAAATGTGAAGGTTTAACAAAAAAAAAATCTAACTTTTAGAATTGCAATGTTAATCTGCAGAAAATGCACGAATTTGTTCATTGTTTCCTTTCCTGCTTGGTTATTAGCCTCCAGGGATGGTTACCAGCACTGTCCCTTGTGTTCACTTCCACACCACTAGGGTCTCCCCTTACACAGCTGCTTCTTGCTTAATGAGTGTTCCAAGACCTTTCCCAGGGTGTATTTATTTCTCCACAGCTGCAGGCAACTCCTTCTCAAACTTCATTGTCTGAGTTCCTCTCCCCGAGAGGAGTTCATGCCTTCTCCCTTTAGAGTATGGCTCCTCTCTGATCAGGTTCACTGCAGCAAGATTAACCTGTCATTAAAAAGATATAATTGTACTTCAGTTTTCTCCTGTTTCTTAAATGGATGCCGAACTGAGCTCCAAAGCCCCTTGCCAGAAAGCGGCTAAAAAGCCCTTGGCAAAGGAAAGCTGATTATTTGCAAAACTGGGAGTCCTAATTGGAAAATGTGATGGAATAAAAATAGTGAGTCCCCAGTAATCTCCTTCTAAAATGATAATGTGTTCCACTTAATGAATATTAATGTGTCATATTCATGAGCCTGGAAAATTTGAACCTGTGAGATAAGAATTTGTTCTACCTCTGAACCAACATGCTCACTCATTCACACTTTCCCCATTGACAGAGACAAGCTGCCATTCTTGATGGGACACCTCTCACAGACAGCAATTACTATGTATGCAGACACCTAATTGGTTGTGAATTTTTCTTATTTTTTTCTGTTCCTAGGGATAATTATGCATGCTTTCATACTCTTTACTCTGTTCTGTTATAAATTCCTAACAGCAAATGGCCATGTATTTTACCTCTTTTTTAATTCCTTACTGCCCACCAGAAATGTACAACCTATGAGATTATTAAGAAACAAAATGGAAACTATACATCCAGATATGTGTTGGGTGTACAAGACTCATTTGAGGTTCTACTTATTCCAGTAACGTAGTTAGTACTTAACATATATTTGGAAATCTACTTTGGGACTCGGCCAATTTTCCCAGCAAAAAGTGAAGTGAAGATCTGTACTATGATTAGCTGGGTAGAGCCAAATGTGATTCATTACTTTTAAGACACAATTTCTGTATAATAATCAACGGTAGACCCAGTCAGGGGCCCAGCATTATTAGAGCCCATCCTTGAGATAATTATACTTTTCAGAACTTTGGACTTTTAGAAAAACAGCTTATTGAGATATAATTCGTATACCTGACAGTCACCCATTTAAAGTATACATTTTTTAGTACACTTTAATATACTAAAGTGTAAAGTTTTTAATATAGTCAAAAGTTGAACAACCACCACCACAGTCAATTGTAGAACATTTTTGTCACTCCAGAAAGAAATTCCATAACCATTAGCAGTCACTATACATCTTGCCTTCTCCCCAGTAGCCACTAATCTACTTTCTTACCTATTCTGGACATTACCTTTAAAAGGGATCATACAATCTGTGGTCCTTTGTGACTGGCATACTGTTTTCACTTAAGCATAATGTTTTCAAGGTTCATCCATGTTGTAGCATATATCAGTACTTCATTCCTTTTTTTCTTAAATTTTAAAACTTGGGACTTTTTAAGAGAAATACTAGTTACAGTGGAAGACCTGTACACACAGAATTCATTTTTCAATCAGTTGAACATATATAAATGAATACTTGTTAGATATAAAAATATGCGACAAGACCAAATACATTTTGTAGCAGGGAAAAATTAGATTTTGCCCTACCATTTTCTAGGGAGAATGGTGTGGGGAATCTTTTGTTTTATTTTGAGCTCAAAGCCAACCTGTGTGTGGTGGCTTTTTCTTAGAGCTGAAATGTTGGCTCTGTATAAGAAATAAGAAAACATGGTGGAGAGAAGAAGTTTCTGAAGGATGGGAGACGGTAGGGGCTGCCTGGTGGAAGGGGGTTCCCAGGCAGATGGGAGACCTAGGAACAGTAAGAGAGAAGAAACTGGGAAAGAAGAGACAAGTTTGAGGGGGGATTTATTGAAAAGTAAAATGCTGTGTCTTAGGTTACTATGGATTGAATTGTGTCTGTCCAAAATTTATATATTGAAGCTCTTACCTCTAAAGTGATGGGGTTTAGAGATGGGGCTTTGGGGACATAATTAGGTTTTGCTGAAGTCATAAATGTAGAGTCCCCATGATGGAATCAGTACCCTTATAGGAAGAGGAAGAGACACCAGAGCTTTCTGCAATTTGGCCATGTGAGGACAAAGCAAGAAGACAATCATCTGCAAGTCAGGAAGAGCATTCTCACCAGGAGCTGGATCAGCCAGCACCTTGATATTGGACTTCTCAGCCTCCAGAACAGTGAGAAATAAATGTCCATTGTTTAAGCCACCCAGGCTATGGTATTTTGTTATAGCAGCCTGAGCAGACTAATACATTTACCTTATAAAAAGTCTATACTGATAGAAAATCCTCAGTGAAAACTCAGTTTCATTTTGTGTAGATGGGGTTACATGCTCAAGGCTCTTCTGAGGGTTGTGTGTGAAGATCACAAGAGACTCCATCCCAACAGAGTTATGTTCTATTTCTGTGCAGGCCCATGGTAATATATGACCAGTTGGGGTCATGTGCTTCCTATGCTTCCTCCAACTCCCAGCATCTGCTCCTGGAGCCCCTCACAGCTTGTTGCCAGCCAAGCGGATCACTTCTTTCCCAATCAGTGCTGACATGTTAACTTTGGGGAAATCTCAGTGCAGCAATCCCTAGCCAAATCTTAAGAAACACCAAGATTGGGACTTCCCTGGTGGTGCAGTGGTTAAGAATCCGCCTGGCAATGCAGGGGACATGGGCTCAATCCCTGGTCTGGGAAGATCCCACATGCCGCAGAGCAACTAAGCCCGTGTGCCACAACTACTGAGCCTGTGCTCTAGAACCTGCGAGCCACAACTACTGAGCCCACGTGCCACAACTACTGAAGCCCGCGCGCCTAGAGCCCGTGCTCCACAACAAGAGAAGCCACCGCAATGAGAAGCCTGCACACCGCAAAGAAGAGTAGCCCCCGCTCACCGCAACTAGAGAAAGCCCGCGTGCAGCAATGAAGACCCAATGCAGTCAAACACAAATAAATAAATAAATTTATTATTAAAAGAAAAAAAAGAAACACCAAGGTTGGCAAAACTGCTGCTGATACAATCAGTTTCATAGCAAATATGGGATTGGGGGAAAACAATAAAAGTGGCATTGAATATATGTGTTACTGTAAAAAATAAATAAAATTATAGAGCATCCATTCCCCCAAACAAAGCAAATTTCTCATCATTCTGAATCTGAAACAATTACCTGCTTCATAGTCTTCAGATATTCAGGGAACATTGCTGCTGGACCTTGAGGAGCTGAGACAGACCACAACATTCCACACCAACCCTCACATGCCTGAAATTAAACATCTTTCAACTTGCATTCTATCTGGTTTCATTTTTTTCCTGGGATTGAGAAACAGTGTTGGGTGATGGATAAGTGCCCAGACACTGAAGTTTGGAGACTGAGTTTGAGATTTACATAACCTCTATGTGTCTCATTTGTAAACACAGATGAAAATCTTACTTACCTGAGAGAGTTATCATGAGGATTCCACGGCTTGATGTCAGTAAAAGGTTTGCATGGGTCCCTGCCACATAGGAAGCACATGGGTGCCTTTATTGTACTTATTTCATTTTTTAGAAGATAGATAGGATGTTGGTGCAATCACTAGCCTCTTTGCAAGTTAACCTCATTGGTTTACAGTTGTTTGGGGGTGACTGATGTCCTGTGTAACTGGCTAGAATGATGGAGTGTAAAGAGATTGCTCTTGGCGCTGTTCAAGGCCTAGCCCAGCGACTATTTCCATGGGAACATCCTCTCTATATAGACTGGGATCAGAGGAAGCCCAGCCCCTGAGACTAGGCTTGGCAAATTCTGAGCTGGGATTCTGATAGTTAAGTCTTTCATAATTACTCATCCACAGACAGCACCGTCTGGAAACTAAGCAGGACCTGAGGCATTACAGTAGGAGAGACTTCCAGCCTCCAGAGCGGTAATTAACAGCTCCAAGAGATGAACAATTTCCTAATGCCAATGGTGGTAATCTGTACATTTACAGGTAGTTTTTATTTTCTTCTACTTTCACTATAATAAATAACAATGTAGCTGGTAGAGAAGAAGGAAAAAGATACGCACAGTGCTGTTACTGGTTTTAACCTTTCTTGGAGGAGAAATCTAAGAGGAGAAATGAAACGAGGTAAAACAGAGACAACACAAATGATAGTGAAATTAATTTAGGGAAGCATGAATGATTTTCTTTTACATTTTAATACTTTCTTTAAGTGCCTTCTTTATACATATACTCACAGGCATCGAGTTTTACCAAAAACGCGAAAAATAAACTTAACATACAGATTATTTTTAGTGTAATCTTCTATTGTTTTTTTTTACTTATTCTCTTTCTACACCTCAGCCAATAAAATCCTCTTAATCCCATTGTCTCTTTTAGCCAATTCCGTATTGATTTGATTACAGTATTTTTATTTTTTTTAATTGGAGTATAGTTGCTTTACAATGTTGTGTTAGTTTCTGCTGTACAGCGAAGTGAATCAGCTATATGTATACTTACATGCCTTCTTTTTCGGATTTCCTTCCCATTTAGGTCACCACAGAGCATTGAGTAGAGCTCCCTGTGCTATACAGCAGGTTCTCATTAGTTATCCATTTTATACATATTAGTGTATATGTGTAAATCCCAATCTCCCAATTCATCGCACCCCCCCTTTTCCCCCCTTGGCATCCATCCATTTGTTCTCTACATCTGTGTTTCTATTTCTGCCTTTCAAACAGGTTCATCTTTTTAGAATAGTCTGCATCCTGGCATGGCCAGTACCTCCTTCTCCATTCTTCCTTCCCATTAAAAAAAAATTAGCTAATACCTGAAAGTTATTTTTCCATGTAAACTTCAAGAGCATTTTATATAATCATCAAAAGGATTCTCTTGGGCGCTAATGGAAATGTTATTATATTTATTAATTTAGAAAGATTTTGTATTTTATGACCTTAAGTCTTCTATCCAAAGGGATGGCAGATCTTTCCATTTGTTTAGATATTGTTCTACACCTTCCAAGAGATTATATAGCTTTATCAACTATGTCTAATGTCATTTCTGTTACATTTATTTCTAAGTCTTTTATAATTTGTTTTTGCTTTTATGATTGGAAATTTTTTTTTGCCACTTCTGTGTGTAGTTGCCTATTGCTAACTTATAAATCCTGTTATAAATTCTGTGTTTTTTCAGTCTTTTGGAATTTTTGAGCAAGAAATGTGATCATTATAAAACAGTTTCAGTTCTTTTCCAATGTTTATGTGTATTTGAGTCAAATTAATGTTAAAATATAATGCTGATAGAAGGTGTCCCTCTCTGATTTCTTATTTTAATTTAAATATTAAATATCACTCATTTAAGGTAATACTTTCTGCTATCTTTGGTAGTCTGTATTTTATTTGTTTTCCTCCATTTTTTACTTAAAATTTTATTTAAATTTTACTAAGCATCACTTCAGCATTGATTTATTTGCACGTGTTTTGATCTTTATTTTCTTAACATAATGTATTACGCAGATAGATTTCTTGATATCAACCATCCTGGTTTCCTGGAATAAACCTTCCTTAGTCATAATGTAGTATTCTTCTAATAATTTTGCAGGGTCAGTTTTCTAATATTCTATTTAAATTGAGATTATACAGTATTTTTGTCTTCTGCAGAATCTTTATTATGTTTTGGTATTAAAGTTAAACTGTACACATAAATGAATTGGATAAATATCTATCTTTTTATCTATGGCTGGTTTACATAACATTGGAATTATCTCTTACTTAAGGATTAGATAAACTCACCTGGAAATTCGCCTAGTCCTGGTGCCTTTTGTTAGACCTTCTATAGTAATTAGCCTACTCAAATTTTCCACTTCTTAATCGGTCAGTTTTGGTAATTGATATGTTTCTAGGAAATCATCTATTTCATTCAGGTTTTCGAATTTATTACCAGAGAGTTGCATGCTTGACAAAATGTTAATGGAAAATGTAGACAAATACAATGTTCATAATGTTACTTAATGTAAATAGGTAAAGGATATGTACATGGTCATGTATTGGATGATATAAAATGAAAAAATTGATTGGATTTGGGGTTAGGTTGTTGGGGAATTATTTTTCCCATGGGTTTCTGATATTTTAATAAGATATCAGCAATATTATTAAGAAGATGAAGCATTGTACCATAGTGGTGAAGAATGTATGTACTGAATTTGGATAGACATGGACTCAAATCCTGGGCCTGCCAGCTGATCCCTGTATGAGGTGGGCCAGTTACTAGGAGTCTCCTGACCTCTGTTTCCTCATTTGTAAAATGGGGACAGTAACAGTGCCCCTTTCCTAGGGTTGATGTGAGGACCAAATGTTGTGATGCAAAAGAGCTAGCACAGTGTCTGACATATTATTAAGCCCTAACTTATTATTAGCTATAGTCATCAAAAAAGCAAACTATCAAAGAGCCTGATGGCTGCAGTTTGACTCTCATCACAATTGATAACACTTATGATTTTGTTTAGCCTTCCCAGCCTTAAGGGATGAGATGGCCAAAATGAATAGTCTTGAGGTACAGCTGCTTTGTTACTAATAAACTTACAGACCCTGTTGAGTCAAGAGTTTAGTGGAATTCAAGTTGATATGCAATGCAGATGGCAGGAAGAGCTCCAGGCAGGGGTATCAGAGTGACAGAGCACAATGAAAGAGAATAAATAGGCCAAATGAGGAAAAGCTGGAGGAATTTAGAAAGAGGCAGCAGAGTGCTATTGACAAGGATGCAAAGAGTTTCAGGCTGTCAGGGTTTAAATCTTGTTTCCACTACACAGACACCATCTGTGTCTTTGAGACTTAATGTTTTCACCTTTAAAAGGGGACTAATAATAGCACTTGCCTCATAAGGTTATTTTGAGAATGAAACTAGATGATGCATGAAAAGTGCCTGACACATAGTAGGCACTCAATAAATGTTTCATATTAAGAGGTGGTCAAAACAATGCAAATAGATGAAGACTCTCTAATAAAATATGGAGTGGAGTAATGTAAATTCTCATGAACTACACCTGCAGTCAGCAGAAAAGATGATGGAACAGGAATTTCTAAGGAACCTGATTCCTAAATGAGAAAGATAATGGGGGAAAAACAGTATACCATCATTTTTTCTACCCCTTTCTTAAACTTGTAACTGAATTTGGAAGAAGTCCATGTTGGTCAGGGACATGGTATTCAGAATCCAATTGAATTCTCTGGATGTTAATAGTTACGGCAATATAAGTAATGAGAAGTGGCAATAAGTGTGCAGATGTGCATTTAGAAATGACCCTTTGGCGGAAAGTAGAGGATCTTTTCTGTGGGGGGATGGTAATGTTGTGGAGGAAAGCAGAATCGACAAGAACAGATATTGGCAGAATTGATAAGAACCGATGTTGGGGAAAGGCTAGGTTGGGGGAGAAAACGTGATAAGATGATTGACATACATGACGGAAACTTTAGAATTTGAGAGATTCAATGCATTTTTTAAAATATTATTTATTCTCAAAGTTTTTGTTGTTTTGTCATTTTCTTTTAAGCAGGTTATATTCAAGGGAGCTGATTTTCTTTTAAGCAGGTTATATTCAAGGGAGCTGATCCTTATGGGAAGAGAAAGGGGTTTACTTCAGGGAGAGACTAAGGGAAACATCTAGAGTGGCTATAGGATAGGGTTCCTTCTCTTGGATGCAAGGAGAACAATTCTGATTGAAAACAGAAGGACATATTTTGTCCAGTTAGAAGAGAACATGCTTCCCTAAAGACACAGAGTACATAGAAAAAGAGGTCTTAAAGAACATATAGAAAAAGAGGACTAGTCAGATAGGCACACAAAAAAGTGGACGGGGAAGGAGAAATCAATGTGGCCATAAATGCTGAAATTCTCTTGTCTATTTGTAATTTCCAAATTTACTTGAAGTTTGTATCCTGATGTTCTGTTGCAATAGTAAAATAGCCTGAGCACTCTAAAGGGATGGCCGAGCTTGCCGTGCTGGAATAGATCAGGTAGACAAGGAAAGAAAATCATAAGTGTGAGACAAGGAAAGAGCCCCTAGGTGTATTGTCCTTGGATCAGAACCCCTGCTTTCTGGAATGGATGGCAGAAAGATATTAAAAGAACAGCAAAAGCCAACTGGTACATCATCAGGGCTGTGTTTTTAACATAGATGATGTCTCTGAATTCCTAGTCAAAGAGAGGATTATGCCAAGGGGATTGAGAAGGAAATGGGGAAAATATTCAGAAGAATGAGAGAGGAATGCCAGTTAAAACAAAGAGATATCATGTATGATCTACCAAATTGGCAAAGACTTAAAACAAATTATAATACCTAGTGTTACCTAGGATAATGGAGACCGGTACTCTACTCTACACATTACTGGTGGGAATATTCATCAGCACAACCTTTCTTCTCTCAGATTTGGTAATGTGTACAGAGAGCCTTAAAAATGTGCAAACTTTCAAAGCCATTGTTTTAGTTAGGATTAGTTCAGCTGTATATGAAAGAAAACCAACTTCTAAAGTGACTCAAGCAAGATAAAAGTGTATTTCTCTTTCTTTCTGGAGGTAGGCAATCCAGGGCGAGTACGGTACTCCATAGACAGTGCCATGGACCCAGAAGAAACCTATCTTACTGCTTGACCAGCCTCAGCAAAGGTTTCTTCTCATGTCCTTGGAGCTCCTTCAGCTCCAGCCATCCCATCAGCACTCTGCCAGAAGGAAAACAAAAAGAAGACTTTACCTTTAGACAGCACTTTGCAGAAGCCACACGCTACACTTCCACTTAGATCCTAATGCCTAGAGCTTCTGGCTGAAAAGATGTCTGAAAAATGTAGCTTTTATTGTAAACATCTGCGTGTGCACCAAAAATTCAAGGTTCAAATAGTAAAAGAAAAGCAGGGAACAACTACTGGGGATAGCTTAGCAACCGTCTTTGACCCATTTCATTTTTATGAATTTATCTTAGGAAGTAATCAGAAAAAATAATCATATATACATGTATAGATATTTATTGCAGCACTACCATAATATGGGAAAATTAGAAATCATCTAAGACTTCCAATAGGGGACTTATTTAATAAATGCAATACACATGTACATCAGATACTCTGCAGTCATTAACATGGTACATAAAACAAACATGGAAAAATAATTGTGAGGCTTTACTGATTGAGAAAAGCAGTGCATAAAGCGGTATGGTCGGTATCATCCTAATTTGTAAGAAAAAGTATAAGAAATAAAAGAATGGATATACACAAAATGTTAGTCTTTATGGTTGGTTGGTGGAATTATTGGCTATTTTAATTTGTACTTTGTATTTTCTAAGTTTCTTTCCAGTGAGTATAAATGCATAAATTAAAAATGAAATCTCCAACCAGGATTCCATACCTCGTTTGCACTATCACAGAAATCTTTGAAATCTTACTATTTCTCAAACCATCATAGTGATCTGCTGACTCTCCCACTTTTGACTTTTTCTATACCAATCCTTCATAAATAAAACTAGCACATTAGTTTCCCTAGAAGAAGAACTCTTACCGTATTATTTTTCTGTTACTCTTGAATACTCCGCAATTGCTTCTTGAGTTATAATAAATAAAAAATGCTTTTCTTGAACTTCAAAGTTCTCTGCTAGATGTTCCAAACCTACTTTGTTCACCTTGTCATGCCAAAGACATCTGTCCTGCCAAATGTGCTATTTGCTGGTCCCAAACATCCAGCCATTTTCTGCTTCTATGCCTATACTCAAGCTGGTAACGATTTCAGAAATGCCCAGCTTTCTTTATCTTTGGCTGTTGAAATCCATCTTCCATGATCTTTAATGTTCTTCTCAGATGCTATCTCCTCCCTGAAGCAATTCCAGTAATTGTGCTCTCCACTAACTTTTTTAATAGCAATGGTTATCTTCTGTCTTATACAATAGCTATTTTGGGGCTTGTCTTCTCCCTTTTCTTAGAATCTTGCAAATTCCCTTAAGCCCAGTCCTCTATGCTATTCATCTTTGTGCCATCCCCTTCACCCACCCTCTCCCTGCCATTATACATATCACAGAACTTAAGTATAACGGGAGCTCAGCCAATATTCATTAAACTAAATTTAATTGAATATAATTTACATGCTGTCATAAGAAGATCACCACTGCCCACAGGGAAAAGGGAGAGGAGGAAAAGAAATGGTAAAGTGATGTTGAGAAGGTGATTCACAACTGTGAAAGAAAACAGTCATAGTGAGAAGAAGTTTCCAAAGAATGAGAAGAGTTTCCAAAGAATAAAATGTCACCGAAATTTAATCTAATAAAAAACATAAGATTTAGGGAAATAAAAAAAAGCAATAATCAAAGTCGTTTGTCATTACGCATGGGTTTCTCCATAAAATTGACACTTGGTCTTATGTTGAACATCTCTTGTGACAAGGAACTTATTACTTTGCACAGTAGCTTATTTCTTTAGGGGACAATTCTAAGTGATGAAAGTTTCTCTTCTTTTTTGTATTGAGACATAATAAGTCTTTATCTTTGTTTCATGTGTCCTATTTCACCTCAAATCTTCCTTCTCTTTGAGAGCCCTTCATATGTTTGATCAAAGCCATCATGTCCTCTCTAAGTGTTTCCTCTCTTAAGCTAAGCTTCTTGGTTTTATTCCTCATCCCTCATTCCAGGGCACTCCCAAAGGAGCCTATCTTTCCAACAGGTTAATATTCTATCACTGGTATTATCAGATCTGATGCACATATTGCCCTTCTTCAACATACAGTGTAGGAGATATGCTCCTATCACCACTTGTCCCACTTTCCCATAAATCTCTCAGCAGGTTTTAAACTTTATGAAACCTGAAATAAAGCAGCTTTAACAAATAGCTATTCGTATTGACATTTTATCTGATTCTCAGCACAAATGCCTAACTCTTCCGTTCCAACAAGTTTGCCATTTCCAGATTATTTTCCTTAGAAATTATGGAAGCACTACTGCATATGTGTAAGAAAGAGAAGGTCCAGAACAGGTGGGTACTGCCTCAGAGGCACAGATATTTGCAGTCAACGATGGGCACAAAAGACAGTGTTACTGAATCGGGTCCAGCTGCTCGCCCCTCCAAAGTCAATACTTAAGAGAGAAAAATGTTGGTAGAAAGGAAAGTTGCTTTTCATCAGAATGCCGGCAATCTGGGTAGATGGTGGACTCAGTGTCCCCCCAAAACCACCTCTGAAGATTCTGCTTGACCATGAAAGTTTTCAAAGGAAAAGGGGAAGTAATCTCAGTTAGTCACTGAGATAGGGCGTCAGAGTCATCACCATCCCCCACTGAGTGTAGGCTGGTTGACTTCTTGTGGTCTTCCTCTAGATGTTATCTCGTTCACACTGCTTTGTTCACACAGTTTGTTCACAAGATTACTGAAGGGGAAGCTAGGGAAGAGATCTGGTCATCTTTTAATTACTAATTCTTCATTTCTACTTCTTTGATCTATAGAAAGAACCAACCATGTAGGCAAGGTATTGCATGATCAAAAGACTTGAAAGGTGTGCTTGGGCTGGAGATGAGTTGAGCACGGGGGTGCCTAGTTTTAAAAGTGAGTTACAATACAGCTTTGCTAAAGTGAGAAGAAAAGGGGCTTCATGCTGAGGGCAGTTTTCCTGCAAAGAGCTGCTTACAACAGTGCTCGCAAAATGAGTCAATGTTTAGATGGGCAATTTCAAATATTGCCTTATTATTTTTTTTCTGTTAATCTCATCTCAACCAGGAAGCTATATTACTAGAAGTTTGGACATTAGAAATGGGACATGGTTTATTTCACAACTCTCTAGAGGAAAAGGATATCTTGGATTTTGTAATTTACTTTCAGGCCACAGATAAATGCTAAGCTCTTGTCTATATCTGTCTCTGAAATACAGTGTCAGACATACAGGAAACAGGAAGTGAATGAATGAATGAATGAATTGTATACAGTACACAGCTTATGAGACCACGTGAAGAATCCCTTTAGGGACAAGAAATTATCTTTGTCATGGAAGAATGGTGGGCATCACCTAGAGAGAAAAACACCAGAGAAAGTTGCTGCAAAGAGCAGAAACTTAATAAATGCTATTTCCTTCTCCATGAGTTGAATACAATTTTTGCCAAATAAACATACTTAGAACCAAAAGGACATCAAGTACATCTTTATATGGATAAGGGAAAAACCTGGAAGTCAAGTATCTTGTACAAGGTCACGTCCCTAGTTAGCTGAACAATTAGGGTACAAACCCAGTTGTCCTGACTTCCAATTCAGCATTCTTTCTGTCATAAAAAGTAAGGGATTTTTTCTTTCTTGCTTTTTTTTTTTCTTTTTCTGGCTTACACAAGCAAAATATAGTTACTAGGATACACCCCGAAGAGGCAGAAGTGGGGAACCAGGGAAAAGCAACATTATACCACTGCTGTACAGGAGGCAAGAGACCAAGGCAAGAAAGATGACTCAGATATCTAAGCCACCAGTATGCCTGCGGGATGGGGACACCAACAACTTCAGCAAATAGAATGAGACAAAAAACAAATTAGATTTTTTTTTTAAAGATCAAATTTATAGAGAGAATGTTTTGCTTATCTCTTTTAAATTTTATTTATTTATTTATTTATGGCTGTGTTGGGTCTTCGTTTCTGTGCGAGGGCTTTCTCCAGTTGTGGCAAGTGGGGACCACTCTTCATCGCAGTGCACGGGCCTCTCACTATCGCGGCCTCTCTTGTTGCGGAGCACAGGCTCCAGACGCGCAGGCTCAGTAATTGTGGCTCACGGGCCCAGCTGCTCCGCGGCATGTGGGATCTTCCGGGACCAGGGCTCGAACCCGTGTCCCCTGCATTGGCAGGCGGATTCTTAACCACTGCGCCACCAGAGAAGCCCCACAAATTAGATTTTTAATAAAACCCTTATTAGATAGATGTAGGAGATGGAAGAGTTACAAATATATGATTTTTATCTCAATAGTATCTCCCTAACTTGAATGGTGTTAATTTCATTGATTGATTTAACACTGATTGAGTGATTAAGGGAAATGAAGGGATAATCCCGAATCCTCAAAGGAGACAGAGCAGCTGCTCCTGACAGTGTCAAGCCGGCCTCATTAATTGCTGTCTGCAACCCTTGAAAAAGGCCCCACTGGACCAAACTCTGTGGATTAGTTGTGTTAAATAACAAAAATTCAACTGAGTAAATTCAACAATCAAATTGGCTTTATCAAACAATTCATGAATAAAGCAGCATCCCAACTAGCAAGTAGAGCTTTGCCAAGCTACAGAATAGGAAAGGTTTTTAAAGGTAGAAAGTAGGCAAAAAAGGAAATTATTAGTGAAGAACGTGTTGTTTCAGGGAAGGTTGCACACCTTAGGGGAATAGGAGGGTTCTATAGGGTGGATTACCCCAATAATTCTGACCAGGTAATTCCAGATTGGCTGGTTAAAGGTTATATTCTTGAGAGAAGCTAAAATTGCAATTAGGTTTGGTATTATGTCTCAATTTGGTGATAAAGTCTTAGCACGAGTGACTCCATTTTGGGCCTGCTGTCTCTGTTTTTAACAATTTCCCCCTTTTGATTAGACTCTTAGCTTAGCTGAGAGATGTGATAAAAATTTAAAGCATTAGGTAGCACTACTCTCAGTTACTGCTCTGTAGTTCTTGCACCTTTTGTTGATCCTTTGTGTGGCATTCACACATCATGACATTTTTTGCCTAATGTCTATAATATTCACGGGCCATAACTTCAGGTTCACAATTTTTAACTTGGCCATTCTCTTCATTTCTTTTCTAATATTCCAGTCTTAGGGAGATTATTTGTTTGGTGGTTAGCAGCTGTGAACACGTATTTAAAGCTTTTGATAGAATACAACACACCAGGGAGATTACTCTGATTATTATAAGCAGAATAATCCCCATTGCTTGGAGTGCACTTTATAGCCATGGTCCCCCAAACCCAAACCAGTCAAAATCAAATAAGTCAGAGAAAGACCCTGTGGAAGGAGTCACCTTTTTAAGCCAAGTGTCTTGCTCAGTGACCTTATGTAACTGAGTTTCAACCTTCCCAGAAGTGTTAATCCAGGTGCAGCAGGCTGTGTTGCCCACAGAAGAGACACCTCCCTGCTCAGCTAAAAGAGAATTAAGAGTGATCCTGTTACCAAGAACAAATTTACCAGAGAATCTAAGGATTTTTTTGTCAGCTAACGTCTTAGCAGTGGATTCTGCAATATTCTCAATAGTGAAGGAGAGATTTCTGATCATATTCTCTTCTACATTTACTCCTAACTAGGGAAGTATAGCCCTGCCAAAGGAAGCAGATCCTTAGTCAGGAATGCCTTCTGCTAATTCCTTTCTAATTAAACTATTTGAATTCAGGGGGGTTGACCAATGAGGTGCCTCAGTCTGACTGTGAACAGTTAGCACGGTTAGGTAACCTAATAACACTGCTGGGTTATGCACCAGGCATCCAGGCCAAGGAGAATGATAACCACCACAGACAACAATTAATCTTCTTGAGCACAAAACACTTCCGCTAAGATCACACTGCTAATAAATTCGTTTGCAGGAATTGTTGCACTTGCCCATTTAAGCCAGGTATCAGTTAGATTTTCTCCTAGCCTGAAATAAAGAAGTTGTTCTAAATTTCAGAGTTTACCAGCTTTACCAATGCCTTGGGGGATGTGAATGATGGTGTTATCTTTCCAGGCCAATGCCAGAGTAAAGGTAAAAAGGGAAGAAAAAAAGTATTTTATGTTAAAGTATAAAGTCTTATTCTGGCGTGTTGGGAGGAAGCAATCTACTGTGCCGTCAGCCACTTCTCTTCCTAGTCAATTTTAGCTGGAGGTCACCATCATTTGTACGGGACCAAATGTCAGGTGCAGCCCTCTTCAGCTGTGAGATGCATACCAAGGTTCAAGTCCCTGAAGTCTGGCTGTCATCTGGGTAGGGAGGAATATCTAGTTAGTCCCTTTTAAGGAAATATAAGGGTAATCTTTGCTCTTACTAATTCCAAATGAGAGGGTAGGAGAAAATTCTAAATATTAGTTTGGGAAGTTACAGTCAGACATTTGAAGAAACTGTAAGAATTCAGGATTCAGTCCAACTTACAGGTATATACCAAAACCTCAGAGATAATTAACAGGACTAGAATCTAATATAGACAAATGAGCAAACATAATTTTTCTTTCTACAGTTATTCCCATTTCTTTTTTCCAAGGATGACCACAGTAAGACTGATTTGTTTGCATTAAATGTGGCTTGAATATTTATATAAGTGCAGCAAGAATAGTGATTGACCATATGAACTCTTTCTAAGACTGCTTTGCTGGAGCTTTGCAAGCAAGGTACCAGGTTGATTTCTTCAAAGGGGTTTTATTGGCTCTGTAAAGTCAATTAATTCCTTAAAACTATGGTCATATCTGAGACTAGGAACAGCTCTCTTAAATACGACATTCAGGTCAAAGATTTGGTAATATAATCGATGTTTCCAGTTGTGTCCTGTTACAACGAGAACAGGTTCCTTTTTATTTTTTTTAGTTATTTATTTTTAAAATTTAATTACTCAAAAATTTAAATTGAAGTATAGTTGCTGTACAATATTATATAAGTTACAGGTGTACAATATAGTGATTCACAAGTTTTATTTATTTTTTTAAATTTTTATTTTTTGCCCTTTAAAATCTTAACATATTTTTATTTTTTTATTTTATTTTTTTAATTGAAGTATCGTTAATTTACCAATACAATGTTGTGCCAGTCTCTGAAATCCACAATTTTTAAGGGTTATACTCCATTTATAGATATTATAAAATATTGGCTATATTCCCTGTGTTGTACAGTATATCCTTGTAGCTTATTTTATACCTAATAGTTTGTACTTTTTACTCCCTGACCCCTATATTGCCCCTCCCCCCTTTCCTCTCCCCACTGGTAACCACTAGTTCGCCCTCTATATCTGTGAGTCTGCTTCTTTTTTGAAGGAGAACAGATTCTTACTGAACTTATCTAATTAAGTAACATTTTGCCATAAAAATAATACTCAAGAGTTTTCAAATTCTGGAGGGATCAGATAGAGAGAAAAAAATAATTGTTTCATCTTTCTTTGTTAAGGTATACTTTACCAAATTGTTGTATGTCATAGATAGTTTAAGATAAAAGGTTTCCGTATTAAGGAACCACCCATGTTTCAAACAAAAAGTCATTAAAATTATAATTATTCTACTGAGTTCATTCAGACCCATGTAATTCATACTTGTTCTGCTTGAATCCAGTTTTTTCATTAGTTCCAGAAATTCTTACCCAGTTCAGTTTTATGATCTTAAACTTATCAGGAATCTGTCCAAATTCTTTCCATGAATCTCCTTGAAGATAAGGCATTTTCGCAGAAACATTTTGGTAAAAGCATCAAAGTAAAACAATAACCATGAAAAGACTTAAAGATGCTTATTATTAAAGAGCTGATCAGAGTTATTATAATGGAATTGATGAGGAAATTTGGTTATTTCTGTAACATGCAACATTTTAAGATTATAACCAGAATTATGACTAATAACATATACAAGACATGGGATTTCCAGGAATTACACAGAATTTCTAGAACACTTATAACATATACCTATACAAATATAACATAAAGAATGCTTAATATTACTTCTTATTTGACAATGCTTTCCATGTAATTTAATATATCAAATAAGTCTAATTAGTTTAACATCTCTTTTTTTTAAGAGAGACGGAATAAATCTTCTGAGATGTTCTAGGAGCCCCCTAGAAAATCCTAAGGTTTACTTCTACGTCAAAAAGACTTCATCTAGAATTTTACTTTTGGGAAGTTTGTCAAAAGTATCCAAAGGTTTTAAAACACTTGGTCAAATAGGATCACGGGTCACTGTGCAACAATACTTAGTTATTCATTTAACCACACTGACAACTAAACACTTCACAGGCAAAACAGAAAGTTAAATAGTTGTAAAAAGCAAACGAAGAAACCAAAAACCTTAGCTCTTTTAATAGAGATTTAACTTTCTAAACTTTTATCATTTTAGCAGAGAGAAAAAACTAATTTTCATTTTGCACCAATGTACTTTCGATATTAAAACTTATTAAATAAATTTATTTCAGTCTTAGCCAGCTTGACTACACATAAAATTACTTTCCCAAGGTTTTTTTTTTTTTTTCACAAAGCTTCCACAACTTCCTTTTTTGCATTAAGATTTTGTCTTATGTTTTTCCTCTTTTATACTGAAATAACCAGTTTCACTTTAGGACAAAAATTACTTTCTTTTCCCTTAACAAAAATACATCTCCATACCTCATACCTTTTCTTAACCCAAAAGACATTCTACTTGCTTTGTGTAAACAGTTGTTTCTCCTATTATTTTTAATAACTTTAATCGCATATATTAATTAGAATTTTAACCCCTAGAAATGTTTATTTCTAGTGAAAAATAAGAATTAAGCAATTGTAATCTATCTGTTACAACAGTATTCTTTAGATTGACAAATTTATGAATACATTTCATGATCTCTAGAAGCATATGCTTTCTCATACTACAATCTTTTAATGTGGCACACAGCATGTTTACTAACGGGAACAAACATCTCTGGTTCCTTCGTAATAAGAAGACAAGAGTAGACAAATCTGTTTAGTAATTAATGTTTCATTATTTTATCATATTTGGAAATAATCTGGATGTTCAATGAATTTAACTTAACTCACCATTGAAGTTAACTTAGCAAAACTTAAGCTATCAGGTTACCAGAAATATTTGGGAAACTATATTAAAAGTTTACCTAAAATCTTTTTATCCTACTTACATTTATTTAATTTACTTGTTCTTAAGAATTACATTTATATTAGCCACAAAAACTTCATAAGACATTAGACAAAGTCTGCCATAATCACGAACTATTTTTCTTGCTGACAGATTTTGTAAGAGATAACATGAACTTACGTGACTGAGTAAGCCTAGGTAGAATAAAGGTATTTCATTTAATGTTGATAATTCTAAAGACATGCCTGTTTTAATTAAACCAAACGAACTTAAACTAGCTTTAGTACTGAATATTTTCCCAGATCACATGAACCTTGAAGGATCACATTAACCTTTGGGTTAATTTCTATTATATTTCTGAGATTTAGAAATAATTTATAAGCACTTATTTGTAAGCCAGTTAGAGATTTTGTTTTGTTTTGTTATTTTTTTACAAATTAATTTTGGCAATACCATCCAGATGTAGACATATACCATACATCTACAACATATATATATATATACATATATATATGCATATATATAAGCATATAGACAGATGCACACAGAGAACTTACAGCTTCTGTTTCTAAAATTACTGCACTGAATCAGGTACACAAAACTCACTAGTTGTAAAGGAATTTGTATCTCAGTGTTTTTTAAAATTTTCAAAAGACTTTTCCAATTTTGATTTGTTTTGATTTATTTTGTTTTTGATAAAAATTACCTCCCTGATGTTTGTACTTTCACTTTTACACCTCAGAGGCACAGGGAGAAAATGCAGTTATAAGCCATTTTAAGATAAATATGAGACATTTTGGGATTGATTTTAAAAAATAGCTGAACTTTGAATTGCCTCTAGAGCTGCATTTCTGGTTTTGTAGAGATTTGTAAGATAAGGACAGTTGCTCTCAATTCCCCAGAGGACTGGGTTGCAGCCTAAATGACATCATAGGGTGATCCACCCACCCAATGACATTACCCTTAATTTGCTTTTTTAATATGTATATGTTAGGGAGAAGATTTCTAACTAAGATGGAAATCAAAAGATTTCTGTGTTCTAGATTTAGAGCTGTTTGCCCTTGGAATGTTTTTTAGTAAATCCTTTCACAAAGGCTTCAGAAGGTTTTTCTTTCCCTCTGGGTACATCGTTTTATTTTTAGCTTAAGGGAGGAGACCTAAAAAACATTCCTATTGGGCTCTGAATATCAGCTTCCTATCTGGCCAATCTCTGATCACAGAGCTACTTAAAAATTCTTTTAGATATCTTGTCAGTTTTCAACAGAGACAAACAGTAACATTTCTGGCAGTATTAAATAACCCTTCCTTGAACGTAAGAGCAGTCCCCAAAGAGGGTGCAAAATATATATTCCTCTCTCTACTGGGTATTATAGACAGAGATCCAGGAGGGCTGATTCTGGTGAGCATTTTTACCCTTAGCCAGCTTCTGCCAGTTTTTCCAGGATCCCCTCTACAGGCTCCAAGGGGGTTTAAAGTAGAGGGTATACCTTTGGTATCCTAAATTTGGCATTCTTAAAAATAATTTTAATTTTCCTTAGGTGTTTAAGGGAATAATGTAGGAATTTACCAGAAAATCTCCCAAAGTCTCCTCAAATCTAGGAGGGACCCATTTGAGGGGTTAGATAGGAGGGCATTGGAGTTGATGTTAAAAATTTTGCATAGGCCCTTTGAGGTCCTATCTCTTTTCCAGTGTTCCAGCTGATTGCAACTGAGACATTGTTTCCTGGGCCAGCATTTTAATGATGAACCCTAGGAAAGTGCAATGTGAGGGGTCCAGGTGTTATTTTAGGTGCCTGAACTTGGAGCTCTTGCAGCTGTAAAGTTAATGGATTGGCAGACTGCTGTTTACAGTCTTGTGTCATTAAATTTTCACTATCCTTTTGCAACACATTTTTAAACGAAGCTGTTTTAGAATCTTGGAGCTTTTGGGAAGCATCTACATACCAATGAAAATAGGCATTGCATCCTGTCTATTTGATATGGGAACCCTTACTTTCAAGGGCACTTATTAAGCAAACAGTCTTGTCTAATTGGATCATTCCCCATAAGGGCCATTGTAATCCTAATTTGTCTTTAGTAAGATTTTGCTATTTGTGTAGATATTTACAGCTTCTGGGACCACAGTTCTCTGACATAAAATAAGCAGGTGTGTCAGAAGGTGGCATGTGAAACTCTTTGGGTTTTGAGGATCACATTTTATATATTTGTTTGTTTGTTGCTGAGCCCTTGGGTCTTTTAGAGCCAGACTAATACCTAAAGGGGATGTGATGTGGGGTTGGGAATTATGTGGTGTTTACATTACACAAATGTGTGCCTTTCTGCGTGGAAATTTTCTTGATGTTGCTGGGTGATCTGGTGTCAATCTATCCCATTCCATGACCAATTTATCCTAACACAGGAATCTTTGATTCAGGTGGCAAGAACTCTAACTCTTGAATGCCTGATCCATGCTCATCACTTTTTATGGCTTTTCTTTCTGCTTCTAAGATCTCCATTAGCAATAGCCTTTATCTACACAAAACATGACAAATGGACATGGGCAACTTAACACACCAGCAGTGACCAAGAGATATTACTTCAGACTGACCAAGGGAAGACCATGCACACCATCAGCAATTTCCAGCAGCAGCTGAACCAGCAAACTCCAGTAAATGGGAACTGTGGGCTGGAAATGAGGCAAGGGATTCCAAACAACTGGTGAATTGTAGAGGAAACCAAGGCCTATGGTCTTGGGTTCCAGATAGAACCGTCTGCCAACTCAAGCTGACTTGCTAAGCCCTTGACTGGAAAGCCAATTAGATTGAGAACTCGATGTAAAGAAAGTGGAGATCAGAACTGAGAGGATACTTACCCACGGCCCTCAGAAATAGAAAGGTAGTGAACTCAAGGGGTTTGTGGGATATCATACCTGTGTTTCTCATTGTCCCTGAAGCCCTTGAATGTTCTCCTTCATTCCCACTGCTGCCACCAAATCTGTTAAATAACAAAAATGAAAATACAAATGAGTAGATTTAAAGACTAAATTGGCTTTATTGAACAATTCATGAATCGGCAGCCTCCCATTTAGCAAATAGAAAGGAGCTCCTCCAAGCTACAGAAATGGAAAGATTTTTAAAGGTAGAAAAAGGGCAGAAAAAGGAAATTATTAGCAATAAAATTAGACCTTTCAGGAAAGGTCATTCTCCTAAGGGGAACAATAGTGAATTACCCCACTAGGGCTGACCAGGTAATTCTAGATTGGCTGGTTAAAGCGTACTTTCCCGGAAGAAGCTGATCCTGCAATTAATTTAGGTATTGTCTTGGTTTGGTGATCTGGGCTTAGCACAGATGACTCCATTTTGGGCCTGTTGTCTTTTTTAACAGTTAATATTTTTCTGTTTTCTTTAAAGTATTAATTTTTTTAAAAGCTGGCAATATACAGCCAAAGACAAAAGTCTCTTACTTCCTTTCAAGTTGTTTGATTTTTTTAGATCACAACCTTGTTCGGGATTGTTTTAGATCACAATCCTGGAGTTTCCTCTTTCCTCAACTCACTGCACACTTCTGCAGAGCCATTGCCAGGGCCAAGGTCGGGGTTTGCAAAGGGGGAGATGTTGTTAACCTCTGTTGATAGCAATGATCTATACTGATGTTTTGTATTCGTTTTCATTCTCTTTGGGACTTGGTTATGCTAATTAAAAAAAAAAAAGAATCTTCTTTCTCTGTAACATTGTTTGAAAGTGGAAATAATTAGACCATTTGGGAAAGTGGCATGTAGTTCAGGGAAACACACATGCTGGATTTTCTAGGACAGTGCCACTTTCAAATATACATTCTTAATATTTCTGTAAATTTATGACATATGCTGAAAATTTAATGTTCAGTGGTGCATCCTATATCTTCCATGTTTCTTTTTGTACAAAATCTGTTTTTCATGCTTTTTGCTTTGAGGATTATGAGTGTCCTACACACAGGTCTGTAAGACAGTGCTACTCAAAGTGGGGCCCCCAGACCAGGAGCAGCATCACCAGGGAGCTTGTTAGAGATGCCAGTTCTTCAGCCCCACTCCTAGAACTGGTGTTTTAACACGCTCTCAAGGTAATTCTTTTGCACGATACAGACTGAGAAGCACTACAGGGTATAGTTTCCGTAATTACTGATTTTTGATATAGGACACGTGCGAATGAAAACTTTGAGATAGCATGGGAATCCCAGGAGCCTATATGACTCTAAAAATGCAATTTAAAATTTATGAGGTCATCTGACATGGTAATTACACTTTCTCAACAGTCCTGCTTCTTCAGCAAAGAGGTATTTATGAAGTCCTGTGATGGCCTTTATGCCCCATAAACCACTGTAACTATACTGTCTTCTTCTGTGAAAGTCTGGACATTGGAAGGAGGTACCCACTTGGTAAAGATTAGTTCCCAGTCTTGCTGGAAGGGTTAATGACTCCTGCAGCTCTGACTACCTAAGAAATATGTCCAAGACAATACAGCGTGCTGGGAAGGATAAAGCCCTGGCCTGCCACCTTATTTATTTGTTTTCTTCCTTAAGGCAAAATTCTGCTCGGGTGCTCTGTCCATTGACCGTAGATGGTCATCTGTTTATTACAATTAATAAAAGGAATGCAAGATGGGACCTATGCTAAATAGTTTCTTCGGATTACGAAGGGTTTGTACCATATTACTGGAACATAGAAGGGATTACAATATATCAGATATGCCAAGTGGGATATGTCAAGACAAATAGAGTATAAATACTCTATTGTATGTCAAGTGGATTACTGATATAAATTTTTCCAATTCTTACAAGCCTTCCTTGGCCAGTCTCTCTAAAGTAAAAAACTCCTCATCTTTCACTATCATCTTACCCTCCCCTGTTTTTCATAGCTCTTATCACAACCTGACATACATTTTTTTTGTCTATTTTTCTCTATTTGTCTTTCCCACTGAAGCGTAAGCTCCAGGAGAGCAAAAACTTCGTCTGTTCTGGTTCCGTCTGTACAACCAGTGTCTAGAACAATATTTAGCTCATAGTAGGTACTTAGTGAGAGACTGAATATACAAATAGACAATGGCCATACCCTATGTAAAAACAGAACTTTGGCACACAACCTGGGGCAACCAACACCTTATATACAATAAATAACCCGGGAAACCAGCCTGCTATAAGTCAGAAAGATAGAATGCTATCTCTAGTAACAACCCAGGAAGCTAAACAATGACTTCTGTAGTGATCAGCCCCGAATTACCACGGATTCATTAAGAACTGAGAGCTTCCCTACTTTTTGTTCCCATTTCCAATTTAGGAACAACCAGAAAAAGTCAAATATGCACCCCTAACCAATCATATAGGATGTCCGGCTTCAAGTTAGCTTTCCTGAAACTTCCCCATGTCAACTCTTCCAATCAGGGCACATCTGAAGCCTTGCCTTCTCTTTTTCCACTATAAAGCTTTCCACTCCTCTGCCTGCATCTGAGTTTCTGCCAAAATATCAAGAGATGGGCAAGTGGTGGGGGCTGGCTCTCTTGCTACAGCAAGCTCAGAATAAATAGTGTTTGCTTTTCCCATTTGATTGGTCATCGTTTATTTCCACATCAGTAAAGGAACAAGAATAACATGGGTTGGGAAGACCACCCAGAGGAGCTTATGAAATCTAGTAAAAAGTGGACATTTTTATGAAATATACTGTCTGTATAATAAACAGTGTGTGTGTGTGTGTGCGTGTATAGAGAAAGCAAGAGGATAAAAGAAAGGCAAAAAGAAGGTGTTTGAGTGAGACTCACAAAATGACCCTGAAGGGCATTAAGAAACACTAACAGTCTTTATGGTTCTGTCAAAATCTTTATATTAGATCCTTGAAAAGAAGGTAATTACAAATTTTCCCAAGAGAAATTTCAACAGTGAGCCCAGGATGAGAATTTAAGAATCAGCAAATATAAGATAGTAAGATCTACCTTACCAAGTGTAGCATCAGGGGTCACAACCCCCAATGTTCCATTGGACAAAGATAAAGATCAATAAATCCTAAAGACAGCAGGACTCAAGAAGAATTAGACCCTGAATATTAACAACCCCCCTAAAGATGGAAGAAACATGTATAATTAGGTCAAAGTCCAGTGATCAGAGTGGTGAAAATGTACGCCCTCATCCAATAGGGCTGGCCGGAAATTGGTCCAAGTGTCCTGGGAGATTCCAGAGAGCATCTCTTTATGTGGATCTAGAGTTTAAGTTAACTGAAAGGGAGATTACCTAAAATGAGTGTATTGCTATTGATGCCTTTTATTTTATGGCTTGGACTGTAAATTTGCCTAGAGATTCATGTCCCATCCAGCTATATTTTTCTGGTTGGTCCATTTCACAGGAGCCTGTGAGTGGACAATCTTGTACGCATGTGTGTTGATGCTCAGGACACATCTCCATTTTGGGTCAGGCAGCACACAAGGGTATTCTTGACCTTTATTAAGCATAATATGTGTGCCTTGGTCTTGACAGAATGTGATTAAGATGGATAAATTAAAGGGCAAAAGTGAAATCCAGTTATTTTCAAAGCAACTGTAATAGAGCAGATCAATAACTTGCAACTTGTTTTTACACCAGTCTTTATTGTTTTTGACAGATCCCCCACTGCATTAAGTGCTGTCTATTTCAGTGTTATCTGGGCACCCTCCGACAGGTCAGCTGGTTTCACTGGGATTATTTCATCCTAGGTTGAAGTGTAATGGTTCATTCTGGGCATGCTGAAAGGCAGGATTTGTAGCAATGTGTGAGCCCTGTGATTCACTGGTGAGATTGTGATGATGAATTGCTTGCCAGAGGGGCGAACACAAAGTGCTATGAGATAAACCAAGGCCATTATTATCCAGGCATTCTTTGGTATGTCTGGTCGTTTTCAGCTGTGGATGCTGCTTTTTTGTAGAAGATGGGATGGAGACAAGTCTCTTGCTGGTAAAATGCTGAAGGGACAATGATGGAGCATGTTTTCATTCTAGAATGATGAGACAGAAACAAATCTCATGACATAATCTGGTCATTTTCAGGCCCCAGGAAGAACTTCATTTAAACATCAGAAGAAAATGCTTTGAACACATACAGTACAATATAGTGTGACATTATTATTGATAACAGATTCCTTGATCTTTTGCTAATTGTCCTTAAAAGGAGAACTCCAGAGTTGTCCATTGATTGATCATTTCCATGTCTCAGATGGATTAGAGTTAGTTTGTCTTTTCTAAAATCTTAATTATTCTGTGTTTTTTTTCTTGTTTTTCTTTAATGATAGCAGAGAAGCTGTACTGTTTATGCTAATTCCTACACTCTAACTTCAGAGTATCCAAAGGCTTGAGTAATTCTGTAATAACCAAGGTAAATGAATCCTCTTTGTTGCCACAGAGAAATTCCAAAATCTCAGTGGCTTAATACAGATAAAGTTAATTTCTTGCCACAAGCAAAGATTACTCTATCTCAGGTGACCCTTCCTCCATCTTGGAGTGATGCTGTTTTGAAACTGTGGTCTCCAAGATTATCATGGCAGCAAAGTAAGGCATGAGTTACAGACTCATTTGAGAGGTGCTTGGCATCAATTTCACTCATTCCATTAACCAGTCATATTGTCCCAATCAAAATGGAGAGTAACAGTTTGATGTTTGTTGGATATTTGATGAGCACTAAATTTCCACCACACCGGTTCCTTGCAACCTCTCTTTTCTAGGCAGATCCCCTGGGATTTGTTTGTTTGTTTGTTTTTAATTCTTTATTGCCTGAAATTTATTCCCCCAATCTCTAACTTTTATTCCTCTCAGTTTACTCAGTTGCCTAAAACAACAGGAAGATACACACTACTATATATAAAATAGATAACTAATAAGGACCTACTGTATAGCACAGGGAAATCTACTCAATACTCTATGATGGCCTATATGGGAAAATAATCTAGAAAAGAGTGGATATATGTATGTGTATAACTGAGTAACTTTGCTGTACACCTGAAACTAGCACAACATTGTAAATCAACTATACGCCAATAAAAATTTAAAAAATAAAAAAATAAAAATAAAAGACTGGTTTGTATTATCTGGGGCTCCTTGGGTCCATATCAAGACCCAAAGTAAATATTCAGTCTCAGTTATCTAAGCTAACTGCTGACATTGTTCACTTCAAAACTTAACTTCATTTGAAGTTGTATAGGCTTTTCCCAACTAGGAGTTTTATTTATGTATTTATTTTTAAGCTTGTGAAATCACCTGAAATACTTACATACGCAATCCACATTTTTGTTTCTCTCTCTCTCTTTTTAAAATTTAAAAAATTTTTTTGATTTTTGTTTGATGTAGATGCCCCACTAAGGCCTTAGGTACCGACATGCCTGGTGAAGAGGTTATTTCTTGGGGAGCAGTTATTACCAAATAGTCTAAAACAGGAACAGCATAACTTTTCCACTCAGTCATTTTATTTTATTATTTTTCCTTTTCAATAAAGTATGTGCCCTCTGGGATTAATTCACATTACGAGGCAGGAATCAAGTTAAACACGTCCATTAAAATGCATATGAAATGAAACAGCCGAAGATTAAAAGAGTCTGTATTTTAAAATACCAAATACATGGCCATTTTGCAAAGAGAAACAGTTAATAAAGCACGGCAGCTGTGCAGGTGCTAGGAGGTGGCCCTCCTCTGTCCCTCCATCATCTCCTGAGATACCCTCTGTATGAGCTCCCCCCATTCTTCTTCAACTCTTCACTTAGGAAACTGAAACCTATGTTCAAAATTATTCTAAAATTAGTTGCAGCTCTTGTGAATAGGCCATTATGTTCCCAGCTATCCATCTGAAAAGTGTATGAGACTGTTCACATTTCTCTCCATTCTGAAAAAAGCCCATCTTAACCAGCAGACTATCTCATTTGGGGTCTGACCCACCCAGGGCTCCCTTGAACCACAAACTTTGGCACTTTACTTAACCATTCAGTCTGTTGGCTAGAACATTGCTGTGTTTGAAGGGTGGAACTTCTTCAGGAATGATGCCTCATATAGCATGCAGTGCAGCAGAAAGCTGGACAAAGCATATTTTGAAGTTGCATAGATGAGGGCTAAGTCCGGACCCTGACATCTGACAACGGTGTCCCCCATAGGAGAGATGGCTACTTTCCTTATCAGAAAAATGGGCACTGATCAACATCAATTGTAGGCTATTTGTGGGTATTAACTAGAAATATATGGGTATTAGCCTGGTACACAGCAAGAGACAATAATAACTCTTATTCACTTTTATTTCAGATTCTTTCAGTGGATTACTAGTTTTGGGTTTTCTGGATCCAACTACCTCTCATCCGGCAATGCTTGGCACTATTTATTTTAGCTTTCACTTCAAAACACAAATAAGAAATAGAAACCCACTCTAGCTAAATGCCTTGCCTACGGGCATAAAGTTATTGAATCACCCAGAGCCAAGGCATTAATCTTGGTTTACTGAGAAGCATGCAAATCTGAAGGCATGTTTCTTTTACTTTTTCAGTTGGAAGGAGTCTTGGATGTCACCTAGTTCCCACAGGCAGCCTTACGGGCCTTTGTGGTAAGGATGGATATTTGGGAATATTATTCTTTTTGAGCTACCAGGGATTTTTGTCTGTTACCTCATTTCCTTACCACAAAAGTTGAAAATCAGTCTGCAGTAGCAGCTGGTAGAGTTTCTATTCTATATATCAGGAGGGGTCGCTTTTTCCTCATCTTAGGGATAACCTCTGAAGGAAAATATGATGAAACCAGGGAAATACTATGAGCTGAGTAAAAAAAAAGAGAGAGAGAGAGAGATTTAAGTGAGACATTTCTATTGCTATGATTTTATATTAGAAACTACAGTCCATGCATACTGGGAATAAGGATCAACTGTAAAATCTTGTCTTATCCAACTTTAATTCACAAAATGTATTGAATGCCTCCTCTGTACTCAGCATTGCTACTGTGACTAGGTGAATGGGAGCAGTGTGGGCTGGTATCCCTACCCTCACATTCCATAAAATGTTTCAGAGATAAAATTTACAAACATAAATTACTTATAGAACTGGCATCACAAAATTAATTAATTGCCATTATTTCTGTTCCAAGTAACAGGTGTTATAAAAGATAAAGCAGAAAGAGGTGCCAAACCCTCTCAAAACAGCTGGGAAGTTCGTTTTAGGGGAAAGGTAAAGAGCTTTTTTTTTTTTTTTTTTTTTATTGGAGTAAAATTGCTTTTCAATGTTGTGTTATTTTCTGCTGTACCATGAAGTGAATCAGCTATAATGTATACCTATATCCCCTCCCCCAAGTTGGACCTCCCTCCCACCCCCCCATCCCACCCATTTATCCATATCGTATGAGGTATTCACAGGATACGAGATGGAGAAGTTCAACAGGACGAAAGAACAGAAAATATCAGAAATAGACATGGAAATATGCTTGGCCCCCAAATGGAGGTGATGGGCATGAGAGAAATACATTTGCAGAGTGGCCATCAAACAACATGCAAACAGATACAGGAGTTCTACAAATACCTGTTATTATTATTTTTTTAATATATGGTTTCATATTTTATTAACTATTTAGGGAATATTAAAATCAAATAAAAAATTAAAAACAAACCATCAAATATGGTCTACAACAAATTTCAGCATACTGGAGCATGCTGATGCATTAAGTATGTTGCCAGTACAATTCATTTTGTGCAGACATTAGATTAAGCTTTTTTGGTTTCTGTGTATATACTTGATTCTTTTGTATAGGAGCCTTGGATTTATTTTTATTTTCCTTCTCAATGTAGGCAGTCGTGTGTCCAGTCATGGGAACTAGTACAAGCAAATTCAATCACACACCCCACAGTGCTAGTATTATGTTGTAAATAGTTCTAATGCTTCTTGGTAGCTTTGGGTGATATTATAAGGAATTCAACTGTAGAACAAAATATCCAAGTACACTTAATACCCAGAAAAAAAGCAGTTTAAAAATACAAAGCCTACAACTGTTACTGTTTGCAACAATTGATCTGTGAGAATCAGGATTATCTAGATATGGTGAATCTAACAAAACAGAGTGTAGAAATAAATTATGCTATATCTGATGTAATCATTCCTCCCCCAGTCTGGCCCCAAACCTCATCTGGTAAACACTTTAGTTTCTTGAAATGTATCTTATTGTTCCATTGGTTTATTTTTTAAGCAGTTATTGTTATAATGTGGAGTTTAAAATATGTCTATGCTGAACACATAAGCTTTTTCAAGTATATATTGAGAATCTGCATTAGATTTTTTTTTGGATAGAGGTTTATGGTTAAACAATATTTGAAAATTATTGATTTAGAGGCAGAAAATCTGAGGGCTTTGTTCTGAACCTTAGGATCTCCAGGTCTTGAAAACATGTAAGGAGAGGTAGAGGGGCAGAGAACACAAAGAACAGAATTAGCAAAGGACAGAATTTATTGGCCTTAAATTTCAGCAGCTTTGATTTTCCATGGTTATCCTTTTGATGAAGCATTAAGAGAGCTAGAGTATCCCCAAATTGGATAATTAATCCCTTTATAATTGCTAGATGACTCATGCTTTAGTGTAAAACAAAAGCCTTTCTCAAAATTAGCATGTGTGTCTGGGAGTAGCCCCAATCTGGCTGTGGTCAAAGGCACTGCATTACATCTAAATTCGAATGCTCTGGTTGGCAGCCACTGCTGTCTGAGAAGAGTCAGTGTCTCAGAGATGTGGAAGGACCTGAGCCATGAGCCCTTGGGAGAGGGGGTAGAGGTGACCCAGTAGAGGCTTCTGGGTGATCCTGAAGACTGAGGGATAAAGCACTTGGAGCTAGCTGCCATGGAACAAAGAATTCTAAGAAAACATTTTCTCATCTCCAGTTACTCAGAGGAGAGAAATCCACATGAAGGGTGAGGTCAAGCAGATACCGCTGAGCAGTGTGCTACGACGGACAGAATTCATTTCGACCTGCAATGGCTCATCCGTGACGAAGCAGATTTGCTGAAATAACTCTGTCTCGTGTAGAGGTAGAAGAAAGGGTTAGGAAGGAAAGAATCCCCACCCAGCCCACTGAGGATCAAAACTGAAGGGAGAGCCAGATAACTGGAGGCAATTGAAACTCCATGGACCACTTCTCTTGGTCTGCACTCACCAGGGCTTATTCTGTGCCAGCCTTGACAATAGTTTTTGTGGCTACAAAGATGAAGACACAGCCTTCATCCTCTAGGAGCTTGCAAACTGGAAGGAACAAGATCCATAAGTGATGGTAACACAGTGTGGTGGGAGCTCATCTGAAGTTTAATACACGGTGGGAGAAGAGCCCAAAGAACATCCATGGTAGGTTGGCCAGGCCTTAAAAGATTAGATACAAAGAGGGAAGGAATAGAAGGACAATTTTTGATATAAGGGACAATGCATGCAAAGGCAGGAGGTGAGGGAGGAAGATGTACATGAAGCACAGCAAAGAGGGAGCCTTGTTCTCTTGGTTGGAGAACAGGGGAGATGAAACTGGAAACACAGGACAGGCAATATCACAAATGAACAAAGGTCCTGGACCTCAAGCAGCATATATTCTACCAGTAAAACCAGAAAGACAAAAAATAATTTAATCTACACAATGCAACATAGAACTGTGGTTGACTTTTCTATTGCTGGAACCCATAATCAAATTTAGGAGGATAAGTGGAGAATAAGAGGTAATTTCATCTGTATGCCTGCCTGTAAGCAGATTTGAATAAACAACATCACAGAACTCTTTGATGAATCGCATACATTGGAAATAAGCAAGGCTGTCTTTGATCATGAGGGAAGAGGCAGTGCTGCAAGTACAGTAATAAATACAGAGAAACCAATGTGATAGCAGAAGAGAAAATAACTTCGGAAGAGGAAAACGATCTTCCCGGAGGAGGTGAGATCTAGTTGGGTCTTTAAGGATGAAGGGATGCTTATTAAGAAGTCAAGGAGGGTTAAGGCCATTCTAGCAACAGAGACCAGCCCGTGCATAATCATAGAAATGAGAAGCGGCAATGGAGAGCTGGAGGATGAAACGTAAGCTGGGAACCTTTGATTAGGAGGCTAGAAAATGTGTGTGATTGCAGAAAGGGTGAATGATAAAGAGGAGAGGTCTGATTTTGTCAGTGTTGGGGAGCCCCTGAAGGATCTTAAATGAGGAAAGGATAAAATACAGAGATTTTTCTAGAAGAGCTTACTCAGTTCTATAAGCTAAGAAAAGTTAATTAGGAAATGTGAGAAAATTGCCACTATAATTTCCTTAGCTTGTACGTAGTTGCTGTTTGAAATTTTGTTGAAATGAGTTTTATATATTCTCTCTCTTTGAAAAGATAAATGGCATTTTCAAAGCCCACTGCATCTAGTTGGGTGAGTTGCCTGATTAATTGCAGGAACTGTCCTAACCCAAGAAACTTGTCAGAGTGGTTGCCTCCAAGGAAGGGAAGTGAGCTTAGAGAAGACAGAGGTGAGAGGGAGACTTGATAAAGAGGTACCACTTTGCCCCTTTTTGATATCACAACATGCACTTTTGTATTATCTACCACCATGTTATTTACTTAATTACTTTTTTACCAAAAAGAAATGTCCATATGGCTCTCTTTATATAGTTTTGTGACACATAGATTTCATTTTCTGATAAGCACAGATTTTTAAAAAAACAAATTTTGGGGAGAAGGGCAATAACCAAGGAAGTGTGAAACATAGAATCCTAGTTCTTATGTCATTAAGATGAAAGTTGAGAAGGAACTGAAACATGCAAAGATGTTTCAATTGTTAAATCTCTGCACTTAACATGCAAAGATGTTAAATGTGAATGGATTAAATGCTCCAGCCAAAAGACACAGCCTCACTGAATGGATACAAAAACAAGATCCATATATATGCTGTCTACAAGAGACCCACTTCAGACATAGGGACACATACAGACTGAAAGTGAGGGGATGGAAAAAGATATTCCATGCAAATGGAAATCAAAAGAGAGCTGGAGTAGCAATACTCCTATCAAATAAAATAGACATTAAAATAAAGAATGTTACAAGAGACAAGGGAGGACACTACATAATGATCAAGAGATCAATCCAAGAGGAAGATATAACAATTATAAATATATATGCATCCAACATAGGAGCACCTCAATACATAAGGCAAATGTTAACAGTTATAAGAGAGGAAATTGACAGTAACACAATAATAGTAGGGGACTTTAATAACACTTCACTTACACCAATGGACAGATCATCCAGACAGAAAATTAATAAGGAAACACAAACCTTAAATGACACAATAGACCAGATAGATTTAATTGATATTTTTAGGACATTCCATCCGAAAACAGCAGATTACACTTTCTTCTCAAGTGTGCACGGAACATTCTCCAGGATAGATCACATCTTGGGTCACAAATCAAGCCTAGGTAAATTTAAGAAAACTAAAATCATATCCAGCATCTTTTCCGACCACAACACTATGAGATTAGAAATAAATTACAGGGGGAAAAAACACAAATGCATGGAGGCTAAACAATATGTTACTAAATAAACAAGAGATCACTGAAGAAATCAAAGAGGAAATCAAAAAATACCTAGAGACAAATGACAATGAAAACATGATGATCTAAAACCTATGTGATGCAGCAAAAGCAGTTCTAAGAGGGAATTTTATAGCAATACAATCCTACCTCAAGAAACATCTCAAATAAACAATCTAACCTTACACTTAAAGGAACTAGAGAAAGAAGAACAAACAAAACCCAAAGTTAGTAGAAGGAAAGAAATCATAAAGATCAGAGCAGAAATAAATGAAGTAGAAACAAAGAAAATAATAAAAAAGATCAATAAAACTAAAAGCTGGTTCTTTGAGAAGATAAGCAAAATTGATAAACCATTAGCTAGACTCATAAAGAAAAAGAGAGAAAGGACTCAATAAAATTAGAAATGAAAAAGGAGAAGTTACAATGGACACCGCAGAAATACAAAGCATCCTAAGAGACTACTACAAGCAACTCTATGTCAATAAAATGGACAACCTGGAAGAAATGGACAAATTCTTAGAAAGGTATAACCTTCCAAGACTGAACCAGGAAGAAATAGAAAATATGAACAGACCAATCACAAGTAATGCAATTGAAACTGTGATTAAAAATCTTCCAATAAACAAAAGTCCAGGACCAGATGGCTTCAGGTGAATTCTATCAAACATTTAGAGAAGAGCTAACACCCATCCCTCTCAAACTCTTCCAAAAAATTGCAGAGGAAGGAAAACTCCCAAATTCATTCTATGAGGCCACCATCACCCTGATACCAAAACCAGACAAAGATACTACAAAAAAAGAAAATTACAGACCAATATCACTGATGAATATAGATGCAAAAATCCCCAACAAAATACTATCAAACAGAATCCAACAACACATTAAAAGGATCATTCACCATGATCAAGTGGGATTTATCCCAGGCATGCAAGGATTCTTCAATATACACAAATCAATCAATGTGATACACCATATTAACAAATTGAAGAATAAAAACCATATGATCATCTCAATGGATGCAGAAAAATCTTTTGACAAAATTCAACACACATTTATGATAAAAACTCTCCAGAAAGTGGGCATAGAGGGAACCTACCTCAGCATAATAAAGGTCATACGTGACAAACCCACAGCAAACGTCATTCTCAATGGTGAAAACCTGAAAGCATTTCCTCTAAGATCAGGAACAAGACAAGGATGTTCACTCTCACCACTATTATTCAACATAGTTTTGGAAGTCCTAGCCATGGCAATCAGAGAAGAAAAAGAAATAAAAGGAATACAAATTGAAAAACAAGGAGTAAAACAGTCACTGTTTGCAGATGACATGATACTATACATAGGGAATCCTAAAGATGCCACCAGAAAACTACTAGAGCTAATCAATGAATTTGGTAAAGTTGCAAGATACAAAATTAATGCCCAGAAATCTCTTGCATTCCTATACACTAACAACAAAAGATCAGAAAGAGAAATTAAGGAAACAATCCCATTCACCATTGCAACCAAAAGAATAAAATACCTAGGAATAAACCTTCCTAAGGAGGTAAAAGAACTGTGCTCAGAAAACTAGAAGACACTGATGAAAGAAATCAAAGATGACACAAACAGAGGGAGAGATATACCATGTTCTTGGATTAGAAGAATCAATATTGTGAAAATGACTATACTACCCAAAGCAACCTACAGATTCAATGCCATCCCTATAAAATTTTTTTGTTCTAGTTCTGCATTTTTTACAGAACTAGAACAAAAAAATCTTAAAATTTGTATGGAGACATAAAAGACCCCAAATAGCCAAATCAATCTTGAGGGAAAAAACTGAAGCTGGAGGGATCAGACTCCTGACTTCAGACTATACTACAAAGCCAAAGTAATCAAGACAATAGGGTACTGACACAGAAACAGAAACATAGATCAATGGAACGGGACAGAAAGCCCAGAGGTAAACCCACGCACCTATGGTCAACTAATCTATGACAAAGGAGGCAAGGATACACAATGGAGAAAAGACAGTCTCTTCCATAAGTGGTGCTGGGAAAACTGGACAGCTACATGTAAAAGAATGAAATTAGAACACTCCCTAACACCATACACAAAAATAAACTCAAAATGGGTTAAAGACCTAAATGTAAGACCGGACACTATAAAACTCTTAGAGGAAAACATAGAGAACACTCTTTGACATAAATCACAGCAAGATCTTTTTTGACCCACCCCCTAGAGTAATGGAAATAAAAACAAAAATAAACAAATGGGACCTAATGAAATCTAATGAAATAAACATTTTATTTTCCAAATAAAATAAAATCAAATTCAAAAAGAAAAAAAGATGAAAGTTGAGAAGGAATTGAAACATGCGAAGGTACTAAATAGAACACAAAGGGCCTTTTAAGCTTTGGCAATAGCACAAGGCTTTAGGCCCATTCCAAGCAGGTGATGCCATTTAACAGGTGGTAGGGGGAAGAGAGAGTTATTCCCAACTTAGTTTGCTATGAGATTAGTAAGTGAACTAGGCTTTAAAATGGTAAGAGAGAAGATAACAATGTAAAAATGCAATGACTACTCAGGATAGATAAGGAGGAAACAAGTGCTTACCTGCTTAAAGAAGCTTAAATCCTCAGCCCAAATGACTTCCATCTCGGGGTGCAAAAGGAACTTGCAAATGTAATCTAGGCACCACTAACCATAATCTTTGAGGATTCTTGTCAATCAGAAGATTAATGATGGGTAAAAGGGGAAATCCTGAGTTTCAAAACTGGATAGGGAAGTTGAATCCTAGGCATTGTGGATATTGACATATGGATATTTCTCTTGGGTGAAAATTGACAGCAATAAGGCATCAGATAGCAATTCTCCCCAGAGGTTATATGGACCCTGAGTTATCTTAGGTTTACACAATCCTTGTAGACTCAAAATTTAAAATAAGTGTCTATTATTTGTAAGCACTACTTCTCTAGGAAGGGAGCAAGCAACTGCTGGGTAGCCCTGAGCTGGTGTGCCTCACCCCTCCTTTACACATCAGAATCACATGCTCTCCTTGCATTTAAAATAACTGAATGCCCCCTCCCAGAATTGCCCTGTCATCAGCAGGGGAGGAGAGTCCTCATAACGGAGGGAAGACAGTTATAAGGTTTGGCATGGAAAGGAAAGAAGGACCTTGGTGCCATAAGTCAGCAAACTTCAAAAAGGCTATTTGAAGGAATAGTGATTGAAAGGGTTGGGGATTTGTCATAGGATTTGTCCGATAAAACATTTAGATTTCTATCTAAAATGGTTATATGATTGTCTAAAAGAGTAGAACTTGAAGGGTCTCTTTCTTAAATGAAATTTCAACTTTTGGAAACAATTTGAAGTTCTATTGGTTCTGGAAGGCTGATCTAATTACTGCAACATACAGAGAGGGAGATATTGTGTTTCTTTATAGAAAGAAATGTCCTCTTTTCATCCTTTCCTCCTTCTCTCTCTCCCTCACTTCTTACCTTTAATACTTATATACTGTCTCCTCTGTGCTTAGGCACTGTGCTTGATGCAAACTAATGCTCTCAACTCCTGGCATTCACATCCTGGTGGGAGAATCTAAGAGGCAAACTAATGTCATCATACCGAGTCATAAGGGCTAGACAACAGACAGCTTGAAAGAAGTGTAGAGAGAGCAGGGAGGAGGTGCAGAGAAGACTCATTCACCTTGTGACATTTGTAAGTGTTTGCCAACTGAAGAAGGGAGGTGAGATGCTTCAAACATCAAGTACAGCATGTGCAAAGGCACCGTGTTGGAACAAGGGCAGGACATTCAAGTCTACAAAGTTAATGTCAGAGGAGGTCAGCCTAGAGACAGAAAAGTGCCTTGAATTACAGTAGAAGACATCTGTTAGAAGTGGTGCCCATCAGGAAGAATGAAGAAATGTCTTCTTTTGTATGGGGCACAGTTAGACTGGTCTGCTCTCTTTGGCCACTAAGATCTCAATTTGTTTTTCAATTCATTGATACTCAGTCCAAATAGTGATAATGATTATGCAACAATGCCTACAGTGTTTTTCTTCTCCTTCCCTCCTTCCTTCCTTCCTCCCTCCCTCCCTCCCTTCTTTCCTTCCTTCTTTCGTTCGTTCCTTCCTTCCTTCCTTCCTTCTCTTTCTCTTCTTCCTTCCTTCTTTCTATTAAGAATTTGTAAAGAAAATAATTGATGAACATAGCTAAACCAATATAGGAGAGTAAAACAATTTAATTGAGAGTTAACTTAATGAGTAGTCTGTTTATTTAATACACCATAAGTATTCATTATATTTTCCTTCATTCATTTATGGGGCAAGTACTTATTGAGCATCAGCTTACTCTGGGCCCTCTATGAGCCACTGAAAAAACAGGAGTGAACGAGATGATTAAAGTCTTTGATCTCATGCTCTTTTGCTCTATGGGAAGGAGGCAGGCAATAGAGAAGCCTATAACATCTGCCATTCCTTCTCCAGGCAATGACCTCTCTTGTCTTATACGGTTTTGTAATTGTTCCTGCTCTGTTTCCTTTTCCTTGTCTTTTTCCCCTCCCTCTGATCTCTTTTTCTTGCATCATCCCCCTTTGGAACTCAGCTGTACTGGGGAAGAATAGGGGTTTTTTTGCTTATCCCATCCTGGATTTTGGCAGGGAGAATGACTGCTGTATTGCATCAGAGATGAAAAGAGCGCTGGAAGGAGTCTTAGACCCAGTGACATTTCCTGATTGCTACTATTTCACGTCCTCTCTCATACAACCATTTGCTTTTTCACTGTAGAATTCATTCACTACCAATGTCATCAATGTGGTGACTAAAACCCCCTGTGAAACTTGGTGTCCTTTCTCACCAAGGTGGGCTGAGCTCTTTCAATTTGCTCTCATTTGGCTTTGGAAAGCATTATCCAAGTTCATTATCTAAGTTCTGAGCCCTTAAGGGTGAGTGCTAGCCTCAACCACTTTCCTAGGGGAAGCTGCTGCTTTAGGACCTGTGGATCACCTTTTATCAGAAGGTGGTCCCATGGGTGTCTATTTAAGGCTAGACAAACACCTATTGTTTGAGAACAGGCACCTCTAATCTAGAAAGCCTTTTCTATTTGATTTGGGGGAATTAAAGAAAAGATACCACAGATAAGCTATATCAGTTATATGTAGCTTAGCGATAGTGCAACCCAAAATATTTTTGTAAGAAAGAGATGCATGGTGAATATAACTTTGACCTTTGTCCAGCCTGGCTGATGGACCAAAAGTTGTTTTTTCAGGACAGGGTTTAGCAAAAAGTTGATCTTGGCACAGAATGGTATGGTCTGTTAACATAAGGCCAGTCATTCATTCTACATGTTCCTTGTGAACTTTTCAAATCAGAAGATCAAAGGCAGTGTCAAATTCTTACCTCTGGCCATAAAGCAGCTTCTAGGAGAGCAGAAAGCCTGGATGGAACCATAGTCATTTTTGTACTTTTAATGACAGAATCTGTGGCTGGAAAATTCTACAAAGCAGTTGTTTAGAGGCTCCTTACTGATTTCACCAGGTTTCTTTTGGTTAGTCTTAATTCCAGTTCTATTTCTCAAAGAAAATGATGTATTTTCCTCTTGAGACAAGAGGAAGAACTGCATTTTGTTGTTGATTATGTATGGAATGTTTTTTCTGTTATTTTGCTTTACAGTCAAATCCTCCTTCCACCAAAAGAACTGCCAGCACAATCCTAGCACATAGAGATCACCTGTCCTCTGAAGTAAGATCTAAGTCTGTCCCCAAATATGACAATTTGCACACATAGCCATAGGGCATTTTCAACAGCGTGCTAAATGTCTTATTTTTTATCAGTTTTACTTTTTTATTACTGTATCACTACTTATGAATTTCTAACGCATCCCCTCAATTAGGTCAAAAGCTACCATGAGGGTGCTACTTAAGCTTCCTTCTTTCTCCCTATTAGGAATTTGTAAAGAAAATAATTGGTTGGAATAGCTAAACCAATATGAGGGAATGAAACAGTTTAATGCAGAGTCAGTCTAAGGGGAAAGCAGTTAGTTTTCATTAGTAAGCATGATATTTGCTGTAAGTTTTTTTGTAGATGAGCTTTATCACCCTGAGGAAGTTCCCTTTCATTGTTAGTTTTGCTGAGAGTATTCATCATGAATGGATGTCAAATTTTGGTAAAGGCTTTTTCTGCATCTATTATACAATTGTATGAGTTTTCTTCTTCTGTCTACTAGTATGGTGAATTACACTAATTGATTTTCTAATGTTGAACCAAACTTGCATTCCTCCTTGGTCATGAGGTATTATCTTTTTAAAATCTTGCTGGACTCAGTTTTTGAATATTTTGTTGAGGATTTTTGTTCCTATGATCCTGAGGGATATTACTCTGCAGATTTCTGTTTGTGGATTGTTTTTGTTTTGATCTCAGCGTAATTCTGGCTTTATAACATGTGTTGGGAAATGTTTCTTCTGCTCTTGTTTTCTGGAAAAGCTTATGTAGAAATGATGTTATTTCTTTCTTAACTGTTCAGTAGAATTCCTCAGTGAAGACACTTGGGTCTGATGTTTTCTTTGTGGGAAGGATTTTAGCCACAATCTCAGTTTCTTTAATAGATATATAACTATTCATGTTATCCATTTCTTCATGAGAGAGCTTTGGTAGTTTGTGTCTTCCAAGAAATTTGTTCATTTCACCTAATTTATCCAATTTGTGAGATAAAGGTTTGTTTTTGTTTCTTTGTTTTTTGCTTTATATCTTTATTATCCTTTTAATATCTATGGGATCTGTAATAAAATCCCCTATTTCAAAATTTCGATTATTGAAAATGTATTTATTCTTTCTCTTTTACTTCCTCAATTGGGTGAGAGTGGGGTAGAACTTGGTAAACTTCTTGTATAATAGACTACATAGTAAATATTTTTGTATATGCAGGTCACTTGGTCTCTGTTTCAACTACTGAACCCTCTTGTAGTGGAAAGCAACCAGAGAAAATAACCAAGTGCGTTTACCTATGTTCCAATAAAACTTTATTTACCGAAACAGACAGTAGGCTGGATTTGCCCATGGGCTGTGGTTTGTAGATATTGGACTAAGAGATTATCAATTTTATTAATCTTTTAAAAACACTAGTTGTTGTTTTAATTGGTCTCTTTCCATTGTTTCTCTTTTTCAATTTTATTCATTTTTGCTTATTATTATTATGTCCTTCTTTCCTGCTTGCTATAAGTACAATTTGTTCTTCTTTTTCTAGTTTCATAAGGTAAAAGTTTAGATGATGGATTCAAGACATTACTTTTTTTCGAACAGAACATACCTTTAATTCTATGCATTTTTCTTTAATCACTGCTTTAGCTGCATCTCACATATCTGAATATGTTTTATTTTAATTTCCGTTGAGTTAAAATATTTTCTTGTATCTTTTGTAACCTCTTATTTGACTCATAGGTTATTTAGAAGTGTGTGTTTAATGTCTAAATTTGGGAGATAGTTCTAGATATTTTTTGTTATTGAAAAATTTATAATTAATTCTTCATAATCTGATAACATAGTTTATGTAATTTAAATTAACTTGAATATGTTGAGGCTTTTTTATGGCATAGAATATAATTCTTCTCTTTGATGATGTGTCTATAAGTGGCACCTGGTCTCATTGGGTAACACTCTCTTTCAGGTGTTCCATAGCTATATTAGTATATTTTTACTTGCCTTATGTATTCCTGAGAGGATTTCTGAAGTCACAAATTATTAGTTTTTGCTTCATATATATTGAAGCTTTTATGTCAGGTGCATGCATATTTAGGGTTTTTTTTTTTTACTTCTTTGTCCGTATATAATACTTTTTTTTAATCCTTGGTAATATTCCTTATTCTGATGTCTACTTTGCCTGATATTTATATAGCCACTCCAGCTTCCTTTTGCTTAGTGTTTTCATAGCATTTCTTTTTCTATCTTCTTACTTATAATTATATTTTATACTTAAATTTGGGCCTTGCTTTTTTTAGAGTCTGATATGACAATATCTGTCTTTTAACTGAGATGTTTAGAATACTTACATTTAATGAAATTATTGTTATGTTTTTTTAAAAAAATATCACCTGGCTATTTTTTTAAATTCATTCTGTTTCTTGACCTTTTCTCTATTTTTTGCTTGCTTTGGGATTGATTACAAGAAGCCTTTGCTTTACACAGTAGTGCGGGACTATAAAAATGACCATGCAAGCTGAAATCACACAAAGTGATAGTAAAAATCAATGGGATAGTCTATGATTGTTCTGTGGCCCTTATTTTTTTTTTTTCAAAACATTAAATACTCTCTTAATGTTATAAATGTATAGAAAATGATAAATAGAAAACTAAAATTTCCTTAGTACACTGTAATTTAAAACATTAGAAACATTAAGAATTACGGTTTTATTTCTTTGTAAAGTAGTTATCAGGAGTCGATTGAATAGTGCTTGCCTCCTCATAATAGAACATATCATATGGAGTAAGCATCTTGTCTATTTCTTGACAAATTGTCATACTCTTTTCTAAGTTTGTATCAGCTTTCAACATTTTGTCCTTTGTGCTTCCAGTGTTGTGAAATATCTTTGAGAGTTCCTTTAATGTATTTTTACCAGCATCACTTCTTCTGGGACACTTTAATTTTTTTCTTCACAACCAAATCCCTCTTTTGCATCAGTAAGTTTTTCCTAAGTTCTTCTGGCTGCATACCTACAGTCTGTTGGACAACAATGGTATCAATATACCTATGATCAGCTACTTCTTCCATAACTTTATTTATGTTCAATTTGAATATCACTTATAGCATCATCACTTTTTGTTTCTTTGCTGCATGTTCATTTTTCTTGGCCAATTCTCTCTTTAGATTATCCATTTTTATAAAATGTCATGTTGGCTTATCACTGGGTGACATGGAAGCAACAAAACTACATACTTTGCTGTTTGTGCAAGAGCTGAGTAATAGATGTGCAATGACTAATCCCTAACAGACTTTGAAGGAAGTGATTTGATTAGGTCACAGATCATGATGCACACCTGTTATTTACACAGTAATTTGTAAACAAAAAAGCTTTCACTGAGGGTTTTACTTTATACAATCATTTGCAGTTATTATGCAATGATAACTGCAATTTGACTTGTTCTGGGGGAGTCCACTAGACGATAATAACTAAAATATGTCCATATCAGAAATATTCAAATTAAGGACAAACATAATGATTTTAATGATTCTATTTTATCTCTATTATTGGTTTATTATCACTGCTTGTTTTTAAAATATTCTTTAATGTTACCTCCAGGATTTACAATATATATCATTAACTTATCACAGTCTACTTTCAAATGATATTATATCACCTCACGTAAGGTGTAAAAACCTTCCAGTAATAGATTTCCAATTCTTTCCTCCCTACTTTTTTGATATTGCTAGCATAGATGATACTTTTACATATTTTATGTAAATCCCCAAACAGTTATTGTTTTTTCTTTAGATAGTCACTTATTCTTTGGAGTCATTACTATTTTAAAAATGGCCTTTATATATTTACCTTTATTTTGAGCATTTCCAGACTTCACTATAGTTTTTTGCAGATTCAAGTTTCTATCTGGTATCATATTTCTTCTGAGTGAAAAAAAATTTTCAATATTGTGTGTAGCTTAAATCTGCTGACAATAAAGTCAGCTTTTTGTTTGTTTGATGTGTTTGTTTTTTGAAAAAGTATTTATTTAATCTTAAGTATTGAAATATATTTTTGCTGGGTATAATTATGTAGATTGACAGGTTTTCTTTTCTCTTCCATAATTTTATTTTATTTTATTTTTAAAATATTTATTGGAGTATAATTTCTTTACAATGGTGTGTTAGTTTCTGCTTTATAACAAAGTGGATCAGCTATACATATAAATATACATATATCCCCATATCTCCTCTTTCTTGTGTCTCGCTCCCACCCCCCCATCCCACCCCTCAAGGTGGTCACAAAGCACCGAGCTGATCTCCCTGTGCTATGTGGCTGCTTCCCACTAGCTATCTATTTTAGATTTGGTAGTGTATATATGTCCATACCACTCTCTCACTTTGCCCCAGCTTACCTTTCCCCCTCCCCGTGTCCTCAAGTTGATTTCTACGTCTGCGTCTTTATTCCTATCCTGCCTCTAGGTTCTTCAGAACCATTTTTTTTTGTTTTTTTAGATTCCATATATATGTGTTAGCATATAGTATTTGTTTTTCTCTTTCTGACTTACTTCACTCTGTATGACAGACTCTAAGTCCATCCACCTCAATACAAATAACTCAATTTCGTTTCTTTTTATGGCTGAGTAATATTCCATTGTATATATGTGCACTGTCGATGGACACTTAGGTTGCATCCATATCCTGGCTATTGTAAATAGAGCTGCAATGAACATTGTGGTACATGACTCTTTTTGAATTATGGTTTTCACAGGGTATATGCCCAGTAGAGGGATTGCTGGGTCGTATGGTAGTTCTATTTTTAGTTTTTTAAGGAACCTCCATACTGTTCTCCATAGTGGCTGTATCAACTTACATTCCCACCAACAGTGCAAGAGGGTTCCCTTTTCTCCACACCCTCTCCAGCATTTATTTTTTATAGATTTTCTGATGATGGCCATTCTGACTGGTATGAGGTGATACCTCATTGTAGTTTGATTTGCATTTCTCTAATGATTAGTGATGTTGAACACCCTTTCATGTGTTTGTTAGCAATCTGTATATCTTCTTTGGAAAAATGTCTATTTAGGTCTTCTCCCCATTTTTGGATTGGGTTGTTTGTATATTGATATTGAGCTGCATGACCTGCTTTTAAATTTTGGAGATTAATCCTGTGTCAGTTGCATCATCTGCAAATATTTTCTCCCATTCTGAGGGTTATCTTTTCATCTTCTTTATGGTTGCCTTTGCTGTGCAAAAGATTTTAAGTTTCATTAGGTCCCATTTGTTTATTTTTGTTTTTATTTCCATTTCTCTAGAAGATGGGTCAAAAAGGTTCTTGCTGTGATTTATGTCATAGAGTGTTCTGCCTATGTGTTCCTCTAAGAGTTTTATAGTGTCTGGCCTTACATTTAGGTCTTTAATCCATTTTGAGTTAGGATACACTCCCATTTACCATTGCAACAAAAAGAATAAAATACCTAGGAATAAACCTACCTAAGAAGGTAGGTTTCTGTATGCAGAAAACTATAAGACACTGGTGAAAGAAATTAAAGACAATACAAACAGATGGAGAGATAGCAAGCGCTAAAAACTATACTAAAAAAAAAAAAAAGACAGACAGAACCCAGGACAAATGGTAAAAGCAAAGCTATACAGACAAAATCACACAAAGAGGCATACACATACACACTCACCAAAAGAGAAAGTGGAAAAAAAAATCTATATATAAAAAAAAAGGAAGAGAGCAACCAAATCAATAAACAAATCTACCAATGATAATAAACTCTAAATACTAAACTAAGATAAACATAAAACCAGAAACAAATTTGATGCAGAAGGCAAACCCTAAGTCTACAGTAGCTCCCAATGTCCACCGCCTCAATTTAAGGATGATTCATTGTCTATTCAGGTATTCCACAGATGCAGGGTACATCAAGTTGATTGTGGAGATTTAATCCACTGCTTCTGAGGCTGCTGGGAGAGATTTCCCTTTCTCCTCTTTGTTCCCACAGCTCCTGGGAACAGACATTTCCCTTTGTTGTGAAAGAACATTTCCCTTTCAGCTTTGGATTTGGCCCCGCCTCTGCATGTAGGTCGCCTGAGGGCTTCTGTTCTTCGGTCAGACAGGACGGTGTAAAGTAGCAGCTGATTAGGGGGCTCTGGCTCACTCAGGCTGTAGGGAGGGAGGGGTACGGAATGCAGGGCGAGCCTGTGGCAGCAGAGGCCACCCTGACATTGCAACAGCCTGAGGCATACTGTGTGTTCTCCCAGGGAAGTTGTCCCTGGATCACGGGACCCTGGCAGTGGCGGGCTGCACAGGCTCCCAGGAGGGGAAGTGTGGATAGTGACCCGTGCTTGCACACAGGCTTCTTGGTGGCTGCATCAGCAGCCTTAGCACTTCATGACCGTCTCTGGTGTCTGCGCTGATAGCCGTGGCTCATGCCTGTCTCTGGAGCTCGTTTAGTCGGTGCTCTGAATCCCCTCTCCTCGTGCACCCTGAAACAATGGTCTCTTGCCTCTTAGGGAGGTCCAGACTTTTTCCCGGACTCCCTCTTGGCTAGCTGTAGTGCACTAGCCCCCTGCACACTGTGTTCACACAGCCAACCCCAATCCTCTCTCTGAGATCTGACCTCTGAAGCCAGAACCTCAGCTCCCAGCCCCCACCTGCCCCACTGGGTGAGCAGACAAGCCTCTCAGGATGGTGAGTGCTGGTTGGCACCGATCCTCTGTGCAGGAATCTACCCACTTTGCCCTCTGTACCCCTGTTGCTGCACTCTCCTCTGTGGCTCTGAAGCTTCCCCCTGCCCCGTCTCTCCCAGTGAAGGGGCTTCCTAGTGTGTGGAAACTTTTCCTCCTTCACAGCTCCCTCCCAGATGTTCAGGTCCTGTCCCTATTCTTTAGCCTCTGTTTTTTCTTTTTTCTTTTGCCCTACCCATGTACGTGGGGAGTGTCCTCCCCTTCTGGGGAGTCTGAGGTCTTCTGCCAGCATTCTGTAGGTGTTCTGTAGGAGTTGCTCCACATGTAGATGTATTTCTGATGTATTTGTGGGGAAGAAGGTGATCTCCACATCTTACTCCTCCGCCATCTTGAAGGTCTCCTCTTTCAGAATTTTAAATATATCACTACATTTTTCTACTGGTCTGCCTTGTTCTGCTAAGAGGTATGTTATAATTCTTGTTTGTTCCTCTGGATGTACTATGTCTTTTTACACAAGTGTCCCTCAAGATTTTCTCTGTATTTTTGGTTTTCAGCAGTTTGAATAATATGTCTTGGTGTTTAATTTGTCTTTAAAAAAAAATCTTGGAGATTCACTGCACTTCTTGGATCTGTAGCTTTATATCTTTCATTATTTTTGGAAAAATCTTGGTATTTATTTCTTTATGTATTTCTTCACTTCCAATATTTTTTTCTTTTCTATTGATGGGAATACAATTACATGCATTTTAGAAGAATTGGTGTTTTCATACAGGCTTAGATGCTGTATTATTTTGCTCTTTTTGGTTTTGATTAGGTAATTTCTATTGACTTAATCTTACATTCATTGAATCTTTTCTTGGCTCAATTGAGCCCATTCAAGTAATTCTTTATCTTTGATAAAGAATTTTAATTTCCATTTGACTCATTTTTTTTTTATAATTCCCATCTCTCTGCTGAAATTTTCCATTTATTTATACATATTGTTCATGTTTTTCACTAGATCCTTTAAGATTCTAATCATAGATATTTTAAGATTCAGTTCCAATGCCTGTGTAATCTGTAAGTCTAGTTGTGTTGATTTCTTTGTCTCTTTAAAAAAATTTCATTTCCTTTACTCTTTGCATGTTATTTATACTATGGCACTGAGTGACAGATATCTCATGCAGAATAGAAGAGACTGAAGTCAACAGTATTTCCATCTGGAAATGGACATATTTCTTCTCAGGCAGTTAGTATGGGAGATTGATTCAACTTAGGAGTTGAGATAGGTTTGTTTTTTTTTGTTGTATTTATGGTTAATTTCAGTGCATAATAATCTTCAAATTCTTTGGATGCCTTTTTCTTAAAGTGGAAGCTGTTTACTAGAAGATTTTTCTCTAATGCTTGTGCTCCACTTTCAGCTTTTAGCCATCACTGTATGTCTGTATCACAGAGGGGGTAGCCTCCATGATATTTCTCCTCTCCCAGCTATATACTCTTTTTACTTGTTACCTTGGCTTGCTAGGATAATATGATTGATTGAAGAGGGTCTATTTTGACCTGATCCTTCCTCACTTAGGTAGGCTGTATGTGCCTGAACTTAGAGAGTTTTAGCTTGTCTCCCATCTTCTCTGTGTCAGGTGGCAAACTCTATCTTCTTTCTATGGCAGGTCTTGTGGGAGTTTCCTGCTCCTCTTCTAGTGGTAGAAAACTTCTATTAGTGCTGATTAGGATTCTGGGCTCAGAACAATCTGCTACCCCTCCTGCAGGGATGGATGCCATTTTCTTTCATACCTAACCTCCTCCCCCCCCACAACAATGGATCTTTACCTGTACTCTGGGGATGACAGTGTTGCTGCTCTTTCCTTTCTGGTTCAAGGCTTTTTTTGCTCCACATGACAGAAGACAGATGGGTCTGAGCAGGAGCACAGTCTCTATGCCTTTCTAACAGTGGCAGCTTGTTCTCTCCTCTATGTCAGTACTCTTTTGATAAGTTCTCTCTAGCTTCCTAGTGTGTCTCATCTTTCCTAACATACCCAGTGGAGGTCCACAGACAAAGAGCTTGAGAGTGGATGTAAACATTGCCTATCTGCAGCTACCAGCAATGCTGTACTCACAGGCTAGCCCACACTTGGCTTTTAGCAACTTATTCATAGTTTAACTCATTTTTTCTTCCTGCTTCTATTGCAGAACCTATCTGTATCCTGTGCTTGTGCATTTCATCTGTCCTTGGGCGGGGTAGGCAGGGATTTTCTTCCATGGATTTTAGTTCACTTGGTTGTCCTGTGACTTTAACAATCTGATGGGTTTAGACAATGTTGTAGTTTTATAGTTTAGCTGACTTTTTCTTGTTCTTTAGGTGGAGGTGATGCTCTTTTTAGCTCTCCACATCCTAGATTCTTTTCTGTTGCATCTCATTCTTTATAATACATTATCTGGTGTTTAGAAAGGAATTATGTACATAATAACAGAAAAGGAAAAAAAAAGATTCTTTCTGATACATGTTTTATACATGTCACTCAGTCTGCCTAGTGGAGTTTAGATAGTAGAGAAGCAAGAGTGAAAGGAGAGAGACCATATTGCAATAGTCTAGTAGTGTGTTGGTTGATGTGGACGAGGGTGGAAGGGGTGGTGATGATAAGAAATGGTTGGATTTAGGTTATATTTGAAGGCAGTACTTGTGGTACTTGTTGATGGACAATATGTGAGTATGAGAGAAATAAAAAATCAGGATCGCTGTCAGATCTTGAATTTTAACTACTGGGTAACTAAGCTGATAACCAGAGTTATTGCATAGGAATATGGATACAGATTTGTCTTACATGGAACATTAATTTTCTGCACACACACACACACACACACACACACACATGCTGTCCAGATTGGCTGAGACAATATAAAATCAGAATAAAATGAAAGCTCAGAAGAGGGGACACATGTCATGCACAGGGGAGTCACTGTCAACTCTTTACTAAGTCATTGCATTAGCTTAACTAAGAAGCTGTTGTATTGTAAAGAAAAAGGATGCTAAATAAATTCAAAAGTGATTTATGGGGAACATTTGTCTAAACTTTGTTTTTTATTAAACACCAGCTGATTTAGAACTTTACGTATTATAAATTGTTTTCATTTACTCTTGTGCAGCCCTTAGCATTTGCATAAAATACTCTTTTCTGGTGCATCTCATTTTTTATAATATAATGCCTGGCCTTAAAAAAAGAATCATGTACATAATAACAGAAAGGAAAAAAAGAATAAAAAATGAGGAGGAATATAAATGACTTTAACAAGTGCATTATTAATACTTAACATAATTGCAGCTTATACTTGAAGCACTCACAAATCTCATACTCTTTCCAAGCATTACTCTTAATTTTCCCAACAATGCTATGAGTACATAGGGGGAAAAATCAGGGGAAGATTTTGTAAGGTTAGTTGTTCATGGCTTGAAAATCACCACTTTGAGGCTGAAGAAAGTAAGTCACTTTAAGGCATCTCCTCCTCCCAGTCTTTCTCCTGCAGGTTCTAACCATTTCATATCCTCCATCCAGACAAGGGAAAGAGGAAGGAGGAGGTATTATTGGGTTTGAAAGAAAAGGGTTCAAATTGTTAAGTGGGCGGAATGTAGAGTGGTAAACATACAGAGGGCTCTGTCTTAGAATACAGGAAAGCGATCTTTATCTAGGGACTGATTTATTCTGAGGTAGCCAAGTGTGACTACATCAGCACCCTCCTCCCTGTGTTAATTATACAAATGACACTGGCATAGGCAGAGGCTGTGAACATTTATTTACACACTGTGTTCTGACTTAGGCCTCCAAGGAACTTAGTGGGATAATTGTACAAAAATGAATCCTCATTTGCTTATTAATGTTTACTATGGAAAATGCACTCAAGACAGGATTTTAAGAGATATAAAACTTCATCTCAAAAATCAGTTGAGTACAAAATGACACAATAGTTCTCTAAAATAAGATTGAACCTGGCTTTAAACCTTTTCCTTCTGGCTACGAAGGAATTCCAAAGGGGATCCTTCTTATACCAGGACTTACATTAGGTGGCTTCTTACACATAGCAGAACTCTCTAAAATGGTTTGGTGGTCTTCAGGTCAGACTGGTAAGTGCTGATGTGCTTGGCGTCCAGGGCAGTAGGGGAGGTTCTGAGTTAGGCAAATGACACAGCCACTGTGTTTTCTTGCTAAGTCCCTGGGGAAGAAGGCAAGTTTCCTGTTGTTCATTCACCCCTAACCCTAAGGTCTCTAGATCAGTCACTGGACAACACTTTTCCCTCTCTCCTCTCAGTGCTTGGTCATCACCCTCCTCTAAATCTCTCTCCTCATTCACCTCTTTCTAAGACCATCCTCTCCACAATCTGTCTTTGGTTTTGGTAACGAAAGGCAGGAAGAATATTTTTTCTCAAACGTTTGGATTTGATTTTTGTAACATAAACAGTGCTAGGTGGAGAATGTCTGGTTTCAGTTGTTCTAGTAAATATGGAGATGAAGGGCATTTCAAGAAGGAATAGTTTATGTAAACTCTCAGAAGCCTGAGAGAGCATGTTTCCTTAAGAGGACAGGGAACAGAATTAAATGGAGCAGATGGTGCGCTTGACGCTAGACTTCAGATGAGGCTGATCACCCATGATACCATATTCCAAGTTATTTCCAGTCTGGAGCGTTTCTTATCCTTCCTTCCTTCCTTCCTTCCTTCCTTCCTTCCTTCCTTCCTTCCTTCCTTCCTTCCTTCCTTCCTTCCTTCCTTCCTTCCCTCCTTCCCTCCTTCCCTTTCTTTCTTTCTTTCTTTCTTTCTTTCTTTCTTTCTTTCTTTCTTTCTTTTTTCAATTAGAAGGTGTATTTTCTGATGGAGACAGCAAACTCATGAGGAAAAGTAAAGTGTAAATTTGAAGAATTTCCTTGAAAACTTGAATTGTGATAATGATAGAAGGCCTCTCATTTATTGCTTTATCTCCATGGTAAAATCTATCCCATTTCTAAACTGCAAGAAGAGTTCGAATATTCCTTATTGTTGTCCAAAATCTCATTTTTTCCATAACAGTAAGAGCTAGATTGACTCAAAGTCACTTATTGCTAATCATGCTGATGGTCTAATTGAAGTACAAACGTCTGTTCTCACTTTTTTTTTTATAAATTTATTTATTTATTTATTTTTGGCTGTGTTGGGTCTTCGTTGCTGCACGTGGGCTTTCTCCAGTTGCGGTGAGCGGGGGCTACTCTTTGTTGCGGGCTTCCCATTGCAGTGGCTTCTCTTGTTGTGGAGCATGGGCTCTAGGCCTGCGGGCTTCAGTAACTGTGGCACGCAGGCTCAGTAGTTGTGGTTCACAGGCTCTAGAGCACAGGCTCAGTAGTTGTGAGCTTAGTTGCTCCGCGGCATATGGTATCTTCCCGGACCAGGGACTGAACACATGTCCCCTGCATTGGGAGGTGGATTCTTAACTACTGCGCCACCATGGAAGTCCTGTGTACTCACTTTAAGAATGAGTAAACCATGGCTCATAAATGTTCAGAAACATGCCCAGTTCGTATGTTAAGGTCACTCAATGTCCCAGCACATCCTTCGGTCTATCCAACTTACTGGCATCTCACTTGACATGGGTGATGGGGCAAGCAGGTGGGACAGGTTTTCTATTGACAGGTAGAATCATTATCATTCTGGAGTCAGAGCTGTGGGGGCTACCAGATTACTTACTCTAAGCATGCACTGGGAGAATTGCATGGTTGTGATATAATGCAAGGCTGGATCTATTTTTTATTCTCCTAGTACGAGCAGCATTGCATGACCATGGCATTTCATACACAGAATCTCTGCTTCTGAAACAAGATTAATTTTAGGTAGCCCCATACTGGGACTGTGTGAGAATGAAAACCAATAATGATCTGTGCATGAAAGATGACTTTGAACATCATGTATTAATAGAATTCACAATAAGATATGGTTGTACTGTAGAGCTCGGCAGGAGCAAGGCACTTTATACATAGAAGGTGACATTATTTTTATAATAATCTAATGCTGCTCATATGCCAGCTCTCATAACACCTAACCCTTCCCTGTTTTCCAAATTGTGTGGGTGATGATTTGCCTAGGTGATGTGTGTCATATCATGTGTATACAGGCAATCTTCTTTGGTTGCTGAAGTTGTCAATTTCTGAGCAGTAAGATGGGGAAAATTTAGCATCGTGTCTCTGCTTACATTTGCAAGGTTTGGCCCTGTACCATTTCCTCTGGTCATTTCTCAAGAATCCTGAAAGAGCATATAAAATAATAAGCCTTTTGCAATTACACGTCCCAACTATTGATTTGTGTATTTTTTCTTAGGTTAGATCATGGATATTATTTAGATAGTGGCACGCAGACATTTATGGCATATAATGTTAGAGGAAAACATGCTGTAATTTGAATTGGATTTTTCATGGATACAGTAAAAGCTTGGAATTATATCCCTGGTCAGTGAGCAGAATGCCCAAATCTACTTCATTATTTTACAAGAAAAATATGGACCAGTATTTTATTTACTAACTTGAAGATTTGTTTTAATTTCTATAAAGCTGAATAAAAACCTTCAAATTTACACTGAGAGAGTCCTTGTTGTCTTTGTATTTTACTCTGATGACAAACAAGAAGGTGAAGTTCACTTCGACCAGGTTCTGAAGGTTTTCTCCAAGAATATCTTAACTTCCAGGACACTTCTTAGGAGGCATCAGCCTCATTTGATGGCTTCGCCAAAAACAAATGCACAAACAAACAAAAAAACCTGAGATGTGTCTTTCACTGCTATTTGTTTTAGCTCTTTCCTTGTATTCCTCTAACAAGACATCTGGCTTCTTCTAATGATCCTTTCTGGTTTCTTGGGGAACCTCCTCTTCAGCTATCCCCTGCAGTATCTTCTGCAACAGAAATCATCTTCACCTTTAGAGTTTGGCACCAGTCCTGATTTGCTCCAAGTTTATCAATCTTCCATCCTTCACTCTGTGGTTAGGTGAGAATGTCAAATACATCAACACGTTGACATGAATGGTGGCCCAGCATCAAAGCAGCCAGCCATCCACAAGTCTTCTTCCACAGTCACACAATCAAAAATCCCTTGCACCCCATCAAAAATCCCTTGCACCCCAGGGACAATATGCTCCTTGACCTATGATATGAACAAAAAATCAGCTGTTAAACTTCTTTCTCTTCTTTTATCAGACACATAGCATGATTGAACACATTGTTTCACTAGAGATGGAAAGATTTATTGTTATTGTTATTGTTTTTTGAACAAACACTTCAACAGTTTTGCATGAAAATGACTTTCAAGTTCATCTCTTTCATGAGCTATGCTTTTATCCCAACAACACCCAATATTCCCAGAAATATCTTAGAGTCTCCTTTTACATGTTGCTTTCTAAATTCACATCCTTCTTTGCTTTTTCTCGCCACGCCTTATTCCTTGCTTCACTCAGGTCATGTTTACCAATAGTCAGTCAATGGACCAAGTTCTCTGATCAGGGTCACAAGTGGGAGAGGTTTTGGAGTCATCAACCTTTATCATGAGAAGTCAAAGCAAATGCCTGCATTCCATGAAATAGGAATCTTTGATCTTTTTTGTGACTTGATCTCAAACTCTTCAACTGTTTGCCAGTGGTAGAGATAAATACAGACTGATTTATCTCTTTGCTCTTTCAATGACGCTGTTTGTAGTGTCAGGTCTTTAATAGTGGATTTTGAAGACAGAAACATGGTCATTAGCAATATGACCTTGGGGGATGTTTTATAATTTCTGGGTGTCTCAGTTTCCTCATCTGTAAATTGGGGATAAAAATAGGACCTAGCTTACAGTGTTCTTGAGATGCTTATAGAAACTCAGTGTTTGTATTTTGAAAGTACTTCATAAATGGCAATTGTTTGTTATAGTTAAGCCCTTTTGAGACATTGCCACATATTTTCAGGAAGGTTCCTAGGTGTTGGCAGAGTATGCTCTGCATTTATGAGTTGTTTTATCACTGGAACCTGGTATAGTCTCAAGTACCTAATAATTGCGCAGAAAATGATACTTTAATATAAGGAAAAATATCTCAGGGATCAAAACCACAAGCTTGGGGTCTGAATTATTTAGGATATCAATTTAACTACAGTAAAAGAGAGAAACTCAAACTAACAGGGACATAAAGAAGAAAGAACTTATTTCTCTGCCACATAAAGGTCCAGGGAGATTCACGGGCTAGTGAAGTGTTCTATAATCATCAAGAACTCAGGCTATCTCTGTCTTGTTGCTCTAAGACTTGCCCTGCAGCTGCCACTCATAGTCCTAGAGAGTTGCTGTAGGTACTGTCATCACATCTGTATTTCAGCCAACAGGATGAGGGAAAGAAGAGGGGAGGAACATTCTATTTCCCCGAAGGTACAGACTCAAAGTTATACAGTTTACTTCTTCTTGTGACCCACTCCTCTTGCCAGCCTCATTCATCAAGAAGATTGGAAAGTGCACTTTTTAGCTTGGCAGCTTCCATTCTATAAGAAAGTCAGATTTTATTTTATATGTAGATGGCTGGCAAAGTGCCGTGGCATCTTCCTTAAGGGCCCAAAATGCCATGTTGATCTGCACGGAGGTACTATGTCCAAGGGAATAGCTCTGGTGTATGAGCTACAAAAAAAAAAAAACACCCATGCTCAGCCATTGCCCTAGAGGAAGAGATCCTAATTTATCTATTTCAGTTAATGGCATGATTGATCTTCCAGTCGCCCAGGTTGGCCTCCTTGGAGGCTTCTCTCTCCCTCGACAAAAAAATCCAATAAGTTTGTCTCCTCTAATGCCTCTTACAAACATCTCCTCTTTTCAACCCACACTAACACCCCAGTTTAGACCTAATTATGTACCACCCAGACAATTGCAATTACATCCAAATTGGTCTCCCTTCCCTCAGTTTCTTTGCTTTGCAATTCATTCTACAATACAACTGCTAAATTAATCTTCCCTGAACACAGCTATGATCATCTCTGCCCTGCTTAGAAATTTTCAATGGCTCCCCACTGCCTATTTCACAAAAGCCAAATGCCTCTATCAAGGCGCTCTGCATTCTGACTCAGGCCTACCTTTCTAGCCATATTTACCCTTCTTCTATAAATCTCATGTTCCATGGATTGTTCCATATTTTCCCGTGTCTACCCACCTGCAAAGGACTATTTTGCCCATCATGGAACGCATCATCCCCTTTCTGTGGGTTGAAACCATTCCCATCTTTAGAGTTTAGTGCAAACACCACCCCCAAATATTGCTTCCTGCAGGGAAGAGATAGTCCCTTCCCATGAACTGGCTTCAGAATTTATTTTAGCTCTTTATTGTGAAATGTCTTATATGCAGTTTTAATGAGACAACTCATGTGTGTACAGCTCAATAGGTTTTTATAAGGTGAATACCCACATGCAACCAGCACACAAAGGAAGAAAGAAAGCATTAGCACCCCCCAGTAGCCCTCTTATGCCTCCCTCTGGTTATAACCTTTTTATACCCACTTAGAGGGTAACCACCATCCTGACTTCCAGCATCACAAATTAGTTTTGTTTTTGTATCTTAAGTAGAAACACACAGTCATTAATCTTTTCTTCCTATTGTCTTTTGGATTCAACATTACGTTTTAAAGATTCACTTGTATTGATCATTTACTCTCTTTGCTATAGAATATTCCATTGGGTGAAAATCCTACAGTCTATTTATCTCATTTTATTCCTGAAAGGTGTTCAGGTATAGTTTCCAATTTGGAACTATTACAAACAGTGCTGCTATGAACATTCTAGTTCCTGTGTTTTGGTGAACATAGGTCTGCATTGGAAATACTCGGTCATGGGGTGTCTTCTATTTTAGTTGATAATAGCTAACAGTTTTCCAAGGTGGTTTTACCAGTCAACACTCTTACCAGCAGTGAACTAGAGTTTCAGTTGTTCCATATCCTTGTCAACACTTATTAATTTCTGGATTTTTAATTTTTGCCATTCTAAAATGGATATTTTGGGAATTCCCTGGTGGTCCAGTGGTTAGGACTCCATGCCCTCACTGATGAGGGCACAGGTTCAATCCCTGGTCAGGAAACTAAGATCCCACAAATGGCATGGCCAAAAAAATAATAATAAAATAAAACAGGTATTTAGTGATATCATATTTTAGTTTCAATTTGCAATTCTCTAATGAGTGATGGAGTTGAATATCTATTTCTAGATTTATTAGTCATTTGAATATCCTGTCTTGTAAAGTGTCTTTTTACATAGTTTGCCCATTTTTCTATTGGATTTTCTATCTTTTTTCTTATTGAGTTAAAATTTCTTATAATCTTGGTATGATTCCCTTATTAGCTATATATGTTGTAAATTCTTACATACATTAAAAAGTATTTAAGCTCAATAAGAGCGGGGAAAATATCTTTGGAAAAAAAAAATTCTCTCTGCAGAGTCAGACACAGTGCTTGGCATATAATAGGTTCTCTATAAAACAGTTGCAAAGTGAATGAATGATTCAATAAACAACCTTATCATGCGCAGATATTTTTGAAACAAGGATCCTCTTTCATGCATTTCTCGTCCTCATCCAAGGTTGCATTCACAGTGGTTCATCTTTGTCAAGTGAGTGACTGGAGAACCTCCAGCAACTAGAAACCTACTGTTGCCTGAAAAGTTCCCCAGAATAGGGCTCTCACGGTAGTGACCCAGTGGAGACTCAGCAGGCTGCATCCTTCGTGTTGCTGTTGTGAAGGCTTCCAAAATACCTTGCTTACCTTTGCAAAGAGACGCTCAGGTTTTCCAGCCCATGGGTAACTCCAAAAGTAGGATTTTAAAAATTCAAAGTGCCCATATGTTCAGTTTGAACTGACAAATGGTCTCATGAGTAATTAAAAACAGTTACAAAAGCAATGGAGTTGTAACAATTGAAATATCACACACATATGTGTGCACCAAATTAGAAAACCCCATAATACTCAGTCACTGACTATTTCTGTGACGGTGGGGCTTGTGACACAGAATGAGCATCCTTATTCAATGCTTACAACTGAGAGTTCAGTCACACCTCAGAGATTTCACCATTTTTTCTAGAGCTTGCTTCTGTTTGTAAGCTGTGTGCTTTGCTTCAGTGAAAGGCTTTCAGCTAGTGATTGTGGCTTTACGTGTTTCATTGCCGCTAGTACTAAACAACCTAATAATAATAAGGAAATCAGCATATTTGTACTGTAGCATTTCTCTTTTCTCAAGCAGGTGTGTAAGTGATGAAAGATTTCTTTTTTCCCTTTTTTGGTGTTTCCACCACTGCATTTAAAATAGAAATGTATAATGTACATGCTGATTTCTGAATCAGATGAATTTAATTCCTGCATTTCATTCCACAAGTGATTTTCCCAACCCAATTAGGACTTGGGAGATCGATGAGCACAAAAGGGGGGTAAAGATCTAGTTATAAGGATGCCAAGAAAAGCTTGGAGTGGTCTTGCAGAGTTAGGAGCTAGATATTATGGTGGAAAAGCACAAACCGATGCTCTAGAATAAGGATTAACATGCCTTTTCTGTAAAGGCCAAGCGGGACATACAACTCTGTTATAAGAACTCCACTCTGCTGTTGTAGTGTGTGCAAAAGCAGGCAGAGACATATACATAGATATAAAAGAATGAGTGTGGGTTTGTTCCAATGAAACTTTACTTACAAAAACAGACAGGGAGGCAGATTTGGCCTGTAGGCTGTAATTTGCTGATTCCTTGTCTAGAAGATTTGGGTTTCAGTTCTGCTACTTATTAGGTTATGGTCTTCCCTTATCCATAATCTCACCTCCGAAATGGGGCTAATAATACATGTGGTACCTGCTACAGGTAGTAAGGATGGCCTGAGATGTTGTAAAAAGCCTTATAAACTCATAAACTCTATGTACAAGGTAGATGTTAAAACCATACAACTTTAGAATCAGAAAGAACCCTGGTATTAATATTTTCCAACATCTTTGTTTCTAAAATAATAAAGTCAAGACTCAGAGAGCTTAAGATAGATGCTAAAGGTCACACAGTGAGTTGACAACAGATTCAGAACAAAAATGCCATGGTGATGGGTAGGATCAATAATGAAGAGACAGTAGTTCATGTAACTCCCTTTCTAAATCACACATCTTCACATCCCTTCGTTTGCAACACGACAATACATATCAGCTCTTTCCTCTCCTACTTCCAAGATATCCTGGAAAGCAGTGAGCCTTTCTCCCCAGGAAACACCTGGTCTCTGAGCCTGAAGATGTGGGATGGACCTGAGAGTGCCTTTGTCTGCAATATGTCCACTTTGCTCTGAGAACAGGTGAGGTAGGAGAGAATACCCAAGTGGGTGATTGGCCACTGGCTCCTTGGTTTTCCTGGCCATTTGTAATTTACACAGCAATTCGAGTGCAAGGAGAGCCAGAGCAAGGGTGTGCCCAGGAAAGTGTGCCCAGGATATAGACACCCTCTGAATTCATCCAAACTGTTTAATGGAAGTTGTCTAGCTCTGGAGCTATTCTACACGACACAAAATCTATTTGCTGTAAGGCAAGCTTCCTTTTGGAGCAATTACTACTGCAATAGGACAAGTACCATGTTCACTTCTCTTGAGCCTTTTTTCTAAACCTCAATATAAGAGCAGGATGGTTCTCCCCTCTTTCTTCACTGCATACCCACCTGTGAACAAACTGAAGAAACAGTCACTTCTAAGATGATTCTATATGAAAAGAATCTGAGATTTAAGCATTCTATTCTAGTGGGGAAAAGTAGAGTAGGAATAAGAAAACCAGAGTCTAGTCTTGGCTCTCCCATTGAACATATGTTAGGTCTTGTGCCTATCTCTTCCCATTTCTGGACTTCAACATCCTCAATTACACAACAAAATGATTATGCTAGATGATATATAAAGCCTTCTCTCAACATTTTTTATTCCTCTACAACCCTGTGATTCAGTTCTGTTGATGATATCTCTCTTTATATATTCATGAGCTATTTTTATTGAGCACTCACTACGTCTATAGAAGCTTTCCCAAAAAGTTGAAGTCATGACACTATTGAAATGCTTAAAATTCACTTGGGTAGACAAGGCAGGATATGACGAATACTTGATGAATTGCAACATGATGAGTGTTAAGGATGAGTCAGAAAACATGGTAGCTTGGGTCAGGGAATGTTTCTTAAATAAGGTCAAACTTCATCGAAGGTAGAATTTGATCTTAGCATTAAGTGACAAAGTAAGAAGATGCTGCATTTTTAAAGGTTGGTAGAACTTGGATATACTGAGAATAAGACAGGGTGGAAAGGTAAATACCAACAGATCTTCCATTTAGGGAAAGTCCAGCTGGAAAAGAGTACTTGAGAAGAATCAGAAGGTAAGTTTAGATAAGAAGTTTGGCGCATAAAGAAGGATGTCCTTGAGGGCCAAAATAAGAAACTTGGACTTTTTTTTTTCTAGAGGGAGTAACAGGTAATTGTCTGAATATTTCTGGATAGTTGAATTAAATGATAACAACCATGTATGATGATTATCTGACAGCAGCATATTGAATAGATTGAAAACAAGTAAACTAGATAAAACAGAGAATATTTGGGTAGCTATGGAAACAAAATAGATATGAGGTAATGAGATGCTAGTGGTGGTAAGAAAGGACAATTGTAAGGGATTGACACATATACATTATTGATACTATGTATAAAATAGACAACTAATGAGAACACACTGTATAGCAGGGGTCCCCAACCCCTGGGTCACGGACCGCTATCGGTCCGTGGCCTGTTAGGAACTGGGCCACAGAGCAGGAGGTGAGTGGCGGGCAAGTGAGCGAAGCTTCATCTGCCGCTCCCCATCGCTCCCCATTGCTCGAATTACCGCCTGAACCATCACCCCCCCACCCCCAGTCCGTGGAAAAATTGTCTTCCACGAAACCGGTCCCTGGTGCCAAAAAGGTCAGGGACAGCTGCTGTATATAGCACAGGGAACTCTACTTAATGCACTGTGGTGACCTAAATGGGAAGGAAATCCAAAAAAGAGGGGATATATGTATATGTATAGCTGATCCATTTTGCTGTACAGCAGAAACTAACACAACATTGTAAAGCCACTATACTCCAATAAAAATTAATTAAAAAAAGAAAGAAACATTACTGATGAAGAACTGACAGAACTTTGCTCTCTTATTAGGTCTGGAACTTAGACCAAGGAAGAGAATTATTCCGGGGTTTTGTAATGACAATAACTCAATTGCCATGCATGTAGTTTTCTTATTTTTTGATATGGGTAGACTGTTGGTGTATAATCCTAGATGTTAATGTTGTGTGACAAGACATTTATTTTATCTGTAGGTTTCACCACATAATACCACCCAGAAGAGAGGGATTCTGGCAGGATTTATTTCTCTATAAAGATTTAGGACTATGTTGATTTCTAATTTGAAACATGTGCTGAACTGCACCTATTTCTCAGGTTATTAATTTTGAGATCATTCTTACTTCATCTTTACCAATATTAATGTCTTAGGACTCTCCCTCATGATGAGGTGATTTGGTCCGTGTCATTTGTTCTGTTAATTCTTTTAAAGCCACAATCTCTCTTTTTTTTTTTTTTTGTACAATTCAGTGGCTTTTAGTATATTCATACAGTTGTGTAACCATCACCACAATTAATTTTAGAACATCTTCATCGCCCTTATAAAAACTACATAACTGTTAGCAATCACTGACCCCCAAGCCCCACAGTCCTAGGCAAACACTAACCAAATAATTCTGTCTCTATGGATTTGCCTATTCTAAATGTTTCATACAAATATAGAATTATACACTATGTGGTCTTTCATGACTTGCTTTTTTCACTTAGCATAATGTTTTCAAGGTTATTTCATGTTGTAGCATGTATCAGTACTTCGTTTTTTTCTTTTTTTTTTCTGACTAAATAATATGCATTGCATTGCTATATAACATTTACTTATTCACTCATCAGTTGATTGTCATTTGGGTTGTTTCCTCTCTTTCTTTTTTACTATTATGCATAAAGCGGCTATAAAAATATGTGTGCACATTTTGTTGTGTACATGTGTTTTCCAATTTTTCTTGGGTATAACTTAGAAATGTTGGAGCAAGTGGTGACTCTATGTTTAACCTCTGAGGAACTGCCAGACTGTTTTCCAAAGGAGATGCACTATTTTACAGTCTCATCAACACCATATAAGTGTTCCAATTTCTCCACTTTCTCTCCAACATTTGTTACTATCTGTCTTTTTGATTACAGCCATCCTAGTGAGTGTGAAGTGGTGTCTCAGTGTGGTTTTGTTTGCATTTCCCTAATGGCTAGCGATGCTGAGAATGTTTTCATGAGTTTATTGTCCATTTGTATATCTGCTTTGGAAAATTATCTATTCAAATCTTTTATCCATTTTTAATTGTGTTATTTTTTTTTTATTATTGAGTTTAAAAGTTCTTTGTATATTCCAGATACAGCTATTATTTGCAAATATTTTTTCCCTTTTGTGGGTTGTCTTTTCACTGTTTTGATGGTATTCTTTGAAAGGCAAAATATTTCAATTCTTATTAAGTCAAATTTATCTATTTGTTTCTTTCATAGCTTGTCTTGTTGCTGTCATGTCTAGCAAGGCTTTGACTAACCCTAGTTCCTAAAATTTACTCATAAACTTCCATCTAAGGGTTTTATAGTTTTAGCTCTTAGGCTTACATCTATGACCCGTTTGGAATAAATTTTTGTTTATGGTGTGAGGTATGAGTCCAACTTTATTCTTTTACATGTGGATATGTAGTCGACCCAACACCACTGGTTGAAAAGACTCTCCTTTCCCCATTGAGTCATCTTGTTACTCTTATCAAAAATCAATTATCTGTAAATGTGACTTATTCTGCTTTTAATTTTTAACATATGGTGTTTTAGGAATCTAGGAAACTACTGGCGACAAAACTCTGTCACACAGAGACCAGATGTCAAATCAAGGCTAGAGGTGACTGCATCCCAGACCCATATACTGCACAGCTGGCCTCTAGTTAACTGGTCCCATTTCATGTTCCAGGCACCTGATGAAATGGAGAGTTGAAGTCAAGAGAAGTAATGGCGCTAATGATATTAACAGTAGTAATAATAACTGTAAATATTGAGTACCTACTATGTACCATGGACTGTTTTAAGCATTGTATCATATAATCCCTGCAACCACCTTGCCCAGGCAGATACCACCGAAGAGAGAGAGAAGTGAAAAAAAAAAAAATGTAGTGCAGAGAAATTAAGGAACATGTTCAAGGTCACTTAGCCAGGAAATGACAAAATGAGATTTAAAGCTAGACAATGCATTAGAGATCATCTTACCAATCACTACTGTAGACTTTCTAGACTTTTCTCTAATAATTTTTTAAAAATCACCAATTTCCCAAAGTAAATTGATTTGGGTTTATTTTTTCTTCATGTTTACAAGTGTTGTCTCTGTGTTGTCACCACTGTGTGACTCACATGAAGAAGAATCTAGGTGTTGAGGTAAATCGTTTCATATTAACCAAGGAGAGGCCATTAAAGCCGATGAAAGTGTTCTGAGTTTTACTCCAGGGTTGCAAAGAAGAAACCATGATTTTGTCTTCACAGGATTTATTAAGTCAATGAAAGGGAGTGCCCATAACAGTGTTGTGTATGTAAAAGCTGTTTCTGGATGTGTATTTTGGAAAGATCATGGCTTCTGGAGTCAAATAGTCATGAATTCAGTGTACGACATGGGTTAAGATCTTAACCTCTATGAACTCTCATCAGTGAGATAGAAACAGTAAAACATTCAGGATTGTTATGAGAATTTGCAGATAATAATACTGCCTAGCACAATGCCTACTGCATAGAACAAATGCAATAAGAGCTATTTTTACTTTTATTATGATGGTGGTTATTTTCTTCAAATGGGAAATGGCTTACAAAACATGGCTAAAAGCATGTTTAAAACTCACACATGGATTGGCAAAAAGGAGTGCTATTGTATACCTTTCAGTAAAATTAGAGAAAATATACTACTTTCCGGAAACTCAACACTACTTTCCATCTGCATTATCTCCTGACTTGAATGGTTGGGTGCCCACAGCCCTTTTGCATTAAATTTTACATAGATTTTATGACCCTATTATTACATGTAATATCTGAATACTCCAACTTCTCAGTTCCTCTCTGTCTCCCTCCTTGGTGTGGTAGGAAATAAAGTTCACAACAGCATTATAATAGTTCAGCCAGAATTCAAAAGTGGGGATTACCATGTAGTTATCTTGAGGAAATTACAAAAATGTATACTTTTTATGTCCATATATAAAAATTGCGTTAAATTTAGGGCAAGCCAAAACATGTCCCAGCTTGAGTTTCCAGAGCTTATGGCTTCATAATGCTGTCCTCTCTTTCCCCCTCTTCACTTGAAAAACAAATAATAAACAGAGCCAGAGTAACTTGGTTGGTCCTGAAGAAAGATGGAGTTCTTTCCTTTCTGTTTTGTATTTTTTATTTTGTTTTGTTTTCCCCAGGGGACAAGGGATGCTCTTCTCTGAAATGGGTGCCTGTCTTTACAGGCTGCCTCTGGGACCCATATGTGTGTCCCATTATGATCCAATCTTTGGTTCATCTGTTTTATTCACAAACCCTCTGGAGCCTTGTAAAGCTGACCTTTAATATGAGCCCCTCTTAACATTAGGAAAGGATCTTCAACTAGCTTTTGCTCCTAGAAACTTCTTCAACAGTCCACTAATCTGTTTTTCATCTTTTGGTACCCACCTCCCATACACATGACCATGTGTGCCAAGCAGGTATAATCCAGAAGTTCTTGGGGAAACTGGCTTCACTGGATGTAGAGAGCTAGTCATTCTGAAGGTAGAAGGAAACCTGGGTACCAACGTAGTCAGTATTTCTCAACCACAGATGTTTCCGTACCCAGTGAAACCCAGAAGCAGTCTATGGACCCAGAAACTTAACAAAATTCCTAAGAATTACCTTTTCCATGACCCTTATGCCCACCAGCAAATATGATAAGCCACCTCCTGCCCATCTTGTCTGTCAAAAGCTAACAAAGTAATGACCTTATATGAGTTTTTCCTCTTCTTCACTTGGTTTCTTTGTACACCACAAAAATCCTTGATGTTTGCTATTCTACCCCTGCCGGTGTCTCCCTCCCAGTTGATTCTGACACAAATTTCTTTATCTTAAGTTAGAATTAATTGGTCCAAAGTGTTGATACTAAGACGTACAGGCCTGGGAGTACACAAACCCAGGAGAATAAGGAGCCTGTATCACCACACAGTTGGCTTCCCTGAAGTGTTAGGTGAAAGTAAGGCCACTGATTGGGCCTGTAAAGTGTTCTGGGGCCCACATGATCGGTGTCTGGGGAGACTGTAAGGATTAAACAAACGGATAGCATTAGATTGTATCACTGTCTTTTATTGTGCTATAAAATGGCTCATTTGGGGGGAAAATGTGCATTTAAACTTTTCTGCTGAGATCAAACGTTGTGCTAGTGCTTTTCAACATAATTCATTTGTTCCTTTTTCTTCTTACCCTTTTGACCTCCATCCCCAGATTTCTTTCTTTCTTCCCTTTCCTTCTTTCTTTCTTTCTGTCTTTCTTTCTGTCTGTCTTTCTGTCTGTCTTTCTTTCTTTCTCCCTCCCTCCCTCCCTCCTTCCTTCCTTCCTTTTCTCTCTCTCTCTCTCCCTCCCTTTCTCTCTGTCCTTTTGGCTTGAATTTAAACCTACTAGTTCTGCCATTACTAATTATGTGACTTTTTGACAAGCTTATTAAATTCTCTGAGGTTCATTTTTTTGGATCTCTAAAACTGGGATAATAAAACCTCTCTCATAGGCTACTGAGAGTTTCAAATGAAACACAGTATGTAAAAGACACAGCCTTGCATTTTTCTTAGGCTTCACAGGTACTGAGCATATGTGAATTAGTTTTTACTTCTCCCTTCCAAAAAGTTACACTGCAAACTACAGATGGGGACATCTATGGCCTGATGTGTCAACTCTTGTAGAACAGGAATCAGTGTGACTAAATGGGAATTGTCCACATGCACAGATGCTCCCACTGTCCCCCAAAGACTTCCCTGGACAGGGGAGAGGGTGCTAATGATGCAGGTGACTGAAAAAAAAAAAAAATTGGCTTCAGTACCTTGAGATCTACCAGTCGTAGGGGCTGAATTGCATCCCCTGAAAATTCATATGTTGAAGTCCTAACCCCCAGTATTCCAGCATGTGACTGTATTTGGAGATAAGGTCTTGAAAGAGGTAATTAACTTAGAATGAGATCATTAGGTTGGGCTCTGATCCAACATGACTGGTGTCCTTCTAGGGAGAGAAGATTAGAACTCAGATAAGCACAAGCACAGAGGGAAGACCACGTGAAGACACAGGGAAAAGACAGCCATCTACAAGCCAAGGGGAAAGGCCTCAAAAGAAGTGAGAATTGTGAGGAATAGTGAGGCCTCCAGAACTGTGAGAAAATAAATTTCTGATGTTTAAGCCACTTGGTCTCTGGGACTTTGTTACAGCAGCCCTAGGAAACTAACAAAACCATAAACCCATGCCTATATTTCTGTAACTGTAAAATTAAGCTCAGCTGTAGGAGGAGAAAGCAGAAATACTTAGGTTATGAAGGGTCTAGAGTTTAGAAACACAAAGGGAGATTCTTGGTCAAAATAACTTGTTCGATGACCAATGAATGGTCAAACTGACTGTCCTGGCTACAAAATGTAGGCTAAACAATTGAAGAAAAAGCGTGCTTTGACTTGAAGCTGACAGGCTGGTGTCAGTCACGCCTCTGCATAATGCCTTTTCAGCAGCTGCTGAGAATTATCTCTGCTTTTTAATCCTCTCATTTCAGAGTTGTTTCAGGCAGATTATTCTTAAAAACCTCATGCAATTAATATAAATTATTTAGATTGGCTGCTTTAGTGAGTGTCAGATTTTCCAGCATAGGACAAGATGTTATTACTATTATTACTATTAATTACTGTGTTGCAGAGCACATATGACAACTGGACTTGAAACTGGGGGGAAAAAATTGAGGTTTAATTATAGCAAAAGTTTATGAGCAGGCAAACTTGGAATTGGAATCACCGTTTTCCATCAAAAGTTTACGGGCAAGAAAACTTGGAATTGAAACCACCGTTTTCCATCAAAAGTTTACCTTATGGTAGTTTCTTGGGATGTGTGGTTTAGAGATAAACTGCATGGCTGGCCTCGCAGATTTGTCCCATACTAGCTGTGTAACCTTGGTCATGTGCTGCTCTCTCTGTGTCTATTTTGGTGACTAAGGTTAGGGTCTACTCCATGAGGCTGCCGTGAAGTTGAAATGATTTAATACATGGGAAGCCCCCAGAATAAGCCTCGTACATCATAATTTCCAAGCACGTGAGAGATCTAATTATTAATATTGTTATTATTAAATTCAAGAAAGTAGCCCAAGGGGCAATAGTGTCGTATGGTAGACAAGGAGTCAGGCCAACTGAGACCTGAATCCCACCTCTGTCAATCACAAGTGACTGAGTAAATACCTTGAGTTATTTGAGCACAAGTGCCTTAGCTCTCTACCTCACTGGTGGGCCAGGTGTGTGATGAATATTAATTGCTCATATTTACTGATGCTATGACTTCCCAGGTACTGTGCTGATAACCTTACTGTGTCTACTAAGTTAACACTCTCTTCAGATTTGTATCCTACCTACTCATTATTTTCATTTCCTAGACAAAGAATTTAAGGCTTGGAGACAGTGAGCAATTGGCTTGGGGTCACTCAGCTTCTCACTGGCAATGCCAGGCAGTCTGACTCCAAATCCTAAACATTGTACCCAAAGCACCTGGCATGGTGTGGGTCTTGTAGGAGTTGGTTAATAACTATATTTTATTTTGTTTTTAAATGGAGGGCAAATCACCCATTTCCTTGAGATGGTATCCTGCAGGAGCAAGTTGTCTTATATTTAAAGAGGAAGAGTTGATACAAATTAAAATGGGCATAGCCTATCAATAACTATCCTTGATCTTATCAATGATTATCCAATCTCTCCCTACTCTCATCAGCCTCTTAATCTGATTTCCAGCCCTTGAACCCCGCTCTTTGGAGCTGAAATTTACTTATACTTTGCTAAAACTTCTAGCAAACATTAGATTGAATGACTGAGATATCACCCACTTATTTATATTCATGCTGATCACAGTTGGAAAAAACAAGCTTTAATAATTATAGCCAATTAAAATAAATAATTCAAGCCCCCCCCCTTTTATTAGAGTGCTTTGTGCTACATAGACTTCTTGAATGAATATTCTGTTCACTTTGGAATCACATTGCTTTCTGCTTCTACAGACCACCATTCTTTCATGGAAGAAATATTTATTGAGTTGGTACTAAGTCTTAGAGACTATTGTGAGTTCTGGGAGCATAGTAGTGACAAAAACATTAAAACACCCCTACCCTAATAAACCTAACATTCTAGAGGAGGGAGCCAGACAGTAAGTAAATGAATGATGCCAGAAGGTTATAAGTACTTTGGAAAGGCAGCACGTTGTAATGGCTGGGTGCAGACTGTGGAGTTAGACTCCTTGATTTCAGTCTCAGCTCTGTCTCTTGCCGACTGTGTGACTTGGACAAGTTATTAACTTCTCAGTGCCTCCATTTTCTCATCTATAGAATGGGGGTGATAATAATACTGTCTATCTCATAGGGACATTCAAAACTTATATGAGTTAATATCTATAATGGTACCTAAAGGAATATATAAGTGTGTTCTACATAAATGTTTGATAAATGTGGAGAAAAATTAACCAAGGGAAGACATAGTAAGTTTTAGAGGAGATGTCATACAGTTTGTAACAGGGAAGTCACTAAGAAGGTATTGTTTAGCAAATCTGCTGGATATGTTTGAATAATAGCAGGGACATGGGGTATGAAAGAAAAGGAAGTATCAACAATGGCTGGAAGGATTTTGCCCTAAAAAGGAATGAATGAATGAGATGAGGAAATTGGGGTGCAGCAGGTGTATGATGGGGGAATATGAGGAGCACACATTAAGTTTGAGGTGTGGGGCTTCCCTGGTGGTGCAGTGGTTAAGAATCCACCTGCCAGTGCAGGGGACACGGGTTCCATCCCTGGTCCAGGAAGACCCCACATGCCACAGAACAACTAAGTCCATGTGCCCCAACTACTGAGCCTGCATTCTAGAGCCCACGAGCCACAACTACTGAAGACCGTGCACTTAGAACCCGTGCTCCCCAACAAGAGAAGCCACCGCAATGAGAAGCCCGCGCACCACAATGAAGACCCAAAGCAGCCAAAAAATAAAAAAGTTTGAGGTGTGTTGGGAATCTTTAATGGAGACATAGAAAGGTAGCTGCAGGAGTTTAGAGTTCAAGAGAGAAGCTCATGTTGGAAATATAAATTTTGGAGTCATTGCATATGGATGGTATTTAAAGCTATGAGACAGTATGGGAGCACAAAGGAAGTGAGGGTAGATAAGGAAGAAAAGCAAGAATGAAGTCCTAGATCACCCAAATTAAAAAAGAGGAGAAATCAGCCAAGGCAACTGAGAAACGGCCAGCATAATGGCAAGAAAACCAAGAAAGTAATGTTCTGGGTGCAGAGTGAAGGGGGAAAAGTGTAAGAATTTGGAGAGAATGATCAGCTTCCCTAAATGCTGCTGACAAGTCAACCGAGGCTGACAATTAGCCATTGGAGTTAAAAATGTAGAGGTTATTGGTGGCCTGGAGAAGCATGGTTTTGGCGGAGTGATGGGGGCAGATACTTCACTGAATTTAAGAGAGTTATTTTAAGAGATAGTTGAAGAAGAGGTATGAGACCATGAGTACAGGCAACTCTTAAAGAGCATTTCTGCTATAGTAAGAGGTGGGAAGGCAGCGTGTAAATGCTAGAGTGGCTAAGTATGGTGGTGGAGAAGTTCTCTAATGATTGCGTCGCTTTTCTTAATGAAGTAGGAATCAAGAATACAAGCTGAAAGAAAGAGTTAGGGAGATGTTAGAGGTTTGAATAAAACAGCAAACGTATAAAATTGTTCTGCTGGAAGTGAGAGAGTGAGTGGACCAAGGATTTGGCACTGGATTTCTGGACGCTATTAAAAGCCCACTTGAAGTTCATGTGTACATATTTCAAGGGACACTAGTCAGAGTGTTTGTGTGTTCTCCAGCTGCCATGCTCTTTAGTTAGGGTACATGCATGAAGTAGGCAGAGAGTGGGACTTAACTAGGGTTCTGCTTTTGCTAATTGTGTGTGATGAAGGGGAAGATGAGCAAGGAAATTAAGGGTATATGAATGGAGTGATTTTTAATAAATACAATGGAATTTGAACTGGGATGGGGAGTAGAAAGAACATCAGGAAGAGAGACAGTGAAAAAGTTCAGTCAAGATTTTATTGGAATCAAACTAAAGAAAGAATTATCTGGAATGATAAGAAGTGGTGGTCAGAGAGTGGGGTGCATAGAACTATGATTGTGGAAGGGTTGTGGTTATTGGTAATGACTGGGTCTGGATTATGAACATGGAAGTGGGTGGCTAAGGTAGAGTGAAGGATGTAATCAAAGGGAAAAAAGGCTCAATGAATTGAGATACTGAGGTGTTGGATAGGTCATTGCATGTGTATAAGAATTATCAAGGACTTCCCTGGTGTGCAGTGGTTAAGAATCCGCTTGCCAATGCAGGGGACACAGGTTTGAGCCCTAGTCAGGGAAGATCCCACATGCCGCAGAGCAACTAAGGCCGTGCGCCACAACTACTGAGCCTGCACTCTAGAGCCCGTGCTCCGCAGCAAGAGAAGCCACTGCAGTGAGAAGCCCACGCACTACAGTGAAGACCCAATGCAGCCAAAAATTAAAAAATAATTAATTTTTTAAAAAAAGAATTATTAACTAATAAGAGTAGTGCTGGAAAGAAGGTCAGCCTGGAGGAAAAAAAAAAAAAAATCTTCCAGAAACTAAGGGGAATGACACAGGACATGACTGAAAAACAGAAGAGTTGTTCGTGATCTAATCTGATGTCAAGGGATTCAAGTAATGAGGCTTTAGAGGGAGAAGTGAGGGATGGATTGAGAATAGTCTCGAAGGGCAGGGAGGAACAAGGATACCTTGCCACCTCTAGGCCCAGTAGCTGTAGGGCTGTGGCAGTAACACAACTACCACCTGAGAGGGCTTCAAGGAAGTAGTTCTTGGGGAGACTCTGGTTTCAGTTAGAGTGAGAAGTTCAAGAGGAAATTCAGAGAATAATTGGAAGGCGGAGGAGATTGAGTTGCTGAGGGACTGAGAATTCTAAAGGGTGCAGGGGGATGGTTTTAGAAGTTGGGGAGTAGTAAAAACAGGGAATAGAAGAGGGGGCATGCAGAACCTTATGGGGATTAGAGGGAAGGGGTGGGGTGACCTATAATTTACTTCTAACAGAAACAGGAATATGGGGCAACAAGAGATTAATCCTAATGGATTAATCCATCAAGGTAGGTGATGGTGAATATTGGGTAGACAGGTTTGTAGCCTGGGATTCCCAGATCTCTGTGGATGGAGACCCCTGAGGTGCTCTTAGTTTGTCAGCACCCAGAACAGTCTTGATCACTGGTAGGGAGGGGTGGATTTACTCAGTGTGCAGGGCTCCCCTCTGACAACTGTGAATGGAACTGAGGAGGTCTGGGAACTTGGGCATCACTTAGGCCTCTCTTAATACTCCTTAATGGAGTGTGAATACATTCATGCAAAGCTGCACTGACTAATGGAGTTGGGCACTCATTGACCTACCTGCTGCTAGTTTGGAGGCTGAAAGTTTTCACACTGCGGTTAAATAGACTTCACAGCTGGCTGTGTTGGATCGTGAACCCTTTATGGAGGAGACGTGCCCCTGGCAGTCAATCAAAAGCAGAAGTCTGTTGTTCCAGGGATGTGTTTAAACAGATCCCTTGGGCAGTGGCTGCAAGAAAATAAAAACTCCTCTAGCCAGGACATGCCCCAGGTTTCAAGTTTTCACATATGCCCTGGGGCCTGAATTCCTCTGGTCTTCCCAAGCTCCAGGTTCCAGAGACACTGCAGTACCATTCCATTTTGGTGTTTCTCCTTGTTGACTCTTTCTTTGCTGATTCCTTCTTCTTTTTTTTTTTTTTTCAGTTTTTTTTCCCTTATTCTTTATTTTTTTCCAGTTTTATTGAGAAATAATTGACATACATTACTGTATAAGTTTGTCATACAGCTTGATGGTTTGATTCACATATATTGTGAAATGATTATAGAAATAGGTTCAGCTAACATTCATCATCTCGTATAGATACAAAAAAAGAAAGAAGACGTGCAAAAAGAAAAACATTTTTCTCCTTGTGATGCGAACTCTTAGGATTTGCTTTCTTAACAACTTCCCTATATACCGTACAGCAGTGTTAACTATATTCAACTATACCCCAATATAAAATATTTTTTAAAATTACAAATTTCCAGTTATAAGATAAATAATATGAGGGATGTGAGGTACAACATGCTGATTCCTTCTGAGGGTAGCAGACCGCTGAATCCCAGGAAGTTGCAGTGCCCTGTGTTTACTGTTCATGCTAATTTGGCTCTGCTGCAGAAGTGTAAGTCATTCCTGGTGCTCCGCAGGGTAGAAATCCATAGGTGGATGGACAAGTATATAATAAGTGGAAACATCAGGCAGGCACTGCTGGCAAGCTGTAAGTGGGAGGGGAGCTGGTGAAGAACACTGACAGGCAGTGAAGAAAAAACAGTGACAGAGAATGAATTCCCCGAGGGACAATTAGCCCACCATGAAAACATACCCTAGTGAAACAACTCTGAGTTCCAAAGACAATTCTCAATTAAGTCCTCAGATGGTTTGCTGCTAAGAGCTGATGAATTGGTTTATTCCCCATTGCTCTCTGCAAAGTACCTTCAAACACCCACGACTCCATCTGTTTCATTAATAAGTTAACTTAAATCCATAAAATTAGCAAAGAAACAGAGCAACCGGTCTGTGATAAGTGATCAGAATTCATTCCTGGGGTAGCCTTTATAGGATACTCTGCAGGGGTAAAAGCTGAAGAATGAAGATATTTCAAGGATAAAATTTGCTTTGAGTTTCCATTTTTTTTTCCAGTACATAAGATAGGAGAAAAAGACCAGGCTTATGGGAAAAATAAGTTGATTTCATGGTCTTTTCTTGTCATGTTCAAAAGGTAAACATTAGGACTCTCCAATAGGACACTGACCCAAAGGCAGCTTTATACTGGGAGACGTATCAGTAGTTTCACATGGAAAGTCTTACAAAGTAACTCCTGGCCAGTTTCTCTTTATCTTTCTAAAGTTATGACTGAGTGCGGATTAAGACTGTACAGCATTTACTGTGCCGTGGTCTGGACCTTGAGAGCAAGAGGGTTCGGATAAGAGTCAAAGCCAAGAATAATGAGAATTGTTGGGGGAACTTGTCCTCTGCCTTTCACGGAGGGGAACTTTGTCCTGCTCACCAATAGGGAAGAGTGGTTGGTTTTTGTTGGCCCTGCCAAGTGTAATAAAATGAAAAAGGAGAAATAATTTCAGTACTTGCCCAAACCCAGCTCTTTGGTGACCTTGGCAAGATAAAATTTTATAGAGTGGTAGGGGCTGATGTCAGATGAGGAAGCATCGAAAAGCATGGGAAAGGAGGAAGTGGAGACAGCCTGTATAAACAACTCTGGAGAAGTCTGGCTATTAAAAGAGAGGAAAAATGAAGCAATGGCTTGGACAGGGAAGAGTGATGGTCCTTGGATAAGGCAATTTTACGCTGAGATACTGAAAGTTGTAGGCTGATGGGAGTCATCCAGAGGCAGATGAGAGGAGAAAGTAATGATGTGGGAGAGAAGGGGAAACATTGACAGAGGAAATATTTGAGAAGGTCAGCAGAGGGGGAACCCCTTCAATAAGAGGAGGAGCATTTAATGCTGAAAGGAGGAAAGAAGGAAATGAGAGCATGATGGGGCTTAGCCATCCCAGTTGCATACCAACCAAGACGGAGCAGAGCTGTTGATAAATTGTGCCAGATATTTACATACAGAGAGAGAGTTATTGTTGATCTAAGCTTGACACATGCTTAAGTCTGAGCATCTCTCTTATGTGCAAACCTTGCATTTGTTCCCCAAATTTTGATTTTTTGAAAATGAGAGGGGGTGCAAAAATTATGCCCTTGTGATAAACTGCTTATCATAAACTCATCATTTCTTAGGGAAAAAAATATGTTGCATTTTGCATATTCTAAAACAGCATCAACGGAATAGGGCAGAGAGAATATTATTTCTAAACGCTTATGCATCATCCTCTTAAAATGTTAATGTCCCATTTCCAGCTAAACAAATAAACCTCTACTACTTGGATGCAACTAGTTCTAATGAATGTGAGTGCCAGGCAAGAAAATAAAGAACCGGCTTTTGATTGCAGAAGCATCTTTCATACGGGAAAAAAAAAATTAAGTCATTATTTAAAAATTGCTCCATTAATGTACCATGAACAAAGGATGGTGAGCTTGAAAAGACTAAACAGCTTTTATTTTTGAGCACTTTATTTTCAACGGGATTATAAACAAGATCCTTATGAAACTCTTCAAACAGACAGAACACCAGGATGGAATACTGAACTGCTTTGGCCCACTTACTGTCTACCAGAACCAGTCTTGTTGTGCTTCCTTAAATGTAGTTGCAAGTTGTTTCCTTGTTGTTGTTGTTGTTGAGTTGCGGAGAAAATGGAAGCGGCATACAGATGCTGTTCTTTCTATAGTTGACAATGCAAAGCACCTGGGTGAATTAACGAAGCTATGAGAGACTTGATGTTTACCTGGGACAGCAGCAATGAAACCCACTTGAGCATCTTTATGTTAGAAGGTGATTTGGAAGATGATTCAAATACTAAACTGGCAGTGAAGGTGAGCTTGCTTCTCTCTCCCAGGCCATTCTGTTTCCTGAATTTGATTGAAGTAGGCATAGCAAATTTAAGGTTATTGCTGAAGCTATTTTATGTTTTTAGAGAATATATGTAATCATACATGCAAACACCCACACACATTCATATTCACATAAATATCATTGAGAGAGATCTATTCCTGAAAAGACCTGTGGTCTACTTTTGAGACCTGTGGTTTGGAGATGATTGAGAAGAATTTTCCCATTATTATGATGGAGACAGGCCAGCTTGAGGCCAGATAATCATAATTTGTAGGTGCACTGGTGGCTAAGAGGAACATACAACATCGTTTAGCTCAACTTCTGAGCCAGGGAAATATATGCCCTTTACCCTTGGGATGAAAAACTAGTTCTTAGGATGAAATGATACCCTCCTCCCAAATCGCCCTTGTATGTCCATAAAGGAACACCCAAGTATCTGAATATGAATCAGCTTCACCTGTACACACACACACACACAGCTTTCTCTCTTATTCCTTCTGTATTACTCCATTTTGGTTCATGCTCCTTTTTTTTTTTTTTTAACATCTTTATTGGAGTATAATTGCTTTACAATGGTGTGTTAGTTTCTGCTTTATAACAAAGTGAATCAGTTATACATATACATATGTTCCTATATCTCTTCCCTCTTGCGTCTCCCTCCCTCCCACCCTCCCTATCCCACCCCTCTAGGTGGTCACAAAGCACCGAGCTGATCTCCCTGTGCTATGCGGCTGCTTCCCACTAGCTATCTATTTTACGTTTGGTAGTGTATATATGTCCATGCCACTCTCTCACTTTGTCATAGCTTACCCTTCCCCCTCCCGATATCCTCAAGTCCATTCTCTAGTAGGTCTGTCTTTATTCCCGTCTTGCCCCTAGGTTCTTCATGACCTTTTTTTTTTTTTCTTAGATTCCATATATATGTGTTAGCATACGGTATTTGTTTTTCTCTTTCTGACTTACTTCACTCTGTATGACAGACTCTAGGTCCATCCACCTCACTACAAATAACTCAATTTCATTTCTTTTTATGGCTGAGTAATATTTCATCGTATATATGTGCCACATCTTCTTTATCCCTTCATCTGTTGATGGACACTTAGGTTGCTTCCATGTCCTGGCTATTGTAAATAGAGCTGCTCCTTTCTTTAGCAAGCTCCTGCTATAAGTATAAAGGAAACACTGATCATCTTCCAATATATCATTAAGTTGAGGAAATGTGTTTTCAGGGTATATGGACACAGATGTGCACTTCACCCAAGCCTCTAAAAGTCATAAGGCTGGCAAAGATACATCCTACCTGAGAATGGCACAGGCCACTGTGTTCCTTATTCCAGCTATTTATACATAAGCCAAGGAAGATAAGCTTTCTAGTTATGTCCACACTGTGATAGCACAATGAATAAATCAACTGTCTAATTCAATCCAGCAAATTGTTAATTCAATTACCAAATAAAACTAAGTAAGGAAAATTAGTTAGTTGTCCTGATGTATTCTTACTACAAAAAATCTTTTAAAATAGATTATCTTACATCTATTAGAATGGCTGTCAACCAGAAGACAAGCGATAACAAGTGTTGGTGAGGATATGGAGAAAAAAAACACTTGTGCACTGTTGATTGAAATGTAAATTGGTACCATTATGGAAAACAGTATGGAGGTTCCTCAAAAAATTAAAAATAGAGAATTACCTGGCGGTCCAGTGGTTAGGACTCCACACTTCCACTGCAGGGGACACGGGTTCGATCCCTGGTTGGGGAACTAAGATCCTGCAAGCTGTGTGGGGCGTGGCCAAAAAAAATTTAAAATAGATCTACCGTGGGATCCACCAATCCCACTTCTGGGTATGTATCCAAAGGAATGGAAACAGGGTAAGGAAAAGATACCTGCTCTCCCATGTTTATTGCAGCTTTATTCACAATAGCCAAGATATGGAAACAACACAAATGTCTGTCAATGAATGGATAAAGAAGGTGTGGTATATGTATAAAATATGGAATATTATTCAGCCAAGAGAAAGAAGGGAATCCTGTCACTTGCTGCAACATAGCTAGACCTTGAGGGCATTATGTTAAGTGAGATAAGTCAGACAGAGAAAGACAAATACTATATGATATCACTTATATGTGGAATCTAAAAAAGCTGAGCTCAAAGAAACAGAGTGAAATGGTGGTTACCAGAGGATGGAAGGTGGGGGAATTGGGGAGATCTAGGTCAAAGGGTATAAATTTGCAACTAGAAGATGAATAAGTTCTGGGCATCTAATGCATAGCATAGGGATTATAGTCAATAATAATGTATTATATAATTCAGGATTGCAAAGAGACTAGATCTTAAATGTTCTCACCACAAAAAAGAAATGATAATTAAGTGACATGATGCAGATTTTAGCTAACACTACAGTGGTAATCATACTGCAATATAAAAATGTATCAACTCAATACAGTGTACACCTTAAATTTACACAGTGTTATATATCAATCATCTCTTGATAAAAATAATAAAATAAAACATCCGCTTGTGCTGGTTCTAACCATCTTCTCTTCCCATTCCTTTTCTGTCCTACTAAGTTAGTTGTTTTCCCCAAATTTCCTGTTGGAATCAATGAGGTGGCACTGGGCTCAGAGGAGTCGTAGAAAGGACGCTGATCTTTAAGAGTCTGACTAATAAAACATCTAAGGTTAGGATGGAGACAGAAGCTGAAAGCTGAAGAGCCCTTGACAGCAGACTAATCAGTGTCATGAACATATCTAAAGAAAGAAGGTGCCAACTGAAGTAGGTGGGTGGTAAGACCCAAATACACACACACACATTCATAGCAATCCCTGAAGGGTGAAATCCCACTCATCTCCCAGCAGGAACCTAGGGAGATGTCATAGGAAGCACCGTGACAAAGAACTTCCTTTGAGAGGGGCTGGATGTAAAGTGAAGCTCGTCAACCACTCATCTCCCCAGACCCCACACCACCATCTCTTCCCCTTCAAGGCAAAACACCTTGCCTTGATCACCTGTGCCTGAAACAAGAGTCAGGCTGGATGTACCCATTTTCCTTTACCCTTCGCTTCTAGAATTCATCAATTTCTATTGATGCTTACCTTGAAACCTCTTTCTGCTCTGCTGCCTGAACCTCATCTCGTACATGTACTGCACTTTCCAGGCTCTTCTGCCAACTGGCTCCAGACTGGGCTAGCCCTTGGGAAAGCTGGAAGGCCGGGGAGATGGGTGCGTGGGAGAAGGGGGAAGCCAGGGCATCGTGGCCTCTGCTCCACATCCAGGAAACACCATTAGCAGCAGCCACCTTTTCTCCAACCTCTCAGAGAGTCAGCGTCCTCTTTACAAGCCCCCTACTGGGTAATCCCAGCTGCTCGCTCTGGAGTACCTCTTCTCTTTGCTTCTCCAGCCAGGGGTGGCATTGCTGCCTGTCTTGTCACCAATTCTGGGTTGCTCCAAGTCCTCTTTGGCTTTGCAAAATTTCCATCACCCATGAAACCCATTTCCTTCAATAAGTTTCCCCCTGATTCAAATATACATGTGTTTTATTTTATTTTTTTTTAATTTTGACTTTAGACCCTGACATCCTCTGTTGTCATCAAGTCCCATTCATTTCGACTCTCACTGCCACTCCTATTCCAGGTCCCCAGGAACATGAGTGCTTTCCTAAGAAAGGAGCATTCCCGGGAACAGGGCCATGGGTACAGTTCTTTCCCAAGTCTTTTGCTTTCATCTCTTGCTTAAGAACCTAGGTAATTAACACATAACTGGCATTTGTTGAAAGCTTTCTTGAAAGTGTCATTCATTATGCACCCACACCAAGAGCACCACAAACGTGATCTCATTTAATCCTCCCAATGAGCCTGCGAGGAAGGCGCTGTTAATGATACTACCCACCAGGGCTCTTGGCCTTCCCCAGTCATTAGAAATTGACTAGAGGCCAGATAAGAATTTCAGGCAAGGCTTTATTGGGGCCCCTGCTGCAGCCGGTGGGGGAGGGGTGTGGAAAACAAGTAACAGCTTCCCTTGTTCACTCCCCAAGGCGGGGCGAGCTGGTTCCTTATATGGGGTGAGGGTAGGTAGGGGTGTGTCCAGGGGCTCGGGCTGGAGGGGTGGCTTAGGTAGATTGCCCACCCCTTAGGTGGTGTTGAGTGCAGGGGGCATGTGCAGTACCCTGCTTTTGCTCCCAACACCCTGTCTTTGCTCCAGGCTCTTCAGAAGTGGCAGCTGGGTTGCTTTTTGGTCTTTTTATATCTTGTTGTCCAGAATTTGCCCCAAATGCACATGCACGCAGTTATTTTTAGTCTCTTATAGTGTCTTTGTATCTTTTTGCTCGAGGAGATGTTTGCCCAGGTGCAAGCACTGTAGCAAAGGGTCCCAGGTCCCAGGTTTTAGGTCCCAGCCTGTCTCATTATCACTGCCTTTTACAGATGTGTAGAGGATGTAGTTCTGCCCCTCTCCCCCAACCAGACCTGTATTTTCACTGTTCTGTAAGAAGTCATGCATGTGTCCATCCCTGTTCCTTTCCATATGGTTTTCTTCCCTTTCTGAAGTACGCTCCTTGGCTCTAACTTCACTCAAATCAAACCTATGTCTTTCTAAGTCCCTTTCTCTGTGAAGCTTCCTATGTCAGAATCCTCTTACTCTGAACTTCAAGCGCACAGGTCCCTAAACGTATTTTACCAGAAATTATATTTAACTGACAGCTTCCTGGAAGTGACAACTCATGGAGGTATCCTTTTGCTTAAAGAGGCTGTGACCCCACTCAACCTAGAGAGGGTCATTGAGGCATCCAGGGGCTGTGGAGAGTGGGGTTTGAAAGTCACTTTTTAAGACCACACGTACTCTAGGTCAAAGTTTTATATTCAGGGATTTGTGAGCTATGTCACAAGAAATTTGCTACCAATTATGTTTCAAGTATCAAAGTTTGGAAATGATTTTCTCTGCCAATCTTTAAAAAAACAGAACAAAACAAAACAGAATGTTGATAAATTAGACCAGATGTGGAGGTATATGCCTTGCATGTGTTTTTGTTTTATTTGGCAAAGTCAGAGGCCATGTTCTCATTCCCCACCACGATCCCCCCAGGGCTCAGGGTAGTGGGTGCTTACTAAGTATCTACTGCTTTGTTGCAAAAGGAGAATTAGAGTCCTGGGGTTGAGGTTAACACTTGCTACTTTTGGATGCCCAACTTTTATTATCTTTGCTTGATAACAGCAGACTCTCATCCCTTTGGGGAATTTTTTCTCTCTCTTGTGTTCTGTCTTAGTGGGATAGCAAATCCCACAGGGCTCTGCTCAACCATAGCTAAGAAATACTCTTCTGATCTAAGCCATGCTGACTGGGGACTCTCTTGAGTAGAGTAACCACTGTCTAGAAAGAATAGAGCTATTACTTACCAAGTAACTCCTTCTATCTTAACCCTTGAACTGCCTTGATTCTTGTCCCTTTCTGACCCCCTTTTTCCTGATTCACCAAGCTTTCAGTTCTCAGTGTTAGTTGTTACTATTCCAAAAATTTCCTTTTTTCGCAAGTTATCACCAGAGAGTATTCCTGTTGCTTACAAACAAAGAACCCTGACAGTGAATGCAACTGTCTTCTCTGTTCCAGCTTCAGGTACCCCATAGGAGATAAATCTTTTCACAAAGTGGAAAGGGAGTATAAATTCCAGAATCCAGCTTGCTTTAATCCAGCTGATTTGATATTCTCATCCCAAGATATTTGCTGGGGGAGTTGGAACATTGTACAATCAAGTTTCAGAAGTATACAACCTGCACAATCATATGTGACCACCTGGAAAAATCCCCTCCATCGCTGAGGGCAGCTTGGATTGAATTAAATTCAGCGGTGCAGATGCATAAGTGAGCAGGCTGGGAGAAGGTGCAAAACAGATAGTTTCAAAGTATATGGCCCAGTTGGAAACAAATTATTTGGTTGAGTTTTGCAGCACAACTTGTCCAATGACTGCTCTGAGTAGGAAATTTCTAAAGCTACAGGATTATAACGTCTTGTTTTAATAGCACAGGGGAGGGAAATTGGGCCCTGAGACCCTCTATCAGCAATGTGGCAGTGATGGATTTTCCTTCTGGAGCCCTATTCCCTTACTTGACCTACATGATTACTATACACAGTTGGATCTGATGACTTGGCACATGGGGGAGTGTCTTGGGAGAGTGAATTAATGACAAGTAAGTTCCTCCAAAAGATTATTCTGTTGGCCTGCATGACACACCCAGTGATGGCTATTCTTTAACCTAAACACCAGGAATCTGTTCTGCTTTACTCCACTAATGAGGTCACCACCCAGAGGGGCAGAGGAGCCCATCCTGCAGGAGGACTTGTCCCAGAATTGACATTCCCCACTAAGGAAGGGGAGGGAAGGAATTTTCTGTGCAACTCGGGAAAGCGCCTGGCCTGTGGGCTTTTCACCTCTCTGTTTACCTAGAAGCCACAAGGTTTAGGTCCTAGCCTCAGGCAAGGTCTTCTAGAAGATTCTACCATGCTTTCAGAGATTCCTGAGGACACTTTTCTGGAAATGGCATCTAGGTCAGTCATGAACTTGCCCGTTCTCTCTGATGGTGCCTTTTTATACCATTAGGTCTGCAAATAATGTCCCTGAGTCTGTTTCCACTCAGAGAGGATTATCCATTTGTATGGTCAACATGTCTTGTTTCAGGCTGAGCTTCTCATGCGTGAAGTGCATTGTCTTTCCCTTTCAGAAGTTTACTGCCTCAGTGACCTTTATATTTGACAAAAAGCCTTTTTAATCCACCTCGCTGCTGCTTTCCTAAGTGGTTCCTCCTCTGGCTGGCATTATTGAAAGGACTTTCCCTGTTGACAGGCGTTATTAAGACATGCTGTCTTTTGTATCGAATCGAAACTGTGCCCTTTTATTTGCCTTTATTTTCTTTTTCTAAGTTTGCATTGACAACGTGTGCACTTACACAGGATAATCGCATAGATGTATATCAAGCATGACCACCGTATGTTAACATTAGATGCAGAATTCTATTCATTTCTCCTGTTTTCTCAGATCCCAGACGGGAACAGTTCAGGGTTAAAAGGTAGCAAGAGTAAACCTTCCCAAACTCCTTCTATGACTCTGAGGACCAGGATTGGATGATGTATTATTTGGCTCCCAGATTATCTGAGTGCTTTGGTGGGTGGATATTTGCAATGAGGCCTTTGTTCCAAGCCCTGGTTAACATAAAGAGGTTTGTTCTCAGATCCCTGAACAGAGCAGAGAAAACACTGGTGAATACTAAAGGTGATTGTGCTTTCAGCCTGTGGTCTGTTACCACGGGCAACCAACGCTTATAGAGGGGTTGTGTGTTGAAGAGGGTGCTAACATCTTTTTAAAAATCAGTTTAGAGCAAACCATTAGGATCTGTGCCCTGGCTTTACCATTCACTCCTCTGGACAAGTCACTTCATTTCTCCAAAGATTACAGATGTCATCAGCTAGCAGGAAGTTCAAGTAATGCAATACATGTAAAAGAATGCTGCGAATTTTAAAGATCAAAGTATGGGTTGTTTTTAATACTATGCTTTAGACTCTATGTTAGTTAAGAGAAAATAGATTCATTATCTCTCATATGGGCTTCTCTTCACTAACATTTGTTAACAACCTTCTCAAGGCCAGGCCCTATGCTAGGCAGTTGATGCTTGATAATTATTTTTTTCCTGACAACTGATGACATAGGCATTAGTATCTCTATTTTGAAATTGGGGATTCTTATGATCTGAGAGGGAAAGTGGGTCATCCCACGGTCACACAGCTTGTAAGTGACAGAACTAGGATTGAAAACAGGCCTCTCTGATCCTAAAGTCTAAGGTCCTTTATTTTATTTTGCTTGCTCCCCTCCACCAATCTTTATTTTTTTTAGAATAAAAAACTGTAATGCAGAGGTGGAAACAGTTATCTCTGGCATTCCACTGCAGGCATCTTGTGATCTTTCTGGATTTGATCCACGCTGCTTGAGGAAGCCTCAGCTCCTTATTTCATTAGCTCAAAAGAGTAAAAACACCCCCATGTGACAGTCTTGGGGATAATACTGCCATGATAATGAAGGCAACACCATCAAAAGCAACTACGTTATCAAAAATAAAAAAACGATCACTTTTAACAGCAAATTGTGACTAATTAGACTTTGAATAGGAAATCGAAAGAAAAGGCATGAAGGCTCAATTTTCCATAGAGCTGACAGTCTGACCATTTTAAGAGTGAGAATGAAATTATTTTTAATTAACATGACTAATCATTTCCTATCATTTTGAGGCAGTTGGCTTTGTCTTCAAAGAGGTGTGGTGGAGTGCTGTCCCCCGCGCCATGGCTAGTGTCTGGGGGCCCGTCTAACCACATGGAACACTGGAGGCCTGGACCACTCTGGCTGGTGTATTTCCCGTCTCAGAATCATCACAGCAAGAAGCTCGGGGCCCCATTTGTGTCTTTTCTCCTGACTGTTTTTCTTTCTAAGGCTACATGAAACTGTTTCTAATTTCATGAATGTCCATTTCTAGGGCCGTTTACTCATCATGAAAGTACAGCCTTCAGTGAGTAGACAAGCTATGAGGCAGGTTCTACTTCTTCTCTTTTCTCCACTTGTCACAACAATGTCTTCCCAGATGTTTGCGCAGACTGCCCGGCTCACTTCTAGCCTGTGCCTTTACTCTTCAGGAGCCAAGGAGGGGCCAGCCTGTAGATCACCCTCACTCTGAGCGCCAACAAGGACAGGCGGCAATATTCTATGGTCTGTGCCCAAGAGTATAATTGTGAGGCAGCTGTGAAATGACAGTCTTGGGGGCTGTCTGATCCAAACACCCTCTCTCAATCCCAGTCCTAAAATATCCTTTACAGGGAGACCAAGCTTTGGTTATCTGCTTGGTGCTCTTCTGCTGTTTTCTCAGGTCTTGGGGTGATTCTGAAGAGTGATGTGACCTCAGACAACTATGGTTCTTCTCTCCTGATGTCAATCTACTCTCCTAGTATAACTTGGAATCAAAGATTCTCCCCGCGCTGCCACCACTGCCACCAGGGGAATAGGAAGGAATGAAATGGGTAAATGGATCAAGAAGCACCATTCTATCCCCGTTGGGTTTCCTACCAGATTCCAGGAATGCCTTCAGCCTGGAGCAAGGCGTTGGGAACTTGTAACTGTCTTCCTTGCCTTTTTTTTTTTTTTTTTTTTAATTTATTTTATTTATTTTTGGCTGCATTGGGTCTTCGTTGCTGCACACGGGCTTTCTCTAGTTGTGGCGAGCGGGGGCTACTCTTCGTTGCGGTGTGCAGGCTTCTCATTGTGGTGGCTTCTCTTGTTGCGGAGCACGGGCTCTAGGCACGCAGGCTTCACTAGTTGTGGCACGTGGGCTCAGTAGTTGTGGCTCGCAGGCTCTAGAGCACAGGCTCAGTAGTTGTGGCGCACAGACTTAGTTGCTCTGCGGTATGTGGGATCTTCCCGGACCAGGGTTTGAACCCGTGTCCCCTGCATTGGCAGGCGGATTCTTAACCACTGTGCCACCAGGGAAGCCCTTCCTTGCTTTTTACTCTTGAGACTAGGACAATTCATTGCCATGACACTCCTACTTTCTCAACCCAGAACTTAAGAGCTGTGACCCCCATCTTGCTTTTTCTGATTTTATGTCCTTTGACTTTTTTGTTTTTTAAATGTTTATTTTCAATTATACAAGTGGGATATGAATGTATGTTCTTATTAAAAATTCAAATAATTTCAGACAAGTCAACTTTCCTTTTATCTCAGAAAGGAAACTTGCCCTTGACCTCAACTCATATCCTCTTCCAGATGAACCATTATTTTCAATTTATCGCATATTCTTCATATCTTTTTCTATGCTTTTATATACATATATGCTCACAGGGAGAAGTATGGAACTTTGTCTACTTCTGTTTGCTTATGAAAATACAGGTATTGTTTTGGAACTTGATTTTTTTTTAATTTGACAATACATCTGAAAGACTTTCCCACATCAGTACTTATAAATTGAACTCATTTTTAAATTGCTGCAATGTGTTCAACACAAATTTCGATTTACTTATTTCCCTTGTTTGGACATTTTGATTTTTTTTTAAAGTTTTTTGCCATTGCAAGCAAAGCTGTAGCAAATGTCTTTACATATGTATCTTTATGCATAAGTGCACATCTTTCTGCAAATATTTCTTGAGCATATACCAAAAAGTGGAATTGATGAATTAAGATTCTTTATATTTAAACTTTTCATGGATTTTGCCAGACTGTTCTCCAAAACAGCTGAATGAGTTGATGCTGCTTCAAGCAGTATACAAGATCATCCACAAGCTCATACTCTTACTAACACTTGTTATTATCAAATATTCAATCTAGTAGGTGAGAAGAAGTCTGTCCCACTAATTTTATTTTCTTCATGACTCATAAGATTGAGCACATTTTCATAACTCCTTTGCCATTTTGATTTCTTTTTCTATGAACTACTTATATTCTTTGTCCATATTTCTGTGGGTTCCTTCTGATTTCTGACACCTGTTTCAAGAGTTTCAACATCTCCTTGGCCCCAATCTCTAATTGACAGCATGAATAAGAGCATGGGATTTAAAGTCCGCCATATGTAGATTCAAATCCCAGTTGCAACCCTGCCTAGGAGTGTGACTGTAGCAGGTTACACACTTATGCTGGTTTTCTGCCTTCCTGTCTATAACATGGGGACACTAATGCCTACTATGCAAAGTGTGTTTGTGTGTGTGTGTGCACAAGTGTGTTAAGATGAAGATATATGTGAAATGGCCAGTAGGCCATTATGATCTCCCCAATGGAATGATCAGTTCTGCTGTTTTGTATCACTTTCTTGCCAGGTTCCAGGCATGGGCTGTTGGCTCCTTGATTTGATGTTTACCGTATACCTCTAGCAATAAGGGCAGGTGACTCCCATATTTTGAGTAAATCCCAGAGCTAATGCTGATGTAGTTTGGTCTCTGTATATTTCCTTAGTTGCTTTGCTTGGATTTTGAACCCAAGGTCTGGTTAGCCCTCTGAAGTCACTGTATCTGCATGTATCTTTCCTCCATATGCACCTATGCCCCTTGTGCTCTTCTGCTAATGTCATGCTACGTACAGGGCTGTCATCTCAGCCTGACTCCCCAGCCTTCCCCTTCTCTATTGCTCTTTCACTGACAGAGCGAATACTTGACCCTGCATTTTCAGATTTCTAAGCCCATGCTCTCAACCAGGGCTAATAGCTCTACAAATATCACCCCTGGATCTCTGACTTAATCCCTCTGAGCCGCAGCTTTCTTATCTGTCCCCGAAATAATAATGCCAAATTCACACTACTGTTGGGGGCTTCAGATGTGATAGTTAACATAGCACAATGTCACATTCCCCCGTCCTCTTGTCTGACTCACAAATCATCACCAAAGTAGTTTTCCTTTTGTTTGTTTGTTTGATTGTAATTCCTTTGTGTAGTAGATCTTCAGTACACAGTGGGTTTTATTAAGATTCAGTGGGCATTTGGCTGGCCTCCTTCTAAGAAACACAACCAGAGGTAAAATGTTAGAATGATGATGAATAATTATGATGAAAACCAAAGTCATGTTTACTCACCATAGTTTCACATTATAGTTTTGGCTAAATGGGAAATGACCTGTTAAAAATTAAAAATTAGTTACTGGAACTTCCCTGGTGGCCCAGTGATTAAGAATCCACCTGCCAATGCAGGAGACATGGGTTAGAGCCCTGGTCTGGGAAGGTCCCACATGTTGTGGAGTAACTAAGCCCATGCACCACAACTACTGAGCCTGCGCTCTAGAGCCTGCAAGCCACAGCTACTGAGCCCACGTGCCACAACTACTGAAACCCATGTGCCTAGAGCCTGTGCTCTGCAACAAGAGAAGTCACTGCAATGAGAAACTCACACACCACAATGAAGAGTAACCCCCACTTGCCGCAACTAGAGAAAGCCCGTGAGCAGCAACGAAGACCCAATGCAGCCAAAAATAAATAAAATTTTAAAAAATAGTTACTGGGATTTGAGGAATGAGATTTTATAGAGATTATTATTTTTCTAGAGAGAAATATTCCAGGGCTAGATAAAGAATATCCCTGGGTAGTGCTGGCTGGCCCTTTGCATGTCACTGAATCTTTGCCCATAAAAAGGGCAGTTCATGGACCAGGGAAAGGGAAGTTTGGCTTTAAAATATTTTTTGAAATGTAGGCTCCGAAGAGGTGGGTGCAATCTAATAAAAGTTTTACCTGATATCCAGGAACCAAGAGAGGTTGGCACCATTGTTTTGTAAAGGAATTGATGGCACCATATGTCATGGAACTGACCACAGTGGCAGGTCAGATCTTCAGGAAAGCTGGTGGGAGGGATGGGGTGTGTCACTGGGCATGTCCCCATGGAAGGGCACCCAAGTACTTCTTTCACCTACTTCTCTGTGCCTCTTCAGACAGGTTTGTCATCCCAGGAAAATTGAGGCAGCTTAACAAGCTCTCAACCAAATAGCTTGCTTGATTGTTTAAAAATCAATATTGCCCTTTTGGCACTGAATTTTCCAGTTACTTTGATGGCTTCTCAACCAGTACAAAAATGGTGAATGGGAGGTCAAGAAAAATAATGCATTTTGAAGTCTCACTTAGGGCATTTTTACTCTAGAGGGTAAAGACCTTCCTTTTTCACTCTGACAAGACTTTTTAATTTTTAAGTTTTGTTTTTCTTTCTGAATTAATTTGATCCTGGAGTTACACGCCAGCTAAATATTTATTGATGATGTGTGAGCTTGAAAATGAACCCCACTGGATCTCTGCTCCTCAGTACTCATGTTTCCCCGTCTTCCCATCTCATTCTCAAAGTGTCCTAAAGACAGTTTTGTCGTGTGTGTGTGTGTTTGTGTGTGTCTGTGTGTGTCTGTGTTTTATTAATTTGCAGTTTCTTTCCAGCTGGAATCCAACCTCTCCTTTCACTTGGTGGGAAGTATCCACACATAGGTTGTAGAGGATGTGCTAATTAATGGATGCCCAAACATCTGGGGGAAAACAAGCAAAGTTACAATTAACACACAATAAACAAATACAGAAAAGGTGGACAGATGAAGCACATCAGAAAGATGGCTTGGGGGAATGCACTGTCTACCCTGTCTGCACCTGTTTCCTAGCACCATTCCATTTGGAAGGGAAAACATGTTTATCTCAGTGTCTGTGTGTCCTAACTTAATGCCTGACACTGTAAACTGAAGCCATTCTCTGGTCAACAAGGAGGGACTCTCAGGAAGGGGGGCATGATTATTCTGCTGGCAATTCACAGACACCCAGGAGCTTTACTGAAAGAGCCCATCTCTGGTCCTCACATGTGTGTGTATACATACATATGGATTAAAATACTGCTTCAACCCTCACCTTCCAGCCAGCCTGAAATTATTCTTTCTCATTCCCAATTCTCCCTGTTGTAATTAGCTCTTCAGACCACATACCAGAGGGTCTACAAAAGCAGCACAACAATAAAAAATAATAAGCGCTAACATGTATTGAGTGCACGCTGAGTATGAGACCATCTTCTAAGTGCTTTCTGTGCATTATTCCATGGACACCTCACAGCATCCTTAGGAGTTAGGTGTGGTTATTCTCTGCATTTTACAGAGAGGAAAACTAAGGGACACAGAAGTTATGTAACTTGCCCAACATCAGATAGCTGCTTGTGGCATGGCTGCTATTCATAATTCTTACCCCAGATTTACTTGCTAATTGGTAACTGTTCCGCCTGTTATCCAGTGTGTTTCCTGACCCTGGACTTTCTCTTGTTTGATCTTGTATATGCCAGTTTTTAACTTTTTTATCATGTGATCTATCTGGCTCTTGACTCTTGGGTCCCTCTCAAGAACTCTAGCTAATACTCACCACAATGATTCTCCCCAACATGGGCTGCTTCCATCATTCATCTCATTTATCTACGCTGGTAGGTCTTCATGATGAAGACTGAACTCCAACCTTTGAACCTGTACTCCTCCAAGTCTTCTCCATTCTCTAGAAGGAGGCAGGACTCCTGCTTGGTATGATCTTATGTATTTCAGTCATTGTAAAGTTGAGTTCACCAGTGGTGCAAAATCTCAACAACCATTGACTCCCAAAGCATGATTTTCAAGATAACACAGGAGAATAAGAGAACTCATAGGAGCTTCAGTGTTTAGTAATCCTTTGCTGCCTTGAGTATAGCTCTCAGGTTCCTTACTGGTTCTGGCTCATGGCTCCATCTTCATTATGCACCTTTCCCTTGCACTTTAGTTTCTAGTCTCTAACCTTTCTTTATTACTGGCAGTTTCCTAGATGCCCCTCCCTGGGCTTTTCTTCTTTTCTGTTGATTCTCTAAATGTGAGAGTACCCTCAGATGTGTTCCATGCTCTCAATCCATCCAGTTCTATGACAAATATTATTTATTTTTAACAACTCTCAAATGTACCTCTCTAGCCCTACTCTTGACTGGAAACCAAACTGGCATACCCACTTTCTTCATTTTTCTGGCCCAGTTAGTGGTCTAAAACCACTATGTCGTACACAGGATTATTCAGTGGAGAGTGTTAAAGTGTTAACACCCAGCCCAAGTCCCAGTGCATAAGCTCTATGACTAGCATGGGGCTACATCTGGAGAAAGAAGCGATACCATTCCTTTCACAGAAAGGCACTGACATCCTACCAAGTTGTATACTCATGAGGCTATGTCCTCCAATAAGGGGACATGATTTTTTAATACTCACAAAGTCAAATTAGCCTACAGCTTCTCCTACATTTTAAAGTTCCATGACAGCAGGGTCCCTGTGGGTCTTGTTTGCCATTGTAGTCTCAGTATTCAAAACAGTGCCTGGAACACAGAAGGTACTCATTCATATTTGAAAAATACATTATAAAAAAATAATAAATAAATTATTTTAAAAATTCCTTCTTCTAAAACGTGTTTCTCTGCTTTTGATAAATTCAATTAACGATGGGATGAATGAGATGTTCAAAACTGGCAGAAACATGATCTAAAAAAATGATCTAGGCAGAAAAATGATCTAAAATTTAAAAATTCATGAATCATGAATTAAAGATAATAATAATAACTAAATTTATTGAACATATTATGCGGTAAGCACACTTAAGTTCAATCTTCACATGACCCCTATAAGGAAGACTCTTGTATTATTTCTATCTTATAGATGAGGAAACTGAGGCACACAGAGTCTATGTAACTTGAGCAAGGTCATGTGGCTACAAAAGTGTTGAACAGAGCAGGGATGCTACATGGTACATCTGCAGAAAGAAGTGGAGGAATAGAAAGTCTCAGGGCAGAGTGTCTGACTGGGAGCACCATGGTTTGGAATAGGTCCATAGCCAGGGATTGATTCCTGGAGCTCCACATGGCATTCCAGACCCTTTCAAAGAACAAGCACATCATTTATTATCTAAACTGGGATATGTCTTCTAACAGAATGGGTTAACGGTCATAACCTGGATCTCAACAGAGCCAACTGAGACACATAGGAGCCCTACTTCTCTACTCCTGGTTTGTATGGTATGGCCTCTGTCCACACTAGGCATCATGTTCTACTTTTACTCATGTACTTTCCACTTTTCAGATTGACTCTGCCCACCTGATGTCTTGGCAAGCACACGGTAAATACATATTGAGCTGGATGGATTATTCATGGACAATTCTGACATTGAATTATCTCATTCAGGATGCATAATGGCTTTATACTATGATGTCATGGGAGTACTTTGTCAACATTTTTTAAACAATTTTAAAGTAATGTAAATAGTACTGGCTAAACAAAATCAACAACGACAAACAAAAATGGGTAAATGAGTTAAGGTCCTTGTTCTGATAGATGTTTTACGGAGGGGAAGTTATTTAACTATCTGGGTATCCTTGTCCTTTTTAAAAATATGAATGAATCATCATTGGGGATCCTAAAAGTCTCGTTTTATTAGTCACTTTCTAAAATATAATTGTCAATCCTAACCTAAAATCATCTCAAAATGTTGCCCATAGCCATTTTCTTCTCTGCAATCCAAGACCATGTGATGGAATGTGTTTGCCAGAGAATTAAAATGAGACACTTTCCATCTTTCAGGAGATCACAGAAAGCAGAAAATGAGCAATGTTGAGACGTTGTTTTTCCATAAAGTTGTTAAAATTACATTACAATGATGATAAGGAATAAATATCATCCATTCTTTTTAAAAAATAAACGTATTTTAGTACAGTTTTAGATTTACAGAATTGTCATGAATATAGTACAGACAATTCTTGAATACCCCACACTCAGTTTCTGCTCTTAACATCTTACATTGGTAGGCTATGCTTGTCATAATTTATAAACCAATGTTGATGCATCATTATTATTAATATTTCTCTATAGGTAAGTCCCCCATTAACCTCCCCCCTGGCTATTTTCAAAATGTCCTACCCTTTGGTTTTCTGCATTTAGTTTTCATTTAAATATGATATGCATGTGTGTGGTTCTTTTGGTGTTTATTCCCCTTGGCGTTCTCTGAGCTTCCTGGATCTGTGATTTGGTGTCTGTCATTAATTTTGGAAAGGTCTCTGCCAGTATTTTCACATATTTCTTCCACTCCATTCTCTCTTCCTTCATCTGGTATTATAATTATGTGTATGTTACATCTTTTGAAATTATCCCATTGTTATTGAATGTTCTGTTCTTTTCTAGAACTACTTTTTCTCTTTTCATTTCAGTTTGGGAAGTTTCTATTGACCTAACTTCAAACTCATGGATTCTTTGCTTTAACTGTGACTAGTCAACTATGAGCCCATAAAAACATTATTTATTCATGTTACAGTGTAACATGTAATATAAGTAACTTTCCTTTTTATTTGTTCTTAAAGTTTTCATCTCTCTGCTTACTTTACTCATCTGTTATCTCATGTGGTATACTTTTTCCATTAGATCCCTCGACATATTAATCATAATTATTTAAATTCCCTGTGTTATAATTCCAACATCTGTATCATATCTGAGACGGATTTTGATGGACAACCTCCTTAGACTGTGTTTTTTTTTTTTTTTTTTCTTTTTCTTGCCTTTCACTGTGCCTTATAATTGTTTGTTGAATGCTGGATGTGATGTATTAAGTAATAGAAACTGAGATAAAGAGGACCTGAAAATGAAGTTTCATGTTAATTTGACTAGGAATTATTCTTTGTTTAATGCTTTTGTACCTGTAGGTGCCAGAGGCTTCACATTCACTAGTGTTCTTGGTTTTGTCTCCTCTCTTGACTTTGGTTTCCTTGAGTATTCCTCCTCAGAGAGAATCTGTGTCTTGCAGATATTTCAGCTATAGTCTGCAAAACTATTATGGTACTCTAGCCATGTTACTGTGGTGATAAGGCACAGGGAAAGAGGAGTGTCCTACAAACATGCACTTAAATCTCAGTCTTTTAGTGGGCTTGCTTCTCTGACCTGTGACCTTCAGAAGTGTTCCTTCTGTTAGAGGACCCATCCCCATTCAGTGAGAAAAGAAGGCTAGAGAGGACTCGAGAGAGAGAGGAATGCCTTCCCCATGATTCTGAGACAAGATTCTGTTAAAATCTTCCCCCTCCCCAGTAGTAAGCCTTTGTTATAGGGAAGGTTCAGGGCATATTTCACAGGATTATTCTTTCTCTCCTCTTGCCAGTTTCAGGAGGTGCTCTCTTTAGACCTTCACTATGTGACGATTCCTGTAGATGCTTGGTGGGAAGTCACACAAAAGTGTGGAGCCCCCATAAGATAGCAACCCAAGGGGTTCTCACTCTCAAGTTAGGCCACATTCACCCTCCAAGTGTTCATCAAAATGATCATTTAAGATTTTCTACCAATTTATGATTCCAGTGGTTTCTGTTCTGTGGAAGCAGTTCTTGGCTGTGACTCTTTGAATTCACCTCTGTCTCCAAATTCCAGGCTGGTGGTTTGCTCTACAAACTCATTTCTCCAATGAGTCCAACAAAGTCATTGGTTTTCAGTTTCCCCAGCTTTTTCTTATAAGGATGGGGGTGATGACTTCAACATCACATCACTGAAAGCGGAAGCCTATTTTCTTTTGAAGCCATGAAGACCCCACATCTTGCCACTCTCTTAGGGAGGAGTTAAGAGTGATGATCATCATTTTAAAGAATTGAACCAGCAGGGACAATGTAGGAAAAGTGTCTCACCCGGGCTGTGCCATCCTTCCATGACTGTGGTTGGAGAATTATATCAATAACTTTCCCTAACATGGTTATGCTCTGGAGATACCACCTTTTAATCAGATGCTTGAGAGCAGAAGAGGATAGAAGCCTCCATGGATGGGCTGTATTTAAGGATGTCATCATTATATTTGTATTTTATAATTGTTCCTCCAAAGGATGTTGTGAGCTGATTGATAGCAGAGCCATCTCCCCTTCCCATCCTCATCTCTATTTTTACTGTGTTGAGTTGAAGAATTTTAAATTCATTTCTACTCTCCAAAGGAATTCTTGGATACCTGCAACCATGCTTGTTTCCTCAGCTAAAATACCAAGTCATTGCACTCCTCCAAGATCCTGGGTTCCAGTGAACCCAGTGATGCACCATGAAGAAAACTGTCAAGAAACAGAGGATGGTTCAGGAATACTGATTCCCAACAAATTCCTTCACCCTACCCGCTCCAATGAAAAAGGAAAAAAAAAAAAAAGGATAAAGTGCTGTCCAGAATTTTAAAAATCCCAAAGGGACTCTAAATGTTCACTATTACAGCACACACATTTATACACAGAGAAATTTGAAGGTTTTCTGATTTCAATTAAGATTATTATGTCCTCTGAGTGATGGTTTCTCCTTTTTTCCCCCCAGAAATCCTTTTGGCTGATATCTTTTAAAAGAGCATTAGCTAGGGATAACTAGGCTTACTTTTATTGCATCTACTTTTCCTCCAGGTTTCTTTGTCTTAAATTCTGAAGTCTTTTTCCCTAGCCTGCTAAAGTTTAGCAGCTTGAAATCAAGGACATGAGTCATTGTTATTCTTCATGTGAAAGATAAGCTCTGTGGCTTTTATAGCAAAAAGATTCCAGAAATAAGATGGAAGTCAGATAATTTGGGGCTGTGAAAAGTCCTTTACTATGATAACAGAAGACCAAGGACACATTTCTATCATGCCTATTATTAGTACCTGGGTTTCATTGGTCAAATTACGAAGCCTCTGAGCCTCAGTTTCCTTAACTGTCAAATGGGGGTAATAATACCTGCCTTGTCATTTGACAAATTATTGGGAAGTTCTAATGACATGCAGAAATTTCAGGTCTTTGTGAAGCACCATGCACATAAATGTTTGTATTTTACTTTCCTTAGCAGTATTTGAACATGGTAGCTTATTAAATATTCAGAAACAAATCATGGATACTTGTTGATGTGGGATGTCCTCATGAGCCTGTGACACTCAGTGGATGGTGAGCCATGGAATGGCCTTGAAAAACTTTCCTCAATGCATAAAGCAGAAGAGTGATATGCTTTTGGTTGTGGGCACTAATGATACAACCAAAATAATACATTCAACTTCCTAGGGGAGAATTTTACAAAGCAAACTACTCCTTAGATTCACAGGTTCTTATAACAAGCTATGCAAGGGGAAAGTACTAAAATTTATCATTTAATAGATACATAACAATCATGATTCATAAGGACTCAAGTAACTACTATTAATAGTTATGAAATTCAAATCTCACTGATTAATATTTTAAAACATTATCCCTCCGCATGATCTTTAGCAAGCTATCCCTGTTTTTGTGTTCCTGTACCCATCGTGCCAAGTACGTGTGTGAAAATCTAGTACACTAAATTGATCCTTTTCTGACCCCAATTTTCAAGCATTCTTAACACAAGGTTACAGATATAGAGTATATATTTAGAATGTGTATGTGTGTGCGTGTATGTGTGTGTGTGTATCTCTCGTGCAAAGTATATGCATACAAAGTATACGCACATGAGTATTTCAAAATCAGTCAACCTGACTCTAAATGTTCAGCTATTTATTTATATCATTCATGGCCTTTAGAGAGGGTTTTTCTCTTGCTTCCCCAACCCCTGGAAGGCCTCTCCTGCCAGTTCGGCCTCTGGCATCTCAGCCCCACATATTGAGCCCTCACATGGGGAATTTAATTCCAGATTACTAATATCAGAGCATGCTAACAATGTTCTTTGACCAGTCAGTGTCTTAATGCATCTTAGAATTAAAAGAGGTCAGTTTCTGATTCTCTGGGCTTTTGCTATTAAACTCTCTTCCTTGCACTCCCCTCTCTCATTATATTACTGTCAAAAAATATGTGTCCATCACTAGATATTGCAATCCCCACCACTACCACCAACACACACACATGACCACATTGGAAAACTGAGCTCCAAAATGGTCCACGGACTTGACCGAAGTCACATATACCATTAGTGACTTGGGTCTCAAACGTCTAAGCCTTCTGAAATCTCATCTGCCTTCTTCACACTGAATTATTTTGATTTCCAACTTCCATTATTTCAGAAGAGCAAAATGCATGGCTTACTTCTCTATCCAATGGATTAAAATATCGAATGAGGTATAGAACATATTGTACATTCTAACTGGAAAGCCTAGCAGTATGCTACTCCTTCAGGATGAAGAATTTAAAATCTGTCTCCATCTTCATTCTCTTGTATTGTTCACTGTGTCCCAGTGAGAAGATTTAAGAAGGGATCTTATTAAGGCTTCTGAAGACCGCTTTTTAAAATTGAGCTATAATTTTCAAAAATATATTGTAAATATCTAAGTTTGATGAGTTCTGACTATATACCTTGTAACTGCTACCCAAACCAAGTTATAGAACATTTCCACCTTCTCAGAATATTTCTTCATGACCATTTCCAGTCAATCTCCATCCTAAACTCCAAAGAGGCAATTGCCTTCTGATGGTATATATTCTTTAGTGTCTAATTTATTTTGAATTTGCATAGGTTATTTCTTGAGATTTATCCAGAGTGTTGTATGTATCAGTAGTTTATTCCTTTTGTTGCAGAGGAAAATCTATTGCAGTAATATGCCACAAAGTATATTGTTGGTTATATTCAATTTGAGGTTATTGTAAATAAGGCTGCTTTAAACTTTCTTGCATAAGTCTTGTGGGGATACATGTTGTCATTTATTTTGGGTACATATAGGGAATTGGAATTGTTGTGGTATAAGCTCTATGTATGCTTAACTTAATTTTTAAAAATTACCAAAGGTTTTTCAAAGTGATTTCTACAAGCAGTGTATGAGCATTCTGGTTGCTTCATTTCCTTTACAGCAATTGACATTATCAGGTTTTTTTTTAATTTTATGATAACTATTCCAGAATATGTTAATTATTTTTTTAATTTTGGTTTTAATTAGCATTTTCCTGAGGACTAATTGAGTGTCTTATCATAAGCTTATTGTCCATTCATACATTTTCTTTGTGATTTATCTAAGTCTTTTGCCCATTTTAAAAGCTGGATTGGGGGGAGGAGCTTCAAGATGGCAGAAGAGTAAGACGTGGAGATCACCTTCCTCCCCACAAATACATCAGAAATACATCTACATGTGGAACAACTCCTACAGAACACCTACTGAACACTGGCAGAAGACCTCAGACCTCCCAAAAGGCAAGAACCTCCCCACGTACCTGGGTAGGGCAAAAGAAAAAAGAAAAAACAGAGACAAAAGAATAGGGATGGGACCTGCACCAGTGGGAGGGAGCTGTGAAGGAGGAAAGGTTTCCACACACTAGGAAGACCCTTCATGGGCGGACACTGTGGGTGGCGGAGGAGGGAAGCTTCGGAGCCACGGAGGAGAGCACAGCCACAGGGGTGCAGAGGGTAAAGCGGAGAGACTCCCGCACAGAGGATCGGCACCGAGCAGCACTCACCAGCCCGAGAAGCTTGTCTGCTCACCCGCCTGGGCGGGCGGGGCTGGGAGCTGAGGCTCGGGCTTCAGTCGGATCCCAGGGAGAGGACTGGGGCTGGCGGCGTGAACACAGCCTGAAGGGGCTAGTGCGCCATGGCTAGCCAGGAAGGGAGTCCGGGAAAAGGTCTGGAGCTGCCGAAGAGGCAAGAGACTGTTTCTTGCCTCTTTGTTTCCTGGTGTGCGAGGAGAGGGGATTAAGAGCGCCGCTTAAAGGAGCTCCAGAGACGGCTGCGAGCCGCGGCTCTCAGCGCGGACCCCAGAGACGGGCATGAGACGCTAAGGCTGCTGCTGCCGCCACCAAGAAGCCTGTGTGCGAGCCCAGGTCACTATCCACACCGCCCCTCCCGGGAACCTGTGCAGCCCGACACTGCCAGCGTCCCGTGAGCCAGGGACAAATTCCTCGGGAGAACGCACGGCGCACCTCAGGCTGCTGCAACGTCACGCCGGCCGCTGCCGCCGCAGGCTCGCCCCACATTCCGTACCCCTCCCTTCCCCCGGCCTGAGTGAGCCAGAGCCCCCGAATCAGCTGCTCCTTTAACCCCGTCCTGTCTGAGCGAAGAACAGACGCCCTCAGGCGACCTACACACAGAGGCGGGGCCAAATCCAAAGCTGAATCCCAGGAACTGTGCGAACAAAGAAGAGAAAGGAAATTTCTCCCAGCAGCCTCAGGCGTAGCGGATTAAATCTCCACAGTCAACTTGATGTACGCTGCATCTGTGGAATACCTGAAGAGACAACGAATCATCCCTAATTGAGGAGGTGGACTTTGGGAGCAACGATATATATATATTTTTCCCTTTTTCTCTTTTTCTGAGTGTGTATGTTTATGCTTCTGTGTGTGATTTTCTCTGTATAGCTTTGCTTTTACCATTGTCCTAGGGTTCTGTCTGTCCGTTTTCTTTTTTTTTAACTATAGTTTTCAGTGCTTGTTATCATTGGTGGATTTGTTTTTTGGTTTGGTTGTTCTTTCTTTCTTTCTTTCTTTTTAATTACTTAAAAAAATTTTTTTTTAATAATTATTTTTTGTTTTTCATTTTAATAACTTTTATTTTATCTTTTTCTTTCTTTCTTTTTTTCTCCCTTTTATTCTGAGCCGTGTGGATGACAGGGTCTTGGTGCTCCAGCCAGGCATCAGGGCTGTGCCTCTGAGGTGGGAGAGCCAAGTTCAGGACATTGATCCACCAGAGACCTCCCGGCTCGACGTAATATCAAACGGTGAATATCTCCCAGAGATCCCCATCTGAACACCAAGACCCAGCTCCACTCAACGACCAGCAAGCCACAGTGCTGGACACCCTATTCCAAACAACTAGCAAGACAAGAACACAACCCCACCCATTAGCAGAGAGGCTGCCTAAATTAATAAGGTCACAGACACCCCAAAACACACCACCAGACTTGGACGTGCCCACCAGAAAGGCAAGATCCAGCCTCATCCACCAGAACACAGGCACTAGTCCCCTCCACCAGGAAGCCTACACAACCCACTGAAACAACCTTAGCCACTGGGGGCAGACACCAAAAACGATGGGAACTACGAACCTGCAGCCTGCGAAAAGGAGACCCCAAACACAGTAAGTTAAGCAAAATGAGAAGACAGAGAAACACACAGCAGAGCAAGGAGCAAGGCAAAAACCCACCAGACCTAACAAATGAAGAGGAAATAGGCAGTCTACCTGAAAAAGAATTCAGAGTAATGATAGTAAAGAGAATCCAAAATCTTGGCAATAGAATGGAGAAAATACAAGAAACGTTTAACAAGGACCTAGAAGAAATAAAGAGCAAACAAACAATCATGAACAACACAATAAATGAAATTAAAAATTCTCTAGAAGGGATCAATAGCAGAATAACTGAGGCAAAAGAACGGATAAGTAACCTGGAAGATAAAATAGTGGAAATAAGTACTGCACAGCAGAATAAAGAAAAAAGAATAAAAAGAATTGAGGACAGTCTCAGAGACCTCTGGGACAATATTAAATGCACCAACATTCGAATCATTGGGGTCCCAGAAGAAGAAGAGAAAAAGAAAGGGACTGAGAAAATATTTGAAGAGATTATAGTTGAAAACTTCCCTAATATGGGAAAGGAAATAGTTAATCAAGTCCTGGAAACACAGAGAGTCCCATACAGGATAAATCCAAGGAGAAACACACCAAGACACATATTCATCAACCTATCAAAAATTAAATACAAAGAAAAAATATTAAAAGCAGCAAGGGAAAAACAACAAATAACATACAAGGGAATCCCCATAAGTTTAACAGCTGATCTTTCAGCAGAAACTCTGCAAGCCAGAAGGGAGTGGCAGGACATATTGAAGGTGATGAAAGGGAAAAACCTACAACCAAGCTTACTCTATCCAGCAAGGATCTCAATCAGATTTGACAGACAAATTAAAACCTTTACAGACAAGCAAAAGCTAAGAGAATTCAGCACAACCAAACCAGCTTTACAACAAATGCTAAAGGAACTTCTCTAGGCAGGAAACACAAGAGAAGGAAAAGACCTACAATATCAAAGCCAAAACCATTAAGAAAATGGTAATAGGAACATACATATCGATACTTACCTTAAATGTAAATGGATTAAATGCTCCAACCAAAAGACATAGACTGGCTGAATGGATACAAAAAGAAGACCCATACATATACTCTCGACAAGAGACCCACTTCAGACCTAGGGACACATACAGACTGAAAGTGAGGGGATGGGAAAAGATATTCCATGCAAATGGAAATCAAAAGAGAGCTGGAGTAGCAATTCTCATATCAGATAAAATAGACTTTAAAACAAAGACTATTACAAGAGACAAAGAAGGACACTACATAATGATCAAGGGCTAAATCCAAGAACATACAGTTGTAAATTGTAAGAAGATACAATTGTAAATATTTATGCACCCAACATAGGAGCACCTCAATACATAAGGCAAATAGGAACAGCCATAAAAGGGGAAATCGACAGTAACACAATCATAGTAGGGGACTTTAACACCCGACTTTCACCAATGGACAGATCATCCAAAATTAAAATAAATAAGGAAACACAAGCTTTAAATGATACATTAAACAAGATGGACTTAATTGATATTTATGGGACATTCCATCCAAAAACAACAGAATATATTCTCTTCTCAAGTGCTCATGGAACATTCTCCAGGATAGATCATATCTTGGGTCACAAATCAAGCCTTGGTAAATTTAAGAAAACTGAAATCGTATCAAGTATCTTTTTTGACCACAGTGCTATGAGACTAGATATCAATTACAGGAAAATATCTCTAAAAAATACAAACACATGGAGGCTAAACAATACACTACTTAATAACCAAGAGATCACTGAAGAAATCACAGAGGAAATCAAAAAATACCTAGAAACAAATGACAATGAAAACACGACCACCCAAAACCTATGGGATGCAGCAAAAGCAGTTCTAAGAGGGAAGCTTATAGCAATACAATCATACCTTAAGAAACAAGAAATATCTCAAATAAACAACCTAACTTTACACCTAAAGCAATTAGAGAAAGAATTACAAAAAAACTCCAAAGTTAGCAGAAGGAAAGAAATCATAAAGATCAGATCAGAAATAAATGAAAAAGAAATTAAGGAAACGATAGCAAAGATCAATAAAACTAAAAGCTGGTTCTTTGAGAAGATAAACAAAATTGATAAACCATTAGCCAGACTCATGAAGAAAAAAAAGGGAGAAGACTCAAATCAGTAGAATTAGAAATGAAAAAGGAGAAGTAACAACTGACACTGCAGAAATACAAAAGGTCATGAGAGATTACTACAAGCAACTCTATGCCAATAAAATGGACAACCTGGAAGAAATGGACAAATTCTTAGAAATGCACAACCTGCCAAGACTGAACCAGGAAGAAATAGAAAATATGAACAGACCAGTCACAAGCACTGAAATTGAAACTGTGATTAAAAATCTTCCAACAAACAGAAGCCCAGGACCAGATGGCTTCACAGGCGAATTCTATCAAACATTTAGAGAAGAGCTAACAACTATCCTTCTCAAACTCTTCCAAAATATAGCAGAGGGAGGAACACTCCCAAAATCATTCTACGAGGCCACCATCACCCTGATACCAAAACCAGACAAAGATGTCACAAAGAAAGAAAACTACAGGTCAATATCACTGATGAACATTGATGCAAAAATCCTCAACAAAATACTAGCAAGCAGAATACAACAGCACATTAAAAGGATCATATACCATGATCAAGTGGGGTTTATCCCAGGAATGCAAGGATTCTTCAATATATGCAAATCAATCAATGTGATACACCATATTAACAAATTGAAGGAGAAAAACCATATGATCATCTCCATAGATGCAGAGAAAGCTTTCGACAAAATTCAACACCCATTTATGATAAAAACCCTCTAGAAAGTAGTCATAGAGAGAACTTTCCTCAACATAATAAAGGCCATATATGACAAACCCACAGCCAACATCATCCTCAATGGTGAAAAAGTGAAACCTTCTCCACTAAGATCAGGAACAAGACAAGGTTGTCCACTCTCACCACTGTTATTCAACATAGTTTTGGAAGTTTTAGCCACAGCAATCAGAGAAGAAAAAGAAATAAAAGGAATCCAAATCGGAAAAGAAGAAGTAAAGCTGTCACTGTTTGCACATGACATGATGCTACACATAGAGAATCCTAAAGATGCTACCAGAAAACTACTAGAGCTAATCAATGAATTTGGTAAAGTAGCAGGATACAAAATTAATGCACAGAAATGTCTTGCATTCCTATACACTAATGATGAAAAATTTGAAAGTGAAATTAAGAAAACACTCCCATTTACCATTGCAACAAAAAGAATAAAATATCTAGGAATAAACCTACCTAAGGAGAAAAAAGACCTGTGTGTAGAAAATTATAAGACACTGATGAAAGAAATTAAAGATGATACAAATAGATGGAGAGATATACCATGTTCTTGGATTGGAAGACTCAACATTGTGAAAATGACTCTACTATCCAAAGCAATCTACAGATTCAATGCAATCCCTATCAAACTACCACTGGCATTTTTAACAGAAGTAGAACAAAAAATTTCACAATTTGTATGGAAACACAAAAGACCCCGAATAGCCAAAGCAAACTTGGGAAAGAAAAACGGAGCTGGAAGAATCAGGCTCCTGGACTTCCGACTATACTACAAAGCTACAGTAATCAAGACAGTATGGTACTGGCACAAAAACAGAAATATAGATCAATGGAACAGGATAGAAAGCCCAGAGATAAACCCATGCACATATGGTCACTTTATTTTTGATAAAGGAGGCAAGAATATACAATGGAGAAAAGACAGCCTCTTCAATAAGTGGTGGTGGGAAAACTGGACAGCTACATGTAAGACAATGAAATTAGAACACTGCTTAACACCATACACAAAAATAAACTCAAATTGGATTAAAGACCTAAATGTAAGTCCAGACACTATCAAACTCTTAGAGGAATACATAAGCAGAACACTCTATGACATAAACCACAGCAAGATCCTTTTTGACCCACCTCCTAGAGAAATGAAAATAAAAACAAAAATAAACAAATGGGACCTAATGAAACTTAAAGGCTTTTGCACAACAAAGGAAAACATAAACAAGACGAAAAGACAGCCCTCAGCATGGGAGAAAATATTTGCAAATGAAGCAACTGACAAGGGATTAATCTCCAAAATTTACAAGCAGCTCATGCAGCTCAATATCAAAAAAACAAACAACCCAATCCAAAAATGGGCAGAAGACCTAAATAGACATTTCTCCAAAGAAGATATACAGATTGCCAATAAATACATGAAAGAATGCTCAACATCATTAATCATTAGAGAAGTGCAAATCAAAACTACAATGCGATATCATCTCACAGTGGTCAGAATGCCCATCATCAAAAAATCTACAAATAATAAATGCTGGAGAGGGTGTGGAGAAAAGGGAATCTTCATACACTTTTTGTAGGAATGTAAATTGATACAGCCACTATGGAGAACAGTATGGAGATTCCTTAAAAAACTAAAAATAGAACTACCATACGACCCAGCAATCCCACTACTGGGCATATACCTTGAGAAAACCATACTTCAAAAAGAGTCATGTACCACAATTTTCATTGCAGCTCTATTTACAATAGCCAGGACATGGAAGCAACCTAAGTGTCCATCGACAGGTGAATGGATAAAGAAGATGGGGCACGTATATACAGTGGAATATTACTCAGCCATAAAAAGAAATGAAATTGAGTTATTTGTATTGAGGTGAATGGACTTAGAGTCTGACCTACAGCGTAAAGTAATTCAGAAAGAGAAAAACAAATACCATATGCTAACACATATATATGGAATCTAAAAAAAATTTAAAAATGGTCGTGAAGAACCTAAGGGCAAGATAGCAATAAAGACGCAGACCTACTAGAGAATGGACTTGACAACATGGGAAGGGGCAAGAGTAAGCTGGGAAAAAGTGAGTGAGTGGTAGTGTATATATGGACATATATACACTACCAAATGTAAAATAGATAGCTAGTGGGAAGCAGTTGCATAGCACAGGGAGATCTGCTCGGTGCTTTGTGACCAGCTAGAAGGGTGGGATAAGGAGTGTGGGAGGGAGGGATACGCAAGAGGGAAGAGATATGGGGATATATGTATATGTATAACTGATTCACTTTGTTATAAAGCAGAAACTAACACACCTTTGTAAAGCAATTATACTCCAATAAAAATGTTTAAAAAAAATAAATAAAATAAAATAAAACTGGATTGTTTGTATTTTTGTTATTAATGGTTTGAAATTGTTTATATATTCTGGATACCATTTTCTTGTCCAATGTTACATATTGCAAACTTTCTTCTTGTCTGTGATTTGCCAATTTATCTTCTTAATGATGCTTTTTGATAAGCATATGCCCTTCATTTTGATGAAGTCCCATGAATCATATTTTACTTTTATTATGAATGATTTTTGTGTTCTGTTTAGGAAATTTTTGCCTTACCCAAATTTGTAAAAGTATTTCTCTATATTTTCTTCCATAAGCTCTATAGTTCTGACTTTTACAGTTAGGTCCCTATGCCCTCTCAAATTTTTTGTGTGTGTCTCAGGAGTGAGTCTGAGGTCAGGAATTATATTGTTTATGTGGGCATCTATTGTTCTAGCACCATTTGTTGAAAAGAATATCCTTACTCCATTTGTTTAACTTGGCACCTGAATTCCTGCTCTTAAGCACTGGGAAAGGATATTGCCTGCCTGCCATGTTCCATGCATTTTCAGAGTCACGTGAATGACTTCATGCATACTTCAAATATTATGGATCATATCACCCTGCCTTTGCATGCTTAGTTTCTTCTGCCACAACATCTTTTCTTTTCCTTTCTTCCTGTTTTTTTTTTTTTTAGTACTACCCAAAACACAGCTTAATAGTCTTAGAAACCTTCCTTGATTTTTCCTGTATGGTGTGGCTCAGTGCCTCTTTTGGGGTGTCATACAGCATCATGGATTTCTCTTTCAAAAAACTTGTCTTACTGCATGCTAATTTTCTCTTTATTTGACTGTCTCCACAATAAGACAGTGATTTACTTGAAGACATGCTTGTCTTTTTATCTCTGTATCCAAAGTACTTAACACAGTGACAGGGAAAAAAAAGAAAGGAGCCACTCAAGTCATAGTTTTAATCAAATTTCTCCTAGATATTCCACAGAAGCAGTGAAATATCATAGGCTTTACAGCGAGATCATTTTGATTTCAAGTCTCATTTCTGCCCCTCACTTGCCATTTTAATTGGGACAAGTCATTTAATTGCCGAATCACAGTTTATTATTCTGTAACATACAGATGTTTAGAAATACTTTCAGGATATTTATCGTATATGAAAGGAATGATGTCCAGAACCTAGTAGCTGCTAAATAAATGGGAGCTAACATATTATTCTTTTAGTATTAAAATGGCAAAGGAAAGGCTTCTGTCTGAGCTCTTCTACTTATCTATTCTACTACCAAGGGACTTTTGACTTAGTAGTTCCGTAGAAAATATTATGCTCTTATCTGTTCATTAACACAGAGTCACAATTTGGAGGCAGTTTCCAAGATATAGTTTCAAAATGGAACCTGGTTTATAAATGTATTCTGTATCTATCCAATCGCACCAAAAAATTTGAAACCAAGCAGAAATCAAATCTTAAAATAGTGATATTACATCATTACAGAGTTTACCAAAGAAAACTGTATTCCAAATTGCAGAGCTGTAATTCTATACAGATGTTCTGGGGACATAATACTAAGAAGAGTGAAATATATCCCTGGAACCCATGAGATGTGGTTAAGGCCCTAATTCACATGACTTCCAGAGAAAGCACTTTAACCATTAGGTAGGTATTCTAGAAAGTCATATTCCTAGGTCTATTCTCAAGAACTTCTCCCTTCTACCACCCTCTCCCCAGGTTATGTCATTTACTCCCATCTGTCCCACTTAGAGGCACTTGAGAAGCCCACAGAATTGCAGTATTTTCTCTCTGAAATGCTTTTAAGTAGCATTTTAAGGACACTATTTCCCAACATCACTCCCACTTATGGCGCCCTACAGCATGGAGTGTACAAATCACTTCCTCACACATTGGCTTTCGTGCATGCTAAATGCTTTTCTAAATTGACCTGATACCTATTAAACCTGAAGTGGACTTTTTAAGATCTGAAGAACGTTTAATCAATGGGGCATTAGATTGAATAAATCATAGCCGAGATGAGTTCCTTAAATTGATACGATCTTTAATGAGCATTGCACTTGATTTAATAATCTATTTATTAAATACATTTAAAAATTGGTAAATTGAACACTTGCCATAGAGCAAGCAATTAGGGCTATTTTCATTCCATGTTTATTTTCCTGAGTTGAGACAATGTTTGTTAAGTCTTAAACACATTGAGTAAATTTTCGTATCATTTTTTTTCAATAACTCTCTAAATATTAAATCTTAGTGTTGGTTACACCCACTCTCTGTTAAATTACAGAGAATACTAACAAGCATAAAGGAAGATTTACTAATTCCACAATTACTAGTATTGAAATCTCTAGTGAGTTTATAAAATCTGCATAATAATAAATCTGGGTTAAGATTGGTTAAACCTCTTTAACCTCTATTAAATCCAGTGAGAAATGTGTTAAAGAGATCCTGTCATATTGAAGCAAACTTTAAAAGAATATCATATTTTTTTCCCCAAATCTCATTAAACTGACATATGCGGTTTTTGGATTTCCTTTATTTCCTTTTAAATTATTGCAAGTTATTACTTACATATTTATGTGTAAAAAGTAACTTTCTTGTTCCTAAAGCCCTTCTCCCTCTGGGCTGATTCAGTTTCTGAAGGCCTTATACAAGCTCCGGGAAATTGCAGTCCCTTCTCCCAGTAGCAGTGCATTCTCCTTAGACAAATCTGAATGTTCCCAATTTGAGTTTCTGCCCTTTGTATCCAAATCCTTGATGAAAATGAACAATTCATCCCATTCTGATGTATAAATCTCTTATTCCAGTACATCAAGATAAAGGTCATAGACTACATTAATAATGATTCCTTACTTGTGTTACTAATAACATCTTACATTGTTAACCCTGAAACTATTTTAAAAATCTAATTTACTTTTCTCTATGGATGCCAGGCTAGATACTCATCTTATATAACTCAATGGGATAATTCATCTTCACTCATTTCTGGAAGGAGAAGCCAGCCTGAGATGGCAGTTTATTTTCTGTATTTGCCTGAATTATAAAACCGGCCTAGCCAATTCTAATCAATCAATGAATATTTATTAAGCTCCTACTGTTTTTTTTTTTTTCCTTGTACAAAAAACTCTATTTTCAAAGCACTACAAGGTGATTAGGAAAATCCATTCAATTCAACAAATATTTCTTGAATACTTATTGAGCATGGCATAATACCAGGTAAGTGATATAAAGATAAGGAAGATGTGAATACTTCTCCCTGAAACACTGTTATCTACTTAATGTGGAGCAGGGAGGTGAAAAGAGACGTATGAAAAAAAATGCTGAGGATTTTATTTTCATGAAAATGTAGAACACATGGCTTTGAGTAATGAAGAACACAGGGGAAATATGCTGAGGTCAGATTTTTATCTTATTTATTTTCCAACTGTACTGAGGTACAACTGACAAATAAAATTGTAATACATTTAAAGTGTACAAAGTGATGATATTATATACATAATACTCTTTTACATTGTAAAAGATTACCTCATGGAATTAATGGCAATTAACATATCCATCACTTCACATATTTGTCTTCTTTTTTTTTTATAAATTTATTTATTTATTTTTGGCTATGTTGGGTCTTTGTTGCTCCGCGTGGGCTTTTCTCTAGTTGTGGAGAGCGGGGGCTATTCTTCATTGTGGTGTGAAGGCTTCTCATTGTGGTGCCTTCTCTTGAGGAGCACGGGCTCTAGGTGCTCAGGCTTCAGTAGTTTTGGCACGTAGGGTCAGTAGTTGTGGCACATGGGCTTAGTTGCTTCGCAACATGTGGGATCTTCCTGGACCAGGGCTTGAACCCGTGTTCCCTGCATTGGCAGGCAGATTCTCAACCACTGCGCCGCCAGGGAAGCCCTGTCCTTTTTTTTTTCTCTTTGGTGAGAACGTTTAAGTTCTTTTCTCTTAGTGAATTTCAATTATACAATACAGTGCTATGGACTATAGTCTCCATGTTATACATTAGATCCTCAGAACTTATTAATCTTACAACTGAAGGTTTGTACCCTTTTACCAACCAAACTCTCCCTGTTTTCCCCAATCCCCAGCCCCTGGCAACCACTTTTCCACTGTATTTCTATGAATTTGACTTTTTTTTTTTTTTAATTCCACATATAAATGTCATGCCATGTGATATTTGTGTTTTTCTTTCCAGCTTATTTCACTTAGCATAATGCCCTCCAGGTTGGTCTATGTCATCCCAAGTACAAAATTTCCTTCTTTTTTAAGGCTGAATAATATTCCATTGTATATATACAACATTTTTCTTTATCAACTCATCCATTGTTGTAAGCTTAGGTTGTCTCCATACTTTGGTATTGTGAGTAACGCTGCTGTGAACATGGGAGTACAGATACCTTTTCAAGATGATTTCATTTCCTTTGGCTGTATACCCAGAAGTGGGATTGCTGGTGGTTCTATTTTTAATTTCTTGAGCAACCACCATACAGTTTTCCATAGTGCTGTTCCACTTTACATTCCCACCAACAGTGTACAAGTGTTCCCTTTTACCTTCATACTCATCAACATTTATTTCTTATCTCTTTGATAAGAGACACCCAAACAGATGTAAGGTGAGATCTCATTGTGGTTTTGATTTGCATTTCCCTGGTGAATAGAGTTGCTGAACACCTTTACAAGCACTTGTTGGCCATTTGTATATCTTCTTTGGAAAAATGTTTATTTAGGTCCTTTGCCGATTTTTAATTGGGTTATTTCTTTTTTTGCTATTGAGCTGTGTGAGGTCCTTGTATATTTTGGATATTAATCCCTTTTTGAATATGTGGTTTGCAAATATTTTCTCCCATTCCATAGGTTTCCTTTTCATGTTGATGATGATTTCCTTTGCTGTGCAGAAGATTTTCAGTTTGGTGTAGTTCTGCTTGTTTACTTTTGCTTTTGTTCCTTTGGCTTTTGGTGTCAAATCCAAAAACTCATTGCCAAGACCAATGTCAATGAGCTTGCCTCCTGTGTTTTCTTCTAGGAGTTTTATGATTTCAGGTCTTATGTTCAATTATTTAATCCATTTTGCTTTTTTTGGTGAATCGTGTTTCATTCTTTTGCATGTGACTATTCAGTTTTCCCAACACCATTTATTGAAGTGAATATCCTTTCCCCATCATCTTTGGCTTCTTAGTCCTATGCTAATTGGCATATATGTATGGGTATACTTCTATGCTGTCTGTTTCATTCAGTTGATCTATGTGTTTGCTTTTATGCCAATACCATACTGTTTGATTACTGTAGAGAGAGAGAGAATTTAGCTAACGATTTGAAGAAGAGCTCTAAGCATGCATTCCATTTTTTTCCTTTAGCTCTTTATAACAATGAAAATTAAATTAATAAAGGAAGCATTCAGGTTACGGTATTTATCCAGAATTTAGGTGGAAACAGTTGGCAGGAGCCACCCACGAAGTGGAAGGGTGGTGCCATTGGCCACAAAAGGTAGTTTGGAGATTCAATTTTGTGGGTAGATGATGTGTTCTGTTTTAAACGTGCAGGAACAGTAAGATATTCCTGCTGAATGTGTCCAGTAGGCAATTGTAGACAGGCAACAGGAGCTCTGTGATTAATGAGGATTTGACTTGATTGAACATGGGGCTGGAAATGTAAATTTAGGAGTCATTAGCATAGAAGTGATGTTTAAAGCTATGAGAATGGATGAGCTCTCTTAGGGTGGGTATTAAAGGAACAGAAGGCAGAGAGAAGACTGGCTTCTGGAAGGCCCATTCTAAGGGCGGCGGTGAAGAGGAAGAGAATCAGTGAGGGAAACAGAAAGAAAAACGAGTTGCAAGGCTGAAGGTTAGAGAAAGCCAGTGAAAGATATGGCCAAGGTCAAGCAGGAGCATCAGCTATGTCCTTTCACGTGAGCAAAGAAAGAGGGTAGACATAGAAAGGGCATGACTGATCAAGTAATAAATAAAAAGAACCATTGGAAAACTTTAGGAGAATAGTAAGGAATTGCCATGAAGGACTCTTTTGTGTATAAATATGTTATTCCATTTTGTTGCTGGGACCTCATGTGAGCTTTCCCTAGGGTCTTTTATATACACTTCAGTGGAAATACTTGTCATATAGGGGACTGGCTTGAGGTTCATACCCAGGGCTGCCACTTGCTGGCTCTGAAGTCCTTGAAGATGAAACTTAACCTCTGTGAGCCTGTTTGTCATCAGTAGGATAAGGTTATTAATACATGCTTCATACAGCTGGCTTGACAAATAAAATAATTAACATAAAGCACTAGATTATGCCTGACATATGTGTAACTATATATATTGCTATATGAGCATAAATTTATGTACAGATATATAGCAACAAAATACTAATTGCCATTTTAACAATAAGTGAGTTTTTGAAGTAATTAGGAGAGTGGGGTGTTATCAGGTCTTATCAGGGTGTTATCAGAGTCTTTGAAACAGCAATTGGGCCATAAACCTTACACTTCCTTCAAAAAAAAAAACCTAATTTAAAATTCATACACAATTTAATTTACGGCTTAAGGAAATACTGAGATAAGTGTTCTGGAGTGTGTTTTATTAGAAAGTGCAAATTCTTGTACTTTTACAGTAGTAAAAAATTGCAAACAATGGAGATATTGCATCAATGGGGGATTAGTTAAATACATATAATATATCCATAAAATGGACCACTATGCCATGGAAAGATTTTTAGAAATCAGTTTACAGGACTAGGTACATGATTCTGTTTAGGAGATGGTTTGATAGATATTACTTCTACATCTCCCTCCCTCCTTCCCTCCCTCCCTCCCTCCCTCCTTTCCTTCTTTCCAAAAGGAAAGTGTGTTATATTTATAAGCAAATAAATAAAAAGAGATATTTCAATTTTACTGAGGACATACCTCATAGACCATTGAACACCTTCTCCTACACCAGGAAAAAAAATACCTCAAATATAGGTGACGCCACAGACCTGCATGATTGTTGCACAAAGCAAAAGGTGTGTCCCCAGAGAAATGCAGAGGTGAAAGTTTCCTCCGAGTCCATGTCTGGTTGGGGAATGTGGCAGATTGCATTTTCCAAAGATTTCTGTATCAATATATCCCCTCCCACATGCTCTTATTCCAATGTGACCTTGACACTCCTCCATTGTGAGGTGGGTTCTGTGTTGCTTCCTCTTGAACCTCGGTGGAGCTGTGACTATGATGGAAGTGATACTATATAACTTTTGAAGTTGAATTACAAAAAGAATACAGCTTCCACCTCATCCTCCTGGAACACTCACCCTTGGAACCCAGCCACCATGCTGTGAAGAAAAGACCCTAGGGAAAGCCCATGCGAGGTCCCAGCCAACAGCAGCCAGCAACTGTTAACATGTCAGTAAATGAGCCTTCACAAGGTTCCAGCCCCTGGCCTTTGGGCCACCCCAGCTGATACTGGGTAGATCAGAGTTGAGCTATGCCTGCTGATCCTGACCCAAATGGCAGGTTTTTGAGCAAAGTAAATGCTGTTATTTTAAGTTACTAAATTTTAGGACCATTTGCTATGTAGCAATAGGCAACGGGAATAGAGAGTGAAATGTGATTCTTGATGGATCACTGGTGAAGACCTCTGCAAACAAGAAGCTATAACTTTAGGACATATTTTAAGAGTATCTTGTTTTAGAGAAGCCTCTTTCTCTCATCTTTTCTTCTATATTTTCTAATCAGTGAAGATATACATTTATGTAACTGAGAAGGAAGAAATGCTCATTTACTGGCTAACCACAATGTACTAGGTATTTTGCTGCACACTTCATATACATAATCTTATTTAATTTTCACAGCAGATTTATGAGGTAAGTACTATTATCCCTCAGTGTACAGATGAGGAGAAAGAGGATCAAAAGGATTAAACAACTTGCCTGAGGACACATAGCCAGTAAGGGCAGGGCCCATAGGTTAAACCCAGGTCCTCTGATTGCTAAGACTGTGTTCTCCCTGCTCTGTCCAGCTGCCTCCCATCAGAAAATGTGCTATATATTCAGCCTCCATGTCCAGACTGCTGACTTCATACTTTCAAATGTTCTATTAGTCAATAGAACTTCTTTATATAGTCTTAAACTACAAGAGTCTTCAAGATGAGATGGCAAGAGGTTGTCTAATCAATAGAGCATATGTTCCCAGGAGGACTGGTGGGGGATACATTATAAGAGGGCAATGCAAGATCTGCAGAAAACCATGACTGAACAAGATTTAAGAATATTCCAGGAAGAGCTGCAGTAGATGGAAAGTCAAACAGCCAGGACAGATCATGGCAAGGGGTTCAATAGAGTGTATGGTGTGATTGGTTTGGAGGTCTAGTGGAGATGGGAGGACCAAGGAGTAGGCAGCACTTGCTTCTTCATAAATTTTTGGGCAAAATTATGTATGTATGTATGCACGCATATGCATCTATCAACCTATCTATCTATCTATCCATCCATTCATCCACACACGTACGCATATTAGATTGAAGCCAACCATTAAGGCCTCAGGTGTAACTTTCAAAATCTTTGTCGAGGAAGGGCTTAAGAACAGTGATCTGCTAGCTAATGGGGTGAGGGATTGTGCTCAGAGCCCTCTTCACATATTAAACACAGTGTTTTTATTTTATTCAAAGTATATGTTTATATGGATGACTTGGAAGACTGAAACTGTGAATCCCTGGGGTGTGGTATATGCCATAGACCCAGTGAAACCTCAAGTGAGAACTGCTCGAGAACATAAATCCACTGATGGTGTTGATGTTTCAATTCCTTAAAAGTGGAATGTTTCAGAATTTTTCTCATGTTCTTGCCTATTTCACACGGGAGGAGATGAGGTTCTCAGAAAAAGCGTAATGGCTCCTATTGGATCCTCTCCCCGAAACTCTCCCTTACACTCATTATGTAATCCATTTGGGAGAAGCAAGAATTCTGTGCACCTTTGTGCAGCTTCTTCCATACCTAGAGCTCCTGGACAAGGATGTGGGGAGACCAACCTACCTTTTACTGCACTCATGGTGTACCTTGGCCCAAGGCTGTATCTCCTAGAGAAAAAGAGACCTTACATATATTGTATGTGGGGTAATGACAGGTCTTGGAAAAATAGAGAATGACACCAGTGTAAAAGGAATTGTAGTATTTATGTCCACATGTAAGAAATGTACACTGAAACTTGCAGTAGGTTTGCAAATGATTGTAAAGGCTAGATGGAATTTGTCCTGTCACTATGAGTCTATTGCTCTCATGGTTTGACTTTATGAAAGATCTAGTTCAATACATTGTCTTTAAGGACTGTTGATTTGTATATACTCAGCTGCATAATGCCCCCTGAAAGATCTAGAAGCAGGGTTATTGATCTTCAGCAAAGGGTTCCCCTGCTCTCTCATATTTTCCAGTTCCCTTGCAGTTAGATAGGACCATGTGACAAATTCTGGCCAATGGCAAGTAAGAGGAAATGGTGTGTATAATTTTGGGAAAAGCAAAGAACAAGCAAGAGCCTCTAGCCATATCTTTTCCTGCAGGGACAAAGTGTTTTTTGTGCCAGTTGTTGAGTGACCAACTATCCTACTTTGTCTGGAACTGAGGGATTTCCTGGGATATGGAGTTTACAGTGTTAAACTGGGAAAGTCCCAGGAAATCTGGGAGAAATTAATCACCCGAAAAACAGCACCATTACAAAATGGTAGCGCCTCCACCCACGGTGGCTATGGAGAGTCTATGTAGCCAGAACCCCTGTGACTCACGTGGGTCATGGTGCATGAGGGAGAATGGGTTTTTGTTGTGATAAGCCACTGAGACTGTGAGGTTGTGTTTTTTAATATAACGTAGCATAACTTGTCTACCCTGAGTAGTAAACACAGTACTCCCAATGAATGAACTCATCTCCTGCCTTCTGGATCATTTCCTGAGAAGTCCTACTATGTACACTCACCATGTAAATATCTCCATCATCAAAGCTGTATACCCTCAGAGGACATTAGATCCCTCCTTTTCCATAAATTTTAGATACCAAGTCTTTTTATTCTGTTTCTCTCAAGCCTGCCTGCCTCTCTTCAACCCCACCACTGCCCTCAGGGCTCTGGCCCACATTCATCCTCACCCTTATCCTCCAATAGGCTCCTAACTGAGGTCCCCACCTATTGCCCCTTCCTACTCCAGTTAATTCTACACAATATTTCCAGGTTAATGTTCCTAATCCTTTCACTCTTGTGTTCAGATTCTCCCACTGGCAACCAGTTGAAAATGCATGAAGCCAACTATGCCTTAAATTGCAAGGCCAGCCTTACTCCCCATCACTATCTTTCATCTAGAGGTGTAGTGTTTAGCCAAATATGACTATTAGCACTTTTTCAGACATCCTTCTGGTAGATTGATTGCAAAAATAACCCAATCATATCTCTGAATCTTTGTCCCTTGTAATCTGACTTTGCAGCTCTTTCCTTAAATCTGGGCTTTCCTGTGACATGCTTGGCTCAATAGAATGCAAGGGAAGTGGTGATGTGACAGTTGTGAGCCTAGACTTCATGGGGCCTTGCATGCTTCTGCTCTCTCCCTGGCTCCTGTGCCTTTGTCATGAAATCTTGGTCTGGGCTAGCCTGTTGGAGGATGAGACCCATGGAGCAGAGCCAAGTCAGACCAGCTGTTCCAGCGAAGGTCTTATAACTGTAACAGAGCCCATCCAAGACCTGCCAGGACACCAGCGGACCTGCAGTTGACCGCAGGTGAATGCCTGAGCCTATGGAACCAGGTTAGATCTGAAGAATTTCCCAGTCAGCCCGTGGTCTGGTGAGATTATTATTTTAAGCCTATTATTATTATCATTAAACTTATTATCATATTGAGTTTTGAGGTAGTTAGTTAGGTAGCAATAGCTAACTTATACAATGCCTCAAGATTTTTTTTTTTTTCTTTTTCTGTGCTTGTGTTTCTGATATCCTCCTGCCTAGGCTTGTTGTATGATTTTGCATGGGAAGGTAGCCTGACTCTGTGGCTTTGTCCTGGGAGCAGAGTCATTCTGCTTCAACTTGTTTCATTTTTCCACCCTTACTTTTTCTCATCTTTAAGATCCTGAGAAGGTTGGATTTAGGTGAACCCACCTTGCCTATTCATTCCTATTCAGTGATACTCAGCTGCAAAGACAAGCAAAAGCTCTTCAAGCATTACATTGGCAAGAACACTGAGAAAGAGTATTCATTCTCTTAGGATTTCTTTTAAAAAAACATAACCTGTGGACTTCCCTGGTAATGCAGTGGTTAAGAATCCACCTGCCAATGCAGGGGACACGGGTTTGAGCCCTGGTCCGGGAAAATCCCACATGCTGTGGAGCAACTAAGCCCGTGCGCCACAACTACTGAGCCTGCACTCTAGAGCCCATGAGCTGCAGCTACTGAGCCTGCATGCCACAGCTACTGAAGCCCATGCGCATAGAGCCTGTACTCCACAACAAGAGAAGCCACTGCAATGAGTAGCCCACGCACCACAACAAAGAGTAACCCCCACTTACCGCAACTAGAGAAAGCCCACACACAACAATGAATATCCAACACAGCCAAAAATGAATAAATAAGTAAAAAAATTAAAAAAAACCCAAACAAACCATAGCTTGAAGGTTAGAAGTAGTCAAGCTATGTGTCACATATATGAATGTGTAAGGATAATTGTGTCCTTTTGTTGAGCAAACATGCATTATAAATGGAATAAACAAGAGACATGGGCAGAAAAGTCAACAGTCTTTCTTGAGAATAGAAGGAATTCTTTTTTCTAAAGGTCTTCCCAGCCTATATCTCATCAAGTACAGCTTATAAAGACATCAAGTAGCATCATGTTTCAGAAAAAGTTTCTGCAGAAAGCAAAGGAGTTGTTTGGAATGTGATTTCAATCACAGAAGAATCTGGAAACCATGAGATCCTCAGGTTTTTTCTTTATTCTCTACAACATCCAGAAGACATTTTCTCAGCATAGAACTCCTTGATGAATTTTGCAATCGCCAGGCTGGAAGCCTCTCTTCAGGTTTGAGCATCAAGCTGTGACTTTGTCTCTGGAACCATCCCTGATAGTGGCAGAGCTATCACAGTGGCTCCACCAAAACTTTGCTTACTGATGCTCCCAGGTCAGAAACCAGTCCCTGGCTGGGTTGGTTGGAAGCACTGATGAGCTGAAGCTGAGCAGCCTCACGAGCTAGAGAAGGATTGGAATGATCTTGAGATGCAGAGAAAAGCATTGCTTTGATTGAATTGTTCTGAGCCAAAACTATATTTAAAAGGGCTGTGCCCCTAAACATTGTCCTCTGGGACAAAGCAATGAGGTCTGCAGACAAGCTTCTGGAAATTAAACTTATCCAAACTCCCCATCTGGTGTAAGGATTTGCTTTGCCTGCTGATCTTACGACCCTTAATGCTCCATTTCCTCTGACCTCCTTACGAAGTACAGTTCAGAACTTGCAACGTATCATTCTCTTTTAATTTGTGATTTTTTTCTCTAGTGACTTAATATTTTGTGGGTATTGTAAACAGTGCTGTGATGAACATTGGGGTGCATGTATCCTTTAGAATCATGTTTTTCTCTGGGTATATGCCCAGGAGTGGGTTTGCTGGGTCATATGGTAATTCTATCTTCAGTTTTTCAAGGAAGTTCCATACTATTCCCCATAGTGGCTGTACCAATTTACATTCCCACCAACAGTGTAGGAGTGTTCTCTTTTCTCCACACCCTCTCCAGCATTTATTGTTTGTAGATTTTTTGATGATGGCTATTCTGACTGGTGTGAGGTGATATCTCATTGTAGTTTTGATTTGAATTTCTCTAATAATTAGCGATGTTGAACATCTTTTCAGGTGCCTCTTGGCCATCTGTATGTCTTCAGGGGGAAGGGTGGGGGAGGGATAGATTGGGAGTTTGGGATTGACATGTACACACTGCTATATTTAAAATAGATAACAAACAAGGACTTACTGTAAAAGGTAAATAAAACATTTTGTGAGTGTGGTTACCTAAAATTAAAGAATATAAAAAAATATTTATCTTTGTATTAGCAGTACAAAAAGAAGTATAGACATTTACTTCATCATTTCTGTGGTATCCCTACTAAAACACTTAGCTTGAGTCTAGTCATGACAAAAGATCTAGAAACACCCAAGTGAAGGACACTCTTTAAATGGGGACTAAACATACTACTGCATGATCCTGGATTAGATCCTAAATACCAAGAAAAACAGAAATAGTTATAAGAACAATATTGGGACATTTGACAGAATTTGAATATGGGTTATAGATTAGGTAATAGTAATAGGCAATGTGAATTTTTCTGATTTTGGTCATTGTACTGTGGCTATATAAGAAAGCATTCTTTTTCTAGGGAAGTACCAAAGTATTTACAGTAAACAAGCAAACCATCTTTAATTTACCCTCAAATGGTTTAGGTGAAACAATTTACGTGTGTATTCTTACGGACAGGGTAAAATGAAATTCCTAGTGCAGATTTAAGCTTTAATAACTTTAAGGAGTGATAAATGGAATATTTATAAATGGAATGGAATATTTATAAATGGAATATTTCCTGGCATATCAATAAACAAAGGATGTCATAGTCACCAATGATTGCAGCCCTCCAACGTGAGCTGGTGAGCCCTGAGGAGACTCAGGGCTGAAAAGAATACCTGCCATCTAGCAGCCATCAGACTGCAGCCACTCCCTGTGGTGAGCCCTGAGGAAACTCAGGATGTGAAAATACCGGCCCCAGATAGCTGAGGTGCATATCAAAGGAATGATTTCAGTGAGCCCAGACTCTTGCATCTTCCCATACATAGAAAAGGGCTAAATTCCTTGAGATAGCTGGTTTTCTTTAATTAACAATAATCTTTTGACGTTCCCAATTACCTGTCCTTTGTTGCAAAGCTCCTATATATCCTGGCTTTTCCCCTCGCCTCCTCAGAGCAGTTTCTCAGTTATCTGAAACGGTGTCTCCGGGCTGCAGTCCTCATTTTGCCCCAAATAAAACTTAACTCGCAATTCTCACGTTGTGCATATATTTTTTTTATGTCAACAGTTATGGCGACCACAAATAAGGGACCCAGAGTGGACTTCTCTCCTTCCCCTGAACTCTACAAGGAACTGGAGCCCTGGTACCAGCAGAGGCCCCTTGCACTCATCCACCTTCTCGGAGAGTCCAGACGAATTTGGGTAAGTCTCTCCGGGTTCTTGGATCTCCCATGTTGGTTGATGATCCTGAGATTTATTTGGCGGTGTAGCAGGTGCCTGCCTCCTCCCAGCTGAACGATACTGTAAGGGACCCTGGTTGCAAGATACCAGGGAAATACACACCCAGGTGAAAGATACTGGCGGGGGCCTGGTTTTTAGGATACCAGGATTTGCTCAGTTGCAGGAGACTGAGTGGCCTGTGCTGAGTGGTTAGGTAAGAGGCTGATCTGATGCTTTTCTTCAATTCGGCTGCCTTAATAGAATTTGTCGGTATAAAAGTGAAGATATTACATGAGAGCGTTGCTCCGAAGAAAAGGGACAAGACTGTCCTCCTGGCCGGTCACGGCTTTCTCAGGCGACTGAGAAATTTACGGGAGTGGCGGAGGCAGAGTCCTTATACCGTACAGTGGTCCCATAGGGAAGCCCACTCATTAATTAAAACACTTGCTCGTCCAGCTGTCGCGGATAAGAACTGGCCATTCAGCAATCCGAGCACCGCGGTGGTCTTAGACTACCGAAGGGAGAAACTGAGTCACGTAAGAGGGCTGAAACGACTCTGGGGTGACACCTAGAGGAGTGAAGCCCACAAGCAGCACGCTGGCCACCACACAATTTCACTAGTAAATTTTATCCCTGACAATTCAACGTAGAATGAGAGATAGCATCTCTCAAACACAGAAAGGAGGGGCATCAGAAAACCAACCTCCAACTAACACCCCAGCCAGATTCATGTACAACACGTATGGAGCTCATACTTACAAGTACCCAGTTAATGGGGGAAATTATACTAAAAGAGAACTCAACCTAAATGGCCAAATTGGAGTTCTTCGATATTCCAAAAATTGCTATTTTTGCGCGCACAGTTAGAAAAAAAAAAAAGCTGGCTTGATAAAAATATCTTTTCAGAATTCTGACTTTAAACAAAGACCTTTTAGGGGAAACTTGCATTTCTCTTCTTGTGTCGTTGAGATATAAATGTTCTACCTGATCTTCTTAGGACTTTCTGCGTCAATGTGTGTGCATGTGTTTTGAAAACTTGGCCTCTGCCGTGCTATTTCTTGAGAGTAAACTCTCTGGATTTTATTTAGGTGACATCCTCCCCACATGCTTATGGGGAAGCCTCTTGCGTTTTATTGGTTTGAATCACCATTAATATGTATTTTATTAATGGCCAAATGATGGATCCTTTTAAATTGGAGAAACTAACAAATTGACTCTAGAGCGCTCTCATAAACAGCTGTTTTATTGGTACCTATAAAACAAAAATCAAACTAAAGTTGGAAAAAAAAAAAAAGGATAGGTATATCTAATGGTTAACCTAAGAACTTCTTTAGTGTAAAACAAGAAAAACTGGATTAGGAAGCTTCATTTGTGGTCTTTGCTTCCCCTCAATGTGTCTTACAGATGCTAATAAAGCATTAGAACAATTAACGTTAACAGGAAAAATCCTGTAAGGAAAGTCTAGATACTATTTCCAACAAGGTAGAACTTTTAAAGGAATTATCTCAAATGAATAAAGAAATCTTTAGATGGTTATTTAAAATGGGATAAATAAAATGGACATTTATGTGATTAAAACACAAGGTTTTAATATTTCTACACTACCTAAGGTTAAATGGGCCAAAAGGGACCCCCTACTGGTCCCCAACATTAAAAGCCAAACAAGTCTGTTCTGTTTACCCCAGTTTTAAAATATACATTTAAGGGGCTAGAAAAAAATTTACACTGAGATACCTGAGTAACAATTATTTGGGGCAACAGTTAGGCCAAAGGGCCTGAGTTCCTCAGCTCAACCCCACACTGGGGATCCCAGAGCCTTTTATATAAAAATAGATAAAATGGACAGGGAACAAAAAGAAGAAAAACTTCTAGAACTCCTCCTGTAAGATAAAAGCTTGTTGATTGGATCTTAATAAAAGCTAAAAGTAAAGGTATGAAAGTTGACAGAATTGAGATGAAAGTGTGTAAAATGGGTATATTTAAATGGGCTTTATATAAGGTGGTTACATCTCTTTTGTTTAATTATACTGTGGGATAGGCATGTTTCACTGGGAAATACTTTCCCTGCGTGGTATTATAAGACAAGGCATATAGATTGACCCCCAGAAAATATTAAACATACTAAAGGAAGCCAATAGGGTTACCTGAGTCATACAAATAAGTGAAAACTGGAAGCTAACATTCAAGGGCTAATAAAAATAAAAATAGTGATTTTGCTCTGAGCTTAACTTGTGAACTCAAAATGAAGATCTTTGCTGAATGCCTTATACAAACCTTTGAAGGCATAATAAATTGAACTCTAAAGTTCTAGAACACAGAACTCGTAAAATAAATTTCAGTTTAGTTAGAAATCTTGTCACTGATAAAATCTCTTAGTATCATTTAGGTGACAGACCTGTTCTTTGGGGTACTCAAAACTACTGTCTTTCTCCTGCAACTCTCTATGAACCAGAATGTAAATACAGGCCACAAGGACCTGGGACTGAACCTAATTAGCTCAATCAGACAGGACCTGAAACCAAGGGAAAAAAAAAAAGTGGCAATTTTAAAACTCAAACTGCTGAAAATGCTCCCTCAGCCAAACTTTACAAAGTGTGAAGCCTCAGTCATCTGAGCAAGCAACTTTAATGTATTCCAACTGTTCTTTGTAAACTAGTAATTTTATATTGAAATACCTGATTCATAACTAAGTTTCTAAGTAAAGCTATGAGATCTCTACTTTTGCCTGTTTATATGTCTGTATACGCATTATACATGAGATATCTCTACCTCTGAAAAGTATTATCAAAATTGAATTTATAAAGAGCTCTATTCTATATAAAAGTAAGTGCTTACAAATTAAATATAAAAGAAACTGGCCAAAATGATTTTCAGGTTCACGTGAACTGGGAAATATTCAATATTAAGTTGATACCTGGTATTATTAAAGTTTGTTGATCTAATTAATATAGACTTGTCTTAAGAGTCATCAATATTAAGTATAATACTTTATTGTACTTAGGTTTAATAGAAGTCAAATAAGACCTTATTATATCTGTTGCAAGGAAAATAACGATATGAGATTTTAAATGAAAAAGAGATAAGAACTTTTGGGTAAACGCTTTAAAATTAATTGTATTTTAGAAATGTCTACTTCAAATGATCTTTATAGATATTTGGTGACTCAAAGTTCTAGAGTTATGCTAGTTTAAGTAATGGAAGTTTATTGAATAATTTCCAAAAAATTAAGATACTGAGACATCAATTAATAAATAGACAAACTAAAGGTGTTTAGGACTATTAATGAAAATGTTTGGTGCCACTCTGAGATGTCTTCTATAAGAAAACAAATACTTTTAGAAATTATTGATATTTATGTTCACCAACCTACAGAATGCTAATGTAAAAAACAGTTCCTAATTGCTTACTTCTTAACTTTCACTAGAAATCAAGGTTTTTAAGAGTTGAGGATTCTAATTTAAACATGTAATTAAAGCCAATAGAAATAATACGGAAACATTTCAGTGTATAGTAGGAAAGTAGAATGTGTGTTTTTAGTAAAGAAGGTATGAGGAATGGAATTACATTTTATTGAGGAAAAAGAAAGAAAGTATGTCTTAGAACTGGTTGGTTTATTTGGATGGCAAAAAGAAGGGACTGAAGCTAAAATCAGCTTGAAAGGAAACAAGTCAGTTTTGTTAGCTAGACTAGGAGAAAAGTTCATCATTTTTGTGACTGCATAATTCTCTTTTGATCCTGTGTGATGACATGATCACAGGGTGCTCTTGCTTGTGCCTTACTCCATCACACTCAGTGTCCTTGTCTGATGACAGTGTTGTTTAAAACGGTTTCTGTCCAGGGAAGTCTCCCTGAAGTGTATTTTTAAATATGTAACTATTGGAATGCTAGATAATTTTATTTGTTTCAAATTATCATTATGAACGAAATGGAGTTATTTGTAGTGAGGTGGATGGAGTTAGAGTCTGTCATACAGAGGGAAGTAAGTCAGAAAGAGAAAAACAAATACAGTATGCTAACACATATATATATGGAATCTAAGGAAAAAAAAAAAAAAAAAAGGTCATGAAGAACCTAGTGGCAAGACGGGAATAAAGACACAGACCTACTAGAGAATGGACTTGAGGATATGGGGAGGGGGAAGGGTAAGATATGACAAAGAGAGAGAGTGGCATGGATATATATACACTACCAAACGTAAGATAGATAGCTAGTGGGAAGCAACCTCATAGCACAGGGAGATCAGCTCTGTGCTTTGTGACCACCTAGAGGTGTGGGGTGGGGAGGGCGAGAGGGAGGGAGATGCAAGAGGGAAGAGATATGGGAACATATGTGTATGTAAAACTGATTCACTTTGTTATAAAGCAGAAACTAACACACCATTGCAAAGCAATTATACTCCAATAAAGATGTTAAAAAAAAAAAATTATCATTATGTTCCAGTCTATAATTTGGATCTTCCTGAAAGCTCCAACATGTCTACCCCAACCATTGATTTTATACTTTCTAGGACTGATGACCTTCTCTGACATTCTCTCTTTTCTCCAGTTCTTACCATATTTGTGTTGCTTCTGATTTGTGTAGTGAACATCTTCTTATAATATATCTAGTGACCCTGTGTTCCTGACTCTATGCTGAAAGTTATAACTGTGATGTCAGATAATACGTAGGGCTTTATTTCCTGATGGCGTTGTTGAGTGGTTGCATTTACCCTGTACTTTTTGTTTCCAGACAATTCCACATGAGAAATAGGCACCATGCAGATATATGAAGCAGATTGTGTGAGTTTCTGTGCCCTTAAGTGATCTGTATTTGTTGTTTTCTTTTCATCGCTTGGTGACTTTGGTTAAATGAATAAGTATTGTTTCACATTGACCTATGATCCTGTTGTGTTTTAAAACATTTTTGATATTTTTAACAAACTTCTCAAAATCTAACTAAAGCTCATTTAGCCTCCAGCTGACTCTGGGATGCTTCGAAGGAGCATCGTAAGGCATCTCAGAGATGAATGTTAAACTAAGTTTATTTGGTATGTTTAATTACTTCAGAAACATTGTCAAGTGATTGGAGAGGAAACTTAGGTTATATTGTATGGATACATATTACCAATATAGATATTCCAAAATTTATATGAAATCCCTAACATCTCATATGTCTTGATATAATGTCATAATTCTAGTTATTCTAAAATGCTATATGTCACAGAAATATCCACGTATCCTACTAATTGCATTGTACTCAAATCTTTAACCATGCTATTTTAAGTTTTGTCCCGATGCTTTTACAAAATGAAGATTTTCAAGAAGACTCAGAAAAAGAACTTTTTAAAAAAAACATAAGTTTCTGATGGCCTTTAGATAATACCACTGAACTATGTAACAAATGACGGAAAACCTGATTACTTCATCCAGATCAACAGGAATAAATTACATAGGACTGAATGAACTGATGAATATGATTTATAACTTTAAGACTTTGGGAAATATACTAGCTTTAATCTTTGTTTTTCAGAAAAACCTTTTCTTTTATGCTATGACCTACAAGTTGATAAAGTATACCCTTGTAAACAAAGATAAAACATTTATCTTTTTCTCTCTACCTGATCCTGCCAGAATTTGGCTTCTCCAGCTGGCTCTCCTATGGACTTGATAGTTTATTGCAACTGGATTACAACTAGTTATACTAATTGTTTTAATTTGTTCTTTGTTTCCAAATTATTTATGATTGTGTCTCCCTGCTGCATTATGACTTTGTCAATATTACTAGCTGCATTACTTATCCTGTCTATTTTGTAAGATCGTTGTCTCCTACAGTACTCAGTGATAGTAACCAGGCTACTAGCCTACTGAATTCTTAGGTCTCTATGATGAGAAAAGCAGTGCTACAAAACCACGTGGCCCTTGACATCCTTACAACATTTCAGGGAGGTACCTGTGCCGTAATTCAAACTGAATGCTGTGTCCTCTAATATAACACGTTTAATTAACTATATGAAAAATCAGATTTCTGCCTTAAGTGACCCACTCCCAAGTCTTGACAACCACTTGGAAAACTGGTTTGGCATGGGAAGTGCTTGGCTTGAATATTTATATATATCTCTATTAATGTTATTAGCTATATTATTTGTATTTTGCCTGTTTTACAAGAATATTGTTTTTTGTATTACTAGGTGTGTGACTGAGTCTCCAACAAAAATAATGATGACTAGGCGACTTGAAGCAGTTGATCAAATATCTAGTTCTGTATGCGATCAATGATTGTAATAGTGCAAATCTAGATCTAGGAAGATGCAACAAGGGAAAACATTTCCTGGATCATAATAGATTAGTTAAGACAGAGGATCCAGAGAATCTTTAATCTGATGATTAAACAGGACCTAATCTGAAAATTAACACCTGGAATGGCATATCAACAAGAAATTTTGCCTGATCTGGGATGAGCCTCCCAGCAACATGGGAAAAAATTTGGTCATGAAATGTCTCCCAAACATTGGTCAAATTTCTGACCAAGAGGAGGGACTGATAAATGGAATATTTATAAATGGAACGGAATATTTATAAATGGAATATTCCCTGCCATATCAATAAACAAGGGATGTCACTGTCACCAATGATTGGAGCCCTCCAACATGAGCTGGTGAGCCCTGAGGAAACTCAGGAAGGAAAAGAATACCTGCCATCTAGCAGCCATCAGACTGCAGCCACTCCCAGCAGTGAGCGCTGAGGAAACTCAGGATGTGAAAATACAGGCCCCAGATAGCTGAGGTGCACATCAAAGGAATGAGCCCAGACTTGTGCATCTTCCCACACATAGAAAAGTGCTAAACTCCTTAACTTGAGATATCTGATTTTCTTTATTTAACAATAATCTTTTGATGTTCCCAGTTACCTGCCCTTTGTTGCAAAACTCCTATATATCCTGTCTCCTCCCTCGCCTCCTTAGAGCATTTTCTCAGAGCTATCTGAAAGGCTGTCTCCGGGCAGGAGTCCTCATTTTGCCCCAAATAAAACTTAACTTGCAACTCTCACGTTGTGCATAAATTTTTTTTAAGTCAATAGGAGCATGTATAAATGCTACAGATTTATAAAAATATCATTCAAACTGTTAACTATTTAAATTTCTTTTATACTTACTAGTTTTGTGAATTTTAATAAGATTCTAATTATGTTTCATTTAAGTCAATATTTACCATATTTAGTCAGAAGAACAGAAGAGTACACAAACAGATTTGATACATGGAAATGAGCATCTTTTACTAATTAAAAATATTAATAAAATTAAAAGTCAAACAAAAAACGAAGTAGTGACAATAATAATTTCTGAAAAAAAAGTTTCACTAACAACTTCATTTAGCACAGCAACTATAACCACTTTTGCATATTACCATCTATTTCTGATCTGCATAATTATATTTTATTTTATTAAAATTATAAAACAGCATATTTTTTTATATAATGCTTTTAAATTACCACTACATTGATAATACTGTGGTTTCCTATATCATCTTAATCATTATATTTTTAAATGTCTACCTAACTATCCTATTCAATGATGTAATATCTACTTAGCTGCTCTCCTATATTTGGACATTTGAATAGCTTTTAATAGCTTATAAATAATTAACAGTGAATGTTTTATAAATGCTGTATTTGGAGACTTTCAAGATGGCAGAGGAGTAAGACATGGAGATCACCTTCCTCCCCATAAATACATCAGAAATATATCTACATGTGGAACAACTCCTACAGAACACCTACTGAACGCTGGCAGAAGACCTCAGACCTCCCAAAAGGCGAGAAACTCCCCACGTACCTGGGTAGGGCAAAAGAAAAAAGAAAAAACAGAGACAAAAGAATAGGGACGGGACCTGCCCCTCTGGGAGGGAGCTGTGAAGGAGGAAAAGTTTCCACACACTAGGAAGCCCCTTCGCGGGCAGAGACTGTGGGTGGCGGAGGGGGGAAGCTTCGGAGCCACGGAGGAGAGCGCAGCCACAGGGGTGCGGAGGGCACAGCAGAGAGATTCCCGCATAGAGGATTGGTGCCGACCAGCACTCACCAGCCTGAGAGGCTTGTCTGCTCACCCACCGTGGCGGTCGGGGGCTGGGAACTGAGGCTCAGGCTTCGGAGGTCAGATCCCAGGGAAAGGACTGGGGTTGGCTGCATGAACACAGCCTGAAGGGGGCTAGTGTGCCACAACTAGCCAGGAGGGAGTCTGGGAAAAACTCTGGACCTGCCTAAGAGGCAAGAAACCATTGTTTCAGGGTGTGCAAGGAGAGGAGATTCAGAAAACCACCTAAACGAGCTTCAGAGACAGGCGCGAGCTGCGGCTATCAGTACAGACACCAGAGACGGGCATGAGACACTCAGGCTGCTGCGGCAGCCACCAAGAAACCTGTGTGCAAGAACAGGTCACTATCCACACCTCCTCTCCCAGGAGCCTGTGCAGCCCACCACTGTCAGGGTCCTGTGATGGAGGGACAACTTCCCTGGGAGAACACACGGCACACCTCAGGCTGCGGCAATGTCACGTTGGCCTCTTTTGCCACAGGCTCACCCTGCATTCCGTACCCCTCCCTCCCACCGACCTGAGTGAGCCCCTTAATCAGTGCGCCTTTAACCCACTCCTATCTGGGCAAAGAACAGACACCAGAGGGCGACATACATGCAGAGGCATGGCCAAATCTATAGCTGAACCCCAGGAGCTGTGCAAAGAAACAAGAGAAAGGGAAATTTCTCCATGCAGCCTCAGGAGCAGCGGATTAAATCTCCACAATCAACTTGATGTACCCTGCATCTGTGGAATACCTGAATAGACAATGAATCATCCCAAAATTCAGATGTTGGACTTTGGGAGCAACGGTAGACTTGGGGTTTGCTGTATGTGACTGACTAGTTTCTGATTTTTATGTTTATCTTAGTATAGTTTTTAGCACTTGTTATCATTGGATTTGTTTATTGGTTTGGTTGCTCTCTTTTTTTAATTACTTTTATAATTGTTTTATTTTAATAACTTTATATTATTTTATTTTACATTATATATATTATTTCTTTTTTTCTTATTTTTTCTCCCTTTTCTTCTGAGCCGTGTGACTGACAGGGTCTTGGTGCTCTGGCCAGGTGTCAGGCCAGAGCCTCAGAGGTTGCAGAGCCAAGTTGAGGACATTGGACCACCACAGACCTCCCAGCCCCACATAATATCAATAGGAGAGAGCTCTCCCAGAGATCTCTGTCTCAATGCTAAGACCCAGGTCCACTCAAAGACCAGCAAGTTCCAGTGCTGGACACTCCATGCCAAACAACTAGCAAGACAGGAACACAACCCCACCCATTAGCAAAGAGGCTACCTAAAATCATACTAAGTTCACAGACACCCCAAAACACACCACTGGACGTGGTCCTGCCCACCAGAAAGACAAGATCCAGCCTCATCCACCAGAACACAGGCACCAGTCCCCTCCATCAGTAAGCCTACAGCAGCCACTGAACCACACTTACCCACTGGGGGCAGACACCAAAAACAATGGGAACTACAAACGTGCAGCCTGTGAAAAGGAGACCCCAAACACAGTAAGTTAAGCAAAATGAGAAGACAGAGAAACAGTAGATGAAGGAGCAAAGTAAAAACCCAGCAGAACAAACAAATGAAGAGGAAATAGACAGTCTACCTGAAAAAGAATTCAGAGTAATGATAGTAAAGATGATCCAACATCTTGGAAATACAATGGAGAAAATACCAGAAACATATAACAAGGACCCAGAAGAACTAAAGAGCAAACAAACAATGATGAACAACACAGTACATGAAATTAAAAATTCCCTAGAAGGAATCAATAGCAGAATAACTGAGGCAGAAGAACGGATAAGTGACCTGGAAGATAAAATAGTGGAAATAACTACTGCAGAGCAGAATTTTAAAAAATGAATGAAAAGAATTGAGGACAGTCTCAGAGACCTCTGGGACAATATTAAACGCACCAACATTCGAATTATAGGGGTCCCAGAAGAAGAACAGAAAAAGAAAGGGACTGAGAAAATATTTGAAGGGACTATAGTTGAAAACTTCCATAATATAGGAGAGGAAATGGTCAATCAAGTCCAGGAAGCACAGACAGTCCCATACAGGATAAATCCAAGGAGAAACACACTAGGACACATATTAATCAAACTATCAAAAATGAAATACAAGAAAAAATATTAAAAGCAGCAAGGGAAGAGCAACAAATAACATACAAGGGAATCCCCATAAGGTTAACAGCTAATCTTTCAGCAGAAACTCTGCAAGCCAGAAGGGAGTGGCAGGACATATTTAAAGTGATGAAAGGGAAAAACCTACAACCAAGCTTACTCTACCCAGCAAGGATCTCCTTCAGATTTGACAGAGAAATTAAAACCTTTACAGACAAGCAAAAGCTAAGAGAATTCAGCACAACCAAACCAACTTTACAACAAATGCTAAAGGAACTTCTCTAGGCAGGAAACACAAGAGAAGGAAAAGACTTACAATAACTAACCCAAAACCATTAAGAAAATGGGAATAGGAACATACATATCGATAATTACCTTAAATGTAAATGGATTAAATGCTCCAACCAAAACACATATACTGGCTGAATTGTTACAAAAACAAGACCCATATATATGCTGTCTACAAGAGACCCACTTCAGACCTAGGGACACATACAGACTGAAAGTGAGGGGATGGAAAAAGATATTGCATGCAAATGGAAATCAAAAGAAAGCTGGAGTAGCAATTCTCATATCAGACAAAATAGACTTTAAAATAAAGACTATTGCAAGAGACAAAGAAGGACCTACATAATGATCAAGGGCTCAATCCAAGAAGAAGATATAACAATTGTAAATATTTATGCACCCAACATAGGAGCACCCCAATACATAAGGCAAATGCTAGCAGCAATATAAGGTGAAATCGACAGTAACACAATCATAGTAGGGGACTTTAACACCCCACTTTCACCAATGGACACATCATCCAAAATGAAAATAAATAAGGGAACACAAGCTTTAAATGACACATTAAACAAGATGGACTTAATTGATATTTATACGACATTCCATCCAAAAACAACAGAATACACTTTCTTCTCAAGTGCTCATGGAACATTCTCCAGGAAAGATCATATCTTGGGTCACAAATCAAGCTTTGGTAAATTTAAGAAACGTGAAATCATATGAAGTATCTTTTCCAACCACAAGGTTATGAGACTAGACATAAATTACAGGAAAAAATCTGTAAAAAATACAAACACGCGGAGGCTAAGCAATACACTACTAAATAACCAAGAGCTCACTGAAGAAATCAAAGAGGAAATCAAAAAATACCTAGAAACAAATGACAATGAAAACACAACAACCTAAAACCTATGGGATGCAGCAAAAGCAGTTCTAAGAGGGAAGTTTATAGCAATACAATCCTACCTCAAGAAACAAGAAAAATCTCAAATAAACAACCTAAAGCAATTCGAGAAAGAAGAACAAAAAAAGCCCAAAGTTCGAAGAAGGAAAGAAATCATAAAGATCAGATCAGAAATAAATGAAAAAGAAATGAAGGAAACAATAACAAAGATCAATAAAACTTCTTTGAGAAGATAAACAAAATTCATAAACCATTAGCCAGACTCATCAAGAAAAAAAAGGGAGAAGACTCAAATCAACAGAATTAGAAATGAAAACGGAGAAGTAACAAGTGACACTGCAGAAATACAAGGGATCATGAGAGATTACTACAAGCAACTCTATGCCAGTAAAATGGACAATCTGGAAGAAATGGACAAATCCTTAGAAATGCACAACCTTCCGAGACTGAACCAGGAAGAAATAGAAAATATGAACAGACTAGTCACAAGCACTGAAATTGAAACTGTGATTAAAAATCTTCCAGCAAACAAAAGCCCAGGACCAGATGACTTCACAGGCGAATTCTATCAAACATTTAGAGAAGAGATAACGCCCATCCTTCTCAAACTCTTCGAAAAAATGGCACAGGGAGGAACACTCCCAAAGTCATTCTACAAGGTTACCATCACCCTGATACCAAAACCAGACAAAGATGTCACAAAGAAAGAAAACTACAGGCCAATATCACTGACTAACATAGATGCAAAACTCCTCGACAAAATACTAGCAAACAGAATCCAACGGCACATTAAAAGGATCCTACACTATGATCAAGTGGGGTTTATCCCAGGAATGCAAGGATTCTTCAATATATGCAAATCAATCAACGTGATATACCATATTAACAAATTGAAGGAGAAAAACCATATGATCATCTCAATTGATGCAGAGAAAGCTCTCGACAAAATTCAACACCCATTTATGATAAAAACCCTCCAGAGAGTAGGCATAGAGGGAGCTTTCCTCAACATAATAAAGGCCATATATGACAACCCCACAGCCAGCATCGTTCTCAATGGTGAGAAAGTGAAACCATTTCCATTAAGATCAGGAAAAAGACAAGGTTGCCCACTCTCACTGCTATTATTCATCATAGTTTTGGAAGTTTTAGCCACAGCAGTCAGAGAATAAAAAGAAATAAAAAGAATCCCAATTGGAAAAGAAGAAGTAAAGCTGTCTCTGTTTGCACATGACATGATACTATACATAGAGATTCCTAAAGATGCTACCAGAAAACTACTAGAGCTAATCAATGAATTTGGTAAAGCAGCAGGATACAAAATTAATGCACAGAAATCTCTTGCATTCCTATACACTAGTGATGAAAAATCTGAAAGAGAAATTAAGGAAATACTTCCATTTACCATTGCAACAAAAAGAATAAAATATCTAGGAATAAACCTACCTAAGGAGACAGAAGACCTGTATGCAGAAAACTATAAGTCACTGATGAAAGAAATTAAAGATGATACAAACAGATGGAGAGATATACCATGTTCTTGGTTTGGAAGAATCAACATAGTGAAAATGACTATACTACCCAAGGCAATCTACAGATTCAGTTCAATCGCTGTCAAACTACCTGTGACATTTTTCATAGAACAAAAAGTTTCACAATTTGTATGGAAACAAAAAAGACCCCCAAAAGCAAAGCAATCTTGAGAAAGAAAAATGGAGCTGGAGGAATTAGGCTCCCTGACTTCAGACTAGACTACAAAGCTACCGTAATCAAGACATTATGGTACTGGCACAAAAACAGAAATATAGAGCAATGGAACAGGATAGAAAGCCCAGAGATAAACCCACGCACTTATAGTCACCATATCTTTGATAAAAGAGGCAAGAATATACAATGGAGAAAAGACAGCCTCTTCAATAAGTGGCGCTGGGAAAACTGGACAGCTACATGTAAAGGAATGAAATTAGAACACTTCCTAACACCATATACAAAAATAAACTCAAAACGGATCAAAGACCTACATGTAAGACCAGACAGTATAAAACTCTTAGAGGAACACATAAGCAGAACACTCTATGAGATAAATCACAGCAAGATACTTTTTCACCCACCTCCTAGAGAAATGAAAATAAAAACAAAAATAAACAAATGGGACCTAATGAAACTTAAAATATTTTGCACAGCAAAGGAAACCATAAACAAGGCTGAAAGACAACCCTCAGAATGGGAGAAAATATTTGCAAACAAAGAAACTGACAAAGGATTAATCTCTAAAATATACAAGCAGCACATGAGGCTCAATAGCAAAAAAACAAACAACCCAATCCACAAATAGGCAGAAGACCTAAATAGACATTTCTCCAAAGAAGATATACAGATTGCCAATAAACACATGAAAGGATGCTCAACATCACTAATCATTAGAGAAATGCAAATCAAAACTACAATGAGGTATCACCTCACACTGGTCAGAATGGCCGTCATCAAAAAATCTACAAACAATAAATGCTGGAGAGGGTGTGAAGAAAGGGAACCCTCTTGTACTGTTGTTGGGAATGTAAATTGATACAGCCACTATGGAGAACAGTGTGGAGGTTCCTTAAAAAACTAAACATAGAACTACCATACGACCCAGCAATCCCACTACTGGGCATATACCCTGAGATAACCATAATTCAAAAAGAGTCATGTACCACAATGTTCATTGCAGTACTATTTACAATAGCCAGGACATGGAAGCAACCTAAGTGTCCATCGTCAGTGCACATATATATAATGGAATATTACTCAGCCATAAAAAGAAACGAAATTGAGTTATTTGTATTGAGGTGGATGGACCTAGAGTCTGTCATACAAAGTGAAGTAAGTCAGAAAGAGAAAAACAAATGCCGTATGCTAACACATATATATGGAATCTAAGAAAAAACAAAATGGTTCTGAGAAACCTAGGGACAGGACAGGAATAAAGACGCAGACATAGAGAATGGACTTGAGGACACGTGGAGGGGGAACGATAAGCTGGGACAAAGTGAGAGAGTGGCATTGACATATATACACTACCAAACGTAAAATAGATAGCTAGTGGGAAGCAACCTCATAGCACAGGGAAATCAGCTCCGTGCTTTGTGACCACCTAGAGGGGTGGGATAGGGGGTGTGGGAGGGAGACGCAAAAGGGGAGGATATGGGGATGTATGTATACATATAGCTGATTCACTTTGTTATACAGCAGAAACTAACAACAACATTGTAAAGCAATTATACTCCAATAAAGATGTTTAAAAAAAAAAAAATAGAAAAAGGAGCTGCGACCCAGTGGTCATGGATTTGTCTTGTCCACATTGGATTATCTGTATTTACCTACTTTTACATCAGGGAGAATTAATTTCTACCCATTTTGTTTAATTTATTATTGCCTTGATGTTTCTGCCATTTTCTGTGAAACCTAGTTTTAACTGATATGGTTTCTAAACTTAAAAGGAGACCAACTGGCTCAAAATCTCTTAGTTTTAAGGCTCAGACAGCTTGCCAGCCTTTTATATTTCCTAAAATGCTTTCATTGCCTGAAAACTGTGAAAACAGAGAGATATTAAAATATTAGAATTGCAAATAAATAAATAAATAAATAAATGCTGTATTTGTTTTTGCTTGTTGTCACATCTGCTGAATTATATTTTTTAAGGATAAATTCCCAGAAATGCTATTTCTGAGACAAAGTGTATAAACAGCTTCATGGGTCTGAATAGTTATATCTATTTACATGTGCACTAGCAGAATTTTCCATTCAACATCACATAACTTCAGAAAATATGCTAATTACGTCTTGGCTTGTGTGATGTATTTGTTATTCTAACACAAGTGATAAGTAAATTTAGACTTATGAGATCGGGAAGAGGTGGATTAAAGGAAAGCCAGAAAAAATTCATGTGTGCCTAGGAATTGTATTATGATGATGAGAGTTCCCGGTTGCAAACGTAAGAAACACATTCCTGGACTAAGGACAGAATGACAGTCACAAACAGGGATAGGCAAAATGTATATAGCAAAAAACCCCAAAAAAACAAAAAACCAGTTTCAATTTATGTTAATTTTCATTTTAGTAAACATAGTGTTGATCTTAGATGGAGAATGATGTCTAGAAGCCAAAGATGACTCCATCTTCAACGGGAGATCTGGATGATGGTTTGAAAAGAAATGAGACAAGGTTACCTGGACCGGCCCATGACAACTGAGTACCCAGGGTCCTGCTGACACCCCACATTTTCCCCAGAAGCACAAGCTCATTAGGATCTGAAATATCTTTCCCTACACTTACACCACAACTAATATCTATGAAGGAATTTCCCAGGCCTTTGAAATGCAGCTTATAGGCGCATAGAGTATATTCTTCAAATGACAAATAGGTAGCTTAGGGCAAACCTGGAAGCACCAGACCACTTTTATCATGGTTAATCTTTCCAGCCAGTTAATCATACGGTCCTTCCAGTTACCAAAGTCTTTTTAAGTTTAAAGTGAGAGGGTCGTGGTGATTAGCTTTGCCAGGGTCATCGATCTTAAAGGGAATATGCTGACTCTAGTGCTTTCACTCATATTGTACAATTCAGGAAAAAAAATTCAAGCACTGTATCTCCTCCCTTATCTTTAGCTAATATTAGGCTGGAGTTAATGTTAATATTAACTAGGTTTTGCAGAAATGGCTTTCACACTGAATTAAACTTGAAAGGAAAGCACTTTCATGAGAAATAAACCTATATGTTTGGGATTTTCCTGTGTGTTATTTGCTACAGTTACTATATATATACTCACATACACAATTTCTAAAGAAAACAATAACAGTGATATGGTCTCAGTGAGATATCCATTGTTTCCTGTCCTACGGTCAATAAAACAAATCTTATTGTGCATGGTACAATCTAGTCATCAATGGTGAGCCTTATTAGAATTAAGCCAAAGGACTTTTCCACTCAAAAGAAGAGAATGAGAGAAGTGTTGCAATTTAATGGTCCTCATTCTTTCTGAAGGTTTTGGCTTTGTTCATGTGTTCCCCACATGAATGAATGAATGAATGTGATCCCATTTGTTTTTGCTTCTCTAGGCTCAGCTAACTTTCAGCTTTGGACCAAATCTTCAAATCTTAGACCAATAACCAGACAGGCAATTACATCATAAATACCTTCCAGGATGTCTTTCATGGATTCTTTGGACAATATCCTGGGCAAGTAAATGAAAAATATTGAACCTACTAGAGTGATTACATTTTCAAAAAGAATAGAGTAAGATGTCACTGGAGATGAAACCTAAATCCATTCTCAATTCCTTTTAAAAATCCAGCTATGTGATCATTAAAGACTCTTTACTTTTCCCTCTTTTGAACTTCTTGCCACAGACTTGCCTATCTTGTCAATGTTTTTCATGAACAGGTAGATGAAGAGGGGAAACCACATTGTTAGTTTAAGCTTAGCAGATTCTTTTCTCATTTTGATAGCCTTAGCATTTGCCCTAGTGAGCCGAGAGGTGTTTAAATTTATTTGGTTTGCCAGATTTTTAAAGTTCTCTTTACAAAGTCCATTTTTGTTTCGAAGTTTCTTTTCTCTGCAAGTGCACCCTTAGACTCCATGCTCATTTCTCCTGCTGTGTGTTTCATTTCTCATTTGTGATTAAAACTCTAAAGTCTAGACTGTGGACAAGATCAGCAGAGACACTGAATTTGGGGCTTTTTGGCTTGGAGTTTAGTTTATCTCCTTATAGCTTAAGCTCATCTGGAGCCCAAGAAATAATAAAAGAGTTACTTTAGTAGGTTGCCCTCAGTACTGCCATGAACTGAGGGGTGTGAGAACATCCTTACAGCTCAGATGGTGAATATGGAGAACAGGAGTCCACAGTAACAACTTGAATATGTGACTGATGAAGATATCTAGGATGATAAAGAAGACTGCCTTTATCTTGATCATATGATATTAGAGCTTGTGTCCTATTCAGACACTTCCCCTTTCACTTGAAATAAACAGAGAAAGATAAAAGACAGAGCCCAAACCGAACAAACTTTGCAAACAGATTCTGTTTTGCTTTAAGACACAAAATCAGTGCAGATGTGAAAAACAAGGAGGAACTCATCATTACCTTTTTGTTTTTGTTTTTGTTTTTTTTAAATTTTTATTTATTTATTTATTTTTGGCTGTGTTGGGTCTTCGTTTCTGTGTGAGGGCTTTCTCCAGTTGCGGCAAGTGGGGGCCACTCTTCATCGCGGTGCGCGGGCCTCTCACTGTTGCCGCCTCTCTTGTTGCGGAGCACAGGCTCCAGATGCGCAGGCTCAGTAGTTGTGGCTCACGGGCCTAGTTGCTCCGCGGCATGTGGGATCTTCCCAGACCAGGGCTCGAACCCGTGTCCCCTGCATCGGCAGGCAGACTCTCAACCACTTTGCCACCAAGGAAGCCCATCATTACCTTTTATAAGACCAATTAAGAATTCACAATATCTAGCTTTGGAATCACATTTGTTTAAAAGGCCATTTCTTGAGGTGTTGGCAGTTTATATACTGAACATAGTGAACTGTGTTGACCTATTTCTTGTGATGCACTGAGATATAACAGCAAGGAAGGTTATGTTGACTGGTGGGACTACTCAGAGGTCATGATGTACAGTTTCTATGCAACCATCTGCAAATCACAATAAACACTTCTGTAGAGCTCACTTTATAAAAATTAGTAGAATTATTGAATAACCTCTCAGCTTCTGAAACACCCTCTTTAACTAGGATAATACTATCAAGAAATATCTAATATAACTTTATGAAGGGCTGCTCCTTTGTATGCAGGCCAAATGGAAATCAGAAACAGAAAGAGAGAAGAAAGGATGCAATGAAAGGGATGAGTGCATAGTGTTCAAAGCTTGCCTCTACAAAAATAAGTAGGAAGGGGAAAAGAAACAGATGGAGTTAGTGCTAACAGAGAAATAAAGAGGATTCTTAATAAAGCATGGAATGGGAAGGTGGGACACCAAGATGGGTAATCTATCCAATTTGGGGGAAAACAAAACAAAAACCCCAAAATTTCAAGATATACTGATCTGGTTGAGATGATGAACTCTTTGAAATCAACCTTTTTTCAATTTAAGAAATATAGTAGATTAACTAGAGGGTAATTGTGAGCTTTTGCCTTTTATAAGAGTCCTTTTTATAAGAGGCAGTAAAGAATAACTGATTCTTACATGAACATGAGTTGGTTGATCTGACCAAATGATGTGTTATTGGAGGTTTTAAAGTAATTAGACTAATAATGTAAGTATAGGGCATTAGAATACCAGAAGGTATATGTATTTATATACATATAAATACATATATCTTATTTATGTATATACCTATATATCTAAAACAAAAGAAACTTCCCATGGACTATGTCAGGCTCTCCTTTTGAGCAAAACAACTTACCTTTTAGAGAAGAATGTAGTATTACTGAGTGAATGAAAAGCCTTCTTCATATAAAATCAGCAAAATAATTGCTAAAGTTATTAGAATTTTATTTTCTTTCCAAAGACCATGAATGAAATGAATTCGTTCTTCCAACAAGTAGTTATTGAATTTCAACTCCATGTTAAATACTATACAAAATGTTGCAGAGTATATAAACAAGGATAAAAACATTGTCTTCCTTCAAGGATCTTAAAGTCTTGCATGTATATGTGTCTATGTATATCTGTATCATCTATATCTATCTACATGATGTGTGTGTGATTTTGCTTATAAATAAGTATTTTTATTCACATAAAATTTTAACAATGAAGAAAATATATAATAAACACTCTTCTAGATTATTCATTACTTGTTTTGACTGTACTAAGTTTTGGAAATGAAAGGTATGTATAAAACCTTGTCTTTACCATGCAGGAATATTCAACTGAGTAGGGGAAAACAGAAGGACCAAAAAATGAGTAACTATAAAACCATACCCTGTATGTTAAATAAAACTGCATAAAAGAGGAAACAATCTAACCTAGAGGCATCACTAAGCTTTAAAAGAAAGCTTTCAAAAAGAGCTTCTAAGGACATTCCAGTGGAGGAGAGGCACAAAAGTGGGAAAAGGAAGTCTTTGAGGTAGATGGGATAGCATGATGACATGCACAAAAGTCATGAAACAATTACCCTTTTGGGAAATGTGTGGCTAGTCCAACTGAAGGAGCATAGACTATAAGATATACAGCAGTGGGAGCGTAGTCTGGAAAAGTACATGAGAAAGTACAGGGTGTGCCATGTTATGGAATCTGAACAGTAGCTCATGGATAAAAAGGAGCTGTCGTGTCATTTTTATTAAATTAAATTTATGTATTTGATTTTACTTCATTATTTTCATATACTTTATATTTATATAAAATACATTTTATTTACTATATTAACCTAATTTAAATTATGAATTAATGTTATTTAGTAATTAATATGTTTCAATATATGCACTATGATTTTACACATTAAAGTTAGAAGGTCTATAAAATATATAAATTTCAGAAAATAACTTTACAAAATCTCCCACTCTCCTATTTCTTCAGATAGTGCCTACTGATTCTCAGAAGTCATGATGAAAGAAGCTAACTTCCATCAACCATCCTTTCCCTTCTTCTTACACTCTGTTTTAGTTAATTATTTTATTTTTCTTTTTTTTCTCTGGTATTTACCATTATGCCCTTAAGTATTCTTACACCTTATTACTTGCTATTATAGATATCCTTGAATAAAAAGGTGAGGGAATCAAACATTTACATTTCTCTTCCCTTTTCTTCTTTTTCCGTTCCAATATAGTTAGTATGATCAGGGATTGCTACTCTGGATGACATTTTGAGCTAAGATTGGAATATTGAAAAGGATCCAAACATTTGAAAGTTTTAGTAGAGTTCTCAGTCATTAATATATTATTTTACTTTCCGTAAGGCCAACTTTTTCTGGGTCATGTGTGATCATTGTAGGACACCTGAATTCCAGGTGCATAAGCCCATTGCCCTAATTCTTTTGCCGTAAAATCAGTTTCTCCATCAGGTAGTGTTGTTGAATAGTGTTTGTACTCAGTCACAGCTTATACTGCCCACAGAAACATGTCAGGTATTGAAGACAAATCTAAGTCCAGGTTAGATATCTGTCCCAGGGAGCACAAATCACTCATACCCCCCACCCCCATAATGAAAGATTCCCAGTGTAATCAGCCTGGGAGGTTGGGTGGTTCCCCTATTATGATAACAGAGCTCAGAGCTGGTTATGCAACTGCAAAATTGGGCACTCATTCCTAGCAGTAGCCAAGACATTGTTGGAGAAGAGAAGTCCATGCTGTTGAGCACTTGTATAATCTCCATGCCTGCTACCATAAACTTATCGAGGAAGCCCTGGGGTTGCTGATGAAAAGAGAATGTTATCCATGTGTAGACCATTTTGTTCACCTGATTACTAAAGCTCTTCCCTGCTGCAAGGGACTTGTGGTGAGTATTCACCTGAAAAACAAGCTCTCACTCAAGGTCCATTCTGAGATTCCTTTTCATAAAATTGTTACCTAAAATTATTTTTTAAGTTGAGGTATAATTGACTTACAATATTACGTTAGTTTCAGGTGTACAACATAGTGATTTGATATTTTTATATATTATGAAATAATTACTATGATAAGTCTAGTCACCATCTGTCACCATACAAAAGTTACTACAATACTATTTATTATATTCCCAATGCTGTACTTTATATCCTTGAGACTTGTTTATTTTATAACTGTAAGTTTGTACCACTTACCTATTTCCCCTTCACCTATTTCCCCCCTCCCACCACTCCCCTCCCCTCTGACAACCACCTGTTTGTTCTTTGTATCTATGAGTCTGTCTCTGTTTTGTTCCATTTTTTTTTTTGATGCCACATATAAGTGAAATAATTTGGTGTTTGCCTTTCTCTGTCTACCCTATTTCACTTAGCATAGACCTTTTAGGTCTATCCATGTTGTCTGCAAATGGCAAGATCTCATTCTTTTTTATGGCTGAGTAATATTCTACTGTATATATATACCACATCTTCTTTATCTATTTGTCTATCAGTGAACACTTACGTTACTTCCAAAATTCTTTGTCACCTATACACCAGACTTCTTTTTTTTTCTCTGAACATCATTTTTAATCCTTAGGAAAAAAATTTTAAGACCTTAAGCTCTACTGCTTTTAAAAAATAGTGATTTTCATAAATACTCTTGATACTTTAATAATAGATACAATTAGAGCTGTACTATTAAGGGCTAAAGGCACAATGTACAATAACATTCCATACCTAATGGAAGAAAGTTCTGACTTTTAGCTCAAACCTAACAAGCAGACTTCTTATTTTTAAATCCCTAAACATCCAGCCAAACCAAAGTTCTCTAAAGTTCTTCATACTCTTATTCCATTATCTTATTTTCTTCATAGCTGAATAAAATCAGTGACTATTCTGTTCTACTCTAAAAATTTAAGATAGTGCCTGCAATATGGTAGACAGTCATAAATATTTGTTGAATGAATACATTAATAAAAACAAGTTAAAGTTTACAGGCAGTGGAATGTCAAGTGGGATATATAAGCATGGTGGAAGATAAATATTAATAAAAAAGCACAGTAAACATTATTTAACAGTACACCAGACACTGATCTGAGAGCTTTATATCTATCAAGTCATTTCATCTTCACAATTCCATGAGGTAGGTACTAATAGATTTGTTTCTGCTTTGCAGATAAGGAAAATGAGGCACAGAGAGGTTAATTAACCTTCCAAAGATCACACAGCTAGTCAGTGTCAGAGCCTAGAATTTTGACTCCAAAAGCCATCTTGAACTACTATACCATATTGCTGTAGAATTGAGGTAAAAGCTCACTTTGGAGAAACATAGAGAATGGCACAACAAATTCTTTAGAATATATTAAACATGCCTGTATTCAGCTTGCTGATGTGTCTATGTCAAAGGCCAAGGAGAAGGTACCAAGAAAAAAGAATTTTCCATAGTAGTTGAGATGGGACTTTGAATTGATGAGGAAGATGGCTGTGAAATTTGGGAGTTTGTATAAGGAACAAATAGGTGGACATGGAATACTCAATTTGTTTAGTAAATAATTTACCTTGTCCCAAAAGAATTCTGGCCATTGTCTTCTTGAAGGCAAACTTTAAGCCCTTAGAATGACATGCCTGGAACCTTGGATCACACTGGATAGTCTTAACAAGGTGATTTCGGGTGGGGACTTTGGGCCAAGACAGGTGGTAACACCACGACTTAAGTTGGGGGTTTTGGGTTGCCCAGTCAAAATGGAGCTGGAGATCAACTGTATGTGCAATCAATCATGCCTCTGTGATGGAGCCCCAATGCAAACTCTGGAAACTGAGGCTCAGGTGCATGTCCCTGGTTGGTGATACTCCATGCATGTGTCACACACTGTGTGTGGGAGGGGTTAATGCTGTGCGGAATCCACAGGGAGAGAATGACTGGAAGTTCCATGTTTGGAGACCTCCTGGATGCTGCTCTATAGATCTCTTCCCTTGGCTGATTTTAATCTTTCACTTTGAAAGTATTTATAGCCATATATATGTACAACAGCTTTCAGTGAGTTCTAGGAGTCGGTCTAGCAAACTGTTGAACCCAAGGGTGGTTTTGGGAACCACCATCCCTAACTTACAATTGGCTGTAGAAGTGAGTGTGGTCTTTTGTGGACTGTGTGACCTCAAACTTGACCTAAACTATGCAGTGAGGAAATAATAGTGAGGAGAAGAAACTAGCATCCGTGAGTGGCAAATGCTTCAGGATCAGCACTGAGCTCTTTGCTTGAGTAGTCTTGTACAAACACCCCAGGTGACCTGTGACAGATGTTATTAACCTGTTTTCAGATGAAGAAACTATGGCTCAGAGAGTTTTTGCGACTAACCTAAAGATGCTAAGGCCAAGGACTTTTCAGGTCTCTAAATTTTTCTTGGATAGTAAAAGTAAAGTAAGACTTCATCCCTAGCATGAATGGTGGACTTGGGTCATACCAGGGGTGAAAGACCAGAGCTGTAAAGGGGGCCCGCCCAGCTAAGAGAAAGAGATGAAAACAATGCCACAAATTATTGAATATTTCAGACCTCTGCAAGATGTAACCAAATGAATCTGAACTGGGTTCTTCCTCAAGCTCATACTTTAGCCCTAATTTATCGAAAATTCTACCTTCTATTTATGGAACTCAATAAATATGTTTTGGAAATCTCATTGTATTTATTGCAAACACATAGGACACAAAATAGGTACTATATTTGCCCTGGTGCAGTATTGGAGACACAATAAACAAGAACGAAAGGAAATGGAACACATATAAAATTACAATTTTGATAATTGCTTGGAAGGAAAAGTTCAGAGTGCTAGGGGTTTGTATGGGAAGGTCAGAAAAGCCTTAGAAAAAGTGATACTTGAACTGAAAAGAATAGATTCTACTCAGGAGAGGTGAAAGAGTAAGAATATTCTTGGCAGAGGCAAGAAAAGGATTTTGACATGTTTCAGAAACCAAAGGCAATGTAACTAAAGCATAGTGACAAGGAGAGAGGAGGGCAGGGCCAGGCCATTGCGAGCTATAATAAGGACTGTAGAATTGGTAGATAGCATAGAATCTGGATTTTAGATATGATGGACACCTAAGGTACAAACAAAGAAGGTGAGAAGATGAGGGAAATATAGAAGGAAGGGTTAAGTTTATTGATGGAGATCTCAGATAGCATTGAAGATAAAACTTAGATGCCCCAGTAGACAGAATGTCTGGAAATGTTGGTGCATATTGTGTATACAACCTAATCAAGCTACCCCTTTCAATGGCTTTGACAGATGATTTCCTAAAGGGACCACGTGAAATTAAAAAAAATAATAAAATAAAATAAACCCTGCATGCAACTCTTCTGTATGTCTCTCATTTCAGTAGGTTCGAATGTCTTGTGAACAAAATTAACTTAAAATTTCAGATCACTCCTGGGGAATGGAAGTGACCATTTTCAATGGGAGAAAACAAGGGAGTAAAAAGGCAAGCCCTTCTAATAGATTATTTAGAATTCAGTTTGTTGTCAATCCAACAACTCTTGATGTACTTACCATGTGGACATGGTCCCTGTGTCTGAAAGCCACTGTGGTCTGAGGAATACAACACTTGTGCTGATGCTTGGAGGCTTGCTATTTAAAGCCTCAATTTTCGGCAACCCAATTTTCTTTTAGATTCATTCTGTTTGTTTTTGTTCAGTTCTAGGAGCTCAGCCTGAGTCTGAGAAATAATTTAAGAATCTTCACTCAAACCATTGGGGCACATCTTTCTAAATCATCAGCAACATTTTCTCTTTTCAAAGAGACCAGACCGGTCCTAGCTCCCTGTCCTCATTCTAAAGGAATTTATGAGAAATTCAAGTTCAAAATGGCTGATGGAGCATTTGAGGTTATACCTGCTTCCTCCCTAAAGCTCAGTAAATTTACAGAGAAAAAGAAAAAAATCACACCAGCATTAGGAGCTTGGGGAGCTGTCTGTCCATCAGCAGGCGGTAACATTCGAGATTCTATGGATGCTACAAAATTCTGTAATTGAGCACATGATAAAAAATAAAACAAAACAAGCATCTCAACATACAGCATAGAGAAGAGAGGGTCTTCAATAAAAGGAGGTTTCCTGGGGTCAGAATAGGCAGGTGTAGGCTGCAGGAGTGGGCTTAGGAGAAACTGGCAATGATACTGATTAAGATGAAAGGGCTCTGATATAGCATATCTGGCTGGACCAGTCTTTGCCATATAAACTGTGGAAACTGCCGTCTTGTGTACGTTTCTATTATTGTGGAATTTGCCATCCTAGCTAGAGGTCTCTTACAGCTACAAGAGAAAGAGGCAGAGCAGTGCCAGGTAAGTCCTGGCCACCAGACAAGACATGGAATACCATCTAGCAGAGGTAAAACATCTAATCCACAAGAAAGAAGAAACTGTGTAGACTACTTGTCTGCCCAGCTTCTCACTGCAGAGCTTCTGTAAACCAATCTCTGTACCCTGAGGGGGACGGTGATTTTCCTTCTTCTTTAGATCTCAGGCACACTCATATTATCAAAATCCTTATATTGTTGATATATAAATCTCACTGTATTAGTTATTTTCATAATGTTATAGCCACCCATGAACCTATCACCTATAGCAGAAGCTAGGATCTTGAAAATGTTCCCCCCATCCCTCTGCCACCCCTCATCCATTAAGGCGATCATCTTGAATCCCACCCCATATTCATCATTTCCTTGATTTCCTTTCTGCACATGTTTATTTCTTATACAGAAATTCTTTAAAAATTATATTATTTGTATTTGACTTTATAAAAATTGGTATCATGCTGTGTATAATCCTTTTACAGTTACTTTTTGCTTAATATTATATTGCTATGTTTTATCCCTATTCTTGCATCCCTGTTCTCTGTAGTTACACATTCTGACTGCCATGTAATATTTTGTTATCTGCATTTACTTTAGTCATGCACTCTCCTGCTGGTGAGGGTTTAGACGGTTTCCAATTTTCTGATAATGTGAACAATGCTGCTGTGAACATGCTGGACCATTTCTCCCGTGTTCAGGTGCAAAGTTTTCTCTTGGTATACACTTAGGAGTGGAATTGTCAGGCCATAGCAGAGAGGATGTCCAACTTTAGCCAGGAATACCAAACCATGCTCCACAGTAGGTGCTCAGCCTACACCCCCTACAGCAAGGTATATTTTATCCATGTGCTTGTCTCCAATACTTGATATTGTCGGATTTTAAATTTTTGTCCATTAAATCATATAAAGTGTCACGCCGTTGTGGTTGTTACTGACATTTTCCTGATCAATAATTATGCTGAACATTTCTTTACAGATTTATTGGTCATTTGTGTTTACTCTTCCATCAAATGCCTGTTCTTGCTCCCTACTACCTGACTTTTTAAAATCAGTTTTTTGGTGTTTTTCTAGTTAATTTTTGAGCTTTTAAAAAATATTTTCAATAGCAGTCTTTTGATTTTCCATTTTGCAAAGATGCTTTCCCAGATTGTGACTTACTTTTCCACTGTCTGGAATGGGTCTTTTGATAAATAAAATCTGAATTTTAATATTGCTTATTTATTGGTATTTTATATTCCTTGCTATTTCTATGTTATTTAAGGAGCTGCTTTTTGTAAATTAATGTAGTCATCTTGCTAAATTATCCTATTATTTCTAAAACATTTTCTGTCTTTTATTTTAGTTCTTCTATGTAAGCAGTTATGTTCCAGTGATGACACTTTTGCTTTCTCCTTTCCAAAACGTATGAGTCTACTTTTTTCCTTTCATGTATCTTAAATCTTACTGGACTGGCTAGTACTTCTGTTAAAATATTGATTAGAAGTGGTGATAGTGGATCCCCTTGTCACCTTTCCTCTTGTGAAAGGAATGTTTATAATATCTCTCCATTTATAATTAACTTTACCCATATATTTTTATTCTGAATGAGTGTTAGATTTTATCAAATCATTTTTTTGCATCTATTAAAATAATGTTCCTTTTTCAATCTAATAATGTAGTAAATTTCAATTACAGATTTTTAAATATAAAATTACCTTTGCTTATCCAGAATAAACCCAACTTGGTCATGGTGGATGATATTTCTTTTTCTCACCTTAGAAGACTGATAAAAATCAATACTAGATGTATCTTGGCTTAGTGTTTCTTTACTGCTACAATTCTTAATAGTTATAGAATTAATCAAATTTTTTATTTCATTTTTACTCAATTCTGATGTTATATTTTCCCAAGAATTTGTCTACTTCTTTTAATTTTTGTAATATTAAAGAATATCAACTTTTTAATCTTCTAAGTTTCTACACACATTTCACTTTTTATATCATTTTAATGTTATTTTTGTCTTCTTTATTTCTTGATTATTTTGCCAGATTTTTGTCTACCTTAATTTTTTCAAAGAACCAACTTATGTGTTCTTTTTTTCCACTGCCATTGTATTTTGCTTTCTATTTTATTAATTTTTGACCTTACTTCTGTTGTGTTTTTCCTTTCTTCCTCCCTCTCCTTCTTTCACTTTTCTTCTTCCTTTGCTTCTTTTTCTTACCTTTCTTCTCCTTCTCCTTCTTTTTACTCTTATTCTTACTCTGATATTCCGTGGATAACATTTTAAAAAAAATTTATTGAAGTATAGTTGATTTACAGTGTTGTGTTAATTTCTGCTGTACAGCACAGTGATTCAGTTATACATATATATATTATTTTTCATATTCTTTTCCATTACGGTTTATCACAGGATAAACCCTCCTTGGCAACCACAAGTCTGTTCTCTATGTCTGTGAGTCTATTTTTGTTTCATAGATATGTTCATTTGTGTCATATTTCAGATTCCACATAAAAGTGATATATGGTATTTGTCTTTCTCTTTCTGACTTACTTCACTTAGTATGATAATCTGTAGGTCCATCCATGTTGCTGCAAATGGCATTATTTCATTCTTTTTTATGACTGAGTAATATTCCATTGTATATATGTACCACATCTTCTTTAGGTTGTTTCCATGTCTTGGCTATTGTGAATAGTGCTGCTATGAGCATAGCGGTGCATGTATCTTTTCAAATTAGAGTTTTGTCTGGATGTATGCCTAGGAGTGGATTGCTGGATCATGTGGTAACTCTATTTTCAGTTTTTCAAAGACCCTCCATACAGTTTTCCATAATGGCTGCACCAATTTATATTATGGATAACTTCTTAAGATCAACACTTAGCTCATTAATTTGGAGGTTTTCTTCTTTTATTATGTAAGGTCTCAAAGCTATAAATGGTACATCATTTTTGCTGAACACATGTGTTTTGTGATATTTGTTTCATCATAATGTAATTATAAATGTTTACATTTTTGTTCTTAACTTCTTCTACAGTACACCCATACATTTAAAAATGTCTAAGTAAGTGAGGATTCTAAAAAATATCTTTTTGTTATTAACATTTAGCCCAATTGTGTTTTGGGTGAGATTATGATCTGAAAAATATTTATTTTATGAAATTTGTTGAGGCTTTCTTTATGGTTTTGTACATAACCAATTTTTGAATGCATGAAAAAAAAGCGTACTCTCCAGTAGTTGCATGCAGAACTCTAAAATATGGTCATTAAGTTATACTGCTTGATTATGTTTTCCAGATCCTATATGTACTCACATTTTTTTCCCACTATTTGACTTATTAATAATCGAGAGAGGTATTTTTAATTTTTCTATTAAAGTAGAGGAATTATTTTTCCTGTAGTTCCATTGCTTTTTTTACTTTCTATATTTTCAAGCAATTTTATTAAATACTTGCATCTTTAAGCTTGTTATATTGATATTTTTATTGCTGAATTAACTTTTTATTTTCTATTTGTGACCATATCAATCTCTAATAATTTGGTTTTTAATCAGTTTTATTTGATATTAATATTCTCATTTGATATTAGTAACTCATGTTAGCTTTCTTTTAATTAAGCATTTGATTGATATTATTTTTTCTGTCCTTTAAGTTTCACTGTTTAGTGTCTGGGGTAGTTTAACAAATATATCTTCAAATTCTTTCATATTCCCCTTTCATATGATGGAGCTTAATTCCTGACCCCTTAACTGTGGGCTGGTCTGAGTTACTCATTCTAATGAAAACAATACCGCAGAAATGACTGTTTGTCCCCAAACAATTCCTCAGGCCAAAGCTTCACTCTTTGTGGTCCTGGGAGAAGCAATCTGGGTCTTGGCATTTGAAAGAGAAAGGGGTGGGATTCATTGCCTGAGATTAGTTAGTACAATGCTTCTCAAACTTAGTCATCTGGAGAGCATGGTAAACCATAGATTCCTTGGCCACATCACCACAGTCTCTGATTTTGTCCTTCTGAGGTGGGGCTGAGAATCTGCATTTCTTACAGATTCTCAGCTGACTGCCTCCATTTGGAAGACCACGCTTTGACTAGTGCCGAGTTAGTATTCACCTATTTTTCTCAGTTCCTCATACTTACTGTGCTTCTGAGCTGTCTGATTTTATTCTAGAAGATACCTGGACCAAAATTCTGACTATTTATAGGTATAGATTAAGGTTGCCAAATAAAATGCAGGATTTGCAGTTAAATCTGAACTTCACTAGAATACTTACACTAAAAAAAAGTATTTGTTGTTCATCCGAACTTCAAATTTAACTGGGTGTACTGTAATTTTTATTTCGTGAATCTGACCTCTCTAGTATAGATAGAGGCATTGTTTATCCCAGAGTCTCTTGGAGGACTTGTAAAAGCACAGATTTATGAGCTCCACCCGCTCAGTTCTGTTTGGGTTTGTCTGGGAGAGACCCCAAGAATTTAAATTTGTCACAAGTTCCCAGATGATGCTATTAATGCTGGCCTGGAGCCAGACTTTCAGAACCTTTAGTTCATCCCAAAGCAACGGTCAGGGAGAAGCAGAACTATTGCTTTATCCTCTGACAAAACCACTATGCCCCACAAACCAGCATGCACCCTAGAGATTTTTCACAGTTTTTGATGTGTCTTGGTTTTTCTTCTATGAGCCTTTTGGGATCATTCCTGGGAGAGACAGCCAGAAACTCTCCTAGTTCAACATCTTGGTAAGAGCTGGAACCATAGAACAGTGATTTTATTTTAACTTGCCCCTGAACTACAACAAAAATTCTCCTAAAATTAGTTATATTATTTTATACCAATGTACACCAATAATTTATATAGTTATATAAATAATAATCAAATTATATAAATAAAAGAGTTTTAATTTTTATTCACCAATTACACCCACATTTTAGAAATAGCAGAATAAGAAGAGGAATCTTAATGCACCTGGAGTTAATTTTGTATATGGTATGCATTAGGAGTCTTTGTTGGATATCTTGTGTATGTCCCTCCAGATTAATTCTCCTCCATTTTGAACCCATTTCTGGCTCCGAAATACTCATTTATATCTTGTTCAACCAGAGATCCCTTGACCTCTGGCTTCTGGTTTGCTTCAGGCATTGAGGAACCAAAGGAAATTAGAGGGTAGGAGGAAGGTGAGGTGGGGTATTTATGATACTTCAATGGATACTTCTTCCCTGAAGTATTGCCTGGGGCTGGTTGTGCCTCTAGATTAAAAGTTACTTCTACTGTCAAGGTCCTCCTCCTTACATAACAGCTGTACTTTCCAATCCTAGTAACCCTCTCTTACCCTTTTTATCCTTGAGTCTAGAGAGAGTAATAGTTCTGCTGTTTCTAGCCCTGGGTTATGACATCCTTTGTGGTTTCACTATTTCCTGCTAGCATCTCTGTAAATAATCCCTTTATTAAACCCTTCCCCAAAGTATCCTAATAAGTATGTGCCATCTATTTCCTGCCGGGATTGAAATGGCACCTTTTTATTTTTATCCATACGGAAAAACCGATTGTTCTAGCACCATTAAGTAAATATTTCATCATTTCCTTATTTATTAAAAAAAAGCCATTTCTATGATATATTTCCATACATTTATGGGTCTGTTTCTGGACTCCTTAGTGTTCATTTCATTCCATTTAGATTTGTGATTAAGAGTCTCTGTAAGACCCAAGAATCTATATTTTAAACAAACTCCATAGGGAATTCTTAGGCACACTAGATTTTGAGAACAGCTTAGAATTTTTTTTTAACTAATTCAATAAGATTGCCAAGTTGATAGCAGAGAGGTAGTTGTCAAGAAAACTGTCCTTGTTTTAGAGGAGAAATAACTATCGAGTTTTATAATTAGCCCAAGAAAGACACTTAGTCTTATTTTTTCCACTTTTTTAATGAGCAATTTTGGAAGTTTGGGAAGGTAGATAATTCTATTTTGACAGGTCTCTTTCAGACAGTTTAGAGCTATTGTACACATCAGGTACACAAATGGAGATTCTTGATTATGCAGAATTTAAGTGAAAGGTAGCCAAAAGGACAAACGGAAGTTTGGTTCTGTAGGAATTTTCATTATTTCAATTCAACTTAGCTAGAAGAGCATTTGATTTGTCCTAGGTTATCTGCATTTATTTGAAAGTTGCTAATTATTCTAACTTAGACATGTCTTGCAAGGTTTAATAAATAGATTGTGATGAGTAACCATGCTGTTTTCAAAAAGAATTAAGTTTACAGGAAATTATGTATTAGAAATATACACTAGATTCAACCAATTCCTGTCTTGGAAGCTTTGACAGCTGGCTTATGTAAATGCCTTAAGGCTATTCACCTGGAGTGACCACCCACATTTTAGACCAAAAAACAAACCAAGTAACTAATATCTATCCTCTAGTCTTGCAGTCTCCAGAGCCAGGTGCCTGTACTGGGGGTACAATATACGATCCTATGGGGCGGGGCGGGTGCAGGAAAAAGATATCAGAACTTCTATTTACATTTATTTTAAATACTATCATTTGCAATTTTCTATTTTTGGTTGCATGTTATAATATCCATAATATTTGTAACAAGTGATAGCAAATATATTACATTCTACATCAGTAAATCCACATATACTGGGGATGTATGCTCTTGCATTTTTAATTGAGCATAATGCAAGTTCAGGTAAGTTCAGAGATCGCTGCTCTAAAGCCATGCTACTCTTAATGGAGCCTACTGACCACCAGCAATAGCCTTCTCTGAGTGATTGTTTGAAATGCAGGTCCAAATCCAGTTAGTGAGTCAGAATCTGCATTTTCATTAGATCCTTAGGAGATTTCTTTGCCTAGTAACTTTGAGAAGCATAGAGAGCTGGCCTTGTAAATCCTTTCAAATTTAAGTCACAGGGATCCTATGAAGGAAAGAGCAGATGAAAACTCTTTCCTATTTATTTAATTCTCTTAGTAGGACAGGGGGAAATTTCCTGTTTTCCTCCTCTCAGTTTTAGCTCAGAAAAGCCAAAGGTGGTCTGTCTTCTTCGGTAAGAGATGTTTTTTTCCCTTGTTCTTTTTTCCTTTCATTTTTTTTTTCTTTTAATACTATTATGGTTTTTTCCTCTGGGTTATATTATTTCTTTAAAAGACAATTCCCTGTGAACAAATACCTGTACTCGAGACTATTTTGCAGTACAAAAACTAGAGAGAAGTCTACTTGATTCCCTGAGATCTGCTTTGACTCTTGTCTTCAATATCGAAATAGCCTTCTAGTGGATAGCTCTCATATTTTCCTCCAACACACTCTGTAGTACAATCAGTTACCTTTCAAAAAGTAGATTTTCAGGTAATTCCTCTATTTAAAAACATTTTATCAGAACAGTGGTTTCCAGTTTTTTAAAGCATCCTATCATTAAACATAATTGAATATGGAATTCCTCAAATGTTTATATTTCTATTTTATGTTAATATCTATAAAGCATAATCATGAATTGCAATATTAAGCTCTCATTAGCATACTACTATATTTCATAATAATATACTAGGTAAAAAGCATGAGAACAGGATGAAATAAATAGTATTTTACTATCTCATTGATCACCCTGAATTTATACTATTATTAGGTGATAGCTTATAAGAAAATATACACTTAGGACAAAGTTCGTTCTTAACAGTCACAGATGTAAATATTTCAAAGAATTTTCTCGATAATTTCAAGTATTTTTAGCTGATACCTTGTCAGAACTGATTACATTGTCATTATTTTTGCTTCATCACTTGGCTGATGAAGAGCTACCACAAGGTTAAAGGAAAGTGTCAGCTTTGCCAATTTTGAGTTGCTCACTTGTTCTTGCATTATTAGTATTATCTTCAGTCTGCAGCTCTTGGGGAAAAAAATTTTTTGTCAATCACTTGTCCATTTTATGATGGTTTAATTAAAACCAGATAATTTAATGCACAACTCCACATAACCTGGCCCACAGAAATTACAACATATTGTGATGTGCTGAAAGCAAGCAAACAGGAAAAGATGAGGCTGTCAATCCCTGTCTTGGGAGCCTGTGCATCAGATGAGGGCACCTGTGCATCAGATGAGGACAGGGGCCACCTTACATACGTCCCAGCAAAGACTTCGGTGACAATCCACGTGGAAATGTGAGTAAAGCTTATTTTCTTTATTTTTTAGCTTAATATTACAAATAGAAAGTCTAATAATTTTTTTTTTTTTGCATCCCAGTGCATTGTTTTGTACCTGATGAAGACTGCTGGCCTTAAGAATTAAACTCAAATTCCTAGTGCAATGTTTATTCGATTAGACTACTTAAGATCACACACAATTTCTAGACTGGGGCAAGATTTTCTCACTTCCTTATCCACAAACCTTTATTCAGAGCCTACTTTTTGCCTAATAATAATAATTCAATGATGCCATTTTATTTTTGCCAAAGGTGTCTAAAGTCATTTTATTGATTTTAAGGATCTTTGAACCACATTAATGTTCTTCATTCAAGCATTAGTTACATATTTCTTTGTGCAGCATTATATCTCACAGCGGAAGAGAGATGTTCAATAGAGAATTCAGTGACCTTCTACTTATTCACTGCTATTTAATAATCTACAAACTCTTCCCAGAGTTACAACATTATGTGGCTTTATAGGTTCCTTCCTCCCTTAATACCAATTGCTTACTTATTTTCTCCCTTATTTCCAATTAAAAAAAAAACCTCTGTTCTTCAGAAAAAAAAAAATTGGGTGGATATGAGATCATGCATGATCCCACCATATTCTCTCCATCCTTCTGCCAAATGTTCTTGCAATTTCTCTGATAAATGGGTGGTAAGTGAGTGCAATTCTGACACACAGACAAATTCTTACAGTCTTCCTTTGGAAGGAAACTAAGCTAAGAAAGGGATTGTTAATAGCTCTTTGGAGCATGCATAACTTTGGCTTTTAATACTGTGGTTGGAAAAGGAAATAGTATACTCCAAACTGAAGGGATCTACTTTGAATAGTAGATGGATAAAAATTTGACTCAACTCTACTAGGAATTGGGTGTGTGGTTTCCTGAGGGCTGCACATGCTATATTTGATGCTAAGATTCCTAAACAAACCTTTAGGCAGATTCCATTGCCTAAGTGTTCTTACACTACTGAAGACCTGCCTGATATTATTTTTTTCTTATTTCTCTGAGAAAGCCTTTTTCTTTCCTTCTTTCTCCCATTCCTTCTTTCTTCCTTCTGCCCTTCCTTCCTACTTTCCTTCCTCCCTTCCTTCCTCCCTCCCTTCCTTCCTTCCTTCCTCCCTTCCTTCCTTCCCACTCTCTACCTCACCATCTTCTCTGCTTCCTCCTCCTCCTCCACCTCTTTCTCCTTCTTTTTAAAATTTAGGTCTTAGTTGCTCTCAGAAATCTGCTCTCTTTTCTTAGGGTGTTCAAATGAGCCAGCCTAAATTTATGGCAGATAAAAGGCAAATCTTGGTCAGTGTTAAAGATAGATCAATTAATAGGTAAACTGTATCAGTCTTAATAAACTCAAAATAAATATTTTGTAATAAAACCTATACAATTAAGTCAAACAATCTCCATATGGTTGTTCTCTACAGGATTTACCACAAGCCAGAGTTCTCTCACGTGGAGGAAAGAACTGAACCTTATTGTTGGAAAAAAAGCTCACTTTCCATTTTACCTTACATTTAGGTTGAATGCAAATCTTTATTTTCAGTAAAATGTATTTATCTGTTCTGTGTTTATGTCAGGAAGAAATTGCTGCAGCGGATGAGAACTTGGGTGTGCCAGTCAGTGCTAATATAGACAGATACTGAAAACACTAGTATTGCTTTACTAGGTCTTTGTATTTTATTTAGTTTGGGGAGAGAGAGAGAGAGAGAAACAGGCAGACAGACAGAAAAGAGAGCGAGGCATCCACTTCATAAAGCAAAAGATTTGTTGAAGCTGTTCTAAATTTGGAGAACTGTAGTACCATAGGGGCTAATTTATTCACGATCCAGTTTCTATCTCTTGGGGTAAAGTGGTATGTCCAATGAGCTAACTTCTCAGACCACAGTGTACCTCTCATGGTCTAACACAGCTTAGCACTAAAACCAGGGCCCAGCTCTTACTGGGGTGCCATATTTGAGCCTGATTTCTCAGTACACTAGGATGTCCCTTATCCTAAATACCTTTGCTTCAATTTATTGTCCTGGTAGGAAATACAAGGAATGGACATAGCATCTACTCAAGTTCTCATGGTTTAGCAGCATCCTACTATGTGGTACCAAGGAATATGAAAGCACGTAGCATTTAGAGTTGGCAGTCACTTAATAGGTGACAACTTTAAGCTCCTCTTTTTATAGATAATCAAATCAAGGAGAGAGAGAAATAATATGAAAGATACGAGGGCTTTAGTGAGTTAATTCTAGAGTTGAGACTGGGGAGGAAATACGCTGTGTTCCAGGTCTGAGTTTGTTCTGTGGTACCACACCTGTCCTTCTGCTTAAGTGGAAGGAAAGGGGTGCAAGTGTACTGGGCAAAACCATCTGACTCATTGAGTCTGGGGCCTTCCCAGAGTTAGCAGAACCTCTTTGACTTGGTAACACTTATCAGCGCCTATCCACCTACTTTTTCTTATTTAATCTTCATCATAGTTAAGTGGGGGTAGATATCATTAGTCTCATATTTTTTGATGGAACACCCAAGCTGGAAGTGCTCTCTCAAGGGGTTGCCAATATGGGCACTTTTTAAATTTTTCTTTTCATTTGGAATTTTATAAGATAAAAGATATTTGTTTATTTCATATGTTTAGTAAGATTGATTACAGTACATACATGGGAGTTTAATTAAATTCTGGATCTTATTTAGGTTACCTTATACTTAAACCTTTACAGAAGTGCCCTGATCCCTAATTCAGAGACAGGAATTCCTGCACAGGGTTGAGGTTTTCTTTAAGAAACATCTAACACTCAAGGAACAAATGATTCTAGCTTCAGTGTATTTTTAAACCATTCCTTAGGGCTTTATTTTAAGAAAAATTGTCTTTGGATCTCATTTTCCAATCCAACACCCAAGGGAGTGATTGCTATACAAAACAAGACGGGCTATGGCTGATCATTTCATTTGTACTCATTAAAAAGATTGAAAAAAACTAAATGGAAACTATACACAATAAGCATTGAATTTATAAGTTGATGCCTAGAAATAGAAAGTCCCTTGAAACTAATTCCAAATAGTTTTAATGCAGTCATCATGCAATGTGACTGGAAGGTTGGCAACTAAGACTGTGTTTTGATTTAACAAATGTGTATTCAACACCTGTTTATACCAAGCAGTGGTATAAAGTTTGAAGAAACAGTGGCTAATGAAACGAAGTCTTGACCTCATATAGAAGTTATTTTATGTTGAAAGCAACAAGTATGAAACAAGCAAACAGATGATATAATTTTAGGTGGTTGAGTCCTCAGAAGAAAAGAAATGCAGTCGGATGTAGTTGGGTCAGTGAATAGAGGGTGGAGATGAGCATTATTTCAGGTAGGATTGTCTAGGAGGTAGCATTTGAACTGAAACCCACACAATGTGAAGTATCTAATCCTTCAAATCTCCTGGGGGGACACATTCTGGGAAGAGGTAATAGCCAGTATAAAATCCTAGAGGCAGGAAAGAACTGACCATGTCGAAGGCACAACAAGGGTGAGGGGACAGCAAAGGGGTGAGTGGGAGGTGTGTGGAGGTGAGGTCTAAGCAGTAAGTGAGGCCAGACCATGTAGGATCTTGTAGTCCCTCCTAAAGATTTTCAGTTTCATTCAAAAGCTGGAGAGAAGGCATTGGGACATTTTGAGCAGGGGAGTGATACAATCTGCTTTTCTTGATAAAAAGGATCCCTCCTGACTGCTATGCATGGAATAGCCACTGTGGAGGGCACAGGGCAGTGTGTGGTGACCCCAGAAACTGGAGAGACTCAGAGGTCTTCGCGATAGTCTAGGGGAGATATGATTGAGGTTGGCTCTACATGTGAGCAGTAGATTTGGTAAGAATTGATCGAGTTCATGATATAATTCTAGCATAGCAGTGACAGGACTTGTTAAATGGGTTGTATAAGGGATATCAGAGAAAAGAGAAACAGGGAAGATGCCTAGACTTTGGACTACATAAGTGGGTGAAGGATGATGCTATTTAATTAGATGGAGAAATCCTTGTGAGGAATGGATTTGGGAAGGCGTTTAAGAGCTCTATTTTGGACATGATTGGTTTCAGACGTCTCCAGTACATCCAAGTGTTGTTAGTAGTAGAATAGATGAGTCTGAATTTCAGGGGAGAGGTTCAATCTGAAAAATACAAATCTGGGAGTCATTAGGGTAGAGAGGTGAAGGAAGCTAAAGACTGAGCACCAGAGAGTTAAGGTTTTATATCTTCTACCTCCATCTTTTTAAGGATGAACTGTGGTCTGTGATTCTAGCATTGGCTCAACTCTGTGCTCAGTGACCTTGGATACAGTGAAATGCTCCACTCACACACAATTCACGCATCCACAGATCTGAGCAAAGGGAGAAGGAATAACCTTGTTTTCTGTTTGAATCATTGACTACTTGTCTTCTCATCGCCCTGTAGTCTGTCTTTTGAGCATCTCTGTTGCTTCTTTTAGTTGAAAGAGGTCCACGCTCATCTTTGTAGGTGCCCAAGAACTCCACATGTTTGCACTAGGAGCATTGCCCTGGCCATCCACTTCCTTAGGTATACCGGCCAGAATCTGTTTGCAGTTGATTGCATATATATTACAAAAGCCATCTAGGAAACATTGAGTTTGGAAAGCAATGAAATCACACATGGCAGGAAGATTGCAGAGGAAAATCAGATACCTGTTTTTGGCTTCTGGAGAAGCTGTATTGTTTGGTAAATTTGAACATACAATGTAGAAATTTTTCCTTACGGTGAAAAGGGAGTTTAAGTAAACTACTCTGTGAGGTTAGAGGGAGACCTGATTGAATAGGGTGTTAAATTCTAATTGAATTGGCTTTGGTGAAGTCTGTACCCCCAGTGCCATGTATACAGGCTGGACTGTTGTCTACTTTTTAAATCTCAGCAAGTAGCCAATCACCCCTAGCCAGATTTAAAGGGAGACAGGCAGTGGGAAATGAAGATTAACATTCTAACATTCTCAGGACAGGTAGGATTATCTCACTTAATGCTACTTTAGTCTACAGATGTCAAATATATGCATCTAAATACACAGACACTGATGCTCAATGTGTCTTTAGAACAAGGCAGAGTAGAGAGCCTGAGGTATGTTTAATCACAATGGCTTACTGTATAGACTGGAAATGTGAAGCATGTTGTGCTGGGCAAATGGAAATGTTTAAGATGATTGTAGCAAAGAGAGATTGGCTGTTTGGGGTCTTAGAGCTTCTAAAGAGAAATGACTGGGGATGATCACTATATCAACCAGCCCAAAATAAACGCTTTAAAACCCCGTAATTCAAGTCCGAAGACAATTGTGTTTGGGACATCAGACACATTTAATAGTTTTAAGAAAAAAAATCCCTCTGAGGCAAGTTTCTTTATAACCAAATTTTCTGGCTTGCGCTTCCCTGTTTTGCTTTATACCTAAATGTGTTAAGATGGCCCTGAAGCAAACACAGAAAGGATTCTTTTAGAGAGGCACTTATGGGATTTGTGTCTGAGGAACCCCATTATCCCAGTGTTCTTTGGGGCATATTAGCATGTTTTTCCTCCCGAGAAGAGTACTGAGAATGTCATTTCCCTCCTTAAAAAACCTTGCTATTGCATACACTCAAAATATTTAAGCACACCATTTGAGATTATTGATTATAATAATAAAAACTAATACTTCCGGACTTCCCTGGTGGTCTAGTGGCTAAGATTCTGTGCTTCCACTACAGGGAGCGGGGGTTCGATCCCTGGTTGGGGAAGTTCTGCATGCTGCACAGTGTGGCCAAAAAACCCCCAACAAAACAAAAACAGACAAACAAAAAAACCCTGATACCTCTATAGAGCTTTACAGTAAAATCATACACTCTAGAAACAAGATACCATTTCCCTTTCCTCTGGTTCCCCATCTTACTTTGTCAACTAACCACTCTCACTTTATTTCTTACCAATTCCTCAACCAATTTCTTTCCCCTCCATTTTTGCATACTTCCTCACCTTTGTAGTTCTTTTTCCTTCTGAATGAGAACACCTTTTGGGCATCTAACACATTTCTTGACACGCAGAACGTTCTCAGTAATATTATGATGAATGAATGAATAACTAGAGGAAAACTAAGTCTTTACTGGTTCCACTCCATTCCTACTTATTGAAATTCTCTTTTTCCGTCAAAGCCCACCTAAAAAGATGTCATCTCATGAAATTTCTCCTAATTGTATTATTTAAACTAAATTTATCCCCATGTATTTTTCTTTTCTGCCTAAAGTTCTTTGTAGCTTCATTATCGTGCTTGCCTCCTATTATATTTAAGGATTGTATGTCCCTGCACTGGCTTATGAACTCCTTGAGGGCCAAATTCATGTTTTCTTCATTTTATAGGATCAGTGGTGATTACCACAGTGCTTTTTATATAGTAGTCTAATAGCCATGTACTATTTGAAAGTAGATATTATCACTTGAATTTTATATGTAGGGTGACTTTAATTCTTCAAGGGCTTGACCCTGTATGAACCCTTTTTTATCTATTTATCTGCCTTTCCATAATAAACATTTATCTTATTATTTGTGTATGGTAAGTGGCAGGAAGTAGAAAAAGGAACACATTCAAGAGTAAGAGGAGAGTTGCTATATATTTTGTGGTGATGTGAAACAGTAAAATCACACCTATAAGGAAATTGGAGCGCCCATTTAAAATTACAGGGACATGCAAATCAGAACCACAGGGGGCTATCACCTCACACCTGTCAGAATGGCTATCATTAAAAAGACCACAAATAACAAATTTTGGCGAGGACGTGGAGAAGAGGGAACCCTAGTACACTGTTACTGAGAATGTAAGTTGGTGCACCCACTATGGAAAAGAGTTTGGAGGTTCCTCAGAAAACTAAAAATAGAGCTACCGCATGATACAGCAATTCTACTTCTGGGTATATATTAAAAAAAAAAAAAACACTAGTTCAAAAAGATATATGCACCCCAATGTTCATAGCCGCATTATTTACAATAGCTAAGATATGGAAACAATCTACATGTCCATCAAGAGATAAATGGATAAAGAAGAAGTGGTAAACATACAATGGATTTCCACCAGTAGAATATTACTCAGCCTTAAAAAATAATGAAAATTTGCCATTTGCAACAACATGGATGATATTATGTACCCTGGAGGGTATTTTGCTTAGTGAAATGTCAGACAGAGAAAAACAGATACTGTATGTTATCACTTATATGTGGAATCTAAAAAACAAAAAAACAAAATTAAAAAAAATGAATATAACAAAACAGAAACAGACTCATAGAGTATAAACTAGTGGTTACCAATGGGGAAAGGGATGGGGGGTGGGGAAAGATAGGGTTAGGGGATTAAGAGGTGCAAGCTAGTATGTATAAAATAAATAAGATACAATGATATATTGTACAGCACAGGGAATATAGCCACTAATTTAGAATAACTTTAAATAGACTATAAGCTATAAAAAATATTGAATCATGTTGTGTACCTGAAACTAATATAATATTGTAAATCAACTCTAATTAAATAATAAAAATAAAATGTCTAAGAAAAATAATAAAAGTACTGGGCTAAAGGTATCTTTAATAACATAGGTGATTTCCTAGGGTCCTGAAACCTAGGGTTTCTGAGACCATGAGGTCTCCTTCTTGAGCCTCTTCCATGGGATTAGAAGATGCCTGACATATTTCAGCTTTTGGTTTCTTTCTCATTCTTCTGGTGCATGGTTGGTGTTGGATAATCAGCTTCAGTTTGGAATTTGGGAGACCTCTGCTTTCATGAACCTTTCCCTTTTCAATAGAAAATAAAGCAGTAGCTAGAGACTGAGTCTGTTCCATTTTATAAGCATTTCCTTTGGAGAATATAAATTAAATTCATGTCTCAAATGAGGGAGAAAACTCTGACACTGATTTTATGGGAATGAGTGTTCCTGGAACAAAGGAGGGCTGTGCAAAGGTCCTGAGGTGATAGTGGGACTTGCAGGTTCAGGTGCAGCAAGGATACCAGCTGGCTGGATCAGTGGGAGCTAGGTAAGGAGGTCAGAGGAATAATGAGGGTTTTGATCTTGTGCAACCTGGTAGGTCATTGTAAAGATGTTTGCTTTACTTTTTGTGAAATGGAAAAACATTGGTGGAGCAGAGTCAGAACTCAATTTAACTTCTATTTTGAAAAGGCTGCATGCACTGCTTGCTAGGTTGGAAACTGACTATAGAGAAGCAAAGCTGGAAGCAACTTGTGTGAGATGGTGGTGGTTTGACCAGGGGGCTGGTAGTGGAGGTACTAGTAAGTGCCGGATTCTGGTTATGTTTCAAAGGATTTGCTGATGGCTTGGGTGTGTGGTGTGAAAGACAGAGGAGGAATCAAGGATGAACCCAAAGTTTGGAGCCTGAGCAAACAGAAATAGAGTTTCCATTAAAAGAGATGAAGACAATTATAGGACAATCAGGTGAGAGGAAATATCGGAAAATCGATTTTGGATGTGATAAGTTTCAAATCCGTATTAGTTATCCTTGTGGAGATATTAAGTAGGCAGTTGGACACGAGAGCCTGGACATCAGGGGAGCAATCTAGGCTGATATAAATCTAGTAGCTGTTAGCATAGAGATGGAATTTAAGGACATGTGATGTCATGATGTCATCTAAGGAGTGATTAAGTAGAAAGAAGAGCTCAAGTACTGAGACCCATGAGAAAAGAAGGATCCATCAATTTAGATCCAATAGGAGTACCAGCGAAGTGGGTTGAAAACCAGATGAGTATAGTGCTCTAGTGACCAAGAGAACAAAGTGTTTCCACGTTCAAATCTATCAGTGTTTTCAGCTTGCTTTTGAAACTCTCTCTCTCCCTTTTGGTTCAGTAGACAACTGAGTCTGTAACGTACTGTGATGAATGTTTGACAAACTGGGAGCTCCAAGATAATCATATCCTCTACAAAACAACCCCCTTGGGAGGATGTGTACCTCCCAAAGTAATGCTGTCATAGCCCAAGTCATTTGCAGAACTATTTGGGGGAATTGCCATAATTTCCCTTAGGATATACATGGATAGTGCACAATTATGTTCTGAAAGATAATTTTGTGGGAGGACTAGGGTTCTCCCCACCCCCGTATCTCAAGTCTGGTGAATAAGGGTTGTGAAGCCAGACATCTCTATACTTGGTCAACACCAAAGTATGAATGTCAAGGCTTAAGGTTGATTTGCATCCTCGTCTGTCTTTTAGTACATTTTCTGTTTGTTTCAAAGCTGTGTATGCTCACTGATTTCAAATTAATCATTAGATTACACGGATAAAATAAAAGGAAGGGAAACACACCCACAGTCTTACTTTTATTGTTTGTCAGATTTCTGCATCATTTTCGCACTTTTCTACTTGCTTTTAATTTCATCTTTTGGAGACCAAATATCTTATAAACCTCCCAGAAATGGCCTTTAAGTTGGCTCTCAACATAAGAGCTGTAAGTGATTTCAGAAAGACATTCAGAGGTATGTCTTGGAAGTATGAAATATAAATGTGAATGTATAACTTCTAATATTTAATTTGTGTCTTATCTTCTTTATCTTTTTTTCTCTCACCCTATCCCAATCCCCTTTTCCAACGTCCAGTTGGTCAACTGGTGAGAAAAAAAGAATGCGATTTGGAGTCAGACAGAGTTGGATTTAAATTGCTGTTCTGACTGTGAAGTTATTTATTCTATCTGAGCTTCATTTCTTTCATCAAGAAAGTGGTAATCTTAATAGGGAATTGTACATAATTAATTAAGGGAGCACGTGTAATGTATAGTGTATTTAGCACAGCATAGGTGCTCATCAAAATTTAACATAATTGGAAACACGTGTTTTATAGTCTGAAAAAATAATGCCTCTTTTTTTCTCATCTGAGTGATGTACTTTCCTCTTTGATTTGTTGTAATGATCAAATTAAATCATGTATATAACATGCAACAGAGGGGCTGGAATATGTGTCCAACAAACCTTTGTTGACGACATGGATCTATGTTTCATGTTTTATTCCTAGTCCAGTGCTTTGCACATAGTAAGAATCCAAATACTTTTTTAAAAAATTAAAATGAATTTTATTTGTTTATAGTCCCATGCTTGTACTCGTACTTCTCCAGTGAGATATGTCATGCTGTTTTACTAGAAAATGTGCAGGAAATGCATGGGGTGCTGTTTGCAGTAGGAGGTAGATTAGTAAAATAAATAAGTAAACACACTTTCCTCACCTAAAACACACATATTAATTATAAAGAAAAATTCAAAACACTGAGGCAAACAAAGAAACAACCTAAAAATATTACTAAGGATCCCATGATTCTTCTCTGATGTATTTCCCTAATTGCAAAGGGCATGAAACAACACTGTCAGTTGGAGCAAAAGCTTCAAAACCCAAGTTTAAATGGCAACCCAGGTCTTCCAGGTTTCATTCCGGTTTCCATAGAGTCCGTTCACTGTGCGTGAGTGTGACCTTGATGTTCATTTCTGCTCCTTGCACAAATTCTGTACATTTGGCTCTTCACACAACTTAAATACATGTTCATCTTCTTTGCCCATGCCCATGGCTGCAGTGCCTCATGCAAGCTTTCTTTCATACCACTCCTTCCTTTAACTCCAGTGGAAATCCTTCACAGCACATTTGAATGTTGTGAAACTTTTATTTCAGATGCTTCATTTCATCACAACAGGCTTTTATTCTATAATATCTATTTGGAGTAGGTTGTCCTTTTAGAGAATTTGTGACAAAGGAGCTTTATTGTATGTTTTCTTTCCCTCTCTTTCTCTGTCCTCACCAGACACACATAGTACCTGCATTATGTTAAAAAAAAATTCTGTTTTATTAATTAGGTCACAAAAGTATAGCAGTTTAATGAAAAACTCAGTCATTGTACATTAAAACACCTCAAATAGAGAGTGATTTCAAAGTACTCCCTTCATCTGGAAGGTGTGATAGTGTTTATTTAGATAATCTCTCTCATACACTCGTGCATGTGCACACACTCCCTCACGTATGTACCCACTCTGTCACACACGTTCACTCACATGCACACATGTACTCACTCTCTTACACCCACACACTGCTTTATTTTCCAAACTCCAGCTCTCAAGAAGAACTCTTAGGTGGCAGAAACCCCAACTTAATTGGCATAATCCACGTCACTGAAATGCATGGGCAATGCTTGATCAATAATTTTTGACTGAATATCAACTTTCCATTAATTCAATCTGTGTAGCTATAGATTGGCTGCAGCTGATTAGTATTTTCTTCTTTCCAAATCAGAAGTGACATCTTCCATTATCTAAATCTATGGTTTTCAGCCTCGTTGGAATATGAAAATCATCCTGAAACTCTAAACAATACAATGCCCAGACTTCAGCTCAAGAAATTTGAATGCCATTAAGTGGGGTGAGACCCTCAGCGTTGTTTTTTTTAAAAGTCTCAGGTGACTCTAAGATGCCTCATGGGACTTCCCTGGTGGTCCAGTGGTTGGGACTCTGCACTCCCAGTGCAGGGAGCCGGGGTTCGATCCCTGGTCAGGCAGCTAGATCCTGCATGCCGCAACCAAGATCCCGCATGCTGCAACCAAGATCCCGCATGCCGCAACCAAGATCCCGCATGCCACAACCAAGATCCCGCATGCCGCAACCAAGATGCCGCATGCCGCAATGAAGACCCAGTGCAGCCAAAAAAATAAATAAATGAATAAATAAAATATTTACGATGCCTCATAGTACAGAGCCACTGATTTACCTGAACTTTTGAGTTGCCTGCCCCAGGCTGCTGGCCATTTCATCTTAAAAAGCTAAAGCAAGAGGCTTTAGCAGAGGGATCTAGAGGGGAGAGATATTCCCCAAATTCTTAGAGAATATAGAAAATCCAGCTGTAAACAGGAAAATGATCCAGAGAGAAGATGAAAAGTCCAGAGAGAAGATGGTTCAGAATAGAAGGTAAAGTCAAAAACCAGGAAGTAAATGGACCCTAATGGAAGCTGGTTGGAAAACAAAGTAAATAAGATCACAGATGTTATCTTAGATTACAATATTTACAGGTCAATGTCTGGTTCCAGCTGGCTTAAAGGCACCTGATCTGGTCAGATAATCTCCATTGACTTAGTCTACCCTGGACACCATCTGCATTTATAACGGCTGTAGTATAGTTAAGAGATCCTGGCTAGACTTTTCAAGGTAATTGAACACATATATGAACAATGCAATCAGAAGGACCACACCGTGGTTTCTCCATGGGTGGGGAAAAGCAGACCCTGAGTGCTTATCTCTCTTAGAGACTAGCTTGAAAGTGATTAACAGGCAGTATCAGTTGTCAGATTCCGCGTTTATCTCACGGAAGTCCATCCCAAACTTTGTGCGCAGTACAGCTTATCCTCGGGTGAGACTGTGGCAAATCGCTCGCATGATCGCATGAGCACTAGGACCCAGGGCCAGAACGTTTCTGCCACTGAATGAAGATCCTTGCAATGAATAATTACAAATGAGGCAGGCAATCATTTGCGTCATGGTTCATCGGCCCCGTCAGAGTGAAACAAAGACATTTTTCACTCTCGTCCCTCTACCATATGCACTATTAAAATGCCTTCGTAGATTACTGTAAATAATTCAAGTGTTTATTAAAAACTCTGTTGGAAGATCAAGGAATCATAGATAATAGGAGAGAATACCGTCCAATTTATTGTTATATGGCATGGGGAAACACAAAGGGAGACAGGTTTTTCAGGCCAGACTCAAAGAGGAGCTCATTTAAAGTGATCTGAGAAGAAGAGTTACAGGGATACGTTGCTTCTTAGGGTCCCAGTTATTTTTCTGGGTCAGGTCATTTCTCTAATCTAACTCAGGCATTTACTTATTTTCATCGTAATTCCAGCTGACGAACTTGGCTTACAGTAAGGAGAAGGAGTGGGTGTATGTTCTAGCATCTGCAAGCAGCCCATCTTCTGTGTCCTTCTGTTTTTGTGTGTATAGAGACCGAGAAAATGTGAACCGCATCCAGCTCCCCCTGGGGTAGGGGCATTATGACCCAGCAGCATTGCCATAGGGCATGTGACTGCCATGTTGGCCCAGTGTGAGGTGAAGTAGGGGAGGCCAAGGCAAAGGTAGCATCCTCATCTGAGCCGTGATCTTCTTGGTCGAGCATGATCACCTGCCCTCAGCCCAAGTGATCCTTGTAGTTATGAATAGCAAGGTAATAATATCTGCCATTCATTAGGCACCTGACGTGTACCAGGCACTGTATTTGGCAGTTGTGATGCAATAAGGATGGTTTCGTCTCCAGGTGATTGAGTTGCAGGCTTGGGAGTCAGACTGCAGAATTTGGAGTCTTGGCTTCACACGTACTAGTTCAATGCCTTCAGCAAATTCTTTAACCTTTCTAAATCTCACGTTCTTCACCTATAAAATGTGTTTAACAATGAAATCTGTTTCACAGGGTTGTGGACTGTACGTGCTCCATGAAGAAGCACTAGCCTATGACTGGCACTGCTAACACTCCAGAAATGTTAGCAATTATTATTAATCTCACTTGGTACTTAATATTAATAAGTAATACACTCTGGTGAATATACTTTAATATTATGGCAATATTATTATCTCCATTTTATAGATAGGCTAGTGAGACTCAGGGACATTTAAGAGCTTGTGCCTGACCCAGCTAACATTTGAATCTAGGCTTATTTGATTCCATAGCATGCTTCAAATGTGGTTATCAAAAGGGTTTACCCTTATCCACGCTACAAATAGAATTTTAATGTCATTCTACCTCTTTAGGAAAAGAAAATAAAAGAATTTTTACAGGAAGTAATAGATATCTAAGTACCTCCAAGGTATATTTCCTCCTTACCTTGGTTCTCTGGCTTCCATAAGCATCTGGACTTTGAAGGTATGGGACTCCTCTTGTCATCCTGTGAATCCAGTCCGAAGATACTCTACGCTTATACAAAGTTGTTGTTTACAGACCTAGAGCTAGTACTCTTCCCGCCGTATCAGACAGGATGCTGTTGACCATTCTAGGTATTTTAAGCACACAGAATTTAATTTAGAAAATTGGTTACAATGGAGTAGAAAGAACTACAAGAGTGAAGGGGAATAGAGGAATGCCTGGAGAAACAAGATGAAAAATAGGTACTGCTCAAAGATTAGAAGCTGCTAATGTTCTGGGTAGACTCACTGGGAGGCACTGGTCTGTACCAACTGATGCATTGCTAGCTGTGCGATTGTGGTCACTTCTACTGAATGAATGCCACCTTGGCAAGGGCTGGAATGGGTGAAAACACACAGGCTTTCCCTGGGATGCTGGAAGCTGAAGTTACCCCATCATGTTACCTGTAATTCTACTGCCACACTGTCAGATCCAGAAGCAAGAAATGTCTCCTTTTTCTTGCCTTCTTATTTCCCAACAGTATCTACAGTTGGTGGAACCCAACAGAAAGCCAGGTGGACCAGGAGTCTCAAAAGTATTGTTTGCCAACTGCCTACCCCAGTGGTGCAGTGCAGGGTATAGTGGGTGTGGGGCATATATAGCTGAAAGACAATAGGCAAATACTTATTATGGTAAGTGACACCTAATATAACCCTAAACTTTTAGTTGAAACTCTACTTTCAGTCCACAGGATTGTGGCTTTGCCTATCCTGACCAATCACTAGATCTACTTTAACACCAGCCTTTGCTTTAATGAGAATGGCTTGTAAGAAATTATAAGAAGTCATTCCCTCATAAAAGTAGAAGGGACAGAAATGTGAGGTCACAATTCTGAAATTTACCCATAGCTAGAAGAGTCTCCTCATAAATTGGAATATTCAGGTAACCAACTCTACATAATTAAAGACTCGCATTCTCAAAAGTCTTTCATTATTTCCCTTAGAAATTTCAGTTTGCCTTGGATTTTCTAGATTTAATATTCAACTGTGAACATTGCCAGATGCTCCCCAGGACAATGTGTCATGAAGAATTATCCTATTCGAAACACATGAATCAATGCCCTATTTCTGCTCGACTGAGCCAGTGGCAATAGAAGCAGATACCTGCTAATGCTTAGCTTAGCTGATTTGTGTTATTTCAATCTCTTATCCCTTGTAGCTGGTCAGGGTCATCAAGTGACAAGTGTAGCAATGGATTGTGAACAGAGGGACATCACTTCCAGATTCAGGCTGTGAAAAGCCCCTGCACAACTGTCTGTCTCTTCCCCTTTGGTGAGAGTGGAGGCTGTGTTTTAAGATAGTGATGAAACAAGGTGGAAGAAGCCTGAGTCTCCCCACAGATAAAAGCAAGGCAGCGCTCAGCTTAGTGAAGATTTTTGATCAGGCAAAAATCTCTCTGAAAACCTCTCCTCTTGGGTCCCTTATTTCTGCCTTGTTACACTTGAAACTTTGCAGTCACTTTCTTTCTTTTTTACCCTAGTTATCACATAGGGTCAGTTCTATTTCCAAAGAGTCTCTCCCAGATCGTTTTCTTGTCTACTCCTGTACCTACCACCTTGGTCCATGAGCTTGTCAACAATTATCTGGACTATCTTAACAACGTTTAAGTGGTGTCCTTCACTCAGCCTTTCCCTGCTTCAGTTCTTTAACTTGGATATTCCAGCACCGTATCAATTTCCCTAATCGAAGTTTTGGTCAATCCAATCTCCTACTCTTTAAGCTTTGTGGGCTGCCCAGTGCCTAAAGAATGAAGTTTAAATTTCTTATCCTGGCATTCTTTTTTTTTTTTTCCCAGTGTAATACTTCTTTTTCCCCCTTTATTTTTTTAATTGAAGTATAGTTGATTTACAATGTTGTGTTACTTTCGGGTTACAGAAAAGTGATTCAGTTATACATACACATTGTATATATATATATATATTTTTTTCAGATTCTTTTCCCTTATAGGTTATTACAAAATATTGAGTATAGTTCCCTGTGCTAGAAACTAGGTCCTTGTTGTTGATCTATTGCATATATAGTAGTGTGTATATATTAATCCCATATTCCTAATTTGTCCCTCCCCCTCTTTCCTCTTTAGTAACCATAAGTTTGTCTTCTATGTCTGTGAGTCTGTTTCTGTTCTGTAAATAAGTTCATTTGTATCATTTTTCTTAGATTCCACATATAAGTAAAACATACTGTATTTGTCTTTCTCTGTCTGACTTACTTCACTTAGTATGATAATCTCTAGGTCCATCCATGTTGCTGCAAATTAGTGTGGCATTCTTAATTCATTATGCTCTGGCCAAACCATTAGTTCCTTCCTGAACCCTATGTTCATATCTTATTGGAACACATTGCGGAAATTAAAACATGACCCTTTTTTTCCAAGTCTAGCTACACACACTTCTGTGGGCAGGGAGATTCTTGAAGTCAAGTGGTAAATATGCCTACTTTACTGGTTAGGGCTGGGATTATGCTGTGATGGCAAATAAACCCAAGATCTCAGTGGAGTATTATAGAATTTATTTCTTAAATGCCCAGAGTCTGCTCTATATTGGGTTCTCTCCAGACCTATTTGGTTGACTCTTGCTCAGTGACCTAGTGATCCTATCTGTTTTGATCACGTGGCTTTATGGTGTGAACACATCACTTCCACACTTACCACCAGAGAGGAAGAAATGGTTGGAAGGTTATTAGGGGGATCTTATTACCTGAACCAGGAGTGATACACATCACTTCTGCACATAATCTACTAAGACAATAGTCATTTGGTCCTGACTACTGCAGAGGACTAGGAAGTGAAATATACCGTTTTCACTGCCCACAGAAGTGAGGAGACCCAGATAGGAGTAGCACTAGCAATGTCAATTCACACATCATGCTCAATAATTAATTCAGCTGCTCCATGGTAAGAAATTACAGTTGATATTTTTATAATAAAACTGGCATGTCATACAAGAATGTGTTTGCATTAATATTGAAACTAATAAGATTTGAAAGAAATTCTGCACTTCTGGCAATTGCTTTAGATTATGTCCTCAAAACCTGGTAAATTAATTGTTTCATTTGTGGTCCTTTGTTGAAAAGGATTTGAGAAGCACTGAATAGATATATGATTATCTCTTCCTGATGAATTACTGGCAATTTTGTTAATGACATAACTTTCTACTTACATTTCTATTATTGTTTTATACTGGTGACAATAATTTCTTACCTTAACCAACTGATATATGACTTTTGTCTAATTTTTTACAAAGTAAGTTATTTTTTTAAAGTTTCTACAACTCTTTAACATGGAAAAATTTGCCCAATAATTTGTAGGGCCTATTTTTATAAGGTTCCAGCTTATTGTGAATCAAGAATTCAAGTCTCTATCTTAACACGTGCAATGTTACATCTCCAAAGGCAGTGAGAGTACAGGCATAACTCGGAGATATTGCAGGTTTGGTCCAGACCACAGCAATAAAGCAAATATTGCAACAAAGGGAGTCACATAAATTTTCTGGTTTCCCAGTACATATGCAAGTTATGTGTACACTATAGTCTATTAAGTGTGCAATAGCATTATGTCAGAAAAAACCCCACAATGTATATAACTTAAAAATACTTTATTGCTAAAAAAATGCCAAACAATTAGAATAGTAACATCAAAGATCACTGATCACAGATCACCATAACAAATATAATAATAATTAAAATGTTTGAAATACTGCAAGAATTACCAAACGATGACACAGAGACATGAAGTGATCAAATGGTGTTGGAAAAACAATACCAATAGACTTGCCCTATTCAGGGTTGCCACAAACCTTCAATTTGTAAAAAACACAATATCTGTGAAGTGCAATAAAATGAAGTGCAATAAAACAAGACATGCATTTAAAGGCAGGTAGGTAGTTAAGGGAAGTTGATAGAGCAGTCTTGAGGCTCTATATTTCAAGTTCAGTAACTAAGATGAGCTGTAAGTCATGAGGTCTTTCTAATTTTATCTCAAGGGTTTATTCTTTCAGGATGCTGATATACTCCATTTAATGTGACAATAGTAGAAATGTACTAGCTAAATAAGTGGACTATTTTGCTTTCAAACTAAAGAAAAGTTCCTGGTAACTGAGGTGATGACCCTCAAGTCTCTATTTTGATGCCATGGATATCTGTCAAATGTTGATAACTCTGATTTGTGAAAGCATCAGTTAAGAGAATAGATTAGAAGAAGAGAACATTTATAAAACACCATATATTCATGCAAAATGACTTATGAATGGATTATTGATTAAATGGGTGAATTAATGACTATTTCTCCAACCAAAAATCTTAAATAAAGCAGTAAAAAATCAAATGGAAGATACATTTTAGTTAAGTGCCTCTTTGTTTTCAACTTTCTAATTGATTTTATTTCCTATGGATTGTATTTATAAAAACGAAGTCCTCCTCAATATGCCTTTAAGGATATAGATTTTATATAGCCTGTGTTGATCAAATTTACTAGAAAGAATCTGTTGAGAATTGGGAGTACTTCTATTTTGTGAGTTTGAACCAGAAAGTTGAAGTCACAAATCCTACTGTTAGACCTCTTCTATAGAATTTGGTAATTTCAGTATTTACCGATAGAGCAAATATTTAAACCATTTGAAACGTGATTTTATGTCTGTTTTTTTATATATTGGTTTTCTGAGGCTACCATAACTGATTACCACAAGCTGGGTAGCTTAAAAAGAAGCCAGAAACTTATTGTTTCACAGTTCTGAAGGTTGCAAGTCTGAAATTAGGATGTTGGCAGGGACATGTTCTCTCTGAAAGCTGTAGCGGATAATCTGTCCTATGCCTCTCTTTTAGCTTCTGGTGTTGTCAGCAATCCCTGGCCTTCCTTGGCCTGTAAATGCATCACTTGCAACATTACCATCTTATCATATGGTGTTCTCCCCTGAGTCTCAATCTCTGTGTGTCTTCTCCTTTTCTTGTAAAGACACCTGTCATGTTAGATTGAGTCCCACCCTAATGACCTCATCTGGACTACCTATGCAAAGACTCTATTTCCAAATAAGGCATTCACAGGTACTGGGCATTAAGAGTTCAACATATCTTTTTGGGGATACAATTCAATTCATAACATCATCTGAAGAGTGACTTTTAGCTAACAAAAGAACAAAGAACTTCAATGGTAAAACTCGAAAGCAGTTGTCTAAGAATTGTTAGTCCTTCTCTACCTACAAGTTTTTACTTGATACATCTTTTTCCTTAACCACCTATCTAGAAACACATTTGTTATGTTCATGAGTTTAATTCAGAATCATACAATCTAGCTTCATCTCTGCACAGAATGTCAAGGTCTCCTACAGAGTTGAATTACATGTTAATTCTCTCTTAAATAGGGAGATTTTTGCCCCTAATCTCCATCCCAAACTGAGGAGTATTGGCCTCTTTTCTTTCTCTATAAACACATCTGGGGCTTCCCTGGTGGCGCAGTGGTTGAGAATCTGCCTGCCAATGCAGGGGACACGGGTTCGAGCCCTGGTCTGGGAAGATCCCACATGCCGCGGAGCAACTAGGCCCGTGAGCCACAACTACTGAGCCTGTGCGTCTGGAGCCTGTGCTCCACAACAAGAGAGGCCGCGATAGTGAGAGGCCCACGCACCACGATGAAGAGTGGCCCCCACTCACCGCAACTGGAGAAAGCCCTCGCGCAGAAACGAAGACCCAACACAGCCAAAAATAAATAAATAAATTAATAAAAAAAACAAAAAAACAAAAAAAAAACAAAACACATCTGATGTCATCTGGATTCTTAGTCAGAATATGAATCCAGTCAAAGCATCAACTTCATCACAGGGAAGTTGGGAACACAAAGAGAAAATTGGAAATTCAAACTCATCTCCATAAATCCTTGAGAATGTTTCATTTGCTGATATTTACCTGTTAATTAGGATCAAAGGAGAACATTTATATAATAAAGCTCATAAAAGCACACTGGATAAATATTAATGAATTCAGTGATGGGCCTCTGTTTCCAGGCAACCAGATATTCCCTGGGAGTATTAATGTTGGCTGTAAAATAACAACAGCTCAGGCAGAAGTGCTGATGGCTCTGTGGACTAAATGCTCTGGATCCTCTAGGCCAAACTGCCACCCTTCGTGAGTTGCAGATTGAAATGATGGCTTCAAAGATGACTGCTCTCTTTGCCTCTATCATGTCTGTCAGCAATGTGAGCTACACACTCAAAATTCAATGGGATCTGGTGAAAAATTGATTTTGACACCCATAGGAGAAGTAGTGAAGTGGGTGACTGTCCACAGTGTCAAGGAGCATGAAGCAGGGGGTTTGCATTTTAATCATCACTCTATTGCTAATGGATTGATGCCTATAACTTCTGTTTCCATACCTGTCCACCAAAGGAAGGAAGGAAGGGAGGAAGGGAGGGAGGGAGGGAGGGAGGGAGGGAAGGAGGAAGGGAGGAAAGAGAAGGAAGGAAGAAAAGAGAAAGAAATTTTTGGATTAGCTGAACTACAGAATCATGTCCAGTTCTGACAGTCTGTGATGGTTCCTGTTCACCATGATTAAAAGAATAAAAACTACTACTCAAATGTTAAAAGGAGGTGCTAGTAGAGATAATTTGGAATTAAGCCACTCCACTGGAAGGTAACATTTGGGTTCCAAAGTTCAGATTGGATAAACGGCAAGTCCAGTATCAGGGAAAGCAACTTCTGGTCTCCTTTTGATGCACAGATTATCTAATTAACCCCACTTCTCATCAAGCCCCATGTCTGCCCCCTCCCCACCCCATGTCACACCCCCAGTCACAGCCTCCCTTTAGCTCTCTCCTGATGGAGTGAGAATAAACGGGAGATTTGGAGTATATCTTGTGTTCCCACCAGCGTTAATCTGCTTCTCATCAAATCGACCCAGTGCAGCAATCAAGAGAGATGAGCTAGCCCAGAGCCAGTTGGCATAGCCGCCACTTTCTCATGCCGTTGCCAGTGCCTGGCTAGCCGAGCCAATGAGTTTGAAAAGAAGGGCCCTGTTCATGGTGTGTGAATGGGGACACAGCCACCTCTAGTGAGATTCCACACTGGGCCTACGAAGCCAGCACCCAGGGTGGGGGGATTTACTACTTTGCTGTCCTCTCAGAGCAACCTCCAGCCAAAGACATGGTTGTCTCCATCCTCCTTGCCTAGGCTCCATAAACTTCATGCATTGATGGGAGCAGATCTTGGTTTGCAACGCTATTTCAGGCAGCCGCCAGCTTGTAATTTATTCCTACTTTGTCTTACACGGCTCCCTTCTCATTAACAACATATTTCATATTTTACAGCCGAAACTGGAAAAAAAAATCTATTTCCCTGAATCTAACCTAATCATTGGCATGATTTCCCAGAAGTCAGACTAACTAAGAAAAGGGAAAATGGCATTTTGGTTTCAAGTCAGGCAGACCTATATTCCCATGGCAGCTTTGTCTCTTTCAAGAACTGTGAACCCAGGGCAAGTTACTTGGCCTCTCTGAGCTTCTGTTTATTCATCTTTAAGATATGTATAATATTGCCTACCACACAGGGCTGTAGTGAGAATTCAATTTGTGTATTTTAAAATGTCTTGTACTGGGTCTCGCAATTTCGATCACTCAATAAGTAGTAGCTATTATTGTTATGGTGATGATCATTATTATTATTATTACTCTGAAAATACGCAAAGAGCAAAAAATCTTCAAATGGAGACAGTTAGAACTAGTTCAAGGAAAAAAATATGAAAGAGGTGAAAATTGGCCATTGAAAATTGGCACTTCATGTTACGGAAAATAGATTTGGGAAAAAAATCTGGATTTTCATCTGCATTTTGACACTCTAGGAATTGCTTTCTTGGAAGGGCAAGAGTAAGGATAAGTCATTTAGAATGTCCAATTCTTATGATCCTGGAGTGTAAAATACGGATGGTAATGGCCATGTCAGGAGATAAGAAGTATGAGAGCATTTTGATGTATTATGAAGTGTTGTATGTCACAAGATGGTTATGCCTTTGAGTACTGTCCTCCTTTGATCCCCTCCTTTTTCTTCATTGATCTCTTGTTACCATGCTACTTTTTTCTAGCACACTGTAGGTGCACTGTAGATTAAATCCCATTCGTGCCACTCCCATTGCAACACCAGGTGCCCTTACCCCTCCCATCCCAACTGTCGTTAAAGGTTGCTGGCACCTGAAAACAAATTAAGGCGTGAACGGTGGATTCAGTACTTCTTCCAAGTAAGATATGAATTTCTGTATTCAATGACTTAAAACAGTGTATTGTAGGCAGTGGTTCTTGGATTTTTATGTGCATGGGAATATCCTGGGAGAATTTTGTAAAATGCATATTCCTGGATCCCCCATGCTAATTAAGTAGGTTCCAGGAATCATCATTTTTTAATAAACTTTCCAGATAATTGTGGGAAATGCTAGAGATGGGACTATCAGTATCAAGACTAAAACAGGAAGGGAGAGCACTCTTTATTATTATTATTGTTTCATTTTTTAAATTTTTGGCTGCACTGGGTCTTCGTTGCTGTATGTGGGCTTTCTCTAGTTGTGGCGAGTGAGGCTACTCTTTGTTGCGGTGTGCAGGCTTCTCATTGCGGTGGCTTCTCTTGTTGCGGAGCACGGGCTCCAGGCACCTGGGCTTCAGTAGTTGTGGCACATGGGCTCTAGAGCGCAGGCTCAGTAGTTGTGGCGCACGGGCTTAGTTGCTCCGCGGCATGCGGGATCTTCCCGGACCAGGGCTCAAAACCGTGTCCCCTGCATTGGCAGGTGGATTCCTAACCACTACATCACCAAGGAAGCCCGGGAGAGCACTGTTAATATCACAAGCTAGAAAGCTGCCTAATTTCCCAGTGGGTAAACCTACACAATTTTCTGCTTCATCCTAGCATGAGGTTGTGCTTCCCTCCAATCTCCTCTCCCCAGAGCCACAAAATAGATCATTCTGATGCAATCATTTCTGGTAAATTTATTCTAGAACAAAACTTGGTTCTATGTCAGTTGGCCTACTTCAGCAACCTATCTCCCTTTCACCCAATTCTTTGGGCCTTGATAAATACGCCGGTGCTGCTTACTTTACCTTTCTTTGTTCTTGCTGGTCTTTCTCACATCTTTATTTCCTGGACAACTTGTAATATCTGGTTCAGGTATCATCTCTGCCAGAAAACCTACCCTGAGACCCTTCAGACAAAGCTAAGGCCTTTTGCTGGCATCTTATAGCACTCAGAGAAGCGATATGAGATCATTGGTTTGCATATTTTTTCCTTCCATTAGACTGTGAATTCCTGGAAGATACTGATGATATTTGATTCATCTCTGTACCCTCCCCAGAGCCTCAACCAGATACATAAATAGATGACATTCTGTTTTAGGTGTTTGTTGCTCACAATTTATCTCTTCTTTCCTCAGTGGAAACACACACACTCACACACCCACACAAATGATATCTCCACCTTTTTCTCCTCTACCTCCTTGCTATTCCTCACCCACCTCTTTTCCTTTCCTATCCTGGAGTATATTGTGAACCCTGGAGGTCAGACTCAAGCCTGGGGATGCCGGGACTGTGGAATAAAAACATAAGACTGGCTGTGTTCAGAAGATGTCTTATTACTATTCACTAGGGCTGCTGGAATAAGAAGGAGACATTTTCTTTTTAAAGGATTAACATTTCTGCCTGCACCAAGGAGTTTATAAAAATTAAAACACAGGAGATCGCGAATGTCAAATATGGTTCATGTCTGAAGGAAAAAGGAAGAAAAGAACTCCATTTTCTTTCTGGGTGACGATGGCAGTCACCTTTAAATGAATTAGTGATTAGCTCTGGAGGAAAACTCTTACCCCCATGGGGTGCTATTTATTTGTATGTTTGTAGGCTAGAAGCCAAATCCTTTCCCTGTCCTGTTTGCCTAGGGGAACCCCAAGTCCCTGCTTCGTATTCTGTTATGACTGCTGACAAAATACTGCAATTGTCTCCCCGGATGTTAATAGCTAATTTCTGGACCTCAGGGAAAGGACTTGTGGCTATGATTTACTGCTGCTAATGAGGCAAGACAGTACTCTTCCATAGATGAGAGAGAAGGTGAAACCCAAGTTCAGTTCCATGCATGCCTTTTCTTCGAGACATGCTGTAAAGGATTGAGCATTACTTTCAAATCCAGTTGTCATAATCCTCTATGCTCAAGGATGGGTGTCTGGCTTATAATTCTTGGTTCACTTTTTCTTTCCAAAATAGGAAGAACAGAGATCACTTTAGATCCCTGGCTTGAGCTTGGCGGATGGACCAAATGTAGAGCCCACACTTGTCACAGAAAGGAACTCTGTATTTATTTATTAATGATGAACAATAAATGCCCTTGCAACAATTTGGTATGTGCCTTTAATCCACACTTGTTTACAATACAGTAAGCATGCATGGATGCACCTCAGGAACTTCAGCTGTCTGGCTTGGACCTGAACCCAGGTGACCAGATGCTTATCAGAATCTTTTGTGAACCATCCAAGCTTCTTACATGTCAGGAACTGAAGGGAACTGATTTTCTCATGAGATTTCAGGCATTTCCGGTAAGACCCTGACTAATGCAAGAACAAGCTTTTCTCAGAGTTTTGGCCCTTCACCAAAACTTTACAGCACTTCCTTGTAAAGACACCTTCCATAAGCCTGTGTGCAGTTGATCTCCCTGGGTCATTTGAAAGGCTGAGCAGAGAATCTCCATGTTCAGATAAAGATGCTGAGCATGTAAGGAAAGACAGAAGCATTATGTGTGGTATGGTTAGTGAATGAGGTGATGTCTTCTTTCTGTGTCTTTCTTACATGTGTCTTTGTCAATAAATACAGATGCCATGCTGAACTTTGGTTGTAAAATCATATATATTTTATGTTGCATTTTTAGATCCTTTTTAAAAACTAAGTTGATAGCTTCCATAAATATTTTGTCCCCTGGTGGTTTGAGTCTGGTTATTTCTTCCTGAATGTATTCAAAAATTCAGTTAGCTTTGCCTAAGTGAATAGTTGTACCTCAATTAAATGACAAGATTCGTCAATGATAGGGACACGTGGCATGCATGTCATGGGTGATCTAGAATCCTTGGGCAGAGAATAACTGAGTGAAAGTGTATATAATGAAGTTCCACACTTTATCCGTTACAATAGTAGCCATTGATTAGTTATCAGTCCACACATAATGAAAAATGCAACTTAGAGCAAAACACAAAGAAATGGAAATATGTCATAAGATTAGTGTTTTTTTTTTCCCGCCATGCAACCTTTTATTGTAGAATATCACTGCTTAATCAAACCTTTTTTTCTTCATGAATAAATTTTAATTTCCTTTCTAAAAACCTTTTTTCAAATTGTTTTCTGTTTTGTTTTTAAGTTTAGGAGAAGAAGTTTCAGAAACTAGTTATAGTCAATCACCAAAACGAAAACCATTGGTTAAAAAAATTCAGTTTTTTTAATTTCATGGTCACAGAACTGAATTAAGGCTTCTAGATCCATACTTAGTCATGTTTTTCAGAAATCCTTTCTTTTCAATATTTTTAATGAACGTTTAATTTTGGAACAGTTTTAGTCTTAGAGAATTATTGTGACGATAGTAATTCCCACATACCCACACAAGTTTCTGTTATTATTAACATCTTACATTAATATAGTACATTTGTTATGATTGATAAACAAATAATGACACATTATTATTAACTGAAGTCTATGCTTTATTTGGATTTCCTTATTTTTTACCTAATGTCCTTTTTCTGTTCCAGGATCCCATTCAAGACACCACATCACATTTATAGTCATGTCTTCTTAGGCTCTTCTTAACTGTGACAGTTTATTCATTCATTATGACAAATATTCACCATACTTGTGATTGTCTTAGATGTTATACTAGTAAGAGTTGCCAGTTAGGTTTTATTGCATTTGTCAATTTAGTTTGATTGGAGAGCAGCGCTGAAAGTTGTTTTGAGAATGACTCTGAGTCTGCATCTGGTTTAGTGGGAAGGAGTATCAAGAATGAGCCAGTCAATGAAAAAGAGAGAGAATGGTCGCACATATGCCTGATGGTGGTTTCACCCAAGCTGTTTGAAATACAAATGAAATGGAAATAACTACCCTTTACATTTACAAGTTTATAGTGCATTTATGAGACTGCAATCATGCATGCATTAAACCTCAGCAATAATCCATGCCCACTCTCTTATTTATCTGAAAGTCATTGAATGGATATTGTGTGCTGGTGCTCTGGGCTAGATGGTGGAGAAGGGAGGTAAACCAGACATGGACCCTGGACCTAGAACTTGTTATCAACATATGAAGTCTGGACAGTAGGATTTATAGGAAAGGACCTTCTATAGAAAAGGTGATCATTGTGGAAATGACCAGAGAAAATGTTGTGTGTGTGTGGCTTTTGTTTTAAGTAGGAACAGAGTTAATCGTTTTAAAAAACAGGAAAAAAAAAGGGCTTTTCTAAGATTGCATGTGTATATTGGGGATGAGGATGGGAGAAGGGTGCAGAGACTCTTCCTTAACCCCAGTGAATCTGATTTCAAAGGGACAAAAAGGCAGGGCATTTTATTTGCCAAGAAGCCACTTAACTTGGGTCTTCATTGCCCTCTCAGACCAGTACTTCACTACATGCATCCCATTATTCTATAGGTAGCCAATATATAGGTTTTCAGAACTCGAAGGGAAAAAAAAAGGTTACTCTCAGCCCAACAATTGGGCAATTGCATTGACAGAATCATGATGCTCAGCTTAAATTTCTTAGAGGCTTCTGTCTGCTCCAAACTATAATAGTCTTGAGGCTGATTTGTGAATGCAGTTTGTAGGATCAGATTTAAAATTCCAAAGTCACACCATGGTGTCCTCTCTGGGAATGTCAAACGCAAGAATGGGAGGAGGAAATTAACGTATTCTGAGGACTGACTCTGTGCCAGGCTCTAGGCTGACTGCTTTTTAAGCATATCTCTCTATCTTCATAATGATTTGGGAAAGCATGTTGCAAACTTGAAATATTACTAGAGGAAAAAGTCATACATATTTTGAGCCTCCTTCTTAGAAATTCCACCAGAATCTAGAGAGTTAGATATTCTAGTTGTCTGACTTCTACCATTGGGGTCTGAGCTGGATATAATAATGCCCCTCAAAGACATCCATACCCTAATCCCTTATAAACAGGTTACTTTATAAAGCAAAAGGGATCTCTGCAGATAATATTCAGATTACTGATCTTAAAATACAAAGATTATTCTGGATTATATGGGTGAGTTCAATCTAATCACATGAGCCCTTAAAAGCAGAGAACCTTCTTTGGCTGCAAGCAGAAGAGGGACAGAGATTAAGCAGAAGAGGAACAGGAAAAACAAAAAAGCAAAAAAAGATGGGCAGTGATATCAGAGAGATTCGAAGAATGAGAAGGATTTGAGTGGCCGTTGCTGGCCTAGAAGACGAAGAGGGCCATAAACCAGGGGATGAGGCAGCCTCCAGAAGCTGAGTATTACTCCAGCCAACAGCCAACGACAAAATGTGGCTCTTAGTCCTACACCTCCATGACACTGAATGTGACCATCAACCTGAATGAGTTAGGAAGTGGGTTTGTCCCCAGACCCTCCAGTAAGGAGCACAACCTGTTAAGACCTTGATTTTGGCCTATGAGCTATGTTTTTGTCTCCTAACATATAGAGCTGTGAGATAAGAGGGTACTGTGTGTTTTTTTTATTTTTTATTTTTTTTGTTTCTTTTTTTATTTTTTGGCCATGCTGCGTGGCACGTGGGATCTTAGTTCCCCAACCAGGGATCGAACCTGCGCCCTTGCATTGGAAGCTTGGAGTCTTAACCACTGGACTGCCAGGGAGGTCCCAAGAGGGCATTGTTTTAAGCCATTAAGTTTATGGTAATTTGTTAGGGAAACCATGGAGAAATAATACAGAGGCCCATGTCATTGACCTAAGTGAGGCATGTGATAGACTAGGGGCACCTGGCTATACCTGTAGGTCATGGAGTAAAGGAGGAGTGAAGACAGCATCTAAGGACAAAAACAGGTATGGATACTTGGAAGTTGATAGCAGAGTCTAGACAAAGTTTCAGATCCGAAGCAGAGTGTGAAGGAAAAGGGACGAGAGAGGAAGCAGAGCCAAGAGGGTGTCCCAGATGCTCAGAGAAGAACTATTGAAACAGGATGATGAGTTTTGTCCATGAAAGAGGAGGAAACTATTAAAAAACAGGGCTGGTCTCCATTGGAGCAATGCCATGAGCATCGTCTCCCACCCTGCAGCCAAATGAGGGTTCACAATGGACCAATCAAGGATGCTTTAGCTGTGAGTATCCCTGTGTTGACTGGCTCCCCACTTATATTACTTTACCCTATAGAGGATGTAATTAGGCACTTTGCCCAATGACTGAGAAGAAGCAATTTTTCTCTCTCACAGATGTAGGCATAGTCTGCAGAAACACACATGGCTATGGGAAAACAAAGCTCTCAGTCTGTGCCTGTGTTGGATTCCTTGTCATATGAAGGATGAGGTATAGTCATTACTGGATGATCTGGGGCAATAAAAGAGACAGACCTCAAAGGGAAGAGTTTTTCTCCCCATTATTTACTTGACCACTTCTGCTCATTCTCAGGGCTCAGTTTAGTCCAAACCTCTACCATAACCCTCCCTCACTGCCCCCACCCCACCCCAGGGTGGATTAACCTTCTGCTTCATGCTTCCTTACACCAGAGACCTTAACACACTGCAGAATATCTGCACGTTTCTACACTCTACCTGGTAGATTCAGAGTGGCCATGGGCCATGGACTATTCCTATATCCTCAGCCCCTCAAGCAATGCCTGAAACATAGTAAGCCCTCCTATTTATTTTATGGTAAAGATTATGTTACCTTGGATTTCTCTTCCTTTAGGTTATCAACTTGATCAAAAGATACCCAGTGCCTTATGTTAATAGATTTTTGATGGAGCAACCACACAAGCATTCCAGGACAGTTTAGATTTGGTTATTTTTTTCAGGGACTGTATTTCTTAGGCTATTTTATGGTACTTTGGTTAAAGTGAATAGGTTAGTTTGGAATTAGAGTGAATATCATTACTGTCACATCAAATTAAAATCTAACCTGTTGCATCAACAGTTACTCAAAAAAGAAGTCAAAACACTTGATTATAGCGATTAAGCCAGCACATGTTGATATATACTCACAATTTACGTTACCTGCTTATCTTTACGTACTCTGTAGATTTGCACCTGCCTTAATGACAGAGAACACCTAAGTGCCTTCCACTCTTAGTTATTGTTCAATGTCACCTTTCTGGCAATGCTGCACTCAAGGCCTTAAATGTTAGATCTGCCATCAGAAATCTATCGAGCGTTCTTGGAAGCTGGGCAAGTCTCTCTCCCTAGCACTGTTGCCAGCTTTGAGTTAATTGTTCATTCTGAATAGAGAACATATGGACTTTAAATGCCGAGGTTTGAAATATTTTTTCCTTTCATTTTGAAAGGCTTTTACTTGAAATGTGAAAGGTTCTAAACATCGCTTCATTTCTGAAGGGAAAGAAAAAGTCCTCTGCAAAATGCCGTGAGATGGAGAAAAAAAAGAGAAGAAAAAAACTTTCTCAATGTAATGTTTTAACTATCTACTCATTTATAGGCACAACTAGGGAAGAGCTGGCTCTAATGAACACGAAAGAAAAATAGATTTCAGCTTATTTTCTAAAAGGGGTTGGGGGAATCCCTCTTCCCACTGATTATAGCAGAAAAATGGACCAATTAGTTGAGGCAAAAAGAGAAGAGGGGCAAAGAAATATTCATTGTTTCTCTTTCAAAGCCCCAGCTTGACAATATGTGTTTTTTCTTACCCAGCTCTGGGATGGTAATTAGCATAACTCAGGGCTGAGCTGTGTGCTAAGACATCAGGCCTGTCTCCTTTTCCTCACATCGCTCACACAGCAGCATGAGGGAAGCACAAGGGAAAGTCACCTCAGTCTCCACATCAGGTTGAAGCCATAATGGATAAAAATAAGCCCTGGGCTTCTTTACCACCACAGCAGACTCTACAAAACCCCTGTATACCAGTGTCAAATGTCCAGCGCATTGGCAGAGATTGTCCAGGGTCCTGGAAAAATGACTTAAAAATATCACTCCTATTTTGATACTTAAGGGAAAGTAAGACTTAAAGATGGGGAAGTTGAACCATTAAGAGCATCTTTGTGTGGCTGTATAAACTCTAGTGCAGCCTCTGGGTCATGTACAGTCACCTGGGACCCCCTGGGCAAAACCATTGACTTCTGTGCTGAGATCCTGGAAGACTCAGGAAGCACCACTGTGTGCCAATAGTCATCTAGGAATTTAAGAAACTTTCCTCTAGAGTTGCATTCTGATGAAACTCTTGTCCCTTTAAAATAACAAAATGAAACCAGGTGACATCAATGGCTTGTGTAAGTTTCCTCTAAGGTAGGGCATTTTGTTCCCCAATTATCTTTCATTGCTTCACAGGTGAGAGTTCTATTCTTGACAATGTCTGTGTCCATATCGCCATGAAGCCAATAAACTAGACCCTTATCTGGTTGGACCATCCACTACGCCTTCTTTGGATGAGTAAGGATGGGAGGGACAGAAATGCACATGAGAAATAGCTTCTTTTCTCAAGCATGCCTCGAAGGACTGTGCAAGAAGAGATCACTCCAGTTAATTTGTGACCATACTGAAAATACCCATCACACTTGCTGAATTTACCTTTTTATTTGTTTATTCATGTATTTATCCATAAATTTAACATATTTAGTATATATATAATATATATAGACAACATATATATATGATTTTAATACATAGATTTATTTATAGACTATCTTGTGCCAGGTACTATGGCAGATACTAGGGATTCATCAGTGGACAGGACAGCCAAAGTCATGGAGCTTATAAACTAGCAGGAATGATGACAATTAGACAAGGGAATTTGACAAAGTATGTTCTATAAGAGACTATTCTGAAGGGTCTTATCCTAGTCTAGGTATGTGGAAATTTCTCTCTAGGAAGAAATTAAATTTATTTATTTATTTATTTATTTTATTTATTTTCTCCTTTTATTTTTATTTTTATTTTTTTAACATCTTTATTGAAGTATAATTGCTTTACAATGGTGTGTTAGTTTCTGCCTTAAAACAAAGTGAATCAGTTATACATATACATATGTTCCCATATCTCTTCCCTCTTGCATCTCCCTCCCTCCCACCCTCCCTATCCCACCCCTCTAGGTGGTCACAAAGCACTGAGCTGATCTCCCTGTGCTATGTGGCTGCTTCCCACTAGCTATCTATTTTACATTTGGTAGTGTATATATGACCATGACACTCTCTCACCCTGTCACATCTCACCCCTCCCCCTCCCCATATCCTCAAGTCCATTCTTTAGTAGGTCTGTGTCTTTATTCCCATCTTGCCATTAGGTTCTTCATGACCTTTTTTTTTTTTTCCTTAGATTCCATATATATGTGTTAGCATACTGTATTTGTTTTTCTCTTTCTGACTTACTTCACTCTGTATGACAGACTCTAACTCCATCCACCTCATTACAAATACCTCCATTTCATTTCTTTTTATGGCTGAGTAATATTCCATTGTACATATGTGCCACATCTTCTTTATCCATTCATCCGATGATGGACACTTTGGTTGCTTCCATGTCCTGGCTATTGTAAATAGAGCTGCAATGAACATTTTGGTACATGACTCTTTTTGAATTATGGTTTTCTCAGGGTATATGCCCAGTAGTGGGATTGCTGGGTCGTATGGTAGTTCTATTTGTAGTTTTTTAAGGAACCTCCATACTGTTCTCCATAGTGGCTGTATCAATTTACATTCCCACCAACAGTGCAAGAGTGTTCCCTTTTCTCCACACCCTCTCCAGCATTTACTGTTTCTAGATTTTTTGATGATGGCCATTCTGACCGGTGTGAGATGATACCTCATTGTAGTTTTGATTTGCATTTCTCTAATGATTAAGGATGTTGAGCATTCTTTCCTGTGTCTGTTGGCCATCTGTATATCTTCTTTGGAGAAATGTCTATTTAGGTCTTCTGCCCATTTTTGGATTGGGTTGTTTGTTTTTTTGTTATTGAGCTGCATGAGCTGCTTATAAATCTTGGAGATTAATCCTTTGTCAGCTGCTTCATTTGCAAATATTTTCTCCCATTCTGAGGGTTGTCTTTTGGTCTTGTTTATGGTTTCCTTTGCTGTGCAAAAGCTTTTAAGTTTCATTAGGTCCCATTTGTTTATTTGTGTTTTTATTTCCATTTCTCTAGGAGCTGGGTCAAAAAGGATCTTGCTGCGATTTATGTCATAGAGTGTTCTGCCTATGTTTTCCTCTAAGAGTTTGATAGTGTCTGGCTTTACACTTAGGTCTTTAATCCATTTTGAGTTTATTTTTGTGTATGGTGTCAGGGAGTGTTCTAATTTCATACTTTTACATGTACCTGTCCAATTTTCCCAGCACCACTTATTGAAGAGACTGTCTTTTCTCCACTGTATATGCTTGCCTCCTTTATCAAAGATAAGGTGACCATATGTGCGTGGGTTTATCTCTGGGCTTTCTATCCTGTTCCATTGATCTATATTTCTGTTTTTGTGCCAGTACCAAACTGTCTTGATTACTGTAGCTTTGTAATATAGTCTGAAGTCAGGGAGCCTGATTCCTCCAGCTCCATTTTTCATTCTCAAGATTGCTTTGGCTATTCGGGGTCTTTTGTGTCTCCATACAAATTGTGAAATTTTTTGTTCTAGTTCTGTGAAAAATGCCTGTGGTAGTTTGATAGGGATTGCATTGAATCTGTAGATTGCTTTGGGTAGTAGAGTCATTTTCACAATGTTGATTCTTCCAATCCAAGAACATGGTACATCTCTCCATCTATTTGTATCATCTTTAATTTCTTTCATCAGTGTCCTGTAATTTTCTGCATACAGGTCTTTTTTGTCTCCTTAGGTAGGTTTATTCCTAGATATTTTATTCTTTTTGTTGCAATGGTAAACGGGAGTGTTTTCTTAATTTCACTTTCAGATTTTTCATCATTAGTATATAGGAATGCAAGAGATTTCTGTGCATTAATTTTGTATCCTGCTACTTTACCAAATTCATTGATTAGCTCTAGTAGTTTTCTGGTGGCAGTTTTAGGATTCTCTATGTATAGAATCATGTCATCTGCAAACAGAGACAGCTTTACTTCTTCTTTTCCGATTTGGATTCCTTTTATTTCTTTTTGTTCTCTGATTGCTGCGGCTAACACTTCCAAAACTATGTTGAATAATAGTGGTGAGAGTGGGCAACCTTGTCTTGTTCCTGATCTTAGTGGAAATGGTTTCAGTTTTTCACCATTGAGGACAATGTTGGCTGTGGGTTTGTCATATATGGCCTTTATTATGTTGAGGAAAGTTCCCTCTATGCCTACTTTCTGCAGGGCTTTTATCATAAATGGGTGTTGAATTTTGTCGAAAGCTTTCTCTGCCTCTATTGAGATGATCATATGGTTTTTCTCCTTCAATTTGTTAATATGGTGTATCACGTTGATTGATTTGCGTATATTGAAGAATCCTTGCATTCCTGGAATAAACCCCACTTGATCATGGTGTATAATCCTTTTAATATGCTGTTGGATTCTGTTTGCTAGTATTTTGTTGAGGATTTTTGCATCTATGTTCATCAGTGATATTGGCCTGTAGTTTTCTTTCTTTGTGACATCTTTGTCTGGTTTCGGTATCAGGGTGATGGTGGCCTCGTAGAATGAGTTGGGGAGTGTTCCTCCCTCTGCAATATTTTGGAAGAGTTTGAGAAGGATAGGTGTTAGCTCTTCTCTAAATGTTTGATAGAATTCACCAGTGAAGCCATCTGGTCCTGGGCTTTTGTGTGTTGGAAGATTTTTAATCACAGTTTCAATTTCAGTGCTTGTGATTGGTCTGTTCATATTTTCTATTCCTTCCTGGTTCAGTCTCGGTAGGTTGTGCATTTCTAAGAATCTGTCCATTTCTTCCAAGTTGTCCATTTTATTGGCATAGAGTTGCTTGTAGTAATCTCTCATGGTCGTTTGTATTTCTGCAGTGTCAGTGGTTACTTCTCCTTTTTCATTTCTAATTCTATTGATTTGAGTCTTCTCCCTTTTTCTCTTGATGAATCTGGCTAATGGTTTATCAATTTTGTTTATCTTCTCGAAGAACCAGCTTTTAGTTTCATTGATTTTTGCTATTGTTTCCTTCATTTCTTTTCCATTTATTTCTGATCTGATCTTTATGATTTCTTTCCTTCTGCTAGCTTTGGGGTTTTTTTGCTCTTCTTTCTCTAATTGCTTTAGGTGCAAGGTTAGGTTGTTTATTTGAGATGTTTCCTGTTTCTTGATGTAGGCTTGTATTGCTATAAACTTCCCTCTTAGCACTGCTTTTGCTGCATCCCATAGGTTTTGGGTCGTCGTGTCTCCATTGTCATTTGTTTCTAGGTATTTTTTGATTTCCCCTTTGATTTCTTCAGTGATCACTTCGTTTTAAAGTAGTGTATTGTGTAGCCTCCATGTGTTTGTATTTTTTACAGATCTTTCCCTATAATTGATATCTAGTCTCATAGCGTTGTGGTCAGAAAAGATACTTGATACGATTTCAATTTTCTTAAATTTACCAAGGCTTGATTTGTGACCCAAGATATGATCTATCCTGCAGAATGTTCCATGAGCACTTGAGAAAAATGTGTATTCTGTTGTTTTTGGGTGGAATGTCCTATAAATATCAATTAAGTCCATCTTGTTTAATATATCCTTTAAAGCTTGTGTTTCCTTATTTATTTTCATTTTGGATGATCTGTCCATTGGTGAAAGTGGGGTGTTAAAGTTGCCTACTATGATTGTGTTACTGTCGATTTCCCCTTTTATGGCTGTTAGTATTTGCCTTATGTATTGAGGTGCTCCTATGTTGGGTGCATAAATATTTACAATTGTTATACCTTCCTCTTGGATCGATCCCTTGATCATTATATAGTGTCCTTCTTTGTCTCTTGTAATAGTCTTTATTTTAAAGTCTATTTTGTCTGATATGAGAATTGCTACTCCCGCTTTCTTTTTTTTTTTTTTTTTTTTTTAATTTTATAGCTACTTTTATTTTTATTTATTTATTTATTTATTTAGGCTGTGCTGGGTCTTCGGTTCGTGCGAGGGCTTTCTCCAGTTGCGGCAAGTGGGGGCCACTCTTCATCGCGGTGCGGGGACCGCTCTTCATCGCGGTGCGCGGGCCTCTCACTATCGCGGCCCCTCCCGTTGCGGGGCACAGGCTCCAGACGCGCAGGCTCAGTAGTTGTGGTTCACGGGCCCAGCCGCTCCGCGGCATGTGGGATCCTCCCAGACCAGGGCTCGAACCCGTGTCCCCCGCATTGGCAGGCAGACTCTCAACCACTGCGCCACCAGGGAAGCCCCTCCCGCTTTCTTTTGATTTCCATTTGCATGGAATATCTTTTTCCGTCCCCTCACTTTCAGTCTGTATGTGTCTCTAGGTCTGAAGTGGGTCTCTTGTAGACAGCATATATATGGGTCTTGTTTTTGTATCCATTCAGCCAGTCTGTGTCTTTTGGTGTGAGCATTTAGTCCATTTACATTCAAGGTAATTATCGATATGTATGTTCCTATTCCCATTTCCTTAAATGTTTTGGGTTTGTTATTGTAGGTGTTTTCCTTCTCTTGTGTTTCTTGCCTAGAGAAGTTCCTTTAGCATTTGTTGTAAAGCTGGTTTGGTGGTGCTGAACTCTCTCAGCTTTTGCTTGTCTGTAAAGGTTTTAATTTGTCCATCAAATCTGAATGAGATCCTTGCTGGGTAGAGTAATCTTGGTTGTAGGTTTTTCTCCTTCATGACTTTAAGTATATCCTGCCACTCCCTTCTGGCTTGCAGAGTTTCTGCTGAAAGATCAGCTGTTAACCTTATGGGGATTCCCTTGTGTGTTATTTGTTGTTTTTCCCTTGCTGCTTTTAATATGTTTTCTTTATATTTAATTTTTGATAGTTTGATTAATATGTGTCTTGGCGTGTTTCTCCTTGGATTTTTCCTGTATGGGACTCTCTGTGTTTCCAGGACTTGATTAACTATTTCCTTTCCCATATTAGGGAAGTTTTCAACTATAATCTCTTCAAATATTTTCTCAGTCCCTTTCTTTTTCTCTTCTTCTTCTGGGACCCCTATAATTTGAAAGTTGGTGCATTTAATGTTGTTCCAGAGGTCTCTGAGACTGTCCTCAGTTCTTTTCATTCTTTTTTCTTTATTCTGCTCTGCAGTAGTTATTTCCACTATTTTATCTTCCAGGTCACTTATCCGTTCTTCTGCCTCAGTTATTCTGCTATTGATTCCATCTAGAGTATTTTTAATTTCATTTATTGTGTTTTTCATCGTTGCTTGGTTCCTCTTTAGTTCTTTTACATCCTTGTTAAATGTTTCTTGCATTTTGTCTATTCTATTTCCAAGATTTTGGATCATCCTTACTATCATTATTCTGAATTCTTTTTCAGGTAGACTGCCTATTTCTTCTTCATTTGTTAGGTCTGGTGTGTTTTGACCCTGCTCCTTCACCTGCTGTGTGGTTTTTTGTCTTCTCATTTTGCTTATCTTACTGTGTTTGGGGTCTCCTTTTCACAGGCTGCAGGTTCGTAGTTCCCGTTGTTTTTGGTATCTGTCCCCAGTGGCTAAGGTTGGTTCAGTGGGTTGTTTAGGCTTCCTGGTGGAGGGGACTAGTGCCTGTGTTCTGGTGGATGAGGTTGGATCTTGTCTTTCTGGTGGGCACGTCCACGTCTGGTGATGTGTTTTGGGGTGTCTGTGGCCTTATTATGATTTTAGGCAGCCTCTCTGCTAATGGAAGGGGCTGTGTTCCTGTCTTGCTAGTCGTTTGGCATAGGGTGTCCTGCACTGTAGCTTGCTGGTCGTTGAGTGAAGCTGGGTCTTGATGTTGAGATGGAGATCTCTGAGAGATTTTCGCCGTTTGGTATTACGTGGAGCTGGGAGGTCTCTTGTGGACCAGTGTCCTGAAGTTGGCTCTCCCACCTCAGAGGCACAGCCCTGATGCCTGGCTGGAGTACCAAGAGCCTTTCATCCACACAGCTCAGAATAAAAGGGAGAAAAAAATAGAAAGAAAGAAAGAAAGAAAGAGGATAAAATAAAATAAAATAAAGCTATTATAATAAAAAATAAGAAAAAAAATTATTAAGAGTAAATGTATTCAGAAAAAATTTTTTTTTAATTTTTAAAAATAGATTTATTAATTTTTTATAATAAAAAATAAGAAAAAATATTAAGAACAAAAGTTTATTAAGAAAAAAAATTTTTAATTTTTTAAAATAAAAAATATGAAAAAACTTATTAAAAAATTTTTTTAATTTCTAAAAATAGAAAATAAGGAAAAAATTATTAAGAAAACATATATTAGGAAAAAAAATTTTTTTTAAGTAAAAGAAAAAAAAAATGGACGGACCTAACCCTAGGACTAATGGTGAAAGCAAAGCTATACACACAAAATCTCACCCAGAAGCATACACACATACACTCACAACAAAAGGAAAAGGGCAAAAATTAATATATCCTGCTCCCAAAGTCCACCTCTTGAATTTGGGTTGATTCGTTGTCTATTCAGGTATTCAACAGATGCAGGCACATCAAGTTGTTTGTGAAACTTTAATCCGCTGCTTCTGAGGCTGCTGGGAGAGATTTCCCTTTCTCTTCTTTGTTCGTACAGCTCCCAGGGTTCAGCTTTGGATTTGGACCCACCTCTGCGTGTAGGTCGCCTGAGGGCGTCTGTTCTTCGCTCAGACAGGACGGGGTTAAAGGAGCAGCTGCTTCGGGGGCTCTGGCTCACTCAGGCGGGGGGAGGGAGGCGTACAGAGGAGGCGGGGCGAGCCTGCGGCGTCAGAGGCGTCGTGACGTTGCAGCAGCCTGAAGTGCGTCGTGCGTTCTCCCGGGGAAGTTGTCCCCGGATCACGGGAGCCTGGCGGTGGCGAGCTGCACTGGCTCCTGGGAGGGGCGTTGTGGAGAGTGACCTGTGCTCACACACAGGCTTCTTGGTGGCGGCAGCAGCAGCCTTAGCGTCTCCTGCCCGTCTCTGGGGTCCGCGCTGATGGCCGCGGCTCGCGCCCATCTCTGGAACTCGTTTAGGCGGCGCTCTGAATCTCCTCTCCTCGCGCACCAGGAAACAAAGAGGGAAGAAAAAGTCTTTTGCCTCTTCGGCAGCTGCAGACTTTTTCCCGGACTCCCTCCCGGCTAGCCGTGGCGCACTAGCCCCCTTCAGACTGTGTTCACGCCGCCAGCCCCAGTCCTCTCCCTGGGATCCGACCGAAGCCCGAGCCTCAGCTCCCAGCCCCGCCCGCCCCGGTGGGTGAGCAGACAAGCCTCTCATGCTGGTGAGTGCTGCTCGGCACCGATCCTCTGGGTGGGAATCTCTCCGCTTTGCCCTCCGCACCCCTGTGGCTGCGCTCTCCTCCGTGGCTCCAAAGCTTCCCCCCTCTGCCACCCGCAGTCTCTGCCCGCAAAGGGGCTTCCTAGTGTGTGGAAACCTTTCCTCCTTCACAGCTCCCTCCCACTGATGCAGGTCCCGTCCCTATTCTTTTGTCTCTGTTATTTCTTTTTTCTTTTGCCCTACCCAGGTACGTGGGGAGTTTCTTGCCTTTTGGGAGGTCTGACGTTTTCTGCCAGCGTTCAGTGGGTGTTCTGTAGGAGTTGTTCCACATGTAGATGTATTTCTACTGTATCTGTGGGAAGGAAGGTGATCTCCGCGTCTTACTCTTCCGCCATCTTGCCCCTACCCGAAATTAAATTTAAATGATGGATACTTTGGATTTGGTCAGAAAGAAAGGTGTTAGGATGGAGGAAGAAAATATTCCAGGATGAGAGAGGGTTGGAAATATGGGAAAGCTGGAAACTAGAAAAAGTGTTTTGTTAAAAAAATCAAAATAAAGTCAAATATAGTCCTCTGAAAGCAAGAGGTCTAGAGTTGTAATAACTATTCAACTAACTACACAGTTCCTGGGACCAGTAGACAATAAATATGTGTTGAATGATGAAGTGCGTTCGTTATTGATTGCTGTGTAACAAATTACCCCTAAATGTAGTGGCTTAAAATAGCAGTTATTTATTATCTCACATAGTTACTGAGGCTGAGAAATCCAGGAATGGCTCAACAGGGTGGTTCTGGCTCAGAGCCTCTCATGAAGCTGCAGTCAAGAAATTGGCTGGGGCTGCCTCATTGAATGCTTGTCTGTGCTGGAGGGTCTTCTCCCAAACTCATTCATGTTGCTGTTGGCAAGAGACCTGGGATGTTGGCTGGAGTCCTCAGTTCCTCATGACCTAGGCTTCTCCATAGAGTAGCTCACGACATGGCAGCTGGTCTAAAGTGAATGATGAGAAACACACACACACACACACACACACACACACACACACACACAGAGAGAGAGGCAAAAGCCACAAGATCTTTTACAGCTTGGCCTCAGAAACAACACACTACCACTTGTGTCATATTCTGTTGGTCAAACAGATCAGACCTGGTACATTATGGGAGAGTTCATACAAGGCATGAATACCATGAGTCAGGGATCACCTGGGACCATCTTGGAGGTTGATTATCATAAGGAATGAGTAATAAAAACAATTAGAATAACCGCAGTAGAAATAATATAAACTAGACAGGTAATAATCATGCATTTTTGGAGGGAAGTGATCTTACAACATCCCTAATCCTCAGCGTTTAATCATTAAGTATCATCAGCCAAATGGTCGGCCATGTTCATAACCTCATCTGCAGCACTCCATTCCCAAGCAATTTTTCCATCACTTGTCTTATTCTTCTCCCCTATAAACCAGACTGTCCAGGTTGTGCCCTGTTTCCAGATTCCCAACTTTGATATTTTACCCAGATAGACCTCTCTTCCCAGAGGGACCACCTCTTCTCTCTCAGCTTCATCTGCCCAATTCCAGCTCATTTCAGATGCTGTTTCTTTCAGGGACACTTTCCTGATCAGTCTCTAACCCACCAAAAGTGACCTTCTCACCCAACTCGTTTGCATCTTTCCTCTGGCATTTGTTCTTTGTTTCACGTGGTAATTGTTTATATACCTGTCATATTCTCTAATAAATTTTAACTTCCCTGAAAAAACGGACTTTTGTCACACTCCTCTGGATCCATGCAGCACCCAGGACTATGTCTGATACTTAAACTTCCCATTATCTGATCTTCCTTTCCCAGTTCTTCATGTAACTTTGGATATTTACCTGCACTTTCTGGCTTCATATTGGTTAAGGTTCAGTTTTTCTCTACAGTATAGAAATAATCCACATAAAGGTTCCAACTCTTGCCTTTCAAATGAGTTAAGCATACACATGTGATTCTATAAAACCCCAGTTGCTTCTCTGTGTTACCCAGATTTCTGCCTCGAGTAACATGACAATCCCTTGTCTCTAGTTTTCAACTCTCTTGGGTCTCCCAGATTTGGGTTTACATTCAGGACTTGTGGCAGCTCATACCCTCATGACATGAACCTATTTCAGAAATGTTACTCTGACTTTATCTTTGGCATATTCTCTAATATTCCCAGAACCCTGGCTCCCCACACTAGAGCTGTGGGAAAGACATTCTGACCCCAGGGTCTTGGGACTGCCACCATCTGGGCTACCCATGCATACTGGTCCTAGAAAAAATACTGTATATTTGTATCATGCTTTGTAGTCTATTAAGTTCATCAACAGATGTTACCTCATTGAATTCACAAAACACTATTTATGTTATAGTCTTATTCTCATTTTTTGTTTCTATCAAGAAATAGAGGTCCTAAACTGTATGTAACTTGCCAAAGATTACAGAGCTATCAAATAGTGGAATCAGGAGTTACTTCCAATTCTCTGACCCCAAGTCCAGTGTTCTTTCTCCATAACCGTAACTCTGTAGTTCCTTGACCTTAAAATCCTCACATCAACATGGACCAAATTTACTCTGGGGACGTTGCCCTCCCTACATGCTACACAACAGCCTATCAGAATTGCTGGCCCAGAATCAAGATATTTTAATCGTCTTCCGTTCACATTCATCATTGCTAATTAAGGAAGCAGATACAGACCTATGCCAGGCACATAATAAGCCAATATCTCACTGAAGCCAGGTTAGGATAGGAGTGGAGAGGCATATCCCAGAGCTTAAGCCAGTCATTAAGTAATTCAGCTGGCTGGCAGAGTCAGGAATTAGGGTAAAATGCTGAAGCAGATGCTTCTGCAGTCTTGCAGCCCAAAAATTAAGTGAGACCTTTGACAACATTTCCCTCACGGACTAGGTTCCCTGCTCAGACCTAGCCACTAAAACCCACCCTGCTTTTTCTGGTCAGCAACATGGGCTGAAAGCTTTTTACCGTCTATAGTTGTCTCCGTATTTGCTAGATCCCAGGACAGGCTGGGAAGTCCTTGGTGAGGTCTGTGTATCAGAAACTGGGCGCTATATATCCCCATCCGGAGCACTGGCGCCCTCCAGGTTCAAATCAGGGACCTTGACTTCATAGTCAGAGGAAAGATATTGGCAATCTTGAAGCCTAGACACTAGTGGGTCATTCAGATCTTGTTTCAAACTCTATCCTTCACACTGGGCAGCTCTGGCCTATCCTCCCTTTACAGTGAGGATAATAATACACATCTTTTCACTGGATTCTTAAACACATTAGATGAAATAACTTATATAAAGTAGCTAAGCTAGTACAGGCATACCTCAGAGATATCCTGGGTTTGATTCCAGGCCACGGCAATAAAGAGAATATTGCAATAAAGCGAGTCACATGAACTTGTTGGTTTCCTAGAGCATATGAAAGTTATGCTTACAATATAATGTAGTCTATTAAGTGGGCAATAGCATTATGTCTAAAAAACAATGTACATACCTTAATTTAAAAATACTTTATTGTTAAAAAATGTTAACCATCTTCTGAGACTCCAGGGAGTTGTAATCTTTTTGCAATAATAACATCAAAGATCACTGATCACTGATCACATAACAAACATAATAATAATAAGTTTGAAATACTGAGGAAATAATGAAAATATGACACAGAGACACAAAGTGAGTAAATGCTGTGGGAAAATGGCGCCAATAGAATTGCTAAACACAGAGTTGCCACAAACCTTCAATCTGTAAAATCTGCTGTATCAGTGAAGCAGAATTAAGTACAATAGCATGAGGTGTGCCTGTACTTGGCACATGCAAGGTGCATGGCCTTGTACTTGTTTCCTCATCTGCTTTCCCCATTCCTTTGTAAGTATCCTTAGTGTCCTCAAGAACAAGTTTGAGTCCCTTGGAGAAAAAGCATAAGGAAGTGCCAGAAACACAATTGATCAGAAGAAGGTCAGGTGTTTTCTGACCATGAGGCAACCTCCGTGTTCTTCAAGAATTAGAGCTTCCCTTGGGTGTACGGCCAGAAAACTATAATGTCAAGAAGAGCAATAATATCTGGCCAGTGGCCTTGGTGGGGCTGGAGCAGAGGCAAACCCCTTCCCCTATCATGTTCTTCTACTTCTGTGTCCAGGACTCTGAAATAAAAAGATGCAATAGATAATCAGGTGAGCCTTTGGTCTGATGAGGAAGTAGGCTGTGCATGGTCCTTTGGAACTGCATAAGCCTTCTGCGGGGAGACAAAGGTGACACGTTAGGACCAGCATTCTCCCCCCGCCATGCAGAGAACACGTGCACGAAGGCTCCCGCTCTCTTTCCACACCGTCTAGACAGCACAGGCCCCAGTGGAGCATTGTTCTCATTAGTTACTCTCCTACAACTGGCTTTTAGTACAAATGCAAAACACAAACTGCATCCCAAGGGGCTGATTCTAAGATGCTAACAATGCAGAAATAGACACAGTACTGAAGAAACATGCAGAAATAGACACAGTACTTAACAAACATACAGAAAAATAGTAAGACATTTGCCATGATTTTTCTACTACCATCTAATTTTCATACTAAGGCATGAGTAGAGATGAGACAGAGTAGTTAGGGATGAGCTAGAGTGAAGGAAACCACTGGGGAGGCAGGGCCTCTACTGTTCCCCTCTACCCAGAAAAGCAACAGAGGCATCTGGCCTGTGTATCAGAAACTGGGCACTATACCTCCCCATCAGGGGCATTGGCACACTGCAGGTTCAAATCAGGGACCTTGACATCATAGTGGGGGAAAGATATTGGCAAGCTTGAAGCCTAGGCACTAGTGGGTGTATGTTGGATCACTCAGATCTTGCTTCAAACCCTGTCTTTCGTATCTGGCCGCTCTGGGCTATCCGCACTATAAAGGGAGGGTTGGACTCCAGGAGAGCTGGATGGGAAGAAAGGACTGAGCTCTGTTCCAGAGGTGGAAATTCTTTGAGATTTTTAATATTCTTAAAGCCTAGACCCAAATGATCAAAGCCAGGTGAATTCTGACTCTACATGAACGACTGTTTCACACTCTAGTTATTATTTCCAAACACGTAAATGACTCCTTATTACATTTCAAAGAAGAAAGTTCATTCTCCCGCTCTCTCTCCCCCTGTGTGTGTGTATATGTGCATATATACATATATATGTACATACATATATCTCTGTATATACTTATATATAGAGATCTACATATATATCTCCCTATCTATCTATCTATCTGAAATTGAGTTATGTTGGGGAACAAAATAAGTAAATATTAATAATAAGTAAATACTAAAAATAAGGAAATATATTTAATGTTAAGACACTTCATTTTAAATATCTTATTTAGTACGATGGAAATTTAGTTCTCTTTCACATAGAATGATTCTGGAGGTGGGAAGTCAAGGTCTTGCACAGAGGTTCCTTGGTCATCATGGCTCCAGGCTCCTTCTACTTCTCAGCTCTTTATTTACATAGATGGGACCCTTACTCTCATGGTCCAAGATGGCTGCAGACCTCCACACATCACACCTATGTTCTAGGTGATAGAATAATGAGAAGGATACTAAAGGGTGTACCCTTTCATTTAATGAGAATTATCAGTAAATTTCACATATTTCTGCTTACATTTCTGCTTTAGCTCAAGATACCCCCAAATCAAACCCTGCCTGAGACAAGGGTTCCAGTGTTGCTATAGTTTATTTGGAAAGCGTAGGGAATAAAAGTAGAGAAATGTGGAATGATATATGGAAGAGAAGGTAGCCAAATGGTAGTTTGCCATTAAGCCAGCCATCAGAGTGGACAACTGGAACTCAATTGGCAAACAAGTTCTGGGCAATTGTGTAAAATACACAACTTTAAATTTTCCCACCCAAGGGGGGAGAAAGCTGGGGTATATGTACATCAATTCCAGGGAGCTGTGGATTGAGGTCTGTTCTTGACTGTGTTAACTTTTACTTCTAGTGCCCCACACGCAGGCAGTGGCCTTCCACAGTCCTGGGAAATGATGCAGCAGGCACAGAGGTGTAGACCCTTGCTGTCAGAGCACACACTGGGCAACTTGTAGTCTCAAGTTCACTTAGCAAACTGTGCCTCACTTGTAATCCCTAAGGACTTTTAGTGAACAAATTAGATTTGCATTTCAAAGCAGGTTGATTTGTCAAGATATACTTCTTACATCAGGGACAGAAATCAGTCTGCCTTTCCTATAGGAACACTTCTGATCAAGGAACACACTAGGTACTCCATTAATAAGTATTAATCTCTTGATTTGAAGTTTAACTTAAATATTTTAATTGGTAGCAATTTATATCTAGCTCTAAAATATATTGTGGAGGCACAAACTACTGTCATAATTTTGATTTCTGAATTCTTGACAGATAAATCAGGATCCAGGACCTATGTTCATCTCTATTTGGGAAGAAGTGAGAGGATAGATCCTTTTAAAAAAATCATCAATTATAAAGAGGTAAGAATGATCTATTCTGGCTGTGATTACTGAGCTACTCCAGGGAGTAATGTCAAACATCCAGTGTAACCAGGTGCAAATTGACTCAAGCAGATGTACATCATATCTCATAGTGAGAAAATAAGAACAAGCTAAGAGTAGTATGAGGGATGAGGCATGAGGGTGAGAGAAACTAGCTGCAACAGAGAAGGTAGAACCTTCCAGAGAAGGTGCAGTAACTCAAATCACTATGTCTCTGGAGGTACAGTTATGAATTCTATTAAAATCTAGACCAGAACTGACACCTAAGAGGTTTTTTATTTTTTTTTTTCTGGAGGCACAGAAAATGTTGTGATAATGGGATAATCATAGATCAAGAAAAAGTGAGCCTATAAAAGTGATATATACACCTTTATATCACCAATGCCTTACACAAGACAGCACAGAAATCAGTAAGTATCTGTTGAAAAAAATGAATGAATAATTATTGAATTTCTAGATATCCCATGTGGTTCAAGAACTGAGCAAGGCTTCTTGGGATAGCTGTCGATTCTGAAATAATCTAATATAAAACTATACATTTGAAATATCTTATGGAGTTTTTTGGGGTTTTTTTTTTCCCTTTGTGATAGTCATTAGTTTCATTCATCAAAAAATCCCCAGCCCTTCACCTGCCAGGCACATGGGAAGAAGGCTCTTCCTGGAATTCTTGGTGTCAGAAGGGATCACGTGGTTGGTTCTAGCCAATCAGCTGTGAGCAGAAGGAAAGTATGACTTCTGGGCTGAAACGCTGGCTCTCCAGAGCTTTCTTTCCCCCCTGCCACAGCTACCCACAGATTTCCAGAGAGCGGCTGTGTTGTCAACCTCTGTCTCCAGTTCAGATGATGAGGAGCAGAGCCCCCAGACAACACACAGTTGTTCTGTAGCATAACAGGAAATAAATGTTGTTTTAAGCCATATTTCAGAGTTATTTGTTACTACAGCATAATCGAACCTATCCTGACTGATTCTACTCTGGGGATAGTTTATCAAACTTTCGACACATGCTCTCTGTTGTGTCCTGCAAATTCTATTTCTTTCTCCCACAGCCCTTTCGTTCATTCACTTCTCTTTTAGGGAGGAATCCATTTATTTCCCTAAGGAAACCCTGTATTTGATAGAAACTTTTTTTTTTTTTTTTTTCTGGCAGTGCCACAGAAAGAAAATCTTTCCAGGGAAACTGGTCCTCTTTCTTTACAAGTTGCAGGATTCAGAGCAAAGGAATCGTGTTTCCAAAAGAGATCAAAGTACCTTGTGTGAATGTTCCCTTGCTACTCTTCCTGACCCTGACTACTTGATTGATTAAAGACGGGCAGGAATTTCATCTGAACACTTAAACCTATTCCTGCCCATGTGTGCAGATCATACACACTCTGGTCCCTAGGAATCCACAAAATTATCTGTTATGGTATATGCTATGGGGGACATGAGGACCACCTTCCTTGCCCTCAAGTCAATAGCACAGTGGAATTGGCTATTGCAAATATAACAAACATCATTACACAGAATTGGTGTAATACCGACTAATGTAGAATTGGGTTTCAATAGATGGGAGACGAATCTAATTTTAGCCAAGGCTATAGAAGAGAAATGGGCATTTATTACAATTAATACTGGCTGAAGTTAAGATGGTAATAGAAATATAACTGTGTGGAAGGAGACAGATGGATCCTGCCCAAGCTACTTCAAATCTTGATTTGTACCGTAAGATCCTGATACCCTGATACGCCAGTTTTTGTAAAGGGCAGTGAGTGATGGAAGGACAGGGATTCCTGCCTTTCCGGCAGAACCTTCCAAAATTGATTCATGAGCACTTGGCATTGCTCCCAGCTGTGCTCTGAGCACTGCGAGAGCGCTTTTCTTAATGGAAACCTCATTTGCAGCTTTAGTTTAATTCTATTTCAGTGCCGGGGACCGCATGCTTATCAGAGAAGAAAAGGGAGGTGAGAAGAAACTGGCTGTCCCCAAACCATTGTGAAATCTTTGCTCTTTGTGGCTGGCTCTTCCCTGCCTCCATTCTTCTATCCTCTTTTATGATAGTATTCTTTATGTTAAATCTTCATTAACATCCTGAACCCAATATTACCTGGGAAGGTTTTCTTCTCTCAATCTTATTATGTTCAGGGTATTGTTGGGATTACATTTATTTTTGCCTGTTGATATTTTCCTAACTTCGTTTTTGAGAGTTTTATTTATTTTGTTTTAACTCCAGTGTGGTCTGAATGAGATGGTGTTGCCAGAAAAAGTGATGGGTTTGAGGAGGAGGTTGCCATGGAAACCACTTAGGTTCTGAGAATGGAGGATGATGGCACATCTTCTGGAAAGAACTTGGAACTATAAGGATACTTGATCCTTTTTAAGGCAGAGATAGCAAAGGGCCTAGATTTGAGTTTCCATCTAGTTCAGTGGGGGCAGCCTTTTGCATTTCTCTCTGAAAACACCCCCAGCCCCCCCTACATACCTTTTAAAAAATAAACCATGACTCTCTGATCTTTATGACACAGGAGTCCAGTACTTGGAAACATTGTAGCAGTAGAAGGAAGTGTATTTCAGAACCTGTTTCCTCGAGGGTAAGGCTTGATTCAGATTAGGAGGTCATGAATAAGATTATAAATATATAGGGTGAATTTACATGATAGATGTCTAGTGGTCTAGTTCCTCATTCTCTCAGCCTCTGTTAGGATGCATCTAGCTCCTTGTTCATTTCAGGTAGAAATACAGAAGGAAATAATGAATGATTGACAAAATGATGGAATTAATTAATCTTAAGACCGTCTCATGAGCGAATGTGGGAACTTCATACTTTCTTTTGGCTGCTGTGGAGGACACCTGGAGAAAAAGAGGCTATTCTGGTGCAAAATGGCTTGAGGTTTTGTAAGATTTTCAAATCATATATGGCCACCACACACTGAAAGTTGTTACATAGTCTGAGTTCTTCTCTTCTCTCTGATACTAAATTGCCATGTGATCTTGGACAAAGGGCTCTGTCTGTTAGACTTCAAGTGACCCTGTGAAGGGGTTGGACTAAGGTCAAGGGCACTTTTCAGATTATTGAGGTTTATAAAATAAAGCTCAGCTTTGTGATTTCTGCTTATAACTAGTGTGAATCTTTTTCATTAAACTGCATTTTGGGGTTATTTTTTCCCTCAGTGGTTACCGCTGACCAGGGAGCAGTAGCTGGTGCTTTTCCCCAGAGGCTAGCTTCCTTTTGACTCTGCACAGGCACCCACGCAGAAAAACAATAAATGAGAAACACTAATTGTTTGAGGGCAAAAAAACCCCCAAAAAACAAAAAACACCACACATCACAGTGAGACTGTGTTTAAAAGATTTACAAGGAGATTTATACCAGTCAGGCCATTACAAAATCAGAAACTGACTCAGGATTGAAGTATAGATCCCAAAGATGTTTTGGTTTCATACTGTCTGTCGTTTTAGAAAGTAAGACATATTGATTAAGTATAATATTTTGCTGTTGCTGACTTGGAGGAAGGCTGATGCTACAACTGATCTATTGAATTGCCTGTGACTACACACAGGTTCATGCTTAGAATGGCATTATCTCCCCGTAAGTACAACAGTCCAGTCGGTCTAGCTGTCAAGAAGATTGACATATGTTTGGCATGGGCTGCCACCCAGCCAGTTGTACGGTTTTTTCATTGCCATTATTCCTCTACAGAGTCGCTTACTTTGCAAATGTGAATTTATTCTAATGCAATTGATGTATGAATGTAAAATTTGATCGTAATGTGAATTTTGCACTTGTTTATGCATGATTTTGTTCACATCCATGAGAAACACAAAAATGCATTGTTACATAAGAATATACAAGATGCACACATGTGCACACCCTAAACATCTACCGATGAACTCAGTTCCCCCGCCTGAGCCACACCCACCCTCATCTGATGTTAAACTTTCTGTTCAATTTCAGTTAACCCTCCCTTCACCACTTCACAAGAATGCATAAGCTACAGTCCTTCCAACACCTATTTCCAGAAGCAAGCTTCTGATCTTTTTTAAGGTAAAGTGCCATATTTATTGCAGTATTTATGTATTTGTTAACCATTTCACATATGTAAAACTATGCTACCATTTTTATTAGATGTCTACCTTCTTAAGGGTTATTTTGCATACGTCTGTCAAGTTTTTGAGTGTTTTGCCCTTGATTCATGTGTTTTTCATTGCACAATTTTTCATAGCATTGTGTATTCATTTCCTATTATTGCTGTAATAAATAACCTCAAACGTGGCTGCTTGCAACAATACACATTTATTATCTCACCGTTTCTAAGAGTCAAATGTCCACACATAGCATGGATCAGCTGGGTTCTCTGCTTAAGGTTTCACAAAGTAAAAACCTAGGTTTTGGTCAAGTTGGGCTCTTATCCAGAGGCAGGGGGCGGGGTGCAGAAATCCACTTATTAAAGTTGTTGGAAGAATTTGGTTCTGTGCAATTGTAGGTCCAAGATCCTTAGTGGCTAATGGCCAGAGCTGTTTTTGCTTCTAAAGGCTGCCTGTAGGCCTTGGTTTATAATCCTTTCTACCTTCAAAGCCATCAGCAGTGTGTGAAATCCTTTTGCTTCAAATCTCTCTGTCCTCTCCTTCTGTTGTATCTCCTGACTTCCTCTTCTGTCCTCAGCTAGGAGAAAAGCTCTGCGTTCAGGGCTATGTAAGTACATTCAATCTCCCTATTTTAGGGTCAACTGACTAGTAACCTTGATTACATCTGTAAAGTAACGTTGGCCACATAACATGACATATTCAAACCAGGGTGTAATGGTCACGGGGGCCAAATGTCTGCTTACAACTTAGTGACTTTGAGGAGCACGTGCATCACATTATAGCAGAACTGACTCTATTTATGAATCATCTTTTGTCTTCATAGCTTTCCCATTCTTTCTCCTGCCTCCATAATGTTGAGATCCCTCAACAATTCATTCTTTTTTTTTTCTTTCTTTCTTTCTTTCCTTCTTTCTTTCTTCCTTCCTTCCTTCCTTTCTTCCTCTCTTTCTTCCTCTCTCCCTTCCTCTCTCCCTTCCTCTCTCTCTTTCTCTCTCTCTTTCTTTCTTTCTCTCTCTCTCTCTTTCTTTCTTTCTTTCTTTCTTCTTTCTTCGTTGGGTCTTCGTTTCTGTGCGAGGGCTTTCTCCAGTTACAGCAAGTGGGGGCCACTCTTCATCGCGGTGCGCGGGCCTCTCACTATCGCGGCCTCTCTTGTTGCGGAGTACAGGCTCCAGATGCGCAGGCTCAGTAATTGTGGCTCGCAGGCCTAGTTGCTCCGCGGCATGTGGGATCTTCCCAGACCAGGGCTCGAACCCGTGTCCCCTGCATTGGCAGGCAGACCCGTGTCCCCTGCATTGGCAGGCAGATTCTCAACCACTGCGCCACCAGGGAAGCCCAACAATTCATTCTTTACTGTTCTTTCTTTGCACTCTCTGAAACTAGTACTTACCTTTTCTTTGAGTGACAGGCATTGGAGAATGTCATAAAAACTGTGGTCCATCCCCTCAGACAAATGCAAACACATATAAGATTCCACTGATCCTGCTGCAGCCCATCCGTGGAGCTCCTGCAATGTAATATCTCCCTCTGCCATCTTATGCTGAAGGATCTTATAATGTGGCAGTGAAGATGCAACATATTCTTTGTTTGCCATCGTATTTAATCCTCCCAGCAAAACCATGAGAATGGTATTGTCATCTCCTTGAACTTGAGGCTTCAAAAAAGTTTAGTATTTTATTTAGATACTTGTCTAGTAGGTGATGGACCACACATTCAAATCCAAGTTTGTCTAGCCTGTGATGAAAAACACCTGGCTTAACCTATTACATCACTACAGATCACGCAAAAATGTCCATCTTTAGCTCTGATATCTGTCCTGATGTCCAACCCAACTAGCCCCCACCCTTGGTAGCACCAGACTCTCTCGCCATTTCTAGACTTGACTAGATGTATTCCTATCATCCCTATCTTACCCTCAACCCTCAGGAAAACTCACAAAACTTGTTTTGATTATTCTCTTCTCCTTTGTTGTGATGTCTCACCAATCACCAAATCTCTGCTAATATCTATCCCCCACACCTATGGCCAACATCTACTTATTCTTAAAGAAACAGATAACTTGTCACCACCTTTGGAAGTTTCTCTGACTCTACCGTGGAGAAGCATTACACATTCCCATATTTTAAAACTACCCCCCATAAATTCTTGTTAAAATACTCTGCTGTGGCACCTACCTCACTCTATTTTAATTAATTATTTGTATCTGTCACAGAGTGCATAAGAAGTGGGTGTTCCTATAAGTAAAAAGTCAATCTCTTGATTGTCATAGTACCATTCTTTTTTAGCACATTGTCTGGAATATAGTGTGAGCTTAACGAATACATGTTAAGGGGAACTGACTTGAATTAAATTCAGATAGAAACAGCAAAGGTATGAGTTTTAAGTGAGAACAGTCTGACTTTTGTCAGTCAGTATATCTTAAGGTACCACCCCAATTTTAAAACATGGGGCAAAAATAAATAAAAATTTAAAAATGGGGCAGAAAGATATTGATAAAATGCTTGATAGACGTAATTTACTTTGAAGAGTTTTTAACTAAATAGCTTACTACTTGGGGCCATCCTGAGAGAGATGGTTCCTTATGTAGAATTCTCTTATGCTGCTTGCCCAGTTGAGATAGCCTCTTTTTTCTCTACTGATGAATACATGGAATCAGTCGATCAAGCAACAGATTACTGGGTACCTTTCCTATCTCCTTTTTTTAGTGGTTCTAATCCTTTAAGTGTCAGTGAATGTGGCATAATTGCTGGGTGTGAAAGAGGCTCTGATTTCTCTTATCCTCATCTCATGAACCTGATTCAAGTTGAAACTTTGAATTAGGCCCTACCAAGACTGCCTACCCACCCTTTACAAGTAGAAAATTTGGATACCGGCACACATTACAGTGGGTTATAGGATATTTGTCATGAACAAGCTCAGAGAGTGAGTCAGGCCCCAAATCCCCCTAATATCAATGAATGTGCAGAATATAACTCCAGGAACAAAAGTTTTCTGAATGTCACTCTATGCCTGGCCCAGGAGTGGACATTTTCATCCACTTTACCATACTTAATTCTCAGAACCATACAAATAAGAGTAGATTTTCTTATATTCCATGTTTTAGGGGAGGAAATTTAGCTGATGGTGATTAAGTAACTTACCTAAGTTTTTCCTCTACTAGAAAATTTGAATTTAGGTCTGTCTGATGCCAAAGTTTGCGCTCACTTGGTTTGTGTTCAGAGCTGAATGAGGTAAAGTATTAGAATTCTTAAGCCAGAACTGTGCTGATCAATCCAAGTCCACCTGATCTATGTCCCCTGCAGCTTCTCTGGAAGCAGCCTTGCACCTGAGTGCTGAATATTCCATCTGGGACTCCAGAAGTGATATCCTATCATCTTCCCCAGTGAATTGAGTGAGGCTTGAGCAGATGGCAGTTTCTATGCCTCTGCTACAGGTGACTGCACTGACAAGGTTCCTTGAAGAGCCTTGCCAAGTCAGATGCCAGGCCCTACCATATGTAGACCTCCAGCCCTTCAGCTTTGTGCACATTAACTTCTCCAAAAAGCCATTTGGAGGATAAGCCAGTAGAAGGACATAGAGCCTGACTGAATGCACGCCAGTTACAGGTTTGTCTTCCACCTGTCAGTTTGCATTCAGACAAGGAGATAATCTGATTAGGTGAACTGGGAATTATCAAGATTCCCTCACTCTACATATTTACACATAACAGACAGATCTAGAGATTTCTGGTAACCAGTGAAGCACAGGTAGAATGGCTGATTAAATTCCCCAGGATCCATTTTACTTCTCAAATTGAAAATCTAATCCTCAATTTCTCCTCGCTGGTTAAATCAGCATAAGTCTTTCTTGGCATGCGACATACTGTGACCTAGGAGAAAGCTCCTTCAAATCTCCTATATTTCGCATTGATCTTTTGTTATCCAAGGTTTTTCATTAATTTTCAGGGTCTCAGAGGTAAGTCACTCAGTCCCTAAGAACACAATCCAGGGTATGGAAGAAAAATAAGGGGATATCAAAGATATTTAGGTAAGAAAACCTAATCCTTTTAGGTTGAAAATGAGGGAAAGTCTGTTGCTGTCCCAAAAATGACCCTTAGGGCTGCTGTTAAAGTCAGAGCATGATAAACTCTTTGATTTGACTTAGTGTGACATTTCATCTGTGATTATGACACAAAAGTTGAAAATTACTGTGTACATACTTAAGCAGTCATACTGACCACTCAGTAGAGGCCATAAGAGCATCACAAATGTTGACATTCGCAGTGGTATTTTCCAGGGTTTCTCTTCCGTTCAAAAATTTCTGATGTAAAAATGGCCCTAGAACTGCAAATGAGAAGTCCCATAGTTTTCCAGAGTTCCCAAATCATACACTGTATCAGCAGAGGTAAATTTTTTATGAAATGTAAGCTTCAGGGCCCCTCACTTGCATGGGCTTCTTCCAAGACTCTGAGAGGGGACCTGGAATGTTTTAACTTTGTAATATATTTTTGCAAAATTTGCAAAAGTAAGCTACTCTAACCACAATCAATTAAGACTATTATCTCATCCCACTATAATGCCCACCTCCCCCAATACCTTTCCTCATGTTGGATAGAACTGGAGTGCCTGCAGGCATTGTTGGGATTCAGCTAAAGTTAGGATGGGTTTAGTGAGATATTTTTATGTGACTTGTGGTCATGTCTGTAGTCTGTAGGTGATTGCTGGCCAGCCCAGCATAGGAATAGCTTCCAGGAATCCCCGTCCTGTTCTCCATATTGGATCATCCAGTATTGAGGCACAAAGTTGTGGGTTCAAAAATCATACTGTAATATGATTAAGATGCTCAAGACTAAACTAGGTAGTAGAGAAAGAGAAACAAAGTTTGATATAAATGGAGTCAGAAGCTAGTCTGAGGAAAATTATTCCAATTATCAGATATGTAAAGTTATACGAGGAAGATGAGGTTCTCTTCTATAACCAGTCAAAACAAAAGTTCTCTCTTGTCAGGAATATACCAATGAAACTAATGAGAACCTAATGTATAACAAAGGGAACTCTGCTCAGTGAGCTGTGGTGACCTAAATGGGAAGGAAATCTAAAAACGAGTGGATATATATATACATATAACTGATTCATTTTGCTGTACAGCAGAAACTAACACAACATTGTAAAGCAACTATACTCCAGTAAAAATTAATAAAAAATGAATATACCAATGATTCAGCATATTCACTTACAAGCTCATCAAAAATAGACCCTGGGATTGCTTGGTAATCCAGTTAATGAAGAGAAGTGAATCATATGAACACACTGGAAAATAATTAAACATAAAATTCTTGTTATTGTGACATGAAACATTAACACAGACAAAGATAACAGAAAATTCATATTATATCATTGTAACTAAGACATTGACAATAATTAGGACAAAATGGATCCTGAGTGGCAGCAATTCAAATAATATTCAAGAGGCGTTCGTATACCAGAAAACTTCAAATTGTTTGAAATCTTACAGTTCATACGTCAAAAAATCTTGAGAGAAGTTTTCCCAAACTTTACAATAATTCACATTTTTACAATAATGTCCTTAGCAATTATGGTTTGTGTATCTAAAACAATCTGAACTATTAAAATTTTAAAACAACAAATATTGATTGACCATCAGAGGAAACATGAATTCTATTCTGTCTTTAGAAAAATGATAGTAAAAATAGTTATCTCATGACAAGGAAAATAAAATGTATACAGCCAAAAAAAAAAAAAGAAAAGATTACATAAATAATTAATTGACAAAAAATTTTTATTTTGGGATTTTGTAAAGTTTGGGATATTTGTTGGACTTTTAAAATTCATGATTTCTTTTCAAATTCTCAATAAATAATTATTTTCCATCTTATTTTCTTTTTATAGTGTTGTACCCTTTTCTTAAAGAGGGCAATCCAAATTATTTCTAAACTTTAAGCTCCATGAAACCTGAATTCACCCTTGTATGTCAGTCAGTATCCTTTGGTTGAAAGTGATAGAAAAGAATAGACAATTTAGACAACAAGAATGAAGTATGAAAAGTGAAGCAGGGCTAGGCCCAGGGTCTCAAATTATGCTGTTGGGATTCAGTCTCATACTTTCCAGCACTTAGCTCTTTTTTTCTTTTTTTGTGCCTTCTGTGCTAGTTCCATTCTTAGTTGGGCTCATCTCCTGGTAGCAAGATAGCTGCCAGCAGTGAGACTTCTACCTTATCCTTACAACAATTTCAACACTTCTGACAAGAGTCCTGTATTGAATCTCTTTGGCTTAGACTACCTAATGAGCTCATCCATGAACAAAGCCAGGAGACTATAAGTCTCTAGCTGTCCAGAACTGGATTATGTGGCAACCTCTTTTCCATCTCATGAACAACCTGGAATGAGAAAGTGAGAAGAAGAAATTTTTTTCCCTGAAGAAAATCAGGAAACTGATATGAACAGAAGGAGAAATGGATACTGGTTTAGCAAACACAGAAGAGCTCCAAGACACATACATATTTCCTTCTATATTTTCTGTTTAGGACCTGGTTAGGCCCAGATGGCTTATGACCATAACAAGAGACATACACCTGGCTAAATACTGTGAATGAGGAGGGGAGGACCGTGGACTTCTCATCAGAAAGTGTCCCTATATTTTTTTAATTAATCATATTCTTAAAATCATAAGTTTAAACTATAGCTTTGTGCCTAAATACAGCTGCTAGATCTGGAAGGGAAACAACAGGACCAAAGATCCATCATGAATATTGTTTGACATATAAAAGGATCCAAGGTTCATTTAGTCAAAACATGAGCTCCCACTATTGGGCATCTGACTTGTGCCAGGCATGGGGCTAGATGATTTACATATGCATTTCTAATCTTCACAATCACTAAAGATGGAGGTATTTTTTTTAATATCTTTATTGGAGTATAATTGCTTTACAATGTTGTTGTTAGTTTCTGCTGTATAACAAAGTGAATCAGCTATATGTATACATATATCCCCATATCCCCTCCCTCTTGAGCCTCCCTCCCACCCTCCCAATCCTACCCCTCTAGATCGTCACAAAGCATTAAGTTGGTCTCCCTGTGCTATCCAGCTGCTTCCCACTAGCCATCCATTTTACATTTGGTAGTGTATATATGTCAATGCTACTCTCTCTCTAATCCCATTGTGCTCATCACTTCACAGTGTATACGTGCATCAAACCGTCATGTTGTACACCTAATACACAATATTATATGTCAATTATATTCATTCAAGCTGGAAAAGAGGAAAAGAATGCATTTGAAAAAAAAAAAGAATGTATCTTTGTGTATATTTTAATGGTGAAGAATGTGACCCTCAAACAGATTAACTAAATCATGGAAGATCACTCAGTTCATATGTAGATCAGCCAGTATTCAAACTTCCAAACTGGTACTTGTATTATATTATGCTATCTCTAAAATATTTTGCCATACTTCAAGCCTAAAGCATTTTACTTATGCCTGTATGTGATTATATATTATAGAATAAATCTAGCTAAAATATTCCAGACCATAGTCTGATTTTTCAAAGCATATAAATTCTCCCATTGCATCTCCAATATTCTGCAAACATGGGATACATCCCAGCTCCCAAATAAGTAGTGGTCTTGCTAGATCAATTTCATTAAATACCTGATGTTGGTAGAAAGTACCATATCAAGTTAATACAAGAGAAATTCTGCCTTTGTAGGCTTTGATATAGTAAAAAGAGGGGCCAGTGCATTCTGAAAATTACCAGGACATATTTAGTCTCCATGCTTCAGCCTTCTCTCTGGGCAGATGCTTGTGCAAGCTTAATCTGTTTTAGAAGGCCTTATTAGAAATGTTGTGTGGCTCTATGGCACTTTACATTTTGTGAAGCAAATTTATATGTTAGTGTTGAAAGAGATTTGAAGAAGGATGAGAGGTGGAGGAGAGATTCAGCTTCTCTGTTCCCCAGGAAATCTAGCCAGGAAGAAATCAGAACAAATATGGGTGAACCTAGAGAACTAGTAGGACCTCTAGGTCCTGCAAGCAGCATCAGTTTTTCTCAGGACCCATCTGGTGCCCAGCACAGGAAATGAGAAACTCTTATTATTCTGGCAGAGTTATTACAATGAAGAGGGAGCCAACTCTGCAGCATAAGACTGTCCTTTTCCAAAATAGAGGCATAAATAATTAGTAGAGCCAACACTCAACCCTTCTAAAGGAAGGAGGTGTTACAGTGGGGAGTTCCATGTCATCAAAGGAGCTGATAGCCTCAAACTATTAAAGAGAAGATCCAAGAGTCACAAATTCTGCAAAAGAAGGTATAACCTGGGCAGAGGTGCTGTTGCCATGAGCTTTGAAGGGCATACAAAACAACTCTTAAAAGAACAGATTTTTTAGTGACGCAAACTTGAAATTTTCTTCTGGCAAATGCCTATGTGGTATGACTCCAGTAAAATGTGTGAGACCTACGTGTTCCAAGAGTGTTTAGATTGGAAGATTGGAAGGGGCAGCAAACCCTGTAACTACCCTCTATTCTCATCTTTTCCCATTCCTACAGTCAAACCCCACACAAACTGATAACTTAAAACTGAAATAAGGTTTACGCGAGTTTTCAAAAAATAAATGATTGTTGTTACTAAGAATAATAATAAATTCACTTAATCTGTGACTATCAGATTAAGCAGAATAGCCATACAACTGAGAAAAAGGAGAAATTCAGCACACTCCATGGGAAAAAAGATGACCTCATGTACGAATGCATTGTTGTAACCATTGAGAGGGAAATTGTCTGTGCTTGGATATTATACTTAATCAAGTCTCTTAATGCATTTTTATTGGCACTTAAATCTGTTTTCCTCCACAGAGTTGCTAATCAGAATGATCTGACAGCTGTTTAAACAATTTCTCATGGACAATAAGGAGAAATAGAGTAACTACAGTCAAGGAGATTTTATGATACCTCTCTGTCTTTACTTTCTTCACACATCAAGCCTTTCCCTTCTGCCATGAGTGTATTAAACTGGGGGCCTAGAATGGCCCACAGCCATCTAGAATACCTCTAAAACTTATTTGAAAGGTCCACATATTATAAATATGACAAAAGGTACATGAAAAGGTGCTCAGCATCTCTCATCATCAGGGAAATCCAAATCAAAACCACAAAAACATATTATCTCACACCTACTAGAATGGCTACTATCAAAAATACAAGAAATAGCAAGTGTTGGTGAGAATGTGGAGAAAAGGGAACCCTCCTGCACTGCTGATGGGAATGTAAGTTGGTGCAGCCACTATGGAAAACATATGGAGGTTCCTCAAAAAATAAAAATAGAACTACCGTATGATGCAGCAATTCTATTTCTGGGTATTTACCTGAAGAAAAGAAAATCACTATCTCAAAAGGATATTGATACCTTCATGTTTATTGCAGCATTACTTACATTAGGCAAGATATGAAAACAACATAAGTGCCCACTGAGAGATGAACGGAGAAAGAAAATGTGATGTATATATAATTCAGCCATAGAAAGAGAAATCCTGCTACTTGGGACAACATGAATGTAACTTGAGGGCAGTATGCTAAATGAAATAAGTCAGGCAGAGAAAGACAAATACTGTATGATCTGACTTGTATGTGGAATCCAAAAAACAAACAAACAAACTCAAGAGATACAGAGAACAGTTTGGTGGTTGTCAGAAGTGGAGGCTGGGGAGGTGGGTGAAAGGGGTGAAAGATAAAAAAAACAATAATAATTATGTGACTCCTACATATTCAATGAAGAAGTAACAAAAAAATAAAAATATGCTAAAAACATTGATTAAGAAATTCATGAATATAAAAGTTGAAATTGGTGATTTAAAAAGACAGAAAGAAATTAAAATAATGAATAAACTCCATCATAAGGTTTTATTTATGATTCATCTCCCAGCTAGCTCATGTAGCCTGAGAACAACTTTTTTTCTAAACGGATAAACTATTTTCTAGACCCATACACATCTGAAAAAGGTTCTTCTCATAATCCTGCCTCAAAACAAAATGTTACCTGGGGACAGAATTATTGAGTAACAACAATTCCTCACTTAAAATTTAGTAGGTATTTATCAGCTGACAATGCTATAAACAAAATAGTCTGATGTTAGCATTATTCCTTTCTTAAAAAAAATTGTATTTCTCTGTTTTATCTTGGTAAGAATTTCTTTTTAGTGTGTTAAATTTTTCATCTTTGTTTGTCAGTAATTTTGGATTATGAAAGAGTGGTTCTTTTTTTTCAGTTTAAATAAGTTTTCTTCTGTTAAGTGTTTGATAATTATTTTTGCTTGTTTGTTCTGGATCCTTCCTGAGGATGCCATTTATTAACACATGAGTCTATATTTTCTGCCATTCTTAACATTCCTTTAAGGAAAAAAAAATCAGTATGTGACTAATGTGTGCTAGAGAAATAACAGTGAAAAACACATCAATGTTCCCTAACTTTTGGGAATTACAGCCTAAGATAATAAATAAATATTCTATTATGTTGTACATCCATTTAGTTTCTTCTTTAACTTTTTAACTTTTTATTATTCCCCCCTGCATTCCTAGATCTCTAGTTTATTATCTACATACTGACTTAATTTCCTACTCTGTTAATTTTATTTTTAGTGTTCTTAATAGATGTTCTGCCCCTTTAACTACATTTTAAAACATTTCCCTATTTGGAACCTTTCTGTAAACTTCTTTTTCATTGCAGATTGTATCTTGCCCTAATTTAGCCCCATACCTTTATCATAAATTCATGAATTTTGGCCTTTATTGGCCCACCTCTTGGCTCACTGGCCTTGTGACTATGTAAATGGATGGGGCATGAGCAGTAAGTTTTGAACCCATCTGTTCTCTGAAACCATAGACAGGAATAACTTCTTCCATATCTGGAAAATTTCTGATGCACAGTCTTAGCCCTTGAGGAAGTTGTGATTTTTTTTAAATATCATATTGATTTTAAAGGGAAGCTAGCACCATTGTAAAGCAATTATACTCCAATAAAGATGTTAAAAAAAAAAAATAGAGGGAAGCTAGAAGGAGGCAAACCCTGTGCTATCATTACTGTAAAAATGTTTTTTCTTTTCTTTCTTTTTCTTTCTTTCTTTCTTTCTTTCTTACTTTCTTTCTTTCTTTCTTTCCTTCTTTCTTTTCCTCCCTCCCTCCCTCCCTTCCTTCCTTCCTTCCTTCCTTCCTTTCTTTCCTGTTCTATGTACAAGGTACATCTCAAGGTAATGGTACATCATTTTTTGCCCATCCCTTCAACTTCAAGTTCTTTGAGGTTCCCCAAGTTTGGGGTGATGTCTGGGCAGAATGCCCCAGGCTCACGTTCCCAATCCAGTGGTGGTCACCATGCCTACCAAATAGAGTAGGCAACTTGTAAAAAGACAATGGAAAATCAAATAGCATTATAAAATAGGTGAGGCATTTTCAAGGGTGATTTTACGCGCAGATACATTTTAGAACAGAGGTTATCAGAAGATGGTTCCAGGACCAGCAACATCATCATTCACCCCAGGGAATTCGTGAGAAAAACAAATTCTCCGGTCCCACCCCAGACCTACTGAATCAGGGACTCTTGGGCTGGAGCTTAGAAATCTGTGCTTTAACAAGCCCTCCAGGTTATTCTGATACATGCTAAAGTTTGAGAAACAGTGTCTTAGTGACTAACGCTTGTAATAATCAGTTTACTGTGAGATTGGGTACCATCCCAGCAATGAGTTGAGAACAAATGAAAATAAAAATAATTGGTAGTTACACTGTTTATTTATTTATTCATTCAATGTGTGTGTCCAGCTATGCACCCAGTGCTGAAAATATAGGGAAGATTTCCCAGTACGGTGATAGATGGAAACATATGTAAACTCCTAAATTATAAAGTATTTTGGTCAGCACAGACTTTGAAAGAGTGCCATGAGAACACTTCATTTGACCTGGAGGACCAGGAAAGGCCTCACAGAGAAGAAAATATTTGAGCTGGAACTTGTTGGAGTCTGCTGCAGAAAGAAGATGATTTGTAGAAAAAGGTCAAGGATAATACATGTTAATGTAATGTGGGGTTAAGAGAAATTCCCAAGAGAATACGTTAAGAAAATCTTATATCAACGCCAAGGGCGGTCACACTGATAGGAATGATAGACCCTAGACTCAAAGAGAGTTTGAATTGGGGTGGATCCAAAGTTAAGGACAAGAGTCATGACCTCTAGACAAAGTGCAGGGGAGAGCAAGCCAGGTGAGGTGTCCCTGCAAATTGTTTTGACACAGTCAGAGCCCACCTCATCTGTTCTGGAAGTGTCACTGGTGACATATTGGATATGATATCTCACTGGAACCATAGCATGAGGTCTGATTCCATGTACCCTCACCCAACTCAGTTCTCCAGTAGGTAAAATCTTCTCTAAGAATGGAGGAATTGTGAAAAGTTGCAACGTGTCAGGGAATTTGGCAGTAGGATCTGGAATCCTATATTTGCTACATGGTCTCATCATATATCCTAATGCCTAAAATTTGGGATCAAGCTACTTTGGTTGTAGGGTTCTGGCATAGCTTGAAATATAAGTACACTCTTCCTTTAAGCCAAGTTTCTTGGAGCTTTTTGAGCAATAAACTTGAACTTGCCAGATGCATTGGGATTTTTTTAAATAGATTTCCTTAACTGGAAAGTTATATGGCAATCGAAATGGCAGAGCTTCTGATGCCAGTGCCTAGGGGACCGTGTAGATGACAGAAGCTGGATTCTATGATTTTAACATATGAGTTTTAAGGAATTGGAGAAAATGAAAGCTCGATATTGGAAGTTTTGACCCAAAGAGAGTTTGCAGGTGTCTTTGGCTCTGGAGAACGAAATATAACAGTTCTGGAAGTTTTCAGAAGAGAAAGGATGTGGTTTGAATGCCAGGCACTATGCTAGAAATTTTCTCATCTGCCAGGCTATTTAATTCTCACACAATGAGGCTAGAGGCAAGGAATTAGCATCACCATATTCAGATGAGAAAATGTGTGCTCAAAAAGATTTGATAATTTACCCCAAATCTCAAATAGCTAAAAGGTGGCAAGACCAGGATTCAAACCCAAGCCAGCAGGATGCCAATAGCTTCCTCTTACTCAACCCCCAAACTTTTTTGGTAGATCTCTCCTGACTTCTCCAATGAGCTCCAGCCTAGCCATGGGGACCTGGGCATCTCTTGATGCCTTAGGGGCCAGAGCAGCAGCTTTTAGTAGTTTCACAAAATACATCTGAATCAAGTTTCAGTGAGTCGAGTAGAATGAGGCCAGATTTATGGAGTTCAAGAAACATTAAATCCTTCCTTTCCTGGGGTTGAGGGGCCTTCTCGCTGCCAACCAAAAAATAAAGTGGTTTCTCATTCTCCAAGGCTACATTTGAAAGCTCAGGCTTCCAAGATACAGGACGAGCAAAGTTTCAAAGTTCTCACAACAGGGAGAGAGCAGACTCAGCAGCCGTCCAGGGTCCAACTCACTCCTAATGGGCAAGTTTCCCAGGCCCTGGAGCAATCCCTGGAATTGGACATAAAGGCTCAGGTAAGGGGATCATCAGAGGAGGGGACATTCGTTCAGTCATGTGTCCCTTCATTCAACCAATATTTATTTTGGCAGGTAAGGAAAGGATTGCTAAAAGCAGCCAAATTCTTCATTCTACCGTAGGCCCAGAAGTTCCATAAAGCTGGATGGGGGCTAATATGAGACCATTGATGTGTAAGATGTGGGGCAATATGAAGGCAAGCCTGTCCAGGAAGTGGGCAGATTTAGAACCTGGTTGGGTAGCCATGGAAAATCAGGGATTCAAGCAAGATGCAATGGCCGGGGGCAGGGGCAAGACCACCCGAGTAAGGGGCTTGCAGGACAGAGGTAAGGAGGGAGATGGAGTCTGAGCTGGAGACTTTGTGACTTTCAAAGGCTGGCTTCTTACATATTTCTCATCCAGGACCCACACAGTTCTTAGCACATATGCGAACTGGATCCCCTAACAGAAGAAAAATATGACCTGTGAACGGTCAGGTGGGCAAGAGGAGATAAAGGAGCAGTGAGGCAGGCATTTTTAGCAGCTCTGGAGGCAGTCTGGGCTTTGTCACGTGCACACTCATTGTTCTGTTCCCTGGTGAAATGCAATGCACCATCCTGCAGCCTCCACACTCACACCCCAGGGTTTTGTGAAGTCTGATCTAATCCATACTGGGGATACAAAAAGGTGAACGGGTTATGTTGCACAAGGTAAGCTCTGCTGAAAAAGCACGCCTGTTAAAATGTCCTTAACCCAAACAGTGCCCATCTAGAACAGCTTTCTTTTTTGAAAAGCAAAAAAAAAAAAAAAAAAAAAAAAACCCAAAAAACAAAAACACAAAACAAAACAAAAAAACTGTTAATTTTCTCAAGTGGCAACAGGGAGAGATTTAAAAAGCAAACCCTAACCTTGGAGATTTATTTCTAAATTTTGCCAGGCCAGATAGAATTACTTTTTCCCCATTCTTCTTATACTAGATTGGAAAATTAGGAGTATTTTTTTGTGTAGTTTACAAGTTTAAAATTTCACCATGTTCTAGGAATTGCAAAAATGTTAGAGCCCAGGGTATTAACATAAGTGAGTGAGTGCAAGCGAGTGTTCCCTCTGAGTTAAACCAGTTGGGACAGAGGCTGCTCTGCAACTGCCACGCATCTGACCAATGTTGGTCAAATGGAAATACCAAGGGTCTTGTGCTCAGGAAAATCTGAATTGGCATCTGAAACTCACCAAGCGTTAAAGATCTACCAGTGAGTCTGATCCGTGGTGGTTACACACTAAGTACCCTCCTTCTCTCCCTCCAAGAAGGACGCTCTTAAATCCGTAGCCCCATTCACGTTTACGTGTGATATGTTTCTTCCTCCAACCATCCTTCCACCCCTAGCCTTTTCTAGCTCACGGTGCATACCTGGAGGCAATGCTTAAGAAATTGTAAGAAACTGACTTAGAGAAACCAGGCTTCAAGGCTCAGCAGGAGTCCTGAGTCTTGCCATATACAGCACCTCCAGAAGCCAATTTGTCCAGAGCACACTGGCAGACAATAGAACATGACAGAATGATGTCCCCTACAACAGCTACCACTTTTCCTCCTCTTATCTTTTGCCTTTCCAAAACCACCTACGGACTGCCTCATCAGGCATCTTCTTTGCAGCTCTGTGTCGGAGCCTTCGCGGGGCCCTCCCACTATAAAGCAGTTCGATAGACTGGTACCCGACTCTGTCTCATCACAAAGCACCCGAATTGGTGGCTGCTTTCTGCCTTCAGCCTGACGGGGCGGTTAGGAGAACACAGATTGCTGAGTCACATTGTAAATTGTTTCAAATGAGTTTTTCTTTCCTGTTAACCTACCACAGTAGGAGGAGGTGGCCAGGGGAAGGATGTTGAGCAAAGAGAGACAAGGTTGAGAGGAAAGGGCTCAAGGGAGCTGGAGGGAGGGAGGATGAAATGATGGGATTTAGGCCTGCTCAGTTACGGCAATCAATTTCAGCCATCATAATAAAATAACGCAGAGGGAAAAAAGCAGACGTGACAGAAGTGATAAAATGGAAATGAATCCTCATTACCTCGCTGAAGAGAGGGCCACAGCTGCTGCTACTGTTTTGTCACTAGGCAAGGGGGCATTTCATCTCAGTGCTTATCATGTGGGTCTGGGCAAAGAAGGGGAGAAGAGAAAAACGTGCCCTGCGATGTTTAGCTGCAGAGCAGTGACCTTGGCCATGCGGGGACTGGGGATCTCAGAAATGCTCTGAGATTCACTTTTTCTTCCCTCTGCCCATCTCCCCAAGCTCCCACCCTCTCGCTGTGGGAAAAGCGCCTTGGCCCACCCAACCAAATAATTGAAGCAGTTGGAGCTTTATGTGGCTTCCAGTTCTCCAGCAGGAGCTCACATAATCTCCAAAAGCATGAGAGTGCACGGGCTGCAGGAAATGGCGGGGGACAGTGAATCCATCTGCACAATTAAGCTTGTGTCTGGAGCTGGTGGCAATGGCAGAGAACACGACGCATGGTCCAGGCAGCCTCAAAGACTCCTTGGTGTCTCGCAGTCCATACTCCTAAGCAGGATTTAGGGAAAGATGGATTTTGCCTTTAGCACCAGAAACCCCTTATCTTGTCATTCAAAGACTGTCCATGAACTGGTCCCAAATCGTTGCACTCACTTCTTTAAGCTCTCTGCCAGAGTCTAGCTTTATTACACTACCCACTATTCCTAGAACATGCCTTGTATTTCCCACACATGTTGGCTTGCATGCCCTCCTCTGTTTCTTGTGTCTTTTTTCTTAGTTTTAATCGTCTGAGTCTTATCATCCTTAAAGACACAGCTCCCATGGTTGTAAATGACATCTCCCTTTTGTAAATTCCTTTATAACTTGTGTCTAATTATTTTGCTTTGTGTCTTGGACCACAGTTACTTGTACTGGTATCCCTTACTGAGCTGTGAGACATTTAGAGACAAAAACATTGCCATCTATATAAGGTCTAGTGTGGTAACAGAGCTATCTACATAGTAGATACACAATACATTTTTTGTTTGCTTTGTTTTAATGAGTAAATGAGAAGAGGAAAGAGAAAGTTAATGCCTCTTCCTCACAGCCAGCTGCTAGGATTTCTTTCCATCCAATTCTCCAGCCCTCTGCGGATCCTTGGAATGTCAGCTGTTGTTGATTCCAGACTTGATGGTGGACGCAGCCTGAGGCCTTTCCAGTTCTAGCCGGTGCTTCCTCCCATGATCTCCTGGATGAAGCATGCACTGGCAGGAAGCATTAGTGTCCTGACACCCATTATCATATCTAAAATTGGACAGTGAGCTCTGTTGGCTTGTAAATTTCAACAGTCTGATTCCCTTTAGAGCAGGCCTCCTTCCTGGCAGACCCAGGCCCCTCAGATGCATTCTTACCATCATGTGTGGCTGTCCCCACATCAACACCTTTTCTACCTTTAATAAGGGCTACCTCCTATGTAAATCTGGGTCAAGTGTGGAGAAAAATCTGTGTCTAAGGTGCCATCCTTACCCTTAGGGGGTGTTCAGTACAGAATACGTATCCAGCAGTTATCACAAACTCTTGGGATGGAGACAAGACAGTGACAGTTTTATCTCGGAGCAGAACTTGGACGCCTGAAGAGGCAGGGAAGCCCATTTGCCTGTGTGCACTGAAGCACTTCATAACATGTCTTTCTGAACACGGGGTTCATGTCCAGCTGACAGCACTTTTGTTTTCAGGACATGGCCTAGGCCAAAGATTAAACCCCATTGAGTCATGTACAAAAACGTACTTCCCTTTCAATCGCCTTTCATCCTCCTGACTATACCAAAGAGAAAGGCTTGGTTTGGTGCTATCCTTGAACACTTACTGATATTGCCTTTTAACAAAAAGAGAGCAAGCCCGAGGCCTGTAACCTTAGAGCAGCACTGCATGGCCAGATTTAAGAATAATGGCTTGTTTTCCTAGTATTGATTTATATGGTGACCTTTGGTTTACAGAAGGTGGTTTGGGTTTTCCACTTATGTACTAATGATAACAATAGCTAATAGTTCTTGAATATTTAATCCATGCAGGGCACCATTGTGTTTACCATGTTTTTATCTAATTAATCCCCATGGCAAGTCTATGAGTTGGGTGCTATTATTACTTCCTTTCCCAGATGAGAAACTGAAGCAGAGAGGTAAACTAAGTTATCTGAGGTTACAAAGCTAAATAAGTGGTGGAGATGGGATTTGAACCCAGTATGTGCTCTTTTAATCTCTGTACTAGATTAAGTTGTTGATCCTCAGCCTTTACTATATATTTGCCTTCACTGGTGGGATTTTTCCTTTCCTATAGATGCTTACTCCTTGTTATAGGTTTTTCTTTTCTACTTAGAGAAGCCCTTTTAACATTTCTTTTAGGATCAGCTTATTATTGATGGGCTCTTTTAATTTTTGCTTATCTGAGAATTTCTTTATCTCTCTTTCAATTCTAAGTGATAATCCTGCTGGGCAGAGTATCCTAAGCTGCAGATTCTTCCCTGTCAGCACTTTAAATATTTCTTGCCTCTCCTGTAAAGTTTCTGTAGAGAAATCAGCTGATAGCCTTATGGGGGTTCCCTTGTAACTGACTATTTTTCTATTGTTGCTTTTAGAATCCTCTCTTTAACTTTTGCTATTTTAATTATGAAATCTCTTGGTGTGGGTCTGTTTGGGTTCTTCTTGTTTGGGACCCTCCGTGCTTCCTGCACCTGGAAATCTGTTTCCTTCTTCAGTCTTGAGAATTTTTTAGCCATGATTTCATTAAATACATTTTTGACCCCTTTCACTCTCTTTTCTCCTTCTGAGACCCCTACAATGCAAAGGTTGGCATGTTTGATGTTATCCCAAAGATCTCTTAAACTTGATTCAATAGTCTCCAGAATGTGTTCTTAATCACTATTTTATTACTGCTCATAGTAATGATATAAAATGTCTTTTTGGAACAAATTTATTTCAGTAAAAATAAAGGTTAGAGCAATTTAAATAGTAAATAATAATAAACAATCCTGAAAGTGGAACATAAATGCCTGGAGTTTGGGAAGCTCAGAATTAGAATTACGCAGTGATAGTCGGCCTGGAGCTTCTTCTCTGGCATGTAACAACCCAGATAAAGAAGCAGATTGAGCAGAGAGGAGTTGACCAGTTGTCCATACCTCTTTACAAAGCAGACTGGAATAAATGGCTTTTCTGAGCTTTGTGTGGAGTGGTAGAAGCTTGTGGGCTCTGAAGTAAATCAAACTTGGTTTGATTTTTCTGTGATAGACTTTGTGCAGTTTTCTTGGTCTTTCTTGATTTCAACTTTCTAATATGCAGGCATGAAAAATATCCTATATCAGAGGGTTGCTGTGGTGGAATGGGATGATTTATAGAAAACCACAGTACTAGATTTCCAACAATGATCTGTTTCTTCTAACCCCGTGATTTTTGTTTGTGACAGATGACAGGATGTGCAAAGTGTTACTGTTATGGCCAGACTCACAGTGTGAGGACTCTTTCTGAACTGGGAAATTAAAATATGTGATATTGCTATTACAGTCTTAAACTAATACAGCACTGGGTTCTACCCACTCCCCACCCCATTTCCAGTGGTAGACTCTAAAATATTTGGCAGAGGATTTGGGTGGAAGACTGCATGCTGAAGATATGCAAAAGCCATATTCCTTGCAGGAGAATATCAGCAAAGAAGCACTTGCCCCTGCTTGCAAGGAAGAATGGTGGGGAAGACTTAAAGACCACCTCTGGCAAAATGTGAAAAGCATTTTCTTTCACCATCTCAAGAGGTTCCTTTTGTTCTCTTTTTCTTCTAACAAAGCCAATTCATAAGAATTGAAAATGCAATATTTGCATTTCAGCAAATATTGAACAATAAATATTAAGTGTTTGATTGCTGGGAAAACAGAGAGAGTCTGTGACCTCCAGAAACTTGATTTAGTTGGGAGAAAAAGAAAAGTAAACATATAATGTGTCAATTCGATAGAAAAAAAAAAAAAATTAGTCCTAGCACTAAGCCTGGTGTATAGCAGAAACTCAATATTTGCTAAGTGATTGAATGAATGGAAGAATGAATCCTGAGGTCAGAAAATGTACTTTTTTGGAGTGTACACAGTGATTTGCTTTTCTAGTAAAGCTTCTCCTGACCTCTACATCAATACCCTGTACCTTACCCCTCTTTTGGTTAACATATTTGCCTTCTCCATTATACTGAGGGCCCCTTTATAGGAAATGTGTTTTGATGTCTGTCTCTGCCAGAGTAGGCACTTACTAAAAATTTATTGAATTCATTTTTATATGAGCTTCATTTCCTGGGATGACTTTCTTCTAATTCTGGTACCTCATGCATTAGAAACCAGGGAGTTCTCTGGTGTTTCTGGATCCTACAAAAATGACTATTTATCCAGCATAGGTATGAGATAAAATGACTGAGGTCATTTTAATAAAATTTCAATTTTGCCCTCTAGTTATTTTGCAATCAGCTCTATATGGTTATATTATTCTTTACCAGTTTATAAATCAGTTTCTGTAAGTTCATAAATTTTGCATTATGTGTCACAAGAATTTGGCCCTGACTTGAAAACACTGGCTGTGTTGATTAAAATCCTGGTCAGGGATCATACACAAGCCAGTTCTGAGTCTGTCTTTCTCATAATGACAGCCTTAGTTTTGTGTATTATTTTTTAATTTTAAACAATGCTCCTTATGAATGGATTATGGATTTACACCCAACTAAATTTGTGACTGAGGAACAAAATGTGATATTCGGATCTCATCTAAGTGGAAATATTCCTAAGGGAGAGGAGGATGGGAAGAGATGAAAGTTGTCCAGAGAGAATTAACCTCAACTATGTGTAAGGTTCTCTGCTGGGGGCTTTACATATGTTGAAGCTTATTATAATCACTACAACACCATGAGACCTGTGTTATTAGTCCCTTTCCTATACAAGAAAGCTGTGTTTCAAAAAGAGATTTTGATAAGCCCAAGGTTATGCAAAAATGATAGGGTTTAGGATTTAGGACCCCTGCAGAATTTTTAACTCTAAAGGTCTTCCTTCCACTGGGAAATGAGTGCAGGCAGGCAGGGGAAAACTAAACTGATTTAGATGTCTCTGTTGAAAATGGATTAGGAAGAGACCATCTTCCATGAATATCCATGGAAATAACAGTATTTAAGGAACCCATTTAGTATGTCAATCTTCATTAGCATGTTATGGCAAGATCAGAGGGTCTGAGGATGGTCCAAAATGAGGAAGACTCCGGCAGATTGTGATGAGTGTTTAGAATGTAAGTATTTGGAAAAGGGTATTTAAAAAAAAATTTTTTTTCTTTTTGGTTTGGTTACTTTGGTAAGAGACAGATAAAGATTAACTAAAAAGGAAAGCATGAATTAACTTTATAGAGAGCTCACACACACACACACACACACACACACACACACACACACACGCTTTAAAATATTCCAATGCTTCCTTTTGTCCTTAGGAATAAGTACAATGTCCTTTCATGGCTTACAAGGACTTTCCACGTTCTGCCCCAATTCCCTTCCAACTCTTGCAGGTTGGCAGCAAACACTCATGTCTATGCCCCTGTCTTGCTGAACAGCTTGACTTAGGTTTCATCTCATTCTCTCTCTCTCTCTTTTTAAACAGCTTTATCGAGGTATAATTGACACACAGTAAAGTATACTTGTTTAAAGTGTACAACCTGATAAGTTTTGACATTTGTATACCCCTGTGAAGCTGTCCCTACGATCAAGATAGTGAATATACAATTATCCTGAAAAGTTTCCTCCTGCTCCTTGGTGTTCCCTCCCTGTATCTCTCCCCACACTGAGCAGCCACTGATCTGCTTGCTGTCACTATAGATTAGTGTGAATTTTCTAGAGATTTCTATACATGGAATCATATAGCTTATAGTTCTTTGGCTCTTTTGCTCAGCTTAATTATTTTGGATTCATTATTTTTGGATCCATGTCATTGTGCATATCAGTATTTCATTCCTTTTAATTGCTGATAGTATTCCTTTGTATGGACATACCACGGTTTGACCATACATTTCCCAGTTGCTTCCAGTTTTTGGATATTATGTATAAGGCTGCTATGAACATTTGCTTACAAGTCTTTTTTTAAAATATTTATTTATTTATTTGGTTGTGCCGGGTTTTAGCTGCGGCAGGCCTGCTCCTTAGTTGTGGCTCGCGGGCTCCTTGGTTGTGGCATGCGAACTCTTAGTTGCGGCATACGTGTGGGATCTAGTTTCCTGACCAGGGATTGAACCTGAGCCCCCTGCTTTGGGAGCACAGAGTCTTATTCACTGCACCACCAGGGATGTCCCATTTACAAGTCTTTGTATAGACATATGCTTCCATTTTTCTTGGTTAAATACCTAGGAGTGGAATGGCTGGATCATATGGTAGATGTATATAGGTTTATGTTCAACTTTTAAAGAAATTGCCAAGCTGTTTTCCAAAGTGTTTGACCCATTTTATACTCTAATCAACTGTCCATGAGATTTCTATTTCCGCCACATCCTTACCAAGTTAACACTTGATATAGTCAACCTTTTTAAATTTTGCCATTCTAGTAGAAATGTATTAGTTTCTCCTTGTGGATTTCATCTGCATGTCCTAATTATTAATGGTGTAGAGCATCTTTTCACGTACTTATTTGCCACTCATATCTTTCTTTTGTAATGTATCTTTTCAAATGTTTATTTGTATGGGTTTATTTCTTACTATGGAGTTACAGGAATTATTTTTATATTCTAGATATGAGGCTTTTATCAGCTAGAGGTTTGGAAAATATTTTCTCCCCATCTGTGGCTTGTCTTTCATTCTCTTGTGCCTTGTGATGAAGTCCAATGTATCAATTTTTAAATTTTTATGGGCTGTGCCTTTGGCATCCTATTTAAGAAATTTTTGCCTAACCCAAGTTCAAAAAGATTTTCTTCTGTGTTTCATAGTTTTAAGTCTTATATTTAGATTAATATAAAATTTTAATTTTAAAATTTTAATTTAGATTAATTAACTTTTGTATATGATGCAAGATATGGATTGAAGTTCATTTACTTGCATATGAATACCCAATGGTGCCAGTGGCATATATTAAAAAATATATCCTCTCCCCACTGAATTGCATTTGCAACTTTATTGAAAATTAGTTATACATATATGTGTAATTCTATTTCTGTTCCAATAATTGATTTGTCTTTCTTTATGTCAATACCATGTTGTATTTATTAATACAGCTTTTTAAGTCTTGAAATCAAGCTGTTCCGGTCCTGAAATTTGTTTCTTCTCTTCCAGAGTTATTTTTGATTATTTTAAGATCTTTTTATTTCTATAAATTTCAAAATAAGGTTGTCAATTTCTACCAAAATATTTTTAAAAGCCCACTGGAGTTTCAACTGACATTGTATCAAAACTACAGATTAATTTAGAATGGCTTCTTACCAATATTGTTTGAATCTTCTGACCCAAGAACATTGTATATATCACAGCTGATTTAGGTCCTCTTTAATTTCTCTCAGCAGTGTCTTGTAATATTTAGTGTACAGGTTTTGCACATTATTGTCAAGTTTATTCTTAAATATTTTGTATTTTAATACACTGTCAATGATGTTTAATTTTTTTTAATTTCTTATTGTTTTATGTAGAAGTACATTGATTTGGGTACATAGATTTTGTATTCATTACTAAACTCACATATAAGCTCTAGTAGTAATTTTGAAGGTTCCATCAGATTTTCTACATGGACAATCATGTTGTTTGCAAATAAAGAAAGTTTTACTTCTTTCCAATCTGGATGTCTTTATTTTTTTTTTTCTTGCTTTATTGCACTATATAGAGCCTTCATTAAAATGTTGAGCAGAAAGGGTAAGAGCAAACATTCTTGTCTTGTTCCTGATATTTGGGGAAAGCATTCAGTCTTTCACCATTACATATGATGTTAGGTATATTTTTGTTTTCTTTGTAAATGCCCAATGTCATATTGAAGAAGTTCCCTTCTATTTCTGATATTCTGAGAGTTTTTAATCAGAAATGGATGTTGAATTTTCTCAATTGCTTTTTTCGCCCTGCTTTTATCGAGACAATTATGTTGTTTTTCTTTTTCTGTTTATTAATTAATGGCAAATTGCTTTGACTGATTTTCAAATGTTAAACTAATTATGTATTTCTGGCATATTTTCTACTTGGTCATGATATATTATTACTTTTATATATTATTGGATTTGATTTGCTAAAATTTTTAGAATTTTTTGTCTGTGTATATGAGAAATCTTGATATGTAATTTTATTGTAAAGGCTTTGTCTGGTTTAGGTATCAGAGTAATATTGTCCTTATAGAATAAGTTTATAAGGATTCCCTCCTCTTCAATTTTCTAGAAGAGCTTGTGGAGAATTGGTGTCACTTCTTCCTTAAATGTTTGGTAGAACTTACTAGTAAAACCAGCTGAGCCTATAGTATTAGTTTGGGAGAAGTAGGGGAGAAGGACAGTGGAGATGTATTTAACTACGGATTCAATTTCTTTATCAATGTGGAGCTATTCACATTATCTATTTCTTCTTGAGTATGCTAAGATAGTTTGTGTCTTTTAAGAAATTTGCCCATGTCATGTAAGTTGTCAAATAAATTCATAAAATTATAAAGTATTCCTTTATCATCATTTTAATATCTGTAGATCTGTAGTGATCCCAGCAATCTCATTCGTGATATTGTTAATTCATGTCTTTTCTCTCTCTTTTTTTTTTTTCCTCATCAGTCTGGCTACAGTTGCATCAATTTGTTGACTTTAAATATATATATATGTATCTTTTGGTTAGTACATTGATTTTCTCCATTGTTTTATGATTTTCTGTCTTATTTATTTCTGCTCTTATTTTAGATATGTCCCTTCTGAAGCTTATTTGGGATTAAATTGCCTCTGTTTTTGTTGTTTCTGATTTTCTAAAATAGTAACAGAAATAATTGATTTGAACTTTCTTTTTTCTAATAAAGGCATTCAGTGCTATACATTTTCTCCAAGTACTGTTGTGTTTTTATTTTTACTTAGTTAAAAATACTCTATTTTTGCTTTCGCTACCGTTGACCCAAAGTTTATTTAGAAGTATTTTATTCAGTTTCCCAGACATTTTTATGCTAACAGTGTCCAATTAAATCCCATTGTAGTTTGTATGAATTAAATCCTGTTAAATGTATTGATACTTTGCCTAAAATATGGTTTACATTTGTAAATGTTGTGCATTTGCATCAAAGGATCCAAAACCCTGCTGTTGTTAAGTGGAGTGTTGTATAATTGTCAATTACATCATTAGTTGATAGCGTTATTCAAATCTTCTATATCCTTACTGAATTTTCAGTTTATCATTCCAATAATTATTGAGACAAAGGTGTTGAAATCTTTGATTATAAATTGTAGATTTGTCCATTTCTCTTTGCATTTCTACCAACATTTTGGATGATTATGTCCTCTTGATAAATTAATACCTTTATCAATATGAAATGAACTTCTTGGTCCTTAGTAGAATTCTTTGCTATGAAATCCTCTTTGATATTAATATACACATTCCAGCTTTAGTCTCACTAGTATTATCATAGTATATCTTTTTTTCCATCCTTTTGCTTTTAACCCATTTTTGTCTTTATATTTAAAGTATGTTCTTTGGGCTTCCCTGGTGGCACAGGGGTTAAGAATCCACCTGCCAATGCAGGGGACGTGGGTTTGATCCCTGGGCTGGGAAGATCCCATATGCCATGGAGCAACTAAGCCTGTGTGCCACAACTACTGACCCCGCACTCTAGAGCCCGCGAGCCACAACTACTGAAGCCCCCGCTCGGCAACAAGAGAAGCCACTGCAATGAGAAGCCCGCGCACCGCAACGAAGAGTAGCCCCAGCTTGCCGCAACTAGAGAAAGCCAGTGTGCAGCAACAAAGACCCAACGCAGCCAAAGATAAATAAATAAATAAATAAAAGTATGTTCTTTGAAGGAGCGTATAGTTCATTTGCTTTTTTGTTAAGATCTGATAATCTCTACATTTAACTGGGATGTTGACCTCATTCACATTTAATGTGATTATTGATAAAGTTAAGTTTAAATTTACCATTTGTTATTTGTTTTCTCCCTTATTTGTATTTTATTCTGTTTGGACCTTCTTTGGAGTGAGGTTTTTTGGTTTTTTTTTTTTTACTTTCCACAGTATTTATTGGTTTTTATTTCAACTACCACGATTTTCTTTTTCTTCCTTTAGTTTTTTTTTTTAACATCTTTATTGAAGTATAATTGCTTTACAATGGTGTGTTAGTTTCTGCTTTATAACAAAGTGAATCAGTTATACATATACATATGTTCCCAAATCTCTTCCCTCTTGCATCTCCCTCCCTCCCACCCTCCCTATCCCACCCCTCTAGGTGGTCACAAAGCACCGAGCTGATCTCCCTGTGCTATGCGGCTGCTTCCCACTAGCTATCTATTTTACATTTGGTAGTGTATATATGTCCATGACACTCTCTCACCCTGTCACATCTCACCCCTCCCCCTCCCCATATCCTCAAGTCCATTCTTTAGTAGGTCTGTGTCTTTATTCCCATCTTGCCACTAGGTTCTTCATGACCTTTTTTTTTTTTCCTTAGATTCCATATATATGTGTTAGCATACTGTATTTGTTTTTCTCTTTCTGACTTACTTCACTCTGTATGACAGACTCTTACTCCATCCACCTCATTACAAATACCTCCATTTCATTTCTTTTTATGGCAGAGTAATATTCCATTGTATATATGTGCCACATCTTCTTTATCCATTCATCCGATGATGGACACTTTGGTTGCTTCCATGTCCTGGCTATTGTAAATAGAGCTGCAATGAACATTTTGGTACATGACTCTTTTTGAATTATGGTTTTCTCAGGGTATATGCCCAGTAGTGGGATTGCTGGGTCGTATGGTAGTTCTATTTGTAGTTTTTTAAGGAACCTCCATACTGTTCTCCATAGTGGCTGTATCAATTTACATTCCCACCAACAGTGCAAGAGTGTTCCCTTTTCTCCACACCCTCTCCAGCATTTATTGTTTCTAGATTTTTTGATGATGGCCATTCTGACCGGTGTGAGATGATACCTCATTGTAGTTTTGATTTGCATTTCTCTAATGATTAAGGATGTTGAGCATTCTTTCCTGTGTCTGTTGGCCATCTGTATATCTTCTTTGGAGAAATGTCTATTTAGGTCTTCTGACCATTTTTGGATTGGGTTTTTTTTTTTTTGATATTGAGCTGCATGAGCTGCTTGTAAATCTTGGAGATTAATCCTTTGTCAGTTGCTTCATTTGCAAATATTTTCTCCCATTCTGAGGGTTGTCTTTTGGTCTTGTTTATGGTTTCCTTTGTTGTGCAAAAGCTTTTAAGTTTCATTAGGTCCCATTTGTTTATTTGTGTTTTTATTTCCATTTCTCTAGGAGCTGGGTCAAAAAGGATCTTGCTGTGATTTATGTCATAGAGTGTTCTCCCTATGTTTTCCTCTAAGAGTTTGATAGTGTCTGGCTTTACACTTAGGTTTTAATCCATTTTGAGTTTATTTTTGTGTATGGTGTCAGGGAGTGTTCTAATTTCATACTTTTACATGTACCTGTCCAATTTTCCAAGCACCACTTATTGAAGAGACTGTCTTTTCTCCACTGTATATGCTTGCCTCCTTTATCAAAGATAAGGTGACCATATGTGCGTGGGTTTATCTCTGGGCTTTCTATCCTGTTCCATTGATCTATATTTCTGTTTTTGTGCCAGTACCAAACTGTCTTGATTACTGTAGCTTTGTAATATAGTCTGAAGTCAGGGAGCCTGATTCCTCCAGCTCCATTTTTCATTCTCAAGATTGCTTTGGCTATTCGGGGTCTTTTGTGTCTCCATACAAATTGTGAAATTTTTTGTTCTAGTTCTGTGAAAAATGCCAGTGGTAGTTTGATAGGGATTACATTGAATCTGTAGATTGCTTTGGGTAGTAGAGTCATTTTCACAATGTTGATTCTTCCAATCCAAGAACATGGTACATCTCTCCATCTATTTGTATCATCTTTAATTTCTTTCAACAGTGTCCTATAATTTTCTGCATACAGGTCTTTTGTCTCCTTAGGTAGGTTTATTCCTAGATATTTTATTCTTTTTGTTGCAATGGTAAACGGGAGTGTTTTCTTAATTTCACTTTCAGATTTTTCATCATTAGTATATAGGAATGCAAGAGATTTCTGTGCATTAATTTTGTATTCAGCTACTTTACCAAATTCATTGATTAGCTCTAGTAGTTTTCTGGTGGCAGTTTTAGGATTCTCTATGTATAATATCATGTCATCTGCAAACAGTGACAGCTTTACTTCTTCTTTTCCGATTTGGATTCCTTTTATTTCTTTTTGTTCTCTGATTGCTGCGGCTAACACTTCCAAAACTATGTTGAATAATAGTGGTGAGAGTGGGCAACCTTGTCTTGTTCCTGATCTTAGTGGAAATGGTTTCAGTTTTTCACCATTGAGGACAATGTTGGCTGTGGGTTTGTCATATATGGCCTTTATTATGTTGAAGAAAGTTCCCTCTATGCCTACTTTCTGCAGGGCTTTTATCATAAATGGGTGTTGAATTTTGTCAAAAGCTTTCTCTGCATCTATTGAGATGATCATATGGTTTTTCTCCTTCAATTTGTTAATATGATGTATCACGTTGATTGATTTGCGTATATTGAAGAATCCTTGCATTCCTGGAATAAACCCAACTTGATCATGGTGTATGATCCTTTTAATGTGCTGTTGGACTCTGTTTGCTAGTATTTTGTTGAGGATTTTTGCATCTATGTTCATCAGTGATATTGGCCTGTAGTTTTCTTTCTTTGTGACATCTTTGTCTGGTTTTGGTATCAGGGTAATGGTGGCCTCGTAGAATGAGTTGGGGAGTGTTCCTCCCTCTGCAATATTTTGGAAGAGTTTGAGAAGGATAGGTGTTAGCTCTTCTCTAAATGTTCGATAGAATTCGCCAGTGAAGCCATCTGGTCCTGGGCTTTTGTTTGTTGGAAGATTTTTAATCACAGTTTCAATTTCAGTGCTTGTGATTGGTCTGTTCATATTTTCTATTTCTTCCTGGCTCAGTCTCGGTAGGTTGTGCATTTCTAAGAATTTGTCCATTTCTTCCAGGTTGTCCATTTTATTGGCATAGAGTTGCTTGTAGTAATCTCTCATGATCGTTTGTATTTCTGCAGTGTCAGTGGTTACGTCTCCATTTTCATTTCTAATTCTATTGATTTGAGTCTTCTCCCTTTTTCTCTTGATGAGTCTGGCTAATGGTTTATCAATTTTGTTTATCTTCTCAAAGAACCATCTTTTAGTTTCATTGATTTTTGCTATTGTTTCCTTCATTTCTTTTTCATTTATTTCTGATCTGACCTTTATGACTTCTTTCCTTCTGCTAGCTTTGGGGTTTTTTTGCTCTTCTTTCTCTAATTGCTTTAGGTGCAAGGTTAGGTTGTTTATTCGAGATGTTTCCTGTTTCTTGATGTAGGCTTGTATTGCTATAAACTTCCCTCTTAGCACTGCTTTTGCTGCATCCCATAGGTTTTGGGTCGTCGCGTCTCCATTGTCATTTGTTTCTAGGTATTTTTTGATTTCCCCTTTGATTTCTTCAGTGATCACTTCGTTTTTAAGTAGTGTATTGTGTAGCCTCCATGTGTTTGTATTTTTTACAGATCTTTTCCTGTAATTGATATCTAGTCTCATAGCGTTGTGGTCAGAAAAGATACTTGATACGATTTCAATTTTCTTAAATTTACCAAGGCTTGATTTGTGACCCAAGTTATGATCTATCCTGGAGAATGTTCCATGAGCACTTGAGAAAAATGTGTATTCTGTTGTTTTTGGGTGGAATGTCCTATAAATATCAATTAAGTCCATCTTGTTTAATGTATCATTTAAAGCTTGTGTTTCCTTATTTATTTTCATTTTGGATGATCTGTCCATTGGTGAAAGTGGGGTGTTAAAGTCGCCTACTATGATTGTGTTACTGTCGATTTCACCTTATATTGCTGCTAGCATTTGCCTTATGTATTGGGGTGCTCCTATGTTGGGTGCATAAATATTTACAATTGTTATATCTTCCTCTTGAATCGATCTCTTGATCATTATATAGTGTCCTTCTTTGTCTCTTGTAATAGTCTTTATTTTAAAGTCTATTTTGTCTGATATGAGAATTGCTACTCCAGCTTTCTTTTGATTTCCATTTGCATGGAATATCTTCTTCCATCCCCTCACTTTCAGTCTGTATGTGTCTCTAGGTCTGAAGTGGGTCTCTTGTAGACAGCATATATATGGGTCTTGTTTTTGTATCCATTCAGCCAGTCTGTGTCTTTTGTTTGGAGCATTTAATCCATTTACATTTAAGGTAATTATCGATATGTATGTTCCTATTCCCATTTCCTTAAATGTTTTGGGTTTGTTATTGTAGGTGTTTTCCTTCTCTTGTGTTTCTTGCCTAGAGAAGGTCCTTTAGCATTTGTTGTAAAGCTGGTTTGGTGGTGCTGAACTCTCTCAGCTTTTGCTTGTCTGTAAAGGTTTTAATTTCTCCATCAAATCTGAATGAGATCCTTGCTGGGTAGAGTAACCTTGGTTGTAGGTTTTTCTCCTTCATGACTTTAAGTATATCCTGCCACTCCCTTCTGGCTTGCAGATTTTCTGCTGAAAGATCAGCTGTTAACCTTATGGGGATTCCCTTGTGTGTTATTTGTTGTTTTTCCCTTGCTGCTTTTAATATGTTTTCTTTATATTTAATTTTTGATAGTTTGATTAATATATGTCTTGGCGTGTTTCTCCTTGGATTTAACCTGTATGGGACTCTCTGTGCTTCCAGGACTTGATTAACTATTTCCTTTCCCATATTAGGGAAGTTTTCAACTATAATCTCTTCAAATATTTTCTCAGTCCCTTTCTTTTTCTCTTCTTCTTCTGGGACCCCTATAATTCGAATGTTGGTGTGTTTAATGTTGTCCCAGAGGTCTCTGAGACTGTCCTCAATTCTTTTCATTCTTTTTTCTTTATTCTGCTCTGCAGTAGTTATTTCCACTATTTTATCTTCCAGGTCACTTATCCGTTCTTCTGCCTCAGTTATTCTGCTATTGATCCCGTCTAGAGTATTTTTAATTTCATTTATTGTGTTTTTCATTGTTGCTTGGTTCCTCTTTAGTTCTTCTACATCCTTGTTAAATGTTTCTTGCATTTTGTCTATCCTATTTCCAAGATTTTGGATCATCTTTACTATCATTATTCTGAATTCTTTTTCAGGTAGACTGCCTATTTCCTCTTCATTTGTTAGGTCTGGTGTGTTTTGACCCTGCTCCTTCACCTGCTGTGTGTTTTTTTGTCTTCTCATTTTGCTTATCTTACTGTGTTTGGGGTCTCCTTTTCACAGGCTGCAGGTTCGTAGTTCCCGTTGTTTTTGGTATCTGTCCCCAGTGGCTAAGGTTGGTTCAGTGGGTTGTGTAGGCTTCCTGGTGGAGGGGACTAGTGCCTTTGTTCTGGTGGATGAGGTTGGATCTTGTCTTTCTGGTGGGCACGTCCACGTCTGGTGGTGTGTTTTGGGGTGTCTGTGGCCTTATAATGATTTTAGGCAGCTTCTCTGCTAATGGATGGGGCTGTGTTCCTGTCTTGCTAGTCGTTTGGCATAGGGTGTCCCGCACTGTAGCTTGCTGGTCGTTGAGTGAAGCTGGGTCTTGATGTTGAGATGGAGATCTCTGAGAGATTTTTGCCGTTTGGTATTACGTGGAGCTGGGAGGTCTCTTGTGGACCAGTGTCCTGAAGTTGGCTCTCCCACCTCAGAGGCACAGCCCTGATGCCTAGCTGGAGCACCAAGAGCCTTTCATCCACACGGCTCAGAATAAAATGGAGAAAAAAATAGAAAGAAAGAAAGAAAGAGGATAAAATAAAATAAAATAAAGCTATTATAATACAAAATAAGAAAAAAAATTATTAAGAGTAAATGTATTCAGAAAAAATTTTTTTTAATTTTTAAAAATAGATTTATTAATTTTTTATAATAAAAAATAAGAAAAAATTATTAAGAAAAAATTTTTTAATTTTTTAAAATAAAAAAATGAAAAAACTTATTAAAAAATTTTTTAATTTCTAAAAAATAGAAAATAAGGAAAATATTATTAAGAAAACATTTATTAGGAAAAAACATTTTTTTAAGTAAAAAAAAAAGGAAAAAAAACGGACGGACCTAACCCTAGGACTAATGGTGAAAGCAAAGCTATACAGACAAAATCTCACCCAGAAGCATACCATATACACTCACAAAAAAAGGAAAAGGGGAAAAATTAATATATCCTGCTCCCAAAGTCCACCTCTTGAATTTGGGATAATTCGTTGTCTATTCAGGTATTCCAGAGATGCAGGTACATCAAGTTGTTTGTGGAGCTTTAATCTGCTGCTCCTGAGGCTGCTGGGAGAGATTTCCCTTTCTCTTCTCTGTTCGCACAGCTCCCAGGGTTCAGCTTTGGATTTGGCCCCGCCTCTGCGTGTAGGTCGCCTGAGGGCGTCTGTTCTTCACTCAGACAGGACGGGGTTAAAGGAGCAGCTGCTTCGGGGGCCCTGGCTCACTCAGGCTGGGGGGAGGGAGCGGTACGGAGGAGGCGGGGCAAGCCTGCGGTGGCAGAGGCGTCCTGACGTTGCACCAGCCCGAGGCACGCCGTGCATTCTCCCGGGGAAGTTGTCCCCGGATCACGGGAGCCTGGCGGTGGCGGGCTGCACAGGCTCCCGGGAGGGGCGGTGTGGAGAGTGACCTGGGCTTGCACACAGGCTTCTTGGTGGCGGCAGCAGCAGCCTTAGCGTCTCCTGCCCGTCTCTGGGGTCCGCGCTGACAACCGCGGCTCGCGCCCGTCTCTGGAGTTCGTTTAGGCGGCGCTCTGAATCCCCTCTCCTTGCACGCCGCGAAACAAAGAGGCAAGAAAAAGTCTCTTGCCTCTTCGGCAGCTGCAGACTTTTTCTCGGGCTCCCTCCCGGCTAGCTGTGGCGCGCTAACCCCTTCAGGCTGTGTTCACGCCGCCAGCCCCGGTCCTCTCCCTGCGATCCGACTGAAGCCCGAGCCTCAGCTCCCAGCCCCCGCCCGCCCCGGCGGGTGAGCAGACAAGCCTCTCATGCTGGTGAGTGCTGCTCGGCACCGCTCCTCCATGCGGGAATCTCTCCGTTTTTCCCTCTGCGCCCCTGTTGCTGTGGGATCCGCGCTGATAGCCGCGGTTCATGCCCGTCTCTGGAGCTCATTTAGGCGGCGCTCTGAATCCCCTCTCCTTGCGCGCCGCGAAACAAAGAGGCAAGAAAAAGTCTCTTGCCTCTTCGGCAGCTGCAGACTTTTTCTCAGACTCCCTCCCAGCTTGCACCGAAGCCCGAGCCTCAGCTCCCAGCCCCACCAGCCCTGGCGGGTGAGCAGACAAGCCTCTCGGGCTGGTGAGTGCTGCTCGGCACTGATCCTCTGTGTGGGAATCTCTCCGCTTTGCCCTCCGCACCCCTGTTGCTGCGCTCTCCTCCGTGGCTCCGAAGCTTCCCCCCTCCGCCACCCGCAGTCTCTGCCCGCAAAGGGGCTTCCTAGTGTGTGCAAACTTTTTCTCCTTCACAGCTCCCTCCCACCGGTGCAGGTCCCGTCCGTATTCTTTTGTCTCTGTTATTTCTTTTTTCTTTTGCCCTACCCAGGTACGTGGGGAGTTTCTTGCCTTTTGGGAGGTCTGACGTCTTCTGCCAGCATTCAGTGGGTGTTCTGTAGGAGCAGTTCCACGTGTAGATGTATTTCTACTGTATCTGTGGGAAGGAAGGTGATCTCCACGTCTTACTCTTCCGCCACCGTGCCCTGGAGTGAGGTTTTTAAATTATATTTTATTTTCTCTGTTGATTTAGTGACTATTACTCTTTGTTTTGTTATTTTAATATTGTGTGAGAATATGTATATATATACAACACGGGACAGTTGACGTTGAATCCTTTTATCTTTTTTTTGATGCCTGAAGAAGTCTTTATTTTGCCTTTAGTTTTAAAATACATATTTTCACAAGGTATAAAATTCTAGACTGACAGATTTTTTTCCTTTCGGTATTTTAAGTGTTGTTCCACTCTCTTTTCTTCTGCAGAGATTTTGTGAGAAATCAGCTCTTATTTTTGGTCGTGGGTTCATAATTTGTCTTTTTTTTCTCTGCCTGCTTTTAAACTCTCCTCTTTATCACTGGTTGTAAGCAAGTTGACCATGGTGCCCATGTGATTTTCTTTATTTCTCTTCTTCTTCCATTTTGTTGAGCTTCTGGGGTCTATGGTTTATAGTTTTCATCAATTTTGGAAAGTTTCACCTATTTTTCTTCCAGTAGTCTCCAGTCTTATTTCTTTTGGGGAATCCAATTACCTACATCTTAGGCCCTTTAATGTTGTCCCAGAGTACAGTAGTTTTTTTTTTTTTCTTTTGCAATGTCTTTTATCTGCCACTAATCTTATCTAGTGTATTTTTAATTGTATGCATTGTAGTTTTCATCTCTAGAAGTTTGTTTATATGAGATATAGTTAATAATAACTGTATGCTAATCTTAATACCCATTTCTGTTCTGTATTAGTTTTGATGGATTATTCTTCTCATTAAGGGTCATATTTTTTCTACAGTATGCTTGGCAATATTTAATTGGATGCAGGACATTGTGAATTTTACCTTTTAAAGTGCTGGATATTTTTGTATTCTTATAAATATTATTTAACTTTTGTCCAGGATGCATTAAGTTACTTAGAAACAATCTGAACCTTTTAGGTCTTGTTTTAAGAATTGTTTAGAAGTTTTCAGACCAAGATTTGATCCAAAGATAATTATTTTCCACTACAAATGCAAGACCCTTCTGAGTATTCTACCTAATGCCCATTAATTATGAGGTTTTCTAGTCTGGCTACTATTTATGGCCCTTTGTGAGCACTGGGTACTATCCTTTCTAATCTGTTTGTGTAATTTTTTTCTGACTTTGGCTAGTTTTTCACATGCACACACTGACCAGTACTATGCTGAGTACTTAAGGGGACCTTCTGCATATCTTCAGAGCTCTCTCTCTGGGCATGTTTCTCCCCTCTGGTTCACTTTCCTATGAACTCAAGCCTTATTGCTCCCTCTGGACTTTCGGTTGTGTTGTGTCAATCCAGAGTCCACTGGTTTCTGCCTGTTTCCTGCTTCTTTTACCATAGCCTAAGAATTCTTTCAAGGCCATAAACGAAGGCAATTAAAGGGCTTATCTCATTTGTTTCTTATCCCGCCAGGATGACACCTTTTGTTGCTTGAGGTCCAGGGATTGAAAATCATAGCTTCATATGTTTTTTGGTTTTTCAGTTAGGAAGGTAAACCCAACAACTGGCCAGAAATGAAATCCCTCTCTGATTCTTTTTTTTGTTCCTGCCTTTTTCACAATCTGTTGGCATTACCTGAAATATTATAGTATTTCCTTTCTCTTCACAATCCTTTATAAGTATTCAGATCTTTTTTGAGTCAGTTCTTTTCCTGAGTGACTTTCCCATTGCCTTTTCTTAGTACTCCTGGAATACCTCAGGCTTAACTTTCCTTATCAGCAATAACATTGATTATAATTGTCAGTTCTCATTGTCTTCTATTCTACTAGACTAGAAGCATCTTGAAGGCATCATGGGAACAAGAATTACTTTCTTTTTACCGTTACATCCCCTGGTCCTTGCACTGAGCTTTACACATTATCATTCATATTTTCCAAAGTGAAAATTAATAAATGGTCAACTCTTGATAAATTTTAACACAATAGGTAAAACAACTGGAGGAAATAAAAGAGGTGCGTCTTGCTAAGGATATTTTACTCATACATATTTGGCCAGCTATTGGAATATTTGCATTTGTAATTGGAATTTCAAATATTTGAAATATTTGTCTTCACACCTGCCAATTCCACACTAAGGTACAAGGATCTATATATGTCCAGAATATTGCCTCCTAAATTGTTGAAAGCAATAGTAATGAGAGAACTCTGTGGAGAGCTCGTTAGAAGAATGGACTGCTCTAGTGATGGTTGTAGTACTTTCATACAATCACAGAAGTCAGCAAATCAGAAACCCAAGCATGTCATTTATCAGTGACTGTGAGGAGCTCTGCCAGCTTGCCCTTACTTTGTTCAGTGACAGGATGACAAAGACAGTGAGAGATATAGGAAAAGACAGTCTGAAGAAGCACCAAGATAATACCACCGTCTCATTTGCATCAGTCATGATATGCGAAACAATTCCTACTGAGAGTTCAAGTAATAAGGGCTGATGTTATCCCACTGACATCAAGAGAAGTTCATGAGAGCCAGGGTTTAAAACTTGGCTTCAAAGCAAGGGGAGGTTTGGCATTCATGTTTCTGGAAAGCCAACATGTGAACCAGCATAGCTTACCACCCACGTAATACAGATCTCCTCAAAAATATCTGTAAAGAATGACCAACTATCTAGTGATGTGGCTTCAAATGATGAGCAATGTATGGACTCTAAAAGGTGTACAGTCCAAATCTAAGAAATTTAATTAGAGCAAAAAACCCTATTCCTCTGCAATTTTCAACTACGGATATTGGTGCTGTTCTCCGGGAACTGTACAAGTGTGTTTGCTGTTTTGTTCATAAGCTTACTTTCAACACTGTGCTGGAGTTGCTTATACTACCTATAGGAGCCAGTCTTCTCAATGCCATGTTTAGTGCCTTCACATTAGAAGTTTGAAATTAGCCATGATGGGGTATTCATATCATAGAAACCAGCAACAAATTAGGACTTTCTCCCCAGAGAGTCAGTTGCTAAATACTACCAGTATATCACTGGTTGTACTTTAAATATTTGTTTACAGTGACTGTTTTAATAATAACAAACTTTTATAATTGACTGCCCACATTGGACTGAGCTCTATATGGCGGGGCAGCTGACCCCTTCAGGCTATGTTTTCCAGGCAAACATCTGTCTAGGTCTGGCCATTTGCAGGCACTGATGGGAGACTGGTGAGAGGCTGGTGGGAGAGAAGCCAGGATATTTCTATCCTTTTGTTTCTGCCCCAGGGCTCCTGAGTAACTACATCCCTTCTTTGGTTTCAGCTCAACAAAGAGACCTGCCATGATGCCAGCTTCTGGAAGGTGCTCCTAGTCCTTGACTGTAGTGTTGGCACTCTCTCCTTCTGTCCCCTGTGGTCTTAGGGTGTGGTGGTTTCCTGCTATTACTACTGTCTGGATTGCCTGACTCTCCTCTGTTAGACTTCTAAGTTTTCTCATTACCTGTGTAAATCCTGAATCAAATTCCTTCTGCTTAAATATTGAGATAGTATTTGAATCCCAGCTATATCCTGATTGTTAGAATGCTTAAGCAATTGACCAAATTTCACATACAAATTAGCTAAGCTTGGACTTGAACCCTGGTGTGTCTAACTTTATAAACTGCTATATCGAATACCCTGGCTCATCCTTCAACTCTTATCCTGGTTTTCAGATTCTCTATTCAAGCTGACCTTCATGGCCTTCTTAGAAGGAATAATCAAAACTCCAGGAAGATCCAAGTAAGGCCACCATGGAGAAATCCTGGAGAAATGCCTTTATTGGAGTCTAAATGGAAATCCTCTAACCATTCATCTTTACTTGGAGTTGGAAAATGAAAGATACTACATGAGCTTTCCAAGGCTCTTTTGCTGTAGGAGTGTATGATCTTGCTGTGTCTAGAAATGGTGCTATATTACACTTTTGGCCCAAAAGGGAGATTTAAAATAATGTGACATAACAATAAACATAATAATATGCCAGACCCATTGAAGGCCCACACTCAGCTAAATTTGATATTGAATTGGAAATATGTCACATAGTTTCACAGGGAATAGGAAACAATTACAGAGCACATGCACCTGGTCATCATTACCCTGTTTTTCTGGTCCCTTGTTACTCATCATTCTTAGCTTTCTTTGGACAAAATCTGACCCAGTTTTCCTGTCTAGGCTGTTCACAAGCATGGATTCTATCACTGTGCCTGGTTATTCTAAATCCCTGGTAGTTGTTGTCATTTAGTTTTTGCCCTGTCTGGTGTTGTGGTGATGGACATAAAGGCAATCTCCGGAGAGGTCAGGGCTAGGTTAAAATTCCTGCTATGAGACTCCTGTGTTTATTACCATGACCGGTTTTGTTTTTCCTGCTTCTCATCACTGTATCTGTGGATTTCTTGGGTTTGGGATGGTGGGGTTTTTGCTGAGCCAGTGAGAGGGAAGCAGTCACATCTTATGCCCTTGACCAAGGACAGACTAGAGGTCACATGCCTGCCCCCACCCCATCCCTGCATTGGAGGATTTCCTTGAGCTCAAAAAAATTGAAAGTACCTGAGTGAAATAGACAGATGGATGCAGGCCCAACATCATACAACACCCAACCCCTTCTCTGTGTGCTTCTGAGCCCTCCATCCTTTCCTTGGGCAGGAATGAGCAACCCAGACAGTCCCTGGCTGTTCCCAGCCTCAAACTGATCTCTGCCATACTAGGTCTGCTGCTCTGACTTGCCTTCCTGGAGCATTCTGTTTCATGATGTCTAGCTGAAAAGAAATCTGGAAAAAAAAAGAAGATGACTTCTACATTTCGACGTAGACTAAATCAAAATATCCTGTATTTGTAATAAACAATAGTACTATCACCCTCAGTTTAAATCAATCCTTTGTCTCTTATAAGTTGTGTTACCTAAGAGAGGACATTTAGCTTCTCTGATTTTTGTTGTTGTGCTCATATGTAAAATGTACATATGAGTCATTGTACTTTCTTTTACTAATTCATTCATGCTGAGGAATTTAAAAGTAAGTTCCCTAGGCAATGCTCTTACTCCCAAATGACCCCTTTTTCTTTCTTGCTTATTTCTCTTCTCACAAAAATTCGAGTTCTTTAATGCATAGCTCTCATTCAACTTCCAGGAAAGAATTTTTTCAAATACCATCATTCCTATAATGATGGGAGTGGCTGATAATTGATCCCTGCCCTTCTCAGGGAAATTTACATTAAGTATGGTGTTTATTTGGCCAAAGTGATACAATTTTAATAGGAGAACTTCAAGGTGTGTTATGAACTTACAAGGAAGCTATTTGGATCCAGAAAGAATTCTTAAGGCCTCTTAAAATGAAATCACAAATAACTCTCTCTCTTATCTATACCTAAGGTTTAACAGGTTGATCAATTCTGAACATGCTGTACATAACACTTACCAAGGTTGCTGTTGGTGTGATATGATATACACTGCAACTGCTTCCTAAATTGGAGAAGTACAGAGCAGCCCTCAATAAATAGTAACTCATGCTCTTCATGGGGAAAAATGGCCACATGGTACAGTCTAGCTGCTCAGAAAGTGGACTTGAGGAGAGTTTTGAGTAGTGAGGAGAACAAAATAATCTAGGGTTGGAGTCTGGGCTTCAGAGGACAGTTGAGCGTAGAGCTAGAGTTCCAGGAAAGATTATTCACAGACTAATAAATCTATGGATTTATTAATTATACATTAATTAATAATAAATTTAGGAATACAATTGTCACCTCAGATCACTTATTCAAGCTTATATAATTTAAGGTCTGGAAAGCGCTTTAATTCTATTGGTCAGAATAATCTAGATTTTTCTGTAGTATCACATTACCCCTCTAATTTCAGTGACTTAGTAGTATAAGGTTATTTCTTACTATGTTATATACCTCTTGTGAGTTGGCAGGGCCTCTGCTCCATATAGTAACTCAGAGACCCAGGCAGACCTATTCCAAATGCACACCTTTACTTGAGAACTGACACACCTGCCGGAATTAGTTACCTGGCCTTGTCTAACTACAAGGGGGATGAGACAGGAAGTCTTCCCGATATTTGGGAAGAGAGTTGAGCCAGCCATGAATTGCAGTATCTATTATAGATATCGTCGAGCTAGTGGTCCTTGTTCGGATCAGGAGCTCATCAAATGACTGCTAAAAAGTGGGAATCAGCTACCCAGAAAGATTTAGATGGTTATATACACATTGTTTCATTCAGTTTTGTTAAGTTCACAGATTCTGGTAAACCTCAACCAGGAGGTGACTGACAGAGGTGTGCTGGAGCCGGTTTTTAGTGGTTGGCAGAGACGGCTGTAAAATTTCCAGAAATTTTGCAGGCCACTTAACGTTGCATTGTTAGCTTAAAATGGCTGCAGTTGGAATGGTTATACCATGGAAACTGGAAAATGCTACCAATCAGCCTTCCCCCCAGTTTTTCTGAAGAGTTGATTTCTTGCACACCAATGCTAGATCACAGATCTCAAATATGTTGCATCTCGCATGTTTTTTTTTTTGTTTTGTTTTGACTAGCAAGTGATTTCTTGGAGCACTATTTTGGGAAAGAACGTCAGGTGTGAAAGAGTACTAGCATCAGATAGCAATGTCTGACATGGTGTCAGAGCCCAGCGAGCCGTGAAAGTGAATTCCTGCTTTCCTGAAACAATGGCCTCATTATACAGATAAGGATACTAAGACCCAATGGGATTAAATTAAATTACCGACTTAAGATCAATTAATGTTGCCAACAACCCTGGAACACTGATCTCGGGATTCCAACACTGTATGTAACCATGTCTCTGAATCAGCATTGAAACAGCTAGTGTCTGCAGCAGCCTGACATTATCACGGGCCACCCAGGAGGCAGTGATTCAGGATGGTTACAGCTCCTCTGCTGACCTTTGAAGGGCATAGCTTTCTCTGTGGGTGTGCGCTTTCTCTAGTACCATCCAGCCTACAGGTGTGAGGCAAGCCCTCTTCCTAGGAGAGGAGGTTGGGCTTTATATAACCTAGGACATCTGAGATCTCCCTCTGAACTGGAGATTGGATTTGGAGATCAACTAACAGGGCCAGATCATCCTTTAAATTACTAAGCACCTGCTGGCATGATGACCCCTTGGTGTTAGCCCCCAAATTAGGTGCTCCTTATTTTATCACCTGTAAAAATTAAATCTGCTCAATACATTAATCTTGAGTGATTGCGTTTTTATCATACGCAATTAAAAATATATGTACACACAAAGCCTGAAGGCAAAGGAAAAGGAGCTAGGGACCTAGTAGAAGCAACACCTAGTACATGGCTCCCACATGGTCTAACATGAAGCTATTTTGGTGCTTCCTCTGTGTGTCACCATTATTCCAAAAAGAGTGAACATACCAACAGGAGTGACTCCCTCATACATGGAGGTACGCTTGTGCCTGCCTTTTTGGATGCCTGACCAAGAGTACACTAAACCAAACTCCTCCCACTCTCTATCTCCTGTGTTCCTAACTGACCAATGACCTGTAGAGCATTAGAGAAGAAAGAGCTATAAAAGTGTTGCTGCAATAGTCACTGATGAATATTGATGGGGTGTCAAGGCATTGCTGCTTTGAACAACACAGAACCCAGGGCCTGCCCTCCAGCAGCTCATGACCTGTGGGTGATGGGTCTTATTTCACATGCAAAGGGATGAGGACATCATGCTCTGCTTTGATGTTCAGAATTCCCAGAGCCTGCCTGAAACAGACAGCTCACATCCCAGACAAAGAGGGACTTGCTTCTCCTTTTACTTTATATCCTGGAAGTAGCAAGACTGGGAGAGTTTAAAGGATGGCATTGCAGCACCTTCATTCTCTGGAAAAATCAGAGCCACACAGGGGAAGTGATCTATCCAAGGATGCACAATTATTTTATGTCAAAGTCCATTTACAGACGTAGAGAACGGACGTGTAGACATGGGGTGGGGGTGGGGGGCATGGGATGAACTGCGAGATTGGAATTGGCGTATGTGCGCTATCATGTGTAAAACAGACAGCTAGTGGGAGCTTATTCTGTAGCGCAGGGAGCTCAGCTAGGTGCTCTGTGGTGACCTAGATGGACGGGATGGGGTGGGTGAGAGGGAGGTCTAAGAAGGAAGAGATATATGTATACATATAGCTGATTCACTTTGTTGTACAGCAGAAACTAACACAACATGGTAAAGCAACTACACCCCAATAATAAAAAAAAAAGACCCAGTATTCTAACTTCCAGTACAGTGTACTAATCAGTGGCATTTTAAATAGAATTGAAATTATCTAAAACTTCCCTAAAAAAAGTAGCATAATTATGCCAAGTTCTATGTGACTCATTTACAATCAAATAATCATTTTGTTTACAAGAAGTGAGGGTTTTTTCCCCTGATTATTTCTAGTTGTTTTTTGTTGATTTGACTGCTTTGGATTTCTGTTTCTGACTTAGCTCTCTTCTTCCTTAATATTCTGGTTTCTGCTAGTCATTACCATGGAAGAAATTAGGACAGAGACTGAAAAATAATTAACAGCAAGCACACATTCATACAGATAGTACTTTTTTTTTTTTTCCAAAGAATTTTCCACACTCATTCCCTCAGTTCATTCTAAAGCAACTTTGTGAGGCAGATCAATTATTATGATTTGACCCATTTTCTTGTTGCTCTAACTGGGCAGTTAGGTAACATTCAGAGCAGCAGACAAGTATTTAGTAACAAAGTAGCAACTTAGGATTGGTTTTTATGATTTGAAGTTCAATGTTCTTTCCATGATAACAATGTGTAGTATCTACTTGAATCAATGTGTTATACATACCAGCCCAGCACTAAAGATTTCTATGCAGGGCTCTATAAAAGGTCGCTAAAATAATAATCGTCGTTGAAATATGATTATCTCACATGCTAGGCAGACAATTTTTTCTCTCAACCCCACTTCCTGCTTATTTGGGATACTGCCAACATCTAACACAAAAGTAAAAAAACAACCAAAATATATGTCACAGTGTCCATATTCAAAATTATGAACATTTTATTCACAGAAATGCCTCTTAAGCTATCACTCATAATTGAACTACCTTAATTTTGCACCCAATTCTAATCAGTGGCCAAACCTAGAGCAAATCTGGAGAGGGCTCATGGAGGATGGAAATGGAAAATAGTGATTATATGGTTACAATTACTTTGTGATAACAATTACAACTAATAGGTGCAAAGGTGAAAGCAAGGAAGAGAATGAAAGAAAAATTGGAAATCAAAAGAAAAGAAAAGGCAGACAGCGACTCTCGAAATACCTGGTAACCTGGTTCCATTTTGTGAAACTTAGTAGGTCTTCAGTGCTGAAAAACAATCTTGAGCCATTAAAAACAATGTAATAAAGTTCATTAAGGACTTGAGATCATTAGCAAACGCAGGGAGGAATTGCCACCAATCATAAAAACATTTCAGGGCTTCCCTGGTGGCGCAATGGTTAAGAATCTGCCTGCCAATGCAGGGGACACGGGTTCGAGCCCTGGTCTGGGAAGATCCCACATGCCGTGGAGCAACTAAGCCCGTGAGCCACAATTACTGAGCCTGCGCGTCTGGAGCCTGTGCTCTGCAAGAAGAGAGGCCGCGACAGTGAGAGGCCCGTGCACCGCGGTGAAGAGTGGCCCCCGCTCGCCGCAACTGGAGAAAGCCCGCACACAGAAACGAAGACCCAAGACAGCCAAAAATAAATAAATTAACTAATTAATTTTAAAAAAATTAAAAAAAAAAAACAAAAAAAAAACAGAAAACATTTCAGTCCTGTGTTGTTGAGACTAATCCACCACAAATACATATTTTTAATGCTTTACAGGACATAAGTAAACAAATTTACATGTCTTTTGCTGTTCTTTCGTCTTTTAATTTGGCAAAGGGATAAACTTCTTGTTACCTGAAAATGTCCCCCATGTGGGAAAGTTCCTTTGCCTGCAATCATAGACACAGGAGCCATTGACATCTCTTCTCTTTTGCTTTCTTTTTTTCTTTAATTAATTTTTATTGGAGTATAGTTGCTTTATGATGTTGTGTTAGTTTCTGCTGTACAGCAAAGTGAATCAGGTATACATATACATATATCTACCCTTTTTTTTATTTCCTTCCCATTTAGGTCACCACAGAGCCTTGAGTAGAGTTCCCTGTGCTATACAGTAGGTCCTCATTAGTTATCTATTTTATACATAGTATCAATAGTGTATATACATCAATCCCAATCTTATCGGAGAGGATGCAAGGCTGTCGGGGCTGAGAGAGCCTGGAAACCCTCCTCTCTTGTCAGAGTTGGAACCATCCACCGTCACAGTCCCCCTCTGGTGCTTTATGATTGAAAAGAGAGCGTTAATCACCTATGTGGTTTCCCAGAGCAAAGAATGACTGTGGTCCCTGGTCCTGAAAGTGCAGAGAGCCAGGAGGCTGGTAGGGGCTGGGATGGGTGGAGCTGGGAGTACAGAAAAGAGCAGTCCAAGGGATCACTGAATGACCATCCAGGCTCTCAGGAGGCTGACAGCTGTCAGGGCAGTCCAGAGACTTCCATCCGAAGGCTGATGTCCACAAACTGTACTTCCCTCCTTGCCTTGTTTAAAAGGGGACTACCTGAGTATTTTTGTTATTCACTTGGTACCTTTGGTTCCATTAGCCTCTATATGTCTGTCCATGGCAGTCTTGTCTGTGGGATAAATAACCACTGGGGCTCTGAGTGTGGCCACTCAGGGCAACCACACTGGCAACAATCATGGCAGGTCTTTGCAAGTCCACTTTCTTCTTGGCATTCCAGTATGAGCCCAAAACCCACCCTAATGCCAGCTTCACCTTGTCCTTCAGACAATGTTTTACGGTCTTGTTGCCCTATTCATTTTTTTTCCTTAATAGCATTTGAAATGATCTTAATTTTTGTGTACTTGTTCACTATTTCTCCTTTCCTCCACCAGGAGAGAGATCCCATCTGTGTTGTTCATTGCTGCATCCCCACTGCTTACAGCACTGCATAGGACTCGGTGCATGCTTAATAACACTCATGGGAAAATGGTGAAAGAATAAGTGGATACATTAAGGTTATTCTTTTTCTCACGAAGTTTCTGGGTTTTTTTTGTTTTTGTTTTTAATTTTTATCAGAGTATAGTTGTTTTACAATGTTGTGTTAGCTTCTACTGCATAGCAAAATGAGTCAGCCATACATATACATATATCCCCTATATTTAGGACAATACAGTGCATTAAGTAGAGTTCCTTGTGCTATACAGTATGTTCCCATCAGTTGTCTATTTTATACATAGTATCAATAGCTTATATGTGTCAATCCCAATCTCCCAATTCCTCCCACCCCACCCCTTTACTCCTTGGTATCCATACATTTGTTCTCTACGTCTGTGTCTCTATTTCTGCTTGGTCATTAAGGTCATCTATACCATTTTTCTGGATTCCACATGTATGCGTTAATATACGATATTTGTTTTTCTCTTTCTGACTTACTTCACTCTGTATGACACTCTCTCGGTCCATCCACATCTCTACATATGACCCAATTTCATTCTTTTTTATGGCCGAGTAATATTCCATTGTATATATATGTACCACATTTTCTTTATCCATTCCTCTGTTGATGGGCATTTAGGTCGCTTCCATGTTTTAATAGACTTTATTTTTTAGAGCAGTTTTAGGTTCACAGAAACACTGAAAGAAAGATACAGAGATTTCCCATATCCCTACTACACTCACACATACATAGCCTCCCCCATCATTAACATCCCCACCAGAGTGATGCATTTTTTACAGTTGATGAACCTACATCGACACATCATAATGGCCCAAACTTCACAGTTTACATTAGGGTTCACTCTAGATGTTGGATCTTCTATGGGTTTGGTCAAATTTATAATGTCATGTATCCACCATTAATAGTATCATACAGAGTAGTTTCACTTCCCTAAAAATCCTCTGTGCTCCACTTACTCATCCTTCACTTCCTCTTGGTCCCTTGCAACCACTGATTTTTTTCCATATATATCCTTTTGCCTTTTTCAGAATGTCGTATTGTTGGAATCATGCAGTATATGGCCTTCTCAGAATGACTTTTTTCACTTATCAATATGCATTCAAATTTCTTCCATGTCTTTTCATGGCATGATGACTCATTTCTGTTTAGCACTGAATAATATTTCATTGTCTGGATGTACCAGAGTTTATTCATCCACTCACCTACTGAAGGGCATCCAGATTGCTTCTAAGTTTGGGCAATTATGAATAAAGCTGATATAAACATCCATGTGCAGGTTTTTCTGTGGACATATGTTTTAACTCTTTGGGGTAAACACCAAGGAGCACAATTACTGGATCATATGGTAAGAGTATTAATTTTGTTAGAAATTGCCAAACCATCTTTCAAAGTGACTGCACCATTTTGCATTCCCACCAGCAATTATGAGACTGCCTGTTGCTCCACATCCTCACCAGCATTTGGTGTTGTCAGCGTTCTGGGTTTTGGCCATTCTAATAGGTGTGAAGCGGTCTCTTTTTATTTTAGTTTGCATTTCCCAGATGACATATGATGCAGAGCATCTTTTTATATGCTTATTTGACATCTGTTGGCCCATTTTTTAATTGGGTTGTTTTCTTGTTGATTTTTAAGTGTTCTTTGTATATTTTGGGTAAGAGTCCTTTATCAGATGTGTCTTGTGCAAACATTTTCTCCCAAACTGTGACTTTCAAGTTTCTTTTAAATTAACATTTACAGAGTATGAGACATTGTGCCTGGATTTCTCAGTTAGAGATGTCAGTAACAGCGGGATAGAAACCAATAGAGTCACAGGGAAGTGAAAAGACTGTCCCAGGCCATCTAGCTCCACTGTTGTGAGAAGTTCCATTTTAGAAAAACAGAAATAACTCATCTGTTTTAGGAAGTTCTACTAACTTCAGTGACATACATTGACACCTCCTGTCTTAAGTGAATGTTCTTTGTATTTTACCACATATATACAAGTCTTTGATGGGGACAACAGATGAGATAGGATCCTACCTGGTTTGGGCAACCCAGAATTCATCTTGAGGGTTCACCTCACCTGCCCGAGCAAGGAGGGAAAAACAGATGTAAGAAGTCAGCTCTAGTGACCTACAAAACTACCTAACACTGAAAGCTGAACTTGGATATTCTGGGATCTTCTGCTACCCAGAAGTATAGGAAAAAGATGTCCAGAATTTGAATCTTCTCTCTGGTCTTGTTCCCTCTTTTAGTTATTCTGAACACAGAAGCCAAAGTCACTCCTTTGCTCATAATTGTGCAGTGGCTTCCACCTCACTCATTAAATCCAGACATCTTCCATGCCTCCAGGGCCCCATGGAATCTCCCAAACTCCACGTCCTCTGACTCATTTCTTCTTCTTTCCCTTCCCTCTCTGTATGGCCAAACATGCTCAGTCCTGCTTGGGGCATTTGAACCTGCCAGTACTTCTGCCCACACTGGTCCCCTCCCTGAGAGCTGCCCACCTCTGCTCAAGTATCACCTTTTCAGGGAGGGAGACCTATTGTTATTACACTACCTTAAGATAGCACTCCACTATTACTTTTTATCATCCTACTTGTCTTTTATTTTTAAACCACCTAGCGCTTGTGACTATTTACCATAGATTCATTCATTCATTGGTTATCTGCTTCCTAGACTGGAGCCTAATGAGAGAGCAGGGACTTGGTTGTCTTCTTTCAGCTGATACATCCCCACCAGCTGTTACAGTGACTGACACATAGTAGGTACTCAATAAACAGTCGTTCAGTGTATTACTAAATTAATTATGTGACTTGGGACACAACTGCCAAGAAAATTGAATAGTTTCTGTTTGCCCAACTTCATTACTTTTGTATGATTCTAATGGAATTTTTTAGAAATTCTACAACACAATAATGAATGTAAGAGCTTATTATTCTACCAGCAGTAACTTGCATTCAAGTATAGCCTGAGTGACAATTGAGTGGAGAACACCAGCATCCATACTCCATCTGGGCTACTCTTAGAAAAGAAAACTGGGCCAATCAAGAAAGATTCTGTCACTCTTCATGACTGGAAACACACCCATTTGCTCTATGACCATCATCCATCAGATCTCTGACTCCACTGCTCTTGTTGTAATATTGCTGCTAGAATATGCTGTTTCTCGCAAAGCTTAAGGATAAAATTCCATTGAGAAACCAGCCTTTTGTACTGTTTTCTTAGAGACCATTCTCAGACATGATCTCATTCTATCTCTTTCTTCAACAAATTCCTCCTCTAGGCTGCTAACCACTTCTTACTGTGCTGATGCTCTAGGGAAAGGAGTTTGTCACCTTAGAGCATCCATTAAGGCTCCCGCTCTTCACTCTTCACTTTCTTCCTTCTCAGGCTAAAACTTCATCCTGTTCTCTTACACAGCCTGGAGAAAAATACACATGTTGGAACTATTGATTTCTGTCCATTTTTGTTTGAAATGGTCAAAAGAGAGCTTAAGAAGAGGGAGAAGATTAAGACGAGATTTGCTCACCATTCTACTTCCTACTACATACTAATCTTGTGACCTTGGCCAAGCCACTTAACCTTTCTGGGCTTCATATGGGTAGAGTAAAACTTCATTTCCTTGGGGTCAAGAGGCTGACAGTTATCTTTCTTAGGGCTTTTCCCATTCTAATTTCCATTCTGTATTTGTACTTGACCTGTGGACCAACTATTTAGCCCAGCTTAGTGACATCATTCTCAGGAAGTGACCCAGAGTGAAACACTGGCTCTGACTTGCTTTGGGAAACAGATTAGAGTGTATCTTGATTTCTTCTCTGGGTACCTTGATTTGTTTATATGTTTCATGGGTAGAAGAAAACCACTCCTTTATATGGCTTAACATGACCAGCAGGTGACCAAAAAAGAAAGGGCTTGCAGCCTTTAGACAATGACATGCACATAGACTGACTGTGAAGACACATCACCAGAGTATCACTTTGTATCACCTCGTCTATCTCCTCATGAATCTTCACACAGAGGGCCACCCGCACCCTTGCCATAGCGTCCAAGGTGACTTTCAATCTTACATTCAGCTTAGGTGTAAATCCAATTCTGATGGATCAGATTCCATTCAGTTGAAGAGAATGGATCTGATTTTTAGTTCTTTTCCAAATAAGTCCCAGAGAGGTGTTTTTTTTTTTTTTTTTCATAGCCTGGGGAGCAGGGGAAGGAGAGCCAATGCACCATGCCTCGAGAAGACTTGGATACCTGGAGCTGAGAGACAAACAGGAAGTGGAATTTCCTTCTTCAACATGACACCTAAGCTCTTTCAGCCCTGGGTACTGAGTGGATTGGCTCATTGGAAGTGATATTTTCCTATGATGTTGACTGTTATCTACACCATGATGGTAAATAACTATGACATGGAACTAATCTATCTGTAACTTGGTGATATGTTCCACCTCTTTGCAGCAGAAAATTTTAGGCTGATTGTGTCTAGTCCCACCTGGTTTTGAGGTAAGATGTGGGCTTTTCGTTAGTGTTACCACCTCCAAATGAAATATTCAAGACCCACCTTGTTTTTCTGTATGGATGGGTGGGGATTTACATTTGTCCAGACCATCATATTTTTGGTTATTCATGGAAGAAGAGTTGGTTGGGGTTAACAGCTGGAGGCACAGATGAACATCATTTTAAAATGGACATTTTTTTGAGTAACTGGCTTATGGCTGTTGGTCAGTGGGCTCCCCTGGGGGGCAATCAGAGGACTCGTCTGCAGTGAAGCAGCTTCCTGGTCCTTGTGATCTTTTCTCTTAAAGAAGGATGTCTATCTTATCCTTACACTCTTGTCTCTCCTGTTCCTTGGCCTCTACACTTCTTTTCTGACCTCTGTCGTTTAACAGTCTCTGTAAATGGAGGTCTGAATCTTCTTATCTAAAGCTGTTTACAGAGTATTTGTCAATGTTTTCACAGTGAATCACTATCCACTGCCTATTTGGAGAAGAGAGAAGGAGTGGGTCCTCAGGGTATAATTGAAATAATTTCATGGGGGTGGGGGACAAGCTGTTTGATTTTAGAAAATACCATGCTTCCTCATATAGATCACTTTAGTGATGGACAACAGCTGCTTGGTCTCACTCACAACTAGGGTGGTGTTGAAGGTTCTAATGAGCCTGAAAAAAATGTCATTATCGTGAAGCCCTGTCCAGTGCAGTTGAGCTTTGTATAATGTTGAGTACATGGGAAGTTCTCAACAGACACACACTGGATTAAATTGAAGGCCTCAGGCCTCATGGTCAAGTGGAGAGAATACCAACTGAAGAATCACTGTCTCCTTGTAGCTTTCTAGTCCCTTATCTTCTGAGACTCCAGATTCAGGCAAGGCTTTGCTGTTTACTAGAACTGCATTGCAGGAAGTAAGGAGGGGAGTGCTTGCTGGCCCAACACCGGGGTTCACCGCAACACTGAGGACCACCCCTGCCCAGTACTTAGGACATCATTATTACAGGTCATCTTATAAAATACATGAAAGTAACATATAGTCACTTCCAAGTATTGCCTGTGATCACCAAGAAAGGGGTGACCTTGTGACATAGTAGGTAGGTGGGGGAAAAAGATCTCAGCATTGAGGGCGAAGATAAACCATGTCATATTTAGCAAATTTCAAAGCTTCTCTAAAAAGGATGCTGCTGGCCAGGGAGGGATAAATTGGGAGATTGGGATTGACATATACACACTACTATATATAAAATAGATAACTAATAAGAACCTATCATATCGCACAGGGAACTCTGTTCAATACTCTGTAATGACCTACATGGGAATAGAATCTAAAAAAGAGTGTATATGTGTATATGTATAACTGGCTCACTTTGCTGTATAGCAGAAACTAATACAACATTGTAAATCAACTGTACTCCAATAAAAATATTAATTTAAAAAACAAACCATTTTAACTTAGAAACTCCTATTAAAAAAGAGCTACAGGGCTTCCCTGGTGGCGCAGTGCTTGAGAGTCTGCCTGCCAATGCAGGGGACACGGGTTCGAGCCCTGGTCTGGGAAGATCCCACATGTAGCGGAGCAACTGGGCCCGTGAGCCACAGCTACTGAGCCTGCACGTCTGGAGCCTGTGCCCCACAACGGGAGGGGCCGCGATAGTGAAAGGCCCGCGCACCGCAATGAAGAGTGGCCCCCGCTTGCCACAACTAGAGAAAGCCCTTGCACGAAACGAAGACCCAACACAGCCAAAAATATATAAATTAAAAAATAAAAAAACCAGCTCCTTAAAAAAAATAAAAAATAGCTACAATAAAAGCAATAACACTACCATTAAAACATTTAAAAAAATAAAAAGGATGCTGCTAATATATTCTGGATATAGTCTGCTTTTGAATGTCATAGCATTTGTCATATGAAACATTTAAGACACATAAATTGGTAACAGTGTTAGGAATCTCTTTTTAAAAATGAAATAAAAGTGAAATGAAGTTTTTATTGATGATGGAAGTACTGCTTTCTTCATTAGTCATTGTCCCATCCTATGGAGGAGAGAAGGGGAGAGCAAAACTATCACTCTTTCAGCCCCAAGTGGAATATCCTTCCTTCTCTCCATGGCTTCTTATCTTTGCCACCAACTAGGCTGCATCTTGATATTGCTTCTTTAAACTTTTGATGGAAGTTGTGAAGCTAGTAGTAGTTTGGGTCTAGACTTTAGAGGACCCCAAATGTTATGCTAAGGGCATCCAGTGTTATTTAATAAGACCTTAGAAACTATCATAGATGCAAGTGTTAAATAAATAATCAAAGATGTCTTTAAGGAAGTAGTTGTAGTGTTGAAAAGAAGGAGTTGGATGATAAATTGGAAGAGATTGAAGGTGGAAGCCACGTTAGAAGGACGTGGTCCAGGTGAGACAATAAAAAAAAAAATTAGCTATACTGGTGACATTACAATGAAAAGGAGGGCACAGATATTGTCACAGAGTCTCTGGATTTATAGCAACCCCAACATGCAACACTAGAAATAGACACCAGCCTCTCTCTCTGCCCTGCTGCTAACATTATTAATAATTTGTTATAAAAATAATAATAATAACCAGTAATGACTGGTTACTTACTATGTACCAGGCACTTTACTCAACGCTTGCTATTCATTAACTCCTGTACTATTCTCAACCAATGCCCCAGGCAGGCCTATTATTATCCTGTTTTTGTAGGTGAGGACTTTGATGCTTCATGAAACTAAGTAATTTTTCCAAATTCTCACAGCAGGTAAGCAGCAGAGCTGGAATTTGAACCTCAGTCTGTATGACTTTATAGCCCACCCCCTACATGATACACTGTCCCTCTTCTCTACCATGTAAAGTGGTCACCTGCTGTGCTCATGGGAAATTATAAGTATGCTTCTTATAATATTTTCATAATTTCTACTTCTTGTGCCCAAGAAGAAATGTTTTAGGGGAAGTCTACCTATGTGTGCCAAAAGAAGGTAAATTGGAGGGAGGAGCAGAGAAACTCTAATTAGCCTTCCAACTTACTGATTTTGCACCTCACATTTCTGAGCATGTCATTACTGATGGCCTTATAGTGGGTAGACCAGATGGTTGAGTTTTTGGAGCCTCATGGGTTGTATGTCTCTGATATTAGCTAAGAGATTGACATCAGATACAAGTGATTTGTCAATTCATTGGGATGGAGGAGGATGAAAATTAATGTCTTGGGGTAGACCCTGATGTTTTGAAATTCTCAGGTGAGAATGATGATTAACTGATTTTTAATGCTGAGTGGGAGGGATGGGTATAGAGTGTTACTTGGAGAAATATTCAATAGAGGGTGCTTTGGAAGCACCCAAAACCCAGGTTTCTATGCAAACAATATAGTAACCAGCTGGGACCAGTCCAGGTTGATGACTCCGATTGATGAGCACTGTTAGGTGGGCGTTGGAAGTCAGTGGAAGATGGAAATATAGAGTCCTCAGAGCATTTTCTGAGGAAGTGTGTCATGTTAAATGCACGCTTGAAAGTCTTAACTTCCCCAGGGAGAGATTTTTGCGGTGTACGTGTCTTCCATTTAAGAATGAGGAATTATTTACCAGAAGTTTGCCACTAACGAGAGCTTTGATTAGTTAGAGAAGGTTTGTCCTTTTTGTGATTAAAAATGCTCATTGCGGTGCATTAAATTAGATGCAAAACATCCTCATTAACACAGCCAATCTGGTATGTAATGTGTCTTAGGGAAATTGTCTTATTAATTAATAATTAGGGTCTTTGCTCAATGAAATGTTGGAATCTTGGTCTCGTAAATGAGACTCCCCTCCCCAACCTGTTTTGTTTTGTTTTGTTTTTCTCCTCTATGCTTGTGAAACTGGTAACATAAGAGAACAATAAAAATAAATCTCATAAGAGAATTGAGCTCTGCTCTGTTCTAAGCTTTGCTCTAAGCTCTTTTCCGCAGCTGGAGTCCCTCCTTGGTTCAATGATCCAAAAGTGTCTCTGGATCTTTACTGGTGTTACAGATGTAGAAACGCTTCCAACTAAAGATAGCTTTAGACATCATTTAGTTCAGCCTCTGACTTATCCAAGACTGTGTGGTGCAATTTCTTCAATGTACAACTAGGCAGTTTCTGGTTTTTTTATATATAATGTGACTCTCACGACTTCATGCTGCTTATACTGTTGTGCAGATCAGTCAAATTAGCAGGAAACGCCTCCTCATTTTGAACCAAAAGAGACTCCTTACATTCTACTTACTGATCCTAGTGTGTCTCTGGTGTAAGTTCTATGCCACAGGTCTCTTTATTTCCCTTGATGTTGCTTCATATATTTGCAGGCAACTCTGCTATAGTCCTTTAGTCCAGTTTAAATTTAGCAGTTTCTTGACATGATTCATTTTCAAACAAATTTATTTTGAGCCCTTCCATGTGGTAGCCTAGGAAAAGGCAAGATAACCAAAGCCCTGCCCTCATCCTTCCATTTCTAATGGAGATTAGAGAGTCTTCAATTTCACACACCTAAACAAATAAAAAGATAATTTCCGAGAGGTAAATGTAAATGAAGGAAATAAAATAGGGTAACGTGATAAAGGATGACTGGGTGAGTAAGAGTGCAGGGAGCTAGGTGGCTAGTTTTTGATAGTAGTTTTTGATAGCAGGCTAGTTTTTGATATATATATACCACATCTTCTTTATCCATTCTTCTGTTGAAGGACACTTAGGTTGCTTCCATGTCTTGGCTATTGTAAATAGTGCTGCAATGAACATTGAGGTGCACATATCTTTTCAAAGTAGAGTTTTCTCTGGATGTATGCCCATGAGTGGGATCCTGCATATGGTCCCTCTTTCTAAAGTAAATTCTGCTCACAACACCTTTTATGCTTTATCTCAACAACCTGCTTGTTTCTTTTATAGAATTTACCATAATTCTCTATACACATTTTTATTATATTATACATGATGATTTATAAACTTATTAAATTACAATTTACCAGAATGATTTATATTTATTTATTTAATTTTAGCTCTCTTTTCTACCAGACAGTAAGCTCTGGGAGTTCTGGGTTATTGCCTGCCTCGTTTACCACGCTAATCCTATTGCCTGGCGCTGTGGAATGAAGGAAGGAAGGAGTACTTAAATGTATGAATACAATATGAATGACAATTCATGGGTTTTATAGGTAGACAGGGCTGAGTTAAAATTCTAGCTCAACCACTTACTAGCTGCATTCCTGCAGGCAAGTCACATCGTCTTATTGATCCACAGATTCCTCCTACTAAAATTGGATTGTTCTGAAATCAAGAATGTGAAAATGCCTGCTGGCAGTAGGTTCTTACTGATACTAGTGTTCTTCCCTGTCACCTATATGTCTTTTGACAGAGCCCCTATTGTCCCAGAGTTCTTAAAGATTACCCACTTTGTCTTGGACATATCTACAGTCTTTTTTATCAGTAGCACTAGATGCTCTTTTTTTTTGATCTTTGAGTCTTTGACTTCCCCATATCACTACTTCACTATCTTATCTTTCAAGATAATTTGCTTGCAATTTTCCAGTTGTAGACCCATTTTTCCTCTAGAAACAATCTTTACATCCCCGACTTTATCAAGCATAATGACTTGCTAGGTAAGTGACTTATATACCCAGTTGTATGTGAGATGACAAGGATATATTTGTTGAGTAGTGAATTGATTTACTGAGGCATTCATTACATCTGGCATACATGTCTTCTATTCCCTAAGGTCATATTCAGATGCCTATCTCAAATGAGAAGATTCTAGGTAGAGCAGAGACCTTGAAGAATTGTTTTTCTAAAACATGGAAGCCTCCTTGGTTTTGATGAACTCAAAATCTTAGAGTTAAAAAAGGATATTTGAGGTCATTTAATCCAAACTCCCCCACTTTCTGTTTAATAGGCAAAGAAACCAAAGTGAAAAAGGGTAAGTAACCTTACCTAATGTATGAAAAAAGCAAGAGTATATCCCAGATATCCAGTTTTTAGGCCAGTTCTTTGTCTTTGAAAATTAAGTACTAACATTTGGTGAACCATTACCATGTGCCAATTATTATTTAATCTTCAAGATTAGATATGAAACATTATTATTTCCACTTAACTTATGTGGAATCTGAGGCTAAGAGAAATTGTTTACTTTGTCCAAGTTCTCCTTGCAGAGCTTGCAATTGTCTGAATCCAGTTACCTGTCATGTCTACTCATGAGTTTGTGCTGCTTCCTTTAGTCCATTTAAATGACAGCAAAAGGATGAGCTCAAGGAAATAAAATCTGCATTGAATGACTTCTCCCTTACTAGGTCCTAAGGAGTAGGAATTGGTAGTGGATTTTGAGAATCCCTGAAGAATAATTCTGCAGGTGAGAGTGGTCTACACTTTCATGCTCCCAGAATACTTGAACTGAGGCAAAATTAAACGATCGACTGGAATCACAGAAGTTGCTCATGCCTTTGAAGTTCATGTCCACCGTCATGTTTTTCATTTGAGTTTTAGGTAAAGCTGCCTGATGACAGTCTGGCATTTATAAGTCTTGTTCCCCTAGCAACACCAAAGACTGAGGTGTCCTTAAGATTAAGGGGTCTACTGGCAAACTCCCAGTCCCCATCAAATTATTCTGCCATGGTGTCAGAAAACCATGACTCAGATGGTCTGATATTCTTTTTAATATAAAATTTTTTGTAGTAAAGTCTATGTGCCAGGTATATTAAGCACTTCATAGAGACTTACTTTACTCCATATAGTATTCTACAAGTTTATTGTTGCCATTTGGCAAATGATGTAAGTGGCTCAGAGAAATATATTGCCTTTGCCAAGACCACACAGCAAAGCTAAAATCGAGGATGACTGCTTCCATAATTCCTTCCATTCTATCATTCTTTTGTTATCCTTATTCCTGGTATCGGAGTTAACATTGTTAGCAAGATTTTATAGCCCAAAACGAATTAGATCTTTGAGAGGGAATATACGTTGCTCCAGAGGGCTGTGACTGAAGGGCCAAGGGCATTATGAGAGGGTGGTAGAGAAAGTTCTAGAGGAGAGTGCAAGGAAGTAGAAGGGTAGGAAAATGGAAGACTTCTAAAACCAATTTCATCTTCCATTATAGGCTTCCTCTTCCTGTGCAGTGTTTCCTGTGAGGCTTAAGGTAGAAGGCATGCTGTAACCAGGGATCTCTATGAACATGAAAAGGAATAATATTGCCTCTTCTGAGCATAGTGGCTAAAACAGAATCACTGACTAAAATTCAAAGTGATAAGCGAGCATATCTTAGCAATGCCTTTGCGATTTCCCTTTCATCTTCCAATGCCAGAGCTAGATATTATCTACTTCCAGTGATTTTCCAACTGTTTTCCTTGGCTCTCAGGGAACCACAGAGGACAAAAATGGGAGACCAGAAGGACAGAGCTTCGGCCATAATGCCACCTCACCATCAACACGAACAGATCTTAATTTATACTTTTATATTAAAAAATAATTTGGATAAATAATTCTGCTGTTTAGGAAAAAGAAAAATATTTCTGCATTTTGCAGGAGAGCAAAATTGCTCAAAGAAGGTATAACTCTTTGAAGATTATGTAGTTGGTTTTAATATCGAAATGAAGTTTAGACTACAGGTCTCCTGACTTCAAAACCATGCTAATGCCAAATTTCACAAAAGTTTATTTTTTGGTATTTAGGTCTTGCATGTAATATTAAAATCAGCCTTCTATAACATCCCTAAGTGGTAGCACTTCATGTCATAACTGCAAATCTACAGAGACCATCTTTGACCAGTTGAAGTCAGCTTCTTGGAAAAGACCTGAAATCATACAGTATTTTGATGGTAATTGATTGAAGCCTGCCTTGCTGCTGAATGAATATGTTCAGTCCTCTCATTTTCAGGGGAAATAATACAGAAATCCTTCTTTACCTTGGTCATTGTTTTTAGCAGGGTATATACTCATTTGATTTATGCTATCCCAAGCAAAAGGGTAGACTGATGCTTCTGCCTAAGCTGTTCTGATTGGTGGCTTTGGAACATAATAAAGAATACCCTAAGGACCAATTCAGATTGTAACATGTTTGATCTAATCCAAAATATTATCTTGTTGCATTTAGTTATTATTTTCATTGAGGTATAATACACCAACTGCACAGATTTAAGTGTACAGCTCAGTGTATATGTACATATCAATGCAATCATGTAATCTCAACCTAGTTCAAAATAAAATCATCTCCAGCACCTAAGAGTCCTACCTGTGCTGCTTCACAGTCAATAACTGCCCTCTGCCAAGTGATAACCCATATTATGATTTCTATCACCCTAGATTTGTTTTGCCTATTCTTAAATGTCATATTAATGGAGTCAAACAATATATACTCTGCTGTGTCTGTCTTTTTTCTTTCATCATTATGTCTGTGAGATTTATCCATGTTATTCCGTGGATCAAGAGTTTGCCTCTTTCTATTGCTGAGTAGGTAACATTCCACTGAGAGATTAAAACACAATTTATTTCCCCATCTTCCTGTTGATGGACATTTGGGTTGTTTCCAGATTTGGGCTATAATAAATAAAGTTGCCATGTATCTTCTTGAACATGTCCTTTGGTAGACTTATGCCCTCATTTTTTCCTTGGGAACATACCTAGGAGTAAAATTAATGGGTCATAGGTTAAGCAACTGTTTGATTTTAATAGGTACAGACTACTCATTTTCCAAAGTATTTTAACCAGTTCACAATGTATAATTCCAGTTGTTCCACATCCTCTGCAATAGTATTTTCATTCTTCAGTGTAGTTTTGATTTTCATTCCCTTAATAACTAATGGTTTGACCTTCTTTACATATGCTTATTGGCCATTTAGTATCTTCTTTTGATAATTATCTGTTAAATTATTTTGTTCATTTATTAGTTGACCAATTTGTCTTTTTCTTATGCCTTGTAGGAGTTCTATAATTTATTTATTTATTTATTTTTCCAGCTTTGTTGAGATATAGTTAATATGTAACATTGTATAAGTTTAAGGTGTATAACGTGATGATTCGATACACATATATATTGTGAAATAATTACCACAATAAGATTAGTTAACACAATTTTATTTTTATTATTTCGTTTAACACAAGATCATACTGGGTTCTGAGAAGGAATGCATCTCTCTGTATCCTCAGATGACACATTGCTCAGGTGTCAACAGAAGAAGAAGTGTGAGGAAGTTAAGGAGATGGTTGGGGATAGCCCATACTTCTGATGCCTGTGAACTACCTGTTCAGTGGAGAGGTAAAAGGAAATTTGCAGCACCAGGGCTCTCTGATTAGCACTCCAGCCAAAAGGTAATACCATCTGACATTGTGCAAAAGTGCTCCATCTGTCCGGGGTTCGGCTGGGCATGAGTGGGAGAGAAAGCGGACGAAGTGCTCTCTGATGTCAGTGATGGCTGAGCCATCTGGCAGTCATATCTGAACCATATAGCTGCTGCTACAGGCCTAGCCTGATGGATTGATTGCAAAGTTTCCTTTGCACAAGTCTTTCCCAAGCCACATGGGCTCATTTTTAAAGCCATATGTAAGGAGAGAGGATGAGAGAAAGAGAAAAAGAAAGGGAGACCCTAAGGGTCTAGAGAAAATTAGAAATAGTTACACTTTCCAGACAGTTCTAAATAAGCATCACAATCAGTCTCTGAGAAAAGAAATGCTGGGGTTGCAGATGCCAGTCCAGACCCTCCATATAGACTGAGGATGCTGTGGCTTCCACAAGGAAACGGACAGAATTGCCCTGCAATGTGCACCCCGATCAATACTTCCTTATCAATCTTGTTACTGTTTGCAGGAGTTTCTACTTCAGACTCCTAACAGCTGTCAGTAAATCTTGCTGATCAGTGCAGCCTTCTGAATAAAGGTAATTTTTCACCAATCATCTTTCTCAGATTTGGTAAAATTGGGCAGCGATTCATGCACCTTCTCAAGTTCTCAACCTATATGTAAGCAACCTCCTTTTGATGATCGTAGATCACTATCTATAAGTCTTTCGCATAAAGACCATGAAATCTGAAGTCTGGACACTGCCCCAGCAGCCACCCATTACAGAGAAAAGTTAAATAGTACCTGGTGCATCAGGTTGTCAAGAAATCTAAGGGTAAGATGAAATATTTCAGGTCACCTGGTGTATTTCTTAAATCCATCCATTCGTTAAATGATTTGACAAATAATTATTGAATTTCTCCAATTCGTCAGGCACAGTGCTTGACACTGGGGATTCAGTAGGAAATAGGAGAGAAAATTTACATGGGTGATTTTGATAAAAAGAAATGGAGTCAGGATATAGGCAGTGATTGGGATATGCAGTGGAACTTTCTCAAAAGAGACGACAATTAAGTGGATACCTACATAAACAATTGGGGTCAACCATGGGGAAAAAAAGAAAAACTAGGGAAATATTCCAAATAGAAGGACATACAAACCCAAGAGCTCAAAGTCAAGAAAGAGCTTGGTTTTGTCAAAGACAGAGAGTCAATGTGGCTAGAAACGTTTATTCCTTGAAGAATCTGGTTTGTATTCATAACAGAAAAAGGAAGAATTATTATTATTATTATTCTTGCCAAGAAAGGCATTAAAAACTAAGGATATCCAAAACAAAAGGCTGCTCTGAGGAAAGAAACTACTATTCCAAACATTTTTTAGGGCCATGATTCATGGGAATGAGATGGTCAAAGTAATCTTGGCACTCTGGGAGGAGCTGCCTTCTCTGGTGAGCGCCATGTGGCAACACGGAAAGTCCAACGAAGTGATGGACTCCACGAAGGCAAGGGGGGTGCAGTTTTAAAATTCTGCCCTAAATCAGGAAAATATATTAATGCTTCTTCTGATCACTTATTCCAAAAATACTGATTAGACATCTGCCGTGTGCCAGAGCCTGTTAACTCTTAAGGATATAATGATGAATAAAAATGGTTGGGGCCATATGGAACTGATTTCAGTCAGGTCTGTCTAAACCACACCATGGATAATTTTTAAAGGGAAAAAAAAACTCCTTTATGTTTGTGGATATTCCTAGAGTTCTTGGGGGCAAGGAAAAGGCCTAAACAAGGGAATCTGTGATTAGTCAGGTCATTAACCACTGAAACACTAGTTAGCAGAGAATTCTGGCAAGACTAGGTCCACCTATCACAGAGAAAAGTCTCCACGGTTGGAGATGGTACTGCTGCTTGGTTTCAAGCCAACAATTGACACCAAGTTTTCTGCCACAGAAAAATAAGGCCAAGACATTACATGATCAAAGCTGAATGGAATGAGTCAAAGAGATATGATAACTTTCACTTTTCAAAACTCACAGACCCCATCTCTGGACCACCAAGTCCAGATGCTTTAGGATACTCCATAATATAATGAACCTGCATTGGATGCTTTTGTGATACTTTTTCAGAAAAGAGGATTCAGGAAAACTTAATGGTCTGTTGATGGGAATGAAATAGAAGAAAGGAAAATGAAAAAAAAATGCATCCCCAGCAAATTTTTATTTACTGTTACGTGAAAGCCATTTTTGATAAATTGCACAAAATTAACATTGTACATATGTAGTTAAGAGGGTCATGGTGGTTTGTAATATGCTTGGCATTTTTCTGTTACTTGTTTGTTTTTCATTATGTTTTCACAAGTGGCAGGAGTCAAAGCTGTTTGTCCTTCTGGAAGTTTCTATATTAGTGTTAATCAGAAATGGATTGCCTTTTCCTTGAATTTGACATTCATGGGAACAAGAATCATCTTGTTTTCAGTCTTGAATCACTTGTGCTTAGCATGGTACTGGCTGAAAAATAGATGGCTATCGCATGAACGAGTGAGTGCATGGATGCATGGCTGTAGAATGCACGTGGTGACCCAAGCGTTAAATGTATGGGTTACTTTATCCATTCATCTGTTGATGGACACTTAGGTTGCTTCCATGTCCTGGCCATTGTAAATAGAGCTGCAATGAACATTTTGGTACATGACTCTTTTTGAATTATGGTTTTTCTCAGGGTATATGCCCAGTAGTGGGATTGCTGGGTCGTATGGTAGTTCTATTTTTAGTTTTTTAAGGAACCTCCATACTGTTCTCCATAGTGGCTGTATCAATTTACATTCCCACCAACAGTGCAAGAGGGTTCCCTTATCTCCACACCCTCTGCAGCATTTATTGTTTGTAGATTTTTTTGATGATGGCCATTCTGACCGGTGTGAGATGATATCTCATCGTAGTTTTGATTTGCATTTTTCTAATGATTAGTGATGTTGAGCATCCTTTCATGTGTTGTTGACAATCTGTATATCTTCTTTGGAAAAATGTCTATTTAGGTCTTCTGCTCATTTTTGGATTGGGTTGTTTGTTTTTTCGATATTGAGCTGCATGAACTGCTGTGGCACATATATACAATGGAATATTACTCAGCCATAAAAAGAAACAAAATTGAGTTATTTATAGTGAGGTGGATGGACCTAGAGTCTGTCATACAGAGTGAAGTAAGTCAGAAAGAGAAAAATACCGTATGCTAACACATATATATGGAATCTAAAAAAAATGGTCATGAAGAACCTAGGGGCAAGACAGGAATAAAGACACAGACCTACTAGAGAATGGACTTGAGGACACGGGGAGGGGGAAGGGTAAGCTGTGACAAAGTGAGAGAGTGGCATGGACATACATACACTACCAAATGTAACATAGATAGCTAGTGGGAAGCAGCCGCATAGCACAGGGAGATCAGCTCAGTGCTTTGTGACCACCTAGAGGGGTGGGATAGGGAGGGTGGGAGGGAGGGAGATGCAAGAGGGAAGAGATATGGGGACATATGTATATGTATAACTGATTCACTTTGTTATAAAGCAGAAACTAACACACCATTGTAAAGCAATTATACTCCAATAAAGACGTTTAAAAAAAAAAAGTATGGGTTACTGACATAGATCTGACTTCTAGGGAGGCTTTGAATCTTGTACCATTGCTTTCAATTTTCAGTAAGTTCTTCAAAGATTCTTACAAAAAGGGAAAAAAGAAACTCATAAAAAGAGATGGGAGCTTAAATCACATGTTATATTTCTTTCAGGCCATACTGTGTTTTTAAGTCCCATGCCTCTTTTTCAAAGCACCAAGCATATTTTTTTAACTTATTTTCCCAGTTTTATTGAGATATAATTAGCATAACATTGTGTAAGTTCAAAGTTAAATAATGATTTAATATGTGTACATCCTACACTACAAAATGATTATCACAGTAAGTTTAGTCAACATCCAGCCGCTCACATAGTTACAATTTTTTTGTGTGTGTGTGGTGAGCACCAAGCAAGTTTCAGCTTCCTAAAAATAAGAAAGGGGCAGGAGGACATGCAAATCAACTTGTGGTTTTTAAAAGAATACTAGTCTTTGATGTGCACAGTGTTTCAATTCTCTGACTAGCAAATTCTAAACACAGCCTGAAAAAACAGCTCAGAACTAAGCCTAATTCTGACCAGCAGCCTGGTCAAGGTAGTGGTTGAGCCGGACGCCATTGCTGCCATGCACAGAACCATTTGGAATGGAGATGGAGTGAGCCAAGCTTGTAATTGCCCAGCTTTACAAAAAGGAAACTTCATTTGAAACATGCACAGCTTCCTGTGTGTCAGCTATTTATTCCTTCTGTTTTCAACCATCCAGCAAATCAAAAGAATTAAGGGGATTAAAAGCAGAAAAACTCAGTTACTTCATACCTCAAAATGGGGGCAGTGTTGAATGAAATCGTTTCTGGGAAGTGACTGAACAAAATAGGACTGGGATAGGCAGCTCAAGGGGAAGAAACACCTCAAGTTTGTCTCCTCCACCTACTCTTAACCAGCACACAATCTAAGACCAGATCCATTTCAGGATAAAAGCCCAGAAGAAATGCGTATCAAATCCACATAGGTTTTTAAATATGCAGATTCTCGCTGCTGCAGAGGGTTTTGAGAGGTGCATTCCTGGCAGGCAAGAGGCTTGGTAGGACACTTTTGGAAGCATTTTGACAATATGAATCAAAAGCCTTAAAACTCCTTTGATTCATTAATTCCACTTCTGGAAAGTAATCCTCAATAATTATCTCATAATATATATATAAATCTTATGCACATAAATGTAGATCAAAGCTTGTGCATAATACAAATCAGAAAATAATTAATCTAAATATTCTCTAATTTAGGAAATATCTAGAAAGTTTGTTGGAATATTATACACCCCTTAAGATTAGTTTTGCATACAATTGGGTAATGTGAGGTGAACCATGCACAATAGAAAAGTATATGTGAAATCCAGGATGGGCCAGTCAACTTTGACTTGTTCATTAAATCATAAGGACACTGCACTCCCTGTAATGGAAAATCTCAGGTACAAAATTTCATTAATATGAAATAGTCATTTAGGTGGCTTACTGAATGCTACTTTGTTAATATTAAAATCAAGGTCATTGAAATCTTAAATTACTTGGGAATTGCTTTTTTGTCCTAAAGTGTGACCAGGAATTGTGCAAGGGAGTAGAACCTTTAATATTGGGCATAGGTAAAGTTGAAAAGAGCACAAGGATTTTAGGCTATTTCCCACTGTGTGTGTGTGTGTGTGTGTGTGTGTGTGTGTGTATGTGCGTGTGTCTTTCTGTCTGTGTGTGTGTGATTTATCTGAATGTGTTAAATAAAATTAAGCAAATTTGATAAAAAACGTTTTAAAGCCTAGAGAATCCTAAGCTGTGACCGTTTCTTTCTTTTTTTATGCTAATGTGTAAATGTGAGCAGCTCAGATAGGGAACCAGCAGCACATGGTGCCAATCAGTAGAGGATGTGATTAGTCCACTTTCCGGAAGTCGTTGGGATAAAACATTTACATTTCTTTGAAGTCTCATTTTCCCACTAGAAAAATAATGGCTCATAATACCTGTACTTTATAGCTCTTTAGTTGATCATGGGGACCCAAGGAGATACTATGTGGAAGAAACTCATAAATTTAGTAATTCTGAGGCTGCATTAAAAAAAAAAAAAAAACTATTTGGCATTCAAGTGCCAGAAAGAAAGAAGCTTAGTAACCACAATACCAGTAGTCAATCAAAAAAATTCTTTATATTAAAACTATAAATATGTAGAGTTCAAGTCTATAATTGTTCTACCACTTTCCTTACTTGGTTTGTAAATCAGTATGTAAACAATGTCTGCATATTTGATTTGATTGATATGACTTTAGTGTCCTCTCTGTTTCCCTCTTTCTCTTTCTCTCACTCCCATTTATTTGGGGGAAAAAACCAAGTCCTTTTTTTCTGTCATGTTTCTCACATTCTGGAGATCTGGCCATATGTCATTTAGCATGTTCTTCTTTCCTCTGTAAATGTTGAGCTTCCATGGAGATTTGATCAGAATCATGTTTGATTTTTTTTTATCTTCATAAACACTTCTCTATACTTTATCACTACAAGAGTCACAGAATATCTTTTGTTTCTTTGTTTATGTTAATGTTTAGAAGTTATCAGTTCAATTCATTCATTTTTAAGTTCTTCATTAGCCTTTCACCTACTAGTTTTAGCAGCCATGATGGATCACTGTTTAGATATTTTACTACATTAAGGGGTGGCTAAATGATGGTATTCTATCATTCCATCTGTGCTTATGAACCGTGGGATTCTTCTATAAAGAACTTTTACTCTTCTGCTATTAAAGTACCTTGAAACATAATCGGTATGGGAAAGGCAGTATAGATGTTCAATTACACTCTCCTACCTTTTTTTAAACCAGTTTTCAGAATGAGTTTATGCCTTAACAGTTTCCTAGAGTGATTAGTGAGATTTATTTTTGTGTCACTGTGAACTTAAGGATGATGAGTTCTTTTGGTGCTCTAAATGTTCATTATTTTTTAGTAGGATCCTTGTCACATTGGTGCTTATGACCCTTTTGGGCATAACCCAGGTAGGCATTGATAGCTTTCTTGTTTTCTGGTAAATATAGTTTATGTTATACATAACAATATATTGAAAGAATCATACACCATAATCAAGTGAGAATTATTCCAGGGATGCAAGGATGATTCAATATCTGCAAATCAATCAATGAGATATGCCACTTTAACAAAATGAAGGATTAAAAATTAAATGACCATCTCAGTAGATGCAGAACAAGCATTAGACAAAATTCAAAGTATGTTCATGATAAAAGTCCTCAACTAAGTGGGTATGGAGATAACATACCTCAGCACAATAAATGTTATACATGACAAACCCACAGCTAACATTATACTCAATGGTGAAAAGCTGAAAACTTTTCCTCTAAGATCAGGAACAAGACCAGAATATCCACTCATGTCACTTTTATTCAACATAGTATTTGAAGTCCTAGCCATAGCAATCAGAAAAGAAAAAAAGATAAAAGGTATCCCACTTGGAAAGGAAGAAGTAAGACTGTCACTATTTGCAGATGACATAATACTATACCTAGAAAACTCTAAAGACTCCACCAAAATCTGTTAAAAGTAATGCATGAATTCAGTATAGTTGCAGAATACAAAATTAATACACAGAAATGTGTTTTATTTCTCTACATTAATAATGAACTATCTTAAAGAGAAATGAAGAAAGCAATCCCATTTACAATTGCATCAAAAGGCATTGGAAAACTGGACAGCTACATGCAGAAGAATGAAACTAAACTACTTTCTTACATCATACACAAATATAAAGTCAAATGAATTAAAGGCTTAAATGTAAAACCTGATATCATAAATCTCCTAGAAGAAAACATAAGCAGTAAGCTCTTTGACATTGGTCTTAGGAATATTTTTTTTTGATCTATCTCCTCAGGCAAGGGCAACAAAAGCAAAACTAAATGAATCGGACTATAACAAACTAAAAAGCTTTTGCACAATGAAGAAAACTATCAAGAAAATGAAAAGACAACCTACTGAATGGGGGAAGATATTTGTAAATAATGTGTCTGAAAAAGGGCTAATATCCAAAATATATGAAAAACTCATATAAATCAACACACACACACACAAAATCGATTTGATTAAAAAGTGGTCAGAGTCCCTGAGTAGACATGATTCCAAAGAAGACATAGACATTTTTCCAAAGAAGACGTACAGATGGCCAACAAACACATGAAAAGATGCTCAATAACGTTAACCATCAGGGAAATGCAAATTAAAACCACAATGAGATGTCACTTCACACCTGTCAGAATGGCTACCATTAAAAAAACAAACAAACAAACAAAAACAAGAAATAACAAGTGTTGGTGAGGATGTGGAGAGAAAGGAACCTTTGTGCGCTGTTGGTGAGAATATAAGTTAGTATAACCACTGTGGAAAACAATATGGAGGTTTGTCAAAAAATTAAAAATAAAGCTACCACATGATCCACCTCTGGGTATTTATCTGAAGACAATGAATATACTAGTTTGAAGAGATATATGTACTCCAATGTTCATTGCAGCATTGTTTACAATAGCCAAGTTATGGAAGCAACCTAAGTGGCCATGCATAGATGAATGGGTAAAGAAGATGTGATATATACATAAATAAAAAATCAATGTAATCTTGCCATTTCTGAAGAGCATGGATGGACCTAAAGGGTGCCATACTAAGTGACATAAGTTAGAGAAAGACAAATATCATGTGATTTCACTTATATGTGGAATCTACAAAACAGAACAAAACAGAAAAAGACTCATAGGTACAGAGAACAAACTGGTGGTTGCAGAGGAGAGGGGTATGGAAGGATGGGTGAAATAGGTAAAGGTGATTAAGGTACAAACTTCCAGTTATAAAATAAATAATTCAAAGGGTTGTAATATACAGCATATGGAATAGAGTCAATAATATTGTAATAACTTTGTATGGTGACAGATGGTAACCAGACTGATCATGGTAATCATTTTATAATGTATAAAAATATCAAATCACGGCCTTGTACACCTGAAACTAATATAATATTGTAAGTCAATTATGTTTCAATTAAAAAATAAAGAACATGTATAACCTTAAATGCAAATTTTAGAAAACAAGAAAGAGAAATAATGAGCTAAGAATTCTACTGAGCTAAAAAAGACAGAGTGAACACAAGGAAAATCATAAAAGGATGGATGTAATAAAGTTAAAAAGCAGAACTTAATGAAGTAGAATGCAATGAAACAGTAGAGGTAACTAACAAAAGCAAAAGATGTTTAAAAAATAAAATAATAAATTACTTCCTGGAAAACAAAGGAAATTTGAGAAATGGTCACAGAACAAGGAGAGCTAAGTTGTCTTAGCTAAGTATTAAGATAACAAAATATTAAGTGTGGTATTCTGGATGGATTCCTGGAACCAAAAAAAAAAAGAAAGGGAAAGGACATTGGGGAAAACTAGTGGAATCCAAATAAAAAGTGAAGTTTAGTTGAGTAATGTACAGGCATACCTTGGAGATATTGCAGGTTCAGTTCTAGACCACCACAATAAAAAGCATACCACAATGAATCGAGTTACAAATTTTTTGGTTTCCCTGTATAAAAGTTATGTTTACATTGTACTGTGGTATACTGTAGTCTATAAAGTGTGCAATAGCATTAAGCCTAAAAAATTAATGTACATACCTTAATTAAAAAATACTATATTTCTAACAAATGCTAAACATCAGCTATGTCTTCAGCAACTTAATCTTTTTACATGAGTAACATCAAAGTTCACTGATCACAGATCATCTTAACAAGTATAATAATAATGAAAAATAATGGAAAAGCAAAGCAGAGAGACTTGCTCAATCCTGGTTTCTCACAAACCTTCAATTTATGAAAAAAACACAATATCTGTGTAGCACAATAAAGCGAGGTATGCCTGTATAGATAAGTAGAGAGATAGTAGATAGATAGATAGAAAGATAGATAGATAATGAACATATAGATAAAATATAAATATAGATATATAATATATATATATTTTAAATATAAATTATATCCATATTTATATAAAACTGAGCTCCTAACTCAATATTTTATATACATAATGGCTAATTTCATATGTCAACTTGGCTAGACCATGGTGCACAGTTATTTGGTCAAACACCAGTTTAGATGTTTGCTGTAAAGATATTTTCAAAGATGCAATTAACATCTAAATCATTAGACTTTGAGTAAAGCAGATTACCCCTCCATAATGGGAATGGATCTCATGCTATCAATTGAAGGCCTTAAGAGAGAAGACTGAAGTCCTCCTAAAAGGAATGAATTCTGCCTGCAGTCTCATTGAGAATCAAGATTGTATCATCAACTTTTCCTGGGTCTCCAGCCTCTCAGACTTCCCTGCAGATTCTGGGTTTGCCAGTCTCTGTGTTGTGTGAGCCAATTCCTTAAAATGAACCAATCTTTCTGTCTCTACCATCTATCTATCTATCATCTATCATCTATCTATCTATCTATCTATCTATCTATCTATCTATCTATCTATCTATCTATCTATCTATGTATCTATCTCACATATAAATTATTATTCCTTTCTGTCTAGCTTCTTACTACTCCATTCTGGGAAGATTTCATAGTTTATTTCACCAGTTCCTATAATAGCCATTGGGGTATTTAAGTAGTTTTCCATCATTTGACATATCAAATTGCTGCAATAAATAGCCTTGTGCATACTTTATTTCATATTCTTGTCAGTGTATTTTAGGAGTAGATTTTTAGAAGTGAAATCCTGGCTCATATGATTTTTCCTGGGTATTTGCCAGGAATTTAAAAAATCACTATAATGAATGCTTCTCAGCCACCTCTATTTGGACATAATTTATCCTTTAAGTCATCCTTTGAATCTGAAACAAGAGCCGTTTTGTGTATATCAAATGTACCACTGTATATTTTAAGGGTTCTGATGAAAAACTGAAGAATTCAAAAGTAAAGTTAAGTTGCATCTCAAAGGATAAGGGTTAGTCAGCATAGAAATGGGAAAGAAATGTCTTGAAATGGAAGGCGTGTGTACAGAGGAGCAATAAGAATGAGGGTTCTAGTTCAGCTGGAGGTAGACCTGTAGGTCTGTGAACAGAAAGCCCACTTCCTGGGGAGATGGAGTAAGATAAGGTAAGCTGAAGGACTGTTTCAAACAAACACTCGAAAACCAATGAACAACAGTTGTCTTCTGCCTCCAATTAATGTGTGGATTGAGAATAACCAAATTTGTCTGTGGCTAGAGTAACTAAGATGTAATTGGATTTTAGATATCCTATATGTTATGCTAATTTATTCAGCAAGAAGATGATTAGACAAGGAATTGTGGGAGTGAGTCATATGCCCCAGGATGCCCATATGACTTCAGGATGAGGGGACAGAATATGAAGAACTGGAGTCTTTGGGAATCAGCAGGGTTTAGAGAGCATGAGGGGAGATTAGGGAAGAAAATGCACACATGCTGGGCTTCCTTGACCCTTGTATTGGCTGGATGTTCAGGCGTATTTTATGGACAGGATTCAGGATAATTACTGAAATGAGACTATATAGGAAAGTGTTTCATGTTGCAACATTGAGGTAGATCCAGGGATCATGTGAAAAGAAATTTCTTACAGAATCAAATGAAGAATTAAAATATCACCAGCTGTGTCATAAAGATAAGGACTAGGTCTTCTTTTGTTGAGTTATATTCTCAATGCCTGAGACATAGCAGGTGTTCAATAAAAATGGGTCAGATGAATGAATGAATCAATAAATTAAAATAAACACAGTAGCTAGTAGATCTATATTTCCTTATAAGATCCTGATCAGTTGGTTAACATTTTGCTGAGTAACTCATAGATTTGGCACGCATTAGGACCTCCTTAAACATTCCATCGATGAATATTCACCCCCATCTTGATCTTCTTCCTAGGACCCTAAGTGTTCCAGGATGAATCCATTGGGCTCACTAAACTCAGTCTGGTTGACTTTTTGTTTTATGAGGGCCACCACACTGCATCCTTAGGTCTTTTTCAGTCCCGAGATTGGAAATATTTTGGGACACAGTTTTTCCCTTTTCAGCTACCACCTTCCTTTCCAGTTGCTTTCAAAAACCAACAGGAAGTGTCCTTTGGCCTTGGGGATTTATTTGTTCATCAGTATGGGGAATTGAAGAAACAAATTAATAAACACAGGCTGATGGAAATGTTCAGCTTCTTAGGGTTTCTCAGAAGCTTGGTTCCTACACTCTTTTTAATTCCTTTCTCAGATGATATCTGCTATGGACTAAATGTTTGTGTCCCCCCAAATTTCATATGTTGAAATCCTAAAATCCACTGTGATAGCATTTGGAGGTGGGGCCTTTGGGAGGTTATTAGGTTTAGATTAGGTCATGAGTGTGGGACCCTTATGGTGGGATTAAATCCCTGATAAAATAGAGATTCCTCTCTTAGTCATGTGAGGATATAGCAAGAAGGTAACCATCTGCAAGGCAGGAAGAAGACTCTCACCAGAACCCACCCATCCTGGCATCCTGATGTTAGACCTCCCAGCCTCCATAGTGGAAATACACTTCTGTACTTTAAGCTTCCCAGTCTACGGTATTTTGTTACAGCAGCTGAACTGACCAGGCCAATATCTTAATATTCCACTGGCTTCCAATGGCCCTTAAATCTCAGAATGGCTTTCACCAAACCTTTCTTCTTGATTTGTCCTCTATAACCTGGAGTCCAGTTCATGTAGAAAAACTCCTTTTATGAAGTGTCCTCTTTCCCAGTACAGAGGTCCAAAAGTACAATTAGGGTGAAATAGCAGTTGGGCTCCATTGTTCATTTACATTTGGCCTGAGCGTGTGTCCTACATTTGTGGAGACCTTTGGGCTGAATGACCCCATCTCCTCAATCCCAACCCGCCTTCCTGTCTCTGCAAGAGTGAATGTTTTATGCCATTTAAAAAATGCCTCTGACAAGCTAAAATTAGCAATAAAACTGTCTTCAATTACCTGCCTAAAAATAGTTAGTGCCTGAGCTTCCCTCACTCTGTTATAAAGTCATTTTAACATGCTAAGAGGATTTCACACATTAAAATCAAAAGAGCACCCACTAAGAGTCAAATAGAATTAGGTGATTCATTCATGAATTCATCACCTCCTGTTCCCATACTCTTAGTATTCCTGATAGTTTTCTGGCTATCCTTTCGCTTTCAACTTTACCTCCTTTCCCTCATCCTCATTTGCACTTTAATGCTTATTCTAGGCTCTCTACTTTCCCCATTCTCTACCATCTCCTTAGATATTTTATCGAAGTCCATGCTTTCATGACCACTTACATGCCAATAAGAGTCAAATGTACCCCCTCAAGTCTGGACTGTTCCTAAAATTTCTGATATGTAGGCACATGTACTTAGATGTTTCAAGAATTTCAAAACTGAGCACAAAATATCCACCCACCAAGCATGATTCGCCTCCAGTATTCCTTGTCTTGGTGAATGGCAGCACCTGTTTTGCATGTCAGAAATCTAGGAGACATCTTTGTAAATTTATGTTCTTTTCTTCCCACCCATATCACACCTACAATAAAATCCTGTCAGTTTTGTCTCCTAAATATCTCTTGAGTCCATCCATTTTTCTCTCTCCTTTTTTTTTTTTAGCATCCTACACCAAGCTACAATTATTGCACTTGGAGTATGGCCATAGCCTCCTAGCTGTTTCATCCATGAGCATTCTACACTTGCCTTTAGTCCATCCTCTGCACTGCAAGTCAAAGAGAACTTTTAAAGCATAAATTTTTTTATGCCACACTTCTCAACTCTATTTTAAGAATAAAACTTCAAAGCCTTCTCTTTTTTTTTTTGCTTTTTAAAGACTAAAGCATATTCTGGCCCATGCTTCTTTTTCCAGTTCCCTTTATCCTTCCTCACCTTCTCTGTACACTTGCCATTATGTTTTTTGTTTGTTTGTTTTTAGGGTTTGTTGCATCTTTTTTTTTTTTTTGCCATCCTCCTTCCTACCGCAGGACCCTGGCATATGTTATTCCCTTTTATATGGAAATTCCTTCTGTGTTCTCTTGACCTATTAATTCAAGGGCTTGCTTCTTGTAGATGTAAAAGTGATATAATGTACATCACAATTTTATGTATATATAAACAATAATGATCATTACAGCACTTTTTTTACATAGTGAAAAATTAAAAATATGAATATACACTAATTTGGCATAACTAAAGAAGTTACAGTATAACCTATGTTGGAATATTATACATCCATTTAAAAAGTACTCTAGACATTTCTATAAACTTATATATAATATGCTTATAAAATTAAATTGAATAATAAGAAGGCACAGTTATATGGAATGAATTAAATGAAATTCCAATTTTCTTAAAATCAAATATGTATGTTTGTGTATGTTTTAGTGCATTTACACACATGGAAAAAAGCTGACATATACATTCACAAATACGTAAATAGTAATGTCATGGAGTTGAAATCATAGATGATTTTTATTTTCTTATTTTCATATTTTTGTTTTCTATATTTTGCATATCAACTGTATATTGTTATAGTCTTTGTATACATTAACCTTTGAAGATGTTTTATAAAATGTATAGTTTTAAGTAACTTTTAAGTAAGTTTTAAGAGATTAGTGGCATAGGTGTTGGGCAGGGAAAGAATGGTGAGATAACATCCAATTTTTTTACACAGGTGTAAAAATGATTTTGGACTCTACCTGGCAGGCTGGACAAGTGTGACTGTTGTGTCATGGATATGGTTATTATCTTGATCTCCATCCCTGCCCATTCTGATAGCTAACATCAGGGAAAGTTCTTTTGGAGCATCCTGAGTATATAAAAATGATGGCCATTTAAAACAGGACAAATAAAAGGAAAAGTGAAGACTACAAGTTGGCTCTTGTCTGCTTTGGGTCAAATTCAGCATTTCTTCTCTTAGCCCTATGATAACCAATAAACCTTGACCCTATAAGAGACAAAATCTATCCTTTGAGGCTAGATTTTAAAAAACAGGGTATGTGTTATGTCTGCCAAGATGTAGACAGGCTTTGTAATATTAGAGGAAGAGAAAGAGAAAAAGAGAGAAGGAGAAAGAGATAGAGAGGTAGATAAATAGAGAGAGAGAGAATATAAATGTCCTCTTTAACTTCAACTTATGACCAAAATGAATCATAAAGCCTTTGCAAAACCATACAAATATTTGAATGAACAATAGCAGTTAAAAAAAGAAAGCCCAGAGATGTAATAAACCTTTGTCAGGAAATTAGCTGAGGTGAATTTTTAGCAGGAACCACTGAGCAACCAGTTTTCACAGTCAGAGAGACATAGGTTTGAATTCTGGCCCTTCTACTTCCTGTGTGAGTTTGGACAAGTTACTTAAATGCATTTCTCTATGCCTCAGTTTCTACATAACACTTATCATGAGGGTTATTTTTTTCTTTTAAATATGAGAAATGCTGTATGCAACATACCAATAGAAAAGTATTTAATCACAATCATTTTTAACATAGGACTTTTACCTTAATCCAAACTTGACTGTTTAATGCTTAGGACTGGATTTTGCTGGATATAGGAAATAGTGATATTTTGGTCCTTATCAGATGTTATAAATTCAAACCCATGAACATCAACAATAACCAAGAACTCTGCTGGGCTTATGAGAAAGTTTGGGTCTCTGAGTTTATAGAAAGTTGTCTGAATAATATTCAGGTGACCCAGTTCTCTAGTTATTGAAAATCCATCCTTAGGTTAAGCTGGACAATCAAAGAAACATTATGGCTCTCCCTCTTCCCCACTCCTTCTTTTCCCACCATAAATCCTTACCAGAATGCCTTTAAATGAAGAGCTATTTGTCATCATGGCCAATGCTTCCTTTGAGAAATAATAAAGAAGCATTCTAACAAAAGTTGTTGTTGTACTTTTTGTAAATAGTATGTTGAAAGCCAAGTCTGCATCAATCCATGGTATTTTCTGTATTTCTCTCTGGTCCCAGCATCAGGGATACTCATACTTCTCCTGCTCAATGAGTTTGTTTTTATCTTGTAGACAGGTTGAAATATGTAGTTCCTCTCTTTCCTTGCTATTACAAAACACAGCGAAACATTCTAGAAAGAGCCGTAGACTTTGCAACAGGTTTTCTGTATTTGCCTCTATCCTGGGCTCATCCAGTTTTTTCTTTTGCCTTAACTTCTCTTTTCATGTAAATTTCACTTTTCCTCTTCATCTTTTTGTAAGCCGGCTTAAAGCACTTTTGAGGAAATATAATGAAGAAGGAGGAAAGAAAGAGAGGGAAAGCACAGAAATAAGAATGGAAGCAAGCAAAGAAGGAAAATGTAAATGAATGGTGTGTGTCTTTTTCACTTATGTTTGTGGCAGAGCTGCAATGAAAAATTTTGATTATAATAAATTGAGAATTAGAAAATAGATATTCAAGAAAGTCATAAAAGATATATATGGAATGTATGGGCCAACACTTTGGAAATGGATTCCCAACAAGGTTATTAGTCTTTCCTAAGTGTGTGAATAGCAACAGTAATACCAGAGCTTGGACTTTTCGATAGTTAATTGTTAATACAGTTCAGGATCAGCAAAAGCAAATCTTAGTATTGTAGTCTATTGTAGTATCATTGCTTGAGAGTATCCCATCATTTTCCTCAACCTAAAACAGGTATGGAGGGCAAAGATTTAGGTTTCTGTGACTGTCTGCAGGGCCTTTTGCCAGTCTTAAAGTCTGCAAAGGTTCTGATGCTCCAACAAAAGGGGAAAAGCCAGCACACAAGCAAGCAAATAAAAGATACTAGATCAAAAAAATCTGTTTAAAGACAGTACATACACCAGCCCCGGGGTATTTCAAATATTTATAATTCTCTACATATTTCATCTTTAAGAGTTCTCGAGATGCTTTGTTCAGAATATGTTGCTAACATACCCAGCTCAGTGCTGATACTATCAAAGTCATTAAAGAAACATAGACGGTGAGAGATGAAGGAACACATGAAAAAGACAAAATAATCAGAACTCCTAAGGCAGTCTACATGACTAGATTCATAGAATGATAGAATTAAAGGGGACCTTGGAAATCCCATTTCTGTGTTTCACAAAGAGAACACTAAGACATAGGGAGATTTCCCAGCATGTCCATATTAATCAGAACTGGATATTTTGGGGTAAAAGCACAGTGCTTTCCAATGAGATGAACTAACAGTGGTTTGCCAAAATCATAGAATATTAACTCAAATTACACAGGACAATAACAACATGGACTGAAGTAGCACATAACTTTATACTTCGAAGGGGAAATATTATTTCCATAAATTAATAATATCAGCTATCAATCAGTATGTAATTATTATGGGCTCATCTTTGTGCTACACTAGAAGCAATGAGGAAAGTAGAAGAAGAATCTTATAAGGACACTGTCCCCGGCTTCAGCGAATTTCCATTTTAATTGAGATGACAAGAGAAAATCACTGAAAAATATAACAAATGATCCATGATTGTCCAACAATGTGTAAATGGTATGGACTATGTAACACTCACGGCCATGCTGCAAGGCCTCTTGTCCAACCCTGATTTATTGAAGGCATAAATCTACTTTAAAAAGCCCTACAAGTGATTTTCCAGAATCTGCTTAATTTGTTGATTGACAACTCATTTTTCCTAATGCAGCCAGTTCTATTTAAGAACATTCTAAATTGTAAAAATGTCCCCTTTATATTGATCCCAGACTCCCCTCCCATGTATGTAATCCCATAGAAAAATTTTGTTTTTCCTTCTATGTGACAGTCTTTTGGATACTTTAATACACTCATCTTGGCTTTCTTCCATCCTGACCATGAATACCTTTAATCATTCCTCATATAACATAGCTCCAGTTTCCTCCCCTACCTGAATACTCCCCAGAATCCATTCCAGCACTCCAGGTGTGGTCTCATTGGCTCAGAATGGAGTGGGATGATTGCCTCTTGTTCTGAAAGGTTGATTCTATTTCTGTCCTTGTCCCCCAAGATTGCATTAGTATTTTGGCAACTACATCACACAGTTGACTCATGTAGAGCTTAGAGTCAATTAAAACCCCTGTGTCTTTTTTTCACATGTGCTATTGATACATTCCCCCCAATTATTCATGTGTGCAATAGTTGGTGGTTTTCATTTTTAAATTTACATTTGTGCCTGTTAAATTTCATCATGTTATGTTCAGTCTATTGCTGAAGCTTTTGGAACATTTTTTTGGATCCCTTTTTAGCTCTCCTTCCCAGCTTTGTGTCACGCACAGGTTGATTTAGTCATATGTGTCCTCATCTAAGTTAAGGACAAAAATGTCGATTAGATGGAGGCCAAAGTCATGATTAAAGAATGACGTTCTCCTGACAAACTGCCACAGCCACAAGAGGCCAAAGAGGCATGACCCCAAAATGTAGTGTGGGGTGCTGGATGGGATCCTGGAACAAGAAAAGGACAGTGGGTAAAAACTGAAAAGATGAGAATCAGGTATGAAGTTACAATAATGTATCCATATTGATTCACTAATTGTAATAAACATACCATAGTAATGTAAAGTGTCTGTAACAGGTGAAACTGGGTGTGGGTATATGAGAACTCTCTGTACTATTGTCACATTTTTTCTATAAATCTAAAGTTTTTAAAAAATAAAGTTTATTTTAAAAAAATGATGTTGTCTTATGGTAAAACCTATCCATTTGTTACCAGTCTTTGGGTCAGTAAAGGTAGACTTGGACATAAAGCATCCTGAGGCTGGACAGTAGTGACTGAAAAAGAAATCTTGGAATTGTCAATAATATTGGAATCAAGCAGAGCTATGTCATGAAACTGATATAACTGTTTACTTAAGAAAGGGTCCCCCAGTGGTAACTTATGATAGGGGTCAGTTTTAGCTTGTTGGGGAATGGTAACTGGCAATAATTGTAAGGATTCAGTTCAGTAAACTGGCAAGAATTATAAGGATTTAGTTCAGTAAGTAAAGTTACTGAAAAACTCCATTTATTAATGGAGACTAGTTCCAATAAACAAAGATTACAAAGAAAGACATATAGATAAAGCCTACACGGGGAGTGCTGTAGTGTCTACACAACACTCAGGACTAATCTCGGGCACAATGACTCCTGAGTCTAGAAGGCAGCACAGTGCTAATTACCAACAGATGATGTGGCTGAATCTATCTCTTGGCCCAGAGAATGAAGGTGCATTTGGACCTACAGTTGGGACCTACATAAGATCCAGATGTGATCACCTGGGGAAGCCATCAAAAAGCTCAATCAGGAATAAATACTCTAAGCTTCATGAATATTTGAGCCCATATTTTCTATAAATTTTAGTAGTATAAATAGTTTAATAATTTGTTTAGTAGTATAAATTCATTAAATGCTATCTTAATTTGGACTGTTATAATAAAATACCATAGAGTAAGTGGCTTATAAACAACACAAATTTATTTCTCACAGTTCTGGATAAGTTTGAGGGTGCCAATATGGTCAGTTTCTGGTGAGAGCCCTCTTCCTGATTGCAGACTGCCAACATCTCATTGTATTATCACATGGCAGAAGGAGAGAGAGCTAGCTCTCTGGTCTCTTTTGTAAGGACACTAATCCCATTCATGAAGACTTTACCCTCATGACCTAATCAGCTCCCAAAGGATCCACCTCCGAATATCATCACATTGGAGATTAGATGTCAACACATGAATTTGGGAGGGACACAAACATTGAGTCCATAATAATAAATACCTAGTAAAACCTATATGTACTACATTTAGATCAGCATAGCCCTGATCTACAAACTTAGCAATTCTATTAAGAAGGGAAAACAGGGTGACATGAAGTTGGATTTACCTTACTTATTTTTTTAATTGAAGTATAGTTGATTTACAATATTGTGTTAGTTTCAGGTGTACAACAAAGTGATTGAGGTATATATATATATATATATTTTTCAGATTATTTTTCCATTATAGGTTATTGCAAGTTATTTAATATAGTTCCCTATGCTATATAGTAAATCCCTGTTTCTTATCTATTTAATGTGTAGTAGTTTATTTTTATTAATCCCATAGTCCTAATTTATCCCTTCCCCCCATCCCTTTCCCTTTTGGTAACCATAAGTTTGTTTTCTATGTCTGTGAGCCAGTTTCTGTTTTGTATATAGATTCATTTGTATTATTTTTTAGCCCACATAAAAGTGACATCATATGATGTTTGTCTTTCTCTGTCTGACTTACTTCACTTAATATGATCATCTTTAGGTCTATCCATGTTGCTGCTACCTAACTTATTTTTAACAAACTTTGTGACCTAAAATAAATGATCTAATCTCTCTGAGCTTTAATTTTTCTATCTGCTAAGTAAACCTAAAATTATCTACTTTGCAGAATTTAGCATAGATGAAAATGACAAATAAGAGTTCCCTGGCACATCACAGTCACTAAACTAATGCTAGTTCTTACACACACACAAAATCAAATGGCAACGCAAGAGGGAGGAGATGTGGGGATATATGTATATGTATAGCTGATTCACTTTGTTATAAAGCAGAAACTAACACACCATTGTAAAGCAGTTATACTCCAATAAAAACGTTTAAAAAAAAATGGCAAAAAAAAATCAAATAAAAATGAAATCAAAGATCACCTTCATGCCAAACCAGATTGACTAGAAGAATGTATAAAAATTATATAAAGGAAGTGCTTTCAAAAACCCTCCTATAGCCAAATTTTCACCAGTCATCAATATAGAAACAGTAAGCTTCTAAAAAATGACATTTACTGGGTCCTTCATAGACCTCCTTTTCGGCAACACTTCATTAGTTATAACTGTATGTTTGTTTGTTTCTTAACTTTTTATTTTATATTGGAGTATAGTTGATTAACAGTGTTGTGTTAGTTTCAGGTGTACAGCAAAGTGATTCAGTTATACATATACATGTATCTATTCTTTTTCAAATTCTTTTCCCATTAGGTTGTTACATAATATTGAGCAGAGTTCCCTGTGCTATACAGTAGGTCCTTGTTGGTTATCCATTTTGAATATAGCAGCGTGTACATGTCATCCCTAAAAGTGGTATGGATAGATTTCTTTAAAAATATTCTGAACCTGGGCTTTCCACTCATCTGCTCTCACCTTCACCCCTTCATTCCAAATCAGTGAGGCTTGAGGGTGTTTCACATCCCATGTTCTCTTCCTTCATTTTGCACAATAGAGGCAGGGAGAGTGTCACTGCAGCCCCTGGGGGTCCCAGGGAAGGAAGGAGATGGTGACAAGGTGAAGAGGTTTTGGGCTGTTCCCTGATCATTTTGCATCTGCTCTTTTAGTATCCAGAGATCTGTGTGATAAAAGATGAAGTCTGTGTGGCCCGTACCCATGGCTGCCTTCCTGATGATTAATAATCAGGTGTAGATGAATATTTCAAAGTGCACAGGGAGGAGTAATTCATGAGATGAGACGTTCACCTCCTTCCTGCCATGTGCCTCTTAAAATGCTGTTCAGAGCTCAGTTGTGCAAATGAAGAAAAAATAGAAGAAAAAAAAAAAAAAGGAAGAAAGCACACTCTGGTATATTAAAATCGAGTTGGTGCCCAGGCACTGGAGATTTTCCAGCCACAATGATTTAATCTGGCATCTTTCTGTATCATGCATCTGGCATCTTTCTATATCAGGTGGGAGCAAGGCCACGCCCTCTTCACTCTTGCTCCACCTCCTTTCCCCCCTTGCCAATCTAAGTTCTCCTGGTTTAAAAATGAAATTAAGGAACTCTACACCAATAGCCTGGGTATTGCATTTTAAGCACTCAGCACTCCTCGTGCTGTTGCTGAATGTTCATGCTAATGTGTTACAAAATCGCAGAAATTAGTAAAGATGTCCTGTGCCTTGAGGTCCTGTGGTCTGTGCGAGCTGCCTGGATGCCTGGCTCACCAGTCTGGATGAGGAAAGGGCCCTAAGTATTCTGCTGCCTTCCTGCCCCAGCATCCTTCTTCCAGCCTGGAATTAGCATTTGCCAGGCAGTCGTTGCTGCCTGATAAATTCATCTGAGGGTCAGGATTGTGGGGTGGCACAGATATTGGGAAGGGCAACATTCACTTGGAAATATGTCTGAAAGGAATGGGCTTGGGTTTGGGGTGGGGGGAAAGGCAGCACGGAGCAGGCTGAGTCTTTTTCAGGGTTAGAAGGATCTGTCTCTTTTCTGTGGTGTTTGGGGAAGCACTACCATGGCCAGAGGGACATAGCTTGGGGCCCGAGATGGGGCCATAGCTCTGTCTTCCTCCAGCTCGTTCCCTGTGCCACGCCTGTAAGCAAGAGCCACTGAAGAGAAAACCCATTAGCAGGCTTCCCTTGGAGCGCCGAGGGCAGCAGCAGCCCTATTATCCGTAGTTCCCATTCACTCCATGCCGGTGCTCAGTAAGGCAGCCAAACGGAGCTGCCCACTTTGCGCTACCCACATTTGACTTATTAGTAAGATAGTAATTATGTTGGAAAGGGATGAAGGACAACGAGGGGGAGGTGATGGAAGCGATTTGTCAGAGATGGGATGACAGGGCAGCACCTTCGCATAAGTGCCTTGGAGAGAGGGCGGAGAGGAGGATGAGAAGAAAGGTGGATGGAGATATGGAGATCTTTAATCACAATTCAATATCTTGTGTGCCTTTTTAGAAACTTGCTTATGGGGAATGGCCTCTATAATCAGGCCATCCACCCACCCGTCCTTATGAAACAACTACCAACAGCAAAGCCCAAAGGGGGACTTTTAATAAGGAGCGTGCACTTGCTTATGGGTGTTTTCTGGAGACAGTTATAGCTGCCTATTTTTTCTAACTACCTTAATGATGTCTCTTTCAAGAGAGTTAAAGTTAAATTTAGATAAGCTAGTGTGAAGTTTTGCCCAGCCGCTGGAGTATTCAAAATGGGAAGCATCCTTTATGCATTCCTTCAACAAATATTTGTTGAGGACATACTATGTACTAGGCACAGTTCTGGATGCTGGGGACATAGTGATGGATCAGACAGACATATCTTGGTTGTTGGCATTCCCATAGAGCTTACATTTTTGTAGGGGGGGACAGAAAATAAATAAATCAACAGATAAGTACTTTTAGATAGTACAAAGTGTGATCATGACTAAGAATGGAAGCATTTTTTTTAACATCCTTATTGGAGTATAATTGCTTTACAATGGTGTGTTAGTTTCTGCTTTATAACAAAGTGAATCAGCTACACATATACATATATCCCCATACCTCCTCCCTCTTGCGCCTGTCTCCCTCCCACCCTCCCTATCCCACCCCTCTAGCTGGTCACAAAGCACCGAGCTGATCTCCCTCTGCTATGCGGCTGCTTCCCACTAGCTATCTATTTTACATTTGGTAGTGTATATATGTCCATGCCACTCTCTCACTTCATCCCAGCTTACCCTTCCCCCTCCCCGTGTCCTCAAGTCCATTCTCTACATCTACATCTTTATTCCTGTCCTACCCTTAGATTCTTCAGAACGTTTTTTTTTTTTTTTTAGATTCCATTTATATGTGTTACCATATGGTATTTGTTTTTCTCTTTCTGACTTACTTCACTCTGTATGACAGACTCTAGGTCCATCCACCTCACTACAAATAACTCAATTTCATTCCTTTTAATGGCTGAGTAATATTCCATTGTACCCATGCCACATTTTCTTTATCCATTCATCTGTCGATGGACACTTAGGTGGCTTCCATGTCCTGGCTATTGTAAATAGAGCTGCAATGAACATTGTGGTACATGACTCTTTTTGACGTATGGTTTTCTCAGGGTATATGCCAAGTAGTGGGATTGCTGGGTCATATGGTAGTTCTATTTTTAGTTTTTTAAGGAACCTCCATACTGTTCTCCATAGTGGCTGTATCAATTTACATTCCCACCAACAGTGCAAGAGGGTTCCCTTTTCTCCACACCCTCTCCAGCATTTATTGTTTGTAGATTTTTTGATGATGGCCATTCTGACCGGTGTGAGTTGATACCTCATTGTAGTTTTGATTTGCATTTCTCTAATGATTAATGACGTTGAGCATCCTTTCATGTGTTGTTGACAATCTGTATATCTTCTTTGGAGAAATGTCTATTGAGGTCTTCTGCCCATTTTTGGATTGGGTTGTTTGTTGTTTTGATATTGAGATGCATGAGCTGCTTGTAAATTTTGGAGATTAATCCTTTGTCAGTTGCTTCATTTGCAAATATTTTCTCCCATTCTGAGGGTTGTCTTTTTGTCTTGTTTATGGTTTCCTTTGCTGTGCAAAAGCTTTTAAGTTTCATTAGGTCCCATTCGTTAATGGAAGCATTTTTGATTGAATTGTGAGTGAATGTTTCTGTGAGTAGGTGGCATTTTTGCTAAGAACCAGTTAGACAGAAATCTGGGGGAAAATATTATAGTATCCTTGGCAGAAGGCAAAACAATGTAAAGACCCTGAGGTAGAAGTGAACTGGTGTTCTGAGGTCTAGCAACAAAACAAAGAGGGCTAGAAGCAAAGTGAACAAAAGGTGTCAAGGTCAGGGAGGAGGGAGGAGAGGCAGGCAGGGGAGTCAATCACAGGCCATGATGAGTTATTTCAATGTTATTCCAAGAAAATGGGAAACTGTTGAAGGGTTGAAGGTTGGCATGATCAAGTTCATGTTTTCAAAACATCTCTCTAATTGCTGAATGGAGAATCAATCATACGGGAACAAGAGAGAAACTAAGGAAAGCGGGGGTCTATTGAGCCAGACAACAGATTATAAAAATGTCGGCATTCAAAGGAAACAAGTGGATTACAAAGGAGGCGGTGTCACAGCCCCTAAGAAAGGAGGCACTGGAATTTAGCAGCTTTCCTGTGCACCTATTATATTGTCCATTGGCTTGACAATCTGACAATGGATTTTCCTGGGTGCCTATTATACTCCTGGTGGGTAAGTATCCCCATTAAACAGATGGTAACTCAGAGACTGAAAGTGATGTGTATCTATGTATAACTGATTCACTTCGTTGTATAGCAGAGAGTAACACAACATTCTAAATCAACTATACTCCAATAAAATTAAAAAAATAATAAAGTGACTTGTCCTTCATTCCACCTAATACTAGGTGGTAGAAACAGAATTTGAATCCAGGAATCACATCTGAAATATGTGTTGTCCCCATTTTACTACACTGCCTGTCACTTGGGGAGACACTCTTTACCAGGCACCAGAGTGAATCTCAAGCACAGGACTCTAGTCTGGGTTACTGTTCTACCTCCCAGCACCTAGAACAATGCCTGGCAAATAGCAGGCACTCAGAAATATGTCTGCATAAATGAATGGCTGAGTAAACTCATAAAGGAATGCTGGGTATTAAATAAGACTGATTTAACTCTTTTTGCATGGGGCAAAGATTGGTCTGATAAACGAGGCTGTCTGAAATGGAGGACAAGTAGTACCAGATATACAAGAGGTGGGATGCAGAGATGGGAAAGTAAGGAAGAACTGTATCGATTAGGAAAATGACTTGCCTAAGGTCACATCATAGGTAAATCAGTGGGGAATGTTCTCAGGACTCACATCTCACTCTCAATCCCGAGAGGCTGCATTCGCCCTAGGAAGGCATCAAAGGACCTGGGTTTAAATCCCAGAGATGATTATCCATAGACCTCAGCATCCTCCTCAGAAAAGAGGAATGATGCTCTCCATCTCTCAGTAGTGTGGTAAGAAATAGATGAACTAATGAATTGAGAAATGCCTAAAAACAAGTCCTGGCCAATTAAAAATTCTGATGAGTTCTTCAAATATCAGTTTTATGAGTGATATACTCTGATCATATAATTTTGAATATTAGTAGCCACTCCATGCAGAAGTATTAGAAATTACTCAGACTTCTTAATCTGCTAAAAATACATGCACCACTGAGCAACAAATCTTGGGCAGTTTCTTTGGAAAATTTGCTCTTTATCAATCCACGGAAGTTCATAATGCACTTATTAATTCAACCAAAATTTTCTTAAAATTCTAAAAATACAAGATGATTTATATTTTGGCCAACATTTGGGGAACTAGAGGATAGCACTGAGGATTCCAAGGGACACATATCCACAAGACTCTTCCATATCTTGGAGTATAGTGGGAGAGAGAGAAAAAAAATATGTGGGTTGAAAGAGGGGATTGTCAAAAGTAGTCCAGAAATATGGGAAACCTTCATCTGTTGGTGGCTATTCTTTAGCCTGTAATGATTACTACCCAAAGTCTAAGTGTCAATACCTTATTCAACACTTATCAAATAGTTCTCAGGGTGTCAGAGAGAAAATGGTCAGGTAGCCCTGCTAAGGATGAATATTGTTACCTGGTTCATTACCTTTGTACATATGTGACTATCTCCCGAAATTGACTATGAGTTCTATAGTAAAAGGACCTCATATATTTCTTCTTAACTATGGTCATCACAGTTAAATCTTTGCTGACACAACTTAAAAAGCAGGCAGAATGCTTCCTCAGACTTAAAAATCTAGGGAGATTGACTTGAAACCTCATTTATGCATTTTGTGGAAGTTCAAAGCCCATCTATATCATGATTTTTTAAAAATTCCATGAAGGTTTATATTGGATCCTGTTTGCTTTCTTCTCTGTGATATCTTCAGTACTCCGTATTGTTTCAATAAAGTAACCCCATCCCTTTACTACCTTTTCCGAAAGAAGATCGAACCCACCATAAAAATATACAAGATTGCAGAAGACTTCATAAAGGAGCTGAAAGGAGAGTTTGGGGAAGAGTAAGGGATGTGGAGAGAAAATACTTTGCAATGGAAAAGCAAACAAAACAATGACATGTTATACAGGCTTTTCCTCCAAAAGTCCTTTCTGTTCTTTCTGATACTTAAGAGTTTCTCTCTTTGCTCTTTGTTCTTGAAGTCCCCTATTCTTCCATCCCCTGATCCCTCCATCTCCTTCCTCTCTATTCTCTTCTTTTCCACACACTTGCCAAGGTGATACATTTACATAGTCTTCATACCTTACTTAAAGTAGCTTTGTCTGTGTCTCTGAGATTGGCCACATTTGACATACAGGACCTTGCGATCTGTTTCTATACTGTGTTCATCAAGACACAGTTTCGGGCTTCCCTGGTGGTGCAATGGTTGAGAATCTGCCTGCCAATGCAGGGGACACGGGTTCGAGCCCTGGTCTGGGAGGATCCCACATGCCGCGGAGCAACTAGGCCCGTGAGCCACAACTACTGAGCCTGCATGTCTGGAGCCTGTGCTCTGCAACAAAAGAGGCCGAGACAGTGAGAGGCCCGTGCACCGCGATGAAGAGTGGCCCCCGCTCGCCGCAACTAGAGAAAGCCCTCGCACAGAAACGAAGACCCAACACAGCCAAAAATAAATAAATAAGTATATATTTAAAAAAAAAAGACACAGTTTCAATAGCATTCATTTTACCATTTGTCCTAGGAGTCTGTCTGTCCATTTTTTTTGTTGTTGGTTTTTGGGGTTTTTTAGTATAGTTTTTAGCACTTGTTATCATTGGTGGATTTGTTTTTTGGTTTGGTTGCTCTCTTCTTTCTATCTTTCTTTTTAAAATTTTCTTATTTTTTATTATTTAAAAAAATTTTTTAAAAATATTTTTTATTTTAATAACTTTATGTTACTTTATTTTACTTTATTTTATATTCTTCTTTCTTCTTTCTTTTTTTTTTTTTAATGCTATTCTTGTCTGCTTACATTCTTTTTTTTAATGTACGTATGTATGTATGTATGTATGGCTGTGCTGGGTCTTCGTTTCTCTGCGAGGGCTTTCTCTAGTTGTGGCAAGCGGGGGCCACTCTTCATTGCGGTGCGCGGGCCTCTCATTGCCAAGCACAGGCTCCAGACACACAGGCTCAGTAATTGTGGCTCACGGGCCGAGTTGCTCCGCGGCATGTGGGATCTTCCCAGACCAGGGCTCGAACCCGCATCCCCTGCATTGGCAGGCAGATTCTCAACCACTGCGCCACCAGGGAAGCCCTCTTCTTTCTTTCCTTCTTTTTTTTCTCCCTTTTATTCTGAGCTGTGTGGATGACAGGCTCTTGGTGCTCCAGCCAGGTGTCAGGGCTGTGCCTCTGAGGAGAGCCAAGTTCAGGACACTGGTCCACAGAAGACCTCCCAGCTCCACGTAATATCAAACGGTGAAAATCTCCCAGAGAACTCCATCTCAACGCCAACACCCAGATCCACTCAACGACCAGCAAGCTACACTCCTGGACACTCTATGCCAAACAACTAGCAAGACAGGAACACAACACCATCTATTATCAGAGAGGCTGCCTAAAATCATAATAAGGTCACAGACACCCCAAAACACACCACCAGACATGGACATGCCCACCAGAAAGACAAGATCCAGCCTCATCCACCAGAACACAGGCACTAGTCCCCTCCACTAGGAAGCCTACACAACCCACTGAACCAACCTTAGCCACTGGGGACAGACACCAAAAACAATGGGAACTATGAACCTGCAGCCTGTGAAAAGGAGACCCCAAACCAGTAAGCTAAGCAAAATGAGAAGACAGAGAAACACACAGCAGATAAAGGAGCAAGGCAAAAACCCACCAGGCCTAACAAATGAAGAGGAAATAGGCAGTCAACCTAAAAAAGAATTCAGAATAATGAGAGTAAAGATGATCCAAAATCTTGGAAATAAAATGGAGAAAATACAAGAAACCTTTAACAAGGACCTAGAAGAACTAAAGAGCAAACAAACAGTGATGAACAACACAATAAATGAAATTGAAAATTCTCTAGAAGGGATCAATAGTAGAATAACTGAGGCAGAAGAACAGATAAGTGACCTAGAAAAAAAAAATAGTGAAAATAACTACTGCAGAGCAGAATAAAGAAAATAGAATGAAAAGAATTGAGGACAGTCTCAGAGACCTCTGGGACAACATCAAACACACCAACATTTGAATTATATGGGTCCCAGAAGAAGAAGAGAAAAAGAAAGGGACTGAGAAAATATTTGAAGAGATTATAGTTGAAAACTTCCCTAATATGGGAAAGGAAATAGTCAATCAAGTCCAGGAAGTGCAGAGAGTCCCATACAGGATAAATCCAAGGAGAAACACACCAAGACACATATTAATCAAACTATCAAAAATTAAATACAAAGAAAAAATATTAAAAGCAGCAAGGGAAAAAAACAAATAACACACAAGGGAATCCCCATAAGTTTAACAGCTGATCTTTCAGCAGAAACTCTGCAAGCCAGAAGGGAGTGGCAGGACATATTTAAAGTGATGAAGGAGAAAAACCTACAACCAAGATTACTCTACGGAGCAAGGATCTCATTCGGATTTCATGGAGAAATTGAAACCTTTACAGACAAGCAAAAGCTAAGAGAATTCAGCACCACCAAACCAGCTTTACAACAAATACTGAAGGAACTTCTCTAGGCAGGAAACACAAGCGAATGAAAAGACCTACAAAAACAAAAACAAAACAATTAAGAAAATCATAATAGGAACATACATATTGATAATTACCTTAAATGTAAAAGGATTAAATGCTCCAATCAAAAGACATAGAGTGGCTGAATGAATACAAAAACAAGACCCATATATATGCTGCCTACAAGAGACCCACTTCAGACCTAGGGATACATACAGACTGAAAGTGAGGGGACGGTAAAAGATATTCCATGCTAATGGAAATCAAAAGAAAGCTGAAGTAGCAATTCTCATATCAGAAAAAATAGACTTTGAAACAAAGACTATTACAAGAGACAAAGAAGGACACTACATAATGATCAAGGGATCAATCCAAAAAGAAGATATAGCAATTGTAAATATTTATGCACCCAACATAAGAGCACCTCAATACATAAGGCAAATACTAACAGCCATAAAAGGGGAAATCAACAGTAACACAATCATAGTAGGGGAATTTAACTCCCTACTTTCACCAATGGACAGATCATGCAAAATGAAAATAAATAAGGAAACACAAGCTTTAATTGATACATTAAGCAAGATGGACTAAATTGATATTATAGGACATTCCATCCAAAAACAACAGAATACATTTTCTTCTCAAGTGCTCATTGAACATTCTCCAGGATAGATCATATCTTGGGTCACAAATCAAGCCTTGGTAAATTTAAGAAAATTGAAATAGTATGAAGTATCTTTTCCGACCACAACGCTATGAGGCTAGATATCAATTACAGGAAAAAATCTGTAAAAACAACAAACACATGGAGGCTAAACAACACAATACTTAATAACCAAAAGATCACTGAAGAAATTAAACAGGAAATTTAAAAATACCTACAAACAAATGACAATGAAAACACGATGACCCAAAACCTATGGGATGCAGCAAAAGCAGTTCTAAGAGGGAAGTTTACAGCAATACAATCCTACCTTAAGAAACAAGAAACATCTCAAATAAACAACCTAACCTTAAACCTAAAGCAATTAGAGAAAGAAGAAAAAAAAGAACCCAAAGTTAGAAGAAGGAAAGAAATCATAAAGATCAGATCAGAAATAAATGAAAAAGAAATTAAGGAAATGATAACAAAGATCAATAAAACTAAAAGCTGGTTATTTGAGAAGATAAACAAAATTAGCCAGACTCATCAAGGAAAAAAGGGAGAAGACTCAAATCAATAGAATTAGAAATGAAAAAGGAGAAGTAACAACTGACACTGCAGAAATGCAAAGGATCATGAGAGATTACTACAAGCAACTATATGCCAATAAAATGGACAACCTGGAAGAAATGGACAAATTCTTAGAAATGCACAACCTTCAGAGACTGAACCAGGAAGAAATAGAAAATATGAAGAGACCAATCACAAGCACTGAAATGGAAACTGTGATTAAAAGTCTTCCAACAATCAGAAGCCCAGGACCAGATGGCTTCACAGGTGAATTCTATCAAACATTTAGAGAATAGCTAACACCTGTCTTTCTCAAACTCTTCCAAAATATAGCAGAGGAAGGAACACTCCCAAACTCATTCTACGAGGCCACCATCACCCTGATACCAAAACCAGACAAAGATGTCACAAAGAAAGAAAACTACAGACCAATATCACTGATGAACACAGATGCAAAAATCCTCAACAAAATACTAGCAAACAGAATCCAACAGCACATTAAAAGGATCAAGTGGGGTTTATCCCAGGAATGCAAGGATTCTTCAATATACACAAAGCCATCCATGTGATACACCATATTAACAAATTGAAGGAGAAAACCATATGATCATCTCAATAGATGCAGAGAAAGCTTTCGACAAAATTCAACATCCATTTATGATAAAAACCCTCCAGAAAGTAGGCAGAGAGGGAACTTTCCTCAACATAATAAAGGCCATATATGACAAACCCACAGCCAACATCATCCTCAATGGTGAAAAAGTGAAACCATTTCCACTAAGATCAGGAACAAGACAAGGTTGCCCACTCTCACCACTATTATTCAACATAGTTTTGGAAGTTTTAGCCACAGCAATCAGAGAAGAAAAAGAAATAAAAGGAATCCAAATCAGAAAAGAAGAAGTAAAGCTGCCACTGTTTGCAGATGACATGATACTATACACAGAGAATCCTAAACATGCTACCAGAAAACTACTAGAGCTAATCAACGAATTTGGTAAAGTAGCAGGATACAAAATTAATGCACAGAAGTCTCTTGCATTCCTATACACTAATGATGAAAAATCTGAAAGTGAAATTAAGAAAACACTCCCGTTTACCATTTACAAAAAGAATAAAATATCTAGGAATAAACCTACCAAAGGAGACAAAAGATCTGTAAGCAGAAAATTATAAGACACCAATGAAAGAAATTAAAGATGATACAAATAGATGGAGAGATATACCCTTTTCTTGGATTGGAATAATCAACATTGTGAAAATGACTATACTACCCAAAGCAATCTACAGATTCAATGCAATCCCTATTAAAGTACCACAGGCATTTTTCACAGAACTAGAACAAAAAATTTCACAATTTGTACGGAAACACAAAAGATCCCAAATAGCCAAAGCAATCTTGAGAAAGAAAAACGGAGCTGGAGGAATCAGGCTCCTGGACTTCAGACTATAGTACAAAGCTACAGTAATCAAGACAATATGGTACTGGCAGAAAAACAGAAATATAGATCAATGGAACAGGATAGAAAGCCCAGAGATAAACCCACGCACATATGGTCACCTTATCTTTGATAAAGGAGGCAAGCATATACAGTGGAGAAAAGACAGCCTCTTCAATAACTGGTGCTGGGAAAACTGGACAGCTACATGTAAAAGAATGAAATTAGAACACTCCCTAACACCATACACAAAAATAAACTCAAAATGGATTAAAGACCTAAATGTAAGTCCAGACACTATCAAACTCTTAGAGGAAAACATAGGCAGAACACTCTATGACATAAACCACAGCAAGATCCTTCTTGACCCAGCTCCTAGAGAAATGGAAATAAAAACAAAAATAAACAAATGGGACCTAATGAAACTTAAAAGCTTTTGCACAGCAAAGGAAACTATAACCAAGATGAAAAGACAACCCTCAGAATGGGAGAAAATATTTACAAATGAAGAAACTGACAAAGGATTAATCTCCAAAATTTACAAGCAGCTCATGCAGCTCAATATCAAAAAAACAAAGAACCCAATCCAAAAATGGGCAGAAGACCTAAACAGACATTTCTCCAAAGAAGATATACAGATTGCCAACAAACACATGAAAGAATGCTCAGCATCATTAATCATTAGAGAATGCAAATAAAAACTACAATGAGATATCATCTCACACCGGTCAGAATGGCCATCATCAAAAAATCTACAAACAATTAATGCTGGAGAGGGTGTGGAGAGAAGGGAACCCTCTTGCACTGTTGGTGGGAATGTAAATTGATACAGCCACTATGGAGAACAGTATGGATGTCCTTAAAAAACTGAAAATAGAACTACCATACGACCCAGCAATCCCACTACTGGGCATATACCTTGAGAAAACCATAATTCAAAGAGTCATGTACCAAAATGTTCATTGCAGCTCTATTTACAATAGCCAGGACATGGAAGCAACATACGTGTCCATTGACAGATGAATGGATGAAGAAGTTGTGGCACGTCTATATAATGGAATATTACTCAGCCATTAAAAGGAATGAAATTGAGTTATTTGTAGTGAGGTGGATGGACCTAGAGTCTGTCATACAGAGTGAAATAAGTCAGAAATAGAAAAACAAATACTGTATGCTAACACATGTATATGGAATCTAAAAAAAAAAAAAAAAAAAAGGTCATGAAGAACCTAGGGGCAAGACGGGAATAAAGACACAGACCTACTAGCGAATGGACTTGAGGATGGGGGTGGTGGTGAAGGGTAAGCTGGGAGAAAGTGAGAGAGTGGCATGGACATATATACACTACCAAACGTAAAATAGATAGCTAGTGGGAAGCAGCTGCATAGCACTGGGAGATGAGCTTGGTGCTTTGTGACCACCTAGAGGGGTAGGATAGGGAGGTTGGGAGGGAGGGAGACCCAAGAGGGAAGAGATATGGGGACATATGTATATGTATGACTGATTCACTTTGTTATAAGGCAGATACTAACACACCATTGTAATGCAATTATACTCCAATAAAGACGTTTAAAAAAAAAGAAAGGCATTCCACAATAAAAATATTTTAAAAATTAAATAAATAAACAAATAAATAAAAAGAAAAAAAAAAGACACAGTTTCCATGAAAGACAGCTGTCTTCCTAGTAGTAATTCAGGTGTCTTCCTAGTAGTAATTCAGGTGTTAGTTGCTGAAATACCTGTTGGTTTTCAATAGAGTTGGGCTCTTGAGGAGTTACACCATCCCGATCTGCCTCACTTCTGTCTCTGCTCCTCTATGTTCCAGCCAGAATGAATTCTTCATAGCCAGGGCTTGTGGACACTTCTATATATTTGCATATTCTGATTCCAAAGCCTCGAGAAAGTCAATATCCCCTTTGCATGGATAAATCTTACCTAATTTTAAAATCAGCTTAAAAGTAGCCTTCTTTAAGAAGAATTCCCTGTCGCTGAGCAATGTCACCACCTCTTCCCTGAAATGTGGGTATTCCTGTCACATCTCTGTGAACTTCTACAGTTGGCCTTGGCATTCATATATGAAGTCTGCTCACTGTCTTCCCATTTCCTTTAGTCTCTTATTAACTGAAGACAATGGTACCTTCATCTCCATAGTCCCACTTCCACACACCATGTGTGATTTACAAGATACATTAACTAGCTGTTGAATGAATGAAAGAATAAGTGAATGATGAATCAACGAATGATGAATCAATTCATGATCAATAAGTGATGTTGTTAATGACACTGAATGAATCAATCAATGAATGATGTTTTAATGACTATCCCTATCACTGTCTCTGTAATAACAATGCCTCCATTTTAAAGAGAAGTAAAAATGAAAACACAACAACTATAACATTCTCTTGTTTTTCTCTTCTGTTTCTTAAATCGCCACAGCTTTGGCAGCAACTGGATCGGTTGGTTGCAAACACTATAATGTGTTTTGGCCCTTGAATCCTATACATTATGGCATATGAAAAAAAAGTTATAATTTCAAGATTATAATTTGAATGGAAACAGATGGTATTTCAGTAGTGATGCACATAGATTCTTACATCTTGCAGGTCATATTCCCTGCCCCCTTCCCTTGGGAAAATATTACATGTGCCATATTTCTTTCTCCACCTCCATATCCCCACCCCTCTGGCCATATGTTTCATAACGAGGGCACTTAAAATACCCTAGAATTTGCCTATCCTCATGATATTTAAAATATGAGATGTGACAATATATTAAACATATTTCAAACACATGGGCTACATAGGAGGAGAGGAAAGGCAACAGAAAAAGTTCACACCATGTTATTTTGAGGGGAGTTCAGCAAGAAAGTAAGGGCGTGATGTAAGGGATTTCAGATAACAGCAAAACTGGCTACTCTGGCATAATGTGTGAAAGATGGTGTTTGGCGAATGTGTGATCAGCGTTTCTGAGAAACAGACCATCGGTCTGAAAATGTACATTTGAATTTATAGAAGCAAAGATCCTGGGCCACCCAGAGAGTTTGACTGTCTGTTCTCTAGTCTGGAGAGCAGGAAAGGGAAAGGTCACCCATCTGGTTCCCTGGGTGTCATGATGCTGCTTTGCTGGGATCATCTGCCTCTGGGCCCGCCATGGAGGCAACTTGGCTGGGCTTAGCTGTGTTGGCAAGAGGTGAAATACCCAATAAGAAGATGATAAATAATAAATGGGCCCATTTTTCATACTTGGATGGAGGGAAATGTTAATGGAGTTAGGGAAAGTTTTGCTCCCTTGTTTCAAACAGCTAGGCTTGATTATTTCAAGATTGACTGTTCAATCTGCAAAGGCCTTTGGATGGTATTTCTCTCTGCCAGAATGGGTAGAAAAGCTGACCATGTTGGAGGGTCTGCATGCCTCACTTCCTTTTAGAGGTTCAGCAGTTATAGGTCCAGCTGGCTTTTGAATTCCCACTTGTCCTTAGGACAAGCTTGGTAGATGTGAGAACTACCTTCTTCCCATGATGCATGCTTCTGAAAAAAAAATTATCCTCCTTATACTTATTATAGAGGGCTATGAGTACCCCTGGGCAGCATAGGGATCTGCAGAGAGTACTCAATGCCATTGGATTAGCATGGCACATCTTCCAGTGCACAAATTTTACTCCAATAATGAGAAAGAATACATCACTTTTATATCAAAGTAAACACAGATATGAAACTGGACAGAAGACAAAAGTCCATCATAATTCTAGACATAAAACAAATATAGGTTAAAACATAAAAACTTTAAAGAAGTGTCTGGGCTTCCTGTAGCCCTCTTTGTTTACACCTCCTGGTCCCTGGGGATATCTTCTTATTGCCCACCGCTATTAGTTCCCCATGGGGAGTTGTGGTGGAGGACTGTATGAGGAGCATCTTCCTACAGAAACATTGGCTGGTTTGTTGGAATCAGAAAAGCAAATCACTTCTCACTTTTCATCTCATTGCTTTCCCTCTAAGCATCTGTAGGGCAAAAATCAAGGGACGCTCCCTGTCTTCCAGGAATTGGGACTTGGTATTGTGGAGTTCAGATCCACAGTGGAATCAGAAGAGTATCTCTTGGACATCCCATTTACTAAAAAGTAGTCGGAGGAACCAGTGCTAGCTCCTGGGTTCTGGCAAATGAGTTACATTAGTGGCAGTGGATATGTTCGATAAGATAAGTCACAGTTGGTCATGATCACTGATTGCCAATGTGGAAACAGAAAAAAATATGTAAAGAATATTGAATATTGTGCAATTCAACTAATGCTCCTCCACTGGAAGTTAATTGGAGAGAATTAGCTGGGAAGGATGATCATCATGGTGTCAGTCTCAGGACCTTCCTGAAGAAACTCTACTCCTGTTCTCTTTTCCTCTGCAATCCAAATTTTCTTCACTCAGGCTTGAAACATCATTTTTAATTACCTCCTGTCTCCCATACTAGTTCCCTCCTTTCTAATCCCACAGCCCAGGGTCTGCTTTCATTCAGGCTCTCACTTTACATTCTAGGTGTGCTACCACTAAATTCTCTTTCCCTCTGTCTTCTGCATGCTGCCAGACTCATTTTTCTTAACTACCACTCTGATTATGGCACTTTTATGATCTGAAGTGGCTCCCTCCAATGGTTCCACATTGCCTACCAAATAAAGTTTAAACTCTTTTTGCTTTGCACACAAAGGACCCAATCTGTGTCATAAGTCCTTCCCTCCTCACACCCTCCATAACGTTACTCAGAGCAGATAGCTCCAGTTTTCATCCTCTGATATGCTTGCCCTGTTTTGCCACCTGCCTTTTCTGTTCATTCTTCCTGGAGTGCCCTCTTCTACCTGTTCTAGTAACAGCATCCTAGAGGCCTTAAAAGAAGTCTTTCCTGATAATCCCAGCCCACAAAGTTGTGGTCCACTTAGGAAGTTTATAATGCTCTCAGAGTAACCACCATATACTGTCCTGAATTAGAAACATCATGTCAGTTCTTTTATCTCTGCAACTAGATGGGAAACACTAGAAAGGCAGGGAGCTTTAGCTTTGAAAGATTCCAATGCTTAGTGGAGTGCTTTGAATATAGTATATGCTCAATAAATATGTGTTGAGTGAATGATTTGATTTTAATTTCCTAAGTAAGATAATATAACTTAAACCTTTAAGATGTTTATTAATATTCCAAGCAACATGCTGTCACTTACAGAATGAATTGTTTGCTTACAAATGCTGCCTGGAAAAGAGATTAATTGCACTGTGGAAATTACCCTGCATAACGCAGAGGTGAGGCTTCAGACACAGGATGGAGAACTAGTTTAAATTCATAAATTAAAAATTCTGAAAAACAATTACTACTTTCCGTAAGAGATACACCAGCTTACAGCCTAGTTCAAGCCCAGTTCAAATTCCTAGCTATCTGTCAGGAACAAGCTTGTTTTCACCATGACAGCTATAGAAGCCGGTCAACAGGTTGGAGCAAGCTCTGGTTTCCATGGGGGCATCAAATCTAGTTATACTGATACATTCCAACTGGCAGGTTGAGAGGGTTTGGTTTTCCTGTATGGCAACTAGTGTTAGGGAAAGGCACTTGAAAGTAAGAACAGACTATCTCCTTTCTAGTACTCCAAGACAGCGGAAGCGGTGTGGCAGAGGTTAATTCACAGCTGATGACACAAATAAATAAACATGAATAGAAGACATAATGCATAACTGTTGGTTGAAAGTGATTTTTTTTTTTAGAAATTAAAGTTCATATTTACTCACACTAGTTTTTACCTAATGCCCTATTGGTGTCCATCCAGGATACCAAAAGAAATGTCATCATTTGTCCTTAGGCCACTCTTGACTGTGACAGTTTCTCAGACATTTCTTGTTTTTGACGACCTTGACAATTTTGAGGATTAATGGTCAGATATTTTGTAGAATAAACCTCTTTTGCAATTTGTCTGACGTTTTTAAGGCTCGGGTTATGTGTTTTGGGGAAGAAGACACAGAGGTAAAATACCATGTTTGTCCTGTCATATTGAGTCCACATACTGTCTCATGACTTATCTCTGTTGATGTTAACCTTGATGAACTGGCTGAGGGAGTATTTGTCAGGTTTCTCCACTACCCTATTTTACCCCTTTCCATACTGTACATTTTAGATAGAAATTACCATGTGCATAACACACTTAAAAAGTGAGAGAACAGTTATGCCCATCTCATTGAAGTGGAGGGTCTACATCAATTTTTTGGAATTCTTCTACATGCAATATTTGGCTATTCTTTTCCATTTATTTATTTATTTATTTACTTATTTATTCATTCAACTATTTGTTTATAACAATACAGACTCATGTGTTTATTTTATATTTTGTGTTGTAATCCGATACTACCTCATTTACTTTCTTGCTAAAATTGTACCCATTTTGAACAGCAGGAGCTCTTTTAGTTGCGTCCTTTATACCTCTGACATCTTCCTGTCGCTGTGTGTGTGTGTACGTGTGCACGCACGTAGGCACGAGTGTTAATTGCTTTTATTTATTTATTTATTTTCAAGCCCAACCTAAGTGCCTTATTTTATTTTTTTTTGAATTTTTGAATTTTATTTTATTTATTTTTTATAAGCAGGTTCTTATTAGTTATCAGGCTTATACATATTAGTGTATATATGTGAATCCCAATCTCCAAATTCATCACACCAGCACCTGCACCCGTCACTTTCCCCCCTTGGTGTCCATATTTGTTCTCCACATCTATGTCTCTACTTCTGCCCTGCAAACTGGTTCATCTGTACCATTTTTCTAGTTTCCACATTTATGCATTAATATACGATATTTGTTTTTCTCTTTCTGACTTACTTCACTCTGTATGACAGTCTCTAGATCCATCCACGTCTCAACAAATGACCCAATTTCCTTCCTTTTTTTGGCTGAGTAATATTCCATTGTATATATGTACAACATCCTCTTTATCCATTCATCTGTCAATGGGCATTTAGGTTGCTTCCATGACCTGGCTATTGTAAATAGTGCTGCAATGAACATTAGGGTGCACGTGTCTTTTTGAATTATGGTTTTCTCTGGATATATGCCCAGTAGTGGGATTGCTGGGTCATATGGTAATTCTATTTTTAGTTTTTTAAAGAACCTCCATACTGTTCTCCATAGTGGCTGTATCAATTTACATTCCCACCAACAGTGCAAGAGGGTTCCCTTTTCTCCACACCCTCTCCAGCATTTGTTGTTTGTAGATTTTCTGATGATGCCCATTCTAACTGGTGTGAGGTGATATCTCATTGTAGTTTTGATTTGCATTTCTCTAATAATTAGTGATGTTGAGCAGCTTTTCATGTGCTTCTTGGTCATCTGTATGTCTTCTTTGGAGAAATGTCTATTTAGGTCTTCTGCCCATGTTTTCATTGGATTTTTTTTTTTTTAATATTGAGCTGCATGAGCTGTTTATATATTTTGGAGATTAATCCTTTGTTCATTGATTCATTTGCAAATATTTTCTCCCATTCTGAGGGTTATCTTTTCATCTTGTTTGTAGTTTCCTTTGCTTTGCAAAAGCTTTTAAATTTCATTAGGTCCCATTTGTTTATTTTTGTTTTTATTTCCATTACTTTAGGAGGTGGATCAAAAATGATCTTGCTGTGATTTATGTCAAAGAATGTTCTTCCTATGTTTTCCTCTAAGAGTTTGATAGTGTCCGGTCTTACATTTAGGTCTTAATCCATCTTGAGTTTATTTTTGTGTATGGTGTTAAGGAGTGTTCTAATTTTATTCTTCTACATGTAGCTGTCCAGTTTTCCCAGCACCAGTTATTGAAGAGGCTGTCTTTTCTCCACTATATATTCTTGCCTTTGTCATAAATTAGTTGAACATAGGTGTGTGGATTTATCTCTGGGCTTTCTATCCTGTTCCATTGATCTATATTTCTGTTTTTGTGCCAGTACCATATTGTCTTGATTACTGTAGCTTTGTAGTATAGTCTGAAGTCAGGGAGTCTGATTCCTCCAGATCCGTTTTTTTCCCTCAAGATTGCTTTGGCTATTCGGGGTGTTTTGTGTCTCCATACAAATTTTAAGATTTTTTTTTCTAGTTCTGTAAAAAATGTCATTGGTAATTTGATAGGGATTGCATTGAATCTGTAGATTGCTTTGGGTAGTACAGTCATTTCCAAAATATTGATTCTTCCAATCCAAGAACATGGTATATCTCTCCATCTGTTTGTATCATCTTTAATTTCTTTCATCAGTGTCTTATAGTTTTCTGCATACAGGTCTTTTGTCTCCCTAGGTAGGTTATTCCTAGGTATTTTATTATTTTTGTTGCAATGGTAAATGGGAGTGTTTCCTTAATTTCTCTTTCAGATATTTGTCATTAGTGTATAGGAATGCAAGAGATTTCTGTGTGTTAATTTTGTATCCTGCAACTTTACCAAATTCATTCATTACCTCTAGTAGTTTTCTGGTGGCATTTTTAAGATTCTCTATGTATAGTATCATGTCATCTGCAAACAGTGACAGTTTTACTTTTTCTTCTCAATTTGTATTCCTTTTATTTCTTCTTCTTCTCTGATTGCCATGGCTAGGATTTCCAAATCTATGTTGAATAATAGTGGTGAGAGTGGACATCCTTGTCTTGTTCCTGATCTTAGAGGAAATGCTTTCAGTTTTTCACCATTGAGAATGATGTTTGTTGTGGGTTTGTCATATATGGCCTTTATTATGTTGAGGCAGGTTCCCTCTATGCCCACTTTCTGGAGAGTTTTTATCATAAATGGATGTTGAATTTTGTCAAAAGCTTTTTCTGCATCTATTGAGATGATCATAGGGTTTTTATTCTTCAATGTGTTAATATGGTATATCACATTGATTGATCTGTGTATATTGAAGAATCCTTGCATCCCTGGGATAAATCCCACCTGATCTTGGTGTATGATCCTTTTAGTGTGTTGTTGGATTCTGTTTCCTAGTATTCTGTTGAGGATTTTTCCATCTATATTCATCAGTGATATTGTTCTGTAATTTTCTTTTCTTGTAGTATCTGTGCCTGGTTTTGGTATCAGGGTGATGGTGGCCTCATAGAATGAGTTTGGGAGTGTTCCTTCCTCTGCAGTTTTTTGGAAGAGTTTGAGAAGGATGGGTGTTAGCTCTTCTCTAAATGATTGATAGAATTCACCTGTGAAGCCATCTGGTCCTGGACTTTTGTTTGTTCAAGATTTTTTTTTTTTTTTTTTTTTTTGGCTGTGTTGGGTCTTCGTTTCTGTGTGAGGGCTTTCTCTAGTTGTGGCGAGCGGGGTCCACGCTTCATCGCGGTGCGTAGGCTTCTCACTATCGCGGCCTCTCTTGTTGCGGAGCACAGGCTCCAGACGCGCAGGCTCAGTAGTTGTGGCTCACAGGCCTAGTTGCTCGGCGGCATGTGGGATCTTCCCAGACCAGGGCTTGAACCCGTGTCCCCTGCATTGGCAGCCAGATTCTCAACAACTGTGCCACCAGGGAAGCCCTGTTGGAAGATTTTTAATCACAGTTTCAATTTCATTACTTGCGTTTGGTCTGTTCATATTTTCTATTTCTTCCTGGTTCAGTCTTGGAAGGTTTTACCTTTCTAAGAATTTGTCCATTTCTTCCTAGTTGTCCATTTTATTGGCATAGAGTTGCTTGCAGTACTGTCTTAGGATGCTTTGTATTTCTGCGGTGTCCGTTGTAACTGCTCCTTTTTCATTTCTAATTTTATTGATTTGAGTCCTCTCCCTCTTTTTCTTGATGAGTCTGGCTAATGGTTTATCAACTTTGCTTATCTTCTCAAAGAACCAGCTTTTAGTCTTATTGATCTTTGCTACTGTTTTCTTTGTTTCAGTTTAATTTATTTCTGCTCTGAAATTTATGATTTCTTTCCTTCTACTAACTTTTGGTTTTGTTTCTTTTTCTTTCTCTAGTTCCTTTATGTGTAAGGTTAGATTGTTTGAGATTTTTCCTGTTTCTTGAGGTAGGCTTCTATTGCTATAAACTTCAGGTTTTGGATCATCATGTTTTCATTGTAATTTGTCTCTAGGTATTTTTTGATTTCCTATTTGATTTCTTCAGTGATCTCTTGGTTATTTAGTAACATATTGTTTAGCGTGCATGTGTTTGTGTTTTTTAGGTTTTTTCCCTGTAATTGATTTCTATTCTCATAACACTGTGGTCAGAAAAGATGCTTGATATGATTTCAATTTTCATAAATTTACTGAGGCTTGATTTGTGGTCCAAGATGTGATCTATCCTGGAGACTGTTCCATGTGCACTTGAGAAGAAAGTGTAATTTGCTGTTTTTTGGATGGAATGTCCTATAAATATCAGTTAAGTCCATCTTGTTTAATGTGTCATTTAAACATTGTGTTTCCTTATTTATTTTCATTTTGGATGACCTGTCCATTAGTGAAAGTGGGGTGTTAAAGTCCCGTAGTATGATTGTGTTACTGTCTATTTTCCCTTTTATGGCTGTTAGCAGTTGCCTTATGTATTGAGGTGCTCCTATGTTGGGTGCATAAATATTTACAATTGTTATATCTTCTTCTTGGATTGATTCGTTGATCATTATGTAGTGTCCTTCTTTGTCTCTTGTAATAGTCTTTATTTTAAAGTCTATTTTGTCTGATATGAGTTTTGCTACTCCAGCTTTCTTTTGAATTCCACTTGCATGGAATATCGTTTTCCATCCCCTCACTTTCAGTCTGTATGTGTCCCTAGGTCTGAAGGGGGTCTATTGTAGACAGCATATATACAGGTCTTGTTTTTGTATCCATTCAGTGAGCCTGTATCTTTTGGTTGGAGCATTTAATCCATTCATATTTAGGGTAATTATCGATATGTATGTTCCTATTACCATTTTCTTCATTTTTATGGGTTTGTTTTTGTAGGTCCTTTTCTTCTCTTGTGTTTCCCACTTAGAGAAGTTCCTTTAGCATTTGTTGTAGAGCTGGTTTGGTGGTACTGAATTCTCTTAGCTTTTGCTTGTCTGTAAAGCTTTTGATTTCTCTGTCGAATCTGAATGAGATCCTTGCCAGGCAGACTAATCTTGGTTGTAGTTTGTTCCCTTTCATCATTTTAAATATATCATGCCACTCCCTTCTGGCCTGTAGAGTTTCTACTGAGAAATCAGCTGTTAACCTTATAGGAGTTCCCTTGTATGTTATTTGTCATTTTCCCCTTGTTTCTTTCAATAATTTCCTTTGTCTTTAATTTTTGTCAATTTGATTACTATGTGTCTCATCGTGTTTCTCTTTGAGTTTATCCTGCCTGGGACTCTCTGCGCTTCTTGAACTTGGGTGGCTAGTTCCTTTCCCATGTTAGGGAAAATTTCGACTATAATCTCTTCAGATATTTTCTCGGCTCCTTTCTCTTTCTCTCCTCCTTCTAGGACCCCTATAATGCAAATGTTGCTGTGTTTAATGTTGTCTCAGAGGTCTCTTAGGCTGTCTTCATTTCTTTTCCTTCTTTTTTCTTTAGTCTGTTCCGCAGCAGTGAATTCCACCATTCTGTCTTCCACATCACTTATCCGTTTTTCTGCCTCAGTTTTTCTGCTATTGATTCCTTCTACTGTATTTTTCGTTTCAGTTATTGTATTGTTCATCTCTGTTTGTTTGTTCTTTAATTCTTCTAGGTCTTTGTTAAACATTTCTTTCATCTTCTTGATCTTTGCCTGCATTCTTTTTCTGAGGTCCTGGATCATCTTCACTATCATTATTCTGATTTCTTTTCCTGGAAGGTTTCCTATATCCTCTTTGTTTAATTGTTTTTCTGGGGTTTTATCTTGTTCCTTCATGTGGTACATAGCCCTCTGCCTTTTCATCTTGTCTGTCTTTCTGTTACTGTAGTTTTTGTTCCACAGGCTGCAGCATTGTAGTTCTTCTTGCTTCTGCTGTCTGCCCTCTGGTGGATGAGGCCATCTGAGAGGCTTGTGCAAGTTTCTTGATGGGAGGGACTGGTGGTGGGTAGAATTGGGTGTTGCTCTTGTGAGCAGAGCTCAGTAAAAACTTTAATTTGCTTGTCTGCTGATGGGTGGGGCTGGGTTTCCTCCCTGTTGGTTGCTTGGCCTGAGGCAACCCAACACTCACCTGGGCTCTTCGGTGGGGTTAATAGCGGACTCTGGGAGAGCTCACACCAAGGAGTACTTCCCAGAACTTCTGCTGGCAGTGTCCTTGTCCCCATGGTGTGCCACAGCCACCCCCCGCCTCTGCAGGAGACCCTCCAACACTAGCAGGTAGGTCTGGTCCAGTCTCCTATGGTGTCACTGCTCCTTCCCCTGGGTCCTGATGTGTGCACTACTTTGTGTGTGCTCTCCAATAGTGGAGTCTCTTTTTCCCCCAGTCTTGTCGAAGTCCTGCAATCAAATCCCACTAGGCTTCAAAGTCTGATTCTCTAGGAATTCCTCCTGCCACTGCCAGACCCCCAGGTTGGGAAGCCTGACGTGGGGCTCAGAACCTTCACACCAGTGGGTGGACTTCTGTGGTATAAGTGTTCTCCAGTTTGTGAGTCACCCACCCAGCAGTTATGGGAATTGATTTTATTGTGATTGCGCCCCTCCCACTGTCTCATTGTGGCTTCTCCTTTGTCTTTCGATGTGGGGTATCTTTTTTGGTGATTTCCAGTGTCTTCCTGTTGATGATTGTTCAGCAGTTAGTTGTGATTCCGGTGCTCTCGCCAGAGGGAGTGAGCGCACGTCCTTCTACTCTGCCATCTTGAACCAATCTCTTTAATTGCTTTTAGCAACTGCTTACTTACCAGCACTAAAGCTTCTCCATGTTCATCTTCCATAGTTCCAGTCCTACTCCTAGAATTGACCACTTCTCCAAGATGTTCCACATCCTTTAATCAGAGAATGGAATTAGAAACCAAGATCGTAGTGCTGGGTGTTTGTTGCTACTGTAGTGTTATGACTTCTAGGCCTTCTCAGCTAACAGAGAAAAGAAATATAAGAGTGTATACTAACCTATGTGTGCACACATATCTATAAATATTTCAATATGTAACCATGCCTGTAAGCTAAATATGAGCGCATACTGATATCTCCAAGGCTAATATTACCACATAGATCATTCTATCCTCATCCCCTTGTTCTGTCATCCATTTATTTAATTGTTAAATGAAGATTTATATCTATAGCAGTTTCAGAATTATTAACCAACATTTCCATAGGAAATAGCTGCATTACTAGGGAGAGATCCTTTTGCTTTTAGTCTTACAGACTCCACTCATTTCCCAAATTACTTAGCTTAAGACATTTTCTTGAACCTCATTCAGTAAGGTTGTTTCACACATTTGTAATATTCACTGCCTGCTTTCCATCCTTGGATCTCCCAAACTCCTAAGTGCTTTTTTAGATATTTTTTCACTTTTCATATATTAATATTCACTCTTCGTGTGGTATCCCTTGCAACTAGTTATCTATTTACTGTCTTTGTAATATTACTTTTTAAACAATTTCACACAATTAGAATCATATAATATTTAACCTTTTCAGACTGGCTTCTTTCACTTAGTAATATGCATTTAAAGTTTAACCTTGTGTTTTTGGGTTTTTTTGTTTGCTTGTTTTTTTGCTTATTTTGTGGATTTTTGTCTATATACCTTTATAATATTGAATAATATTTCATTCTGTGATTATAACACAATTTAATTATTCACTCACTTATTAAAGAGCATCTTGGCTGCTTTCAGATTTTGGTCATTATAAATAAAGCTTCTAAAAACTAATGCATGCAGGAGTTATGTGAATGTAAAATTTCAAATCAATTGAGCAAATACCTAGGTGTGCAAATGTTGGATCATAAGGTAAAACTATGTTTTAGCTTTGTAAGAAACTGCCAAACTGTCTGCCAGAGAGGCTGTACTGTTTTGTATTTTAACCAACAATGAATGAGAGTTCCTATGGCTCTGCATCCTCACCAGTAGTCAGTGTAGCATTTTTAAAATAAATTTAGCAATTGTACTAAGCATGTAGTGACATCTTGTTGTTTTTGCATATTCCTAATGACAAATGATATTAAGCAGCTTTACATATGTTTCTTTGCCATCTGTATATTTTCTTTGGTGAGGTATCTATTCAAATATCTTGCACATTTGTTAACTGGAATATTTGTTTTCTTCTTATTGAGTCTTTAGAGTTTTTTGTATATTTTGGATACAAGTCCTTTATCATATAAGTATTTTGCAAATATTTCCCCCCAACGTAGTGCCTGTCTTTTCATTCTATTAAGAGTGTCTTTCCCAGAGCAGGAGTTTATAATTCTCATAAAATCCAATATATCAGTTTTTTCTTTCATGAGTCATGCTATTGTCTTATATTTGAAAACCTATCACCAAACTGAAAATTATGTAGATTTTCTCCTATGTTTTCTTAAAGAAATTTTATATTTTTGCATTTTACATTTAAGTATATGATCCATTTTTAATTAATTTTTTATTGAGGTATAACTGTCATATAACATATTAGTTTCAGGTGTAGAACATAATGATTTGATATTTATGTATCCCCAAACCCTTCCATGGGAGCGTTGTTCTCAACCTATTTCCTTGAAACTCTGACCCCCTATTGGATTTTTCCCCTATTACGTAAGATTGGAAACTTGAAGTGTACTGGAATAGAAGGAATTTTTCTTCCTGGTATAAGCCTTTAGCAAAGACCTTTCCCCTGGGGAGTGGGATTTTGTTAAATAGAAATCTCTGAGTTTATTTCACAGTGTTTACTCTTCCCCTTTCCCTGCCAGAACAAGGAAATAATCTTTCTCAAAACTTCACCATGGCTTCTGGTTCGAGGCGGCTGCTGTGGTGGGGTGGACTATGGCAACTCAGGAAGCCACTCCAGGAAGCCAGTTAGAGGAGAGCAATGCTTTGGACCTGCCATCAGCTTATGATGTAAGGGATTACGTGTTGCAGAGACCCAGCCAGGAGGCCAACAGTGAGGCTTTTAGTTCTGAATAAGTTCTTTCTATTCCTTGTTCTTCAGATGTAGATCCAGCCGTGTGGCTGACAGGGTCTTGGTGCTCTGCCCTGGTGTCAGGCTTGAGCATCTGAGGTGGAAAGCCGAGTTCAGGACATTGGACCACCGGAGACCTCCCAGCCACACATAATATCAGTTGGTGAGAGCTCTCACAGAGATCTATGTCTCAACGCTAAGACCCAACTCCACCCAACGGCCAGCAAACTCCAATGCTGGATGTCCCATGCCAAACAACTAGCAAGACAGGAACACAACCTCACTTATTAGCAGAGAGGCTGCCTACAATCATACTATGTTCACAGACACCCTAAAAAATACCACCAGATGCGGCACTGCCCATCAGAAAGACAAGATCCTGCCCCCCCTGCCAGAACACAGGCACCAGTGCCCTCCACCAGGACGCCTACAAAACCCACTGAACCAACCTCAGTCACTGGGGGCAGACACCAAAAACAATGGGAACTATGAACCTGAAGCCTACAAAAAGGAGACCCCAAACACAGTAAGGTAAACAAAATGAGAAGACAGAGAAATATGCAGCAGATGAAGGAGGAAGGTAAAAACCCACCAGACCTAACAAATGAAGAGGCAATAGGCAGCCTACCTGAAAAAGAATTCAGAGAAATGATAGTAAAGATGATCCAAAATCTTGAAAATAGAATGGAGGAAATACAAGAAACGTTTAACAAGGACCTAGAAGAAATAAAGAACAAACAAACAATCATGAACAACACAATAAATGAAATTAAAAATTCTCTAGAAAGAATCAAGAGCAGGATACCTGAGGCAGAAGAACGGATAAGTGACCTGGAAGATAAAATAGTGGAAATAACTACTGCAGAGCAGAGTAAAGAAAAAAGAATGAAAAGAATTGAGGACAGTCTCAGAGACCTCAGAGAGAACATTAAACGCACCAACATTCGAATTATAGGGCTCCCAGAAGAAGAAGAGAAAAAGAAAGGGACTGAGAAAGTATTTGAAGAGATTATAGTTGAAAACGTCTGTAATATGGGAAAGGAAATGGTCAATCAAGTCCAGGAAGCTCAGAGAGCTCCATACGGGATAAATCCAAGGAGAAACATGCCAAGACACATATTAATCAAACTATCAAAAACTAAATACAAAGAAAAACTATTAAAAGCAGCAAGGGTAAAGCAACAAATAACATACAAGGGAATCCCCATAAGGTTAACAGCTGATCTTTCAGCAGAAACTCTGCAAACCAGAAGGGAGTGGCAGGACATATTTAAAGTGATGAAAGGGAAAGACCTACAACCAAGAATACTCTACCCAGCAAGGATCTCATCAGATTTGACGGAGAAATTAAAACCTATACATACAAGCTAAAGCTAAGAGAATTCAGCTCTACCAAACCACCTTTACAACAAATGTTAAAGGAACCTCTCTAGGCAGGAAACACAAGAGAAGGAAAAGACCTACAAAAACAAACCCAAAACAATTAAGAAAATGGTAATAGGAACATACATATCTAGTATTACCTTAAATGTAAATGAATTAATTGATCCAAACAAAAGACATAGACTGGGGGAGAATGGATACAAAAACAAGACCTCTATATATGCTGTCTACAAGAGACCCACTTCAGACCTAGGGACACATACAGACTAAAAGTGAGGGGATGGAAAAAGATATTCCATGCAAATGGAAATCAAAAGAAGGCTGGAGTAGCAATTCTCATATCAGACAAAATAAACTTAAAAATAAAGACTATTACGGGCTTCCCTGGTGGTGCAGTGGTTGAGAATCTGCCTGCCAACGCAGGGCACACGGGTTCGAGCCCTGGTCTGGGAAGATCCCACATGCTGCGAAGCAACTGGGCCCCTGAGCCACAACTACTGAGCTTGCGCGTCTGGAGCCTGTGCTCCACAACAAGAGAGGCCGCGATAGTGAGAGGCCCACGCACCACGATGAAGAGTGGTCCCCACTTGCCACAACTAGAGAAAGCCCTAGAAATGAAGACCCAACACATTCAAAAATAAAATAAATAAATAAATAAAATAAAGAATATTACAAGAGACAAAGAAGGACACTACATAATGATCAATGAATCAATCCAAGAAGATATAACAATTATAAATACTTATGCACCCAACATAGGAGCACCTCAATACATAAGGCACATGCTAACAGCCATAAAAGGGGAAATCGACAGTAACACAATAATAGTAGCAGAGTTTAACACCCCAATTTCACCAATGAACAGATCATCCAAAATGAAAACGAATAAGGAAGCACTGCTTTAAATGACACATTAAACAGGATGGATTTAATTGATATTTTTAGGACATTCCATCCAAAACAACACAATACACTTTCTTCTCAAATGCTCAAGGAACATTCTCCAGGACAGATCATATCCTGTGTCACAAATCAAGCCTGGTAAATTTAAGAGAACTGAAATCATACCAAGTATCTTTTCTGACCACAACAGTATGAGACTAGATATCAATTACAGGAAAAAAACTGTAAAAAATACCAACACATGGAGGCTAAACAGTACACTACTAAATAACCAAGAGAGCACTGAAGAAATCAAAGAGGAAATCAAAAAATACCTAGAAACAAATGACAATGGAGACACGACGACCCAAAACCTATGGGATGCAGCAAAAACAGCTCCAAGAGGGAAATTCATAACAATACAATCCTACCTCAAGAAACAAGAAACATCTCAAATAAACAACCTAACCTTACACCTAAAGCAATTAGAGAAAGAAGAACAAAAAACCCCCAAAGTTAGCAGAAGGAGAGAAATCATAAAGATCAGATCAGAAATAAATGAAAAAGAAATTAAGGAAACAATAGCAAAGATCAATAAATCTAAAAGCTGGTTCTTTGAGAAGATAAACAAAATTGAAAAACCATTATGCAGACTCCTCAAGAAAAAAAGGGAGAAAACTCAAATCAACAGAATTAGAAATGAAAAAGGGGAAGTAACAACTGACACTGCAGAAATACAAAGGATCATGAGAGACTACTACAAGCAACTATATGCCAATACAATGGACAACGTGGATGGAATGCACAAATTCTTAGAAAAGCACAACCTTCCAAGACTGAGCCAGGAAGAAATAGAAAACAGAAACAGACCAATCACAAGCACTGAAATTGAGACTGTGATTAAAAATCTTCCAACAAACAAGAGCCCAGGACCAGATGGCTTCACAGGCGAATTCTGTCAAACATTTAGAGAAGAGCTAACACCTATCCTTCTAAAACTCTTCCAAAATATAGCAGACGGAGAAACACTCCCAAACTCATTCTATGAGGCCACCATCACCCTGATACCAAAACCAGACAAAGGTGTCACAAAAAAAGAAAACTACAGGCCAATATCACTGATGAACATAGATGCAAAAATCCTCAGCAGAATACTAACAAACAGAATCCAACAGCACATTAAACGGATCATATACCATGATCAAGCGGGGTTTATCCCAGGAATGCAAGGATTCTTCAATATATGCAATTCAATCAATGTGATACATCATATTAACATATTGAAGGATAAAAATCATATGATTATCTCAATAGATGAAGAAAAAGCTTTCGACAGAATTCAACACCCATTTATGATAAAAACCTTCCAGGAAGTAGGCATAGAACAAACTTACCTCAACATAATAAAGGTTATATATGACAAACCAACAGCCAACGTCGTACTCGGTGGTGAAAATACTGAAACCATTTCCACTAAGATCAGGAACAAGACAAGGTTGCCCACTCCCACTGCTATTATTCAACATAGTTTTGGAAGTTTTAGCCACAGCAATCAGAGAAGAAAAAGAAATAAAGGGATTCCAAGTGGGAAAAGAAGTAAAACTGTCACTGTGTGCAAATGACATGATACTATACATAGAGAATCCTAAAGATGCTACCAGAAAACTATGAGCTAATCAATGAATATGGTAAAGTAGCAGGACACAAAATTAATGCACAGAAATCTCTTACATTCCTAAACACTAATGATGAAAAATCTGAAAGTGAAATTAAGGAAACACTCCCATTTGCCATTGCAACAGAAAGAATAAAATATCTAGGTATAAACCTACCTAAGGAGACAAAAGACCTGTATGCAGAAAACTGTAAGACACTGATGAAAGAAATTAAAGACGATACAAACAGATGGAGAGATATACCATGTTCTTGGATTGGAAGAATCAACATTGTGAAAATGACTATACTACCCAAAGCAATCTACAGATTCAGTGCAATCTCTATCAAGCTACCAATTGCATTTTTCACAGAACTAGGACAAAAATTTCTCAATTTGTATGGAAACACAAAAAACCACGAATAGCCAAAACAACCTTGAGAAAGAAAAATGAAGCTGGGGGAATCAGGTTCCCTGACTTCAGACTATATTACAGAGCTACAGTAATCAAGAGAGTACTGGCATAAAAACAGAAATATAGATCAATGGAACAGGATCGAAAACCCAGAGGTAAACCCATGCACATATGGTCACCTTATCTTTGATAAAGGAGGCCAGAATATACAATGGAGAAAAGGTAGCCTCTTCAATTAGTGGTGCTGGGAAACTGGACAGCTACATGTAAAAGAATGAAACTAGAACACTCCCTAACACCATACACAAAAATAAACTCAAAATGGATTAAGGACCTAAATGTAAGGCCAGACTCTATAAAATTATTAGAGGAAAACATAGGCAGAACACTCTATGACATACATCACAGCAAGATCCTTTTTGACCCACCTCCTAGAGAAATGGAAATAAAAACAAAATAAACAAATGGGACCTAATGAAACTCAAAAGCTTTTGCACAGCAAAGGAAACCATAAACAAGACGAAAAGACAACCCTCAGAATGGGAGGAAATATTTGCAAATGAAGCAACTGACAAAGGATTAATCTCCAAAATTTACAAGCAGCTCAATATCAAAAAAACAAAGAACCCAATCCAAAAATGGGCAGAAGACCTAAACAGACATTTCTCCAAAGAAGATATACAGATTGCTAACAAACACTTGAAAGAAATCTCAACATCATTAATCATTAGAGAAATGCAAATCAAAACTACAATGAGATATCATCTCACACAGTTCAGAATGGCCATCATCAAAAAATCTACAAACAATTAGTGCTGGAGAGGGTGTGGAGAAAACGGAACCCTCTTGCACTGTGGGTGGGAATGTAAATTGATACTGCCACTATGGAGAACAGTATGGAGGTCCTTAAAAAACTGAAAATAGGACTACCATATGACCCAGCAATCTCACTACTGGACATATACCCTGAGAAAACCATAATTCAAAAAGAGTCATGTACCACAATGTTCATTGCAGCTCTATTTACAATAGCCAGGACATAGAAGCAACCTAAATGTCCATCAACAGATGAATGGATAATGAAGATTTGACACATGTATACAATGGAGTATTACTCAGCCATTAAAAGGAATGAAACTGAGTTATTTCTAGTGTGGTGAATGGACCTAGAGTCTGTCATACAGAGTGAGGTATGTCAGAAAGAGAAAAACAAATACCGTATGCCAACGCATATATACGGAATCTAAAAAAAAAAAAAGGTTCTGAAGAACCTAGGGGCAGGACAGGAATAAAGACGCAGATTGTAGAGAATGGACTTGAGGACCTGGGATGAAGTGAGAGAGTGGCATGGACATATACACACTACCAAATGTAAAACAGATAGGTAGTGGGAAGCAGCCACATAGCACAGGGAGATCAGCTCGGTGCTTTGTGACCACCTAGAGGGGTGGGATAGGGAGGGTGGGAGGGAGACACAAGAGGGAGGGGTTATGGGGATATATGAGTACATATAGCTGATTCACTTTGTTATACAGCAGAAACTAACACAACATTGTACAGCAATTACAGTCCAATGAAGATGTTAAACAAAACAAAACAAACAAACAAAAAACTTCACCATGAGAACTGGGTGGAGTTCCTGTGGTTCATGGAGATAAAGCCCATGAATATGAGCTACCTCCCCCCGCCAGCCCAAAACAATGGTCTTCAGGATTTTCTCACTCTCAAGCTTATCCATACGCAGCCTCCTGCAATTTATCAAATTCGCTACCTAAATATTTCTGTCCAGGGTCCCCATGACTACCCAAGGTTCAATAATTTAGTAGAAAGCCTCATAGGATTCAGAATACCATCATACAGCTAGGATTTATTACAGTAAAGTGACAGAAAGCAAAATCATGAAAGGAAAAATGTGCATGTGTGAAATTTGGAGGAAACCAGGCACAAGCTTCCCCCAGTCCTGTCCCGGAGGAGACACACAGGATGCTCTTCATTCTTACAGCTATGAGTTGTGACAATGCATATTAAATGTTGCCTATCAGGGAAGCTCCTTAGAGATTTAGTGCCCAAGGTTTTTACTGAGGTCACCCTCTGCCTGGCACATACCAAAATTCCAATCTCGCAGATGGAAAACAGGTGTCAGCTAAACCACATGGTTTATACAAACAGCCTAGGCACAGTGAGTAAGCACTGTGAATTGTGGGAACCCTCCTAAAGTCGAAGTTGCCAGGCACCAGCCACGGGCCAACCTTGCAAGCAGGCCTCTCCAGGCCTGCTACATAACTGTTCTGCCCAGTGTTCCTACTAGTTTATGATCGCAGTGGCTTCTGCTTCCAGCAAGTAGATCTCAGTGGCTCTATCTCTCTGGATGCGCCTGTCTCTCCAGATTTCAGGGTAGTAGTTTATCCTGCAACCTCCGTTCTCTGAGAGGTCTAAGAAAAGTCATTGCTTTGCAGTTTTTCCAGCTTTTCCTTATTGGAAGAATGGGCAAGATAACTTTTAAGCTCTTTACATGTCAGAGCTGAAACCAGAAGCTCCAAGGAGCAATTTTAATATCACAAATTCTCCCTCACAAAAGTTCTTACACAAAGCTAGTGTTATAGTTAACAACAGGACTTTCTCTTCTTGGAGAAATAAGACAAACAAAAAAGAATGTCCAGAGGATACATGTGTGTACATGTGAATGTGCCTATGGATGGCCAAATAGCAATACCCATCAATTCTCTGTAAACTTTTCAGGGTCTGGAGCAATAACTCTTACTGTCTACATATCAAAATCCTATGGGGGACATTCTGGAGGATACTATTGTTCCAGCCCCATCTAAAACCAAGTAAATAAAAAATTGGGGGGTGGAATTCAGGAATTAAAACAATTTTTTGACTGAGGATTAAAAAAATCTTCACATTAAAAAATGCAGTCAGATTAAAAGCAATAACAACAATAACTCTGTCTTGGACATGTTGCTTAAGATGCTATCTGAATTTTACTGCTTCAAAAGAACTCTTTAAACTGACAATTCTGGATATCATTTTAGATTACTAAACCATGATTTGGGGAGTAGGGATAAAAAGCCAAATTTAAGAACCCATGTTTTAAGAACCCTCCAGGATATTATCATGTATGTTCAAATTTGAGAACCACGGATCTAGTATTTTAAAGACATAGGAAGAAAAAATTGTAAGTGATACATCCGTAACCTCCTCCACAGAGATTGTAAAGATTTAAGAAGTTTACCTATTTAAAGGCTTTCGGGGAACGCCCACCCCATACTCTATAGAAATGGAGACATCCACAGTAGTCGCCATAGCTGGCAAAATAGTCAGGGAAGCCAAATCTTGATAAGGAAGGGAGAAAAACTTCTCAAGAATGAAACCGCTGGTCTAGGATTGATCTCCTTCTCCCAGCTCAGGTTAGACTGGGAGCTGGCAAGGCTGGAGCAGGTATGCTGGCAATGGCCTTTCCCCCAAGGCCACCTGGCTTGGTTCAGAAAGGCAAATATCAAACATGTGTCCCAGATAATAGTGATGACGTTACTCAAAGAAGAAAAACAAGATCATCTGAGGTCATTAATCAGGAGAGACAGAAGCAAAATGGTATCTGAGATGCAGCACCAACCAGCAGATCAAGAATAGAGAAACCAATATCATCAGTTCTGAGACAGCCTGAATCAAATCCTTAGAGAGGATCTTAAGTGTACAGCACGTTTTTATACCTGAAGCGTGTGATGTGGGCACATAGAAAATGAATTATATTGTCCAACCTCGCTTTCATAAAATAATCTTAAACAAACAACATTTCAAGATTATCTATCTACCTATCAATTTGCATATATTAGAATGTTAATTATAATTGTGGTAATGTGCACTATTTCTCAAATTCTTCACCCCTTTCAGCTTCCATGCCATTTTCCATGTTCTCTTAAGGTTTCTATTAACAAAGGTGAAATATACTTTAAGCTTTGAACTTGACTATGTGATTTGCTTTGAACAATTGTTTATAGGCAGATGTAATGTCAACAAGGGTTTGGAATATGTTTGCCAAGTGGGGCTTATCTCTACTATTGCTGTGGAAATCACATGCCCCAGTTAGCCTGATGATTCAAGGAAGATGAGACTCATGGAGAAGATACTGAACTGCAGATTTGCAAAGGGAACCAGAGCTGCCGCCGTGGCCAACCAGTAGATCTATGAATATAAAGATTATTTTAAGCCCCTGAGCTCTGCAGTGGTTTGTTATCCAGCATTATTTTAACAATAGCTGACTGATATAATAGTATAATTTACAATTTACAAAAAGTTAGAATCAAATTAAATGTTCAAGAATAGGATTGTCTAAGTAAACCATGGTATATTCATGCAATGGATGTGCTGCTGCTAAAAATAATATTATAGAAAAATATTCATTGGCATACAAAATGCTCATAATAGACTTGCTAAGTGAATATGTGACTATTACATACTGTGCTTACTTTTTTTTTTTTTTTTGGTAGAAAATATGTGTGTAGATTTCTACCTGTATGCATCTATACATTTATATATAATTTTAAATTTTTTCACAGGAAAGATTGAAAAGTTAAAGACCAAAATATTGAAAGGGATTATTTCAGAATGCTGAAATAATAGATTTTTTTCCTACCTTAAAAAGGTTGTTATGTGTTCCACATTTTAGAATTACAAATAAGGGAAAGAGGGAGATTTTTCTAAAAAACTAAATATTCCATGCAGACAGCTGTAGATTTCTCTTCAGTATTTCAGATATTGATTTGGTCCCTCTGCATGCTAATACTGATTGGAAACATCTGAGAGAGTGCCTGCACATCTCAGTATTTGCAAAATCTGAAAGGATAGACCTTTGAACATGAATGAATAGTTTATTGGTGTCAATAAGTGTTTTCATCAGCATAGTTTGTCATTTGCAATTTGTTATCAACTCTTCTTTCTTGATTCAGGGTGGAACTTTCCATAAAACAGAATTGTTAGACAAATAGACACTTTGTGTCTATTTGGTGATTGTGTGAGTATGTGGTTAAAAGGCTGAGTCACTGATGGAATGAATGTCAGATGGGTCAGAGATTATCCAGCAAAACAATGGCTTTTGTCCAATCCCACTTGTCTGCAAGGGAACCAGGGAACCAGGTGGGAGGCTGGCTCAGATAAATTGGAAATGGATCCATGTTCCAGAGGATAAGGAATAGCTCTATATAATGTATCATGTGAGTGTCACCATGGTATTGTTCCCATTCATAAGCAACAGTTTCTTTTAGAAACTTGTTAAGCCTGTGTGTCAATAATACATTAATGTGGGCAAATGGCTCGAATAATACATTGGCAAGATCCTCTAAATCTTTGTGCCACCAAACAACAAGTGCCTTCAGAACAGTGCCTTCTTTAAATGGATGCCTGAGCATGAAAATGTTTGGGAAAATATTTGGAATTGGATCAATATTATATGTCATCTAAAATAAACCAAATAACCTGAGAACTAAGAAGAAAATCTTCCTATCATCTCCCACAGATTTGCCCATATTCTTACTAGGAGTGACCTGAGTTTGAGCTGCAAGATCAGTTGGACTCAGGACTTCAAACCAATCACAATCTTATGAACTTCCTCTAGTAATGAACATGTTACCTAATGCTGACAAAAGAAACGACTTCATGGCAGCAGGGATCTGTAGCCAATAGAGCATTTAAAGTTTTCTGTATAGATTTCATTTCCAAACCATATCAACTCTGCCTTGCTGTGTGATGTGGGAAAGCTAGCTAAATTTTCTGAGGTTACCTGTGTGCAGTGCTGTGGAAATGCTGAATGAGATGAAGCTGGAAGGACCTAGTTGTACTCCTTAAGTGAGGACATTCACTCATCACTCCTGGCAAGTCAGGTAATTGATGTAGTCTTCTCTAAAAATGGAATAACAATAACCAGCCACTGTGAAAATGAACAAGGTGAGTCACATAAAGTGCCTGGCATGGATGTCTGTGACATAGTAAAGACTAAATTAATATTAGCATCCTCCATGCTTTTTTTTCCTCTTTTAATCTTATCTTTTTCTGCCTCTACTCTGGACTCCCTATTCTCTCCTTATTTCTTCCACCTCATATACTAGGAATTATGGACCCAGAGCAGGTATTTGGTTAGGGAAACTCACCTGTATGGTGACAGGGATCCACCTGAACCACAATAGGAGAGGTAGAACTTGAAGAACTATTGTTACAAGTTGATTGAATAGATGCTGAGATGCTTAAATGAACACATTTAACTTACACATAACTTCATTCTATCACCAGCCTCCAAATCTTCCCATTCCTGCAGCCACAGCTTTTTAGGTAACATAGAGAAGGCATGGAATGGTCTGGATGGCAAGATTTTTAGGAGCATTTGTAGCCTCAGGATACCAATCTGTGAGCTTTCTTGTTTTTAAAAAAGGAAAAATTTCACAAAGATTTATACAAGAAATAGTATGTAATATTACAATGTCTTCTCCAGTCTTTTCCCAACTTGACTCTTACTTATTGTCTAAAAGATTCAATCATTTCATAACTGATAAAGGATACCAGAAAAGAAATTTACTTCTCTTCTTTTCTTTTCTGTGTCTCATCTTCTTTAACGTTTCATCATCTATATCATCATCAGTTTGAGCCTGAGTCCCAACTCCTGCAGAATACTTGGTGACAATGTCATAGGTTTTATGTGTTCAAATGTCCTCCCCATGACTCATGGTATTCATTCAGCATTTCAAATTACATAGATTGTTTCCCAGGAGAGAGACATAAAACTGTGTAGACAAGGAATATAGAAGAACACACACACATACACACACACACAGACATTACCACATGGCTACAAAGACATGGTCTCTAGGGTAAAGATGGTAGTTTCTATAGATTCCTTGTTAAAACCCACTTAAAAAGGAAGGAAATAGATTGTAACACCTCTTCTTAGCACTTCCCTCCAATGGCATTAAACCTTTAACAGTAACAAGGCATCCCCCAAACACCATTATGTAGGAAACCCACCTATCCCTACTGTTCAGATATGACAGCTGAGGCTTCGAGACGTTGAATATCTTTCCTACCAAGATTTATTAAGGACCAGCAGACTTGGTCTTTGTTTGCAATGTGGACATACATCAGCCTTGCAACACACACACACACACACACACACACACACACACACACACCCCTAAACAAATTCACTTGGGTGAATTTTTTTTATGAGATTGTGCCTACATGTCATTGATTCTATTAATTCAGTCTCAAAATAAATGTTTTGTTAAAAAGAGCAAGCCATGCAATTGTCTGAACCTTTTACTTTTCCACTGGTCTGATGACTGTGTATACAGAAGCACAAATACATATAAATACTTCCTTGTGTGGTCTCAGGTAGAACTCAGAGGAAATGTGAAAGAGAGGCAGAGAAGAAAATTAAAAACTAAATGGAGGGCTTCCCTGGTGGCGCAGTGGTTGAGAATCTGCCTGCCAATGCAGGGGACACGGGTTCGATCCCTGGTCTGGGAAGATCCCACATGCCATGGAGCAACTAGGTCCGTGAGCCACAACTACTGAGCCTGTGCGTCTGGAGCCTGTGCTCCGCAACAAGAGAGGCCACGATAGTGAGAGACCCGTGCACCGCGATGAAGAGAGGCCCCCGCTTGCCGCAACTAGAGAAAGCCCTCGCACAGAAACGAAGACCCAACACAGCCAAAAATAAATAAATAAATAAATTTATTAAAAAAAAAAAACAACTAAATGGAATACAATCCTGAGGAATGAGTCAGAAAGGGGAGCAGAAAGGAATGACAGTCTACAGAGGACACAGAATACCAGGCATCCCAAATTGAGGGCCGTTAAGAGAAGGGCATTAGAGTAGGTCAATGCGCCAACGTTGTTGGTGCTCTTATTACAAGCCAAGGACTTTTATAAGTTCATGACAGATATTAATTCATTTAACTTTCCCCTGAACTGATGAAGTAAGCAGTGTTATTATCATCCCATTAGTAAAGATGAGAAAACTGAGGCACATTTGGGTTAAGCATCTTGCCCCAGGTCATAAAATAGTAAGAGGTAAAAGGAGGCTGTGACCCTGGGCAGCACAAGCACCCCTCTTCATAGTGGCTGGGAAAGAACCCAGAGAGGTGGGTGGTGGACATGGGACCACATGGGGCTGAAGTGAGAACAGTGCTAGGTACAAAGCAGGTGATAGGTGCCCATTATATGTTTCATGCATCCTGAGGAGATTCCAGTAAAAAGGGAAAAATGTTTAAGTAGATGGAAAAGAGTCCATAATAAGGTGGAGAGTAGGGAAATTGGGAGAGAAGAGAAAAAGAAAGGATTCATTCAGGTAACAGAAGCCTTGAGTTTTATTGAAATGTGAGCCAGTCCCACATGGGTCAGAGCCAGTTTACCCTACAGCTATCTCAGAGTGGCCACCGTCTTCACAGGCAAGCCCCACACGGAAGTGGGGTGGTTAGATTCTGGGTGTTGATAGTGTCTGTGACTAGCTGAGCACAGTATCCAGCAGAGGGCAGCTCCTCAATAATTCAGTGTGTTTAATACCTACTATGTACCTACTCTGGGTCAGGTAGTGGTGATACAAAAGAAAAGGTGATCCCTCAGGCTTTGCAGTCAGTTTAGAATAGAATCCCAGGGTCTGCCACTTACTATGCATTGACTCTGGCAAATTTCTTTACCTTCTTCTGTCACATTCTCTTTTCCCTGAAACGTGACTAATAGATGCCAGCACAGCACCTGTGGTACCCTAATGGCTCCAAAGCTGTTAGTTGTTGAAGATGTTCTGTCATTATTTTCAAAGTATGACTGCACAGCCCTTGATGTTGATGGAGCTCACAGCTTAATAGGGATGAGAAACACATAAACTGACAATCACCAGAGAGCGTGCAGGCTGTCCTGGTGAACACAGGCGTGAGCCCTAGAGGCGGGTTGCATTTCTCCCACTCGCAGATTCGAGATTCTCCCTCCTCATTTTCGGGAAGCTGCACTTGGGGGTATCAACAAGGTTGAGGTGGTAATTCAGCTGCCTCAGCAAAGCCTGAGGAATGATAGAAAGATTCCACTAGAGAGTTCAAACTTGACTCTTAAAATGGCAAGGTTGCATCATATGTTTAAATATAAATATCATCAGAAGCCTGGGAAATAATTCTGAAGTTGGAAATTCAGGCTGCATACCTGAAAACAAACCTTTGTCAGACTAAGAACTCTCTCACAAAGCAGTTCCTCACGTTATTTGGCATTGCTTTGCCACATGGTAATTATCCTATTAATCCAAATTAGACCCTTATCTTAGGTTCTTCATCCAAAGTGTGAATATAACAACTACTGAGGGGAGAGAAGGAGGGTGATTTTAGAAACATGCCTTGTCATGAGAGCAGGCACTTTTTTTTTGGCAGCAAGAAAGAAATACAATTTTAACATATGTAAGAACTAAGATGCATGAGTGTATTTAAGAAATATAATAAATTATAGTTTTTTAAAATAGATCTTTATTGGAGTATAATTGCTTCACAATACTGTGTTAGTTTCTGTTGTACAATGAAGTGAATCAGACACATGCATACATATATCCCCATATCCCCTCCCTCTTGAACCTCCCTCCCTTCAGAGTTCTTAGAGTGATCTTTAGGGAGATTCTAAAAAGGCAAGCAGACTCAGTTACCAGGTGTACCAGGCCCTCTGGCACCTCATTCCAGAGGCTTCTATTTAATTAACTAAAGACTTCTACAAAAGACTTTAACTTAATACAGGATCACATGACATAGACCCAAAGGGCAATAAAAGTGATATCCTTGTGTGTGGGACTTCCCAAACGCCACTGAGGAGCTCTGTGTGTCTGCTTGGTATGAATACCCTAGGAGGTGTGGCTAATAAGGCAGACTCTTGAGCCCCACTTTAAGAGACTTTATTCAGTAGGTTTGGAATGGGGTTCCAAGATCTGTAGGTTTTACAAAACTCTATGCAAGATTCTGAGAGCTAAGAGTAGACACTACTGACAAATGCCACATGCAAATCTTGCCTGATGATGAAAATCACCTGGAGTGTTAGTTAAAATGCAGATTTCTAGGCCACACTCCAGACTCACTGTATTGGAATATCTGAGATCTGGGCACAGATATTGTATTTTAACTACTCACAGGTCAGTCTCAGCTTCTGGGCTGGTGTGAACCTATGTGTCAATGCTTTGATGTCTATAAATCAATTTTCTAACATTATCAGTCAGTTCCTAAATGGAGACAGTTCTGAGTTTTAATTCCAGTCCTTGACCTACTAGACATGTAATTCTGGACAGTTCCTTAACCATACAAAGTCTCTGGTGACTCAATTGTGAAATAATAAGAGGTTATTGTGAAGACTAAAGAGTATCAAGTATAGGGAGATTGGCTCAAGATGGCGGAGTAGAAGGAGGTGAGCTCACTCCCTCTTGAGAGAGCACCAGAATCACAACTAAATGCTAAACAATCATCGACAGGAAGACACTGGAACTCACTAAAAAAGATACCCCACATCCAAAGACAAAGGAGAAGCCACAATGAGATGGTAGGAGGGGCGCAAACACAAGAAAATCAAATCCCCTAATTGCTGGGTGGGTGACTCACAAATTGGAGAACACTTATACCACAGAAGTCCACCCACTGGAGTGAAGGTCCTGAGCCCCACGTCAGGCATCCCAACGTGGGGGTCCAGCAATGCGAGGAGGAATTCCTAAAGAATCAGACTTGGAAGACTAGTGGGATTTGATTGCAGGAATTCAACAGGACTGGGGGAAACAGAGACTCTACTCTTGGAGGGCATGTGTGTGCATCAGGACCCAGGGGAAGGAGCAGCGACCTCATAGGAGACTGAACAAGACCTACCTGCTAGTGTTGAAGGGTCTCCGGAAGAGGCAGGGAGAGGCAGTGGCTCACCGTGGGGACAAGGACACTGCCAGCAGAAGTTCTGGGAAGTACTCCTTGGCGTAAGCCCTCACAGAGTCGACCATTAGCTCCACCAAAGAGCCTAGGTAGGCTCCAGTGTTGGGTCTCTCAGGTGAAACAAACAAGAGGGAGGGAACCCAGCCCCACCCATCAGCAGACAAGCAGATTAAAGTTTTACTGAGCACTGCCCACCAGAGCAACACCCAGCTCTACCACCCACCAGTCCCCGCCATCAGGAAGCTTGCACAAGCCTCTTAGATAGCCTCATCCACCAGAGGGCAGACAGCAGAAGCAAGAAGAACTACAATTCTGCACCTTTGGAATAAAAACCACATTCACAGAAAGATAGACAACATGAAAAGGAAGAGGGCTATGTACCAAATGAAGAAACAAGATAACCCCCCAGAAAAACAACTAAATGAAGTGGAGATAGGTAACCTTCCAGAAAAAGAATTCAGAATAATTATAGTGAAGATGATCCAGGACTTTGGAAAAAGAATGGAGGCAAAAATTGAGAAGATGCAAGAAATGTTTAACAAAGACCTAGAAGAATTAAAGAACAAACAAACAGAGATGAACAATACAATAACTGAAATGAAAAATACAGTAGAAGGAATCAATAGCAGAAAAACTGAGGCAGAAGAACAGATAAGTGACCTGGAAGACAGAATAGTGGAATTCACTGCCATGGAACAGAATAAAGAAAAAGAATGAAAAGAAATTAAGTCAGCCTAAGAGACCTCTGGGACAACATTAAATGCAACAACATTCGCATTATAGGGGTCCCAGAAGGAGAAGAGAGAGAGAAAGGACCCGAGAAAATATTTGAAGAGATTTTAATCAAAAACTTCCCTAACATGGGAAAGGAAATAGCCACCCAAGTCCAGGAAGCACAGCGAGTCCCAGGCAGGATAAAGCCAAGGAGAAACATGCTGAGACACACAGTAATCTATTGACAAAAATTAAAGACAAAGAAAAATTATTGAAAACAACAAGGGAAAAATGACAAATAACATAACAAGGGAGCTCCCATAAGGTTAACAGATGATTTCTCAGCAAAAACTTTACAGGCCAGAAGGGAGTGGCATGATATATTTAAAGTGATGGAAGGGAAGAACCTACAACCAAGATTACTCTTCCTGGCAAGGATCTCATTCAGATTCAATGGAGAAATCAAAAGCTTTACAGGCAAGCAAAAGCTAAGAGAGTTCAGCACCACCAAACTAGCTCTACACCAAATGCTAAAGGAACTTATCTAAGTGAGAAACACAAGAGAAGAAAAGGACCTACAAATACAAACCCATAATAATGAAGAAAATAGTAATAGGAACATACATATCAATAATTACCTTAAACGTAAATGGATTAAATGCTCCAACCAAAAGACACAGGCTCACTGAATGGATATAAAAACAAGACCTGTATATATGCTGTCTACAAGAGACCCCCTTCAGACCTAGGGAAACATGCAGACTGAAAATGAGGGGATGGAAAAAGATATTCCATGCAAATGGAAATCAAAAGAAAGCTGGAGTAGCAATACTCATATCAGATAAAATAGACTTTAAAATAAAGAATGTTACAAGAGACAAGGAAGGACACTACATAATGATCAAGCGATCAATCCAAGAAGAAGATATAACAATTATAAATATATATGCACCCACATAGAAGCACCTCAATACCTAAGGCAACTGCTAACAGCTCTAAAAGAGGAAATCAACAGTAACACAATAATAGTGGGGGACTTTAACACCTCACTTACACCAATGAACAGATCATCCAAACAGAAAGTTAATAAGGAAACACAAGCTTTAAATGACACAATAGACCAGACAGATTTAATTGATATTTAAAGGACATTCCATCCAAAAAGAGCAGATTACACATTCTTCTCAAGTGAACATGGAAAATTCTCAAGCATAGATCACATGTTGGGTCACAAATCAAACCTCAGTAAATTTAAGAAAATTGAAATCATATCAATCATCTTTTCTGACTACAGTGCTATGAGATTAGAAATCAATTACAGGGAAAATACGTAAAAAACACAAACACATGGAGGTTAAACAATACATTACTAAATAACCAAGAGATCACTGAAGAAATCAGAGAGGAAATCAAAAAATACCTAGAGACAAATGACAATGAAAACACGATGATCCAAAACCTATGGGATGCAGCAAAAGTAGTTCTAAGAGGGAAGTTTATAGCAATATAAGCCTACCTCAAGAAACAAGAAAAATCTCAAATAAACAATGTAGCCTTACACCTAAAGGAACTAGAGAAAGAAGAACAAACAAGACCCAAAGTTAGCAGAAGGAAAGAAATCATAAAGATCAGAGCAGAAATAAATGAAATAGAAATAAAGAAAACAATAGCAAAGGCCAATAAAACTAAAAGCTGGTTCTGTGAGAAGATAAGCAAAGCTGATAAACCATTAGCCAGACTCATCAAGAAAAAGAGGGAGAGGACTCAAATCAATAAAATTAGAAATGAAACAAGAAAGAAGTTACAACAGACACAGCAGAAATACAAAGCATCCTAAGAGACTACTACAAGCAACTCTTTGCCAATACAATGGACAACCTGGAAGAACTGGACAAATTATTAGAAAGGTACAACCTTCCAAGACTGAACCAGAAAGAAAAAGAAAATATGAACAGACAAATCACAAGTAATGAAATTGAAAGTGTGATTAAAATTCTTCCAACAAACAAAAGTCCAGGACCAGATGGCTTCACAGTTGAATTCTATCAAATATTTAGAGAAGAGCTAACACCCATGCTTCTCAAACTCTTCCAAAAAGTTGCAGAAGAAGGAATGCTCCCAAACTCATTCTATGAGGCCACCATCACCCTGATACCAAAACCAGAGAAAGATACTACAAAAAAAGAAAATTACAGACCAATATCACTGATTATTATAGATGCAAAAATCCTCTACAAAATACTAGCAAACAGAATCCAACAACACATTAAAAGGATCATACACCATGATGACATTGGATTTATCCCAGCGATGCAAGGATTCTTCAATATATGCAAATCAATCAATGTGATACACCATATTAACAAATTGAAGAATAAAAACCCTATGATCATCTCAATAGATGCAGAAAAAGCTTTTCACAAAATTCAACACCATTTATGATAAAAACACTCCAGAAAGTGTGCATAGAGGGAACCTACGTCAACATAATAAAGGCCATATACGACAAACCCACAGCAAACATCATTCTCAATGGTGAAAAGCTGAAAACATTTCCTCTAACATCAGGAACAAGACAACAATGTCCACTCTCGCCACTATTATTCAACATAGTTTTGGAAGTCCTAGCCACAGCAATCAGAGAAGAAAAAGAAATAAAAGGAACACAAATTGGAAAAGAAGAAGTAAAACTGTCACTGTTTGCAGATGACATGATACTATACATAGAACATCCTAAAGATGCTACCAGAAAACTACTAGAGGTAATCAATGAATTTGGTAAATTTGAAGGATACAAAATTAGTGCACAAAAGTCTACTGCATTCCTATACACTAATGATGAAAAATCTGAAAGAGGAATTAAGGAAACACTCCCATTTACCACTGCAACAAAAAGAATAAAATACCTAGGAATAAACCTACCTAGGGAGACCAAAGACCTGTATGCAGAAAACTATAAGACATTGATGAAAAAAATTAAAGATGATACAAACAGATGGAGAGATATACCATGTTCTTGGATTGGAAACATCAATATTGTGAAAATGACTATACTACCCAAAGCAATCTACAGATTCATTGCAATTCCTTTCAAATTACCAATGGCATTTTTTACAGAACTAGAACAAAAAAATCTTAAAATGTGTAGGGAGACACAAAAGATGCCGAATAGCCAAAGCCGTCTTGAGGGAAAAAAATGGAGCTGGAGGAATCAGACTCCCTGACTTCAGACTATACTACAAAGCTACAGTAATCAAGACAATATTGTACTGGCACAAAAACAGAAATATAGATCAATGGAACAGGATAGAAAGCCTAGAGAAAAACTGATGCACCCATGGTCAACTAATATGTGACAAAGGATGAAAAGATATACAATGGAAAGAAGACAGTCTCTTCAATATGTGGTACTGGGAAAAATGGAAAGCTACATGGAAAAGAATGAAATTAACACACTCCCTAACACCATACACAAAAATAAATTCAAAATGGATTAGAGACCTAAATGTAAGACTGGACACTAAAATTCTTAGAGGAAAACATAGGAAGAACACTCTTTGACATAAATCACAGCAAGATCTTTTTTGATCCACCTCCTAGAGTAATGGAAATAAAAACAAAAATAAACAAATGGGACCTAATGAAACTTAAAAGCTTTTGCACAGCGAAGGAAACCATAAACAAGATGAAAGACAACCCTCAGAATGGGAGAAAATATTTGCAACGAATCAATGGGCAAAGGATTAATCTTGAAAAGATATAAACAGCTCCTGTGGCTCAATATTAAAAAAACAAACAACCCAATCAAAAAATGGGCAGAAGACCTAAATAGACATTTCTCCAAAGAAGACATAGAGATGGCCAAGAAGCACATGAAAAGCTGCTCAACATCACTCATTATTAGAGAAATGCAAATCAAAACTACAATGAGGTATCACCTCACACTGGTTAGAATGGGCATCATCAGAAAATCTACAAGCAACAGATGCTGGAGAGGGTGTGGAGAAAAGGGAACACTCTTGCACTGTTGGTGGGAATGTAAACTGATACAGCCACTATGGAGAACAGTATGGAGGTTCCTTAAAAATCTAAAAATAGAATTACCATATGACCCAGCAATACCACTACTCAGCATATACCCAGAGAAAACCATAATTCAAAAAGACACATGAACCCCAATGTTCATTGCAACACTATTTACAATAGACAGGTCATGGAAGCAACCTAAATGCCCATCGACAGATGAATGGATAAAGAAGGTGTGGTATATATATACAGTGGAATATTACTCAGCCATAAAAAGGAACAAAATTGTGTTATTTTTTGAGATGTGTATGGATCTAGAAACTGTCATACAGAGTGAAGTAACTCAGAAAGAGAAAAACAAATATCTTATCGCATATATGTGGAACCTAGAAAAATGGTATAGATGAACCGGTTTGCAGGGTAGAAGTTGAGACACAGATGTAGAGAACAAACGTATGGACACCAAGGGGGGAAAGTGGCCAGGGGGTGGTTGGTGTGATGAATTGGGAGATTGGGATTGACATATATACACTAATATGTATAAAATGGATAACTAATAAAAGTTGCATAAAAAATAAATTAAATAAATTTCAAAAATTAAAAAAAAAATAGTAGCAAGTATAAAATCCGTAGTAAACTGGCAGATAGTGAGTATTGAATATTCATTTCACCCTACCATGACTTTATCTACCTCTTAATATGAATGTAAATTCACAAGTTAGAGGAGGTATAAAATAGAACATTTTGATCAAAGAATTATGATCAAAACAAAAGTGAGGTCATATTTCATTTTTTACTAAAAAATGAAAAATGAAAAATAATGATAACACCAATTTCACATGAGGTTTAAATGAAAGTTGTACATTCATACATTGCTACAAGAAATGTAAATTGGCAAGTTCTTTTGAAGATTTGTCATGCTTTTAAAATTATAAAAAATATTCAGATTTTTTGACTTGGTCATTTCGTACGGAAAGTTACCCTAAGGACAGAAAACATTATTTTCATAAATATGTTCATTTCAGCATTTTTCAAAATAGCAGAGATTTTTAAACAGCCTGAATGCCCAACAATATTAAAGACCAGGTATATCCATTTATATGTAATACTATGAAGGCACTAAAAGTAATCATCGAGATCACTGAGCAATAAAGAAAACCATCTGCACTGTGATGTAAGTGAGAAAAGCAAAGTAAAATTATATTTCTTCTATGATTACAAGTGTAAAATATTTATGTATAGAGGACATGGAAAATTAATAATTAAGTTGCTATGGGATGAAGAACTTGAGATTTTTTTCTTTTTATATAATACCGCTATTACCATTACAGTACTGCTGTATGTTCCATGACTACTTTAATATATTGCCTGTCCTTTCTATTATTTAAAAGAAAAAGACAGCTCATAGGCATTGTTCCATCCACAGAGGGTCCTGATATAAAACCACTTTGATGATCTCTGACCATTAAAGAAAAATCTAATTTGTATTACAGGGTCACCCTGGTTAGTCACCAGACCCCAGGCAGGAGATCAGGATCCAGTGAAAGGAAGCCACAAAAGGCAATGTGACAAGGGACATTCCAAACTGGATGCAAGAAAATGAGCTAAGTCCAGAATGAATGTCGAAATGCAGGCTGGGAAGAGGGTGTTGGTTTATAAGACAGCTGTAGCTGGAGGGGCTCAGAGTTATGAACGCTCTTTTACAAGTTTGTTAGTTCATGTGGAATGAAGAGATGAATTTGGCTCAAGGGTCCAGAGTGGAGTCACAGAAGTACATTTTCATATGTATTTTAAAAAGAGTCTGACCTAGGCATTAGCTGGGTTGCTCCAGAGAAGGGATTGATTCTCTTTTCCTGCTCATTCTCTCCTTCCTATTCCTAATATGCTCCAAAGCTATGCCTGATTCTATGGGCATCATTTTGGCTCCATTAAGTAGTTGCTGTATGAATTTGCTAGGGCCACCAAAACAAAGTATCTCAGACTGGGTGGCTTAAACAACAGAAACATTTCTCCCAGTTCTGGAGGCGAGAAGTCCACAGCCAAGAGTTGGCAGAGTATGTTTCTTCTAAGGTCTCTCTTCTTGGCTTGTAGATGGCTGTCTTCACACTGCATCTTCACATGGTCTTTCCTCTGTGCCTGTGTCCAAATATCCTCTTCTTAGAAGGACACCGATCATATTGAATTAGGGCCCACCCCAATGACCTCATTTTAACTTCATCACTTCTTCACAGACCTTATCTCCACATTCATATTCTGGGGTACTAGGATTGGGACTTCAACATATGAATTTTGTGGGGACACAAGTTAGCCCATAACAGTTGTCATGCTTTAGCTCAAAGCATAAAGCAAGTCAGGTGGCAAGGGGTATAACACAATATATACTTGGGCAGAGAGACTCTGTGGGTTTGTTAGCACCTTGGAGATTCCTCATTTTATAGAACAAGGTGAGGCTTAGGTGGGTTAGGTGGACTTCCCAGGACTACAGAAGGCAAACTCACAGCCAGCCTTTTGCGTCTCATAGTCTGAGACACCATGTAAGTCATCACTTCTTTCTTCCCTCCTTCTCACCCCTAGACTTTCCCTCCTTCCCTTGAAGCAGTCTCAGTTAATTGTATTCCAGACAAGAGTCCACAAAGGTATAAGCCTCAGTACAGAAAGATTCTGAGGAAGAGTCAGAGGCCAACTGAGTCCCACTGCCCCCATCCTAAGGGGTGAATCTGTCAGATTCCACTGCAGGACAAGGTAAAGGCTCCACTGTGCCCCAACTGAGGTCTTTTGTCTACAGGATCCTGGTGCAGTATAGTGGGAAGTGTGGTTGTCAGCACAGAACTCTACTTCAGGAAGCAAGAAAAAACCTGGGCCCAGATGCCCCCTGATCCTGGGAAGTGGTGTCTCTGTATCTCATCTCCTTCCCTCTCCCCCAGCTCACTCAGCTCCAGCCACACTATCCTCCTCGTTATCCCTTGAACATGTCAGG